>NC_083691.1:65328571-66674642 GCF_033118175.1 Dama dama
TGACAGCCTTATGGGAATTCCCTTGAAAAACTTTTTCTCCTGCTGCTTTTACTCTCTTTTTGTCTTTCAGTTCAGTTCAGTCACTCAGTTGTGTCCGACTCTTTGCGACCCCATGGACTGCAGCACGCCAGGCTTCCCTGTCCATCACCAACTCCTGGAGCTTGTTCAAACTCATGTTCATCGCGTTGGTGATGCCATCCAACCATCTCAACCTTTGCCTTCCCCTTCTCCTCCCACCTTCAATCTTTCCCAGCATCATGGTCTTTTCCAATGAGCCGGTTCCTCTCATCAGGTGGCCAAAGGATTGGAGCTTTAGCTTCAACATGTCCTTCCAATGAATATTCAAGGCTGATTTCCTTTAGGATTGACTGGTTGGATCTCCTTGCAGTCCAAGGGTCTCGCAAGAGTTTTCTCCAACACCACGGTTCAAAAGCATCAATTCTTCAGCACTCAGCTTTCTTTATAGTCCACCTCTCACATCCATACATGACGACCGGAAAAACCATACCTTTGACTAGATGAACCATTTTTGGCAAAGTAATATCTCTGCTTTTTTAATATGCTGTCTAGGTTGGTCATAGCTTTTCTTCCAAGGATCAAGTGTCTTTTAATTTCATGGCTGCAGTCACCATCTGCAGTGATTTTGGAGCCCAAGAATATAAAGTCTGTCACTGTTTCCATTGTTTTCCCATCTATTTGCCATGAAGTGATGGGACCAGATGCCATGATCTTAGTTTTCTGAATGTTGAGCTTTAAACCAACTTTTTCACTCTCCTCTTTCATTTTCATCAAGAGGCTCTTTAGTTCTTCTTCACTTTCTGCCATAAGGGTTGTGTCATCTGCATATCTAAAATTATTGATATTTCTCCCAGCAATCTTGATTCCAGCTTGTGCTTCATCAAACCCAGTGTTTCTCACGATACACTCTGCATATAAGTTAAATAAGCAGGGTGACAGTATATAGCCGTGACATACTCCTTTCCATATTTGGAACCAGTCTGTTGTTCATGTCCAGTTTCTAACAGTTGCTTCCTGACCTGCATACAGATTTCTCAGGAGGTAGGTCAGGTGGTCTGGTATTCCCACCTCTTTCAGAATTTTCCACAGTTTGATCCATACAAAGCCTTTGGTATAATCAATAAAGCAGAAGCAGATGTTTTTCTGGAACTCTCTTGCTTTTTCGATGATCTAGTGGATGTTGGCAATTTGATCTCTGGTCCCTCTGCCTTTTCTAAATGAAGCCTGGCTTGGAGAATTTTGAGCATTACTTTGCTAGCGTGTGAGATGAGTGCAATTGTGCAGTAGTTTGAACATTCTTTGGCATTGCCTTTCTTTGGGATTGCAATGAAAACTGACCTTTTCCAGTCCTGTGGCCACTGCTAAGTTTCCCAGATTTGCTGGCATATTGAGTGCAGCACTTTGACAGCATCATCTTTTAGGATTTGAAATAGCTCAACTGGAATTCCATCACGTCCACTAGCTTTGATCACAGTGATGCTTCGTAAGGCTCACTTGACTTCGCATTCCAGGATGTCTGGCTCTAGGTGAGTGATCACAACATCATAGTTATTTGGGTCATGAAGATCTTTTTTGTATTGTTCTGTGTTTTTACCTTTAACTTTTGCCATTTTAATTATGACATGCTTTAGTGTCAATCTGTCTGGGCTCATCTTGTTTGGGACCCTCTGTGCTTCCTGTCTGAATATTTCTTTCCTTCTTTAGGTTTGGAAAGTTTTCAGCCATAATTCCTTCAAACAGTTTCTCGAAATCTTTTTTTTCTTTCTTCCTGTAACCCCTATATTGGCACCTTTGATAGTATCCCAGAGATTTCATATGTTATACTCACATATTTTTATTTGTCTGCTGTTCTGATTGTATGCTTTTCATTAGTCTATCTTCCAGATAATTTATGCAATCTTCTGTGACATTTAGTCAGCTATTTGCTGTTTTTAGTGTGCTTTTATCTCAAATATTTAATTATCTATTTTTTTGAGCTACTTCTTTATAATTTCTGATTCTTCATGAGAAATTAACTTTGTTTACATCAATTTTCTCCCCTAATTCAGTCAGCCTTATTACTACCAATATTTTTGAATTATCTGTCTGGTAGATTACACTCTGTTTCATTATTTTTTCACAAGTTTTCTCTTGGTCTTTCAATTGAGAGTAGTTCATACTTTCATTCTATTTAACTTTCTGTGTCTCTGTGAATTTAGGTGAAACAGTTACCTATTTTGTTCTTGAAGGGGTGTTCTTATGTGGGAATGTACCTGTGTAAACAGCATGTGTTCAACCCCTTTGATGTGGGTGCCAGTCATGTCTTTCCTCAGGGGGTGCTGGCAGCTATCACTTTGGTAGGAGGTTCAGCTGCTGATAGAGGAGCTAGAGTCTGATAGGGGTATGAGGCAGGACTTGCTCCCTGCTCAGTGGCCATCACTGCCCTGTCAGGTCGGGGAGTCTTCTTTCAAGTTGCTGGAATAGAATACCTGAAGGTTTGGCTCAAGCTAGCTCCATTCCCTTCAATTGTGTGTTTTTCCTTCTCCCCCCACTGGGACCTTTGTACCAAAGGAGGGCACTGCTGAAGTAGAGTTGGTATGCTCACAGAGGTCCAGTGCTCTGCCTGTGTAGGCATCTGGGGCTCTGCTCAGATGTAGCACATGGTGCATCTTTTCCCCTGTTGCAACCACCTTAGATCTAGTGTTAGACTATGGCATGCGGTGGACAGGGCCAGAGCATTCACTTGGCTTGGACTGGGGATCTCTCTCTGCCATGCCTGAGGGCAAACCAGCACCTGTACACTCCTCAGGAGTAGAGTCCAGACTTCTCTAGTCTTGTTATCTGTCCTAATGCTTTTCTAATCAGTCAAATGGGCTTGTCTGCTATACATAGGACCCCAGGACTGGGATACCCAGTCTGTGCCTTGAGCCACTCACTCTCCAGGGTGAGTGTTCACATGTGCAGTCTCCCTTTTCCTCTTGGTCCCCTCCCAGGTGGACCAATCCTGGCTCAGTGCTTTTCTTCCCATCCTACCCAAATATGTCTGTATCTTTCTTACAGCATTGATTTTATAGGAAACCTTCTGCCCATTTCTAGTTTTTTATAAGAAATTATTCCACATGTAGATGTATTTTTGATGTGTTTGTGGGAAGAGATAAGTTCCCCATCATCTTACTCCATCATGTTGACCTCCCTTCTGCTAATTTTTATTCTACCACATAAAGATAACATAGAATCTCTTTTCTATGACAGCAGTTAGAGGAATCAGTTGTTTGAACACACTCCTTGTTCTTCCCAATACAACTAAGCCATCATCATAGAATATTTATCCTGCAATTTTCCACATCAGGAGACCAGGTATTCAATTCATAGCATTTAAAGTGTACAATATTAGTAACAGAATCCCAAATCAAAAACAGTAAGGAAATTTGAATCTCTAAGAGTCCAGAATTAGGGTAGACTCCAGACAAGGTATAATCCATGTTTCAGCTCCCTTCTTCACAGTTCTCTTGGCCCTAACCTCCCCTGTATGCATGCTTTCTCCTCAGGATGACTTCTCAATGACAGTCAGTATGGTTTCATGCAACAGACAACTCTTCCTTATACATCCAAAAAAAAAAAAAACTTCTTCCCCAGTAAAATTTAGATGAACCCTGTTAGATCATGTTGCCACAATTGGGCCATAGGAATGTTTTGTACTGATGGGCTGATGCTGGGCTTCCTAAACCAATTACTGGCAACTAGCATGAGAGTACCAAGATGAACTCTGAGTCTAGGCTTTAGAATAATCAAGGTTCAGCGATAGGATTGGAAACAGCTTCTCCTCATTCTCTTGGGCAGTGTCTTTCTAAAGCAAAGGCGAACTATCTTAGGAAAAAGAGAAAAATGAATCTTGGATAGCCAGTCAGTATGGTCACTGTTGAGTGGTAGGGCTAGACTGAACCTGGTGAATGATGATGGTTAAAAAAGACAGAACAAAGCCCTCCCTAGAGACTGTTATCTGGATTGTCAGAAACTCATTCTCACCTAACCCAGATTTTTGAAAAGGGAAAACAGATTTTGTATAATGCTATATTAAGTCCATGCAGGTTGACCCATACACAAAAATGGCCCATAGAATCAAAGGCCAATTTCAGACCCTTTGTGCTTCTTTATAACTGCATTCCTGATTAGCATATGAATCCTGTTGCCATGGCAATTACAGTGGTATATATTGTATGCTGTCACTTTAGAACAGGATCTAGAAAACTAAAGGTCCTAGAATAGAAAATGAAAGCCTTCTTGGTAATAGGATCAAATGGAATTATAACTTGGGTGTCAAAACTGAGAAACACTTCCACAAAATGAGAGGCTCTTGTGTTTTACAGAGACATTCTGAAATTTCAGTGAAATGAGACTATGCTTCACTTATGATTGCTCCTTGCTTCCAAATGGTTTTGTGGTACCTTTAACACTTAAACTCATAAAATAGGGCAACTAAACAACTAGGAAAGAGAAGGAAGAAGGAAATGTAACAAAGTGAGAGAAATGTTGGGTGGTGTTTGGTTGTATACTCATCTTAATTTCCATATTAGCCTGCTATGTTTATTCTACTACTTGCCTGAAGAAGAGGTAAGGATTCTGGGTGTGGGAGATACTTTAGCCTCTTTAAGTGCAAAGGAGTGGTGGGACAAACTTTTAGGCAAGATGTATCATTAGCTAAGGATCTGAACACAGAGGGTCCCTTTTCTACTGGGTGTTACCAATCTGAAAACTTTGCACTGTGTCTGATTCAGTCATGTTTCTCCTCTATTCTAGCCTGGGAGTAATTATCTCTTTTGTTCTCTGCCTGAGCGAGGGAGGGAGAGGTTATAGGCAGGAGTCAAAAAGCCTGACTACTGCCAATTATCCCAGGATCCCATACCGTGGGTGTATCAAACTCTTCCTTGTTTAACATCCTTGGAGCCATGACTCCTTCTTAAACAATAACCTCCATCATGTATTTTGAATTTTGGATCTATTCTTCAATAAGATAATGTTTTGTTTCCCTTCTTTCAAGAATTCATCATAATTGAGGGTCTACAGAGTACACTATTTTTTTCATGTTCTACTGGAATTATGAGTTTATTAAGTATCTTTTCCACCATTTTTAGGGTTCAAGGCAAGAGGGAGAAGCTGTAGTATGTACTCATTCTGCCATTTTGAAGTGAAAGTGTTCTCAGACATTTCTGTGGTGGCATGAAAAATAAAGAATTAAATGGTTGTGTAAATTGTTTTTCAAACTGTGAGGCTGCGCCATGACAGGCAGCCTAGATTAAGAGTAGGCCTGGTTTTCCAGGGTAACATGATTATCAGGCCACCTGGAGCCAGCCAATCAATATGCGCCCAGTAAGGAAAAGGGAACCTATCGGGAAAGCTGAAAAGCCCGCGAACGCCCAAGTTTGAAAAAAGCCCGCGAAGGTTTGAGCCAATAAGATTACTTTGCAAACATGTAACCAATCTGCTTAAGCCAGCTACCAACTGCTTATGCACACCTTTTAAATTGGGTAACAGCTCAGGCTCAGTGCTTTCTGACCCTGCACTACTGCGTTGGTTGCGGCAGTGAGCCCTGACTCGAGTCAGCAATAAACTTCCCTTTTTTTGCGAGTTGCATTGTCTTGGAAGCCTTCTCTCTTCCCGCTCGGGGATTCGGACATGAGGCATAACACAAACATACTCTTCCTATGTGAGAATCAGACAAACACCCTTTTTCTGCATTTCCAAAATCACAGTCTATGATTGGTCATGACAGGGCCTGTAGTAGGCTGAATGAGATGTAAAGGACAGAACCTGGAAGTACGTATGCGCAGCTAGAATCTCTATGTGGTAGATTGTCCCTTCAGTGCTGATGTGGGCCCTTCCCCCAGCCTAATGGTATAAATTGCTCACAGGTCTAGGCTCCAGGATCTTAAAGGACTCACCATTGTTTCTTGTGAACTGTCAAGATCATTGAACTTTGGAACTAGGAAGACTACTAAAAAGCTTAGAGTAACTCAGATGTTATCTCCATTCAGCCTATCAGGACAGTGAGGCTCAATGAGGTTAAGTTATTTATTCAAATGCACAAAGCTAATAATAGTCACATGCTCAACTTGCTGCCCCAAAGTCAGCCTCACTAAGCCAAAGGCCTTTTATTCAATGCTGCACTTAGTAAAGCATACTGCTCCAGCTCAACATGCTGACACTAACTTGTACTGCATTTAATCCCACAAAAAAATCTACTAATCATACAAAGTCGTACCATATGAAATTGCTGTTTTTATAATCCAAAGATGGTCAAATATTGGTAATCTCATATGGTTCAGTCTGATATATTGTCCTTTAATTGTATAGTGAGATGGAAAATTTTTTCTTTGAGAATTAAATATATGAATTCCTCATAGAAGTATATCTTGAGCTTGTTGAGAATTTACCTTGATAAGCCAGTCTGAAGTAGGCAGATCCTTTCCGAGAATGGGTGATAGGATTTCTAACAGAATCAGTTTGTCTTTGCTGTGAAGGAGGATGAGTCAACAGAAAGCTTGCCATGGAGTGAAAACTCTGGAAATGAGAAGTCACGAGGAAACGTAGCACTTCCTCAAGATCACAAAATGGGTATTTGAGGGAAACTTATCTAGGTCTCAAGGATAAAGGAAGCTCTTCCTGGTACCCAAGATACTATGGTTCCATGTATTTCCTTAACAGTCACATCCTGAGTAAGGAACCAAAATATGCTAACTCATGTGATAGTGGTAGACATTCTTGAAAAGTTCATTGAATTAAAGAATAAGATTGTCAGTATTTTGCTGGATGCCACATACGATCTAAATATTCTTTTGTGCATTTAGCATGTGCTAGAAACTTATAAAGCATGAATTTAAAAAGCTTAGATTCTGATAGACTGACAGCTTCAAGGCTGGTAAAGGTAACCTACCAAGATATGTAAATTAACCTTTTTTTCCAGGGAAAATGAGATAAATAATCTGGTCACATAAAAGAAGGGTATCACTCAGTTTTACTGATAAAAATGTTGGGCAGTAGCAAGATTCAGACCCTGAGCTGTCCATCTACTATGCCATTTAAAGTGGGGACTAATGCTAAGTGTAAGAAGCCTTATTCCACAGTGATTTCCAAGAAGTATGTCTGTCCTCTGACTTGCATCTTGTCATTCTTTCCTCAAAAGTGCAGAAGTCTCTTAGAGACACCAAGTTGTCCATTTCTTTAATACTTCCCTTCTAGTTTATATCCTTCTGACTACTAATATTTTAATAATAAATAATTGAGGTTTAATATTAATCTATATGAATTAAAACTAAAAGATACCTAATTTTTAAATATTCTTAAATATCATTCTAAACTTTTTAACTACATTATACTAAAAAAATAGTGAATTAAGGAATCTCTAAATATTAAATCCCTCATTAAGAGCATATTTAAACATGCCTTTGTTTTATATTATTATAATTACTGTCATACAGGAGCAATATGATACTTAGCAACTATGAGAAATCTCAATTTAGGGAAAACATTTTGAAGGAAAAAAACACTGGGATTAAATAATTTATTACCATTGCTAAGATGAACACATATACTTGATACTCAATTTTAACTTTAGAACTTTAAAAAAATAGTTTTAATACAGTATCAAAATTTACACAAGTATTTTGTCAAAAGACCAGTGTTCCTTGTATTAGCTTCTGCAGGCTCTACTGCAGGCACAAAACTTTTTTAAAATGTCTTCAGAGTGTAGGAATACAACAATTTAAGGATGAAAGCTTTTCAAGAAAAGGTGTAAATATAGTAAGCAATTTTCCTTTATAGAGTAATAATATTCTTAAAATATATAACATTTTAAAAGAAAAGCTTAAATGGTAACCCAATTACAATAATTAGAAAGATAATTCTATAGCAAATTAATTCATAAATATTTTCTGAGAACAGGACTGCCTTTTCATCACAATAACATTCAAAAAAGTGTAACAGGTCCTTCATCAATGACAATTAATACATGTGTAATGAGCCCATTTAAAAACAAGAGCAACAGAATATCTGCTATGAATCAAATCTGAGTAATTTAGAAGAAAACTAGGAATCACTGCATTCCTACTTTTATAATTTTATATTACAATATAAAGTTAGCATTCGGTCAGAGGCCTCTTGCACATTCATACAAGAAACTATCATTGCATTTGAATAAACACAAAATACCTATCATAGCATTTCCAATACACACAGTCTATTATTTTATATATATATATATATATACATATATATATATATATATATATACCAAAAATAAGGAAAAACTAAAGCTAGCACACCTCTTTTCAAATCTCAAGCAATCTGAACGAGAGCTTTTAGCTTCAATAATGAAGGACATGCGTCAGTTTCATAAAACGTTAAGATAGCTGCTGTAGGCTAAGAAAGCTTTTTTCATAAATGCAGTGCAATATTTTAAAGTTTACAGAAAGTTTATTAAATATAACAGCATGTCTAGCAACTAAATTGTAGAAATTGACATCTCACAGCTGGAAACACTTAGAAAAATTGTTTGCTTGTTCTTTAATTGAAATTGTTAATATTAACATTAATGAATACACTGAAGGTGGAGCTTGATATGTCCCCAAGATGTGTCTTCATGAATAATACATTAAGATGAAAGAAAAGATATATTTACTTTGATTAATTTAAGTAAATGGCACTCTGATAATGCACTCGACAAAGTCCTGCTACCCTTCTAGCTGGTAAGGAAAACTGATGTGGTATTTTAGTACCTCAAAAGTCAAAACAAAATCCAAGAAACCTAACCTTATCTTGCATCCAAATTAATTATGCATCAGGAACTAGTATTTTATTGACTAAAATATAATAGGTTACCAACTCTCCAACTTGGGAAGCTGGAAACCACTTGTTATCTTCAACAACATGGTAGAACACTCCCACCATGATATGCAATGATTCGATTCTATCAAAACCACTGAGGCTCTACTGGACTCTTCCAATCATGCAGGTTTCCCCATTACAATTTCAGACCTGAAGAGTCAAAAACATTTTAGTTCTAATGAAAATATTGGTACCAAAATGGTGATTTTCAAAGCTACCTTGTTTAAGATGGACTGTAGTGAACATCAAAGTGAGAGACAAAAAATACAACTTCAGCCATACTAAAGTTTTTCGAGGGAAAATATGTGCAATGTACAATTACTCCAGGTTTGTGGAAATCCACTCTTTCCTCTCTTATCTCTCTTGCAGTGGTGATGTCATGTTTGAAAGAGAGTGCGTCTCACATGGGTCCCTTGTACTGGTTTCCAGACAAATGTTGCCTAATTCCAGGACACGAACCTGCAGCATCTCCAAGTTTCCTCCATACAACCTTAAGAAAAAGAAGAAAAAGAGTAAGCATCTTAATTGTCCTGTTCCATACAGGGGTGTGTATGGTTTTTTTTTTTTTAAGGGGGGAAATCTATGAGGACAAAGAGGAATATAAGACAAGAGACAAAATATTCACACGAATGAGCTCAAAAATAAAATGAAATGTGATGCAAGTTTGTAAATCATGAGAACTGCTCAACAGACAGGAGTGCTATGCTTCTTTAGCAATCAGGGTCAAAATTACAGAATGATATGCCAACTTACACTGGTTATGAGACTGGTCCTCAACTCTGGGCGTCCACTAGGAATTACTCTTAAACAGGTAGGGTCATCTATTTTTTTTAAAGCTGTCAACATGATTCTAATGTGTAGTTAAGAATATATGAGCAAAATCATCCTGGTTCCTATATTATACATCTAAAATGAGGAATACCAAAATGTTAAATAACTAAGAACAAAAACTCCTTCACTGTCTGTAGTGGTTTAAAGTCCTGAGCTAGTAGCCTTAGGGTCACTAGTAGATTTCCCTTGTTTTCCCTGTAGAATGGGGGGCCTTAGTTATCATAAATCTTAGCTACCCAATAATATATCTCAGATTACCACAATAGAAAGCATTCAGATGCAGGGAAAAGATAAAAATAAATTCAAGAGTCACTAAAAACAATATGTTAAAAATTAGGCTATTTTAAAGGGACAATAGCAAAGGGTGAGATTAATAAGTAAAACCACGGAATCCAACAATGACATACCAATATACTACATTAAGAAACCACATAGTAACAGTCATAACTCTCAGTGTTTCCCTGTTAGGATTATGATCCGATTGATTACTTCCACATAAATTTACACTGCTCTAACATGAACACAAACCAGCTAGTTCATCAATACTTCTTTGTTTTCTGTTTTAAAAGAGCAGATATTCCAGGGAAGCAGATTTCTAGTCATAGTAACACATAAGCATGTAGGGGGTCTGTCTACCTTCATTGTGAAACCTATGGAACTATTCATCTCTGTGTGTTAGCAGACACTACTATGTGGTAGAGATGTCCTGTCATATTTGAAGGGACTGTAGTTACAGTCCTTAAATATTTGGGAAGGAATTTCCTAGTAGCTTAGATGGTACAAAATCCACCTGTAATTCAGGAGGCCTGGGTTTGATCCCTGGGTCAGGAAGATCCCCTGAAGAAAGAATTGGCTACCCATTCCAATATGTGTGCCTGGGAAATCCCATGGACAGAGAAGCCTGGCTAGCTACAGTCCATGGGGTTGTAAAGCGTCGGACACAACTGAGCATATCTAGCAGTGAACAGTTCAGGCTGTACCCAAGGGAGTGAGGAAAGTGTCCTTTCTCAATGTATGGACTGAAGAGGGACACATTCTGAATCAGGAAGCCAAGGAACACCATGGACTTTCCCTTTCTAGCCCTTAAATGGTATTACATCTACCCAGAAGGCTTTCACATCTTGTTTAGAAGCAAAGGATAGATTCAAATGATCAGGAACAAAAGGCATTAGATGATGACAACTCCTAAGTCTTGTACACAACTCCCTCTTCAAGTATTCAAATGTAGAACGTAATAGGCCTTACCCCTGAAATTATATGGTAAAAGGAAACTCAGAGAAGACAGAACTTTGAAATAAGCCAAAGACATTAAGACAGGCACAGAGTAGTGACTTGTTAAATAAGTAAGAGAGCCGAACAGTGGGTGTCTGAGATGGTCACTGAGATGGCGGCCCATCAAGTGTCTCAGCTGTTCTCAGGGAACTGACAAGGGCCAAACAGAAAAACCTAAGATAAAACCATTACTACGAAAAGATAGATAATATACTGTTTCTTAGAGGACAGTATATCTTTGTGGTAGAGCTGGGAAGAGACTAGAAGCACTACATGCTTACTAATCAAAATGATGGTGCTGTGAAGAAAGGTTGTTAACATCTATAAAATGGAAAGACTATCTAGATGTTAACAACCTATTTCCAGAAAGAATACCAGAGACGGATATAAACCTGAGTGTGTTAACTGATCTCACATTATGAGAAAGCTTTACATTTCTGTAACGCTTTGTAAAAGCCCATAATTCCTCTAACAGGTTTCATAATCTTATGTACATTATTATTTAGAAGTTTTGAAACTGTCCCACAAACTGTATTTTTGTTTATTCTCCAATATTTGCTATGCGTTCTTGATGTGGATATAACTTACAATGGTGACACAAATATTTTAAATCAGCACTTTTTTTTCTTATGGCTTTTATATAGTTTCCAAATATAACAGTGCTAACAATCAGATTTGAACTAACTTACTTTTTTTGTTTCTCAAATTTCAGTGACCAAAGGCGAAAACAGAAAAGATGCCCTAGAGAACTTTCCAAAGTCAAAAGCTCTTGGATTTCTGAAGGCAACAATAATTACCACTGTGTGTGTCCTTTTGAAAGATTTTCGGAAATACAGGCAAATCAAGATCAATGCAAAACTAATCAAGATCCAATTCATTAGTGGGTCCCTTCTCTAAGAAATAAATTTTCTAATATCTAAAAATATTTCATCAAAAAAAGAGACAAGAAACAGTCCTGTGTTTATTTAGAAAAATTCTGGCATTAAGCACAATAGAGATGGTTTCCTCTGTAAGATACAGTGATTTTCATTCTTGAGAAAGAAAATGGAAGTGCCTAGATTCACTACAATTGGGAAAGTGGAAAGAACTGGTCCTCAAAGAAAATCTGGGTATATGCCTGACTTCCCTATTCATTAGAGGACAAATTGGGGCAAGTAACTTAATTTCAGAATCTTAGTTTCTTCAAGTATGAAATGAGAGTTTCTACCCTGACTGCCCAAGATCTGGTGCAAAACTCAGACTTCTGAATTATGAAGGAGCCTCAATATGACTGAGAACCACTGAAGGTATAACCTCCTATGGTCCCTTCCAGTTTTACAATTCCTAATGTTTGAACTTTAAAATTTACCTGAGGGAGGTGTTCAAATTGAAAAGCTTAAGAACAGACAAAAAGCTACATTTAGGAAATCATGACATGATGCATTTCATCATGCAAATCAATCATGATGCATTTAGGAATGACATCTAGAACCAATGACCATTTGAAAAGAGACAACAGATATGTAAGAAAGAAAAATGACAACACAAGCAAGCAAGAGGCTGTATGTGCTGGGGCAAGAGTGCTACATGCCCATGGGGCTTATTTAACATTTCCTGGATTCTAGGAATGCCTTGGGGACCAGATACCTGGTCCTAATAGCCTAAAGCTGAAGGGTATTTCTAAGCAATTTTGATATCCTAATGAACAAACGATAAAAGCACAAGGGAATACCAATTCAAATCAAAGCTTAAGATAACTGACCATGAATTTTTGCTTTTAACAAATGTCTTCCCCATCATATTCTACTTAGTTTTTAAGTAAGTTCCACAAATTGATTAAATGATATATCCAAAGCATATGACTCAAAAATTAAGATTAATCAAACCCAATAATGATTACATAGGCTAAGCATTGTGAAAATAGCATGTCTTTTTTTTTTTCCCCACTGTATTTCTGTGATTTCATAGGTAGATTTCTGTGTGGCCATCTCTTAAGTTCATATCTATCGCTTACTGTTTTGAGATACTGCTGGGCATGACATGAAGCACACATCATATGAATGAAGAACTTAGCAAATATTACCTATTGGGTTGGCTAAGAAGTTCGTTCCAGTTTCTATGGGAAAAAACAGAACAAACTTTATGGCCAACCCAATATTAAGATGGTGATTTTTTTTCCCCAAGTATTGTTACAAATAATCTGCAGAAGGCTGCGTTTTCTTTGCTTATCATAGGTTTTTAAACACTGCTCTTTAAGGACAATTATGAAATGGAAACTGATTTATTTTATCAAAACTAGTAACATTTTAGGAAATTTATTGTTCAGAAACTTTCACAGTTCATTCTGGAACACAGAATTGGCTGATTCTTGCTCACCTGCATATTTTACATGATTATTGTGTTAAAAAATACTGCAATAACATTTACTAAAGAAAATCAAGGGAAGGTTGGTTTTACTTTCACATAAAAATATAAAGGCATTTGGCCAGCATTTTAAAAAGTAGGTATTCATGAAGCAAAATCTAAGCTATGATGAGGCTTTCAACACAGAATACACAATAAAGCACATTAAACTTACATTGCACATTTCTCTGACTATAGCTTTTTCTGTCTCACTAAGGTCATGTTCATACTCTTTACCCTGTTGACGATCTATAGTTTCCTGAACATCCAAGACCTGGATTTGTTGAAAAAGAAAAGCAAATTTCACATGGAAAAAAAAAAGTTTGTTAGTTATGAACAAAAATCATCAAGGAGCTCCACTTTGTAAAAAGAAAAAAAAAAAAAAACCTTAGTTTTTTTTCCATGTCTGCATATCAGAGTAGGTTAGTATATGGCAAAATCTTTTAAAAGAGTTGATTGTTCTGAAAGCTATCTGGAGTCAATTCTACTTGATTTTCAAATGGCCATTAAGAGCAATCTACTGCATCACTAATAGTCAACTGAATTCATTTATGTCCAAAATAATTAGATACATTTAGTTAATTTGGTCATTAAGATAAAGCTGACTGTCAACCATTTGGAGATAGTCAATAAATCTTGCTCCATTGTTAAGACTGGCATGTAATTAATTATATTACTCAACAGTCCAAATGATATGTAGACACGGCCTATAGAAAAAATGACTAAAAAGGATAATAGTGACAGGTGAAACTTGTCGGAACCCATAAGAACTTTTAACATGAATGTTACTGATCTCAGAGTTCTTGCCTTGATGTGTTCCTGGTGCCTAGGACAGGACTATGGAGATAGCTCTTTGACAAAAGCAAAGAGAAGCAATGGCTCTCCAGTCATGAAAATATGTGAGCAACACTAAGTATTTTTCATTTTTCATCTGAGAATGAGATGCTTTTAAACAATTTTAGATTCTATCTCTCTAAATTATTCCTAAATGAATTGAGAATAAGATTCTGTTCAAAACGTCTTTAAAAGTTTCATGCCAATACTCTATATAGTACAAAAGAAGACAAAACTTTGGCCTTGAGTGCTATTTGTTATTTTTCTTTACATCAGCTTCTAAATCAAATCGCTGATGTAGTATTAAAAAAATGTTTCTCCTAAAAGCTCTTGTATAATCCACAATGAACTGTAACACTGCTAAACCCCTTGGTTCTATTGCCACGGTCAATGCTGATGGCCACACCTAAAGGTGTCATCTGAGAATTCACACTTAAAAGCCTGAAGCAGAACCCTACAGAGTCAGTTCACATTCTTTTCATACTTAGAGGAAATTATTGATGATGCTTAATGAATATTCATAGAAAACTTAAAGCACTCCTTGGAACAAGCTCATTTGCCCACAAATTCGATTTGTTATGCACCTGAGAGAAGTGTACTTCAAATCAGTTAATTTCTACTAAATGAAGTGAAGCTCCAATTAATAGTTATGAATTTTAAAGCAAGAAAAATGTGGCATATTTCAAGTGGACTAATTCCTCACATTGATTTACAACTCTTTCCCCCAAACTATGACCATGGAGTTTATTAAAGTTTAGAAATTTTTAAAACTTTACAAGAAGATAAGAAACTGAGCCACTGTTTCAACTACTACTTTCAGAACAGAAAAATCTTATGAGATAAATCAGCTCTAGATTGGTAGCTTTTAAAAACAAAACATGTCAAGAGGCTACTTTTTTTTAATGTTGAGATATTCCAAAGATGCGTTTCCCAGAGGCTATGTTTGCACATATTTCTGTCTCAACTCATGGAAACAAATGCATTCTATATTCAAGAGCTTCCAGTTACCCAATCAAGGTGCTTCAGTTGCTCAGCATTACCCATCAGCCAAGTGGGGACACTTAATGTGTTCTGATTATAACATAATATCTTCCTCTCAAGATAAAATTTTGTATGAAAATTAGAAAATGAATATGGAGAAAACTGAAGAGCTCTTCCTTGCCGTCCCCTTCCTTTTAGGCCATACTACCACAGCTGCATTGAGAATCTAGGGAAAGATGGCAGTGTGACCCACTATACCAATCTGATTCCAACTGCACCTGTCATTGAATAAGGCAATGGGCTGAAACAGGTTTCAGTTTGGAAAGCAGGGCATTGTGTCATTTATGGAGTATATGTAGATACCAATACCACAGGCTTGAAGCCACTCCATTTTTCCATTTCTAAAGTGCTTTCAGATGCTAGTGTCTGATTTATGCTCAAGTAACAGCTTGTTTAGCATGCTGTTCATACTAAACAGTATCCAAGTGCTGTTGCTAAGAGCAAGCCAGTTGATAAACCAGCAGCTGTCAGACAAAAGGCAGGGAGGGCCCCTCATTCTGGTGTGCCTTCCCACAAATTCCTCTCAGTTGTTCATTTTGTGAGGTTTCCCAATCGAGACAGGAAACACCACGTTCATTGCCACTGGCCCCCAGCATAGTTCTACCACCTCCCCTTGTCTGCAATCTGTAAGTGCTTGGGAGAAGCACACTCATTTTATCTAAGTTACAGCAAAATGTAATGAGGGAGCTAAATCAACTGCTAAAACAATCATCCTCAAGTCAAGTAAATATTTTGAAGTTCTCATCTACTTCTTTGCTTTTTCGCATGCCAAGGAAAGTGTGGCATAGGAGTGCCTCATCAGCCTGTGGATAAATCATTCTGAAACCAAAACAAATTTAGAAAAGTTGTGAAATCCATGTGGCAAAAGCAAGACAGGTCTGTGCGACCCCATATACAGTAGCCCAGCAGGCTCCTCTGTCCCTAGGATTCTCCAGGCAAGAATATTGGAGTGGGTTGCCATTTCCTTCTCCAATGCATGCATGCATGTTAAGTCGCTTCAGTCATGTCTGACTCTGTGCGACATGTTAGGAATTAGAGATAATTTGGAGGACAGTATTTTATACTTTGGAGCTGATGAAATTTCAAGGAATTGTCTCAGTTTTTAATACGATTTTTATTGCCTGCAGTTTCTTCTTAGAGAGGTAAATATTTATATTGCATATTATTAATTTTACTTATTGGAAAGCTCATTACTGATAAAGAAAAATAAATGATAAATTTAAGCCACATCTTTCGTTAAGTTATTGCAGAATCTTAATTATAAGCCAAAAATAAAATATCTTTATGAATAAAACCAGATGTCTATTTCCTAATAGTCTATAAAGAGGCATTAACTAGAGTTTGAAGACTTAATTTCTATTTAGTGGTGACCAGAGTAGGTTTTTATTTATTTGAAAACTTTTTTTAGTAAGTTGCACAACATACTTCAGTTGCAAAAAGAAAAATATGATATCCTTCCTTATTTTGGCTATTAAGTTCCTGTATTTGAAGACGTCCATGCTACAAACATTGCACAGAAAATACCTGTAACAATATTTTACACATACATGCACATCAGACTTCAACTTCAATGCAGGTAGATATGAATCACATTACTCAAAACAAAATGATAAAATCAGAGATTCAATTCAACCATAAGTACTCAAACCCACTATTAGTTTATAAAATTAAAATCATTCTTCAAAACTTAAGATTAAAAACAAAATTATACCATAGGGGTCAAAAAATAAAGTATCTATGGTTAAAACGAGACCGTGAGGATTACCAGACTATAGTGAACAAGCCACAACACAACTGAAGTACTGAAGAAATGGTTGTACACAGTTGGTTACCTTAAGAGAGTGTACCACAGGTTCAGGCTGCTGAGAAGGTGTGGTATGTCCACTGAAGCTAGCTGGAGAGTTGGGTGAACTGTTACTCCCATCAGCCCCTGATGACAACCTAAAAGAACCCTTAGTAGAAAATCAACAACTTTGTTATTAAAACAAAAGTCGTTTATAACTGAAGAGATGTCATTCAATATTCAATATGCCAAATGAGAATTAGCTTTTTCTAGCCTGTCATAAGATGCTATCAACTTGTTAACTGGAATACACTTGCTGCTTGACCAGCAAAAAAAAAAAAAAAAAAAAGTAACCAAGAGCCATCTCTATGCATTTCCAGATGCCAGTTCTGATTTACTGAAGAGAGCAATGCCCCCTAAGGAATGCCCATTAAGAACATTTTAAGAATGATTTTTGAAACTTAAAGATACTCAAGAGTAGGGAATTTGTGAGTTACTCCACATTTGAGTTAAACATGCTCACTCAGCATGACAAATGCCATATTCCATATGTCTCAGAAAATGCAGATACATCACATTGGAGAAATGGTGTCCCTTACCTATGGCGGAACATTTCCCAAAGAGATTTAACCACATGCAACATTTTCTTCAAGAATTCTCTTATTTTATGAATTTTTAAAAAATGAAAAAACAGATTGCACATTACATGTTTGTAGTTTAGTGACTTTTCAACTGAATTGCTGAGAAGTCAGAACCTTGGCATTATTAATTTGATCTGCAAAGTCACAGTCGCCCATACAGGAAATGGGAAAAAGTAAAAATGTCACTTTTTCCAGGGTTCCTTGGGAAAAATACTAATGAATCAGGAAAGAAAAAGAATAGCAGTGACCTACCCTCCTAGCAAAAACAGTCTAGTGGGAATTTTCCTGTTTTTAGGGCCTGAAAGATTTTCATTTCTATCCATCAACAAATCTGCAGATTTTTTCACACCTACTAGATTAATAGCTGTTCCCTTTAACTTGATCCTATGAATCTAATCCCCTGAGAAGGAGCCATGGAAGGTGCATCATATGTGGATTCTCGGTAGGAAGAAACAACAGTGATCTGGGACATTAATTTTCTAGCATCTTCAGGAGCGCTTCTATGTTGTGCATCTTAGGGATGGGTGGGAGGAGCTGAGCACAGCAATAGTTACAGGTGTGGGTTTTACACAAACCATGCTAACAACTCTTGCTATTGATTTTTACAGAGATTATTATTTATAATGAATTGGGACTATCTTCTCCCTTCCCTCGTCACTGTCCTTTCTATCTATATGTCCCTGAAGGCTGTCCTTGCCATCTCATAAGCCAACTGAGGCCATGTTCTTTCCTATGCAACCAGGTCAGGTCCTGCCCCCACCCTTACTAGCCAACAGGGAGAGGAAGCCATGGATTATGGCATTTGGGTGACCTTCCAGCTTCTGCCTGCCACTGCAATTAATGATGAAATTAATAGCAGGTGATGACACAGGACATACATTTATCACAGCCCGAACCCCCTCTGGGAAAAAACATAAGGTTTGTTTTGTTGTAATTTGAATCAAATCAGACATAGAGTACCTAAAACAAATAGTAGAAAGTAAACTATATGAAGTTTAAAGATGATTAATAACAGGCACATGCCCTCCCTCCAACCACAAATTTGGACATTCTCTTCCTTTGTGGAAATCAAATATTTCCAAAACAAATGAGTTCTAAAGGAAGCTCTTCCCTGAAAAGTTCTGGTTCTCTACTATTCTCTTTCCTTACCAGTACCACCCTTAGGAACTCTTTGGAAAAGGTTTCTGAGATTACACAGAGTTCACATCCACGTCTCATTTGGGCTCCACAACTGCAGTGCTGTTTGCTCTGAATGGTAATCTAACTTGTCAGGCAAGATCCTTCCCCCTCTGGAACAAACTCTCTTCAAATTCTTCCTTTTCTGCCCAGCCTGTTTCAAATCCCAGACCTGGCAAAATGTGGTAGGCATATCCAATTCTAGCTTCTTTGCCCTTGGGCACAGGACCTCTATCTTTCAGGGTAATTTGGTTTAAGAGAATTTCTGAAATCAATGATAAGTAGCTTCCCTAAACCACATCCTTTGGGCAATTTAGCATTTGTTTAGACTTAAGGACAGTCCTGCCTATTCAGAAAGGCATACCCTTTTATTAAAGAAGTCTCACCACCATCATCATAAAAGCTACAATGGAAGCTACATGGGCGGGGGAAAGGGGAAAAGGCGGTGGTAGGCAACTTATTCAGGGATTCAAGCTCTACTTCAAATTTGCTTTGCAAGTCATGGACTTAATCATCACTAGAAAGGTAAAGGTCCATATTTCATGTAGTTTTTGTGAAGCTGCAAATGTTACTGAATGCAGGTTAAGTTGTATACTAATAGATGCTAAATAGTTTTCTTGATTATAACAGAAACAAGCACCTCATTCTTTCTGTCACATCTCATTTAGTTACTATAAAATGAAATTTTAGATTTCTACTGCTTATTGGTAGAGTTTTATCTGGGCTTTCTCTAGGCTCTGGGCTCCATCAATACACATTCTCAGTTGAATAATATATTTTCACTGAAGTACTTTTTAAAATATGCTACTGGGTAAAATACTAGCACAAAAAATATTTTAAAAGAGTCCCTTGGAGTTTATTTCAATAAGATTTAGCCTGCTTATTTAAATTGTATCTTGGCTGACTCAGGAGACAGGGAATTTAAAAAGAAAAAAATCTTACTGAAATTGGAAATGTGAGTCCCAGCTTTGGGGTTGCTTGTTTTCAAGCTACACATGACCACACACAGTGTACATACCACCTCTTGGGTCAGCGGTAAGTTTGAAAGGGCAAGGAATAATTTTCTGAGCTGGTCTTGACACTTCTGTTGGTGTCTAACAGTTCATTTTCATGGTCACTAACTTTAAACCCCTTTTCAAAAAAAAGGTGCAGGTACCTTTCTCCTTCTTCAATGTTTGGGGTTATTCAACTTTCACCTCCAGGTTCAGGGGGAAAAGCACTGAAGATGACTGTTGAGAAGATAAAAGACTCAATTCCCGCCTTCCCTCCCTGGATCTGGACACACAGTGACTTTATTTCATGTGTGCAGACTTGTTCTCTCCCCCCAGTATAACTTTTCCGCTAGCAACAGAATCCATCTGGTTATGCACAAGCAAATCAGCAGCTGACTCATCTTCACTCACCGGGAGAGTGGGCAGGCATCGTCCTATTCCTCGGCACCCTTGCCACCACTGCAAGACCCGCCGGGCTCTGGGCCCCCAGCCTTTCTCCATATTTGAGCTGTTTCTAGTTGGAGGTTGCCTTCTATTCTGGGTGGCCTTATATTTGGAACAATATAGTACAATCACTCAGAAAAATGCTGTTTCCCAAGTCTCAAGAAAGCAGATAGAACAAGAAGCTTAATGAAATGAACCACAATGACCACAATGGCAAGCTGTAACATGCACCTCTAACAAGGGAGAACATTAAAAAACTCATGAAGTCCTGTATGTAAGAGCTAATATTGATTTTTTTTTTTAAAGTTTTGGGCAGAGGTATAACTAATTCTCAAGCTATCAAAAAGATAGATGATAATGCCAAAATTCTACCAAAAAAAAAAAAAAAGAGGAAGCTATTTATACAACTTAATTTTGTTGGTTTTATTTGTGAGAAATAGAGAATTAACATAAGGTCTTCTAAGTATTTAAAGTGATAACTTCATAACTTAGAAATTATTAAAATGCAGTTGGGAGCACTCAGACCTTATGTTAAGAAACACAAGTTGGGTAGATATATTCAATACTCAGAAAAACTGACACTGCATTAAATTCTCAGCAAAATTTCTATACACTGAGGAGCATATAATGAACTTAGAGATCACTATTGCAATAAACTATTTTACATGGGGCATATACATAATTATCAAGATTTGTATTAATCAGTCATTTCCCAAGTTTCTGTACTGGTTATAACTAGAGCTATCACATAACTGACATAAAAAGAAAATACAAAGAGTTTTCATCCCTAAATTTCAGGTTTTTTTCCATGACCAAACTGTAATTTTATTAAAATGAACAGAAACAAAATGAACTCATTTGTCCATAATTTCCTTTCCCTGCCAACTTTCACTAAGACCTTCTAAGAATGCTATGTCCTAAAGAATAATAAGCAATTTTTGAAATATAGAAAACCTGCAAATATAGTCTAAAAATTCCAGTGTCCAAACATTTAAGTTAATTTTAGGAGACTGAAAATGAGAAACTAATTTTTTAGTTCTCATTAATCTGTTATTTGCTTTATGGTAAACAGCACTGGTCTAATTTTTACTTTTCTCAGACTTTTGGAGGCCGAACAATAAAGAAAATATACCATGGTATGAAGTGAAATCAGAAAGGGAGCAATGTCGACCAGCATTTGGTACTCACAAAAATTTTCTCTGAGTCTACAAAATAAGTATGAGTTACCTATTAAGTAAGAAAGTCACACATATTCTTCACATATAGCAGAGAAAATCATATATTTGCATTTGAACCACAATGATCATTTCCTCAAAGCAACATGAATTTAAACTTTGCTCTCTCAGTAATCATCTCATATGTCAGTGTCTATATCCATCATAAAGAGTTATATCCAACAATTTATAATATGGTGGATGGCTGAAAAGTCACCCCCCCTCTGAATCTGCACAGTTTTGTTCCTGGGATTATAATTAGCAATGAATGCAGGTTTTTGTTTTTTTTTGTTTTTTTTCCACAAATGAGCTCTATATTCTAAAATTGGTTCTCTCCAAGACTTACACATCTCACAGATTTCACGTTTTTTGTATCCAACAACCAAATAAAACATAAAAATTTCTTTCATTTGTATTTAATGTGGAATGAGATTAAATCCCAATGCCTCTCCACTGTAACAAAACTTATTACAATAACCATGAAAACTAAGGTAATATCTATGACCAGTTAGAAGCCTACTAGAAGAAGCAGTCATTTATTTTCATTTTCAGAAAGTTGAGACAACATGCAATAGCAAATTTTTCAGTATCTTGTAAAAGGTTCTTTTTAAACATACTCAAAGCAGATTGTAGAGGATTAATCTCATAAAAGGGGGCAATATATGTATTCATGCCTTGAGAACCCCATGAACTGTATGAAAAGGCAAAATGATAGGACACTGAAAGAGGAACTCCCCAGTTGGTAGGTGCCCAATATGGTACTGGAGATCAGTGGAGAAATAACTCCAGAAAGAATAAAGAGATGGAGCCAAAGCAAAAACAATACCCAGTTGTGGATGTGACTGGTAATAGAAGCAAAGTCCAATGCTGCAAAGAGCAATATTGCATAGGAACCTGGAATGTTAAGTCCATGAATCAAGGCAAATTGGAAGTGGTCAAACAGGAGATGGCAAGAGTGAACATCAACATTTCAGGAGTCACAGAACTAAAATGGACTGGAATGGGTAAATTTAACTCAGATGACCATTATATCTACTACTGTGGGCAAGTATCCCTTAGAAGAAATGGAGTAGCCATAGTAGTCAACAAGAGTCCAAAATGCAGTACTTGGATGCAATCTCAAAAATGACAGAATGATCTCCATTAATTTTCAAGGCAAACCACTCAGTATCATGATAATCCAAGTTTATGCCCCGACCAGTAATGCTGAAGAAGCTTTAGTTGAATGATTCTATGAAGACCTACAAGACCTTCTAGAACTAACACCCAAAAAAGATGCCCTTTTCATTACAGGGGATTGGAATGCAAAAGTAGGAAATCAAGGAATACCTGGAATAACAAGCAAATTTGGCCTTGGAGTACAGAACAAAGCAGGGCAAAGGTCAATTAAGTTTTGCCAAGAGAACACACTCGTCATAGCAAACACCCTCTTTCAACACAAAAGAAGACTCTACACATGGACATCACCAGATGGTCATTACCGAAATCAGATTGATTATATTCTTTGCAGCCAAAGATGGAGAAGCTCTATATAGTCAGCAAAAACAAAACCAGGAGCTGACTGTGGCTCAGATCATGAACTCCTTATTGCCAAATTCAGACTTAAATTGAAGAAAGTAGGGAAAACCACTAGACCATTCAGGTATGACCTAAATTAAATCCCTTACGATTATACAGTAGAAGTGAGAAATAGATTCAAGGGATTACATTGGATAGACTGCCTGAAGAACTATGGAGGGAGGTTCATGATATTGTATAGGAGACAGGAATCAAGACCATCCCTAAGAAAAAGAAATGCAAAAAAAGAAAAATGGCTTTCGGAGGAGGCCTTAAAAATAGCTGTGAAAAGAAGAGAAGCAAAAAGCAAAGGAGAAAAGGAAAGATATACCCATTTGAATGCAGAGTTCCAAATAATAGCAAGTAGGGATAAGAAAGCCTTCCTCAGTGATCAGTGCAAAGAAATAGAGGAAAATGATAAAATGGGAAAGGCTAGAGATCTCTTCAGGAAAATTAGAGATACCCAAGGGAATATTTCATGCAAAGATGGGCACAATAAAGGACAGAAATGGTATGGACCTAACAGAAGCAGAAGATATTAAGAAGAGGTGACAAGAATACACAGAAGAACTGTACAAAAAAGATCTTCACAGCCCAGATGATCATGATGGTATGATCACTCACCTAGAGTCAGACATCCTGGAATGTGAAGTCAAGTAGGCCTTAGGAAGCATCACTACAAACAAAGCTAGTGGAAGTAATGGAATTCCAGTTGAGCTATTTCAAATCCTGAAAGATGACGCTGTGAAAGTGCTGCACTCAATATGCCAGCAAATTTGGAAAACTCAGCAGTGGTCACAGGACTGGAAAAGGTCAGTTTTCATACCAATTCCAAAGAAAGGAAATGCTAAAGAATGCTCAAACTACCACACAATTGCACTCATCTCACATGCTAGTAAAGTAATGCTCAAAATTCTCCAAGCCAGGCTTCAACAGTACATGAACCATTAACTTCCAGATATTCAAGCTGGTTTTAGAAAAGGCAGAGGAACCAGAGATCAAATTGCCAATATCCACTGGATTATCAAAAAAGCAATAGAGTTCCAGAAAAACATCTATTTCTGCCTTATTGACTATGCTAAAGCCTTTGACTTTGTGGATCACCACAAACTGTGGAAAATTCTGAAAGAGATGGGAATACAAGACCACCTGACTTGTCTCCTGAGAAATTTGTATGCAGGTCAAGAAGCAACAGTTAGAACTGGACATGGAACATCAGATTGGTTCCAAATAGGAAAAGGAGCATGTCAAGGCTGTATACTATCACCCTGCTTATTTAACTTATATGCAGAGTACATCATGTGAAACGCTGGGCTTGATGAAGCACAAGCTGGAATCAAGATTGCCGGGAGAAATAACAATAAGCTCAGATATGCAGATGATACCATCCTTATGGCAGAAAGTGAAAAAGAACTAAAGAGCCTCTTGATGAAAGTGAAAGAGGAGAGTGAAAAAGTTGGCTTAAAACTCAACATTGAGAATACTAAGATCATGGCATCTGTTCCCATCACTTCATGGGAAATAGATGGGTAAACAGTGAAAACAGTGACAGACTTTATTTTGAGGGGCTCCAAAATCACTGCATATGGTGATTTTGCAGTCATTAAATTAAAACACGCTTGCTACTTGGAAGAAAAGTTAGGACTAACCTAGGCAGCATGTTAAAAAGCAGAGACATTATTTTGCCAACAAAGGTCCGTCTAGTCAAGGCTATGGTTTCTCCAGTAGTCATGTATGGATGTGAGAGTTGGACTATAAAGAAAGCTGAGTGCCAAAGAATTGATGCCTTTGAACTATGGTGTTGGAGAAGACTCTTGAGAGTCCCTTGGACTGACTGCAAGGAGATCCAGCCAGTCCGTCCTAAAGGAGATCAGCCCTGAATATTCATTGGAAGAACTGATGTTGAAGCTGAATCTCCAATACTTTGGTGACCTCATGTGAAAAACTGACTCATTTGAAAAGACCCTGATGCTGGGAAAGATTGAAGGCAGGAGGTGAAGGGGATGATAGAGGATGAGATGGTTGGATGTCATCACCAAGTCAATGGACATGAGTTTGAGTAAACTCTGGGAATTGGTGATGGACAGGGTGGCCTGGAGTGCTGCAGTCCATGGGGTTGCAAAGAATTGGGCAGGACTGAGTAACTGAACTGAACTGAGCTGATATGGGCCAGATTTTCACAAATGAATAAACTCCTTGAAGATATCATTTTAAAGGAAAAGGTACTCTTTTAGAATCAGGATTATTGACTTTCTACTCATTTCAGCAACTTTCTTGTTTCAAATCAGGTCTTGGAAAAATGTATTCTGGACTGGCCATCATTTTTGACCTTCAAGTAAAATATAATGAAGGTTTTCTGCTAGTTCTACAGTTGTCAATCATGCTATTTTTTGAAGACAGATTCACAGAATATAAATCATCAGTAATTCTGGTTGGAGTGATTTTTGGCAAATTCAGAACCTGAAGTGGGGACACCCAAATTCTATCCATGAATTTGGAGAACAATTCCCAAACACCTTAACAAAGTCATTTCCTGTTTTCTAAGGAATTCTATTTTGCTTTGTTTTCTTCAGTTTTCCAAAAATTCAAATTCATTTTTTTCCTAAAAAGCATGCATGAATGACCCTGCTATTGAAATCTGTGTACTCATCAACTACTTTATATACAGTTAACCTGAAAATTATTTAGTATTTAGTATTCTATTTAGCATTTATTTAGTATTTTGCATATTATTTAACATTGTTCTTTTGTTAATAGCAAAGGAATGCTGCACATCCAGACGTATAAGAAGTAAATTACAGATCACTTAATATGTGGTAAGTACTCATTATAAAAGTCACAAATTCTACTATTATAAACAAATACCCTAGATCAGGAAACAAAGCACACCTCAACATAACATAAGCTAAAATTACCACCCAAAACAGACAAACAAAAAAAACACATAGCCTAAATGTGTCAGCTATGATGACATAGCTGACATCATACTCAATGGGTGAAAAGCTAAAAGCATTTCCCCTAAGCTGAGCAACAAGATAAGGATTTCCCCTCTTGCCAGTTTTATTCAACATGGTGTTGGAAGTCTTAGTTATAACAATCAGACAAGAAAAAGAAGTAAAAATACTAATTGAAAAGAAAGAAATAAAAGTGTCACTGTTTACAGATGGCATGATACTATACAGAGAAAATTCTACACATCACCAAAAAACTACTAAAGCTCACCAGTAAGTTAAGTGAAGCTGCAGGATACAGGATTTATACACAGATCTGTTGCTTGTCTATGCACTAATAATGAACTATCAGAAAGAGAAAGCAAGAAAACAATCACATTTAAAACTGCATCAAAAAGAATAAACTACCTAGGGGTAAACTTAACCAAGGAGGTAAAAGACCTGTATTCTGAAAATTATAACACTCTGATGAAGGAAATTGAGGATGATACAAATAAATGGAAATATATCCTGTGTTCATGAATTGGAAAAAAAAAATAATATTGTTAAAATGTCCATACTATTCAAAGGAATCTGCAGTCCTAATGCAATCCCTATCAAAATATCTGTGACATTTTTCACAGAACTAGAACAAATAACCCTAACATTTATATGGAACCACAAAAGACTTAATAGCCAAGGAAATCTGACAAAACAGAACAATGCTGGAGCTATCATGTGCCTTGAATTCAGACTATACTACAAAGCCACAGTAATCAAAACAGTATAATACTGGCACAGAAATAGACACTTAGATCAATGGAACAGAATAGAGGGCCCAGAAGTAAACCCACACACTTATGGTCAATCAATCTATGACAAAGGAGTTGATAATATACAATGGGGAAAAGATAGTCTCTTCAATAAATGGTGCTGAGAAAAACTGAACAGCTACATGTGAAACAATGAAATTAGAACATTTACTTACACCATATACAAAAATAAACTCAAAATGGATTAAAACCTACATGTAAGATCAGACACCATAACAGATGAAAACATGGGCAGAACACTCTTTGACATAAAGCAGCAATGTTTTTTTTGGATCTGTCTCCTAAGGCAAAGGAAACAAAAACAAACATAAACAAATGGGACCTAATTAAACTTAAAAACTTTTGTACAACAAAGGAACCCACTGACAAAATAAAAAGACACATAATGGGAAAAAATATTTGCAAATTATATGCCCAATAGGAGTTAATATTCAAAATATTTAAAATTCATATATATTTATATAACTCACATATATATATATAAAACTCATATATATACATATGAGTTTTAAAGCTCATATATAAAAGCTCACAATACTCAGTATCAAAAAAAAATCTGACTAAGAAATGGACAGAAGACCTAAATAGACATTTCTCCAAAGACACACAGTTGGTGAACAGGCATAAGAAAAGATGATCAACATCACTAGTTATCAGAGAAATGCAAATCAAAACCACAAAGAGGTCATCCTGCTCACATCTGTTAGAAAGGCTATCATCAAAAAGACTACAACTAACAAACACTGGTGAGAATGTGGAGAAAAGGGAACCTTTGTGCACTGTTGCTAGGAATGTAAATTGATGAATTCTCTATGGAAAATGGTATGGAGGTTCTTTAAAAAACTAAAAAGAGAACTACCATAGGATCCAGCAATTCCACTCCTGAATATATATCTTAAGAAAACAACAACATTAATTCAAAAGGATACCCCCCAATGTTCATAGCAGCATTATTTACAATAGCCAGGATACAGAAGCAACCTTAGTGCTGACAGATGAATGTATACAAAAGATATGGTAACCATGCATGAATGATCCTAGTTCCATAACCAGGGACTGAACCCACACCCCCTACATTGGAAGCACAGAGTCCCAACTACTGGGCCACCAGGGAAGTCCCTACTACCCTTTTTTTATGACATGATATCTGGGATACTTTCTATTATTTGTCCTTAAAATAACTGACCTTTGAAATCAAGGAAAAAATATAAAACCATTCAAATTTTTAAAAGATCATCTAAACACAAAGAAAATACTTACTGTCCCAGAATACTTCTTACTTATGGTCCTGGAAGAAAATTATTGCAATTCACGATGTGACATTTAAGAGAACTAGCAAGATAAAGCTTTTGTGATTATCTTCTTGCTATTTTATGGTTATATTTTACTAGTTCTAATAAAATTATATTTAACTGACACTCTAGAAGCTTCCAGTCTTTTGCCTCATTGAAGTACATTTTTTAAAAGTCTTTAACAAGAATAGGAGAATATTATGTTTTTATATTTTATCATAAATACATGCTTCCCACTTTGATATAAATCAGATGTAAAGCATTTGTAACAAACATTAGAGTCCAGCCCCCTTACCTATTACAGAAAGCCAACTATGAAAGCCTGAAGATTGATCGGCTAAAGTGGTTTCCTGTTAGTTAAAGATGTTTAATTTTTTATAAATCCTGAAGCTAGGTCAAATTATCAGACTGTGCGCCTCATACCTCATGAAAATGCATGCCTAGTTTAAGAGTGAGGATGAATTATCTTTTTCCTTATTATATGGCAAGAGCAGATGCTTTGGAAATAATATTTTGCTCAGTTTGATCAGTCTTCATTCTGACATATTGCAATACTGCAACAGCACACAAACAAATGCTCAGATAAGAAGAGATTTTAAAGGTCACTTTGACAAGTCTTTTCCAACAGATTCCTGAGAATAGACTTAGAATTGCTAAGAGACCCTCTGCTTTGGTCTAATAGATAATAGTTGACCTGTATTCACAGAAAAGTACTTCTTATTTAAATTAAAGAATCTATTCAATACTACCTTAAAATATTAGATAATTTCCTAGATTTACAGATATTCATTTTTTCATTTCACATGTATTTACTAAGCACCTACCAAAGATAATATCCCATATGATGCCAAGTACATTTCGATTCCAAGAAATTTCTGTTGAAAGAAAAGCGCAGTAATTTTGTATTGTTGACTATAGGATCACAATGCTTAGGTTCAGAGTCTTAATCTGATACTTAGCAGAGGCATGACCTCTCTGTGCCTCAGTTTCCTAGTCTATAAAATGTGGATAGTAATGCTACAATGGAGCATCAGTCTACAGGTTTGGTTACTTACATGAAAAGAGCTTTACAACAATGCCTGGCCCACAGTAAGTGCTAAGTAATTGCTGTCATTATCACAAATGTTTTATCTTTGCTTGTCAACACATTTTATAACTTGTTTGTCAATCTACTTTCACATGTTTACTATTTAGAGCAGTTCTCAACCTGAGGTGATTTGGCCCCCAGAAGGAGATATTTGGCAAAAAGTCCTACAGATATTTTTAGTTGTCAAAGCTGGGCAGTTTCAATAGGAGTCTAGTTGGTAGAGGACAAGGATGCTGCTGAATATCTGACAATGCTCAGGATAGGGACAGCCCACTACAACAGAATTATCCAGCCCCACGTGTCAATAGTCTCAGGTTGAGAAATCTGAATGTAGTGAACGTAGTGAATCTCTGAATTTTGCATGTGAAGACAAGTTGCCCACAAGATTGTGATGGAGCCTGTGATGATTTTAAAGGAAATTCTCTGAGCTTAAGACCTCAAGTGATCTAAGTATAAAGACATCTTTATTTCCACCTCCCCCCCCCAAAAGCAAATTACTCTTTCTAACAAAAGGCATAGTATTAAAAATACCTGATACATCCTACTGTAATAACACTAGCAGAAATAGCACACAGAATGGGCAGGCTCAGGGCAGCAGTCCAGAGGACAAGGAACTGTCAGAGTGGAGAGAGACAACACGCTGCAGCGCCTTGAAAACAGAGACACCAATCCCACAGAGAGTAAAATTGGCAGAGGTGCTTTGTGGACATTATGCGAGAAAATGAATCTACTTAGCAAAACAAAAGGTAAAGATTCTGCCCTTAACTTTAAGTAGTCACACCAAGAAAGAATAAAATTGCCCACAAATAGAAATGAGGGCTCTGACACATGAAACGACATCCCAGGGCAGATGAGATCACGCTGTGATAGGCAGAGAGGAATCAGAGAACACTGGACTAGAACACGGACCACTCTCTCCAGATGTAGCTAAGTCTGTTAACATGTTTGTCTCCTCAATAGGAAGAAGACTCCTTGAGGGTGCCTCTGAATCATAACAGCTCTCAGTTACTAAGCCCCTGCTACGTGTTAGGACTCTCCTAAGTGCTGTCAATTAAAAGATTATTAAGAGTAGCTCATATGAGCTTCTACTATATGATAATATCCATTAAGACATGAACTGTTGGCCTGCCGCTTGTTCTTAGTAATTTACACTTTGTAGTGACTTTGTTTTTTCTTTTTGGCTTGGGGCCCTGAAGGTCTTCTATTCCAGGTACGCATCCTTTAGCTCCTGGGCTGCAAGGAGATCCTGTAGATCCTAGGGAGCATCAGGACTGACCCATGGGCTTGAGGAGGTCAGAATAGAAGCATGTTAATAACTGATGCAGAAGAACTGGTACATACCAGATGAACATCAGCTGTGGGCCCAAGGACTTTGTCCACTCCAGACCCAGAATTGAGGCCACAACAGTTACATAAAGCTTGCAGCTGTAATTTTCCAAAGATTTTGAGACTTGAGATTTGATGAAGTCACCTAATGAATTTGTTGAGAATTGTTAGCAACTCACTTTGGAGTACTATGTGAGTCATGGTATAAATGAAATACAATACGGTTCCAGTTCAACACAGTTATTTAGAGAGTAGTCTATTTCCTATTCTAGCTTTCTGCTCTCTGGGTTTGCAGTTCCCATGATAGTTTTCTGGATCCCATGCTTTTCTTATTTCATACTGGTGTGATCCTGGATGTCACTCTCTTGATTCTGGTTCCTTCATATTTATTCACATTCTTTCTTTTATTCTGGAACAGGTGTTGAAATAGTTTGCTTTCATCCTGACTCTGACGAACAAATCATGTTCATGGGGACTCTCATGGTTTGACAGAAGGTGTAATTACCCTGACCGCTCACTGCAAGGTGAGCTCATAAGACTGTTGTTCATAGCCCTGTCCCGTTTGATAGTAATATTTCATGTATCATGGAGCTCCTTAAGGTCACTGCACTTGACTTTTATTATCTCTATAATCATAATAACCAGTATCCTATCTCCACATAGAAGCTGCTCAATAAACTTAATATATTAATGGATAATAAAAATCTATGTGCAGGACAGTGGGTTTTTCCTCTATCATCTCAGAAGTAGTTGTGTAAATGCTTTAATTGTGTGTCTGTGTACTCTGTAATTAGTAGGTACTCAACGATTTATTGAGTCATTAAAGCATACTTCTAGAGTGCCAAAATGGTCTGAAACAAATAAAACTGACATTTCTGTGATGTCTACCGAATTTAAACACAGACTAAATTTCCATTCTTTTTTCTGATTCATCAGAATTTAAATATAGACTAAATTTCTATTATTTTTTTCTTATTAGCCAGAGCAAAATTAATTTATTCTGAAAATCTTAATCACTTCCTTCTATTTCTAAAGCTGCAGTGAGCTCAAATATGTTAAAGGGGGAAAAAAAGTAACTGAAAAGATTACTAGGAATGGTTAGCAAACCAAAAGTAGAAATAAGACATTATGGAGGCATCCAAAGTATATGGTGATTTCCATCAAAATCATTGTATAATGCCAAACACCAAACGGTGAATATAAAAAAAGTTATTATCAAAAGAGGTATTATTCTCAGCTTCATTAAGTCAATCTATAGGCCAGTCAATCTATAAGTATTCACAAGTTCCCAGCTAAGGATTCAAGAAGGTACTATTCATTCATTGACCAGGTGGCACCACTGGTAAAGAACTCACCTGCCAATGCAGGTTAGACATAAGAGACATGGGTTCCATCCCTGGGTCAGTGAGATCCCCTGGAGGAGGGCACAGCAACCCAATCCAGTATTCTTGCCTGGAGAATCCTATGGACAGAGAAGCCTGGCAAGCTGTGGACCATGGGTCGCACAGAGTTGGACATGACTGAAGTGACTTAGCCTGCTATGACTCATTTATCATGCCAAACAATGTCTAAGACTGAGGTCTGTGACGTCACAGTTGAGGTGGTGAGGAGCTCCAATTCAGACAACCTGAAATTTTAAGCAGTTGTCACATTCAGGGAAACAGGAAGTTGTTCAGAAGAATGTGAGGCTAGAACATTAGGGACAGGGTAGCAAGAAATGAGGCTGACATGAACGGCAAGAGGTGAGATGATGAAGAACCTTCTATAACATATAAAGGATTTGAAATATTATTCTATGATGAGGCATGAGCTGCATGACAAGACCTGATGTGGTTTGGTAGATTGTTCTGGGAATAATGTGGAGCTTGATCTGGGTGGCACAACACTTGTACTTAATCGCTCAGTCACGTCTGACTCTTTGCAACCCCATGGACTATAGCCCACCAGGTTCCTCTGTTCATAGGATTCTCCAGGCAAGAATACTGGAGTGGGTTGCTGTGCCCTGCTCCAAAGGATCTTCCCAATCCAGGGATCGAAGCCAGGTCTCCCACATTGCAGGCTGACTCTTTACTGTCTGAGCCACCCAGGGAAGCCCATGAATACTGGAGCGGGTAGTGTATCCCTTCTCCAGGGGATCTTCCTGACCCAGGGTCTGAACTGGGGTCTCCTGTAGGTGTGCTCTTTACCAGCTGAGCTACCAGACTAGCTGGTATGAAGACAAGCTAGTCTGGGATGAAGTCCAATTATGAGATTAACAAAGAAGTTCAAATGAACAATGATTACTCATCACCTACACTGGACAACAGCTGAAAGAATAAAAAGGATGATATTGATGGATTAAAGGGAAGGAACTTATGAGCTTTAATATTTATTTGAATGTAGGTAGGGAGGCTGAGGGAGGCTGAAAGAGGACTCCAGGATGGGGACCAGCTAACTGGTTATGTCATTAAACATAGGAAATACCAGGGGAAGTAATATATCTAACCCTTTCATCAGATTTTAAAATCAACATCAAAGAGGGAATTAACAGTATAAAGCACAAAAGCATCTTTCTCACAAATATTCCCCAAAATGGTTTACTTCTGACATGTAAAATAGGAGCTTGCAAAATATTTAAATTGTAAATGACTTGAACTTCATGCCATAATGAAAATATGTTCTTGGAAAAGAAAATAATTCTGAAATATCTATAACGCCAGGTGAAACCTGCAGATATTTAAATGCAGTTTCCGAAAATAATAATAATAAGTGAAAGTAATTACAGAGGTTAGCAGGATGCCTTTTTACAAGAAGGAGAGAGGGCAAACCCCAGGAAGAAAAGAGTAAATATCTTGAAAGGGCCAGAACAGCCAACACCCTCTGTCTCTGCAGCCAGAGCAACAACAAAGAATAACAACAAAGGCATAGCAAAAAAAAAAAAAAAAGCTATTCAACAATAGGTAGGAAATGTGGACAATTAGATTTACATCATTCTGTAAAGTAAAGAGTTTACGTGCTTAATTCTTGTTCTGTATTAACCATACACCTCCCTGCTGAGAAAGATTGAAATTTCTAGGGCAAAAGAAAAAATAAAGATGATATCTAAATGGGTTTCCAATCAGGTTGACATTAAATAGTAAGTGTACAACACTGTTGTTGAGATAAACATATCTGAATATTTTTAAGTCTTGAGCTTATAAAAAAGGTGGTGGGGGTGGGGAACAAGGAAAGCATGAAGGGGAGTGAGAGTTCAAGGCCTAGAACACAAATGACTGTGCAGATGCAAAATCAAAAAAGTAATGCTAATTAACACTGCATTTGGCTTGCAGAGCAGAGCTGAGTAATGATTGTGTTAAACACCTCAGCAATTCAGAGCCCAGTGGAAGAGCTAGAGTCCCGGGGAGTAAACAGAAATTTAAGACAAATCCTTGTGAGGTGGTGTTTGCCGGTTGGGCTTTGGCAAACGGAAGGATCTCCAGTTTTTTCAAAGAGTCTTGCATTCCACAAGAGTCCCACACAAAATGGGAGGTCAAGATACAAGAGAGGTTAACAGAGAAGTGCAAAGAGTCAGCTTCATCCAAGGGCGGTTACCACCCTAGGACAGGCATTCATAACACAAATAAGGACACTGCCTGTCAGACTGCAGCTCCGCTGTGCCAGTTGTGGAAAATGCTACCCCGGAGCAATTCACAATGATCTGAGTGTGAAAGGTTTATAAAAACCAGAGTGGCCCAAATGAACCGAGACCCCATAGCCTCTGCTACACATGGCAGTAATATCACCAGTGGGGAGAACTGAGATCTCCCATCAGTGACAGCACCATTAGAGCTCAAAAGGAAGCATCACGGGGACTTGAGCTCAATTTTCACAAACAGCTCTTACTAGGGAAGGAAGAAAATAAGTGATTTTACAAATATGTTTATTTCTGCACTACTTTCTAACATAAACAATTTACTCCCCTCTCCCCTACCTCTAACTTGTGCCATGTCCCAGGGCACAGTCCACAAACCACTCCCCCCCCCCCCCGCCCCAAAAAACATGCATTCACAAAAATTGCTTATTCAGTCCCGTAGTCGTGTACTCTTTCAAATTTTTATATTCAGCACTGACTTTTCCCAAGTTCCATGTATCTGACTCTACATGTGACATCTCGTCTGTGTCCAACAGCTCACCTTTCCCACAGCCCGAAGAACTTGATTCCCCTGAAACCCCTCACCTGCTCCTTCCATGCTTCCCCATCTCAGTAAGAAGCGCCACCAGTCACACATACAGCTGCTTAGATCATAATCCAAGGGTCATCCTTGATTTTCCCCTCAGCCACCATTCACTGCGCAGTCTCTGTAAACATCTCCTCCTGGGGTGGTCAGTGCCGAACCCAAGCAGTTTCTTTCCTCTAGGTCCACATCCAATCTGTCATGAAGCTCCATCAGCTCTACTTAAAGATATAGCGTTGTGAATCCCACGCCTCCTCACCATTTCCACCCCTACTTCAAGCTACCATCAGTCCTCCACCCTCCAAAACAGCTCCCTAATGAGTGTCCCTAAGTCCCCTCCCCCTGCCTCTACCATTTTCATTCCAGTCTCCACCCAGCATTCACAGAGACCTTTGGGAAATGTAAACAGATGACACCATACCCTCACCCAATCCCTCCAATGGTTTTTCATTAACTAAGACCCAGAATCCACCCACTTGACCTTGGTCAATAGAGCTCACAGGGTCTGTCCCCTGTCTCAGACTTCACTTCACGTCGTGTTACTCTCTGTTCCAAGCATTCTGTTCCAGCCACTCTAGCCTTGTAGCTCCTGTTTCCTCAAACACACCTATCTCAATCCTACCTAAGTCTCTTGTCCTTGCTGTTCTCACTTACTGCAATCCTCTTTTCCAGTCATAAGCCTTTCCTTCTTTCAGGCCTCTTCAGATGTCACATCCTAGAGAGGTGTCTTCTAACTCCACGTAAAATACCCCTTACTCCAGTCACCATTCAATTTTTTACCCTGCTTTTGTTTTCTTTACAGTTATCATCACTTCCCATTACTATGTATCTATGGCTTTCAAACAATAATTCACCTATTAAAATGTTAGCTGCATGACTATTTTATTCAGGGCTGTATCCCCACTGTCTGAAACAGTATCTGTATATGAGGGATGTAAAAAAAATACTTGAGGGGTAAAACACTGACTGAGTTGCCAATACAAGTCATCAGCCTCCCATAATCTACAGCAATTCCATTCCCTATTTGTTAGGGGTTGTTTTGGTTATACTAAGAAAAGCAGAGAAAGCCCAGTGATCACTTGTTATTGAGTGACTATCACTGAACCAATTTAGCAATAAATGTCAGCATCTCTCCTTCCAAAAACTGAGGTTACTGCTTTTGTCTAGCCTATATGAGCTTCTGGGAAGAAAAGACGGAATAACTGAAATAGAAAGCAGTTTTACCTTACCCTTTCATACAGATTTTTTTGACAACAGCTAATGCCACAAACCAAGTCTGCCTGGTTAAAAATTTTTATTTCTCCTGAAATCTCTCCTGAAGTCTCTAGGTGAAGAATTCAAGAGAAATAAAAAGGGCCAGAATTATGAGATCATTACCTAAACAAAGGAGCTGGCTAAACTTTAAAATGCACAGCTAAATTTTTTCTGAAAAGTTCTGAAAAGTGACATTATAAAGCTTTAAGAAAGGCAAATTTAAAAAACAGATTAAAGTTAGAATTTCTGTAGTAGTATTATCCTGGAAAACAATCAGGTCGATGAGTAGATAAGTTTTCCAAGGTTAGAGTTGTCTTTAAAAACGAAAGAGAGAGAGAATTTTGCTAACCCACGAGAGATGACCCAGGGACTAATGACTTCCATAAGCAACTCACTGCCTGACCCTCAGCAGGTCACTTGTCCTCAATGCTAAAGCAGAGAGGCGCCTGTCAATTAGCTTCACGTGGTGACTGAGACAGGGGACTAAAAAGCTGATTGCAAGGTACTCTGAAAACAACAAGCAATACAGAGAAAGGCTTGCTAATGGCTACGTTGCCATCAGTCACCATCTAAGCATTGCGCATGCACTTAGTTCTTTTTAAGCTCCCTTCTTCCTCTTGACTCTTCTGATGTCAATCACTCCTGGTGACAAAGACAAGTGAAGATTCCCCTGTTTCTCTCACTCATTTCTCATTTCCTGATCTAGCCTTTGTATTCCTCTTTTGTTTCCAAAGCACCTTCCAGATCCCCTATGAAGTAAGAGATTGTGTGTGTGTGTGTGTGCACGCGTGCATGCACGGGTTTGGTTGCTCAGTCATGTCTGATTCTTTATGACCCCATGAACTAACTGTGGCCCATCAGACTCCTCTGTCTGTGGAATTTTCCAAGCACAAATGGCCAACTGAAGGCCTTTCTTTCCTTTCCTTTCTAAGCACACACAGATCATAGTGAAAGCCACATATTTGACAAAGATGATGAGAGAGAAGATTAATATAAAGGACCTGAAAACATACAATTCACTTCATTCCTGTCAGCGATCTCCCTATATTTTCATTCTTTCATGAAATGCTCTCACTAAAGGGAAAGGGAGATTAACTGATTTCTGACCTCCTCCCAAGCAAGAAGTGGTTTTCCTCATTTATTGATAAACATGGATTTAAAATTTTGCTTGTCTGTGAAGGACTTTATAGAAATTCACATTCTTTCCAAGCCACCAACCATATGGTATCTATTAAAGACAAGCCTGCCCCATGTTATCTTCCCAGCCATCTCCTGAAGGCAGGCAAGAATAGCCAGGACACAAAACCAATATAATCACTCATTCACTAAGTGCAGATTCAGTCACCATATGTATGTGTTTCAGAAACACACATATTCCTGTTAGCATTGCAACTGTCCTTGTAAGGGAGGACTTGCCTTTTCAAGTCAAATGCAAGCACCTTGATCAACAAAATTCTTCCAAAGCTAAGTCGTTTGTTAGGAAACGATACCTTTACTTTTGCTCAACTACTCCTTTAGTTCAATCACTTTTCAAATCCCAAATACTGATAACATGTTTGGAGATGGTGAGACAAAGGAACTTCAACCAATGAAAAAAATAATACTTATTGAGAAAACTATTTGCATACAATAAATTCTTTATGCACAGATGAAAATTTATGTAACACTGAAAATGTTAGTCACTAAGTCGTGTCTGACTCTTTGTGACCCCATGGACTGTAGCCGGCCAGGCTCCTCTGTTCATGGAGTTCTCTAGGCAAGAATACTGGAGTAGGTAGCTATTCCCTTCTCTAGGATATCTTCTATGAGAGACCAATTTTAAAAAAGGTATTAACAGCTAACCCAACTGACACACAAATGTTTTTAGTGTAGGACAGGAGTCAGCAAACTACTCCCGACTGAGTTAACTCCAGCCCCTTTTACCTATGCTATAAAGTCTTTTTAGAAAACAGCCAAACCTATTCATTTAGATAGTCTGCATTTGTTGTCATCTGTTTTGGTTCTACAATGACAGACATGTGATGCTGAAACATACTGTATGGCTTTCAAATTTGAAAACGTTTACTATCTGCCCCTTTACTTAAAAAGCACCAACCCCTGGTATAGAAGATAACAAGGTCACTGCCAACCGGAATAGTCTGGGAAGCTTCTGGAGAAGGAGGTAAGCAGTTAAGGAGAGACTATAACTGAACCAGAAGATAAGTGATGTAAGTGAACAAGTATGTTTTTTTCCTGAGTACTCATTTATCTAGAGGCTAGAAATGTCCTTAAGACTGATAAAAGGATGAGACCTTCCCATGCTGAGAAAATCATTATTGGAGTGCTGAAAACTCTCAGTGAATAGCAAAGCAGATGGACTAGAAAATTAACTGGGTCTCTCAGCTAATTCCCAATTCACACCTCAGTGGTACCACACCAGAGGTTTGTCTTGGATGGTGGCAGAGACGTTACTGGTTAGGGTGTTTTCGTAGCTATCTTGTTTCAAGAGAAACATACTTGCCACAGGACAAGTTTCAGCAAAATGGGAAGAATACTATGCTAGTAGCAGTACCTGAAAATCTGCACACAAAGCTTGTCTCTGCCCATTAGTGAACATATACTCACCTGCAATAGGGATAATCACAGAGACCAAGGTCAGAATGGGAACCAGTACCAAGATGGACTCAATGTTGGTCCAGTCCTCAGGACCTCAACTGTTACTTGCGTTGTGGTTTAGTGCCTATGACCTAAATGAGCCTCCTGGGTGGATGGGAGAAAACTATTACATCCTGTGCACTGTCTGCACCCTGAGGGGGACCCAGCTGCAAGGGTCACAGACTCTTCTAAGTCACCTACCATACTGTGGGCCAAGCTGTTTCTCAAAGAAAGAAAGGTTCATTTTAGGCTATTACCACATCATTTAAAAGAAGGACATATTCAAATAAAAGAATTAGACACTATCTTTTTTATAACTTACAATAGGATATCTCCGTGGGCTCTGAAAACTTAAGATTCTGAACAAACAGAAACTTAAAACTAGTAGGATTGATGCCTTCAAACAGAATTACCATAAAAAAGACATAAAATAAAAAGCATACTTTCCACAAAGAATAGCAAGGAGGGATAAGAAAGCCTTCTTCAGTGATCAATGCAAAGAAATAGAGGAAAACAATAGAATGGGAAAGACTAGAGATCTCTTCAAGAAAATTAGAGATACCAAGGGAACATTTCATGCAGAGATGGGTACAATAAAGGACAGAAACGGTATAGCCCTGAAAGAAGCAGAAGATATTAAGAAGAGGTGGCAAGAATACACAGAAGAACTATACAAAAAAGATCTTCACAACCCAGATATGATGGTGTGATCACTCACCTAGAGCCAGACATCCTGGAATGTGAAGTCAAGTGGGCCTTAGGAAGCATCACTACAAACAAAGCTAGTGGAAGTAATGGAATTCCAGTTGAGCTATTTCAAATCCTGAAAGATGACGCTGTGAAAGTGCTGCACTCAATATGCCAGCAAATTTGGAAAACTCAGCAGTGGCCACAGGACTGGAAAAGGTCAGTTTTCATTCCAATCCCAAAGAAAGGAAATGCCAAAGAATGCTCAAACTATCACACAATTGCACTCATCTCACATGCTAGTAAAGTAATGCTCAAAATTCTCCAAGCCAGGCTTCAGGAATACTTGAACCATGAACTTTCAGATGTTCAAGCTGGTTTTAGAGGAACCAGAGAGTAAATTGCTAATATCCACTGGATCATCAAAAAAGCAAAAGAGTTCCAGAAAAACATCTATTTCTGCTTTATTGACTATGCCAAAGCCTTTGACTTTGTTAATCACCACAAACTGTGGGAAATTCTGAAAGAGATGGGACTACAAGACCACCTGACCTGCCTCTTGAGAAACCTATATGCAAGTCAGGAAGCAACAGTTAGAACCAGACATGGAACAACAGACTGGTTCCAAATAGGAAAAGGAGTACATCAAGGCTGTATGTTGTCATCCTGCTTATTTAACTTATATGCAGAGTACATCATGAGAAACGCTGGGCTGGAGGAAGCACAAGCTGTAATCAAAATTGCCAGGAGAAATATCAATAACCTCAGATATGCAGATGACACCACCCTTATGGCAGAAAGTGAAGAAGAACTAAAGAGTCTCTTGATGAAAGTGAGAGAGTGAAAAAGTTGGCTTAAAGCTCAACATTCAGAAAACTAAGATCATGGCATCTGGTTCCGTCACTTCATGGGAAATAGATGGGGAAACAGTGGCTGACTTTATTTTGGGGGGCTCCAAAATCACTGCAGATGGTGATTGCAGCCATGAGATTAACTCCTTGGAAGGAAAGTTATGACTAACCTAGACAGCATATTAAAAAGCAGAGACATTACTTTGCTGACAAAGGTCCATCTAGTCAAAGCTATGGTTTTTTCAGTAGTCATGTAAGGATGTGAGAGTTGGACTATAAAAAAAGCTAAGTGCCGAAGAATTGATGCTTTTGACCTGTGCTGTTGGAGAAGACTCTTGAGAGTCCCTTGAGCTGCAACCAGTCAACCCTAAAGGAAATCAGTCCTGAATATTCATTGGAAAGACTGATGCTGAAGCTGAAACTCCAATACTTTGGCCACCTGATGCGAAGAGCTGACTCATCTGAAAAGACCCTGATCTTGGGTAAGACTGAGGGCAGGAGGAGAAGGGGACGACAGGGGATGAGATGGTTGCATGGCATCACTGACTCAATAGACATGAGTTTGGGAGAGCTCTGGGAGTTGTTGATGGACAGAGAGGCCTGGTGTGCTACAGTTCATGGGGTCGCAAAAAGTCAGACACAACTGAGCAACTGGACTGACTGAATAAGACAATAAAATATTTTTTTTAAAGCAATGAGATAACAAAATTAAATATATTTTCCTGGGTTAAAGACCAGTTGAAGTATGATTCACAAATTACTCTGGCATCACTTATAGCCCTGAAGCCCTGAGAAACCACCTAGAATTGAGAGATGTCTTATCGTATTCTGGTGACTGATTCTGAAGGACCTTGTCAATACCCAGATCCTGAGCAGGGCACTTATTTTAAGTGAAAAACATTGGAAGGGAAGCTGTCCTTACCTGCTCTCAGGCCCATTTTGATCTTGTTCTCAAGTGTCAAAGGCTCAATATAGCTGGTTCCCTCACCAAGAGAATCCTCTCTAATAACATGAAAGCTGGGAGGCTACATGAGCCACCTTCTTGACAAGTGGCCATTTAGTAGAGGGTCCAGTCTTCAACGGACCTCTCCAACATCCTTTTTAATTGACAGTGAACATGAGCTGCCATCACTACCTACCATTTGCAGAAATTATCAGCAAAGACATGTGAGTTTTGCTGGTGAAGGATCTGTGCATTATAACAGGAGTGGGATGAGAACAAGGGCTGAAAAGTGAACAGAATTTGTCCCAAACAAGATAACAAATTTCAGAATGCAAAATCGCTAGATCCCCCTTTGTCTAAAACTCTGTCAGAAAGCAAGCATCCAGATTCTATCTGCAGCTTCTGTTACCTTCTGGCCCTCAATACATGCCTGGCACCCAAAACAATAAAGACCCATCATTCCCACACAATTTATTTGTGATCAAATTTACTGGAGTTGTAATTTATTTCTGAGTGTGTATTTTATGTTTTTCTTTTATGATACTTCTGTAGCTAGGGTTATTTTTAATAAATTTCTTAGAACATGAAAGTGTTTAAATTAAAAATTTAAAAAATCCCTCTTTTTAACATTAAGACATACCTGCCCTGAATGTAAAAAACAGCCGAAATATTTTGATGATTAAAAAGCCTTTTTTAGAGCCAGCTTTTATGTAAGCCCAGGATGGCTCCCATCTGGTCGTGGGTTTATTAGTTATTTGCTGTCTGTCAAACATTAGAACTTTTGCTTCACATGTTGTTTCTGTTGCAAATGGGAGGCATTTTAGGTAAAAAAAAAAAAAGACAGTATCAAATTTCTTTATTTGCTCTACTACATTTAAGTCAGATTTATATTTCTTCTGTGATCCTTACATTTCTATATCCAATCTTTTTTCTAAGAGCAATAGCTGGATGAATAAAACTACCAAAATACTAATTAGTCCAAGAGTTTTTAAGCAAGGTTAGCTGTCTCCTTATGTTTTATTTTTCTCTGTTTTAAAAAACAACAATTCGAAACTTGCTTCTACTCCACTAAACTATATTACGGAAGTTACAAAAATCTGAAAGAGGAAAAAAACTCATAAAGAGGACTTGATGATCTGTGTGCCTTGGCTAAAGCACTCCTGAAATCACAAGTATCTGAGATGAGTGGATTTGTATGAGGTATCAAAAAGTTAGGGTATAAGATGTTCTCCCAAAGGAAAGAATTACACCAGGGAAGAGACACTTAAATCAAGGATAAAGAAATACTTTCAAAAGGGAGGAAGAGTCTTTAAGTAGACTGTCCTTTCACTAATCATACCTCTTCCTTCCCACCTCCAGTGCTGGGTTTAACACTAAAATCTTGTGGTAAGAAATACTTTTTCTATGGGCTTTGGGCCTGAAACAAGGTGGATGACAAATAGGAATTGGGGGATTTTCTCAGACCAGAGAATGCCCGGAGCCCCGATCACAGGAGCCCTGGGAAAGGGCCAGGACATCACTGTAGCAGCCAGTCAACAGCCCAAGTCAGGACCAAACTTAGGAGGATAGGGAAACCTATACACTTGAGGGGGGAGCAGCTCCCAAAGGCAGGCCCCCAAGGGCTGAGCACAGACCCCATCCACCCACCCAACTTGTGCTGGCCTGGCCTCAGCAAACAGTCTACCATGACGTTCAAAGGAACACCACATTTACACAGGTATATGGGTTGCTTTTCAAAGTACTCCACTGCTTAGCAATACAGAAACTGCATTGTAGAATTTCTAGATTAAATTTTAAATAAACCCTAAATCCAGCCCCTACAGACCCTTAGGTCATAAAACAATTAAGGGGAAGCCTGTAGTGTATTTCATACACTTTTTCTTCATATTGCTTCTCTACATATGCTTTAATTAACTTCATACATCAACACATTACCAGTTTATACAGATTCCATGGCACACAATCCAAAAGACAGTATATAAGTGTTCCATGGGAACTGTAAAAGCAACACTGATCTCACAGTGTACCTCCTACCAGCATTCTTTCAATCTCTGCGTCATCTACCATATCCAAAGAAAGGCCTGGTTCACTTCTTGCTGGCTGCTGTTTCAGATGCTTTAGTCTACAGTCATCTATGAGAAAAATCAGTTTCCTTTGAAAGAACATTTTCTTCCTTCTGTAGATCCCAGTATATCTGCCTTTGATGCACTTGCAGGTCCTCTTGCATTATTTTCCTCAGTCCGGCCACACTGCAAAAGACTGTCTGATACCTCATATCTTTGTCATCTCTTTTTCACAGTACTTTATTTGGGCTTCTCTCTGAATCGAATTCCTGAAAAGTATGTTACATTTTAGAATAAAGGATACACATTGTTTTGGCATAAATTAGAGGTAAATAATAAAAGTTGATTTCCTAACATTTCCTACACTGGTGTTCTCTTTCATCATAATTTTAAAAATTGTGTGAAATATTCTCCATTTATTATATAAAATCTTTTGAAATATTTTAAATATGATTTTTTAAAAAATGTTTACATTAGTTTTTCTGCTCAAGAGAGAATATCCTAAGTTCTGGTGATCTTTAACTATCATTGGTATCAACTTTGAAAACACATTTCTTCTCAAATGATACTACCTCATAGATAATACTGCATTTTCAAAAAGTAATAAGGCTGTTCATACTTTGGGGCTCTCTTTGAAATGTTGTATTCACAAACTGGATGTAGAGCACAGCTCAGTGATGCTTGAGGGGTATCACGGAAAGCATGGAAGAACAAAAAGCCTGTGCTCACCAGGTGATGAGTGATACCCATCCATATTTCACGTGGGCTCCTCATTATCACTGGATAGAACCAACTCAGTCATCACTGCATTTCTCTATCTGTTCTGGACTACAGACCCCTTCATTCTGGGGCTTAGTAGTTTTGCATGGTTTTAAGACACATACTCACTTTTATTTGTCCTTGGGTTTGGAATGTTCAAGGCTGAAAGGAACTAAACTTTCCAGTCAACAGAGGCTTTTGTATCTGACCGGAGAGAAATCCATAAGCAATCATTACTCTCATCTTGGCTCTTTTTAAATATGTATACTATAGGGAAAACGAGTGCCTTTATGTTTATTACATATAATTTTATATAAAGAATAAAAATACACATTAAGGGGACTGCACATTATCTCTCAAAATAGACATAAGCTGACATGGCCCAGACTTGAATGTGAGCCCCATTATATGCATACTTGATGTGATATGAACCTCAAAGTTTTATACACAAGACTGTATGTTAACTTAAATTTAATAGCTATCTGATGAAATTTCATTAACATTACAACACAATGAGGTAGAATAACCCACAATGCACACCTGTAAATAAAAGATCCAATCCAGTGTCAAGTTGTAGTTTTAGGGAACTTTCTATCAGAATTAAAAGGGGCACACCTCTTTTGTGCATACATTACACAGACACTCAAACTTTCTCTGGATAAAAAGTCATGGATTTCCAGTGTTCCATCAGGATGCTATAAAAGTCTTAGAGGAAAACACAGGAAGACCATTCTTTGACATAAATCATAGCAAGATCTATTTTGACTTACCTCCTAGAGTAATGAAAATAAGAACAAAAATAAACAAATGGGACTTAATGAAACTTAAAAGCCTTTGCACAGCAAAGGAAGCCATAAACACAATGAAAAGACAACCTTCACAATGGGAGAAAATATTTGCAAACAAAGCAACTGACAAGGGATTAATCTCCAAAACATGCAGATAGTTCATGAAACTCAATATATTTTTTTTTTTAATTTGCAAAATATAGGGCTTCCCTGGTGGTCCACTGGTTAGGAATCTACTTTGCAAATGCAGGGGACACTGGTGCAATCTCTGGCCCAGGAGGATCCCACATGCCCTGGAGTAACTAAGCCCAGTGCGTCACGGCTACTGGGCCAGCACTCCAGAGGCCAGGAGCTGCAACTACTGAAGCCTGAGTGTCCCAGAGCCCGGCTCCAACGAGAGAAGCCACCGCGACAGGAAGCCTGCACACCACAACAAAGCGGAGCCCCTGCTCACCGCAACTAGAGGAAACCCACGCAGAACAACAACTCAATGCACTAACAACGACAAAATTACAAACAGTAAATGCTGGAGAGGATGTGGAGAAAAGAGAACCCTCTCACACCACTGGTGGGAATGTAGATTGATATATCAACTATGGAGAGCAGTCTGGAGAGTCCTTATACTGAGAAAATCAAAATTCAAAAAGACACATGCACCCCAATGTTCATTGCAGCACTATATACAATAGCCAGGTCATGGAAGCAGTCTATGTGTCCATCAACAGATGAGTGGACAAAGATGTGGTTCCTATACACAATGCAATATTAACTCAGCCATAAAAAGGAATGAAATTGGGTCATTTGTAGAGACGTGGATGGACCTAGACACTGTCCATCTGTAATTCTTATACAGACTGATGTCAGAAAGAGAAAAACAAATATTGTATATTAACACATATATGTGGAATCTAGAAAAATGGTACATATGAACCTATTTGCAAGGTATGAGTAGAGATGCAGATGTACAGAATGACATGTGGACATGGGGGATAAATTGGGTAATAGGGACTGACTTATATACAGTACCATGCGTAAAATAGATAATTAGTGAGAACCTGCTGAATAGCACAGGGAATTCAGCTCAGTGCTCTGTGGTGACCTAGAGGGGTGAGACTGGGGGCAGGGGAAGGCAGTGGGAGGGAGGTCCAAGAGGGAGGGGATATATGTGTATATATACATAATTGATTCAATCTTCCTTTTTAATCAAGCATTTAAGGTTCACAGAGGTTAGGGTTCCGTCCTGGTCCAACAGCTCATTAGGTCAAGTCCTCAGTCTTGTAATTCCTAGTCGGTGCTTGGTCTAGCATATTCACAGTGACTCCATTAATTACTTGTTTACTAAAAGCGTCCAAAATCATGGCTGACCATGTCTCAGCTTTTAAAAGCAACTTAGTTATGTTTTGCTTATTTTTCACACAATGATAGCTTTTAAAATATAATTTAGGAAAATCTCAACTCACTTGGAAATATATTGACAAACTGTCTTCCTTTGTGAAAGAATATAATTATTTGCCTATATTACATTTATTATTTATATTGTATTTATACTTAGGAAATAGATATTGTTTATATTACATTTATGTTTGTCTACTTTACACTCTGAAGATATAGGTAACTGCCAATTATTAAGACACATCAATTTTAATTTTTATTTTAAGTTACACATTTTCCTCAGCGGCAATAGCATGCGTGTGTGCTCAGTAGTGTTCAACTCTGCGGCCCCATTGACTATAGCCCACCAGGCTCCTCTGTCCATGGGATTATCCTGGCAAGATACTGGAGGGGGTTGCCCTTCCCTCCTCCAGGGGTCCTTCCAGACCTGGGAATCAAACGCGTATCTCTTGGATCTCCTGAAATGGCAGGCAGATTCTTTACCACTGTACCACCTGGGAAGCCCACACACTTCCTCAAGCTACAGCAAAGAAACAAACTGAACATTTAGATTCATAAGTGAAAAAATGCCTAAACTCTACTGTAGGAAAGGGTGGAACCAGAGATAAGAGGAGGATAGAACATGGTTCAGATGCCTCTCCTCCATCAGTCAGAGAGGTCATGATCTCCAGCAGGAAAACAGAGATGAGAATGAGGCTGTGCTCCAATGGGGGTCTCAGCACCTTCACAAGTGTCAACTAACCATGGTGTCATAACTTATTTTATATCCATATTTCAGTAGTATTTAATTTACTTAATTTAATCCCCAAGTCAAATATGATACAACATTTCCCACCACATTTTTTTTTAATGTTTATTTATTTGGCTGAGCCAGGTCTTCTTTGTGGCACATGGAATCTCAAGTTGTGGCATGTGGGATCTAGTTCCCAGACCAGGTATTGAACCTGGACACCCTGCATTGGGAGCGCTGAGTCTTAGCCACTGTACCACCAGGGCAGGCCCTCCACAACTTTCGATATGACTGTTTTCTTACCCTTAAAAAGGAGCAAGAAAAGGGAAGACTGTTCCATCTCTACTTTATAAAAATGTTTTGACTCAACTCTGGATTTAAAAAAAAAATGAGTAAAGAGCCATTACTATAGCACAAGGCATCGTTAATTTCTCTTATAGTTCCATCTCAAATTTTCCCCAATATTCCTCCATATTGCTTCTCATTCTTTGACTCTAGTTGATATTACTAGACAGCAAAACTTTGTGCTCAGAGCGTCCCATCATTTTTGGTGACAAATTCTGTCACAGACAGGTAACAAAACTGCAACTATTTTTATGGTGATGACAAATGAAAAACCTTTTTAAAAAAATGCCTTTGTGATTGAATTACTAACATACCAGTATAGCTATAAAAAGACAACATTGTTGAATATGAATTATTGACACCACAGCACTAATAACTGAGTACCTTTTAAAATCAATAATTATATTAATAAGTTTAATAAGTAGTATAGCTGCATTTCCTATTGCATTTCTACTTCATCGATTTTCTCTCATTAGAAATAAGATTTCTCATCATGAAGCAGATTCTCAAACAAGAATTCTTAAGCATGAAGGGGTCACTGAGGAAAGCTATAAATACCCTCTTAGAGAGAGTCCATGTTGTCATAGACATTTTTCCTATGAGCTTTACTTTTTTATATTTTCTGACAGATTTTCGATTTTCCCTTAACCTAGTCTCCATGTATTTAGATTCTCCATCATGACTTTCCTCCATTAATTTACTTTCCATATCTATTTGTCTCTTTTATTCCAATACACCCACACCACTTGTGTAGCACCCATCTGTCCTTTGAAAACTCTATTGAACTACACATAAAAGCTTTTTTCCTTGTGCTTAATTATATAAATCATGGTGATTTAGAGAAAATCATATTCCACAAGCACTGTTTCTCTGGTGGAGGTCTATTTTCTCCCCAAATACGACTAGCAGCAACCAACCCTTAACGGATTTAACTAAACTCTCTTATCAGTAGCATCCCGATTCTACTCAGGTTATGCAACGTAAGTAGAGCTGCTATTCATGAAAACAATCTTTTTACACAAGTTACTCCTCAGGAGTGTCACATGCGAATAACAACAGGAGGATACCACCACTCACTTGAAGCCTCCTAGAAAGCATCACTGTGTGTCTCCTTTTGTGCAACTGTTACTGAATTTTCCTTCTAGAGCAATTACAGCTCAAGAAAAGCCAAATATATTTATGACCTGATAAGGCAAAAATGATTTGCAAAACATAAAGTCAGAAAAATCTGGAAAGCAGAAAGAGTGACACAATCAATAAATAGCTCCACAGCAAAACAGGAAGAACACAGGAGGCAAATCTACATGTCAGAGAGAAGCACCCCCAGCCTCATCTCTGCCCAGCGCCTGGCAGTCTGCATAAACACACAGGTGAGGGGGCCTTTCTGAGATGTGATGCTGGACCTGGGGTGCGTTGCCATGGAAGTGAGGAGCCCGATTTCCTCAGCTCCAGTGTACCCTCCTCAGCACTTCTGGGAACAGTGACAGCTTCTTTCTTTTGTTCAGAAACAGTTCTAGAAACGACCCTGCCCCTTGCCCAGAACACTGAAAGACCGCACTGTTTTGAGGCCACATTGCAACCAAATTACATGAGAGGGAGATTTTTCATTTCCATTCCTAAAATTAGCCTCTTGCATGTGCGCTAGCACAACAGAAATAGAAACACTTGCTGAAAGGGCCCACTCAGTGGCGATCCAAGTTGCTAGTGTCTTTCAAACACACAGCTGAACCCATAGGGCAGGCACAGGACACTAGGCACACTGATTCTGGAAACTGGCTCTAAAATGTTGGTCTCAAGAGGTGGGTGGTTTTTTCTGGAGAGGGTTTCTGGGGCACAGAGGACATACAATGCTTTCCTAGCAGATGCATGTGCCAGAGCATTAGAAGAAAAAACAGATTTCCCAGTAAGACTTGTAATAAATTTACTTAATTGACTTTTCAGCAAACTGCTTGTTTCTTGTCTCTAACCCTCTCCATGATGCAAGATTCAGACTCAACACAAATTACATGAGAGGGAGATTTTTCATTTCCATGGGTGAAAATAGCTTTAAAAATAATAGTTTTTACCTTATGGTTGTATCTGAAAGGTAACTGATGTCTTTAAAGGATACTACTTATAATAAAATCATCAGATAAGTAATCATCATCCACTTTAAGATATTTTCTCCTGGTGAACAGACTGCATCTCAGACATAGCACATAAACGCTATCGGTTAGGTCTGGATTAAAAAAATCTTTGTGACCATCAAGAAGAGGACAATGGAATGAGTAAAGACATCCAGGCAAGGGTTTTGAATTTAGGCTAAAATATCAAATGTCACTGGGATATGCCTCAAAAACCACTACTGCATCTACTAATTTCCCTGCTCACCTGCCTCCCAATCATCTGAACGGAATGACCGTCTCGGACCACATGCTGTGAAATACCAATTTCTAAGTATGTAGATATGAGTCGGTGTGTTTGTATAATACAATTTTATGATTCTAAAGTATTTTGGAAATGTGTCAGGAAGGAGAAGACTCTAAAATATGTTTTTCTTTCATTTATGATGGATACTGCATCCTGAAGAACAGTATTTCCCTGAAAGCAGGGCCTAACAAATCTTAGATGGCTACTCAGATCTAATGTTAATTCTTAAGATGGTGGTGGTTTAGTCGCTAAGTCGTATCCGACTCTTGTGACCCCATGGATAGTAGCCCACCAGGCTCCTCTGTCCATGGGATTCTCCAGGCAAGAATACTGGAGTGGGTTGCCATTTCCTTCTCCAGGGGTTTTTCCCGACCCAAGAATCAAACATGGGTCTCCTGCATTGCAGGCAGATTCTTTACCAAATGAGCTACGAGGGAAGCCCGTTTCTTGTTTTTTTTTTTTTTTTTTTTTAAGATAAATGTTTAAAAAAAGAATTTGACAGTAGGACAAAAATAGATATAGCAGCTTAATTCCAGTGAATTAAGTTAATGGTATGAAATGAGTAAAGGCGGCACTGTGTGTACACTAGAGAGAAAGCTGAACAGGCCTACTTCTTGGCCTGAGACAGTCTGCAATTAGCTGTCTGACCAGGCACTATACTCCCAGACTCTGTGAACCTTATATGCCTTTTCTAAAGGAGGGGGTTGTCCAATCTGATACAAAACTAAGGTTCTAGTCAAACTTGAAAATTTATAACTTTATCCAGAGCAAGCTGTGTTTATGTGTAAATATACATGAAATAGGTATGTTCCTTTTAAATTTCATATAAAATTCCTGGGACTTCTCTGGTGGCCCAGTGGTTAAGAATCTGCCTTCCAATGCAGGGAATGCAAGTTTGATCCCTGTTCGGGAACTAAGATCCTACATGCTATGGGGCAACGAACACCCAGTGCAGCCAAAATAATAATAGTAATAATAAATTTTATATAACTACAACTTTATACCATCTTGGGTCCTTTAGTTACAAATGGCTATGTATGACCTTGTGGGTAAATCTACCTTATTGGATTTGAAAGTTAATGTAATTTCATAGACAGCAGCTACATTTATTTAAGTAACACACAATTTTCATTTAGGGTTCATATCATATTAAGTGGGCTTCCCTGATAGCTCAGTTGGTAAAGACTCTATCTGCGACGCAGGAGTCCCCGGTTTGATTCCTGGGTCAGGAAGAATCCCTGAAGGAGGGATAGGCTACCCACTCCAGTATTCTGGCCTGGAGAATTCCATGGACTGTATAGTCCACGGGGTTGCAAAGAGTCAGACATGGCTAAGCAACTTTCACCATATTAAGTATATACATAGTGGAGTTGATAGACCAGTCTGAGCATTTTTATCATTATATGTATTATAAGAAGGTAGATGCAATCATTTGAAACATTTTTAAACATAATTTGTAAAAAATGTTGTTAGTTTAAGTGTTCAAGGAAGAATATCCCAGGTCCACGTTATTTTTAATGACCATTTCTGCCAACTTTCAGAAATGCATTTTCAAGGTTTACCCATGTTGTCTTGTATGGCAGGATTTCCTTCTTTTTTAAAAGGCTGAATAAAGATCTATTGTATGTTTATACCACATTTTCATTATCTTTTCACCTGCTGATGGATATTTAAAGTTGCTTCCATATCTTGGCTATTGTTAACAGTGCTGCAATAGACATAAGAGTGCTAATATCTCTTTGAGATCCTAATTTCAACTATTTTGGGTAAATTGTCTGGAAGTGGGATTGCTGGATCAAATGGTAATATTACGGCAGGAGAAAGAAGCCAGTCACAAAAGGACCAACATCACATGATTTCACTTACATGATGAGGTATCTAACACAGTCAGACTCATAGGAGCAAAAAATAGAATGGTAGTCACCAGGAGTTGGGACAGGGGGAGGGAGAGATGAAAAGTCACTAAATCTACATGTGTAAAATTTTCAATATGCAAGGTAAGTTCTGAAGATCTAAAGTACAATGTTGTGCCAATAGGTAACAAGACTGTATTATACACTGAAAAATCTATTGAGGGTAGACCTCATGTTGTCTTCCTCACAAAATTTTAATAACAGTATAAAAAAGCATTTTCTTTTCAAATAATACCTAGCAAATAATAATAATGCATTTTCTGAAATTAATGAGACTGTTCTTACTTTAGGACACCTTTGAAATACTGTGTTAACAAACCGGACTTCCAGTGCAGCTTAGTTGTCCTCGGAGGATAATTCTGTGCTTACTAGTGATGACCTCCACAGCAGCCGTACTGACATTTCATCCACACCTCCTGTGAGCTCCTCTTCACCACCAGACAGAACCAAACTGAGTCTTCACTACATTTTTCTATTTTATAAAAAATCCTTCATTCTGGGACCTGGTAACTTTGCATGGGTGGAACACTGGACCCAAGCTTTAATTACACTTAGGTCTATGAAATGTAAGAGCTAGGAGAAACCTTGTCATTTACATATTAGGAAATGGAAGCCTTTGCAACTACTCCAAGAAAAATCCACAAGCATTTATGACACTCATCCTGGTTAGTTGTATTTCTAGGGCAAAGTTGTGACTTTCTGTTCATTATATACAATTTTATATAAAGAATAAAAGTAGGCATTAAGGAGATTCCTTCATCCAGGAAAGGTTTTATGTAATTTAGTCTAAATACTCAACCAACAGCAAGGAACCTTGCTACATCCACAAAAGGTATCTGATACACTTGGAATTCCAATTGTCCACTATATTCTTATTCCTGCTTATCCAAAGACAAGTGGACTTTTTTTTTTTTAACAAACTTGGGAATTAAAAAAATAATACATTCTAATCAAGGCACAGTGAGCAAGTTCTTATAATTGAAAATCAAGTGTTCAGATACTGATACTAATTTATACAGGGATGTCAGCTTGTCACATTGAACTGACCTTGCAAATCAGCTCACATCATGCAGTCAGAAATTGTTTCTGAAGGGAAATTTCATGATTAAACATCTAAGAATAAGTTACATATGTCTGTGTTATTTAGTCCAAGTCTAAGACTTCTACAAGGATTCAGTTGACATGATTCCCACTGCTCTGAGGTCCATTTACTATATTCCATCCTCAGATCTGATCTACTGTCCATGTTTTCAGTTTTTTTTGTTCATTTTGTTCATTTTTTGCTCGCCAATTTCACTTCATTTCAGTATTTATACAAGTAGTTGCAAATGGTGATTCTATCATACCTATCTTAGCTATAAATGAAGGCAACACTCTCAAGTACAGAATTTTAAAATGAATAATATTTTTGATATTTTTGAACTGAGTCAGATTATATTCATTGCATAAGTCCAAGAGAGTATTGTAAACAATAGATCTTCTCTGCATTAAAGTACTTTAGACACAGAAAAAGCTGAATTCTAAAAATTATTTTTCCTTCTTAACATCCATCACTGAAATCAGCAAGAATCTGACAATAATTGACAACATCTTTTTTCTTTCTGAAAAGTACATATGATAATGGTGCCTCCCACATTAATAACATCCTAGGTTCAATAAAATATGGGGTTCTTAGCCCTTTCTTGTAGAGAAAACCAAACCCAAAACCAACAGCAATCTTCTTTGATGAAAAACAGTAATGCACTTAAAATTATATGAATTTGTAAAAAATAAGTAATAGCGTCTATTCTTAACTACGCAAATATTTAAATACACATGTGCATATCAGGTATAGTTGAGGATTCTTCTGATTCCCCTTCAAGACCTCTAAAACTCACTTTCACAGATTTTTAAAAATCAATTTTATAATTATTTTCCCATTTGTTTGTACCTCTTTTTCAATAAGACAGCACACATGCATATACCCAATACTTGGTGTAAATTTCAATTCCCACTCAGAGCAGAAGCAAGAAACACACCTCTTTTTTCCCTCTCTTTTTGTCGCTTACAATCCCAGTTGCCTCAAAGACGGCATAACATGTATAAGATAAGCTAATCACATTTTTTAGGTTTCTTGGAACAGAGAAGTTAGATGTTGTCATTGAAGGTATTAGGATAGTCATACCCTGATCCAATATAAAAAGGAAAATGGCAAAGAAATTTTAAAAATACAAAGTATAAAAGAACACGAGAAAAAACTCTACCAGTAGTATTTTATTTCATAATGCAAATAAACCTTTCTGTCATCATAAGCATTGACATATGTACAGTTTGAGAAGGGTGAGAAATAGACTCATTTCATTTAATCTCCAATGACTGACCAATAAAAGAAAGAAAGAGACATTCCTACATCCAGTACCTGACAGTCTAAACCATCATCAGTGAGCAAAACTAGTTTAAAAACAAGGTTTAAAAGACCTAAAACAGCTTTCCAAAGTCTTTGGTTAATTCTTTGTATTAATGTTTATATATCTTCTCCTGAATTATAAACACTCTTTGTCTTGACATTTAAATTGTTTACTGTTAGAGGTTTAATTTTCTCTTAGTCACTGATGGAATAGAAAGAGTCACCAGAATGTAGAAAGAACACTAGTGACTAAATGTTGAGAAAATTCTTTTTTATGAAATATTAAAATACATTACTGTTTACCTGTCTGTCAAGGAAACCAAGTCAGAATTAGCAGATTTGTTCAACTCTTCAACAAAACATTTCCCAAGAACCATGACCTCAACCAACATCATTCCAAGATAAACAGCCCGTGGAAAAAAATAAAATACATATTTAAGTAAAATATATGGCAAGGCCTTAAATCCCACAAAAGGTACCATTTTATATTCATCCAGGAAAAGAAATTAAGCCCCAAGGTAAAAACTATCAATTACTGTCATTTCTTTGTTGCACTCAAAGTGTTCAATTATATCACAAAAAATTTTAGGAAGTACTCATTTAGTTAAAACATGAAATCTTCAAACTACCTGTAGCTCTCCCTAGCTCATACATTAGCACATTTTCCACCGAAATAAAGTCCCTTTCCTATGTTTAACAACAACATGCATGACAGATGTGAGCAGGACCATCAAAGCACTTTCTACCCTTGTTTTCTCTTTCTTCTTCCTTACAAAATGGTATGACATTCTTATTTTAGACATATGTACCCTTTAGTATCATGCTTAAGAATCTGGACAATATGATGATTCATTATGAAAAGCAGTCATGCTGTACATTGATGAATGACTATTGACAAAATGATGTCTATCATTTAAAGAAGAAAATGTAATTGAGACTTTAAATTCCAAATAAAATACTATAACTCAAATGACACTGACTAGCTGTGAGCTTCTAGAAGTCACCCACCTGGGGCAGCATGCGATTTTCTTCCTCCAGCTGTCTTACTCTTGCCTCCAGCTGCCTAACATAGGACAAGGTTGATTCTAAAATTGAAAAGAAAGAACTCACATTATACACACAGGTCTTGTTTGGTACACTGTCAGGCTACTTCTGGCTCCATTTATTTAAATCAGGTAGTGACTACTTAGTCTGATATTTAGAAAAAAAGATCTCTCCCCAGAAAAGCTATAACAGAAGCCATTAAAACTCTAAGCGGTTTGAACAACTGCACAATGTTAAGGAGAATCAGAGAAATACATAGGTGGTAAGATCGTAGGTGTCTGTACACCACGCAGCCTTCAGAACATTAGACATTTTGAAGATAGTTATTGCCCCTTATCTACTTATTTTGTGCATTTTGAGCTTTCCCATACATAAGCCTTCTTGTAACATTCATTATAACCAAGCTAAATTACAAGGTCTTTTAAAAAATTGAAAATAAAATATTTTGAATACCCAGCTGCCTTCATTTTCTCAATAAACTTTTCAAATATTAAGAGGAATGGTTTGTTCTTCTCACAAATCTCTAGACACCTATGACCGAATCTAGGGAACAGCTACAAAAGGGCTAAGTAATAAAGCTAGTCTCAATTTTGACTTGATTTTGGCTCAAGTTTTTCCCTATTTAGATAAGTCAGGGCAGACTTGAAAGTTGTTGTTTTCCTTTCTTCAACAAGCTCAGGTGTGTGCTGACAGCTCAGAATCATGTTAGTGTCTGTGAAACTCTAGATTTTATAGCTTTACATTATGAAAATGTGGTCCACATGTGGGAAAAGGTGGCGTTTCATTCTGAGCAACCATTTGACAGCCATGCTTCTTCATTAAACCGAAAATAATCCAGAGCATAGCATCATACTGCAACATAGCTGGAATTCATTCCTTAGCCAAGAGCAAACATACTTCAGGTACAGTGAAATGTACCTGACCAAAGAATTCCTCCAGAGCACACTTAGACAATTAATATTGAAGCAACAGATCCTCAATACATGTTCTTCAGCCTCAAAAATACAAAAGAGTAAGAGGTAAGGCCAAGTTGGTAGTGGATTTAAGAAGACAGCATTTGAAGCCCCTGATAGTCTGCACTTAGGATGACTATGTGTGCAGATGAATACCTTGACCTGAAATTCGTCATGGAAACTCTATAATTTTTATATGAAAATTGGTTATATGAGCCCAGTTCCATTTTGTGACCTCCAAAGCAACAAAATAACATTTTATTTTCTTAAAACACATAAGAAACTTCAGTACTTAATTCACAACATAAAAATTAAACTCACCCTTACCTGGTTTATAGCCTGTTTTCATAAATGTTTGCAGAAGTTCCCATCACTAACATTAATAGAACCATCCACTGATCTCACACCAATGATGATGACTTGCCCTGAGCATTTCTCAACAAGACAGAAGAAACACAAGGTAGAGGAAACTGGTGACATTTGCTAGAAATATGTTCTCATTCTTTTTTAGCTCAATGAAATGTTATGTGTTTGCCTTACGGACTTCAAGAGGAGAAAAAGTGTCTGGTATAAATGAATAACAAACTTACTGATTTCATGAATCTGTTTTACTCTAGCAAATGAATAAGTGATTTGCTGATCATCAAAATGTGAATGTATAACAGATTCCCTGATTTACACAGTTCTACAAGCTCCCCTCTCTTAAAAACAAAACAAAACAAAAAAAAAAAAAACTTAATAAATGCCATTGAAGTGAAAAGGTGCTCAGAAACAGTCTATGTAAACCATGAACAGATACAATCCTTTTATACTTTGTTCACAATTTATACCCTATCTTTATTGTACTTACTGCACTATCCTTAAGGCTAGGGTACTGAAAGGAGCTATACAGAGTGATTTAGGTAACAGTCGAAATGCTACTGAATTTTAACTCAATAACTATCTTCAGTCGCTTTAATCTATTTCTCTTCTTTAAATCTTTGTAGTTTACATATTTGATGACTCCATTAAGTTTCTACTTACATTATGAAAGGCATATCATGTCAATTCCTAAAAATGGGAAATTCCTGAATTTGGAAAACATTCCTTAACTGCAATTTTTACTGTCAAGTTACAACAGATGAATTTCAAATATTTGTTTCAAAGCATTCACTGCAAATATGGGCAGGGACAGGAAATGATAGGGAATATTTTCAGACAGGCAACGTAATGAGACAAGTTAGCTCTACAGTAAAGGCAGAGTTAAGGAAAGTCTCGAGTTCATTTGTTCCACACAAGTGTTTATTGTGTCACTGATGTCCGTCAAGGCACTCCTGGGGTTGGGATGGAGAGAAGGCCAGTTATTGGAAGTCTTAAGTTTCTCAGAATGCAGACTCCATTTTAAGATTACATGCCCATGTGCTTTGTTCCAGAGGGTCCTGTTCTTCCAGGTTCAGTTTCTGTTGCAATTATTACTTAACAATGAACGGATACAATGAATGGAAAGACTCCTCGTGTGTGTGTGTGTGTGTGTGTGTGTGTGTGTGTGTGTGCGTGTGTGTGTGTGCGTGTGTGTATGGAGGAAGAGGGGACAGGAAATATAGCTGATCTGCATAAATAAATACAAAAATTCTCACTGTTCACTGTTTAGTTCATCAAGAAATTGGTTATATACTGGTTTTACATGGGTGTAGAGCAGGCACACTTTTTTTCTGGAATATACTAGAAGATCATCACTGAATCCCTGAGTCCCTATATGAAGAGCTATTGAGGAACCATTCAATCTTTCAATTGTGACATGACAGAAAAACAAATATTTGTTTTGTTAAACCTTTACAACTTCAAGATTTGTTACTGCACCATAGGCTAGCCAAGCCTGACTACTAGTACATAATCAAAAATGGTACAGAAAATATGTAAACATTTTAATAAAACATAAAAGGATAAACTGTAAGAAACTCCACTTCAAAAAATACATCACAATCCACATCCTAGTCCTAGTTGATCATTAGAAAAGAAAGATAAAATCTTTTAAGAACAAAAAAGAGCCCTTTGTGTGCTGGAATATATTTGACCATGTCTGCGACAGTCCCTTCCGCAGACTGCTGCTTCCTTTCCCTTTCTTTCTCAAGGACCTTCCAGTCCTTGAGATGTCAACTCTAAGCCAAGCTGGTCTTTCATTACACCCAGGGAGTGTGGAGTACAGCTGTACTCCCAAGAGAAGTATATGACAGAAATAAGTGTTTTTATTATAAAATGATACATACATGCATGTGCATGCACACACACACACAACTGCATTAGAACATGCTATCATTTGAACTGATAGCTACATTTATACTAGTGGCTGACAGCTGTTAAAACAGATTTTGGGTGTCATTTTTGGCTTTCAGAACTGTAAGGATGAGGTTCCAAAGTAGCAGCAAGATTCCCTGCAGAAAATAGCCAAATATGAGGCTATACATAGATGTCCAACATATTAAAGAAGGATGCTATCTTCAAGGAGTGTATAAAGAGTTGAGGGGAGATAAGGAGGGGAAAAAATAAAGCAATAAGGTAATATGATATTCTGAGCTGAATCATGTGAAACAGGAGTACGCAAAGATCAATACTGTCTGTGGTTCTTCTGAAGAAACCTCACTAATGGATCAACAAGAGCTTCAGAGATCAGACAGAAGCCAGTGAAGTCACAGGATGAACAAGAATGATCCTGCTATAAATGAGGGAGAGAGAAGGAATTTACATGAAAGAAGAGAAGGGGATATACTGGGAGCAGACAGAGGAGAAGCCAGTTACGTCCCAGTCTCATGGATCTGAAGAACCAATGTCAAATCACAGATATGCAGATGGTGAGATTTGCTTTTTACTTCCGCCAAGAGCATTTTCTATTTCCACCCTGGGAAATCTACAGACATCTACACATTAGAAAAGCTAGGTGAAACAAACAATACCACTGTGAAATTCTAATGACATTCTCAGGATTTTTTGGGCAAATCTTGATCATATTTTCAAGGCAGAAACCATTCTCTCCATGTAACTCACTCTCTTTTTTGAACCTATATGGAACATGAGTTCACAGTATCTCTTGCAATAAAACAAGTCTAAGAAACAGTCAGAAGAATTCCACTAATAAACATCTTCTAATTGATTCCACTTTTAGAATTGAAATATACCTAAGCGATTCCCTAATCTAACCTATCCCTAATCCCGACTCATTTGGCAGATGAGAGAATAAAGTCCAGAAGCTAGTGAATTTGGCCTCTGACACTGGGGATTAGCTACATACATCCAAAAGATTTTGTTTCATTCCTGGGGCATCACAGGGATTCCCACTGCGGATCTTCTAATCACTGAAATGTCAAGCTTCTCACACAGATCATTAAATTCTAACTTCTTTTATTTTTTCCTGACTTTAGATATTCTGGATGGACTTTTACCTTTAAAAGAACTTGATATTCTCCTTGGACAACATCCTGGACTTGATTTCACTTCAATTTACCTGAAATGCATTCAGTCATATAAAGTAGCTTGACTTTTTTTTCTCTGCTAGTTTGAAAATACCCTGGTCAAAATATTAAACCCTCTAATTTCCCCTTTGGTTTCTAAAGTGATGTTTCTCTCCCTGGAGGACTCCCATCCATGAAATCAGCCATGAGTTCCTCTGCTCATTGTACCTAAAAGGTTTACTGTTGATATTTGCAACTGTCTAAGGTTTGTCAAACTTCTAAGTGGTTTTGGTTAGACAAAGTGCCATCTGGTCTTTAAGATTTCAGGGCAAAAAATAAAATTTGGTAATGGTCCATTCTAAAACACATTACAGCATTTGGAAGGATGTGCAGGAGGAAAGTCATCTGGAAGACTTTTGCTGCTAAGACAGGCCTTAGCATTTCTGAGGCTAATAAGTTAGTCTCCCTCAGCCAGAGAAAGTCTAATGGCCAGATGATTTCAAATCCGTAGGCAATCTCTTTAATAAACTCCAAACTCTAAAGACACTCCTTGAATTAGTTTCAAATTAATCCCACCATCCACAGGCTTTTACATATTCCTAAGGGAAAGTCTTCAGAACTATATATTTTAAAAATTATTATGGTTCTAAAAGTGTTACTCTTTCTTCCTCAGGCAAGCAAAGTTCAGCCTCCTACTTAAGAATTAATATTAGCTCCAGAAGTATAAGTGATTACCATTTCTCACTATAATTTGATACTTTTCTTATTAAAAAAAAAATCTTGTTGGCATCAGCATTTTAGGATTTGACTGGATATTTAACTCAGACTGCTTTATTGGCAGAGATAGAATTTTTTATTTTTAATGGGATCTTTAATTGTCCTCAGTAGGTTAAAAAAAATGATGTCAGGTCTTGCTCTGGTTCATCATCTACGAAGCTAATTCTACTCTTGTCAGACCTTTCTCTAGGTGGCAATCTGAAAGAAATATGAGATGGTTATTTTCTATTCCAATCCTCCCAAGTGGAAACCTGTTCACTGTTTTTCACTGACCCCAACTTCTCTTTGCTCTTGGTCTCTGCCCACATCTTCCCTGCCAAACAATCTTTCTCAGTCTAGTCTATAATCCTTATTCCTCTATACATGTTATAAAATACAGCTGTATAATAAGATGCAGAAAAGATTTCTACCTGTGTATGCTGCTTGGCTAGTCTCTACCTCTGAAGATCAATAATTGTACAATTTTAAATTCTTCTCCCTCCGTAAGTGCCTTTCAGTTTTCCTTATCATTTGCCGAGAAATCATATATTGAGTGTCCTGGGATTTTTCTTTACATAGTTGTTTATGTTGTTGCTGTTGTTCAGTCGCTAAGTCGTGTCCGACACTTTGAGATCCCATAGACCACAGCTTGCCAGGCTCCTCTGTCCTCCACTATCTCCCAGAATTTGCTCAAATTCATGTCCACTGATTCAGTGATGCTACCTAACCATCTCATCCTCTGTCGCCTCAATCACCTCCTGCCCTCAACTTGTCCCAGCATCAGGGTCTTTTCCAATGAGTTGGCTTTTTGCATCAGATGACCAAAATATTGGAGCTTCAGCTCAGTCCTTCCAATGAATATTCAGGGTTGATTTCCTTTAGGATTGACTGATTTGATCTCCTTGCTGTTCAAGGGACTCTCAAGAGTCTTCTCCAGCACCACAGTTCAAAAGAAAGCATCAATTCTTTGGCACTCAGCCTTCTTTATGGTCCAACTTTCACATCTATACATGACTACTGAAAAAACTATAGCTTTGACTATACAGACCATGGTCAGCAAATGATATCTCTGCTTTGCTTCCAAGCAGCAAGTGTCTTTTAATTTCATGGCTGCTGTCCCCATTTGCAGTGATTTTTATGTTATTTATTTTCACATTTTCATTTCTTGCCCAAATATGCTACATTAAAACATTCCCTTAAACCCTACACAGTAACTGCTGATGTTCCCTGCAGGGATTTAAGACACACTTGTTGATTTCCTGTAATATCAATTCTTGGTCGTCACCAATAGTGATTATCTGCTGTGTACCAGACACTCTTCTAGATACTGCAGATAAAGCAGCAAGCAATAGCAAGAGCGATAAGCTTGTGAGTTCATGATAGCACATTTCAGAGGGGAAGACAGGCAACGGAAAGCAAATACACTCTTTTGTGAAGGCAACATGAGAAACAAAGGCAGCAAGACAGAGATCTTGGGAAGAGAGATGAGCACAAGTAGGGCTGCATGAGGAAGCCTGGCCTGGGAAGAGTTCTCTGGGGAAGACAAGCTGCAAATAAGTCAACTATGCAAATGGCAAGGGGAAGAGAATTCTCCCCATCAGGGAGGGAAGGGTGTGCACAGGCTCTGCTGCAGAGTCCCTTCTGGGGTCTAGCTGTGAAGGGGGAAGGGACAGCAGCTTGAAACTGGGACCTGTTTATCTCATCACCTTTCTCCACTACTTACACTTTTAAAAAACCTTGTGTTCTCTTTGGCTATTTACACTTAGACCTAGACTTTAATCCTTTGACTATTTGGTTTCCTTTGTGACAAAAGCCTTAGCATTCCACTTGGCTGCATCCTCTCACACACCCTGCTTCCCTCCCATCAGGAAATTCTGTTGACCCTGCTGCCAAAATATCCTGAAAACCCAACCTACTAATAGTCTCCTAACAGGTGTCCTCTCTTCTATCCCTACTTCCTTTCCTGGATCTACTATCATGCAAGATCTATCTCAAACCCACAGCAGCCAGGGTTTTCTTCCTAAAATGATGTCCCATCACGTCATTCTTTTAAACGCCACAGGAGCTCACCGTTTTGTTCCACATAAAAGTCAAAGTCCTGGGGCTCCTCTGGTGCTCCAGTGGTTGAGAATCCGCCTGCCATAGCAGGGGACACAGTGTCAATCTCTCGTCCAGAAAGATCCCGGACGTGCCACAGGGCAACTAAGCCTGTGCACTGGAGCCCAGTAGCTATAACTAGTGAGCCTACTTGCCCTACAGCTCCTCCTTCAAAATGAGAAGCCACTGCAATGAGAAGCCCACACACAATTAAAGAGTAGCACCCCTGCTCTCCGTAACTGTGCACAGCAACTAAGACTCAGTGCAGCCAAAAATAAATAAATATATACTCTTAAAGTCAAAGTCCTTAAAAAGCCCAGCAGGGCCCCATGTGATCTGGATACCCGGCAAGTCACCTCCCCCAGGCTTCCTTTCTATTCCCAAACATCCCAGGGACACTTGCTTTTGTTGTCCAGCTTCTGGGCTGCTGGTCCCCCAGGGAGATGCTTGGCTAATTTCCTCACTGCCCCCACCTCCAACCCACATCTTCCTGATCTCTGGTAGCTTGTTCTATTTCCTTATTTTTCTTCAAAATACGCTATCACCTTCTATCATATAAACTGTCTTATTCACATGCTATGTTTACTCTATAAGCCCCATCTCTCCTCATCAGAATGTCAATTGCAGGAGGCAGGGATCTTTGCTGTGTTGGGTGATGCACTCCACGTGCTTAGAATGGTGTCTGGCACCATAAAAATTTATTGAATAAATCAATAAACCAATTACACAGATAGTGTCCTGAAAGGTCACTGTTTCATAGGACAAATCTACACGTTTCAATCACACCAGGGAAGACAGTTTTTATTTGAATGGAGCCAATATCAATTCGGTTGTGCCACTGAACATGAAGAACATTCTATAGAACACTAAACTTTGGGGGAAACACTGGGGAGGTTCTCAAATTATGTCAGATCTAATCATTGGTGGGCCATTTTGGTAAGAAAATCTAAAATGTGTTTTCATCAGGCTCAAAAAAAAAAATTGTTCTGTATTGGGGAGGGTGGTGCATGGAGAAGGAAAAAGGGCAAGAAGGAAAGTCAAGGTGGGGGAGAGTAGGAGGAATAGACAGAGAGACAAATATAAAAAGAGTCATGGAAAATGCGCCAATATGAAGCATTTCTGCCACTAGTATCTTGGAACACAGTATTTCCAGATGGAAATTTGCTTAAATTGATAAGGTTCCCCCTTTTGGCTAGAAATGCCACTGGAAGGAATTTAAACTTCACCTGGACATTCCCCTCCCAGCCCATCCCTGCAACGGAGGGGTGTGTGACGGGGAAGGCAGGAGAGCAATCACATCTGTGGGGCACCGGGCAGGGGCCAGCTGGGCCCTTTGTGAGGTGCCCTGAGCTGTCAGAGAGCAGCCTGAGGAGGGCAGAGAGCAGTGGTCTGTGTTGAAACAGGTTATGTTTCTTCATGAAGAGAAAAACCTGTCATTTCAAAGGAAAAGAGAACAGAGCAATGTGCTGTCCTGTTTATTTTAATTAGAATGAAGGCTGGAAATGAAGGCCTTTCCCGAGAATGCTTTGACAGGAAAAATCACAAGTGCTATCTCCTGAGAGTGCCATGCAAGGGATATGTTTTTGGAAACAATCCAGAGTTTGTTTCACTAATTATTTTCTATAAAAGAGTAAACAGTTAAATGAATATGGAAATCCAATGATGTGCACATAAACCAATTTAGAAAACAGAAAAGAAATTCAGGGCCTATGTCTTAGCTTTGTTTCAGAAAATAATCACCGGACATTTTTCAAGTTTCTCCTCTTTCCAAATGAGAGTGTTTGTAAACTGAGAGAGAATGGCATTTTGTTGCCTCTTTGCCAACATCCACCCGTACCTATTCCTTGGGAATTAGCCCCTGGTTGTTTCAGCTTCCATTTCTCTCTAGAAACGAGAGGCTCTATATGGCAAGTCCTTGGCCTTGTAGTTACATTCCAAGTTGTCCTATGACTCACACAGCTCTATGAGTGAAGGTGCCCCATAACTTTTGGTTGAAGAAATGAATGAATGTCCTCGTCATTCGGTTCCCAGCTGCTCTGGTTGCTTCTCTAAGTTTGGTGTTCCCAGAACAGTTTGAAGCATTTAACTCAAAATCCAGTCAAATTTCCACCAGAAGATCACCAATAACAAGCAATCTAAACTGATGTCTGGCTTAGAGGAAGTTTGTGTGCCCTCAAATTGCTTTCCCTTTGACTTTGCTCTTTGATAGCATCAACCCTATGAAGGAGAAACTAGATAAGTAGCACTGAGCTGGCCTAAAGGACGGGTGACTCCATGGAAAATATTTCAAACTCTAAATAGCTGTTTAGTGTATCATTTTAAGTTGCCCTGGGTTAAAATGTGCCTTACTTTCCACTGCTATGTTGCTGCTGCTGCTGTTGTTATTTCCCAGGGAAAAATGACTGCCTTTTCCCAATGCTGGAGGATAATTCATGTCATTTTAAGAAATGTAACAATTTCCTTCAATGTATGTGGCCCCCTTGTAAGTGCATCTTGTCAGCACTGTTAATGAATGAACAAGGAAGCAAATCTATAAGAAAACAGATTTTCAAAAGACAGTAAGCCTATATAAAAATTTTTTCTTTGGATAATTATTTTGATTTTTATGTATATTTAGATGTTTTTAAAAGCCTATATACAATAGCTTTTTATTGTCATACTTTTCTGCAAAATAAAATATTTTATGGCATTGTACAGCAAAGCATCATTAGTTTGAATTTCATCAATTGGGAATTCATAAAAATTTTGTTCAATTCTGCCTATATATAATCTCTGCATTGGCTATGAAAAGCAGTGGGCAAAACAAACTCAGAGAGTGACAATTAAGAAATAATTGCCTTACATAAGAAAAGCAAAGTTTTGACAATGTTTTAGCATTATCTATCTATACACAAAGTGATATAGATAGATAATGGATGAGTCTATCAGATAATGGCTACATTATGTAGCCATTATCTGATCTATCTAAACTATTGTAGCCAAATAGTTTAGATAATATTGGAAAGACAAAATACTGTGGAACTTTTTTTGTTGTTGTTAGCTATTTTAGTTGTATTAACAAGCACTTTGGACTCAGTTAAGATACATTTATTAAGTAATTACTATGTGCTACACTCTCGTGTGCTATATTCACTCTACTGAAAATAAAAAGGGCTCTTCTGCTCAAGGAACACTCTAGTATGGAAGACAGATGGACAAGCAAACACCAACATATAAGTAGGCACACTGCTCCCCTGTACACTCGCCATAACTTTAGCTGAGATCTAGATCATCAGAGAAGACCTGAGGCATCCAAACTGAAGCTTGAATGTAAAGTTTCTGGGAACAAACTTTCCAAATAGCAAGAATAAAATCTGTAAAGTTCCCAAGAAGGGGATGAGCCAGAGGCGCTCAACAAAAAGAAAGACTGTAGTGATCTGAGAGAAGTGAGGGGAGATGAAGTTGGAGGAGCAGAGACAAGACCCACGGTGTCAGTGAATCAACAAAAGGAGATGTGATTTTGTACTATTTGGAGCAGGGAACCATTGGGGAAGGGAGACTGGTACATTACAGTGGCATCAGTTCAATGTGTTGGTCACATCAGAAAAGACCCTCTTGCTGGGAAAGATTGAAGGCAGGAGGAGAAGGTGAGAGAATCAATTCCTAGGCAGTTTGATAAGAAGTCCAGGGTCTCCCAGAAGGAGAAAGGTGTCTGAGGCTCTCAAGGAGGGGATAGGGTTCTGGCAAGTTCAAGGAGGAAAGGACAAACTTTTTTTTCCCCTACATTTCTTAGTAAGGATTTTATAACAACAATACATTCTGCTTGAGGGCAGTTTCTCCTTCCTGAAAAACTTCTGACTAATCCTGTTCTTTCTATTGTTAAGTTCTAATCCTGTTATCTTAAAATGTAAATTGTGGGAACAGGTCTAGTAAGATCTTTACAACCTTGAGACATTCTTTTGATTTATTGTAATAACAAATTGAAAAAGTATATAACTCCTTTTTCTAAGACTAGAGAGGGGGCCACTCTCCTTCCCCCTTCTGATATAGATGTCAGAAGCTTTCTTTGTCCCTTTTCACTGTAATAAAACTCTGCTACACAAAAGCTCTTGAGTGATCAAGCCTGGTCCCTGGTCCCAAAGCCAAATCTTCTTCTTCAGAGATCACCAATCTGACATTGTTCACAGTAAGCTATCAAAGGGAATTACAGAGGATGAGATGGTTGGATGCCATCAGTGACTCAATGGACATAAGTTTGAGCAACCTCCAAGAGATGGTGAAGGACAGGGAAGCCTGGTGTGTTGCAGTCCATGGGGTTGCAAAGAGTCAGACACAACTGAGTGACTAAACAACAACAAATCTCAGAAGTCTTATTAAACACAGCCAACACAGGGCACCCTGGATATGTTCACGATGGTTTTCATGCCCTTTGATTTCAGAGACACCTGATCATAGTGCAGGAGGGAAGGGCAAGTTCTAAGAAAACTTTGTATCTTTCTCCATTCCCAAAGATTCAATCATCTTGTCTCACTAAACAATTACCAGGCAACAAACAACAGACTAATAAGTTTGGTCAAGCAAGTATATCAGATGATACCCATAATAGCTAATAATTTTAATTTGCCTTATCATTTATCAAGCACTTCACTAAAGGGGCAAAGGCATTTTTCACATGCAATAATGCATTTAATCCTGAATGCAAGATCATGAGAAATGCTGGACTGGATGAAGCACAAACTGGAATCAACATTTCCAGGAGAAATATCAGTAACCTCAGACACGCAGATGACACCACACTTATGGCAGAAAGTGAAGAAGAACTAAACAGCCTCTTGATGAAATTGAAAGAGGAGAGTGAAAAAGTTGGCTTAAAACTCAACATTCAGTTGCAGGATATAAAATTAACACACAGAAATTCCTTAGAAATATCTGCTAACAATGAGAAAGCATAAAAAGAAATTAAGGAAACAATACCATTCACCATTGCAACAAAAATAATAAAATACTTAGGAGTATATCTACCTAAAGAAATGAAAGACCTATACATAGAAAACTATTAAACACTGAGGAAAGAAATCAAAGAGGACACAAACAGATGGAGAATATACTGTGTTCATGGGTTGGAAGAATCAATATTGTGAAAATGGCTATACCACCCAAAGCAATCTATAGATTCAATGCAATCCCTATCAAGCTACCAATGGTATTTTTCACAAATAATTTCACAATTTGTACGGAAATACAAAAAATCTCGAATAGCCAAAGCAATCTTGAGAAAGAAGAATGGAACTGGAGGAATCAACCTGCCTGATTTCAGGCCCTACTACAAAGCCATAGTCATCAAGTCAGTATGGTACTGGCACAAAGACAGAAACATAGATCAATGGAACAGAATAGAAAGCCCAGAGATAAATCCACGAACCTATGGACACCTTATCTTCGTCAAAGGAGGCAAGGATATACAGTGGAAAAAAGACAACCTCTTTAACAAGTGGTGCTGGGAAAACTGACCAACCACCTGTAAAAGAATGAAACTAGAACACTTTCTAACACCATACACAAAAATAAACTCAAAATGGATTAAAGATCTAAATGGAAGACCAGAAACTATAAAACTCCCAGAGGAGAACATGGGCAAAACACTCTCCGACATAAATCACAGCAGGATCCTCTATGACCCACCTCCCAGAATATTGGAAATAAAAGCAAAAATAAACAAATGGGACCTAATGAAACTTAAAAGCTTTTGAACAACAAAGGAAACTATAAGCAAGGTGAAAAGACAGCCCTCAGATTGGGAGAAAATAATAGCAAACGAAGCAACAAAGGATTAATCTCAAAAATTTACAAGCAACTCCTGCAGCTCAACTCCAGAAAAATAAATGACCCAATCAAAAAATGGGCCAAAGAACTAAACAGACATTTCTCCAAAGACATATAGATGGCTACCAAACACATGAAAAAATGCTCAATATCACTCATTATCAGAGAAATGCAAATCAAAACCACAATGAGGTACCATTACACGCCAGTCAGGATGGCTGCTATCCAAAAGTCTACAAGCAATAAATGCTGGAGAGGGTGTGGAGAAAAGGGAACCCTTTTACACTGTTGGTGGGAATGCAAACTACTACAGCCACTATGGAGAACAGTGTGGAGATTCCTTAAAAAACTGGAAATAGAACTGCCACATGACCTAGCAATGCCACTCCTGGGCATACACACTGAGGAAACCAGATCTGAAAGAGACACATGCACCCCAATGTTCATTGCAGCACTGTTTATAATAGCCAGGACATGGAAGCAACCTAGATGCCCATCAGCAGATGAATGGATAAGAAAGCTGTGGTACATATACACTATGGAATATTACTCAGCCATTAAAAAGAATTCATTTGAATCAGTTCTAATGAGATGGATGAAACTGAAGCCCATTATACAGAGTGAAGTAAGCCAGAAAGATAAAGACCAATACAGCATACTAATGCATATATATGGAATTTTAAAAGATGGTAACAATAACCCTATATGCAAAACAGAAAAAGAGACACTGAGGTACAGAACAGACTTTGGGACTCTGTGGGAGAAGGTGAGAGTGGGATGTTCTGAGAGAATAGCATTGAAACAAGTATACTATCAAGGGTGAAACAGATCACCAGCCCAGGTTGGATGCAAGAGACAAGTGCTCAGGGCTGGTACACTGGGAAGACCCAGAGGGATCGGATGGGGAGGGTGGCGGGAGGGGGTATCAGGATGGGGAACACATGTAAATCCATGGCTGATTCATGTCAATGTATGGCAAAAACCACTACAATACTGTAAAGTAATTAGCCTCCAACTAATAAAAATAAATAAAAATGAAAAAAAAAAAAAAAAAACCTCAACATTCAGAAAGCTAACATCATGGCATCCAGTCCCAAACACTTCATGGCAAATAGATGGCAGTGTCAGACCTTATTTTGGGGGGCTCCAAAATTACTGCAGATGGTGACTGCAGCCATGAAATTAAAACAGGCTTGCTCCTTGGAAGAAAAGCTATGACCAACCCAGACAGCATATTAAAAAGTTAAATTAAATATTACTTTGCCAACAAAGGTCCATCTAGTCAAAGCTATGGTTTTCCCAGTGGTCATGTATGGATGTGAGAGTTGGACCATAAAGAAAGTTGAGTGCCAAAGAATTGATGCTTTTGAACTGTAGTGTTGGAGAAGACTCTTGAGAGTCCCTTGGACTGCAAGGAGATCAAACCAGTCAATACTAAAGTAAATCAGTCCTGAATATTCACTGGAAGTACTGATGTTGAAGCTGAAACTTCAGTCCTTTGGCCACCTGCTGCAAAGAACTGACTTGATGGACATGAATTTGAGCAAGCTCTGGGAGTTGGTGATGGGCAGGGAAGCCTGGCAGGCTGCAGTCCATGGGGTCTCAAAGAGTCAGACACAACTGAGCGATTGAACTGAACTGACCTTCAAGTAAGCCAGAGTCAGCCAAAGTAAGTTCAGTTCAGTCGCTCAGTCGTGTCCCACTCTTTGCGACCCCATGAATCGCAGCATGCCAGGCCTCCCTGTCCATCACCAACTCCTGGAGTCTACCCAAACCCATGCCCATCGAGTTGGTAATGCCATCCAGCCATCTCATCCTCTGTCGTCCCCTTCTCCTCCTGCCCCCAATCCCTCCCAGCATCAGGGTCTTTTCCAATGAGTCAGCTCTTCACATGAGGTGGCCAAAGTATTGAGGTTTCAGCTTCAGCATCAGTCTTTCCAATGAACACCTAGGACTGATCTCCTTTAGGATGGACTGGTTGGATCTCCTTGCAGTCCAAGGGACTCTCAAGAGTCTTCTCCAACACCACAGGTCAAAAGCATCAATTTTTCGGTGCTCAGCTTTCTTCACAGTCCAACTCTCACATCCATACATGACCACTGGAAAAACCATAGCCGTGACCAGATGGACCTTTGTTGGCAAAGTAATGTCTCTGCTTTTTAATATGCAATCTAGGTTGGTCATAACTTTCCTTCCAAGGAGTAAGCGTCTTTTAATTTCATGGCTGCAGTCACCATCTGCAGTGATTTTGGAGCCCAAAAAAAAGAAATCTGACACTGTTTCCACTGTCTCCCCATCTATTTCCCATGAGGTGATGGGACCAGATGCCAAAGTAAAGCTATCAAATTTCTAGTTCAAAAACCACCACACCACCCCTGGCTAAGTGCTTGGATTTGCCAAATCATTAGGTGCTGCTGAGCTTAAGTTGCTCAGTCATGTGCAACTCTGTGACCCCATGGACTATAGCCCGCCAGGTTCCTCTCCTCTGTCCATGGGATTTCCCCGGCAAGTATACTGGAGTGGGTTGCCATGTCCTCCTCCAGGGGATCTTCCCAACTCAGGGATCAAACCCGGGTCTCCAGCATTGCAGGCAGATTCTTTATTATCAGAGGCACCAGAGAAGACTGTCAAGTCATTAACGGGCTTAATGAACACAGATACCTTTTACAACATGCTCTTTGAACAATTTTACAAACTTCTTACAATTCAGAAACCTACAAACCAATCAGTCCTAAAGGAAATCAGCCCAGAATATTTGGTGGAAGGACTGCTGCTAAAGCTGAAGCTCCAGTACTTTGACCACTTGATGTGAAGAACTGATTCATTAGGAAAGACCCTGATACTGGGAAAGACTGAAGGCAGGAGGAGAAGGGGATGACAGAGGACAAGATGGTTGGATGGCATCACTGACTCAATGGACATGAGTTTGAGTAAGCTCTGGGAAATGGTGAAGGACAGGGAAGGCTGGCATGCTGCAGTCCATGAGGTTTGAAAGAGTTGGACATGACTGAGCAACTGAACAACAATGACAACAGGCTTAGAAGAAAATTCTGGACAAAGGCAAAGAGCAGTTTCTTCTGGCTTACTGATGTCTAATCTTCTGGCTTACTGATTCTAAGCAGCAGCTGCTTTCCTGGATTCACTTCTGAACTGTTGGGGAACCCAATGAAATGTTAACCACTTTGCTTAATTTAATGTCACAGCTACCAATGCTGTTTACCATTCTTCCTGGTGAGAGCAAAAGGAAATCTGATATACATCACCTCGTAGGCACCTGGACAGAAGTTGGTTATTCCCCCAAGGCGAATATCTCAACACAGTATTTCTAAAGTAATCATGCTTGGCCACAAAATCCTATAGACACTCAAAGTATATATCAATATTTAATGAGTCATGAGAAATAAGAGCAGGTACAATGAACTTGTACATCTAAAGTAACTGTAATCACCAAACAATGATGTTTCAAGCTCTGTACAGTCTGAAATTATACATACAACAATGGAAAGCATATTTTAACTTCATTTTAGCCCTGCAATGAATTTACTAAATTCTGTTTACACTAATTCCCAGATTGATAATGTATTATCCTAGAAATGTTATGTGCTGTATTATAAAAATGACATCATTGAATCAATGATTTTTATTCACCCTCACAAAATATAAGAGGGCTTCTTTAACTTTCAAAGCAGATGGAATTGAAAATCTTTATGTTTTCATTTGTGTTAACTCTTCTCAGTGCAGTCTCTATTTAGGGAAAACCTTAAGTTATAAATAAAAGAAATGCATGAGTCAAAAAGTAAAAGAAGAAATAATACAGAGTGTGAAATCCTAAAATAAACTATGAAGTCCACGTTCCTTAGGGAAGGGACTGTGCTTTTTTTTTGCTTTATAACCCAAGTTTGGCACCAATATTTAACTTCAAATAGATGTTAAACTAAGGTGCATGCCTCTTCAACATGAAAATGACCTTTGAGTATTTTAAGTATTAAAAACGTCTCTATAAAGTTCAAGTGTATGTGAGTTGAAAGAAAGTCCAAGCAGGTGACTTTAAGGAAGAAGTGTAGCAGTGAATGAAAGAAGCAGATGTGAAATCAGATCACAATAATAACATTTCCCTTTAAAACACATTAAGAAAAAAGGTCTACCTGGTCTCAGATGGGTTGAGTGAAGGATTCTAATTAAAACAATAATAATTAAATGATGTTTTTACACCCTTGGGAAAATTTCATTCTAAAGAGATATCTTAGGGCGTGCTAGGTGGTAGGAGACTGGTCAAAGAGATACCTCTTGCCTGTGTATTCCTACAATTAATAATTAACATTATTCTATTCCTACTCCTCTGGGAGTACACTGCTCTGGGGGTGGGTATCATCATCATGAAAAGATAATTATAGTCTAATATTTCTCCTTGAGAATAAAGCTATGCAAGAATTTACAACAATGCAAGAAGCGGGGGGCAGGATCCACTAATGCAACTGTTTATAAATACATCCTTCTCTCCTCTATGGACAGCTCAGCTTTCTGCCATTAGCACCAACCAACCAACCGGGGCTTCTGTTTGTGGCTATTAGCTTAGCAGATTTATTGAGAAAAGGCTTCTTAAATCATCACATTTGACCCAGGAATGGGACAAGATAAAGCGTTTTTAATTTGCTGTGTGTCCATAAGAAGTACATGGGAACATTAAGATAGAATAAAACGGTAGGTCCACGGCCCATGTAAATTCAAATCCATAGAAAATGATGAATGCCTCTTAAATTTACAAATGTATATATCTTTCCATAATGTCCAGTTTAATGAACTGATTTATAAAGAGATAAATTGTCTTAGTCTAAATAACAACTCACTTGAAATTTATTTTCCTGTTGCTGTCTGTGTAGCCCCCAAAGACATTCATCTGGGATCTGGTATAGATTAGTGGTGAAGAGCATGGAACCAGACTGCCTGAGTTTGCATCCTCACTCAACCACTTTCTCTGCAGCCTTGTGTGAGTTATTAAACTCTGTTTCCTCATTTGCAAAGTGGATCAGTAACAATCATCCACTCTTGATGTAGGTACCGAGTGAATTACTGGGTGGAGGCACCTAGGACAGTGCCTGGCACAGGGTAAGCCCCCACTATTAACACTCACCGCCCTTCTAGTGCTCAGTGTGGCCCTGGGAGCACCACCAGCACCGCTGGCCCTCTGCAGCGGGGCAGGCTGCTTGCCTGGCCCTCCTCCTTCCAGATCCTTAATGGCAGACGGCACTGTGCTCCACATGTGTGCTGTCCCCTATGCACATGCCTTTCACATGCTCTTCAGCCTTGCTCTCTGGCTACTCTGTCTCAGCCATACACGTGAACCCTGGTAAGTCACACCTTCCGCTGAGCGCAGCCTGACCACTGCATCAAACACTGAACATCAGCAAAGAGAATCTGTGAAATGGGAGTGAAAACCAGCTGAATACAAATGGGTAAGAAGATTCAAAGGAAAGGGAATGCCTATGTTTGGGAGCAGCACTAACTAAATGTGCACACACCTCATCTGATTAGTCTTTAAGTGACTAGTGACCCTCTGGCTGTTAATGAACACTGCATTTAGGCCAAAAAAGCATGTTTTTTTTTTATACAGCAAATGGTTCAATGTTTCAGACGTGGAGTTATAATGGAGAACAAACAACTGATAAGCAAGAAAATAAAATCATTTGAAATGTGCTAAGGGTGATGACAGAGTGGCTGGAGAGTTAGAGAAGGCCCCTCTAAAGAATGAGCATTTAAATTAAGAAATAATGACTGAGAGCCATGGTTTAGAAGATGAGCATTCTAGACCAAAGGGGCAGTGCATGCAGAGGCTCTGTGGTAGAGATGAGCAAAGTATTTATTTATTTATTTTTAATTAGAAAATATAGAGACTTCCCTGATTAAGTTGTTAAGAAACTGCCTTGCAATGCAGGAGACATGGGTTCAATCCCTGGTCGGGGAACTAAGATCCCACATGCTGTAGAGCAACAAAGGCCACATCTACTGAATCCTGGGTGCAGAATGAGAGTCCATTCACCACAACGAAAGATCCCACATGATGCAACAAAGACCCCATGTGCTGCAACTAAAACCTGATACTACCAAATAAAATAAATAAATATTAAAAATAAAATAATTCAGTACAATTAAAAAGAAGAGTATTAGGCACCAAATCTGTATCTGGTGGTTAGGTTCATGTGACCCCTTCCAACTCTAAAACTCCATACATCTCTCTAGAAGGTGATGTACTGGTAGGTACAGATAAGGCAGATTAAACGGGCTCTAGCACTCTGGACTGACTATACAAAAACGCCAGAGGAAAGCATTTTAGTAGATGATGTGCATAAGCAGTCATCTGCTTTCATCACAGGAATATAGAAGATGGATTGGATTTTATAAGTTTTGTTATTATCTGGTTGGTCAAAGAAAGAGTAAAGTGGTCAAAGACAATCCCCCATCTTCACAATTTAAAGACCATGGGACTTGAGGATGAAGGAGATGCAGACAGAGAAAGTGGGACTTGGAGATGACACCACAGCCAAGCAGACCCATGAACGACCCGGAGTTTAAAGAATCATTAAAAAAATTTTAAATTTCAAAGGCTGTTCATGAACTTCACTCACACTGCTCTGCAGGACTTCTGAAACAAACACCCTCTTCAAGTCCCTTCTGAAAAATTCTTTTCCAATTATGAAGACAACTCCAATATTTTAGGTAAAATTTCCTCTTAATGAGGGAAGAGACAGTCTGAGGATAGATAAACCGAGTTGCCAGGCTGTGTTTAATTTCTCACTCAGTCTGGCAAATCAAGAGAGAAAGCCTTAGTTCACACATTAATATTTATGAAAAATGGCATAATGTTCCATTTGGAAAGAAGATTTGGGGGAAATGCTACATCCAGCAAAGCCAGCTCAGGCTCTCTGGACTGCAATCTGCTTCTGCAGGTATGCCCCTTAATAGGGAAGGTAAACTTCCAATTAATGTGGAATTTCTGTTGTAAAAATATCTTTACAGATAAATAGATCAAAGAGAGGCCTCGGAAACCACAGCAACTATATATTTTAATTAAAGTTTGCAGCTCGAAAGGAAAATCTTGAATAATTGGTGCTTCCAAGTCTTTGCTGAATTGGCTTAGCTATGGGAAATACAGGCTTTTAGTAACAAAAGAAAAAGCTTCCACTTTACCATCTTCCATTTACTACACACATCTCTTAGAATGTGAGATAGCCTGAGTTAATTCTCCAATACGTGAAGCTAAAATTTGCCCTCTGAATAGAAAGTCCACTTGAACACAAAATAGAAGAAAAATTACAACTCTGGCTTAGGAATGTTTTTCCAGCCACAGGTAAGATGTACACAAAAGATATTATTTTAAAAACCTTTTGACAACTACCATTAGTACTCTCAATTTATTGAATGTCAATGATGTCTGTTTATCATAGAAAAGTGACATTTTGCTACTTTTTGAATAATTGCCTGAAACAGAAGTGGAAATCCTTAACCACATACTTATTCAACAAACATTTTATGGGCAGTCAACCATGTGTCTGTATGGAAAAAAAAATATCATAATAGAATATATTTAACAGAACATTCCCATACTATGTGCATTCTGGACACTATGCTTTATTTTCACAATAATATCATAACTATTTGACAGATAGGGTGACAGTGATCTAGTGAAGATTAGTGACCTTTTGTAAGTACTAAGACTGTGTCTGTAACTGCAAGCCAGTTCAAAGCTTCAATAGAACCAGTCAGTTAACTTCATCAACAGCCTGTCAATAATACCAAAAATAAAACTCAGGTAAATCACTAGAGTCATCTATCTATGCACAGGAAAAATTCCAGATGGAATCAGACTGTCCTTGTCCCTAATAATGAAGAACATGTTGTAGGAGAACCATATAAGTGTCTGTATGATCATATAAGCATCCCAGCAAAGATTAATAGTTAAATGCCATCCAAACCAAATGTGGCACTGGGGCAGTTCTTGTAATGATTCCAAAAGGAAACAGCAACATTTTATTTGAAATGTATAATCTCCTTTGCTGTCAACTAAACCAAATATCTAAGTTTTACAATAAATATGTCTCAGGAATATATTGTTACTATTTATTATTAACATTGTGCTCTCCTATCACCAACTGTATCCGGTCCCAGGTCTGCCAACACCAAGTCCCCCACTGAACTGACTCTTTCTGTCATAAATGGGAGTTCTATGCGTTGCCACCAAGCTGGCAAAGTTCCAACTTACAATTAAGCAGGGCAGCTGGGATGGGATTCTTCCTGTCTGAGGTGGACACATTCATTCTCTCAAGTCCTGCACGTCCACTTGCCACCACAAAGGGGAAGTTCCCATGATCACCCCCTGATACAAAACACTGCCTCGCACACAACGGGGCTTAAGAAGCCTTTCCTTTGAGGAGGTGTGATTTACATATGCTTTTGCCTATCTAAATATGGTCCCTCTTCTTTGTAAGATCTACATTTCCCACCTGTCTTTCAATAGTTGGCCCTCAAGTCCTTCATCTCAGCAGAGATTCCCTTGACTAAGTTAGTCTGTCACAGTCACTCCCATCTCTGAATTCATACCACACTTTGCCTTAACTCGATGTAATGCTACACAGAATAACACTGGATTCCATTCTCATGTATCCATGAGAACAGTCGTCCTACCTCCCCAGTTGTTTCAGTCCCCTGAAGGCAGAAGCTTGGTTGATATTCCATGGTGTCAGGGACAATGACAGACACATAGTATAAGCTGCATAAATACTTTCTATGTGGTAAATATTGCCAGTCTCAAAGTCATTTCCATAGCTAGATTCAGTCACTTCAAAAATAGTCACTTTTACTTCCACCAAGTTTTTTAATGAAATTTCCCCATTCCCAAAAGACTTCTGGGAAAAAAGTTATTTATGCAAAATGCAGCCTGATAAAACAATTAGTATTTTTCCTACTCTTGATTACAAAATGTTTAAACAGATTGCATTTAAGAAGTTACCTCAGCCAACCCAATGGGAGGTGGGGTGGGTGGGCAGAATTCCAAAAGTTTATTTGTAAACCAGTTGTTGGGAAAAAGGAAAACACGTTCCAAGTGACTGACATAATGCCCCCAGTTGGGGGGGGTCGGCAGTGTTGTTCATCTTCCAGCAGCCTGTAACTGATGAAGCCAAAGGGGCTGAAAGGAAGAGACACGGCATCAGGGAGGCTGACTTGACGCCCAACATCAAGGCTCTGGGAAAGGAAGGAGGAACAATTGCAGGCACCCTCCACACCCCTTCCTCTAAATCCTGATTGGGAATCAGGGACCAGTGCTCCCGTGCTGGGGGTCAGGAAATTCCAAAGAGCAGTGAGTCTCCACTATAACTTTCAAGAGGGAAGGAACGCCAAGTTAAAGTAGAAAGGAAAGGACCAGTTGTGGCTCCTCAACCGGATGGGCCATTTGTGTATCCGTGGCCTCTTAAAGGAATGATGGATGTACTTGGGGTACCCTCCACTGGCAGGCATCTGGGAGATCGCTGAGCACAGTCTTTGTCAAGCTTGAAACTCCCCCACCAAGTCAACACTACTTTGGGAGAAGACACGCCACAGTCCATCAGTTTGGGAACCACTGGGCTAAATAAAAATCATCACAGGTCACCACCGGCTACTGGAAGATAACAATGAATATTGTAAATCTCGTCAATGTTGAGGAAAGACAAACCACGCAACATTTCCCAAACTATATGAACACAGGATGCTTTTCCAGAAGGCAGCACTATGCAGGTCATTGGGTGGAAAACACATACGAACCCATCCTCTGTATTTTACAGATGAGACAGCTAAGTAATTTCTGGAGACAGCAGGGTTACTATACGGAAAAACAGGAGTAAGATTCAGAACTGTCCTACTCTAGAGCTGCACTCTTTCTTCAGAGCACCTCCCAGTTTCTAACTGCAACTCTGACCACAGAATCCATGGTTAGGAAGCTGTGGCTCAGCCCAACCTCCTCTCCTCACTATCCTAAGGCTCTGCCTTTCCCCTCCTTCCACAGCTAAGAGCCCAAGCTCATTCAAGATCACCCTTGCCTCCTGAACTACTCTACTCTACTTAATATCAGATCCAATCTCAACTGCCTGCTCACCTGGATCTCTGCAGATTACCAGAATCCTCATCTCAAGGTGGCTGAGCCAAAACCTGTTGCCCTTTTCAATGCTGACTACTGCCTGCAGCAGCCCCATCTCCTGACACCACATGCTGGCTCCCTCCACAGGCCCAACCCTGACTATGAGGTCCCCCATAGCCTCAGCGGTCCAAGCAAAGTCCCCGCCCTCCCTGTGAATACCTGGTACTCACATCCTATCCCTGTTCCTTCACCACCCAGCTAGCTATTTGTTGCCACAGGCAACATCATGTACCAGGGCCAGGAGGACAACCTTCTGCCAGGGCAAGTATCCATGGTAACCAGATGGGGCCAGCAAATAGAATTAAATTCCACAGATAATTCCCCAAAGTTAGCTTAGCTGATAGATGATTTATCAGAGCAGTGGACATTTGGCAAAACCAAGTACATTGGGCTCCAAATCCTCTTTGTTGCATTGTGGTCTGCTGGGCAAAGACATGGCTTAAAGTGAGAGTCTAAAAAAGACAGCAGTCCTAACCTTAACAGACCTAGAGAAAAAACACTGTCTAGGAAATGAAACAAATGCAGGCAGGAAGCAAATCAGGATATTAGTTCTCCGTATTCCCACTCCAGATTCAACAACATTTATCAAGGGCCTGTGATGTACCAGGTAATATAAGGAATATAAAGAAATGTATAACACACGTGAGATTTGCACAGACTAGCTAGGAAAGTAAAACTGAAATGCATAAGAAGATAAATATGATTTAAGTGACTATTAAGAAAAAAACAGAATGCAAAGTTACCACGAAAAAGAATGTGACTAGCTGTCAACTGAATAGTACAAACAACAGTAGCCATGAATGGTCAGACGATAGTATGACAATTACTCATCTCTGCTCATAATAAGACTCTGAGGATACAAAAGCCGGTAAGACCATCTGACTCATTAATTCTTTGATCAAATGAGCATGTTAAGCCCTGAGCCATGGAGGGTTAGACAAAATGGCGTATATGAAACCGTCTGGAAGCATGAAGAACTCTACAAACTCAGTTATGCTCTTGTATTTCAGGATCAAGAACTAGACCACCAAGTCAATTCTCTTCATGTGAAACTCCAGAAACATGATATTAAATCAGCTTCAGGGCTAGTGAATATTGTCAGATTTTCATCATTAGAGATGAATGTAATTAGCACAGAGAAGACACTCAATAAATACCAAATAAATGACGTTAAAATCAAACTGCTGTGCAGATAGTATTTCCTTTTTGCCAAGTTAAAATCCTTAAACTTGCTTTATAAAGTGGACTCTCATAAAGCAGATCATGCTTTCCCTCTGAGACTATACAGTAATTGGATGTTTATTTCTGACCAACGATTTGGGATCACAGCTGTCACAAATATAACCTACAGGGTCATAAAAGCAAAGATGGAATAATCGTAAATCTTCATAATCACGGAATGCACTAAAGTTCTTCTTCAAAACCCTATAATAGAGGCATCTTGCATGGTACACAATGATTACACAAAGGACCCAACACATCATAAACTGTACCTACATCAAAATACAACCCCATTATATTATAAATTCAAACCCAAACCACTGCAGTAACTGTAATAAACATTTAATTAAAAATGATTTTCTTGCTGGCTTAGCACTGTCTCCAGCTACTCAAACACAGTACGAGAAATTCTGATTTAAGCTTCAATTTTCTCCCAATAAGTGTCTCATAATAGAGGCATTCTAAATCAATCCATCAACTGAGAGCTGCCATTTAAAGAAAAAGGTTTTAATAGATGCTTTCTAGTGATCGTGACAGTGATGCTGGTGTCTCTACACCTCAAAAATTACTTTGTAGGTCACCATTAACACAGCACGTCTCTTCTTTTGCTCCTACTTCCTGCTTTAGGCACAATTAGAAAAGCATATGTCCAATGTCACACCTCAACAGTGCCACCAGGAAGCAAGTGCCCCCCATCCTCCTATCTATAACAGTCTCTGGTTTAACAGACTTCTGTGTATAGCAGTGCCTTTCCACCATTAATGTGCATTCAAGTCACTTATGGATCACCTTAAAGTGTAGGATTTTGGTTCAGCAATTCTGGCCTAAGATGACACTCCTGTTGCTAGTCTCGGTACTACCCTTGAGAAATAAGGTATTAGAATGCTGCAGATGCTTGAATCCCTGCTCTGCCCTCCACTAGCTGTGAGACCCTGAGCAAGTCATTCAGCCTGTAGAGCTGGTCTGACATCTGCAAAAGAGAATTTCCACTGCTCCATTTTTGGAATTATTGTAAAGCTCTTAGTAAGGTACCTGACAGATAACTAGATTCTCATTAAGTGTTAGTTACCTTCACTTTATTCAAAAGTCATCAAAATGAACCAAACCACAATAATAACAGATCATTAGCTTAAGCTTCCAGAAGCAATCTGTAAACAGCTCTTATCAAAATTGCTAGAAGTCAGCAATGGCCAAAATCCTGTGTTTAAATATTGATGGAAAGTGTCAAATGGAAAAAGGCACTGGGACCTGAAGGATGGTGTGACTGCTACAATGTGATGAGGGCAGGAGGAAAATGGGCAACAGTTAAAGACGGCTATGAGATGTTAAAGTTTATATTCTCTTCCTCTGTCTCTTCCCCTGAGCCTTATCACTAGAGAGGACCAAGAATTCTGAAGAAATGCTAGAACAAAATACAAATCAAAATTATTCTCTCCCTTCTGTATTTCAAGTCAAAATATCAACATATAAGAATAACATATCCACAGAAATGTTTAAGGACACTGCCACTGAACTTATAGGAAATCTGGGTAGAAAGGGTCATATTCGACATTCACTCCCTAACTTAAAAGTTGCCAGCATTGCAAGGATCAAGAGTTCCTGGAAGGTATGAATTTAAGAGACAGACAAATGGCTCAAGCTGTGGGAGGAATAGGGATTCAACAGTCTTTGCTTTCTGCCTATGCACATCTATAAACCTGCAGTGAAAATTTTGATAGGATTAATTGTTTCTTCCTGAAAAGCAAATGCAATTTTCCGTACAACCTTGTCATATATAACTCCCAGATATAGCCGTATATTTAATACAAACTTAAAACAAACTACTAATAATCAGTCAGAGAACCCAGGGAACATGAAATCAATTAAGAATGTGCTCAGATAATCCAATAAAGTAAAGCGAAGTTGATCAATTTTTTGTTTATTTGCTTGATCGGTCTAGTTGGATTGATTTGGTTCTTAATATAAAATCATTATCGTGGTCCAACTTTGTAAGGACCTCATTATAAATTAGAATAAAGGAAGTCCATTTTATCTAAACAGAATTGTTCTGAGATTCCTGTTGTGTCCTCCCATGAACCGTGGGACTTCTTGTTGCTTCTGGTAGCTGCAGTTGACAGAATAGAAAGGTAGATTCCATCAAGAATATATGCTAACCTCCACAGCATCTTAAGCTGGTCCATGGTCCACTAGAAATTGCTTCATGTATTTAGGAGAAATCCTGTTCTCCAGACTTGCCTCTCACTTTGTCCAAATAAGCAAACCTCTGCCCAACAATCACTTGCATCAGTGAACATGGCCATGACATTTCATCCAAGGCATGTCTCTGTCTCCCCTGAGACTACAAGTACATAGGTTAAACAGTAGTTGGAACCAGAGACAGCAAATAACTCCAGCCCTCCCACAATTGGATGGGATCAGGAATACATCATTTCTTTAAGTCCCTGGTTCTTCATATGTCATATGGGCTAAACTGAGATTCATGATGTGACCAGTATGATTCCTCCAGGGCCTTATGCAAACATACAAGAAAGAAAACCCATTTTCTCTGTTAGGCAAAGTGCATATTAAATTATAAAAACTCAAGAAGCAGAACTTCCCTGGTGGTCCAGTAGCTAAGACTCCATGCTTCCACTGCAGGTGGAGCCAGTTCAACCCCTAGTTAGGGAATTAAGATCCGGAATATTGCATGGTACGGACAAAAAAAAAAAAAAACCAAAGAAGCAAACAAACAAAAACTCAAGTAGCAGCCATAATGTTTAGGCATGGAGCTAGACTTATATTTAGCCAACTGTGCTGTGATGAATTCAGCTTCAAACCCCACTGTCAAAACCCCAGCACCTTCTCAGAAGCATTCAGTTTCCTAGTTAACATCCTTTCCTGCCCTCAGCTAGCACAATGGTCAAAGTCAGTGACAACTTTTCACAATGGAGTACATGATGGCTTCTTTATTTGTTCAAATTCCTTCCTAAAGCTGTTGAATAAATATGACCATCAAAAGACAAACCAATATCAAGTAGATTCATTTCTACTGCCCTAATCAAACTGCCCCAAAATTGATTTTCAAAATCCCTTTTACTATTAATCAAATGTTATAAACAATCTTGTCACCTCACCCATGAGCGTCACCATTACTTTCTGAGAACTATTTTATACAGTGCTATTAGATAAGTTATCACTATATCATCAAACATTTTACAAACTAAGCTTGTGATACCAAATAGGGTCTGTGAAGCTTTCACGATCATGAAGCTGATGGTCTCACTTAATGTGTTGTAAGTGGAAGCTCATAAAACATTCTTACAAAACGACTATATCTGCAGAGTTGCCTACCAGATTCAAGAGCTGGTTCTGATTTCAAGAAATTTAACCATTACAAGGATTCACATCATAAGTTACTTATTTTCTTTATTCTGTCTTCAGACAAGAAATAAAATCTAAAAAGTTTACTCTGTAAAGTTATCTTATGAAAAAGTTTTGCTATATAAATTCATATACTATGGTTTTTTTCCTAATTTTTCCCACAGAAAGAATGCCCAGATTCCCATATAACCAAAATAAATTTCAATAACTCTCAATACAGCAGACTTATCTTATTAATAATAATATTTTCACATTAGTTCTAGAAGAGGCAGTCTCAAGGTCACTTTCAGAGTCTGGAACTTTGGAAACTGGGGAATTCACCTCTCTTTGCCACATCCAAAAGGGAATTCTGGTTTCCAAAGAGAAGAATCCCCTCATTTCCCCCAAAGGAACAGCCTTCTCTCTCTCCAGGCAACAGCCTGTAAGTTGCAAGGCTAGAACTCCAAAGCCAAAGAAACTTGGACTATACAGTACATGATGCACAGATTCAGTGTAATTAGAGACCTGTTAAAGGCCTGGAATCAGTGGACATCTAAAATACAAGTTTCCTCCCACTCACAAATAATTGCCATTTTGGCTGAACCCCCCTTCTTTGCTTTCAATGAATAGTAGTATAAAGAGTGACAGAGCTTTATAAAAAAAATATCCACAGTAGGTTATGATTAGGTTCAATTTTCCAGTTGAGGGAAAGTGAAGTTCAGGAAATTCATCTCTCCAGTACTCATTAATGTTCAAATAACTAGCAGATAGCAGTCAAGATTTGAAGCCACATCTTTCTGAGCCCAAAAGAAAGTACAATCTTGTTAATTCCCATGTTAAGTGGATCCTCACAGTTCCAAATGTTGTAAATAAATCCCAGTCTAAAGTGACACTGGCTGAACCCAGAACCCTTACATGGATCTATTGATGACAGCTCCCCCAACACTGCCCTCCATTTTAGTCCAAAATAGGTTAGGCAGGAGCAAGGAGGAGTTCTTTCTACAGAGATATAGACAGCTTGCTAGTATACAGACAGCTTGCAGGTAGCACAGTGGTAAAGAATCCTCCTGCCAGTCCAACAGATGTGGGTTTGATCTCTGGGTTGGGAAGAAAATGGCAACCTGATCCAGTATTCTTGCCTGGAAATTTCCATGGACAGAGGAGCCTAGTGGGCTACAATCCATGGGGTTGCATGACTATGTGACTAAACAATAACAATATAACTCAAAGAGTAAGCTTCAGAACAGAAACATTTTAATGAACATCAATTAAATCTCTCTCTAGTGGAAGCAGCTCAGATATTCTTCTTCACTAGAATCGATGACTAAATTGTGGTACATCCAAACAATGAAGTATTACTCAGTGTTAAGAAGAAATGAACTATCATACCATGAAAAGACATGAAAGAATCTTAAATCTACAGTATTAAGTGAAAGAAGCCAATCTGAAAAGACTACATACTGTATGGTTCCATCTCTATGACATTTTGGAAAAGGCAAAATGATGGAGATAGTAAAAAGATCAGTGGTTGCCAGAAGAGGGGTGGGTGGATGAAAAGGCAGAGCGTAGAGAATGTTCAGGGCAGTAAAAGTAACCTATATATTAAGATGAAGGATATCTGCTATTATACTTTTGTCCAAACCCACAGAATGTACAACACCAAGAATGGACCCCATGGTAAACTATGGATTTTGAGTGATTAGGATCTATCAATGTAGGTTCATCAGTTGTATCCAATGTACCACTCTGATGAGGGATGTTGATAGTGGGGGAGGCTATGCACATGTTGGGTAGTGGGTATGTTGGAAAACTTTGTACCTTTCAATTTTGTTCTAAGTCTAAAACGTCTCCAAAATATAGTCTTGAAAAAGGGTCTCATTTGAAAAAATGTCTGAAAATGGTGAACTACACCAGCTTCTCCATGACTAGTTTGAGGAAATGTCAAGATTTACCCACGATGGCTTAGGCTGCTGTCAAACCACCAGGTCACCTCTTTAAATATCTAGTCACACTAAGAGAGGAAAAACAGAATGCTCTCAGACTGAATTAACTTCAGAATGGGAGTGACTCACATATAATGTACTTTCTAAAGACATTTCAGTGTTTGCTACTGACAATAATGTCATGAAGGCTGTGTTCAGAAAGGCCTTTCTTCCCTGCATTGTTACTCACACCAAGCTTACCTCCACTGCCAATAGCCACTACTCAAAAAACTCAAGAAGTCAGTCCTATATATGAGTCATAGCCACCTCTCTATACATAACAGATGTACTTGGAAAAGACTTTTTTTTTTAATAAATCAAAGTTTTTATATGTCAGATCATTTTATATCAGGTTTTCTTTAGTCTAAGGTATATTACATCTTCTGCAGCAAAGCCGGAAGCAGGCAGGAACATCTTGATATTGGAAGGAACAAAACTATATAACAACCATTACAGGCTCTTCTATCAACTTTGCTTCACTGCAGATCAGTGCTGGGATGCCCTTGGGCTCTGTGTGCACCCTACTATTTCCACTTAAGCTATCCCTGGATTCCCCATCTTTCCTTGCTAAGTAAAATAGCACATATATGGACAAGGCGTGGGCCTTGAAGTCACGGAATCATTTGTTCTAATTGTGGTATTGCCAATTACTAGGTACACTACCGTTAACTGACTCTCTTTCCTTACCTGTAAGATGAAGATAACAATATTTTATAGAATCCTCTAAGAATAATAACTGCCACAAAATAATCAATGGTAGGCTAAATATTATCACTTTTACATGCAGACATCAATAAAGAAGAGCAAACCCAAAGTCTCCATTCATCAGTGTCACTCAGTAGAAGAAAAAGGGCTATTTGTTCAACAGATATTAGTTCATTAAATTTCTACACCACCTCTTATCATTGTGCAAGGTACCAATGTCACTCCTGCAAATGAGAGAGACCAGTGTGGGGCTTGACTGAAAGCTGTCCTGATTCACACTGGACTTAAGCCCAGTTTTTTTAATGCACAAATGATAATTTCTTATTATGGAACTAATACATTTCATAATGATAAATTTCATTATTTGCTATTTTTCTTGTTTTGCATACCTAAAAGCAGGCAATTGCTTTAAGTGGTCATATGCAAGAAAAGAAAGAAAAATGAATTTTAAAACATTTACAATAAACTATTTAAAAAGACTCCAATTTCAACTAGTTAAGACCCTAGAAGTAAATTATGAAAGTGACTGCCTAAACATCTTTGGCTTGGGCTGAAGTTCTAGAAATTCTTTAAATGTTTAACCTTATCTCCAGCTTAAAAATCTAAATTATTAAGAAAGTCACATAAATTTTGAATCGAGTAAAATCACTCATTCTGAATTTTCAATCAATCAACCTAAATAAGGCAAAATGCCTTTCCAAGATAACGAGGGCTGAGAAAGAGAAGAATGTAAACCACTTTGGACAAAAATCACATTGAATCTGGCAGTAACCTACTAGATCATCTTGTCCAGAAGGACAGGTGCTGCATCTTGCTCAGTGCTGTAACTCAGCACCTAGCCCAGGCCTGGCACATAGTAGGTGTTCAATAAATATCTATTACCTGTGTGGGTGCATGCTCAGTTTTGTCCAACTCTTTGTTGGACAAATGGACTTTGTTGATCCCATGGACTGTAGACCACCAGGCTCCTCTGTCCATGGGATTATACCAGCAAGAATACTGGAGTGGGTTGCCATTTTCTCCTCCATCTCTTGCCTGACCAACTATCAAATTGTTTACTTGATACCTGGCAGATCTCCAGCTAGAAACAGTCCATGCTATGGACTAAACATGTCCTCAAATCCCTACAGTGAAGCCCTAATCATCACCCCATGTGATGGTATCTGGAGGTGGAGCTTTTGAAAGGTAATCAGGTCATAAGGGTGGAGCCCTAATGAATGGGATTAGTGCTTTTTTAAGAAAAACACAAGAGAGATGGTCTATCTTCTCTACCATGTAAGGATACAACAACCAGGAAGAGGAAATCATGCTGGGACCCTGAATCTTAGACTTCCAGTCTCTAGAAGTGTGAGAAATAAAATTCCATTGTTAAGGTACCTAATCTGTGATATTTTTGTTACGTCAGCCCAAGTTAAGACAGGCCATGACAGTGGGTAACTACATGCAATAAAGACAGTAAGTAAAGCAATTCTGAGTTATTATTTTCACTATGGTTATGCAATAAGTTAAAATTTGAATATTTCTATAAAACATTTTCAATCCAACTCAAAAATTGCTACTAAGAAAGACAGAAGTTCTTCTATGCTCAAGTCTCAAAATTTGTGGTACAGAAGAAGAGGCTAAGACCATCCTGTTTGTGTTTATCATTGTAACCACATCATTGAGCACAGTATGGCACCTAAAGATTTAATACAATTTTTGTGAAGAAAGTGAAAGAAGGAACAAAGAGCATGAGAAAGGAGGGAATCTCTTCTTGGAACAATTTTATAGTTCAACTGAAAAGAAATGTGTCAATCTTCAAATTGTCATTTTTGGTTCTGAATATTATTATCCAGGAAACAAGAGTACTTGATTATTAAATCAGCAATGCTGATTACAGAATCAAAAGCACTCTACACAGAATTAAATTCAGCAGTTAATCAAAAGCCAATGTGCCCACTTGTAAATATCAATATCAAATTTTAAGCATATAAACCAGCCAATCAATTAAAACTGAGACCATGACTTTAATCAGTGAATGCTAAGATGCAATTTGCTGAATTCTTCAAGTAAAGAAATTTAGGTCATTGTTGAAACCTGTTAAAAGGTAAATTAAGGCACATTAAAATTTTGAAAAGCCTATAAGAAAGCATTTATTGGCACTGGGAAGTACTAAACCAAAAGTGGCTGAAGTTCCACCAAGAGTAACTGGGGGCAAATTTTTCATAGTGAAAATGTGAAAGCAAAGAATTTATAGCTTCCCTCAGTATATACAGGGGACTGACTGGTTCCCCTGCAGATACCAAAATCCATAGATGCCTGAGTCTCTTATATGAAATAATGTAGAGTATTTGCATATGACCTATACACATCTTCCTGCATACTTTAAATCACCTCTAGATTACATTACCTAAAACAATGTAAATGCTATGTAAAAAGTGGCAAAAAATTCAAGCTTTGCTTCTTGGAACTTTCTGGATTTTTTTTTTTTTTCTATCATGGTTGAATCTGAGGATACAAAACCCCTATCTAGGAAGGATCAACTGTAGTTGACTATTTATAGAGTAAGTGGTTGGTGGTTGCCTTATTTGAAAGTCTCATTGACTGTTTGTGACTGGGTGTCCTTAAGTTTCATTTTCTTGTATTCAAGTGTATTCACTCTGATTGAGGTTTTGGTTAGCTCACCTAAGTGACCAAGGCATCAGTGACCAGAACCTAATGGCCTCCTTATCATAATACTTTAGCAATCCTGATCTTCTTGCCTTTGGGGCACATACACAAATTATATAAATTCTCAGTGTAGTTATCTACTGGCTGTTCTCTTGCCTTTTGAATGCATTTGGATGCAGAGGTCATATACTACAAAGAGAACTCCCCTAACTGCAAACACAGGGCAGTATGTTTTAGCTTTTAAAAGTATAGGAACTAGAGACTACCCAAGCTCAAGTCCCAGTTTCACTACTTACTAGCTGTGAGTAACTTACTAGGGTAGGTTACTTGGGCTCTCTGTGCTTCAATAAAATGGGGATGATAATAATATTGGGTTGACCAAAAAGTTCAATAAGACCTGAATAAACTTTTTGGCCAACCCAATACCTACCAGACATACTTATTGGAAAATCAAGTTAACACCTGTATCTGCTACACAGTCAACTGTTTAGTAAATGTTAACTATTACTAACAAATTTATATATTTGCCCCCCATTCCTTAAAGTCACACTGTGTCAATAGCATTATATTCTAATCATACAGTCATTAAAAATTTTTCTAATAATCCTAAGGATAATCTTCCATTGATTATTAAAACATTTTAAAATTTCTAAACATTTAAAATTAAACATTTTAAAGAAAGTTTACTAAAGTCAGACATTTTCTTTAAAATATCTGAGATAAGGACTTTCCTGGTGGTCCAGTGGTTAAGAATCCACCTTTCAATGCAGGAGACATGGGTTCAATCCCTGGGGTTAAGGAACTAAGATCCCACATGCCATGGAGCAACTAAGTCCTCACACCCCAACTACTGAGCCCCACACCACAACTTGATAGAAGCCCACACACCACAATGAAGAGCTTGCATACTGCAACCAAAAATTAAAAAAAAAGAAAATTTTTTTTTTAATATTTGAGACACATTTCTGTCTCCCAGATTCCCCCATGAATAAAACGAAGTATCAGGCAAATCATTTTTTCATACATTTGCTATTTCAAAATTTCTCAGTTTCACGTTCCTCACAGTATTATTTCAAGTGGCCCAACAGTTCTCCCCATAACTTGAATTTCCTATGCTTCCACCAGCACAGATGCAAATAAAATCACAGAGTGTTATTTCACCTCATAATTATGTCTATTTGGCCCAGTGAATTCTCACATAAATGCACCAGTCCTAGAGGAAATTATCAATGCCACTGCATAAAAGTCAAACCTGCATGCATATCATGTTCCTTAGAATTAAAATTCTATTTAGAATCCATCTGCAGTGCAATTGTTTAGTGTGAGCATGACAGTGTTTCAAAACATTATTTATTTGAAATGTCACTTCTGTGAATCTCCCCTTAAGTCCAGAAAGCCCAAATAATAGGTGCTATCTTCAATAAAAACCACAAAATGTAAGGTGAACCTTCCTGTCAGTGGCACTGGTCATGAAATGGAATGGGACTGCAGAAAACATGTCACATTTCCCAATGAGAATGCACGTACAACAGCCCAATTCACAGCAATGCAGGGAACCATCACAATTGCTACCTAATTGAAATAACTCATGTAACTGCTGCTTTCATCTGATGAAAATCAGTAGGACAAAGAGATCCAACATCTACTTCTTCCTCTTTTTGTTCTAATCTTTATCTCTTTCACAGCTTCTCCTGGCTTTCCTTGATATGATGAACTTCCTCAACTCTTAGCATCAGTTCCCAAAAATGCCCTTGCAGACTCTTGGCTTCCAACCAGCCTACACTAGGACAGACATCAACCAACTTATGACTCGTCCATTAACAATGCCAGAACATAAGAGTCTAAACTATACTTAATACTTATCAAATAACTGCTCCTTGCATTCACCAAAGACAGTTCAAAAACTTTTAATGGGTATTGGAATTTTCTTCCTGCAATCAATCAATCAAAAAAAAAAAAGAAAGAAAGAAAGGACCTGGTAGTTTTTCATCTGCACTGTAAACAGAGCAACCATTCAGAGAGAGAAGATGATCAGGCTCTCATAAAGGCAAACTCCTCTTTCTCCCTAATCTTTTGCTCCTAGTAATTACCAACTTTAGAATGCCTTTACTGGCTGGTATCTTTCAAGCAAAGCCTACTTATTCTTTCAGATTCAGTGTTCAAATCATGTCCTGCTCATGACAGTCCTTGCTGATCTTTATCCATTTCTTCATGCAACAAATACTGATTAGGCATGGACTCTGGTTCAGGTCTCCAGCCAAGAACTGAGGGTGCATCAGAGTAGAAAATAACAGTTGATGTCCTCTGGGTTCTTAGTCCAGCATTATATCTTTAGAACTATTTGAGTTTGAACTATGACAGTACGCATATTCTTTCATTTAAACATTACATAGGTGCACGGGCATGGGTGCCATAAAGGACAGACAGGACATAATCACAGACCTTAGGCAGCTTTTTCTGAGTCCAGCACAGGGGACAGACAAGTAAGGAACTGCAATGTAGGGAGATCGGTTTGTAAAAGACTGGTATACGGGGATATGAAAACACAGAGAAGGATTCTTTTTAGGTTGAGGAGGAAGCTGGAGATGCCTTCACAGTATAGCACATAAACAAAGGGCAAGGACAGTGTGTCCTAATGCAAAGACAATGCAGACAGACATAAGGGGACAACAGTAGTGCCAGGGAAGTGGGGGAGAGGCCAGGAAGGCGGGCAGAGGTCAGGAGATGAAGAACCTCTTCCTATCTTCACAATGCCCTTTGACCAGGGCATTGGATAGCCACTGAAAAGTGATAAATGGAAGAACAGACCAGATTTGTGTGATAAGAGACGGGTATATAACAAGCTAAGAAACTAGAACAACTTAAGAGGACAGTATAATTTTGTAAGTAGCTAATGGGGAGAAAGATAAAATTTAAAAAAATATTCAGAAAGATCATGGAAATTGGGACAGAGTTCATACTACGAAGAGTGAAGGAAGAAAGTGATGGATGCAAGAGAAATCTATGTTCCCTGATGATGGGTGCAATGTTTCAAATCTCTTTTGTATCACAGTGCTTACTCACTGAAGCATATAGCACATAGAAGACGGTTTCAATAAAATTTAGCCATCTGATCATTTTGGAAAAAAATCAGGGTGTGGAGAAAACGGAACTTTCCTACACTGTTGGTGGGAGTGTACATTGGTACAGCTACTCTGGAGAACAGTATGGATATTCCTTAAAAAATCTAAAAATGGAGTTACCATATGACCCAGCAATCCCACTACTGAGCATATATCCAGACAAACTTCTAATTCAAAAAGATACACGCACCTGCCCCCCCCCCCGCCCCCCGTATTCACAGCAGCACTATTCACCATAGCCAAGACATGGAAACAAACAAACTGAATGTCCATTCACAGATTAATGGATAAATAATATTTAGTGTATATACATATATATATACACACACACATACACACACACAATAGAATATCACTCAGCCACAAAAAGAACAAAACAATGCCATTTGCAGCTTTTGGAGCAACATGGATGGACCTAGAGACTGTCATACTGAGTGAAGTCGGACAGAAAGACAAATATCATGATATTGCTTAAAAGTGGGTTTCCCAGGTGGCACTAGTGGTAAAGAACTCATCTGCCAGTGCAGGAGACACAAGAGAGGTGGGTTCGATCCCTGGGTCAGGAAGATCCCCTGCAGGAGGACACCTGTCTGTCCATCCTCCCTGTCCATCACAAACTCCTGGAGTTTACTCAAACTCATGCCCATCGAGTCGGTGATGCCACCCAGCCATCTCATCCTCTGTCGTCCCCTTCTCCTCCTGCCCCCAATCCCTCCCAGCATCAGGGCTTTTCCAATGAGTCAACTCTTCACATGAGGTGGCCAAAGTATTGGGGTTTCAGCTTCAGCATCAGTCCTTCCAATGAACACCCGGGACTTATCTCCTTCAGGATGGACTGGTTGGATCTCCTTGCAGTCCAAGGGACTCTCAAGAGTCTTCTCCAACACCACAGTTCAAAAGCATCAATTTTCAGGCACTCAGCTTTCTTCACAGTCCAACTCTCACATCCATACATGACCACTGGAAAAACCATAGCCTTGACTAGACGGACCTTTGTTGGCAAAGTAATGTCTCTGCTTTTTAATATGCTATCTAGGTTGGTCATAACTTTCCTTCCAAGGAGTAAGCATCTTTTAATTTCATGGCTGCAGTTACCATCTGCAGTGATTTGGAGCCCCCAAAAATAAAGTCTGACACTGTTTCCACTGTCTCCCCATCTATTTCCCATGAGGTGATGGGACCAGATGCCATGATCTTAGTTTTCTGAATGTTGAGCTTTAAGCCAACTTTTTCACTCTCCTCTTTCACTTTCATCAAGAGGCTTTTTAGTTCCTCTTCACTTTCTGCCATAGGGGTGGTGTTATCTGCATATCTGAGATTATCGATATTTCTCTCAGCAATCTTAATTCCAACTTGTGCTTCTTCCAGCCCAGCGTTTCTCATGATGTACTCTGCATATAAGTTAAATAAGCAGGGTGACAATATACAGCCTTGATGTACTCCTTTTCCTATTTGGAACCAGTCTGTTGTTCCATGTCCAGTTCTAACTTTTGCTTCCTGACCTGCATACAGGTTTCTCAAGAGGCACTACTATATATAAAATAGATAACTAGTAAGGATCTACTGTAAAGCACATAGAACTCTACTCAAAACTCTGTGGTGTCCTACATGGGAAAGGAATCTAAAAAAGTATATGTGTAACTGATTCACTTTGCTGTCTACCTGAAACTAACACAACATTGTAAATCAACTATACTCCAAAAAAATTTTTAAGAAGAAAACAAATCAGCAAAGCATTTATCTTAATGGGTCTAAGTCCAGATTAAAAGAACTAAGATATGGTAAAATAAAAATAATGAAGAAAGTCATGTCTACTAATAAGATACTAAATAGTAATATCATTTTCAAATGGTTGACATTTTATTTTAAATGGGAAAGAAATTATTCCCTTGGAAGTTTCAACCTCATTCTTTATCTTCAGCCCTACAACATACATTCAAAAATGCTACAGTAAGCTTTGGGGAACCTAGGGTTTACAGTCCTACATAAGTCCCAAATGCCTTGCAGGTGGAAGTGACTAAACTAAGAAGTGAAGGATTTCTTTGAAACTTCAATTATCAGAAATATATTCAATCAGAACTCTCTAAATCCACTAGAGTGTCCAGTTTGCAACTGTCAGCATGTCCTATGAATTAAGTACTATAATCAACATCTCAGAAGACAGTACACTACAGTCACACAAGAAGAATGACAGACACTGAGTGATCACATTAGCAACATATTATTCCAGCTTGAAGAGCCCCAAAGAAACTTTGTTTTTCTTTTCTTTTCATCCTCCCTGTTCAATTTTAACCAAGTACTTATCAATTTTGGGTCTCTGTTTCTTTATCTCTAAGATAGTCATAGAAATAGTTCTTACTTCACAGGGTTAATATAAGGATGAAATAAGTCAATATGTATCAAATATTTAGAAAAAGACTATAAATGCCCAGTATTTCCTATTATGTTTTCTTTTAGATGATAAACGTAATTCTATGACAAAAGTTGAAAGCATATTGTCTCTGGATTTTATAAGATATCTATGACTAGAAAACAAGTAATTATTTCCAGCCATCTATAAGCTTTACACCCGCATCAAGGAGAGAATAGAAAAAAAACCAGCAAGTCCATTCAAAGCGGGCATGACAAGTGGACAGGAAAGGCACTGGCCTGGCTCCTATCTCTAGCTCTGCAAGACACAGAGCACAAATCTTAGCTTCTCCCCTACTCAGGTTATCAGCTTAAATACACCAACAAAGTCTTGTCAATTTAATCTGCCTCACAGGATTCATATGAGCATCAAATAAAGGAAAAAGAGGGAAATGCAATTTACTAAAACCCTCATTCTCAATTCTTATACCAGGCTGACTGTAGAGAAGGGTATAAAAAGCTTAGAAGAGCTGACATAATACACACTAATAAATATAACACATATGTTCACAGTGACTCTAACAGAGATATTTGTAAAAATTAGCTTTATGTTGCAATTATGACATTAGTTTAATATTAGGTATATGGCAGAAAACAGAGGAAACAAAGATATCTTTGTATTCAGAAAATATTATCTGAACACATTCACCTCTATTTAGATTTTATTGTCCTTAGCAAATAGTGCAAAAGCAAATACATTTCTTCCAAACAGCTTTTCCTCCTGTAATCATGTGGTTAGTTTTTCTGGTCCAAATTTCTGAAAGCCATGCCCATCTGGAGGTGGGATGCAGGAAGTAAACTTATGTGGGCCAAAGCACCACATGTTATTCTCGGTGGTTTTACAATCAGTCTCATTTCTGTCCCTCAGTGTTTCTCAGTTCTCTGAAGTCCTTCATTATATTTCGCTTCATCATGCCTATCAAGGTATCTACTGCCCTAGGGAAAACAAAGTCTTCAACTGATGGTGCAGCTCTATTTATGGTCTTTTAAACTCTATCTTTAGTTTAAGCCATTCTTTGTGCAGAAAATGTCTATCTCTTGTCTCAGAACATAAAAAAAAATTCAAATTCCACATTGCCTACAAAGTTTTTCCCAACACCCCAAACACCATCTCTAATGGCCTTTCCCTTTCTTTCTATTCACTTGGTGTTAATCACATCTTATCCAAAAACTCACTCAGCCTGATATTCCGTGTTTCAGAATAATGCCTCAAGAAATTTGGCTTGAAAAGTAGGGCCAAAGAAGCTATATTTAATGGCACCTTAGGGGATTCTTTTCTTGAGTGGTAGGAAGGCCACACTCAGAGGAAGTCCCGCCACTAATTCATCCCATGACAGAATTCTGCACACACACTCACACACAAATACACACATTTAACGACCACTGAGTAATTTGATTTGCCTCATAAATACTTTCATGGCACTTTATTATTTCAGTAAAAGCAGTATCCAAAGTGTAGAGGTTGACTTCTTTTACATTTTCTGGTACAAAAACTTATTTTATGCAACTTGAACAGATTAAAAAACAGTTGGGGGGGGGGGAAGTTGAATATTACTGTTTCCATTCATTGCTGCTTATAAGATAAAGCCAGGGTTTCAAAACCTGTATTACTTCGATGCTGCTGCTGCTGCTACTGCTGCTAAGTCACTTCAGTCGTGTCCAACTCTGTGCGACCCCATTGACGGCAGCCCACTAGGCTCCTCTGTCCCTGGGATTCTCTAGGCAAGAACACTGGAGTGGGTTGCCATTTCCTCCTCCAATGCATGAAAGTGAAAAGCGAAAGTGAAGTCGCTCACTCGTGTCTGACTCTTAGCGACCCCATGGACTGCAGCCCACCAGGCTCCTCCATTCGTGGGATTTTCCAGGCAAGAGTACTGGAGTGGGGTGCCATTGCTTTCTCCAACTTAGATGATAATCTAGACTAAAATTTACAGTTTGTAGAAAAAAATTAATGTGATTAAATGTGACTCAAAACATAAACTCTTAATGTAAGATTCCCTGTCTTTCCAAGGCAACCAACACAAATGCAATTGCACTAGGAGAAATCGTCATCCCAGATTCGAGATGACAAGAGTAGGCCAGCCCATGTGACTAGAGTGCCCCATACTGCCACCTATTTTTATATCAGGTTATCTGTAACTACTTTGGAATGCTTCCTTAAATCCTCTGGGGGAAAAAAAAAGAGACTGTAACTGAGTTTACAAACAGAAAGGTATTCCATCCTTGAAAATTCAGGTAGTACTATGCTAGAGTGACCCATGTTTTCTGCATTTACAGTCTCTTCCACCTAACTAAGACACACTGATCATGTTCTAGGGAGCTCTCTTCCCCTGATCAGGCTCAGCCTCAGTCCAACGTGACTAAATCTGACATTATAATAGGGGGAGGGGGAGAAGGGATTGCTGGGGAACTCTAAGTCAACTCACTGACAGATCCATCATTGTATTATACTTGCTGATCAGTCAGTTCAGTCACTCAGTAATGTCCAACTCTTTGAGACCCCATGGACTGCAGCACGCCAGGCCTCCATGTCCATCACCAACTCCCAGAGTTTACCCAAACTCATGTTCAGTGAGTCAGTGATGCCATCCAACCATCTCATCCTCTGTCCCCCTTCTCCTCCCGCCTTCAATCTTTCCCAGCATCAGAGTCTTTTCAAATGAGTCCGATAGATACACCACCTGAATCTATTTTCAGTATCAAGAAAAAGTGCTTTCTATGTTTACCTGTTCAACAAATATTTATTTAGAACCTACTTTGTATAACATATGGTATTTAACTTCAAGAGTCTTATGGTTTGACACAAAAGTCAAACTCCAAACTCCATCCATCTCTTCCCCACAGAACCACGTCCTGTCCTTCCCCCCGACTAATATCTCATTCTGTGTCTTGATAATCTGTCCAGCAGCTGGCTCCTTCAGGTCCAGGGCCCATAGAATCCTTTCTGTGAATATCAGTCACCTTGGAGGGGTCTGGTCTGCCTGGATCCACATGAACTGTCTGTCTCTGAATGCTGGCAGCTCTCAGGGCCACCACTAGGATACCCCTTTATGTCACCCAGGCGCCTCTTACCTGCCACCATTCTCTCCAGATACTACACTCCCTTATTCCCCAGAATAGTGCTTATTGAATGTGCCGAAGGTCAAGTCTCCTGGCCAGCTGCTCATCTCGTTCAGTTTTTCCCAAGCTGGCAAATTTCACTCTTCAAGTCCCGATTTTGCCCTTATTACACCTGGGACATCTAAGAAATGGGTCCCCCTTGTACTCGGACTTTAAGTGAACTGCTGTAGGTCTCTAGTTAGCAAAAACCCATTTCCCAGCCCTGCATCAAACACCTTAATCCAGCTGTAAAAAGCAATGGGGTGGGGATGAAAGCTGATTTCATGAGGATAACAGCAGGGATTAGCAGCTAATATTACTTCAGGGAGCTAATTCCGTCTGTCTTTTTGCTTACAACGAGCCGTTCCTCACCCTGCTCAGTGTCTTGAATCAGGACAAGTGTTCACCAGCCACCATCCTTTCCCATCTCCACAGCAGCTGGAATCTCCTCTTCCGAGTCAGACAGACTGTAACTGACCACCCTCCACTCCCAGCATTTTCTTTCTAGTGTTCATGTTGCTCATCCAACAACCAGCCCACTTGCCAAGGAAATGTGTTTCCAGTGGCAAAGCAAGGAAACAAAAGGCATCTGGGCTCCAAAACAGAGAACAGCCTTGGGATCCCAGGCAGACATTATGAATCTTAATTCTAGACTGCAGCACTGATGCACCCAGGCAAGGACATTAGGAAAGACTAATCAAGGAAGAAATCAGCAGGGGGCATCCATGCAGTGGATGGCTGACAGCACTCTAAGCTCAGCGCAGCCAAGGCTAATAGCCTCCTTACATCCTTCCCGCCCATTAAAGATGCCCTGAAAACAAGCTACCCAAGAATCCTGCTGCAGTTATCACAGTTACCAAATTGGCAGGCCATCTTCTCTAAGTGCACTAGGCCAAGAGCTGAGGATTTCCTGTGCACCCTTGTCTCTTCCCGATGGAGTGCAGTGTAAGTGGAGTGAGCGCAGAGGTGTCGCGATAAATAATGCATGAGAACTACAGGTGCAGAAAGCTGTATTCAGACCTGCCAGGCTAACGCATGCCTAAGCACTGCTCCCCACCCCCCCCCCCCCCCAAGCCCCGTCCCCTGGCATTTGCTACAATGTGACTGGATTTGCTACTGTGTGTGTCCACAATGGTAATCCAAATGACAGAGCTGAGGAAGGATCAGTACCTTTGATCTGGTCCTTACCCTTTACCCAGCTGCTCTGTCCACTCTGCTCTGCAATCCTCTCCCAGGCCTCTCCCCATCTAGACCTTTGCAATTTGCCTAGCTAATAAATTCACAGCATTTCCAAGGCCACAAAAGTAAACAGAACTGATGTATGCAGCTAAATACTCTTTATTAGTGAGCCCACAAATTTCTAACCTTACAGAGCTTTATTTGCAATTAAATTAGCTGCCTCTCCTAATTTCCAATTGTTCTCTACTCTTTAGATTGGTGATGTCACCATGAACCATTCAAGTGACTGCTCGGACTTCAGTTGTCCTAGAAAGAGTGGAAGAAAATCTAAAAGTGGAAAAGGTGTAGTAGGCTCCAAAGATACCTTAAACTCATCAAATCCTTAGGATTTGATATCACATATATTAAAAGACCTGGAGGAGGACATGGCAACCCAGTCCACTGTTCTTGCCTGGAGAATTCCCATGGACAGAGGAGCCTGACAGGCAACAGTCCATGGGGTCACAAGGTCAGACATGATTGAGTGACTAAGTACACACACTTACATATTAAAAAGATATTTCTCAAACTTTTCTGAATTAAGATATTCAGCTGGGCAGAAACAGAAGTAAGGATCTAACTACTTACTGGAAGTATTAACATGTGCCTCTAACCAACTGTGGAACAATATTACTTTTTCTCCACAATGCAGACTATCACGTGGTTGAAATGAAGGCTCTCCTGCATTTAGGAGACTCCAAGATCTGAAATTCCATGATGTTTCCTATCTGTGCAGGCCTCTGACTGGAACTTCTTCACACACCAGAACCCTCACTTCTGAAATTACCTCTGTATAGAACACAGAGCACTGGATATTACTTCAGTCTTGCATATTGTCTCTCCTGCTACCATTTCTCAACCAGGACTATTAAGTCAGTTTCCAATTATCCCCAAAGAGCACAGGTTGCCATTTAGCAAATGCATCCACAAACAAGGAATCATCATGTTTCAACATAACATCAACCCCAGGAAGGTTCCATGGCTGTGCAAGATGGCTCCAGGGTTTGGAGCGTGACCTTGTAAATTTCTGCAGCCCTGTATGGAATAGCACAGCCTGGGAATCATAGCTAAACCTTTCCCAGAGTGCAGGTCATAGAGATTTAAACTTGGAAGGTTGGAAGGTACTGCCATTTCACAGACTTCTTTTTTTTTTAATAAACAACCCTAAACATTGCCAATAGTTGGTGCCAAGCTCTGTCTGCCAAGTGCCACCCAGTTTGGCCAAATGGCTGGGGGAGAATGCAGCTCTGTAACCAACTCAATGTACTAACACCTAAGGCCCCAAAAGCCTCTCAGGAGGCAAGCTCTGACACCCACCTGAATTTAGTGAGAAAATATTTCCCACCACCTACACTATTGGAATTGACAGAATGGTGCATACCCTTGGTCCTTGGGGACCTCAGTGTAACAGAGAAAACCTACCAATGAGAAACCACTTTCCTTGGCCCTGCACTGTGATTCCATTTGAAATATATAAGCATTTAGTTGATTAACTCTCCCTCATTACATAGCTACATCACAAATGCCATAACCCTTGGCCCTAAAACTTGAACAACCACACACACATGCTTTGGAAACAGAAAAATGTACATAGGTCACATAAAGGTCACATAAGGGAAAACACAGACAAGTACAAAGACTGGTGTCCAAAAAAGCTAAGAGAAGGATGTGGTTTTCTAAATACAGAGCTAGAAGAAAGGCATTGCCTCTCTGTTGTCCTGAATATGTTTCCCGAACTCATCCATACTCCACTTAACACACTGATAAGAATTCAATTCAATGAAGCAATGTGGCTTGGCTTGCTTCTCATTCCCCCGATCATTTTAGTGCCATTGTGGGAAGCATTTGTAATGTGCTTACAGATACATGCCCCCACCTCTCAACAAATAAGTATTTCCTCAGTAAATCCCGCTGAGAATGCACTCCAGAAAAAGCAGTGCTTGCAAAACATCTCATGTTCATTTTTCAGAATTCAGAATGAAGTGACTAACCCCTGATATACAATAAAAATGATTAAATGCAAACACTACTGAGCCTCCATAATAAATATTTTATATATTAATACCTTTTCAAAAGTCTTATATCATTTTTACAGCTTTTGGTACAGCATTATTCTATTTTAGTACATGCAATGAAATAATCTTTCATGAAAAAAGTTGGATTTTCCAGTCCATTTTAAATAAGTAAATGGATAATTATTGTGTTATTAATTTTCTACGTAAATTGTTTAAGCTGTTCTTTCCTCTTTCCATTATTAGAGATGGTTGAATCCTTCCCAAGGGAAATGGAAAATTCCTTCCCAAGGCAAAGTGTTTCCTCCCTCGAATCCAAGACATATAATCCAGGTGCTCTCTCCTATGATTTTTACAAAACAAGTCATAAAATCAGTGAAAAGCACTGAGTATAATGCCTGCTTAATGCTCATTCAATGTCAAAATCCACTAGCATTCCCATCTCTGCTCTAGAAGCCACTTTGCTTAGGAGAAAACAGCAGGTGGGGACCACTTGATGCCTCCATAGAGTAACAATAGATGTCTGGTGATGCTGCTTTCTCCTCTGACAGGCTTGGGTGTGCTTCAGTAGTCTCCATTCCTTGCACCTAGAGATTATCCTGCTAAGCGAAGTAAGCCAGACAGAGAAAGAAAAATATCTTATGATATCGCTTATATATGGAATCTAAAAAAAAGAAAAAAATCAATGATATAAATGAACTTATATACAAAGCAGAAAGAGATCCACAGACACAGAAAAGATATCTGTAGTTACCAAGGGAGAAAGGTGAGAGAGGGATAAATAAGGAGTTTAGGATGAATAGATACACACTAGGATATACAAAATAGATAACAAGGACCTACTGTATAGCACAAGTATACTCAATATTTATTAATAACCCATAAATCACTATATTGTATATCTAAATTAACACAACAGTGTAAATCAACTATACTTCAGTAATAAAAAAGTTTCTATTCCTTGTTTTCATTTGCTATTTACAGAAATGGGAAAGAAGAAAACTACCACATTCCAGGGACTCCTCATTAGGTATGATAAACAGCTTTTATAGCATCCTGGCAGTTTAGCAATAGGTCATTTTCTAAAATACGGGACACACCTTCTATGCAGGTGCTATGACGGTAGCCAAGGAGGCACACGCATGGCCGTGAGACACATTTAGAAGCTTCTAGTAAGTGGGAAATATTAAGGAAGAGAACAAAAAGAGGCAATGAGAGCTACACCCATGAGATTCTGTCAGTGTGCTCAAGTTCCTGATGTTATTTTCACATAGAAGAAAGGAAAATTGCTTCCTGTAGATTTCACATTTTAAAAACTGACTTCTTTTTTCATTTTCAGGGCTGCCTGCCTCCCGTCTTCTTATCATATATGTAAGAAAGATGTCAACACTTTACTGACTTAATTGGGAAGTGGTAGAAAACCTGTCAGCTAAATTTGCAGAATCCTGACCCAGAAACCCTCAGGCTCACAGCACGTGGGCAGCCACCTAAGGGGCTTGGCACCTCCCCCTCTCACCAGGCCTGTGCCTGAAGCTAGAAGCTACTAGGTGTGGGCGGGAGAGGGATCCCCCAGGCACAGTCTTCTCATTCCATCCCCCAAAGAGCTTCCTGACATTAGATAGTGATGCTAAAGCTCCTGGGAAGAAGTCACTACACAGACCCTCTTAATTTGGACAGAGAAGATCTGGAACAAGAGTAGCAGCAGAGTACCCCTCCTCAGAGAGAGGGGTCATTTCTTTTCAGTGGAACCAGGCACCACTATCCACTCCGACTGCCACCCTCTGAGGACCCTTAGGATGGACTTCAGGAGCATCCTTTCAGAAAGAGGTCAACCTCCTTCCCACTAATCATGTGTAGGCTGAGTTTCCAGATCACAACAACAGAAGAGTGAACAGCATGCTATTAATCAGTTAGACTTACAGCACAGCCCATAAGCAAAGTCTGGCCCTTTGTAAAGAAACCTACCCATCCTGGAAGATGACAGATTAATAAACACAAAGGAAACCTTGACTTAGGTCTTACCACATCAAACAAAATAAAATTTAGGCTAAAGTTCAGAAATAATGATGTAATGCTCTTAAAAACAAGTGTGAGGGAAAAATAAATAATAAACACCTGGGCTTCCCTGGTGGCCCAGACAGTAAAGAATCTGCAATGCAGGAGACTTGGGTTTGATCCCTGGGTCTGGAAGATGCCCTGGAGAAGGGAATGGCCAACCCACTCCAGTATTCTTGCCTGGAGAATTCTATGGACAGAGGATCCTGGTGGTCCAAGGAGCCACAGCAGAGTCGGACACGACTGAACTAACATGCTTGTCAAGTTAACTTCTTTATTTGAAGCTGTGAGACTATTTTTAGAGGGTGAAATTTAGGTAGGTGTTTGACTTATTAAAAAAAGAAAGAAAAACAACTGGTCAATGAAAAAGACCTGGGCAGGAAAAAATGTAATATCTGGGACATATTCCTTCAGCAATCTGGATGTTATAAATACAATGTTTGAATCTAATACTCTTTATCAGGTAATGCATATAGTTCAATGACTCAAGTTTCTGCTATCACATGTTTAGTCTTCATGACTACCAAAATCACTGCTGGAATTTTTACTACTATTAACAACACCAAACCATTCTGAGAATTCTGGGTACCTAGCAATGGGAGGTTGGAGAAGGCAATGGCACCCCACTCCAGTACTCTTGCCTGGAAAATCCCATGGATGGAGGAGCCTCGTGGGCTGCTAAGAGTCGGACACGACTGAGCGACTTCACTTTCACTTTTCACTTTCATATATTGGAGAAGGAAATGGCAACCCACTCCAGTGTTCTTGCCTGGAGAATCCCAGGGACAGGGGAGCCTGGTGGGCTACCATCTACGGGGTCACAAAGAATCGGACATGACTGAAGCAACATAGCAGCAGCAGCAGCAGCAATGGGAGGTACTGGCCTTGGGAACCACCAAGTACTTCCTCACAGCTAAAGCTCTCTTCAAAGCAGCAAATCTCATATTAGACTTAGGGTCTTCTTTTGTCAATAGAGGTATAGTTGATTTGAAAGTGAAAGTGTTGGTCACTTAGTCGTGTCTTACTCTATGCAACCCCATGGACTATAGCCCACCAGACTTCTCGGCCATTGAAATCTCCAGGCAAGAATACTGGATTGTAGTTGATTTACAATGTTGTGTTAGTTTCTACATACAGAAAAGTGATTCAGTTACATTATAGGTTTTCAGATTCTGTTATATTATAGGTTATCATATGATACTGGATATAGTTCCCTGTACCATACAGTAGGGCCTTATTGTTTATTTTATTTGTTATTCCAAGCTCCTAATTTATCCCTTAAATCTTAAGTGTGAGATTTCTATAAGTTCTCCCCTCCAGCTCAGCAACCTGGAAACACTATCCTCTTTTCATTCATCAGTCCCCAAATTCTGATGCTGCTTAGGTAAGGGTTTTATCTGTCATCGCCAGTCAGTCCCTATATGATTACAGACCAAGTGACTGAAAACGACGCGAATCCTCAATTCTGAAATTTTTCCAGTAGTCATGTACGGATGTCAGAGTTGGACCATAAAGAAGGCTGAGTGCCAAAGAATTGATACTTTCAAATTGTGGTGCTGGAGACTCTTGAGAGTCCCTTGGACTGCAAGGAGATCTAACCAGTCAATACTAAAGGAAATCAACCCCAAATATTCATTGGAAGTACTGATGCTGAAGCTGAAGCTCCAATCCTTTGGCCACCTGATGTGAAAAGCCAACTCACTAGAAAAGATCCCAATGCTGGGAAAGACAGAGGACAGGAGGAGAAAGTGGCTACAGAGGATGAGATGGTTGGATGGCATCACTGACTCAATGGACATGAGTCTGAGCAAACTCCAGGAGATAGTGAAGGACAGGGAAGCCTGGCGTGCTGCAGTCCATGGAGTCACAAAGAGTCGGACACAACTTAGCAACTCAACAAGAACAACAGTTCTGAAAGGAGTTATCTGGTTAGTATGAACAAGAAGATAAATTAATTTTAAGAGGCCCTTCCAAACTAAGAATATCACTGACTAGATAACACTATTGTAACCATTCCTACAGAATGAAAAGCAAACACCATGAGCTGGAAAACTGACTTGTAAGTCCCATTTATGGTACATCTTTGGCTTTTCTTTCACACAGTCCTCCAGCATAGAACATTCCAACTGGGACAGCTAGTAGGCAGCAAGTAGCTCATTAATAGGCCACAGACACTGATCCCCTCACCGACGGGAGCAGCCATCCAGTGCCCAAGGGGCCGGAGTCCTGAATCTGTGCTTCTCCAGCCTGGTCCATTCACTCCACTGTGCTGTACAAGGCTCTCATTTTCTATATGCGCCATGACATGACAAGGCTGAGTATGTTACATTCCTCCATCTGGGCTTCACAGGATTATTTCGCTTTAAAATACCCAGAAATTTACACCTACATAGGTATGCACATTACTTCATTTTTAGCTTCTTTTTATAAATGATCTCATCAATGTTAGCCATGATGGGATGGGCTGGGATGGCACTAAGCCAGGGACCAAAATCCACAATGCCTTTGTGGTCCCTTTGGAAGAGACAGGTATAAATGCCATGTCCAAAGGAACTGTGCAGTCCTGTAGACCCCTGGTAATCCAGAACAGATCACGTGGAATGTTTTTCATTATTTGCCTAGGTTTGAGGCAGTTACAAGTGACCTACAACATTAAAAGCAGGCCAGACTAATTTCATGTCTCACATGTATGCATGTCAGTTGCTTCAGTTGTGTCTGAGTCTGTGCAACCCTATGGACTATAGCCTGCCGGGCTCCTCTGTCCATAGGATTCTCCAGGCAAGAATGCTGGAGTGGGTTGCCATGCCCTCCTCCAGGGGATCTTCCCGACCAAGGGATCAAACTTGAGTCTCTTAAGTCTCCTGCATTGTAGGCGGGTTCTTTACCATTAGCACTACCTGGGAAGCCCCCATTATCCTGCAAAGCTCCAACCACACTGGGCTCTGATGGCTCCTCAAATGTCCTTTCTTACTTCAGAACCTTTGTGCTTACTGTCCCTCTGATCTCCCAAATTTTCACAGAAATAGCATCTTTTCATCTTTTAAGTTTCAGTTTAAACATCACCTACCCAGGGAGGCCTTCTCTAAGCGCCCTAGCCAGGGTAGCCCCCACCATCATATTCCCTCTCAGAGCCACAGTCCAAGACTTCACAGCCATCACTACTGGCTCTTTTCATTATCTTCTGAAGTGTTCCATGGTCTATGGATGTGTTCTTCCAACCTCTCTCTCACTAATACCCTGTCACTAAGGCCCAGTACAGTGCCTGTCTCACACTGGAGGCTTCACCAGCACTTAAATGACTAGTAAGTGAAGAGATGAGCCACAATATGGCTGGATCCATGTACGTATATTTTGTTGTTGAGCCTCTACTCAAAGATTAAGAAATCAAGATTCTCTTAATTCTCTCACTGTTCTATTTGTATTCTTTGATACTTGTCTCTGAAATACATTTAATTTTCCCAAGATCAGAGTTTCCCAATTTATCACCGGCTGTACTAATAAGGACTACCACACAACCCACACAACACAGTTTCTGTAAATCATCTCCCATCCCCCAAATAGAGTTACATGATCAAATGAATCTGGGCAACATGCCACATTTTTTTTTTTTTTTTTTGCCTTGGAAATTCACAATGCCCATTAACATATTAAAAGCTCCAGAAGAATTTCAGTAAAGAAGCCTGGTTATCCTCATTTAACCACAGCTTTAAGATTTTCCACACTTGTTTGACAAAAGCACCAGTTTTTTGACCAGCACCAATGAACATCCGTAAGAACTAGTATTTCACAGGATACACCAGGGAAACAACTTTCTTTATGAATATGTAGAAGATGCCAAATGTAATTTTCTTAGGAGACATTTGCCAAATTCAAGGTAAATATGTATTGGTGCTATAAACTTGAAACACTGAAAAAGGTAGTTAAAAGTCAATGATCCACAGGAAGCTCAACCTGGTACTCTAGGCTGTGACAGCCTAGAAGTGTGGGATGTGGTGGGAGGTGGGAGGGAGGTTCACGTGGGATGGAACATATGTATACCTACGGCTGATTCATGTTGGTGTATGGCAGAAACCAATGTAACATTATAAAGCAGTTATCCTTCATTCAAAAATATATTTTTAAAAAGTCAGTGATCTAGAGACCAAAGGTTAATTATATGATTTCAGAATTACGTACACTATTTCCTTTTCCTATTTGTCTTCTGGATAGTTAAACAATCATCATTAGTGACGCTATCGAGTTCAAACTCAAGCTGAGTAAGCCTGGAAGAGTTAAAGAGCAAAATTTCGCCATAAACACAAAGAGAATTCATTGCTCTCATTCGCCATTGCTAAGAGGCAAAGAGTCAGGCATGTCGAATCATAAACACGGGAAATGGCAAAAAGCTATTCTCTTGCCCTGGGCACCACAAACGATGAATCTTCCTAAGGCCCCCTTCTAGCAAAACCAGGAAAAAAGCACACTGAAAAAATAGATATGTCATGTTAGTATTGGCAAAATGTTACACCTTCAGCATTTACATAAATGATGTAGTTAATAATTCAGAACCAAAACAGCTAGAATGACAGATAATGGATTAAGTTGAAGACTGATCTCTGAGTGACTATAGACAGAGAGACTGAGAACTCACTACAACTTGAATGTCAGCACTGATGTAAGAAAAGAGGAGGGAATTGGAGAAGGATGTGACCCGCGGTAGTACAGTGCAGAGAACCAGATCACAGCAGGAAAAGATGGTTTGAGTCAAAACCAGGACCATCACTACCCCAACTCCTCTGGGATAGGGTCTGACTGAGACCCTAAGGGCCAGAATGAGCTCTTCAACTTGATCCGTGTGAAGATGATGATGGAGGGACAACTGAGAGGGCCCTTTAAGATCTGGTGTGTGTCTATCTCTCCAGCTCCATCTCTCACTGTCCCCTACTGTGACTTCTGCCTTAACTGTTTTGAACTCTATATTCTAAGCAAATGAAGCAGCTTCCCAAGCATGCCATTGTCTCTCAGGCAGCTCCCTCTGCTTAAAACACCTTAAAAAGTCTGAGTTAACTGCGTCTCCCAGGGCTCACACAATTATATCAGAATAGCTATACTATGCTGGGAGAATCCCATGGACAGAGGAGCCTGGTGGGCTACAGTCCATGGGGGGGTCACACAGAATCAGATACAGCTGAAGCAACTTAGCATACATGAACGCATGCTGCCTAGTCTATTTACTTGACAATTTATTGTCACGCTTATCCTCAGTGTCTGTCACAATGAACAGTAAACAGTAATATGTACAGGTGAAAAGAATAAATACATGAAAAAAATCTATGCAGAAAGAGAGACAAGGAGTGATAATGTGAGACTGAATTCAGCCAATAATCATAAATCATGGGTCCTGGTGCCTACTGACTTGTGAATCTATATACTTTCACTGGACATGCTGATGGCAGCTTATGCAACTCTGCCTGTGCTGTAACCGGGAACCCTGGTCTGCCTCCCCAGACTCCCCAGTCCCCTCCCATCTCTGCTAACACTGTTGAGTCACTTGCTGTCATGTCAGTGAATCCCTCAGAAACTAAAGGGTCACCATATATGGGGCACAAGGTTCTCTGCACACTGACCTTTAGAAATAATCATTACTTTTTCACTAGAGAGCAAATGCCATGCCCCCCTCCTCAAGTCATCTGAACTATTAATACAGACACCGAACTACAAATTTGCAAGGCTCATTGATTAGGAAAATGGTGTTAATTGTGGTGCTCTGGTTTCAGAATCTACAATTTCATCACCACCAATTTTTTTTTTTAATATTGATTTGAATTCAGCAATGGTAGGGAGAAGCAGAAACAGGGCCCCAGGAGATGAAGCGTATTTCTCTAGTGGTGTGCTCTAAAATACACCACTGAACTTAGTTCTCAAAATGTCACTTTCATGCCAAATTAAAGGTAAACATAATTATGTGTAATACATCAAAAGTGCCTAATTAAAACATTCTTTGAGGCTAAAATATGCATACAGACATAACCAATTCTAACTTATTTCCTAATAATTTCATTATTTATTGAAAAGTACCAGTCAAAAACATTAAACTGGATTGCGTTTATAAGAAGAGCTTAAAAACCGGCAGCAATTTTCATCCTAATTCATTCTTGGTTTCTTGCTTTGTGAAATCTATAAACATCTGATTATTTTGATTTTAAAAGGGGAAGAAAACAACAAAAGGAAATTTTAGGGATGGAGAGGAGGTTAGTGAAGGTAAACCCTGGTGAGTCACATTGAGTTTGCTTCAAATAAAAATGCTAGAATTGTGACCAGATATAAAACTATACATCACACTAATATAAAGCCCTCTGTCTTCCTCAGTCCACCCATCCCTCTGCAACAAATAATGACTATAGCATCAGTGATCCCTTTCAGCAGTGGGGAGGGAATTGTCAATCAGCTCCCAAGCATTGTATTCAGAGGTGAGGCTGTCACCAACTCTGGAAAGCAAGGAGACAGGTCCTAAGGCTTCCGCAGAGAGCCTCTTCCATGATTTGTGGCAGTTCTTGGGGAAAAGGAAAAACCTGAAGATAACAGAGAAGGAACTTAAGAGGCCTAAAGCCCTGCTCCAAATTGGGAAGAAAATGTCACACTCCCCAAAGTAGTTCACATCTATATGCACAGAATGTTGCGTGCTGGGGCTACAAGGTCCCATTTCTTAAAATCAGGCAAACAGTGAAAAGGAAAAGAATTCAAAAAGGGTAAAGGTGAGAAAATAAAAGAGAAATAGCAGATTGGAGCCAAGAATGAAGACCCACATACATACTGGGTCTGAAAGGCTGAGCCTGACATATTAATGTATCTGGTAGACAAAGGATGCAAGAAGACAGAGAATCAGTCATTTAAGTTTAACATGCATCCGACAGAGAATGTTACTTCTACTTCTAGTCCTGATACAGTAATTGGGACTGGCCTTGCCTTCCTGGCATAAACAACTAAAAAGTTGGATGGAATATTAACAACCGTTTTCAGACACTCAACAATAGGCAGCGGAAAATCTTCGAGAGAAGGGAAACCTAACGAAGTCTGTAGATCTCCTACAGGTCCCTGATCAAGGGCTGGGATGGACAAGTGAACAGGGAGACCCTGGAAGGCCAAAATAAATGAATGTTCCAGGTGTTACACTAACGCGAAGAATCACTGGAGCTCAGCTGTAGCCAGAGTGGGGAGACCTCACCACACACCTTAACCTTCAGTTAAGACCACAGAATGGCTACACTTTGGAAAAGCACCACACCCTAAGGAAAGGTCATCCCATAACACTAAAAAATTAGTAAGGACTTAGGAGATCTGCTCAACACTATCAACTAATGAACATTTAGAAATGGCTACATCCAGGAATGTCAGAATTCACATTCTTCTCAATTACAAATGGGTTACTCAAGAAAGAGCAATAAAAATCATATTATAGAGTATGATATACAAAAACAATAGAATTATATTGGAAATCAAGATACTATATATAAATACCTAAGTATTTAAAAGGTAATCACTTATTAGTAACTTTTTTATTTAAGAACAAATCAGAAGGGAATTTGAAATTGATGAGTAACAAAAACAATATATCAAAATATATGGGATGTGGACAAAGTGCTTAGAGGGAAATGCAGAGATTTAAATACTTAAAAAAGATAAAAAGGCTTAAGATCAGTTATCTAAGTTTCTTTTTTAAAAGGAGCTAGACAAAAGTGAAAGAAATGGTAGATCCAAAACAATTAGAAATAAGAAATGATAAAGATAAAACTTAATAGAGTAAACACAAACACCAGTAAAAATTTAACAAAGGTAAAGGTAATTAATTTAAAAATTAGGACAATTAATAAACCCTTAATAATGCTGATTTAAAAAAAGAAAAACACAAATTGCAAATATCATAAAGGAAAGATGGTATATTACTATAGATCCTACACATACAGCAACTATGTAATAGAAACTTTAAAAACTTAGATGAAATAGATACATTCCTTGAAAAATACAAATTATCAATATTCTATTCAATAAAACCAGCATAACTATGATACCAAAAAATCAATGTAATTCACTCTAAAAGAATAAAAAGAAGCCATATTGTAACAAGAGACAGAGAAAACATATTTGACAGAACACCTGTACATGATGAAAACTCGGGAAACTGGAACAGAAGGGCACAACATTACAAAGGACATCTACAAAAAAGTGACAGGAACAACTGGACATTCAAACTCAAAAAAAGAAAAATGAATCTAGATCTTAGACTCTTCACAAAAATTAACTCAAAATGGTGCACCTGGAAGAAAAAATCACATTAAACAAAATGTAACAGATACCAATACGAAACATCAAATGCTTTCCCTTTCTTAAGCTCAAAAAGAACTCTCATCACTTCTATTCAACATATTGTTTGAGTTCCTAGGGTCGCAAAGAGTCAGACATGACTGAGCATGCGTGCACATGTCTATTAAGGCAATAAAAATAAACAATATATATTGTAAAATGAAATAAAAATGTTTTTATTTGTAGATGACATGATTCTTTTCCTTTACACAGATAATCCTAAATATTTTACTAAACAACTACTACAATAGGAGAATCTAATACTGTCACAGGATAAATATAAAATATCAACTGATTTCTATATACAAGCAAAAAAAATGGAGCAATTCAATAAAAAATGAAATCTTTAGGAATACATTTTTAAGAAGAAATGCAAGGCTCCTATTCTGAAAAAAAAAATGCTAAGAGATGAAACAAACCTAAATAAACAGAGGATAAATTAAAAGACTCCATTATAATTGATATATAGATTCAATACAACCCAAATTGAAATTCCACCTGATTTTTTTTTTTTTGGAAAGTAAAAAGTTGACTCCGAGATATATTTGATCTCAAATGATGGAAATAATCTTAAGAACAAGGACTTAGCATATCTGATACCAAGACTTTCTAGAAAGCCACAGTTATCAAGACGGTCTTTTAGACAAATATAACAGATCCACAAAAAGTTCCATGCGTATATGATCAAAGGATCTTTAACAAAGGTACCAGTGTAAGACAGTCAATGGAGAAAGAATATACTTTTTCAACAAATTGGGCTGGAATCAGGATATTCTTATGGAGTGGGAAGAACCTTCAATTCCTTGTATTAGTAACAAAAATAAAAGACATTAAAGGAATAATAGATCTAAAAAGGTAAAACCTAAAGTGATAAAAGTTCTTTAAGTTAAAAGAAAGTTAGCACAGAGGATAACAATGGATAGGCAACACTTTCTTAGAAAGGACAGCAAGTACAAACTCAAATTTTTTGAACGGATACACTGGACTTCATCAAAATTAAAGACTCCTGTTCATCTAGAAAATTAAATATTAAGCTAAAGATGGAAAAACTATTCACAATGTGTAATATCAAACATGCTTATCTGACAAATGACTTGCTTGCAAATATATAGAGAACACCAACAATTTAATCAAAAAGATGAACAATCCAACTTAAGAAACCCAGAATAATTGCACACTTCATTAAAAAGAAATACAAACAGCCAATACACACATCAACAAGTACTTATTACTTATCAGTTCAGTTCAGTCATGTCTGACTCTTTGCGACCCCATGGACTGCAGCACGCCAGGCCTCCCTGTCCATCACCATCTCCCGGAGTTGACCCAAACTTCTATTCATTGAGTCAGTGATGCCATCCAACCATCTCATCCTCTGTCATCCCTTTCTCCTCCTTCCCTCAATCTTTCCCAGCATCAGGGTCTTTTCAAATGAGTTGGTTCTTTGCATCAGGTGGCCAAAGTATTGGAGTTTCAGCTTCAACATCAGTCCTTCCAATGGACACCCAGGACTGATTTCCTTTAGGATGGACTGGTTAGATCTCCTTGTTGTCCAAGGGCCTCTCAAGAGTCTTCTCCAACACCACAGGTCAAAAGTATCAATTCTTCGGTGCTCAGCTTTCTTTATAGTCCAACTCTCACATCCATACAAGACTACTGGAAAAACCATAGCCTTGACTAGAAGGACCTTTGTTGACAAAGTAATGTCTCTGCGTTTTAATATGCTATCTAGATTGGTCATAACTTTCCTTCCAAGGAGTAAGCATCTTTTAATTTCATGGCTGCAATCACCATTTGCAGTGATTTTGGAGCCCAAAAAAATAAAGTCAGCCACTGTTTCCACTGTTTCCCCATCTATTTGCCATGAAGTTATGGGACCAAATGCCATGATCTTAGTTTTCTGAATGTTGAGCTTTAGGCCAACTTTTTCACTCTCCTCTTTCACTTACATCAAGAGGCTCTTTAGTAGTTCTTCACTTTCCGCCATAAGGGTGGTGTCATCTGTGTATCTGAGGTTATTGATACTTCTCCCAGCAATCTTGATTCCAGCTTGTGCTTCTTCCAGGCCAGCATTTCTCATGATACATATAAGTTAAATAAGCAGAGTAACAATATACAGCCTTGACTGACTCCTTTTCCTATTTGGAACCAGTCTGTTGTTCCGTGTCCAGTTCTATCTGTTGCTTCCTGACCTGCATACAGGTTCCTTAAGAGGCAGGTCAGGTGGTCTGGTATTCCCATCTCTTTCAGAATTTTCCACAGTTTATTGTGATCCACACAGTCGAAGGCTTTGGCATAGTTAATAAAGCAGAAATAGATGTTTTTCTGGAACTCTCTTGCTTTTTCAATGATCCAGCAGATGTTGGCAATTTGATCTCTGGTTCCTCTGCCTTTTCTAAAACCAGCTTGAACATCTGGTTCTAAAACCAGCTTGAACATCACAATTCACGTATTGCTGAGGCCTGGCTTGGAGAATTTTGAGCATTACTTTACTAGCATGTGAGATGAGTGCAAGTGTGCATCAGAAGAATGCAAACGAAAACCACAAGGTACCATTATATACCTCCCGGAATGGCTACAATTTAAAAGCCTGAATACTGTTTGAGTATGTGAAGTAACTAGAACTCTCATGTACTTGATGATAAGAGTGCAATGACTTTCAGAAATAATCTAGCACTTTTTTTAAACAAAGTTCAACATATACCTATCCTATGACCTATATTTCCACTTCTAAGTATTAACCAGAACAAATGAAAATGTATGGGTACACACACAAGGCATTATTTAAAATAGTCGCAAACTAGAAGCAACCCAAATGCCCATCAACACAATCATATATAAACAAGTTGTGCTATATTCATACAACTGAACACATTTTTTAGAAAATAATTAACTGATGATAATGGAGAAAGGGATGGCAAGCCACTCCAGTATTCTTGCCTGGAGAATTCTATGGACAGAGGAGCCTGGCTGGCTACAGTCCATGGGGTTGCAAAGAGTCGGACACGACTGAGCAGCTAACACAAACACACAACTAGTGATACATGTAACATGGCTCTGTCAGGCATGTCCTTCCCTCTGTCTGAGCTACTCCAATTCACCTTCCTAAACTCAGAGCAAGAGTCACCCCCTCTTAGAAACCCAGCAGAGATAATGCTGCTTTCTCTACATTATGGTGTTTCCTAAGAAGAAAATATTAAGAAGTAGCCCCTTAGAAGGCTCCAAGGCCACATCTAGAGCCTTATCTTACTCATGGTTGCCTTCCTTATGCTGAGCAGTATCTTGCACACAGAAAGGGCTAAAACATTTTATCTGAGAGAATAAATGAGAGAACCACTAAAGATATGAATTCTGTCAAGGATTTCTTCCAGAAAACACTGAAATGTAATATCTGAAGCAATCATCTTACAGCAAGGCAAAGCCTGAGTACTGCCTATGACTTTAAATAACCAGTGAATTTTCTTGTGCTTCCATGTCTCTGGTGTCAAATGGGGAGACTGGTTAAACAATTGCTAAAAATTCTTCTCAAATCCAAAAGTCTGGGGTGCAAGAAGGAGAAGGGCTTAATTTAAAGTAGGAGAGATTCTAGCTGGACAGAAAGAAAGAACATCTTAACAAAGAAGAAAATGAGGGACATTTTGGGGTTCTGCTCCCAGAGTTTTCAGGAGAAAAACCAACCAACCATCTGTTTTAAAAGGTTGAACCATGCCCTGAACATGAGGGGTCATACAAGATTATTTTTAAATTTTACCTCCTTTCCCACTTCCTAATTATTATAGGGTGCAGACCTCAAAGGTACAAGTAGAAATTCCCCACTGGGAAAGACTAGGGGAAGGTTTATCAAAGAACTGCCAACTTGACACCAGGACTCAGCTTCCTTGTTTAAGCTGAGCTACTGTAAAGGAATCAAACTGTCAGAGGTACCATCAGCAACCCAGGGAGAGAGCTTACCGGACACCTGGCCCTGCTGGTACACCACTGACCACGGGCTCCAGAAATGTGAGAAAGAGATTCGAGTTGTCTAAGCCAGTCTATGGCATTTTGTTAAGGCAGCCCAAACAGGCTGAGATATAGGTTACACTTAACAGATTTTGATGGTTAACTTCATGGGTCAACTTAGCTGGGACATGGCACCCAGATGTTTGACCAAACACTAGTCTAGATGTTTCTGTGAAGGGATTTGTAAATGTGACTAATATTTACAATCGATAGATCTTAAGTAAAGCAGATTACCTCCATAATGTGGACCCAATCAGTCGAAGGCCCTAAGAACAAAAATATGGTTTCCCTAAAAAGTAAGTCAGTCTATCTCAAGACTACAGCAAAAGACTCTACCCGAGTTTCTAGCCTGCTGGCCTGCCCTACAGATTTGGACTCATTAACCTTTAGCCAGATTTCTGATATGCTACCCAGCCCCATAAACTTCAGATTTACCACCCCTCCCCAGCTGTCCCTTAAAATAAATCTGTTTTCCTCTTTCTCTCTGTGTGTATCATGTATATATGCTCTTTGGTTCTGTTTTTTCTCTAAAACTCTGCCTAATACACAAGTTAAGCAAAATGGTACAACACACACATGGAACATATCAAACAATATAGCAAATAATTATGACTAGGAGAGAAGGGGACATGAAGAAAGAAAATAGCACATCTTTCCCAAGTTATCTTTAAGAGTTAGGGGCAATTTCATATGACCCAGCAATCCCACTCCTGGGCATACACACCAAGGAAACCAGATCTGAAAAAGACACGTGCACCCCAATGTTCATCGCAGCACTGTTTATAATAGCCAGGACATGGAAGCAACCTAGATGCCCATCAGCAGACGAATGGATAAGAAAGCTGTGGTACATATACACCATGGAATATTACTCAGCCATTAAAAAGAATTCATTTGAATCAGTTCTAATGAGATGGATGAAACTGAAGCCCATCATACAGAGTGAAGTAAGCCAGAAAGATAAAGACCAATACAGTATACTAACACATATCTATGGAATTGAGAAAGATGGTAATGATAACCCTATATGCAAAACAGAAAAAGAGACACAGATGTACAGAACAGACTTTTGGACTCTGTGGGAGAAGGCGAGGGTGGGATGTTTCAAGAGAACAGCATCGAAACATGTATATTATCTAGGGTGAAACAGATCACCAGCCCAGGTTGGATGCATGAGACAAGTGCTCGGGCCTGGTGCACTGGGAAGACCCAGAGGGATCGGGTAGAGAGGGAGGTGGGAGGTGGGATTGGGATGGGGAACACATGTAAATCCATGGCTGATTCATGTCAATGTATGACAAAACCCACTACAATATTATAAAGTAATTAGCCTCCAACTAATAAAAATAAATGAAAAATAAATAAATAAAAATTTAAAAATAAATAAATAACAAGTTAGGGGCAATTTGCAGAGAGGTGTGTGTGTGTGTGTGTGTGTGTGTGTGTGTGTGTGCACGCGCTTAGTCACTTCAGTCATGTCAACTGTTTGCAACCCTATAGACTGTAGCTTGCCAGGTTCTTCAGTCCATGGGGATTCTCCAGGTTAAGGATACCGGAATGGGTTACCATGCTTGCCTCCAGGGGAATCTTTCCACTGAGATCAAACCCAGGTTTCCTGTGTCTCCTGCACTGCAAGTGGATTCTCTACCATTGAGCCATTGGGGAAGACCTTACAGAGGTACACTATTTTAGACTTATCTGATTTGGTTGATAAGCCTAAGCAAAGAAGTTAAAGCTTTTAATACTGTCTACCATGATTATGTTTAACTAAGTGAAAGTGTTAGTCGCTTGGTTGTGTCCAACTCTCTGTGACCCCATGGAGAGTAGCCTGTCAAGCTCCTCTGTCCACAGGAATTCCCCAGGAAAGAATACTGGAGTGGGTTGTCATTTCCTTCTCCAGGGGATCTTCCCAACCCAAGGGTCAAACCCTGGTCTCCTGCGTTGCAGGGAGATTCTTTACTGAGCTACCAGGGAAGCCCCATTATTATGCTTGCTTTAACCAATTTTGTGTTTTTCCCTAGAGATAATAATGGCCTTCAATATTTAAAAAATAAAAAGGAGTTTTCCCATTTGCAGAGTTTTCAATTCATTCATCTTTAATATTTGCCAGCAGATTGCCATATGTCTGACAAAAAATTTTTCCCCACAGTGAACCAACATCAGATAGCCTAGTAACTCGTTTTTCTCCCGGGGTCCTCTCCTGGAGTCACCTCCAAGTCCTCTTACTCCTCACACCCAGATCTACTCCACAGCTGTCATCCTGGGACTCCCTTTTCCTTTCAATGTTGCATTGTCTTTTTTATGGAACCCATGTCCTCCTCTTTCTTGATTTATTTACTCATTTTGTTGGAGTGCATCTTCTAATGACTTTTCAAGAAAGGTTATATGGAAGGTACATTTTAAAAACACTTTTATCCCTGAAAATATCATTATTTTACTTCACAATTGTTTGATCATTTGCTTGGGTATGAAATATTAAGTTGAAGGTAACGCCCCCTCAATTTCAAAGGCGTTGTTCCTTTGTTTTCTAGAACCTAGCTGGTGTTATTATTATAAAGTCTGACTCTAATTCCTTTGTGTTTCTTTCTCTGCCCCCCACCCACCCCCATCCCATGTTGTAGAATTCTACAGTGGTCTAGGTTTTACTCCACGTACTAAGGCATTCAACGTACCTTTCAGAAATACATGTCTTTCGGAATTTCGATTTGTTCAAAAACATGTCTTTTTTTGCTTTTGTTTTTGTATTGCTTCTATGTTCATTTCCTGTCCTTTTTGTTGATCTCTGTAGAATTCATATTGATTTGAACCTCACAGGGTGATCTACTTTTCTAATCTTTCATCTCCTATTTTCCATGTTTACTTTTTATTTACTTTTTAGGAGAATTATTTTCCAAATTTTCCTTCAAATTTATTTCAGCTATGTTTTTATTTACAAGACTTCTTGTTTGTTCCCAAATTCTTCCTTTAGCATAGCATCATGTTAATTCATAAGTAAACTACCATCCAAAATCTCTTTAAGAATATTAACTGTGGCTATTTTGACTTTTTCTTATCTCTATTTTTATACTTTTTTTTTTCAGTTTGTTCATATTAGTGTTTCTTCCTTATTGAAAGTTTCCTCTAATGCTTGTGACCTTTGCTTGCATATTCATATTTACAAGTTAAAGCACTAAAAATCTCAGTGGGAGCTTGACATATACAGGCTTGGCTTGTTGCCTGGTAGCTTCACTGAAGAGGAATCAATCAGAGAGAAGATGTTTCTTTTTTTTCTGAAGAGACTCTCAAATGTAAGGATCTGGAAATCTTTCCATCCAGGAGTCAGGCTGTTTCTCAAGACACTAATTTTCTGCTCTCCTGCCTCTGGAGTTCTACGTGCAGTTCACTGAATCTCCTTGTTTTCGCCTGTAATTTATCTTTGCCCCCTGCTATATACATGATACTCCCAAGTACAGAGCTTCCCAGCTAATTTGTCAAAAAAGAATCTCAGTTCTATGAGAAAGATAGGAGAGGTTGGTGAAGCAAGTATCACAGGACCATGTCACATACAGAGGGACCGATGATCCCCAAACTTACAGCTTCGTATGAGATATGTAAGATCTCAATTTTATTTATACACATAGCAATGAACATATCAATAAAGATTTAATAAAAACTTTAAATGAAACCACTTACAATAGAATAAAAAAAAATCAAATATCCAGGAGCACATCTAATAAAATATGAATGCGACTTCTCCATAGAAAAACAGAAAAAGAAAAAACTGAGAAAAATTAAGAAGAGTTAAATAATTGGACTGATATATCTTTGTCCATGGATTGAAAAGCTCAATATGGTAAACATATCACTTTCATCCAAACTGATGTAGTTTCAATGCAATTCCCCAAGAAAGGGAGAAACATCTAGGTACTTGCCAAGTCCATCAGCTAGACAGTTGTGTTGCTACAAGCTGGTCTAGTCACTGCCTACAGGCCTAGGTGTTTTCCTGTTAAACAATTCCACTGAACATGAATACTGGAAAAGAATACCCAGTGCCCATGCTGGATCAAAACAAGGCTACTCTGTAACCAAGTCTGGAAAGAGACAGGACATGAATATTGTCAACCCACAAACTACCAAAGAGTCCTCTATACTGGCAAAGATGAAACTGTAGCTTCTTTACCGATTACAACTCTGGCTTCAGTCTAATCTTGCCTCTGAGGGAAGATTTATTGAGATACCCAATAATAGAATTAGCCCTGTCTTCTGACAATGTCTGATGCAGAGTAAACACATACTTCCTTAAACTTTCCATAAAATCATGTAATACAAACCTAAATTCTACAATAAATCTTTTAAAATACCATCTAACTGAGATATCCTGTAGTTCCTCATGATGTACATTCTCTCTCACTACAATAAGTAATAAATTCAACATATTCAACAAGTATATTCCTGGCCTACTTTGGCTGAGATCATTGCACCTGGTAAGCTTATTCCAAAAGCTGAAATATTATTGTCTATTGTCAAAATTATATGAATACTTTCTAGTTACACCTTTCTTTGAAATTTTAGCATAATTCTACTATTTCTGGCTAATATGTTGTTAAATAACAAAATTCACATCAGTAAATTGTAAGGATATTATTGGCCTCATTCAATGATTCATGAATCGGGCAGCATCCCCTCTAGCAGAACAAAAGACATTCAGAAGAACTGTACAAACTGTAAGTATTTTATAGGCAGAAGGGAGTGGGGGAAGAAGTTATATTACTACAAAGGGGACTGGTTGTGGCAATATCACTGTCCTGTAGGGGATGATAAGCATCTACCAGGCAGGTTACCTCACTAGTAATCAGGCAGATCCTGGTCCAAAATTCTAATTCTGAGAGAGGCTAAAAGCGTAATTAAGTTAACTCTGTTTGGTAACATTGGGAGTAGCATAAGTGACTGTGTTGTCTTATTTCTGATAAGCATTTGGACTTGTGGATTTCAATGTTGTTGTTTAGTTGCTAAGTTGTGTCTGACTCTGTGATCCCATGGACTGTGGCCCGCTGGGCTCCTCTGTCCATTGGATTTCCCAGGCAAGAATACTGGAGTGGGTTGCCATTTCCCTTTCTAGGAGATCTTCTTGAACGAGGAATCGAACCCACATTTCCTATGTGGGCAGGAGAATTCTTTACCACTGAACAACCAGGAAAGCCCATGGATATCAATGACTTCAATGTAATGAGAAAACTGCTTTCATTTTGGTAAACATCCCATGTTCATTTGGGGAAAATGTAATAATAAGGTATATGAAGAAATATAAAAAAGACATTTTTTAATTGTTCATTTTAATATTCTCTGTCAATATGACTAAGTTTATTAGTTATTTTGTTCAAATGTTTCCCCTCAACTGGGATTTTTCTGCTTGTTCTAACAGGTATCAAGACATTTATATTAATGCCCCCATCCTGGGTTTTTTTTTTTTCTTTTAAATTTGCATAGTTTCTTTCAGTCCAACCTTATGAACCTTCTAAACAAGACTATTTTGGCAGTTTTCAGATCTATCACATTGCCACCATCTGTAGTACCTGCTATCTCTAAGACCATTAGGTTCTATAAGATGAATCTACTTGCTTCTGGGCAGTATACCCCTCTGTAAGATGTTAAGTGGTAGCTTCCTCTGTTTTGCTAAGTTGGTTACCACTCCTCTTTCTGCATTTGATCTTGCTAAACTTTATTCAAGTCTACTATCCACTAATGCCACTATCCCATTTTCTTTAGCCTTAGGTATTAATACCATTTAATAACTTTACTGGTGTTTGATAGTAGGACTTCCCTGGTGGCTCAGATGGTAAAGCGTCTGCCTATAATGTGGGAGACCGGGGTTCGATCCCTGGGTTGGGAAGATCCCCTGGAGAAGGAAATGGCAACCCACTTCAATATTCTTGCCTGGAAAATCCCATGGGTGGAAGATCCTGGTAGGCTACAGTCCATGGGGCTGTGAAGAGTCAGACACGACTGAGCGACTTCACTTTCACTTGGGTGGAGAAGGTGAGGAGAGAAAAAACAAGTGGTCTACTCATCATATTAAACTGTGTCCAAAGTCCAGGATCACCATATTAGTCACACACACACACACATATTCAGCTTGACTAACATATTTAGAAATGAAACCCCACCTCACCCAGTCCTCTTAGCTTCCCACCAGGTTCAGGCAAAAGCTGGAAGAAGACTGGAAGTTCACAAATCCAAGTGCTGCATAACTTGGCTTGTACCTTTCCCTCCATGTCATCAATGCCATCATTTGTCAACGACAGCAGGGACCTGGCCAGGGACAGTCTGCCACTGATAGGAAGAGCTTAGATCGGTTTCTGCCCCTGAGCATGCCATCTTTATGCTCTGTTTGAAGCTTCCTGGTCTGGGGCTTCTCACCTTCCCCAGATGGAGGGAATGCCTCCCCTTGTCTCTGCGCCTCGTCCGCCATCAGACACAGAGACCTGTTCAGCAGTGGAGACCACAGTGGTCTGAAACTCTGAGGCAGAATAATGCATCAGGAGCAGCTTGACAGGGAGGGGGAAAAAAAAGACTGAAGGATTTATTATTACTTGCTTGCCTCTTTATAAGGCAACCCGACCATCTCTGCCCTGAATCTCACCTGCATAACTCTGACACCTGCTGTGTAGTGTCTGTGAACCCAAAAGAAAGATGCTCCATCAAATAGGGAAGAAAGAAGCTCTGGCTCATGTAAAATGCCTCCCACTTCTAGTTAGCATTCCCGCCTTCTTGTCATCTGAGCCCTGCCAGAGCTTTGCTGCCTAGTCCAATCTTGTGCTTGCCTAAGCACACAAAGGATCTACCCACCCTCCCATTGTGCTCTGTCCAACTGTAATCCACTACTCAAATTATTCTTGTCTTTACTGAAGACCAGTTTCTGCTCAGAATCCACAGTTCCTCAAAATTGACCCACATCTGACCCAAATCTGATTCTAGCCTCAAAACTCCAGATTAGTAAATCCTACAGAAGAGGTGATGTAGTACACTAGCAACAGATTAAACACTGGAGTCAGACAGACCTGGATTCAATTGCAGCCCTGCCACTTATTAGCTCTGGGGTCTTGAGTGATTTATTATAACTCCTTAAGCCTAGTTCCTCAACTGGAAAATAGAGATAATAAATTTTAATTCACAGGGTTGTGAGGATTCAAAGAAATATTACAGCAATTATCAATTAGCAGAGTACATAAAATAGAACAAGCACTTGATAAGTATTAGTTCATCCCAAAACCAACTTAAACCAATAATAAATCAGTAGTTTCCCCACGGTGTACAACTTAAGACTGTTTGAGAAGCATGTGGCCCCTGCCTGCCTTGCATTCCTAAATTAATTGCCTTTATCTTTAGTGCTGATTTCTGCTTCTAAATGCTTCTAAATCTTCCAACCCCCATCCAAACACAATGCAAAGCCAATCTTTCAGAGCCATTACAATAGTCAATGTATATTAAAATAGCAACAACAAAAAAATTAAAATGGGATGTTGCTACAATTAATCTGAACGTGTAAAAATAACTACAAAAATAACACCTAGGTTTAACAGTTCTTGATTTAAGTAGAAACTCAACTATACTCCTAAGTACACAGTAATTGACATAATATTGCAGATATCCACAAAGTATAGGTCACTTTTCATCCCAAGTTTTTAAATGGAAATGGTAGGATACTATTGCGTTCAAAGCTTTTCTTGCTCTTTAGTATTTTATTATCACATTCTCTTTGGAAATCAGACTGGTAGCAATATTCTATTCAATTACCTAGAACCAGACATGGAACAACAGACTGGTTGCAGATTGGGAAAGGAGTGCATCAAGGCTGTATGTTGTCACACTGCTTATTTAACTTATATGCAGAGTACATCATGTGAAATGCTAGGCTGGATGAAGCACAAGCTGGGATCAAGATTTCCAGGAGAAATATCAATAACCTCAGATACACAGATGACACCACCCTTATGGCATAAAGTGAAGAGGAACTAAAGAGCCTTTTGATGAAAGTGAAAAAGGAGAGTGAAAAAGCTGGCTTAAAACTCAACATTCAAAAAACTAAGATCATGGCATCTGGTCCCATCACTTCATGGCAAATAGATGGGGAAACAATGGAAACAGTGACAGACTATTTTCTTCATCTCCAAAATCACTGCAGATGGTGATTGCAGCCATGAATTAAAAAATGCTTGCTCCTTGGAAGAAAAGCTATGACCACACTAGACAGCATATTAAAAAGCAGAGACATTACTTTGCCAACAAAGGTCCATCTAGTCAAAGCTGTTTTTTCACTAGTCATGTATGGATGTGAGAGTTGGACTATAAAGAAAGCTGAATGCCGAAGAATAGACGCTTTTGAACTGTGGTGTTGGAGAAGACTCTTGAGAGTGGCTTGGACTGCAAGGAGATCAAACCAGTCAATCTTAAAGTAGTAAGATTAAAGTAATAAGATTAAAGTAGTAATCAGTCCCGAATATTCACCGGAAGGACTGATGCTGAAGCTGAAACTCCAATCCTTTGGCCACCTGATGCACAGAACTGACTCATTGGAAAAGACCCTGATGCTGGGAAAGATTGAAGGCAGGAGGAGAAGGGGATGACAGAGGACAAGATGGTTGGATGGCATCACCAACTTGATGAACTTGAGTTTGAGCAAGTTCCGGGAGTTGGTGATGGACAGGGAAGCCTGTCATGCTGCAATCCATGGGTTTGCAAAGAGTCAGACATGACTGAGTGACTGTACTGAACTGATATATCTAATGAATTATTAATAATAGAAAAATCTATGTTAAGGTATTGTTCGTTGCTATCAAATTATGAAATTATATGAATACTACTTACAAAAACAATGCTAATTCCTCCACAATTTTTGAAATCTTGTCAATTTTCAAGAAATCAAACCTTTCTGGATCCTACCACTAATTACGGTAATGGAAAGGGGCAAATTAGCCAATCCCAGCTGACACAAACACATGTATACATTCACCTGCCAAGATCTTAATTCCTGCAGTAGAATGAACAGGTTGGGTATCCTTGACAGGCTATTTCTGCACAAAATGAATCTGACACTCACTTAGCCTGACAATGCCATTACTGTAAGAAATCATTTAGCAGACAAGGCTCCTAACAGAAGTCCAACTGACAGATATGCACACTTCAAGCTAAGTATAAAATAAAAATCACCAGCAAAGCTAATGTGGAAGGAAAAAAAATCTAATAGTGCTGTTTCTGGTAATGAGATAACCCAAGGGAATGAATGGGTGTTAACTCCGTCTTATGCCCAAGAGTCAGCCTAACTTAAAAAGCTGATTCAACTTCACACATACATACACATACCCTCACTTTAAAAAGAAACAACAGCTTTCTTTCCTGGTACTTTTTTAGCGAGGGGGTGGGTGGCACTAATGGGAGGAATGAGACACCATCAATTAAATACAAGGAGGTTTTAAATTCACATGCTTAAATTAGGAGGACTGAATGTGACCCTGGGGATTGGCACTGCTGGTGAGGCAAAGTGCCATACTCTTCCTCTAGGGAGCACTCTTGGTGATGGACTTGATGAATCCTCAATACATATTAGCAGAGACAAATTTACTGTGATGATAATGAAGCTTAATCTTTAGGATTCTCACTTACATGGGCCTCTTCCAAGGACTTGGGAGGAGCTCCAGCAATGTGTTCATAACAGATTTGGATTTTTGTAAATTTTGTAGAAGTGAGATCTGTTACCACCACCATTGAGATTGCTTCCTTCTACCCCAAATTTTCCTGCTTCACACACACCCTGTCAAACAAACACCCTGCCAGGCAGTGTGGTAACATCCATGGGCAGGTTGGGATCCAGCTAAGGAGAAGTTGAGTTGGGAGGACATTAGTTGGGATTTAGGAGGATACATTTATGTGCTTCCGTGTAAAGTAAATTATTACTAGGGGTCCTGGTGGAAAATTATTTTCAGGGACGCTCCTGCCATACACAGTCCCAATTCCCCCTGCATCATGACCCAAAGATGTAGGGCCAGGGACTGCAAAATAAATGTGGTCTGCGTCGCCTAGCACCAAAAAGAAATGAGGTGTGGAAGGAGAAAACAAAGGTTGAAATACATGTTCAAAGCCAGAAATCAGTCTATATGGAAAAGTCTTCTAAATCTTAGAGAAAGATATTTTCTGTGAAAGAAACTGGAGTTTCCCAAATTTGACAATAGTGCTAAAAAACACATGACATTACTAATAAAATCTAAAATTTTTCTAAACTAATGATAAAAAACAAAGTCCAATCAATGCTAATAAAGGCAAGATAATTATCTAAGCTCTTTGTAGAAAATATCACAAAATCCATTGCTGTATGAAGTGGATCAAAGACCATGCAGCCAAAAATGTTCTTTGAAAATCAAATGGTAGAAGCAAATACAATATTACATAATTTTTCTGGATATTTATGATAATGGTGTTATTTGTCAGGCTTTTTTAATTTGTTGGGATTTTTCTCATTCTAAATAGTCCATTCGTACTTAATCTATTGTTTTTCCTTTAAGAGAGCCTCCAAAATTTTGTGCTTCAGGTCCCATGAAACCTGGATCTGCTTCTGAATAGTAGATCCTTGTTTTCAATATTCCACAGAATAATGGAAAATCATGACTGATATATATGTGAAAGCCTCAGAAAATTCAAAATTTAACTTAATCTTAACCTGGAGAGCTCATGTAAATCTTCTAAAAAATAATGAATACGTTAACCTGGAGCATAATTGGATCTAACATCTCCTTTAATTTGTATAAAAAGTTTCAAGGGCATCATTTAACCATCATACAGAAGAGTCAACATAGACAGTCTATGAGATTTATCCTTGAAATTTACTTTTAGGAAAAATTGTTGACATAAGCCTTTTGAGCCTACCAAACTTCACACCAAACACCAATGGCTCTAATTCCACTACCATTTAGCCTGTTTCTCTAAATTATGTTTGAGGAGAAAGTTTAAATATTTCTAAATCCTGATAGTTAGATTTTTGACTAATTACAGTTAAGTGTAATTCTGACTGAAGTTCAAAACAGTCCTGAATTACAGTGAATCCCACTCCCCAGTGTTTCTAGTTGAAATATGAGTCTATTTGGTCGTCTTCTGAGGTTAACCATGTAAAACACAGCCAGATTTATGCTCCATGAGGGCTGTGAGCACTCAATAAACCTACCCCAAAGACCCTCCCCACCCCCACCCCCCGGGTTCCCTCTGGATGCCAGCACACCAAGCCATGCTGGCATGCCACATCCTTCCCATCTGGTCCCAGTCGGAGTGAACACAAGGGTCTATGCACTGTGATGAACACACCAATTACCTTTTTGAGAAAGAATAAAAAGCTGGGTGGATCAAAACATCGTTCAAATGATTTAGGTGTGTACCATATGTAAAAAGGCCATGAGCACTTGAAACACTATCATTCCCAACAGGTTTAATCAATCTTTTTACAAGTCTGCATCTTCTTGTTTAGGGAAAAAAGATCAGAAATGCAGTACTGGTTGTTACAGAGATCTGCTCAGGGAGCTGGCTTGACTCCTGTTCTGTAGCCTTCACTAGGGATGGTGCAAACTGGCAGGAAAATGGGTCTGGGGGGTGGAGGAGGAGGAGTTCATCTCTATTTTTAGGGTTGGTAAAAACAGTTCCACTTTAGAACAGCTTTTACTTCTCAGTTGGAAATATCACAAACCAAGCCCCCATGAATGTATTTCATTGTCCATAATTACATATTACACTATCTCTACACTGTATATATATTTTTTTAAAAAGCTAAGGCCGTCTTCATGTGTGCAAGCACAAGGAGATTCACAAATAGAAAAATCTTTAAAGACCTTGTTCTCAAATAGTCACTTTTTATTTAAAGCAAACCATATTCCACCCATTTAATGTCAAAGGTCTTTTTATCCTATCTTCATATAACAACAGGGAAGTCTTAATTAACTGCTAACATATCTTAAGCATCCTCATTTGGACAACTTACTAAGGGTCAGGCTATAAGTAGCGACCACAGCAGTGACAGTGAAGAAAAGGGAAAGAAAACTGAACAATAGGATTCAGGAGGCAGATGAGGCCAAGCAAGACCCTCAGTGAAAACACAGTCGTGAACCCTAAATCATACACTTCAAGGCTTTCTTCAACTCATCTCATATACATTAAGGTTAACCTTCTTTGGTAGCTGTGTTAGGAGAACTGTCCTCACAGAAGGGATCAATCTAGAAAGCTGATTTAACTACAGGCAACTTTGACACTGCTGGCAAACTGGTATCAGAAGGACAGCTGTTCTTTCTATAGTTGTCCTTGCCTTCTGATGCCTCTTCTTTTCTCCTCTTCCCTTTTCCTACTCCTCAAGTAAGACTTAGGGGTGCCAGCAGTATCCATGAGCAATGCCTCCCCTCTCCTCCCTTTGGCATTCTGGTGGATTAAGTTCACACAGTGGTATGTACTAAGGAGAAAAATAAAGGAAGGTAGAAGAGGAGGAGGTTAACACCAGAATGAGGCCATAGTGTTACAGGCAAATCCGGGAAAGCCTCCTTACAGAGGTGACATTTTACCTGAGATTTAAATCAAGGGTCTAAATCATGCAAGGATATCCAACTAGTCCATCCTAAAGGAAATCAGTCCTGAATACTCACTGGAAGGACTGATGTTGAAGCTGAAACTCTAATACTTTGGCCACCTGATTTGAAGAACTGACTCATTTGAAAAGACCCTGATGCTGGGGAAGATTGAAGGTGGGAGGAGAAGGGGATGACAGAGGATGAGATGGTTGGATAGCATCACCTACTCGATGGACATGCGTTTGAGTAAACTCTGGGAGCTGGGGATGGACAGGGGGGGCCTGGTGTGCTGCAGTCCATGGGGTCGCAAAGAGTCGGACACAACTGAGCCGAACTGAACAGAACCGTACAAAGCACCTAAAGGTAAAAGGGACCAGTACACACAGAGGTCCCAAGGCAAAAGCATACTGGGTGTGGCTGAAGAGCAGGGTTGCAAGGGTGGCCTGGAGGGGAGTAAGTGAGGTGAGGTGTGTTGGGAGGCGAGATCAGAGAGAAAGGTGGGGGCAAGATCACAGAGGGCCTGCCTTCTGAGTCCTTTAAGGACTTCTGCTTTCAGACTGTATGAAGGGAAGCTATCAGGAGGGTTGAGAATAGAATGACAATCTCACTCTGGCTGCTGTGTGAAGAACAGACCATGGGGAGCAAGGGTACATGTAGGGAGACCAGTTATGAAGCTACTGCAAAACTCTCAGAGAGAAACCACAGTGGCTCAGACCAGGATGACAGGGGGGTAGGTAGGGAGAGTAGGTATGCTTTGAAAGCAGAGTCAATAGGATTTGCTGGTAGTTTGGACATGAAACTTCAGAGAAAGACAGGATGTGAGAGAATCAAAGGTGACACGTGGGTTCCTGGTCTGGGAAACAGAAAAGATGGTGAAGATGGTGTTACTCTCTATGAAAACAGGTCAGGCAACCCAAGGAGCAGGTTTTGGAGGATGAGGATATTAGACATTTGGTTTTCGACAAGTTTGAAATCCTACTGGATATTCAAGAAGAAATATCAAATACAAGATACAAGAATACAACAATCTGGAATTCTGGAAAAGAGGTTCAGGCTGTAGGTAAAATTTGAAAGTTAAAAGCAGAGAAATGACATAAAGGCTGTATGAGTGACACAAAATGGGATAAAATCATCTACAGAATAAGGAGAATGGAAAAGGGAAGGGGGTTAAGAATTGAAACCCGGGGCAGTTGAATGTTTCAGTTTGTAAATTGAGGGAGATAAAATCAGGAAAAGGGGCTGAGAAGGAGTCCCTTCTAAATCATATGTGCCCCACTGTAAAAGGAAAATGAACTAGTTCACAGTTCCCAAGAGCCATGCCCCCCACTGCTCAGGTGTCTACATGGTCCCACTCCGTCTCTTGCCAACAAACATGACTTCTATACACACAGGAATGCACTTGGGATTTTCCCAGCCAGGGCTTCATGGAGCCAGGAATTAACCTCGAGCATCACTCCACTCATCTAACAAGGCAGGCAGAGAGGGAGGAAGGGAACAGGGACTGCAAACTTCAAGGTGGTGTATGATTCAATTACATAGAATACTTTCCCAAAGGAAACAAAACCTCAAAAGTAAATTACTCTGCTTGTCTCCAAACATTCATTCAAGTATTAAAGGAGAATTTACTTCTTACTAAAACTTACAAAGATTAACACTATCCAGGAGCTCTCTGAATGTGCTCAGCAGTGAAGACAAAGAGCCCGGGATGGTCAACTCTCCTTATGCCCCGGGACTGAGCAATCTAAGTCTGCGGGGCTCTCTACGGAAACTCTATGCCTCTGGATTAGGCTGCGTTTCTATGAGATGTGATAGTGCCCAGGAAAGGTCAAGTTTTACACTCTAATTAAGTACTTTCACTTGCTTTGTCTGCTCACAGTATTTCTAGTTCTGTTCTGCAACTACGTATTCATTTGGTCTCTGCTGGTCTCTTTGTTAATCAAATGCTTTAAGTGGTCTTGAAAAAGAAATGTTCTCTGAGGCAACTCTTATTTCTCAAGCATTATAATTGAAGCTGTAGTTATATTTTGCCAAAGTAGTGGAATGATCCAGTCAGGGGAGAAGTGGGCAAACCAAATGCCCTGTTTAGAGACACGTGGCTGAGTCCTTAAACTTTCTATTTGTAAGCTGTTGTGCTGGCATCACATGGACATCCTCTGCACCTTGGAGCTTGCCTGTGATGACTGGACTGGAAGCAAGAGACAGCAATGCCCTGTCTCAACCCTCCTCTGAACACGAGGTCCGACCCTGCCGCAGTTTCTCATAAACGCAAGCGCCACCACATACCAGTTACCACAGAGACTTTAATGAACCCCTAACAATGTGTGGATTGCTTACTGATGGCCGCCACTGGGAATGAGTATCTCCCAGTGAGGTGAAGACAACCTTGATTACCTGGGGGTACCTGAGTTATACCACTTTATCCAGCAGCACCTAATTGCCCAAACCCAGCCTTCTCATTCAGAAAAACCCTTAGAAACTAAGGAAATCTGGGTGAAAGTCATTTTTGTATTAGACTGAGACATTTCCAGCAATTAGTTACAGAAAAAAGTGAAACAAGTCTGTGAGCAAAGCCTATCATTCTGTTTGAGATAAAGACCCAAAATATCTGATGTATTCCTGTTCATACCAATTAAAAAAAAAAAAAATACAAAACCATTATTAAGTTGGCCCTGAAAAAACCACCCTACAGTTATCCAAACCTCACTCAAGACTTAAGTACAAGAGAATGAAATCTTGTCATCTGCAACAACATGGATAAACCTTGAGGATATTATGCTAAGGGAAATAAGTCAGGCAGTGAAAGACAAAGTACTGTATGATCTCATGTATGTGTGCGATCTTAAAAATAAAAAAACAAACCCCAAACTCCTAGATACAGAGAATAAATCAATGGTTACCAGGGGCTAGGGCTAAGGGAGCAAGTGAAATGCCTGAAGAGGATCAAAAGATACAAACTTTCAACTGCAAAATAAGTCATGGGGATGTAACATACAGCATAGCGACTGCCTTAATAACAGTATATTCCATATGTGAAAGTTGCTAAGAAAGTATATGTTGAAATTTCTCAAGAAATTCTGTAAGTATTATTATGGTGATACCAGACTTACTATGATCAGTTAGTATACACACAAACACCAAATCTCTATGCTGTATACCTGAAACTAATTAATAATGTATATTAATTACACCTCAGTGGTAAAAAATTAAAAGTGGAAAAAAAATTTTTTAATATTAAAAATAGTAAAGCTAAAATTATACTGACTTTAGACATATGTCATAATTCAGTAGATTTTCAACAAATCAGTGAAGTTAAAAAACAATGAAAAAAGACTAAAAAATTCAATTTTAAGATGGGTTATTATACAGCTATAAGTGAAAGTTGCTCAGTCGTGTCCAACTCTTTGTGACCAAACAGACTATAGTTCATGGAGTTCTCCAGGCCAGAATACTAGAGTGGGTATCCTGTCCCTTCTCCAAGGGATCTTCCCAACCCAGGGATTGAACCCAGGTCTCCCACTTTGCAGGTGGATTCTTTACCAGCTGAACAATAAGGGAAGCCCTTGTACAGCTATAGACTAGCCCATATCTCCACTGACCCTCTCAAATTTCCTCTACATTCCCACTCCTGATCATGGAAATTTCACCACTAGAGAAAAATGGTTCATGAAGTTGTCTCTTCTTAGCTTCAAAATACTCTAAAATTCTCTAACACAGTATATGGCAAATGTTCATTGAGTACATACTAAATGAATGTATGGTTAACTGCTTTCATTTGCTCTTTTCTAGTTGCCAGGAAAGTAGGTGCCAGAGTAGCCAGGACAGTAGATGCTAAGATGGGGTTAAGGAGTGAAGAGTCAGCATGTGGCTTGGTTTGAATCTCTGAGCAACTGAGAGATTCAGTACATGAGTCAAGGGCATCATTAAAGGATATGTGAAGGGTGCTCCAAAACTTCATTTCACCTACAACACAAACTTGCCCCAACACTAGCACTATTTCCACCCTTCAAATAGCAAATGTACAGCTAGCTCATTCTAATTTCACCAGATGGAAAGTCTTCGAGAACTGGGGCCAGGCTATACTTAACAGGTCTTTGATGCTCACTCAGTAAATGTCGGGACTAAGTAAAATGAGGCATTGCTTCAGTTGTGTCCAACTCTTTGCGACCCCATTGACTGTAGCCCACCAGGCTCCTCTGTCCATGGGTTCTCCAGGCAAGAATACTGGCGTGGGTTGCCATGTCCTCCTCCAGGGGATCTTCCCAACTCAAGGATCAAACCCACATCTCTTATGTCTCCTGCACTGGCAGGCAGGTTCTTTATCACTGAGCCACCAGGGAGCCCTAAAATGAGGCATAGATTGTGTGAATACAACCGAAGTGATCCTACTGTGCTGTAATGAATGCATGCAGAATTTCAGACTAGCTTAAATGTGGTGAGTCTTAGCATATGAATTTGGTTAAGTGGTGTATGAACATTCGGAATGGCAGCAGAGCTATGCCTGAGTCACTTTGGATGCAGGAGGATATGCACACAGCATCCTCAAAGGAAGGAAAGAGGATGGAACACCCGGGCTTATAAATTACCAATCTCACTGTCGTTATTTCCCTCTGCAAGGCTCAGTGTCTCAGTTCTAGCCCAAGAATAGCACCATATGTTTATACAGCCCTGTGGTTTTCAAAGTGCGACCGCAGGTTTCTTCACAATCTCCCTGATGAAGGAGGTTTCATTATCCTCATTTGAGAGATGAGGAAATGGCATTTCCAAGAGGCTTTGCATATTTCCCTGGATCACTCAAAGACAGGGCTGATCTAAGATGCAAACCCAGGGTACTGACTCAGGACTATTCAGGGCTGTGTCAACTTCATTCCTAAAGCAGATCTGTTTTTAAGAGATGAAAACTAAAAACTAAACAAAATTGTATGAAATGATTTTCCAAAGGCAAGGTGCATTTAAATTTTTTTTTGCTTTTTGCAAAGATCTATAAGAATCTAATAATCAAAGGTTAAATGCCCTGGAATAATACAGAGACTACTCAGGCTAAATAGGATGTTTAGCCAACAAATTGAATCACTAGGAATATTTTTTAAATGACACTGTTTTATACACCCAATCAATATTTTCCTTATACTAAAGTAATTACCTGCCAGGTATGCTTCCCTGACGGCTCAGCAGTAAAGAATCCACCTGCCAAGGCAGGAGACCCAGATACAATCTCTGGGTCAGGAAGATTCCCTGGAGAAGGAAATAACAACCCCCTCTAGTATTTCTGCCTGGGAAATCTCATGGACAGAGGAGCCTGCAGGGCTATGGTCCATGGGGTCGCAAAAGAGTCAGACATGACTTAGCGATTAAACAACAGCAACGGTTACTATACTTCCAGAGCCAGTGATTTTACGCTAACTCCAGGCACCCTCACGCACAAAATTCCCAGCAGCAGCACCTCGTGGAGAGGACACCCAGGTCATGAACGTGACACGATTACTAACACAGCTCCGACCTGCTCATCATGCTAAACTTCAGAACCACGGCACACGGCTACTTCTGCCGGCAGGTAAGTTATCATCACCTAGAGCAGCTCAAGGAAAACTGGACAAATATTATCATGTTTGTGAAAGCCCATGTTTGAATAAAAAGTTCCACTAATGTTTTATTTCAGGCATGACATCTCCCATTATGGGCAGGGGCAAATATCTTCTGGAAAGAGCAGTGATCAAAGGAAAGATTCTTGTGATTCTTTGTTAGAATCAACCTTTATCTTTCACCAGTGCACCCAGGCTGATTCAAGCTGAAATCCCTAGGAAAGCCAAGCTCCAGAAAGTCTACTCTCCAGCAGGAGACCAAATGGTGTTTTGGCAAGGGCACACATTCCTGATCATCTCTTGCCTGCTGCCCTGTCCATTTTGCCCTGCTGTTGTTGTTCCTTACTATCTTTCCAGATGTCAAGATGCAAGCTGATTTTCAAATTGGTATTTCTCTGCTCACCGTCAGTCTTAATGTTTTACGACTCTCTGGTTTACTTCACCTTCTACTTCTCCTGTCTTAAATGCTAGTTTGCTTGCTAACCCACCACCTCACATTTCCCAACTCAATATGAATATTTGAGTAGGTTTGGCCAAGGGAGTCCTGAGGTCTCCACAGAACAGACTCATAAGGAAGCAGGTCCACTGGGGTCCAATGGAGATGTTCCAGCTATCAAGACTGTCCCCCAAGATGAGCTATGGGAGTTCAGCATTCAGTGTCTGAGGAGACAAAGAGAAATCAGACCTGACCTGGGCCATCAGCAGTGTATCTGAAGAGGCCCAATGTGGCAAAGGACAAAGGTACTTTGTGGTTTTCACTCCATTAAGGCAATAGAGGGCCAGCCATGCAGGTAGAGTTCCAGGTGATCCCAAACCCAGAGAGGAGCACTAGGAGGAAATAGAAACAGTTGCCCAGACTGCAAATACCAAGGGGCTCAAGGGAGGGCTACAACTTTGTGGACACCCAAGGGCCAGAATCCACCACATCCATATCAGACATGGCAGTACAGAAGCAAAACTAAATCCACCTCCACCCGCCAGCAGACTGGAAGCTCCCAGCGTGCACATTCCCATCCTGCTCAGGGTGCTCAGGGACTAGATGGGCCTGAACTAGAAGCGGGAGGCCTAGAAGACCAGGGCCAGGAAGTGGTGCCGGGGGGACCAGGGCCCACTGGCTCTGTGGCCATAGCTTTCCCTCTTGTCTCCTTTGTTCTTTACCATTTCATGACATTAATTCTGATATGTCAGCCTCTAGGAGTGGGGAAGAAAAAAGCAGTCAGTGCATATGATCCTGTCTACAAAAAGTGAGCCATGTCCCAGACAGTATTAATGTACCCCAATGTTCACTGCAGCACTATTCACAACAGCCAAGACATGGAACAACAGACTGGTTCCAAATAGGAAAAGGAGTACATCAAGGCTGTATATTGTCACCCTGCTTATTTAACTTATGTGCAGAGTACATCATGAGAAATGCTGGGCTGAAAGAAGCACAAGCTAGAATCAAGATTGCTGGGAGAAATATCAATAACCTCAGATATGCAGATAACACCACCATTATGGCAGAAAGTGAAGAAGAACTAAAGAGCCTCTTGATGTAAGTGAAAGAGAAGAGTGAAAAAGTTGGCTTAAAGCTCAACATTCAGAAAACTAAGATCATGGTATTCGGTCCCATCACTTCATGGCAAATAGATGGGGAAACAGTGGAAACAGTGGCTGACTTTATTTTTGGGGGCTCCAAATCACTGCAGATAGTGACTGCAGCCATGAAATTAAAAGATGCCTACTCCTTGGAAGGAAAGTTATGACCAACCTAGATAGCATATTAAAAATCAGAGACATTAATTTGCCAACAAAGGTCCATCTGGTCAAGGCTATGGTTTGTCCAGCAGTCATGTATGGATGTAAGAGTTGGACTATAAAAAAAGCTGAGCACCAGAGAATTGATGCTTTTGAAATGTGGTGTTGGAGAAGACTCTTGAGAGTCCTTGGACTGCAAAGAGATCAAACCAGTCCTGGGTGTTCATTGGAAGGACTGATGCTGAAAAGTTGAAACTCCAATCCTTTGGCCACCTGATGTGAAGAGCTGACTCATTTGAAAAGACCCTGATGCTGGGAAAGATTGAGGGCAGGAGGAGAAGGGGACAACAGAGGATGAGATGGTTGGATGGCATCACTGACACGATGGACATGGGTTTGGGTGGACTCCGGGAGTTGGTGATGGACAAGGAGGCCTGGCATGCTGCAGTTCATGGGGTTGCAAAGAGTCGGATACGACTGAGTGACTGAACCGAACTGAAGACACGTAAGCAACATATACGTCCGTTGACAGATGAATGGATAAAGAAGACATGGTGTGTGTATGCACATTGTGTGTGTGTATATATACACAATGGAATATTATTCAGTCCTGAAAAAGAATGAAATAATGTTATTTGCGACATCATAGATGGACCTAAATGTTAAATTACTAAGTGAACTAGCCAGAGAAAGACAAATATCAGATATTGCTTATATATGGAATCTAAAAAAAAATGATGTAAATGAACTTACAAAATAGATTCACAGACATAAAAAACAAACTTGTGGTTACCAAGGGGGAAAGGTAAGGGAAGAGGAATAAATTAGGATTTTGGGATTAACATATACACACTGCTATAAAATAAATATGTATAAAATAATCAGCAAGGACCTACTGTATAACATAGGGAACTATACTCAATATTTTGTGAAGTGAATTGGAAGTTGCTCAGTCGTGTCCAACTCTTTGTGACAAAATTTTGTAATAACCTACAATGAAAAAGAATATATATATTTATATATATATAGAATATATATAAAAATATATATATAAGAATATATATATATACAAGAATAATTATACTTATAAATAAATATAAATTTCCTTTTTAAAAAAAGGGAACAAAATAGTATCAATAAGGTACCCCTACTACCCCTGGATCCCAGGTCTTTATTCTTCACCAACTTTCCTGCTCTGTTCATCCTCAGTACTAGTAAGCTCTGCATAGCCCTCAGCTGAAGGAAAAAGCCATAATCTATGTCACTATAAACACATGACATCCAACCTTACTTGATCCTCAAGGTTGCCTAATTATTTTATTCATCTCACATTGATGCGGAATCACCCAACACTCGGCAATTATCCTAGACTTTACCAAAGGGCCTCAGCTCACATCTTACCCATCTATTTACACTGAGGACTTTATTTCACATTTTAAGGCAAAGACTACAGAAATCCAACTTAAAGTGCTCCAAATTTCTTTCCATCTGTTTCAAAATCACTCTCTATATTTACCTTCCCCCTCATATCTCAGGAAAAAATGTCCCCTCTTCTTGCCAAGCCAAACCCAGACTTGATCTCTTTCCCTCTTGACTTGTGCAACTTTATGAGTTCCTTTCTCTCATAATTCAACCGCATTTTTCTACTGACTCCCTCTTTGTCACAATCATATTCAGGTCTCTCCTGTCCTATATCTCATTTTCTCTTTTAAACTACGACCTTATTCTCCCAAAATTCTAGATGGAAGAGTCTGTACCAGGATGCCAAACAGCCCCATCCCACAGCCACCTTTGTTTGGCACAATTCTCTATGAAGAAGGACACAGGTTAAAGCCAGGCCAGGCCATGGCTGATGGTAGAGCATGGCACGGGGAAAGGGAGCCACACTCAACACACTGCCTTTATCTCCCCACCACCCACTCACCCCTGAATTTCTTGCATCCTAGCTTTCAGTGAGATCCTAGTGGTTACATCCACAGACATTTTTCATTCTTCATTTTTCTTGTACCCTCCTACTGCACACTTTCTTCCACTGGTTTCATTCTTCTCCCTCCCTGGCCATTCCTCCCCATCTCCTCCCACAGCCCTGCTTCCCTCCTCACTTCTTCACTGCAGGGGTGCTCCTAGACCCAGCCTTCTACTTCCTTCTACATCCGCACATTCCCTCCTCAGAAACTGATTCACTCATTCAATGCCATGTCCATGGCTCCCAAGCTGACATCTCGAGGAAGAACGTCTCTGATAAATTCTAATACATCAATGATTTAAGAAGTAAAAATCCAAACCTGTTATGCTAGCTGACCCCAATAAAGAACAGTTCTGATTTTCCCATTCCTGTTGATGAAAAGGATGTCAACATCTTATTACCATCTTCCATCCCTGTTTCTTTCCCTCCCTCAGTAGCTAACGCACAAAAATTTGACAGCAAGAGCATCTTTGTTTTTTCTCCTTCATACCAATTCAAGATCAACTATCCTTTAGATCTTTGCAACTGTTCGTTTAGATCATCAAAATAACTTCCAAACTCATCTCTCTGCCTCTAACCCTTCTTATGCATACCTGGACCTCATTAGCCTTCAAAAATATAGTTTCTTCCACTCCCCAACTTAAAAAATTAACAACTCCTCATTCAGGCATCTAAGAGCCTCCAAAATATGCCCAAACCTACCTTCCTCCTAGATATTTTTTATGTAACTTCTCTACCCCTACCCCTCACTTCTGCCTGACTGTGTGGTTGCATACCCCTCACCTTTGCCCACCTCCTGTTTCCCTTCCACTGCCTTATGCTCTTCATTGTAACTTTACCCCATTTCCCCATCTTTCTCTTTCACTAAACCACCATAATTGGGTTTATTTTTTACTTAGGGTCCATTTTAAACACTACTTCCTTCATTAAAAACTTTCCTGATTCCCTGACTGAAAACACTACCTTCCATTTTTGAACTTCCACAGTACTCTGGGTCTCATTTTTGTCACCCATCACGGTCTGGGCTGCATGATTATTTCTGCCACCTCCCCAACACATACGCACATATATGATAATACAATACTATTAAGTTCTCTGAAGTCAAGGGTTGAATCTTATTTAAGTTTGTGCTTTGTGCTTCGAGAATGTAACAAGACCTTGCTCAGGGAGGGTACATGTTAAATGTCTGATTAAAAGCAAACTGAAGTCTATAATATGGTAACTTCTAAGGTCATGGACCATTTGAGTTATTTTGCATTCATGGTATTGGAAGGGTGGTACTATGTGGACTTCAGGTCAAGGTTCCCTGTGTGAGTGACCTCTCTCCTTTTCTTTCTCAAATATTTTGACAAGTTGAATCTGTCTGAAGTTACTACCAGTTATTTTTAAAACTCTCAAGCACAAAATGAAAAGTAAATGGCATTTATCCAGCAATACTTTACAACCGGTACCTGTTCTTTTTTGTTTGTGTTTCCTTTTTAATGTTTTCAGATGAGTCTGCAGGACTGTTCACTCTCTTCACAACTTCTGAAGTCACAGGGAGCTTACCAGTCCCGTGTAAGCTTACAGCTTACAGTACGAAGCAGTCACTCACACAACTTAGGCACTCAGCAGGAGACCTATTCATCTGGCTGGGCAAGAGACTCTAATCCAGACAATACCTGAGTCACCTGTGTGGCTCTTAAATTAGGATAAAAATGGCTTGCCCTACTTTGAATTTTTAAAATGAACACTGCAGACCTAACCCTCTTAAAAAAAAAAAAAAATCCAACTTAATGCTGCAAATGAATTCTGATGGGTATAACTCATTCCCTCCTTATGCATGAGTTATTTTAGTCAACTACTTTATAATTGAATTTTCTTTAGGCAATTCACAGCTAGTCTGACTGACAGGTTTTAAAGTGATAACACTGATCAATAGGCCACCAAGGACACATTGTGCTCACTTAATAAATAGTAATAAGGTGCCTGACATCTGAAAGATAGTCTCATTAATTAATCTCAGACACAGCCCTACAAGCTACCTTGACTCCGCTTTAAAAGATCTGTAATCCCTTATAGTCAGCAGGTTGGTTCTATGTTCCCATAAAAACATAGCACAATAACATACACAATTATTCAAAATGCAACACTTACTCTTATTTTTAATTTCACAATAATAGCCCTTTCATAGAGTCCTCAGTATTTCAGCCTGTAATCAAGGTATTTTGGAATTCTGAGCTTTGTAAAGAGCTAATTTGAATATTTGATCCCACCAAGAAATTTACTGTATTTTCCAGGATCACAAACAGGAAGCCTTTAAGGACCTTGAATCTACATGGGCTATGTACATCTTCTCATCTCTTCTATCAACCCTTTCATCACCTCAAATGCTTCTCTGTATTTTCAAATGCCCCTCCCATCTACTGCTTTCAGCTCTAAGAAAGAAATGCCCCCTCCCACCTTGTTAGCAAGGCTAACTTTGTACTCTGCTCTGGTCTTTTCTAAATTCTTCCTGTATTTTCCTGTATTCTTCCTGTATTTTCATTTTCTCTTTCTCCATATCATTTCTATTCTATGCTTATCATCATATCCAGAATTTACTCTCCCCTCAAAAAAAAAAAAAAAATCCCTGAACCCATGACTTCAATAATGACCCAGAGTTCCATTATTTCTTTCTCCTTCTAGCTGATCATCAATGATGTTCTCAATTCCCTGGACCTGATGAGTGGCTTTGTTTTCCATGTTCTCAAATATCTACAGCATTTGACAGTGCTGGTTGCTTCTTCCTTCTGAAAGTTCCCTCACTGGCTACCATAACTCCATGTACTATTCTCCTGGTATTGGCTGCAGGAAAGTGCTCTCCAAGATGACCTAGAGTCTATAATACAGAGTGAAGTGTGTCAGAAAGAAAAATAAATATTGTACATTAATGCACATATGTGGAATCTAGAAAAATGGTGATGAACCTATTTGCAGGGCAGGAATAAAGATGCAGACATGGAGAACAGACATGTGGACACAAAGTGGAAAGAGGAAAGTGGGATGAATTGGGAGGTTTGGATTGACATATATACACAACCATGTGTAAAAGAGAAAGCTAGTGGTGACAGGCTATATAGCACAGAGAGCTGAGCTCAGTGCTCTGTGATGACCTAGAGGGGTGGGATGGGTGGGGAGGTCTAAGAGGGAGGGGGTATATGCATACATATAGCTGATTCACTTCATTGTAGGCAGAAACTAACACAACAATGTAAAGGAATTATACTCTAATAAAAAATGTAAAAAGTCTAAATACACTAATCCAAAAAAAAAAAAATAAGACACAGTTCTCACTACCTTCCTTCCCTCCAGTAGTTTCACCCATGGCTCCGTATTTGTACTTACACTTAAAATGCCATCTCCAACCCTCCCTTCTCTTGCAAGGTCTAAGCCCTGCATTTCCAACTGTCTGTGGGCATCTTCTCCAACCTAATACCCCAGACTAAATATGATCTCAGCCAGACTTACCCTCTTCCTCTCAAAAGCCTCTATCATTCCCTTAACCTTATGAATTGTACCTTAACTCCACATCCACCCAGGTGCTAAAGGTTACCTCTTTTCTCCCTAACTCCTTCCTCTCCTTTACTACCCACTTTTTATTAACCACCAAGTCATTCTGACATATCATTTTCATGGCCACTGATATGCTTTACTCCTTTGACATATCCATAATCATTACTCCAGAACATGTTATCTCTGTCTCCCAGTTTCCAGCAGTTAGGTGGGGTCATGCAATCAGCCTGGCTAATGGGCTGTGAGTGGAAGTAGGTTACTTCTGGATGGGAATTAAGAAAAGCAAGGCATGGGGACTCCATGTGTTGTCTTCTCATTTTGAACCAGCCAGCAATGCTCTCGAAGGGGAAACCACCATCAGCTGGGATCCCCTAGGGCCTAGGAAGAATAGGAATCTCCTCACCAAGGTATATCATTTACATAGGGAAAGGAGGAAGCAAGCCTCTTTAAAGTTAAGCCCCTAGAATCTGGGGGTTAATGTGTTATTCACACATTACCTAGCTGGCTTTCTGTCTTGCCTCTTCAAACGGCCCTATTAGATATGCTTTTCTCAGCTCCTTCTCCTACCCAAATGATACTATTCTTCTTGCACCTTAATCATCACCCTCCCTAGGGAAGCCTTTGCCAATGTCGCTAGCTAGATCCAATCCCTATTTATAAGCTCTCATAAACCATGTATTTCTCCCTTATGGGATACATCACGAGCCTGCAAGTACCATTAAGAGCAGAGATGCCATGCTTGTTTTAGGTCACCATGGAAACCCAACAACCAGCACAGCATAAAGAAATTTATACACGATTGGGAACTGAGTCAGTGTTGCTCATCTTTCTATTTACAGTGTCTAGCACAATGCTTGGTACAATATTTGGTTTTTACTATTAATTAAATTATATGGTACTATCATAAACAATAGACATGGAAAAAAATGCCTTAATCACCTCTATTCAATTGTTTCAGGGCAAGATTCACATTTTTATCCATCTTTAAATGACTTTTTTATTGGCGTGTGTTGTGTTAGTTTGTGCTGTAGAGCAAAGTGAATTAGCTAGACATGTACAAATATCCACTCTCTTCTAGACTCCATTCCCATGTCATTACAGAGCACTGAACAGAGATCCCTGCGCTCTACAGTAGGTTCTTATTAGTTATCTTTTATATATACTGAGGGAAGTCAGTCAGATAAAGACAAATATATATGATCTCACTTATATGTGTAATCTAAAAAAACTGTACAAAACAGTTTACAAAACAGGAATTGAGTCAAAGATATAGAAAACAAGAAAGAAAGGTGGGGGGATCAATTGGGAGATCAGGATTGGCATATACATATTTTTATTCTTGGTATCACTGCTCCCACCACCACCATAGGTATGGGGACACAGCATCAATAAATCCTGCAGAGCGTCATCAAAGCGACGCTGGGCCCTCTGTGAGCTTGCTGAAGAGTGCTTTATGAGCTGCAAATAGAAAGTAAGATTTGTCCTTTCATATTCATCAAATTCAACAGACCTCCGAATACTTAATCTAGCTAACTCCTGCCTGCTAAAAGGGAAAATACAAACTACATATTAACATACACACATCTATGTGCTGTGTGTGCTCAGTCGCTGAGTCGTGTCCGACTCTTTACAACCCCTTGGACGGCAGCCCACCGGGCTCCCCATCCATGGGCATCCTCCAGGCAGTAATACTGGAATGGGTTGCCGTGGCCTTTTACAGGAGATCTTCTCAACCCAGGGACTGAACCCAAGTTTCCCACATTGTAGGCAGATTCCTTACCATCTGAGACATCAGGGAAGCTCAAGAACTCTGGAGTGGATAGCCTATCCCTTTTCCAGGGGCTCTTCCTGACCCAGGAATGGAACTGGGGTCTCCTGCATTGCAGGCGGATTCTTCACATACATCTACATATACACACATATTTGGTACACATGGATAGCTGTGTGTGGGTATCCATCTATGCATGTTTGTGTATCTCTTCCTCAGGAGTACAGAGGAATAAGTTAGGAGATAGAAGAGGAAATGTAACACATTCTATTAATACCCACATGTGTCAATCTATGACTTAGAGCCATCACAGCCAGCAACTGCTCAGATGAACGCAAAACTAACCACACCTGTCCTTGGTTTTGCCAACTCTTTCCCAAATCTGCATTCTTCACAGCCACTTCAGTAGAGCTGGCAGATGGCATCAGTGACTGACATCACCCTTCTGCCACTTTTCCAACCACAAACCTAGAAGTCATGCTTGACACCTTCCTCTTCCAGTCCCTAAAGCTTACCATCAACAAGTCGTGTCAATCCTTGCTCTGAAACATCTCTCAAATCCACCCACTTCTCTGCATTGCTGCTGCCGCCCTTAACCAAGCCACTTCCTCTCTGGATTAGAATACTGAAACAAGCTTCTAACCATCTCCCTTTATGCACCCTGGCTCTTCTCCAGTCCAAACTTCACCCTATATCCAGAGCCATCTCTTCATAAAAAGATATCTGATACCCTCCCTCTCTCCAACTCTACTGCTTTTAGGATGAGACACAACCTCACATGATGGTTCACAAGACCCAGCAAATTCAGTCTTACCTTCCTCTCCAGACTCACTCTGCACCTGCCTCTTTCTGCACATCTCATGCCAGTCTTCTTTCAGCTCCTCAAATGCTTCCCACTCCCTTTTGCTACAAGAGAACCCACCTGGAAACTTCTCCCAGTCATCACCTGAATTCTTGTCATTCTCACCCTTCAGCTCTCAGTTCAAGCACACTTCCTCAAGGAGGCCTTCCCTGGCTTCATATTTGATCCATTCTCTAAACCAACCCAAAGGCATCACTTTGCCAACAACAGTCCATATAGTCAAGGCTATGGTCTTTCCAGTAGTCATGTACGAATGTGAGAGTTGAACCATAAAGGCAGAGCACTAAAGAATTGATGCTTTCAAACTGTGGTGTTGGAGAAGACTCTTGAGAGTCCCTTAGACTCCAAAGAGATCAAACCAGTCAATCCTAAAGGAAATCAACCCTGAATATTCATTGGAAGGACTGATACTGAAGCTGAAGCTCCAATACTTTGGCCACCTGATGCAAAGAGCCGACTCACTGAAAAAGACCCAATGCTGGGAAAGATTGAGGGCAAGAGGAGAAGGGGGTGACAGAGGATGAGATGGTTGGATGGCAACATCAATTCAGTGGACATGAACTTGGGCAAACTCTGGGAGATGGTGAGGCACAGGGAGGCCTGGTGTGCTGCAGTTCATCAGGTTGCAAAAAGTCAGATACAACTTGGTGACTGAACAACAACAAGTAAACCAACCCACAGTGTTACAGACTGCCATCAGAGTTCATCCTCCAACAGGGAGCAGCACTTGAAGAAGATGTGAGGGGGGCACTTCTGGGTGCTGGTAAGTTCTTGATCAGTTTCAAGATCTGCAAGCTGATCAGTTTCTTGATCTGGTGCTGGCAACACAGGAATGTTGAGGTTGTGAGAATCCATCAAGCCATATACTTATAATATATGTCTTCTCCGATATGTATATCATACTTCAATAAAAAGCTTTTACAAGTACACAGGGCACCCTGATCCTAATGTATTTTTTCATTTGTGTATCTTGCCTCTGCACAGCTGCAATTTCACATCATTAGAATAACATTTAACATTCTCCCATTAGATGATCAGCTCCGTGGAAGTCGGCTGGGTGCGCTCTTCAGTAACTCTGCACTGCCCGTCCTAGAATATGACGTGATTTGGCCGGTGAGACTATGGTAAAATGAATTTCACAGAAAATTTTTAAATGGGTCACAGTGAATGGCACAGACTATGTGACAGGAAAAAGAATGGTCTCTTTCTCTCCTGCAGTGGACATTCCACTCCCTTAGGGTCCCCCCACCACCACCCCCGTGCTCATCTGGTGTGAGGAAGCCCAAGCTCCCCATCCTGGAAAGACCTGTGTCATTCAGGAAGGCAGAATGAAGAAGCTGTAGAGGCGCTGTAGAAGGGAGGGAAGTGGCGGCGTCTCAATGGCAAGGACAGGACAGCACGCGGGGGCCGCGCAGGCAGAGGAAGCAGGGAGCCGGCGCCAAGCTGGCCGTGAAGGGACAGCACAGGGGCCTCCGGCAGCGACGCAGCCCACGGGAGGCTAAGCCAGGAGGAAGGTGCAGCTTAGGGTAAACAACGTGAAGAACAGAGAAGGGAAAAGAAACGGTAGAACCCACTGGAAATGAGCAGCTGTGAAGGAAACAGAGCCTGAGACTAAATGGCAGCGGAAACGGCAAAACCACCATACACAGAGGCAAATCCAAGAGCAATTTTCTTTCTCCACCATTTTCCTTTATCTTTCACTCTTACTGCCCACCTTTTCCAGAGAAAGTAGCCACTTTTTCACACATTCACCAAGCACCCAATATGCAGCAGGCAATGGGCTGACATGGGCTCACAAGGCCTTAGATAACCACGAGGAGGAAACAGAGCCATGTCAAGGCAGAACTACTTCCAGTCAAGTCAAATGCACCCATGCCCTCCTTTCCCCAAAGTCTACAGGACTATCAGTGTATCTTGGCGTTACTTAAAGGATCCAGGATATGAGCCTGGGGGAGGAACTGACAAGGTACACAGCACTGATAATATCAGATGAGGGAGAGTATTGGACCAAAACCACCCAAAAAGAAAAACAAAACAAGACAACAGCAAAACAAAAACGGGGTGGGGGAGAATTACACTAGAGTGGAAAGAGAATAAACAGGAAGCAGAATAGAAAGCAAAACAGAAGAGAAGGGAGGTCAGGTAGGCATAATGGAAATCTGACAAAAAGAAAGGCGAGACTTTCACAGTAAGAGCACTGTGCCCAAAATCCTTCAAATGTACTCCTAACATTTCTGTTTGTTCTGGCTCAACAGACCATCTCTGGACACAACAAATAGTCAATGAGCAGAGAACTGATGGCTGAAATTAACCAAACACCTCAGTTTTCCTGGATGCATCAATATTTTTAAAAGCAGCATACAATTTGAATCATGTTACAATCCTTCCAATATGTTCACGTCTTAAAACCCAGGAAAGAAATCCCTACTCACTGCTTCTAAGGAGACCTGGAATTCTCCGTCCTCAGCCTGAATGTCCTGGCCCTGGCCTCCATCCTGGTTTCTTCCTCGTTCAACTGCCCTGCCAGTAGCCGGAGGTGAGCTTTTCTTCACATTTATCCAAGGAAGATATCTTGATACGTTTATCATCTTGTTCTTGACACACAATGCAATATCTTTCTCAACAATGGGCCTAATAGAAAGTCTGCATGTCTTCTAATTCAAACTAAGAACACTTTTCAGAGTACTCATGCACAAGCATGGGTGCATGGAAATAACTGTAAAACTCCACTGCAGCCTCCATACCAATTTCAGATAGGATCTAGGGGACATTTCTATGGCTAAATATTAGGAGAGCATCCTAACTTATAATCATAATTTTTGAGCAGACTCCCCCCAAATGTAACAAGTACCAAGCCCGTTAAAGAGTTAATATTTGTTTCTAGATGCTTCTTCTATCCCACAAGGCCCTTGCCATCTATTGCACTCCCCGATAACCCCTTGACTGCACACGGTAGGGAAGTGAACTCTGTGAACACACAGATTTCATGGACAGGGCAGGGCCCTGCCTGCCCTTCATGGCTGCTGGCTGATGGCATTTACTGCCTCAAGATCCTCAAAAGCAGAGCTGATGCAAAGAATCAGGCGATGAAGCCATTTAAATAAAGCTATGGCTGGGCTTGGCAGTGTTACAGCAAATTAAATTTTAATGAGACACGGAAAACGCTGAACCTTCGGAAAGTTTATCAGAGGAAGGGGCATCTGAAGGACACAAATGCTCCAGGGCCCAGGCATAGACACAGAGGGATAACTACATGCCACCGCCACTCAAGGTCGAGAATTTGCAAACACCACAGACATCCAGAGAGGAGAGACTAGCCCTCTGCAAATATACTGGTATTTTTCACTCAGAAGGCAAAGCAAATTGATGCAAGCTTCTTCCTAAGGGCACAGAGAAAACTAATATGTAATGAGGTCGAGTGAAAGATGCCACATGTACAAGGGTAACTGACTTAAATACAGCTGCTGACCAAAGACCCAGTGACCTCCAAGCTGCCACAGTGTGTCTTCTGAGGTTGGTTTCAGGGACGGGCTCACGGATGGGCTATGAGCAAAGACATTCCCTGTGTCCTTGTCTGGATTCACTCTCCCCTTCTCCACCCTGCTCTGTGCCCCAGAAAGCAGCCTCATCCCAGCTTCTCTGCCTTTGAGCATTGGGCTCAGATGATAAGAAGACTTGGCAAGAGATGGGAGTCAGAAAAGAGAAAAGATTGGGGTTCTCTCCCAGCCAGGCTGTGGTTTGGCAGTGGGTACATGCCCCTACTTCCGGTGCACTCATACCTGGGGGCCCCTCTCATGTTGATAGCCACGGCTTCCCCTTGTGCGCTTGTCCCTGTGGGCCTGATCCGTATGGACTACAGCAGTGGCTTCTCCCAGCCTCTGGCTTCCGCCTGGGGTGTCACTGAGCAGCCTTGTAGGACACTGGACAGAGGGCAGAGAGCGAGGTCCTGGTTTTCATTCTCCCAACAACTCCCTCCCATGGCACTGTGGGCTGGCATCTGACACTTCACTGAAGGTGACAACCCCTGCCTGAACCTTTGTCAAGGAGTTCACCTGTTTTTTCAGAGCCCTGACACAGATACCCACATGATATGATCTTCAGGTCAACTACAACAGCTGTGAGTGTGGGTTTTAAGGTTCAGTTCTCTGATTATCAGTTTTGATTTTTGCCAGTCAATATCATGGAGCTTCCCAGATGGCTCAGTGGTAAAGAACCCACCTGCCAATGCAGGAGATGCAAGTTTGAGCCCTGGGTCAGGAAGATCCTCTGGAGCAGGTAACACACTCCAGTATTCTTGTCTGGAGAATCCCAGGGACAGAGGGGCCTGGTGAGATACAGTTCATGGTGTCGCAAAGAGTAGGACATGAATGAGCAACTGAGCATGCCACAGTCAGTATCTCTGCTATCTTGGACCAGTGACCTGCCCTCTTCAAGCTTCCTCGTCTTGGGGATCCTAAAAGAACCCAGATCAGAGTGTTGTCATGACAATTAACTCAGGCATGTGGCATTGAGCCTACCCTCACCATGTAAAAGTGCTTGACAAAGTTAGTAATTACTATTATTATTTACAACAATTCCTCCCTGGCTTTTTTCTTTTGCTGAAATGCTACCTGCCTGAAACTCCCACTTTTGTGATAAGCCTCTGCATTGCCAGAAGGCACTTGTTAAAATAGAAACACCTTGAGAATATCGGGGAAATCTCTGTACGTTCTATTCAATTTTTCAGTGACCCTAAAAAATAAAGTCTATTAAATAAAAAAAAATAAAAATAAAAACAGAAACACTGCAGGGACACACGACCCATCCAGCAGCTCGGACCACCTATCACTTTAAGCAATTATGCGCCCAGAAGGGACAAGTGTGGTAGGCAGGACTGAGTGCACCGCCACAAGAGCCCTGAGAAGCCAGGGCCTTCGAGCAGAAACCGAGGCTGAGAGAGAGAGGCCAGCCACAAGGCAGAGAAGCCAGCACCGGAAGGCAGGCAGACAGGCACCCAGGGCCTGTGTCATCTGCTTTCCTGTCTTCCCAAGAGCAAGCCTGACATCACGGACCAAGCAGCATGGGGATCTCCCGAATGTACCACCACACCCCAGCTCCTAATCAGGAAACTAGGGCTGTCCCCAAACCAGAAGTCACCAAGGCTGGAGACCCTAGCAAGGAAGCCCCTTCCAGAGCCAGCCAGGCCCAGAATAGACTCTTCACCCTAGATCCATCGTCCTTCCTGCCAGCTGGCAGGACATTCTCCCTCTTGAGCCAATGCTTCTGTGGAATATTTAGACAGCAACAGCATTTATCACAGTGATATATTCTGACTTCCAGAAATAGAGACATCTAGAAACAGCCATCTGAGTAATATCACTTATATCCCCTGTCACTCTCTCACACAATCCAGGAGAGAGAAAGATAAAGTTGCTGTAATTTTCCCCTGAGCAAGGAAAGTATGAGTATACCTGACATGTCTCCCTGCTCCCCGGCAAGTGCGCGGGGTGTTTCTGAAGCACTCTCCTTTCCCTCTCTAGGTAGTTTCAGGTACCAGCAAAGCATGGGTCCCAATTCCAATATCCTCAGACTCCCCACTTGTTTGTTCCATCAATGCATTCCGTCCTTTCTTGGAGAGGATTAAACAGGGCCACATTCCACAGAACTGTATGAGAAGGGAAAAACATCTCTCTTCTGTGTCCTTCACATCCTCTATGATGCCTTTACTTTGTTTATATTTTAAAGGGTCTAGTCTTTTCCATTTCACATTTTTATCAAAGTAGAAAAGAAGACACTTATCAATCCCCATCAAAACAAGACAGTCTGGAAATATCCAAACAAAACATTTCAAGGATATAAACAAGGTGGCTTCAAGGATCCTATTAATTCTTTCTGTGGGCTCCTACTGCATTAAAAGCTAAAATACTCTCAATGAGAAAAAACCTGGACAACACTCCAACTGCTTTAAGAATGCAGAGGGACACACCGGGTGTGTGAACCATGCAAGGCAGAATTGCGGAAGAAAAATATATCTTCCAAGTTTCTTTCCTCTTCCTCCCAGGGACAAAAAAAAAAAAAAAAAAAAAGCTACCTGTCACAGTCCAAGTCTATAGTTCCCAGATAAATATTAAAATAAAGTTTAAACTTCTCAGCATTCACTGTCACTAGATATCAGTAGGTTATTGTTAGTCTCCCAAGCAATGTACTTTCATTGCAACCCAGTGTCAGAGAGCCTCAATGCCAATCCAAACAAGAGATCATGACAAAATAGGACAAGTTCTAGAAATTCACTATGTTCTGGTCACCTTCAAATTCCCCCACATTAGACAATCAGAGTCACACACCCTAGTCAGTCATGGTTCCTAGGCAGAACCTGTACCATGGCATAATCATGTTTTGAGAGGATATCATTTAGCCTGTAGCATATCTGAATCCCCATAATAAAATTATAAAATGGAGCTCCGGTGAATTTTTATAAGAACAATAGTTAAGATTATTCTAATCACAACTCCTTCAAATCCTTCACACAAGGATGCAAGGATGACTGGAATGGATTGTTCTTTCTCACAATAAATATTTTCAACCATGAAGTCAGAAGAGAAAGGCCCTAAAACCATTAACCTTTGAATATAAAACAGAGCAGAAACAAACACAACAAAAGCTACATTTTTAGCTTTAAAAAAAAAAAAAAAAAACTCAATGAAAGAAATCTATGCATTAAAAACTGTAATGTTGAAATCAAAGTTGACTATATTCTCATGTACCAAATTCCCTCCTCCTCTTATGTGTTCTCCTTTATTACTTTACACTGACTCTTCTTTCTAGGAATTTCTTTTTTAAAAAGTTGTCCTTTCTTCAAAGGTCACCATTTAAGATGTCAAAGGGAGCTGCAAATTAGAAGAGGAAAACACGCTGACATACTAGGGAAAGGTCTCTTGGCAACAGCCCTATTCCCCACTCTCCTCACCTTCATGAAAGTCTGTCCTTCCAGCAACTCGCTGTGAATGTCCAAAACCAAATGAAGCGATGATCCTCTAATGGATCCCCAATGCTGACACTGTGATCTGCCTTTAAATGCCAATTCCGGTCACACTCCTCCATCATCTCTCATGATATAAATTTCATTAATTTAGCTTAAAAAATATAGAAGGCATCACAACATAAAAACCTTTTCCTCTCAAGACAGAAGCCTGCAAATCAAGTTGAATTTAAATTCTACCCATGACCAAGTAAGAGTTATCTCAGGAATGCACAGTTGGTTCAACACACGGAAAAAGAAAAAAAAAAAACAATGTAATAGACCATATTTATAAAGAACAAAATCACATGTGATAAAAATCCAATACCTTTTCATAATAAAATGGCTCAACAAACTAGGAATAAAAGGAAATTTTTTCAAGCTGATAAAAGGTGTCTATGAAATACCCACAGCTATCATCATACTTAATAATTAAAGACTGAAATTTTCCTACTAAGGTCAGGAACAAAATAAGGATGTCCCCCTTTCACTACTTCTATTCAAGATCATTGGAGCAGGAAATGGCAACCCTGTATTCCAGTATTCTTGCCTGGAAAATTCCATGGACAGAGAAGTCTGGTGGGCTACAGTCCAAGGGGTCACAAACAGTAGCTTTTAGGTATGGAAATTAGGCAAGAAAATAAAATAAAAAGCACCTATTTGGGGGGGAGGGTGGAAATAAAAAACTCTCTTTCTGCAGATGGCAAGATCTTGTACATAGCATCCACAAATAAACTACTCAAGCTAATGAATGAGTTCAGAAAGGTTTCAAGATACAAAAATCAACTGTATTTCTATACACCAGCAATGAACAACCCAATATGAAATTAAGAAAACAATTTACAAAGGCATCAAAAGAGTACAACACTTGGGAATAAATTTTACAAAAGAAGTGCGAAATATGTACACTGAAAACTACAAAACTGTTGCAAAAATTAAAGAAGGCCTAAACAAATGGAAGGATATCCCAGTTCACTGTTGTGAACACTTAAAATTGTTAAGATGTTCAGATGATCCCCAAACAAAAATACTCCCCAAATACAATACCTATTAAAATCCCAGCTTGCTTTTTTGCAGAAATTCCCAAACTCAAATACCCAAAGCAATTCCAGGGCGCCGGACCAAACAAAATAATCTTGGGGAAAAAAAAAGTTGGAAGACTTACACTTCACATGCAAGATTTACTACAAGCTACAGTAATTAAAACAGTGTGGTAGTGGCGTAACAACACATAGGTCAGTGGAATAAAATAGTCTCAAAATAAACTCACATTCACAGTCAACTGATTTTTAACAAAGATGCCAGGATATTTCAATGGAGAATAGTCTTTTCAACAAATGGTTCTGAGATAACTGTATATCCACGTTCAAATGATATTAAAATTCTAGCTCGTATCATATATAAAAACTAACTCAAAATGGATCAAAGACCTAAAAGTAAAAGGCAAAACTAAAAAATTTCTTAGAAGTAAGCATATGCATAAATCATCATGACCAGGGATTAGAAAGTTGTTTCTTAGCCATGACACCAAAAGCAAGAGCAAAAATAGGCAAACTTGATTTCATCAATATTAAAATTTTGTTGTGCTTCAAATGACACTACCAAAAAAGTGAAAAACAGACCCTAGAATGAGAAAAAAATTTGCAAATCATGGTGATAAGCACCTTCTATCTGGATTAAATAAAAACCTTGCAATCCTAATAAAAAGACAACTCAATTTTTAAAATGGGCAAAGTATTTATCCAAGCAATATAAGAAAAAGGCCAGTAAGACATGAAAAGATGCTTACTAGTCTATAGGGAAATACAAATCAAAACTTCAAGATACAGCATTTATACCTATTAGGATGGCAATGATCCAAAGAACAGACAATAACAACTGGTGGCAAAGATGTGGAGGAGATAGGAACCCTCACATATTGCCAGTAGGAATGTAAACTAGTACAGCCACTTTGGAAAATGGTTTGGCAGTTGTTCAAACAGTAACACACAGTCATCATATGATTGGAGCCATTCTACTCTCAAGAGAATTCAAAACATATATCCACACAAACACCTGTGTACAAATAGTCATAGCATCGTTATTCACTAGTCAAAAAATTGAAATAATTCAAATACCTATCAATAGACGAGCAGATAAATAAAATGTGGTACATCCATACAATGGACTATTATTCAGCCTTTAAAAGGACTAAAGTACTGATACATGCTACAATATTAATGAACCCTATGAGAAATGCTGGACTGGATGAAGCACAAGCAGTAATCAAGATGGCTGGGAGAAATATCAATAACCTCAGATATGCAGATGACACCACCCTTATGGCAGAAAGTGAAGAGGAACTAAAAAGCCTCTTGATGAAAGTGAAAGAGGAGAGTGAAAAAGTTGGCTTAAAGCTTAACATTCAGAAAACGAAGATCATGGCATCTGGTCCCATCACCTCATGGGAAATAGATGGGGAGACAGTGGAAACAGGGTCAGACTTTATTTTTTTTGGGCTCCAAAATCACTGCAGATGGTGGCTGCTGCCATGAAATTAAAAGACATTTACTCCTTGGAAGGAAAGTTATGACCAACCTAGATAGCATATTAAAAATCAGAGACATTAATTTGCCAACAAAAGTCCGTCTAGTCAAGGCTATGGTTTTTCCAGTGGTCATGTATGGATGTGAGAGTTGGACTGTGAAGAAAGCTGAGCGCTGAAAAATTGATGCTTTTGAACTGTGGTGTTGGAGAAGACTCTTGAGAGTCCCTTGGACTGCAAGGAGATCCAACCAGCCCATCCTAAAGGAGATCAGTCCTGGGTGTTCATTGGACGGACTGATGCTGAAGTTGAAACTCCAGTACTTTGGCTACCTCATTCAAAGAGTTGACTCATTGGAAAAGACCCTGATGCTGGGAGGGATTGGGGGCAGGAGGAGAAGGGGACAACAGAGGATGAGATGGCTGGATGGCATCACTGACTCGATGGACATGAGTTTGAGTAAACTCTGGGAGTTGGTGATAGACAGGGAGGCCTGGCGTGCTGTGATTCATGAGGTCACAAAGAGTCAGACACGACTGAGCAACTGAACTGAACTGAAAAACATTTTACTAAATATTGCACTAGTATTCCATAACTTCTTACAGAAAAATCCAAATGAACTTTTTGACCAACCCAATGAAAGATGCAGACACAAAAGATCACATGTGGTATGACTCTATTTGTATGAAATGTCCAGAAGAGGCAAATTCATAGAGACAGAAAGCATGTAAGTGGTTCCTTGAGATTGAAGGAGCAAAGAAGGGGGAGCAACTGCTAATGTTTCTGTCTGGAGTGATAAAAAGAACGAGATCTAGGATTAGCATTAATAATAGTTTCATAATTCTATGAATTTACTTAAAACCAATGAATAGTACACTTTAAGGGGGCAAATTGTATGGTATATGAGTTATAACTTAAAACTTTGAACTTTAATGGCATGTAGATTTTAAGAGTATGCAAATCTTGGTTTAAAAAAAAAAAATCAAGCAATTCCACTAAAAACTTACCATGAAACAGATAAATATATAAAATGACAAACTAATAAAAATATCTAAAGTTAAGGGAGTCTTTAGAAGTATGATTACAGAGAATTTCCAAGGAAATTCTTAAACTAATCATCCCATCATATTACCACTCTCACTGAAGGGTCAGGATAACGTGCTTGCTGAACAAGGCCAGACAATCCAAACCTGGAAAGTGTCTTTATCTTGGTCTGAAGATTCCAACTCAGTAACTGTTTAAGAAAATCCTTAGTCAAACAAAGTTTATCCCCCCAAATTTTTTTCCCTCAAAATTTTTTAACAAATCTACATGATATAAATGATTTATTTCTCAAATAAGTAATTTGAGAAATAAATTACAAATAAGTGAATTTTACAAGGCTCCAGATCCCAACCTAGTTGGTGGAAAGTGTTTGGCTCTCTCCCAGTAACAAGTAGCTTCCTACAAAGTTACTTTGAAGAGGGAGCTGTCACACACCAGATAAAACCTACACTGAGTCATTTGTCAGCCAATACAAGCCATTAGTCAGCCTGGCTTCATAAGCCTATCACTTCATGGCATTTCTCTTTTGGGCTTCATCATCCAGAATTCTCTATCCCTCTTGTCCACTTTTAAACAAAGAATAGCATGACATGTACCTTGCACACGAGGACATTTAATTATCTCTTTTCTGACCCAAACAGACTTTCTGTGCCTACTCCACAGTCATACAGTGACCCTGACAATTGGCTCAATAAAAAGACAGTGAAATGTCTACTCAGAGAACCTCAAAAAGCACACCCTTCTCTCTTCAGGATTTTAAATTTCAGCACACCTTAGAGAGGAAATCTGTCTCTCTGTTGAAGCTACTTTGCATTTTTTTCCAGCTGCCAAGGGGATTCTTAAGTATAAGGATCCATTTTGCTTTTAGATTAGTACCAAGTATATGGATATGATGTCCATCTCACAGGGAAACATAACGTGAAAAGATATAAAGTAGTTAAATAACCTTTAGCAAACATCCGCTTCACATGTAAGGCTACATGTGTACATGATAGTTATCAACTGAATCAATCCTCTGTGAAAATGACTGGTTTTGTTTAGACTGACCCATGATTCAAAATAGTACAAGTTAATCACTCTTGCCCAGAACTTAGTAAGTGATCAGTTCTTTGAAGCAAAAACAAGTCCCTGATTATGCAAACGAACTGCATAATTTGGTCACTCCAATTAACCAAGATCCCTATAAAAACAAAGCCTCTAAGTAATTTCAAAGTTTTTTTCATATTCTCAACATGTTTGCACAATGTTCAATTACGGGCTACACAGACTGCACCAGAAATGTCATAAATAACAAGGCCTATTTTTAAGAAAAGGCTATATTATACATTTGTATTTTAAAAAAGAAAAAGTTGAGTGCTAGGTACTGATGTGACATCAACCTACTACCTCCTGGCAGAGCGGCCCAGAGGAAAGAGCGGAAATAAACAGGACAGGCAGGCAGCCCTGTATTCAAAGCCCAACCTGGCCATGAATTGGCTGTGGGTGAACTTGAGAAAGTCACTTTATTTCTTCAAGTATCTTCTTTTAACTCTGGAAAATGGAGATAATTATATCTACTTTTTAAGGTTACATGAGGATGCAACAATCACTATCTCACATACCACAGCAGGTGGCACAAGACCCACCATCCATCTCTATGCCTGGAGTAGGCACCTAACCTATACTGTTTTCATTTACAAAAGAAACAATACTTTAGTACTCATTTGTCACAGCAAATTTGTTTTATTATTATCATCCAGTGGTTAGAGGTAGTAGAGCATCACAGTTGAGAGCTCCAGCAAACCAATAACGAGACTTAACTGTGAATCCTAGCGGCACTGCACCCAAATAAGTAGACTCACACAAAATTTCTTAACCTTCCAAACACATTCCTTTTCCCTTGTTCTTCCAGTCCCTTTGTCTTTAAAATAGGGATGAGACATTCACATAAATTGCCTAACAAGGTGCTTGATACACATTTGGGATTACTGCTATTACTTATCAAGAGTCTTATATGAGTTTTTTTTTTTTTTTCTTTCTCTTGAATTACTTTATGTACCCATCTGCTGAATCTCCATCATGGCAGCAAAAACAATATCCCAGAAACACCTGCAGACACCTGCTTTCTGCCTCCTGCATCCAAGCTTCCTAGCCAAATGAGCTAGGCTTGCCTGTTATCTGAATGATCATTCTAACTGTAATGAAAATAAGCTTGAAGAGCTAATGATAGATGCTGCATGCTAAGTCATGACGGGAATCTAAAGAGGACATCCAGCTTTGCCAGGGTGCACAACCACATCTGAGCAAGTGACTCTCCAGAATGGCAAGGTCTGGGTCAGCTCACCTAGTGAGGCTAGGTCTACTCCAGGGAGAGGCCTAATAGAACAAAAATGCTGAATTAAGCACTATGTAGAAATGGCCCTTTGTACCAAAGCAGCAGTTTGCACAGATTAGCAGCCAGTTAAAATATACATTTTGATGAGCCATGTAAATAAGTGCTAGGAAAGCTGGACAAGACAGATGGAATCAATATTCCTAAGGGGAGGGGACTGCTTTGTAACTTCCGTGAAAGACTCTGCATTACTCACACACTTGGGCATAAGAACGAGTAAGGATGATATGGACAGAAGGAGCCTGACAAATCTGCACAAATGTGAGGCTGAAATTCTGAAGCAGCCACCTATGGAGAGAAAAGAACTTACTAGGGAGACCTGGATTCTCAAACCTCTTTCACTAGGTAGCCCAGGATACTGATTTTTATCTCATCTGCCCTAAGTCATCACCCCTCATCCTGATACTATGCAGAGTATTTTTAAGATTCTGAAATGGAACGTGCAAAGTGTGGGAGGAGAGCTAAAAAAATAAATTTCTCATAAAATGCCAAGAAGTGTGCAGGCTCACACCTCCTCTATCCTTCCATTCATTGCTCTTCCTCTTCCCTCCACAGAGACCCTTCTCACCTCCTCTCTCCTTACCATCTGCACTAGACTCCAACTCAAGGGAGAGGCCAAGTCTGGAAACGGGTTACAGAAAACACAGGTCACACTGTGCTGGCCCTCCTGGTCTCCCAGCTACAGGTCCCTCCCAGCTCCCTCCCCACTCCATTCCATCAGACACACGATAGTGTCACTTCTCTGCTCAAACACAGGGAACAGCTTCCGACTGCCCACTTAACACCAGCTGGTAACTCGTAGCACACACAGGGCATCAGGACTGTATGAGGCTTTCCTTCAGTATTCCCGGCGCTCACAGTGACCCTGGAAGAAAGGTATTCTGCTATTATTGTTGTTATCCCCAGTATTCTTCCACCTCCATATCTGGTCACATCTGTACTTTCAGTATCATTCCTTGAGCCCTCAACAAACTGAACTTGCTGCTTCTTATTCAAGCCTTTGGCTCTTTCCCTTTGGTTCTTGCCTGTGGCTCTCCCTCGGACAGAAACGTCCTCCTACTTCTCAGGCACTTCTTTTCAAAGGAGGTCCAGACACACTTCCTCCACAAGGACTTCTTATACCTCTTAGCCAAAAATAATGTTTTCTCTTCATCAATAGAGATATTTTTGTAGCCTACCAGGCTCCTCTGCTCATGGAATTCTCCAGGAAAGAATACTGGAGTGAGTTGCCATGCCCTCCCCCAGGGGCTCTTCTCGACCCAGGGATCAAACCTGTGTCTCTTACGTCTCCTGCACTGGCAGCCGTTTCTTTACCACTAGTGCCACCTGGGAGGCCCTCTCTCATTGGTAAATTCTGTCTTTTCTCTAATTTACCTTTTTCATTTATATGTAAAAAACAGTATCAAAACAAGCCTTCTACAGTCTTATATTTTTCAAAGTACATCTACTAATGGTTACTCAAAGCTCTGGTTGACTCTGCAGTAAGTGGACCTGAAGACATTAAGGGAAGAAGCAATGCAGAAAACTTTCTGTGCCTACTTAATCAACTAGTCTAAGTGACAAGATTATCCACATTTCCATTTAGTGAAGCTTGCAGATTAGGAGTAATAAACTAATATTTAGCTTCATGCTTTTTCTCTATCACTTTGCACACTAGAGAAGACGGTATTTCAGTATTTTTAGCTTGTTCATAGGTCTCCATGGACGTTTAGTGTAAATTAATGACCCTGAAACCTTACATCTATTTTGTTGCTGATTTTAGTAAACTGTTTTTCACAACCTGAGATCAAGTTATTTACACTCAGGCTTATAAGTATTTGGGAACATCTACTAAGCTGTTTCTATCAGCAGACATGATAGAACTGTTCAACTTTCATAATATGCTAATTATTATTCAACAAATAATTAGAACATAGCATCTCCCCTAAGTCAGCAAACAGGCAGGACAAGAAAAGAATGTGTAAACACTCAGGTGAAGGAAAATGAATACATAATCGAAGGATTAAAAAGATTAGATGAATTCTGAATCTCTTTAAGAAAGGTCTAAGCTGGCTCTGGAAAAACATGCATATTTGAAAGGGAAATGGAACCCAGAGAGGAGAAAAAGGTAGATGATGAATAATGAGGGACTGACATGTAACAGGCAAATATGAGAAAAAGACTAAGGAGTTACAAAATGAATGAAGATGAGAAAAAGCATGAAACACAAGGGAAAATCAAAATCAACGGAGGGTGAATTTTTTAAAAAATCAGAAAAATAATTGTAGCCAAGACATTCTGAAGGGATAAGAGCAATAGTTAGACAGGAAAAGCTAAGGAAGCCTGCGGTGTTGAGGCGGGAGGTAGGGGAGGCGGTGGTAAGCTGGAAGTGTAATTCCACAGCTGTTTACTGAAGTCCTAACTCAGGACAAGATGTCATGTCAAGAGCTGCAGAGCCCACAAGACAAAAGAAGACAGACCTCACTCTCCAGAAGCCTAATGAGACGACGAAAACAAAGCTAGCACGTACCTAAAAACCATGATAGATGGCAGATGGAGATGACTACCAGGAGTGAAGAACCCAGCAATGAGGAGGAAAAGGACTAAGCTCCATAGTAAAGGACATGACCCACCATCATTGACACACTTGTCCATGAGCACAAGAGTCATTCAAGAGAAGAGAGAGTTCAATAAACACATGAAAGCCATTCTCAGACTCACAAACACAGCATAGGAGAACTCCAGTAGAGAAGGGGTCTGCAAACTCTGGGCCCTATGCTAAATCCAGGCCATTGCCCATCTGTACATGGTCCACAAGTTACGAATGAGTTTTATATTTTTAAATGGTTAAAAAGAAAGTTTTTAGAACATATTTTGTGACATGTGAAAATTATATAAAATTCAAATTTCAGTGTCCATAATAAAGTTTTACTGGAACACAGCCACGTTATTACAGATTGTCTACGGTTTCACTGGCACTATAATAGCAGTTGAGTAGTACTAAGAGAGACCTTTTGGCCCAGAAACCCAGCCTAAATACTTACTATCTGGGTGATAGTAAAAGCTGACTGACTTCTGCTTTAAGAGCATGCCAGGCCTCTTCAACACAAATGTCAAGCATGAATTCTGTCGCTTTTCAAAGGATGAGACAGGAAAGCTGTGTAGTTTTGTCATCACACAACAGACTCTGTCGTGACAAGGACAGGGTTCAAGTTCTGGTCCCTCAGTCACCGGCCATGCAATCTGCCAGTTTATTTAACTCGTTAGAGCCTCAGTTTCCTCACCTGCCCAGAAGAACACTATCAATCTACACCAACCAACCAGCAGTTAGGCTTACCAGGAGCTGGACGGGCTGTGAGTTCTTGGCCTTCACCTTTTAGCTCACATAGAAGTTCTTCTTTCACATGCCCATTTGAGGTGTTTATATGTACACAACACAAAGGCATTGGCCACACAGGGGCGCAAAAGACAAATCCCAAACCACAAATCAATTGTTTTGCTAACATCAGTCATTTTTAATGCCTTTCTAAATCACAAATCCCTTTGAGTATAATCATGCATTCATTTACCCAACAAATAATTGAGTTCTGTGATTCCCTGTTGGAGAAACAGACAACAAATACAAATCTATATACCCTTACACACATTCATATATATTATAGTTTTATATATATATATCCACAAAATTTTATTATGTACAGACATATGGAGAGAGAGTCAACAGACTGGATGTGGAAGATGAAGAAATGCAAGAAATTGAATACAAGTAAGACATTTTTGGTATGAGCAATTTTGGGTGCCATTTTCTAAGATCAGTAATTCCACAGGAGAAGCAGCTACAAGGAAGAAATCCTGAGTGTGCTTTGGGGCAAGATTTAAATACCAATCAGACACCCTAGTGATAATGCTGAAGAGGGATTTAGAGAGAAGAGTCTGACATTCTTCAGTAAAGTGATGGATACAGGCACAGATTTGAGAGTCCTCTGTACTAAGTTAGCATTTCAAGCCCTCGGACCAGATGAAATGATTTAAATATGCAGATAGAAAAGGGGGGGAGTACACAGGAGAGCACCCTGGGGCCCTTCAACACTGAGAGGTCAAACAGAGACGCGAGGAAGGTCTAAGAGAAAGAACAGCCGGAGAAGTAGGCAAAGGGAATACGAAGTCACGAGAGTCTACAGTTAAGAGTATTATTAATACAAGGAGAAATGGCCCTCCTTGTCCATTGCTGGTGAGCAGCTGCAGCCCTCTGGGATCACCAGGATGGAGGCAACTCGGACAGAGTCACCTCAGTGAAGCGGTGGGCAGTGAAGAGCTACTGGAATGGGATGAGAAAAGAATATGAAGTGAGGAAGTGAAAAGCATAAATATCTCTGATGAAACCAAGAACTTTTATCCCAAACCAAAAAAAAAAAAGCACACTAACATATGAAGCATCAAGTATTAGGGGACTGAGGGGATTACACAGCAGAACTCTCTAGAACTATGAACCCCCTAAGGTTCTAGGCACTCCATTAAAAAAAACCTCGGTCCACAGTGGAAACATACCGCCACAGCAAACTCCACATGGCCAACCAAAACCTACAGTCATGAAAACATGGACAATTCCAGGTATTTGGAGGTCTCCTGTCTTTCCCATGAAGCTCGTTCCCTTTAGACTGTGTCTCTTTTTCATGAAATGGAGTCACTGAGATTCAGAATGATTCCATAGGCTTCATCATGGGGAACTGAGTCACTCTAGCTCTTTCATGGACTTGTTTAAGAGACCCTGTTCAACTGGGGGGGGGGGGGGTGGGGCGGGCATCAGAGCTCAGATACCTTAATCCTGTTACCTGACTTGCTTTTCCTGCCACCTCAAGTTTGGGAGACTGTGGCTAGCATAAGGATTTTACCAAGAAGGCAGTTAAAATATTCTTATTTTTCCAGAAAAGACTCTAGTGCCAAGTTAAGCAAATGAGTAGCCAGGACATCATACCGTCAGACCCTACAGAGCCTGAATTTTTAAAAGATAAAGTAGTATTCATAGGACTAATTTTTTTCCACCTCTCATTTGCTCCTAAATCTCAACTTTGGCAGGCATGTTGCCCTTTCATATAGGGGAAAGATACCAAACCATGTATGCCAGGCTTACCACGTTTCTTACAGCCATGCTGAGATGTAATGCACAGATAACCAGGGCTTGTCTGGATTGTGCTTTACAACTCACTTAAGCACAGACACCAACTTTTAGTAGCAAAAGAATCAGAACCAGAAACAATTTATGCTTGTTCTTCTATCTCCTCCAGCAGCCCTCTACCAAGCACTAACCCTTTCAGAAGGCCAAACCAAGGTGAGGACCAAGAACCAAGCGCTGAGTTACAGCTGAGATCCTTCCATTCATGGAGCTCATTTTTTGATGATGAAAGATAACTAACTTAAATAGCCATGTGTCTAACTATATGAAATTTTCAAATGGAGATACACACACACACACACACACACACATAAAGAAACTTTCAAACTGGGATTATTGTTTTTTAAAAAATCTAAGAGAACAGGGTGGTCAGGGAAAGACTCTCAGAAGAGGTCATGCATGAGCTGAGATCTGAATAACAAGGTGTCGGCCATGGGAAAAGCTGAAAAAGAGTGTTCTGTCTATGCTTTTAAAATCTTGCTTCCAATATCAGACTTGGAACCACTGGAAAATAACCTAGATTAAGCCATTTAGCAGTAGTATTGCTAACAGCAGAAAAAATAAATATGAACTCCTGGGATTGCCTATAAAAAGGAGTGAGTCATTACTTCTTTTATGAGGTTTTCAATGACTAATTAAGAGAACAGGGAGCCCAGAAAAATTACAACTGCTTGTACTTTTACTGCCTGTGTCCACGAATTACATCATCTGCCCTCGGCATCTATCCCTAGAGTAAGTCTATGTTGCTAAATTATCAGTCATGACTTCCTAATATCATAAGCAGGGAAGGGTTCAGTTCAATTAGTCTAAGTAATTGTACAAATTTCATGCAGACTCAAGAAAAGGACTGAAACACAAAAAATGAAACATGAGATGCAGAAAGTAGAATGTTGAATATGCTGGGCTCAATGCTGGGACTTCCCAGGTGGCACAGTGGTAAAACATCTGCCTGTCAATGCAGAAGACTCAGGAGACATGGGTTCAATCAGGAGACATGGGTTCAATCCCCGAGTAGGGAAGAACCCCTGGAGTAGGAAATGATGACCCAGTCCAGTATTCTTGTCAGGAGACTTCAATAGGCAGAGGAGCCTGGTGGGCTTTGGTCCATGGGGTTGCAAAGAGATGGACACAACTGAGCATGCATATAATGTTGCCTAATACCTTGATAAAATTTCACTTGTTGATTCTGATAATTACACTGTCCAGTATTTTTTTTTTAATTCAAGCATAATTTTACTGACAACATCAATATCTGTATCAACTTCACTAAAATTCTCTGACAAAACGAAAAAATTTTCCTAGTGTAATATCAGAATCAAAATTCAGATACATCCTGCTGCTAAAGCAAAGTCAGCTCAAAGTGAAAGTCATTGATTCCCTGGTGAAAACCCATTTGCTGGGACTGATTCATTTTTGCCTCAGATAAAACACAGACAGTGTAGGCTATTTAAGCCTAATTTGTACCATATTGTTTCAAAAAATTGATCACTTTTATGTTTCATTTAGGAAAAAAAAGACCAAGACAAAGATTTAGCTGTTTGTAACTGCTGCATCATCTTCAACATGGTTCTCCTACCTTTAAGAATGAGCGAGTCTATGATTACCTACAGCAAAACTCAGAATCCACCTGCCAATGCAAGAGATGCAGGTTTGATCCCTGGATTGGGAAGACCTCTTGGAGAAGGAAATGGCAACCCACTCCAGTATTCTTGCCTGGAAAATCCCATGGACAGAGGACCTTGGCAGGCTATAGTCCATGGGGGCTGCAAAAGAGTCAGACACGACTTAGCAACCAGACAAAAACAGCAAAAATCAGAGGTCTAAGATACCAGCAGTATGCTGCTTTTTCTCTAACTTTCCTCTCCTCTCCCCTATATTCCAATGGAATTAAAGAAATAGAAGGAGGGAGGGAGAAAATGTGTAGACTTCCATGTTACTGCCACCAATACTCAAGTCTTACAGAATTTTGCAGAACTAAGGTCTAAAATGACTGGCATTCACTCACTCAAAGCTCTGGCCACAATTACTAGCTACAATGTTCACAACTGTACCTAAATAATGCTCGTTTAAGGTCCTCTATTAAAAACGAGGGAAACATCAAACATGTCTTAAACATTCAACCAAGCAAAAGGAGGAAATGAAATGGATGAGAAATAAAATAGATATTCAGAGACAGAAGTATGCCTTGATCATGTAGGATTAAGCCTCTTATAAGCTAACACCAGAACAGAAAAAAAAAAAAAAAAAAAACACCACTGGATATGCAATGACAAGTGAAGCTTTAGATAAATTCCTGCCAAGAAAGCAAAACTTGCCAAGAGAGGTATGCAGGTCCTAGTTCAGCTGACGAAAGTAACTGCGTCACAGCAATCCCGAACTAGGATAAACAGTATAGGAAAATCCTTCATTGGATGAGAGAGAGAGATTTCTAACCAGGAAGAAGTCCAGCGTCTTCAGAACCATCAGCAGCATCCAGGTCTCTTTTTATTTCAGTTGTGCAATGGGAGAGCCTTATCCTGAAAGCTCATTATTTAAATATATTATCATCCAATGAATACAAAGTTTAGAAGGTTGATGAAAACGTATCTTCTCTCAACTTGATTCTGAATCTTAATGAGGCCACATCAAGTGGAATTAAAGAAACAGAAGGAAGGGGAAAGAATGTGTAGATTTCTCTTACTGCCTTTAGACACTTATCAAATAATAAAGACAAACATACTGTACACTTGTAGTATATAAGTGTGTTGTCAGGCAGTGTGTTGTCTCACTTAATTCTGAGAAGCACCTTATAAAAAGGTGGGTACTATTATTAGCCTCAGCTTATAGATAAGGAAACTAGGGCACAGATAAGTTAAGAAACCCTAACACAGAGCTTGGAAGTAGCAGTCAGAAAGCATATCAGTCTGGCTGGCTTCCCAAAGGAAGTTCTTAGTTACATAGTTATTCCTTGATGCTCAACAGGAGACCTTTAGTCCTCAGCTCTGCTCTGTGCTATGTCCTTTAAAAAAGCATCTCTTAATCTCTCAGCAACTCAGTCACCTCTCTGACTCCGAAATAGTACAGATTTACTTTACAAGTCATAGTGGAAGCTCACAACAGGATGAAAAATTCTGTGGGGAGAACACTGGTGTCCAAACTACTGAGTCACACTTTTTGAAACAGGTAAGCTCACTTTGAAAAGGGCACTCAGACCATCAACAAACGTCATAACAAGTCCACAGCAGGTTCTGAAAAAGCCCTTCAGGGGCCTTGAATTCTGACAGGGGAGAGAGGTTAAGCTTATATATAGTTATTATAACATACAATAATTAAATACACCAAGAAGATGGAGTAGGTCTCAATGTGTCAGACAATGGTTAGGGTTTGTTTCAGAAAGTTTTCCTGGAGAAAAATGGCCTGTGGGCTGTAATTTTTTGGAAGGAAACAATGAAAAAAAAAAAAAAAGAATATTCCTCCATATGTAATGGATAGCCTGGGCAAATCTACAGATTGTGAGCCTGTGTTCCGGCCAGAGTATCTATAAAGCTCAAATGGACAAAAACTAATTTCTACTTAAAATATTTCTTAGAAGACAAATGAAAGAAAAATATTGCTGCCATGCTGTTTTCTTCTACCTCTAGGCTATTTTTCCCCAAATAATGAAATCACTTTAATAAAAAAATGAATAATAAAACCCTGAACTATTTTTAAAGTCTGAAAACATTATATCTTTCTTTCCGTTGCCAAGCAACATACATTTGCTATGATAAAATCTGAGACCTTGATTAACATTCTGAGTCATATAGAAAGGTTATAGAAACAGGATATCTTGATTACAGAACGAAGGTTTTTTAAAATAAATGAAAAGAAAACAGTAAGAAATGAAATAGGACTCATATCAAACCACTGCATTTTTACACTGGAAACAGAAAGCCATGAATTCTTCAATTTCAGAAAACTCAAAAGTACAGGGCTAATAATAAAGGGGGATTCTATGCAGATAGTCAGATTGCCGCAGCCATATGAAAACATAGCAATGTCACTGCTACTACCTGAGCTATAATTAAGTGCTTTCAGTGACTGAATGGTTTTTTGTTAGCTTTCGCATCTTTCCGCACTAGACCTCACCTAGCTGATGGTAACAGAGCTGGGTAACTGATGGTAAACAAAGCAAAATGAATAGAGTTCTTACTCTCAAGAAATTCATAGTCTAGAGGAACTTGCTGCACTCACCATCCTCATTTTATAGATGAGGAAATTAAGTAACTTCCCCACAGAGCTAGTTAGTGGTAGGCGTGGAATGGCAACTCAAGTCTGTTTTGACTCCAGAATCTACCATGGTTCAATGCTTGTGCCCTAACTTGAGAGGTGAAAATTCCATTGTGCCTCACAATAATATCACACCTAGAAAACAGTAGTTTTAAAAAAAAAAAAAGAAAACAGTAGTTTTTAGTTCTATGTGACTTGTTTTAAAAGGAGACTTGAATTCCTCTAGACACATTCTAGTTTGTCAATCAGGAGAGTGGAATATCTGGAAAATATATTAGGAATACTCTCCAGGTTATATGACTAGCAGAGAAGATTTAGGTGGCGATGTGATACATATCTATATAACAGAAAATTTTTACATAGAAAAAGTATGAGACTTATTCTATAAAGCCTTGAAACAAGAGTAGAACCAAAGATAAATTAATGGGTGGAAGATAACAAGGGGCAGATTTCAATTCAACAAAAAGAGCTTTTTTGACACAAAAATTTGTCCAAAATTGATTATAGGTGGTTTCAGAACAAAATGAAGGCGCTTCCCTGGCGGCCCAGTGATTAACAATCTGCCTGCCAATGCAGAGGACACAGGTTCGATCCCTGGTCAGGGAGGATCCCACATGCTGCAGGGCAACTAAGCCTGCACACCACAACCACCAAGCCTGTGCTCTGGAGCCGCAAACAGCAACTGTTGAGCTCACCTGCCACAACTGCTGAAGCCGTCACGCCCAGAGCCTGTGCTCCGCAACAAGAGGCGCTATCCCAGTGAGAAGCCCGCACACTGCAACCAGGGAGTAGCCCCTGCTCGCTGCAATAAGCGGAATCTGGAGCACAGCAACAAAGACTCAGCACAGCCAAAAATAAAAATAAATGATTTTTTAAATATGCTTAAAAAATGAAGTCTCAGGAACTAAAATTCTTCACATGGAGAACAGCCAATAAACCATGGACAGTGATATGGATGATGTATGAGAACTCGAGGTTGGATCAAATAGTTTCTAAAAATCCATCCACTTCAATATGTTGTCATTCTAGAGGAAAGTCTTTAGTTTTTGACACATACGTACATACATATAAAATTCAGGTAACCAGGCATATATTCCCACATGTAGAAGAAAAAACTCGTTTTTAATTTTTTTTAATTATGTTGACTATATCAAGGAGAAAAGGTTCAATGAGGTGCCTATTTATCTTTGACAACTCTTTTTAAGGTTTGCTGAAAAAAATCAAAACAATAACAGCCAAAATATAGCAGGAGTGGGCTGAAGGAAACCCAAGAATCAAGAATCAAAGAAGAGTTAGCAAATATAAATGAATATTCAAAACTCTAAATCCTCTACCAGCAAATCTGTAAGGTTTCCAGTTCAGAGAATATATATTGGTCCTATCACAGGACCACTGAGTATCACTGTGCATTTTATAGTCTCTGAGAATTGCACTCCGTGGAGTTGTTCAAGGCATAATTTGCCAGGCCATATGCCCCAACTCTGCATATCCCTCATAAACCAAGAGAACATAACCAACTCTCTTCCGGTTAGAAGAAACATGTTGAGTTCCATATCCACTAGTGCCCATGACCTTGTAAGCTCAAGTTACCTTTTCACCAGCCCCTCATGACAGAGGATGGTATGTATTTACAAGACTGGCTAAGACAGTGATCAAATTAATGATCCTGACTTCACTGGCCCACTGCTCTAAGAAAATAAGCTAAGCAAGCACCCTGTCTGCTGCTGCTGCTGCTGCTAAGTCACTTCAGTCGTGTCCGACTCTGTGCGACCCCATAGATGGTAGCCCACCAAGCTCCCTGTCCCTGGGATTCTCCAGGCAAGAACACTGGAGTGGGTTGCCATTGCCTTCTCCAATGCATGAAAGTGAGAAGTGAAAGTGAAGTTGCTCAGTCATGTCCGACTCTTAGCAACCCCATGGACTGCAGCCTACTAGGCTCCTCTGTCCATGGGATTTTCCAGGCAAGAGTACTGGAGTGGGTTGCCATTGCCTTCTCCGGCACCCTGTCTGGTTGTGGCCAAAAACAAAATCAAAATCAGCTCACTATTAATAAAAATAGTAATAATTTCTTTTTAAAAAAGTTCACTACTTTTCTGACCTTGAACTTTTTTTTTTTTTTTAACAAACCACCTATGAAAGACAGAAATTTCTTTTTTTCAGCTTGTCCCTGACTTGCAGTTAAGGACTGATAATACAGAACTGCTTGAGATTTCCCACATATAATATACAGTATTATTTAGCTCTCTTCCTTTTTGTCATCCTAGGAGATTTTCTGCTGAGAGCAGAGGGTACAGAGGCTGGAAAGAAGACTTACCTATGGTGTTAAAAGGTCTGAAACAGTTAGAGAGGAACAAGAAAAAAAGATGTTAACTGAGTCCAATATTTTTTTTAATGTCTAATTTGCAGATATGATGTTAAATACAGAAAATTCTAAGGAATCCATTAAACTATCAGAACTAATAAATGAATTCAGTACGACTGCAGGATATAGAAATCAACTCCATCTCTATACAATAGCAATAATCGAACAAAAATAAAGAAAAACCAATTCTATTGACAAGGCCATCAAAAAGAATAAAGCACATATAAACAGATTTAATAACAGAAGTGTAAGACCTATACACTGAAAACTCCAAAACATGATTGAAAGACATTAAAGAAAATCTAAATAAACAGAAAGACATCCAATGTTAATGAATCAGAAGACCTGATACTGTTAAGCTGACCATATTCCCCAAGTTGGTTTCCTGACTCACTGTAATCCCTATCTAAATGTCAGTTGCAGGACTTTTGAGTGGTTAACAATCTGAGCTCCCAGTACAGGGGGGGCCTGGGTTCAATCCCTGGTCAGGGATCTAGATTCTACATGCTGCAAATAAGACTTCACACGTTGCAACTAAAGATCCTGCATATGGGAACTAAGACCTGGCACAGCCAAATAAATATTTTTAAAAATTTGAGCTGCTTATTTTTGAAAAAATTAAGAAACTGATATCAAAATTCATAGAGAAATTCAAAGGACCCAGAATATCCAAAATAATCATGGAAAAAAAAAAGTTGGATGATTCACATTTCCTGATTTCAAACTTACTACACAGCTGCGGTAATCAAGACAGTATGGTACTGGCATAAGGATAGACCTATAGACCAAATGAAGAGAACTTTCACAAATATAACGGTTTATTTTTGACAGAGGTCCCAAGTCCATTCAATGGGGAATAGTCTTTTCAAAACTGATGCTAGAGTAACGGAACATCCACACGCAAAGCAATGAATCGGTACTTCCTACCTCACCCCATGCACAAAGAAAAACACTAAATGGTCTTAGACCCAAATATAAGAGCTAAAACTATAAGACCCCTAGGAAAAATATGGGTGTAAAACTTTCATGAGCTTGCGCTAAGCAGTGGTTTCTTAGACATGACCCTAGAAGTACAAGCAACGAAATGAATTGGACTTCAGCAAAATTAACAGCTTTTATGCTTCAAAGGTGGAGAAGGAAATGGCAACCCACTCCAGTATTCTTGCCTGGAGAATTCCATGGACAAAGGAGCCTGGTGGGCTACAGTCCATGGGGTTGCAAAGAGTCGGACATGACTAAGCAACTAACACACACACACACGCACATGCTTCAGAGGACAATACTGAGGACAAAATGACCTATAGAATGGGGGAAAATATTTGTAAATCTGATATGTATACTTGATAAAGGACCTGTATCTAGAACATATAAAGAAGATTTACAACTTAAAAAAAAGGAAAAGAAAAAGAAACACAGCTTTAAAATGGGCAAAAGAGTTGAACAGACATTTCCCCAAAGATGACATACAAATGGTCAAGCACATGGAAAGATGCTCAAAAAACCGTGACGCTACTTCATATCAACTAGGATAATAATAATAATAAAAAAGACAACCACCAGCGTTGGTAAGGATGGAGAGAATTGGAACTCTCATATATTGTTAGTGGGAATACAGAATGGTTCAACCCCTTTGAAAAACAGCTGGAAGTTCCTCAAAATGCTAAGCATACATCATATGGTTGCCATGTAACCCAGAATCCCACTCCTAGGTATTTATTCAAGGAATAGGAAGACATATGTCCACAAAAAAAAAACTTTCATACAATCATCCACAGTAGCTTTAAAACAGCCAAGATAAGAAAACCTAAATGTCCATCATCAGATGGAGGGATCAAAACATGTGGACTATGCATACAACGATGCATATTATCTGACACTAAAAAGCAACAATATACAGATAGATGCTAAAAGACAAACTGTGAAAACATTATGTCCAGGGAACGCAGTCACAAAATAATTATATGATTCCATAAAATCCATTATAGGCCAATCTATAGAAGCAAAATATATCAGTGATCTCTTTGGGGTTGGGGGGGAGGGGAGAAATGGACTACTAACGCGCATGGTGTGTGCGTGCGTGCTCAATCACTCAGTCGTGTCTGACCGCATGGACCAGAGCCTGCTATGCTCCTCTGTCCACAGGGTTCTCCAGGCAAGAACACTGGAGTGGATTTCCATGCCCTCCTCCAGGGGAATCTTCCAGACCCAAGGATCGAACCCACGTCTCCTGTGTCTCCTGCACTGGTGGGTGGATTCTTAACCACTGGCATCACCTGGAAAGCCTTGGGGTAAATACAGATTCTCTTGGGGAAAACTAAAATGTTCCCAAGTCTCAGTCATGGCTGTACAACTGAATATACTAGACATCATGGAAGTGTACACTTTGAATGGGGGAATTTTATGATATAGGTTATATTATCTTAAAGATATAAAAGGAGGTGAAAAGGTAAGGTAAGCAGTAGGGGAGAGGAAAGAAGCTGGGTAGGAGGGAAGGAGAGGAAAACAAAAAACACCATTAGACTGTTGAGGCAGATTCTAGAGGATTCTTTAGGGCTATGGAAAGATCCATCTCATCACGGCTCCAACAAATCTCTGATGAAGCCATTCCAGATGACTGTATGGTCAGACTTTGGGGCAGCAACACTGACAGTCAGAAGAATACAGTGGATGAGGTACAGAAGTAAACTCCCCTTCAGCCCTTTAGACTTCTGCCAAGGCTACTTGCTAAGAATATCAGATTTTAATTTATAGTAATTTTTTTCACCTTTGATGTAATGAACTGTCCTTTAAAATGATAATTATTATATCAAAGATGGAAGCAATGATATCAATTCCTATTTTCAGGGGATGAGACCAAGAGAGAACTATTGAGGTTCATCCATTTTTCAGGACACTGTGAGAGCAATGGTTGACAAACCATGGCTCAGCGGGCCAGAACCTCCTACCTGTGTTTGTAAACAAAGTTTTAGGGGAACAGAACCATGCCCATTCATTTACATGTTGTGCATGACTACTTCTGCACAGAGTTGAATATCTGTGACAGAGATTCATGACCTGCAATGTCTAAACTATTTACTCTTACTCTTTACAGAAAAAGTTTGCCAATTCCCACTCTAGAGAAATACAACCAATTTGATTTTTAACAAATAATTTATACACCCAAATTAACAGTCTCCTTTTCAAAGCATTCACCTTCTTCAATAGTTTATATTTATTTCAGTGATGCCACCATCGCTCTATGCTTTTCTGAAATTCTCCTTCTGGGTTGTCTTTTAAGATCTGAAATGCATATCCTAGCAATGGAAAACCAAGGTAAGTAGCTATTTGGATCCAAGATGATAAATGAAGACGGGTAAACTTATCACTGGTTTAAAATCAGGTATGACTTTAAATAACCCACTCCAGTATTCTTGCCTGGAGAATTCCATGGACAGAGGAGCCTGGAGGGCTACAGTCCACAGGCATGCAAAGAGTCAGACGGGACTGAAGTGACAGCACGGCACAGCATGACTTGAAATAATTCAGCTGGTATTCCCATGAAGCCTGCAAACTGTCTTCAACAGCAATTTCAAATGAGTTCCAAAAATGACTTGAGTAGAGACAGCATCTTTTGAATAATTGTTGGCCCTCCTACTGTCATTATTTTGAAGAAGAAAGCTCATTTGGATGTATAAAGTCAAATATATTGGCTACATTCTCTCTTTACCTCCCAGTCACATCTCCTACTGGGGACTTTGGATACATTTATTATCAACGGGTGGGCAAATACGTCTGATATGCCCCTGAATATTATGTGCCAAGAAAACAGATTTACAAAGACATTAACTCTCCATGGTTCAATTATCCTTGATGGGCTTTCTGATAGGCTGCACATCTTCTTCCCTGCCTAGGTCCAGAAATTCATTCCCCTGTAATAGAGAAGAGTTCCAGCCCAGTGGCTCTAACAGAGAATACCCCTCTATGCATGACTGCACATAAAAAGGTGTATGGGGGGGTGGGCGGGTGGGGGCGGCTTGCATTTCAAATAATTCCCAAGTCTTTTGCCTAAGATATGGCCTGATGGGGGTTATTTCATTAATTTCAAAAGTTTGGAGTCATTTTAACAAGGATAAATATATGCAAAGACCTTTTCTCAGACTGTACTGTCCTGCTCACAAAAGCCAGTGCAAAATGCATCACCTAGATGTTCTAGTTTTGCTCTCTTCTTTCAAGTGCAGTGAGAAATTCACACTTAAACATTTAAAAGTAGAGTGAGAAATATGTTATCTAGCAAAAACTTGCTCAATTTTTATGATTCTGTTTTTCAAATATTTTACCACTTTCTTGCCCAATTCAAATTTGACAGCAATTTTCATTAAACAACTTACCTTTACTGAATCTTTCCATAGCACTTGATTTACTTTTCATAGAAAAATAACTCTCAGTTTACTGTTATAGTTCATCTATCTACACAGTATTTTAACCAAATTTTAGGATCACAGCAAATGTAATGGACAATAAACAGGTTTGGGAATACATACAACTAACTCCTGGTAAGCAAACAGTTCAACTAGTGGGAGAAACTGATGAGTGTACCAGAGTGAGTATTCTTCTAGCTGGAATGGCACTGGTCAGTATGCTTTATTGCAAAAATGAAAATACTCATTGTGTTAAGTAGGAAAAGTGAAAGTTAAGTGCACATCTACTACACTGTATGTGCATAGGTGGTATACAACTTCATGAGGTTGATAGTTTAAAAAGCCTTGCACACAGGCTGATTCTATCTGAGTAGCCGTCTATGAGCCCAAATCTATCCAAGACATTTTAAAGAAATGATTTGTGGTTCATCTCTTATTCATAAGTGAGCACTTGTTATTTGTGTACCAGGAAATGGAGTCAGAAAAGCAAAGAACCACAGAAAAAAGAATTAGGATCTTAAACTTGCATGTTTTCATAAAACAGGAATCTGTTTTGAAAAGCGACAGAGACGTACTCTGATCCAGTGGACCAGGGGTGGGAGGGTGGTGAAGGCAGGGGTGACGAAGGCTTTGGTGGGAATGGAGAAACCATACTAGACTCAGTCAAGAGACCCTACATCCTTGGCCACCTGAGTATCTCCTTCTAGATCCATGGGGAAATTTATTATATGTTATTTTTGGTAGCCAGGAGACAGAAGAGGTTATTGATGGAGACCAACCTTTATTGCTGTTTTGTTAAGTGAAGCCAGTCATACTTAGCTTTTAGACAATCCATTTGTGGTTGGTCCTATCACTAAGTGCACTGACGTTGCTGAAGAGGGATCTTCTGGAATGCCACTTAGCTACCGAGAAGAAATGACAAAGTACAAGCCGCCTTCTCAGAAATGTCTGACCTGCTAAACTGTCTGCAATAAGTGAGTTTCTGGAAAACAAAGTACTACCCCCTCTGTGTCGTTCTTTGTGTCTAGTTTATTCTTTGAAAGTACATTTGTCTTTCTTTAGAGTCATTATTATAAAAGGTAAGCTGTTTTCAGAAGCTTAGTGATAGATTCCTGGCTTGCTATAAATAATCACATCTTATTCTCTGATATGTCAATAGTTTAGTGTTTTGTCTTTATATTCTACAAGTTTGGTTTCATAAAAACAAAATCCCTAAAATATTTATTCAGCATGTGGAAGGTATCTGATTTAGCAGTCTTTTTTTTTTCTGATTTAGCAGTCTTTTAAGGGAAAAAAATATAATAGTGGAGCAATGGAATTTTAGATTAAATAGAAAACAAAATGAAAAAGGAATTAGAATATTTGTGCTTAAAGCGACAAGCAAAGATCTTCCCAGAATACTGACATCTCAGGCTTCCCCAAGTATGCCATACTTTTATACTTAACTCTTTCCTATATTCCACTGGCCTTCCTTAGCAAATGTCAGAATCTTTACATCTTTAGAAACTTCAGTGAAGCTCTACCTCGTTCCCACATAGTCAATGGCTCCCTACACCTTGCTCCCATAAACCACCACACTCATGTCTATTACAGTTATTATAGTCTATTGTTTCTGATACTAACTCCTACTATATTTCAGTCTCATAAAGAAAGGGACAAATTCCTATTCTCATTTGTATCTATCTCACAGTCTAGGCTTAATTCTGACACATAATGAACATTAGAAAAATATTTACAGAATGGATGAAACAGAAAAAAGGAAAATGTCTGCTTGTAGGTGGCAAAACAATGATATTGTTCAAGTGGAATGGAAGAAAACTAAGCTTACACTTTCTTTAGTAAATGGTGTTATACATACGGATCTCTGAGAGCACAAAGTGGGGTGAACAGCCAGGTGTGAGGCTAAAGTGGAGTAAAACTTGCAAAGCAAGCCGGGGATGGGGGCGTTCCAGACAAAGGAATGAAGCAAAGGCACAAAAATACCAAATAGCTGGAAGGGCAAGAGGAAGATGAAAAGGCAGAAGACTAAGTTGTTTTTGCAGCAGGATGAAGGAGGGAGTGGTCAGGAAAAAGAAGCTATTTTAAATGGATACATTTTATTATATGCAAATGATGCCTCAAGAGAGGATTTTAAATACAAGATCACAGAGTATTTTAACTATAGTTGATTCATAGTATCCTGTTAGGTTCAGGGGTACAGGGGTCATGGAGTATTTTTAATGCCATCTTGTTTGTTGTTGACACACCCTCTAACACTGCATTTAGTTATTTCTCCATATACTGGTACATCTTTTTTCTCCACAATTATTCTACAGAGATCCCTGAGGGAAAAGACTGTGTTGTTTATCTTAACCTTACTCATCTTCACCTCCTTAAGGTCTAACATAAGGCATGGCACATTGTAGGTACACTATACTACTGCTTCTGGCACAGGACCTAAGGGCCCAGAAGAAAATGTGTGTGTGTGTGTATAGGCGCACACACATAAAATAAAGTCAGTGTGAAGGCATATTACAGTCTAAACAAAATTCAACAATGGTACCCCTCCATCACTACCAACCTCCTTAGTACATTGGTGCTCATGACTATCCTACTTCAGTTCAGTCACTCAGTCGTGTCTGACTCTTTACAACTCCATGAACCACAGCACGCCAGGCCTCCCTGTCCATCTCCAACTGCCAGAGTCTACCCAAACTCATGTCCATTGCGTTGGTGATGCCATCCAACCATCTCATCCTCTGTTATCCCCTTCTCCTCCTGCCCTCAATCTTTCCCAGCATCAGGGTCTTTTCCAATGAGTCAGCTCTTCGTATCAGGTGGCCAAAGTATTGGAGCTTCAGCTTCAACATCAGTCCTTCCAATGAATATTCAGGATTCATTTCCTTTAGGATTGGCTGGTTTGATCTCCTTGCAGTCCAAGGGACTCTCAAAAGTCTTCTCTAACACCACAGTTCAAAAGCATCAATTCTTCAGCACTCAGCTTTCTTTATAGTCCAACTCTCACATCCATACGTGACTACTGGAAAAACCATAGCCTTGACTAGACAGACCTTTGTTGGCAAAGTACTATCTTACTTAATATACTAAAAAATGGAAAAGTCAGGGCCTCACAGTTTGGGAGGCATTTCATAAACTAAGTATGTAGATAATAAGTAATTAGCACACCCTTACAGATAAAAGTGTTTTCTGAGCTCAGTAATATATTTACACGTTCCCTCCACTCCTACCTCTGGTCCTCCCAACACCTTCTAAGGAGTAAATTTCTAATAATTCAAGAAGTTAAATGCTATCTCCAAAAATTCTAATATTAAAAATCTATGAGAACAAGACAGCTTGCCCAGTTCCTTCTGACCCAGTCTCTTCAGCAAGTCACAACACAGGAAAAAGGTGAGGACTCTGCTAGATGGACGGAGGAGGCAATGGCAACCCACTCCAGTACTCTTGCCTGGAAAATCCCATGGACGGAGGAGCCTGGTGGGCTGCAGTCCATGGGGTCGCTAAGAGTCAGACACAACTGAGCAACTTCACTTCTACTTTTCACTTTCATGCATTGGAGAAGGAAATGGCAACCCACTCCAGTGTTCTTGCCTGGAGAATCCCAAGGACAGCGGAGTCTGGTGGGCTGCCGTCTATGGGGTCACACAGTCAGGCACAACTGAAGTGACTTTAGCAGCAGCAGCGCTAGATGAAAGCACCATAAAGGGACAAAACAACTAGATGCAAAGAGTGACTTGCAATAGAATCTAGGCTAGACTAACAAGTTCTAAAAGATATTTTGGGGATGATCATTCAATTTTGAATATGGACCAGGTAATACATAAAATGCAAATTTACTGACATGAAACACTAGTGAGCACTAGTTGGAATAAAAGCAGATTACAAAATAGCATGTAGAGCATGATCATTTTGCTTAAAAAAGCATGTGCGTGGAAATGGATATAAAAAAATTTACAGAAATTTATGGTAATCTCTGGTGGTAGGAAGATGGTGTTTACTTTCTTATATTTTCTATTTTCTACAATGTACATCTTTGCTTTTATAATAAAAGTTGTTTTTAATTTTAAAAAAGCAGTTAGGTAACCTAGCTTCTTTAGCAAGCATAGTTTTGCTTTAAAATAGTTTAGATCACTATATTAAGACTATAGTTTCCATTTTTGTTTTCAAATTCTTCTTTCTCACAAAGATATTTAGCACTGTATCCAAAGTTACAATGTACAATGTATTTCCTGAAATTACTTAAGGAGCATTTTGACTGAGAAAAATTTTACATTGAGGTTTATTCTTCTTTTTTGCTGCTTTTGTTTTGGTTCCTAAGCAAGATTTTTCACACAAGATGTTGTATCAGACAAGATGCCATATGTCCTCAAAGCTCAGCAGGAACAACTCAGAGTCTGTAAAACAGATTTAATGATGCTTTTTCATAAATTGACTTCCCTATGATCCTTAAAATATGCACATATTTTGAGAAACCAATAATCAGGCAAACCTAATTAAGAAAGATAATTATAACTAACCAAAAAGGTTGGCAAATCACATTTAGAGATGTATATTCAGATATTTGCCATGAGTTTCATGTTCAATAAATATAATCCTTGGATAATTAATTTACATTAAGTTTTCAGAAAAAAATCATTATTTTGAGCATTTTGCTTTTATTCCACATAGTTCTTTTTCCCGTCCATGCTAGATGTTTATGCCTTTGGGAAGAAAACACCAATACCTTACAAATGCTGGCTCTCTTGACAGAGCATCAACATATGAGGATACAAAAGTGAAAATTCATTATCCACTTACTTTGTTTAATACCAAACATTCATGTATTTTAAAGTATCAAAAAGATATAACTGCCAGTAAAAAAAAAAAAAGGCTAAGTAAAAGGATTCTCCTCCTCCAAAACCAACCAAAAAATTAAATAAAGAAGAAACCTCTTTGGAACAAGAAGTGACAACTCCACAATGGGAACTATGGAGCACATCTCAACCACAGAGGTAATGTTACCACCCATACTTCCTCATACATCAGTGGAAGTAGGTTTTCCTAAAAGTTCAAGTCAGATGAGGCCTAAAGGCAGAGGAGGCCTATCCAATGACTAAGGCAACCAGATGCAGAGTTTTAAATCTGGGGAAAGGGGTGGGGGGAGTTGGGAACTTGGGATGGTTATAGGAAAGTAAGGGCAGTAAAGACATAGAACAAGTAAGAGTATAATAGGAGATACCGCTAAAAGAGAAACCTGTTTTTTTGTTGTTGCGGTTTTTAAATATGTTACCTCTGACCTAACCTTAGAGGAGGGAGATTTTCAGAGGAAAAGCAGTCAGGTCAGGAGATCACAGAGTCTCTTACTTCGCTGGTATTGCCATGAGTCACATCACCTGTTAAAAGCTAAACTCTAAGGGAAGACTACCCCAAAGGGAAAAAAAATAGCCTATTTAATGAGAGGACTTCTGAAGCAAAAACCAAAACTACAACCAAAGATTGTCCCAGTTCACATTCCCCTTACCCCATGAGCAAAGATGAAGAACATAAAAAGAAAAACAATGAAACAGATAAAAATTTCAAGCTAATAGTTTCCAATGTCTGCGGGGAAATTTTAGATAAAAAGGCTCATTTAAGGGACTTTTCTGGTGGTCCAGTGGTTAAGAATCTGCCTTCCAATGCAGAGGATGGGGATTCAATCCCTGGTCGGGGAACTAAGATCTCACATGACTTAGGGCAACTAAGCCCATGTGTCACGCTAGAGAAGCCTCCACTTTCCTCAGGAAAGAGCCATGTGCCACAGTGAAGACCCAGTGCAGTTCAGTTCAGTCGCCCAGCCGTGTCCGACGCTTTGTGACCCCACAGACTGCAGCACGCCAGGCCTCCCTGTCCATCACCAAATGCCAGAGTTTACTCAAACTCATGTCCATTGAGTCAGTGATGCCATCCAACCATCTCATCCTCTGTTGTCCCCTTCTCCTCCCGCTTTTAATCTTTCCCAGCATCAGGGTCTTTTCTAATGAGTCAGTTCTTCACATCAGGTGGCCAAAGTATTGGAATTTCAGCTTCAACATCAGTCCTTCCAATTGATATTTAGGACTGATTTCCTTTAGGATGGACTGGTTGGATCTCCTTGCAGTCCAAGGGACTCTCAAGAGTCTTCTCCAACACCACAGTTCAAAATCATCAATTCTTTGGCACATAGCTTTCTTTATAGTCCAACTCTCACATCCATACATGACCACTGGAAAAACCATAGCCTTGACTAGATGGACTTTTGCTAGCAAAGTAGTGTCTCTGCTTTTTAATATGCTGTCTAGGTTGGTCATAACTTTTCTTCCAAGGAGCAAGCATCCATTAATTTCACGGCTGCAGTCACCATCTGCAGCAATTTTGGAGCCCCCAAAAATAAAGTCTGTCACTGTTTCCCCATCTATTTACCATGAAGGTGTTTGGGGAAGCACACTGACCAAAACCGCCCACCCTGGCCAGGCACCATAGTAACCATTTGCATGAATTGTTTTACAACAGGAGGTCCTGCTAAGGGACGCGGAATAAGCCACCACCAACCAGAAGGGTTCGGGAAAGGTCAAAAGGAGACACCATATGTCTGACCACCTCCCAGAATCCTTCTCTCTGGCATCCATCTTGTCTGAACAAAGCGTGCACCACCAGGAAGGACTCTGAGTCCGAATGATTGGCTAAAGACAACCCGGAAACTAATCCCATCACCATAAAACCCGAGACTGCAAGCCATGTGACAGAGCTGTTCTCCTGGGTTCCCCTACCCTAGTGCTCTCCACCTGGGTGCCCTTTCCCAATAAAATCTCTTGCTTTGTCAGCACATGCGTCTCCTTGGACAATTCATTTCCAAGTGTTAGACAAGAGCCCACTTTCGGCCCCTTCCTGCAACAAAGTGATGGGACCAGATGCCATGATCTTAGTTTTCTGAATGTTGAGCTTTAAGCCAACTTTTCACTCTCCTCTTTCACTTTCATCAAGAGGCTCTTTAGATTTTCTTCACTTTATTCCATAAGGGTGGTGTCATCTGCATATATGAGGTTACTATTATTTCTCCTGGCAATCATGATTCCGGCTTGTGCTTCATCCAGCCCAGCATTTCTCATGATGCACTCAGCATATAAGTTTAATAAGCAGGGTGAGAACATACAGCCTTGAAGTACTCCTTTACCGATTTGGAACCAGTCTGTTGTTCCATGTCCAGTTCTCACTGTTGCTTCCTGACCTGCATACAGATTTCTCAAGAGGCAGGTCAGGTGGTCTGGTATTCCCGTCTCAAAGAATTTTCCATCGTTTATTGTGATACACACAATCAAAGGCTTTAGCATAGTCAATAAAGCAAAAGTAGACATTTTTCTGGAACTCTCTTGCTTTTTCGATAATCCAACAAATGTGCAGCCAAAAATAAAAACATTTCAATAAAGTAAAAAGCTCAATTAAAAAAAGAAACAAGTTTCAAAGAAATAAGATGACAAGGTCCAGATTTAAAAAGGAAAGAGAGAAATGGAAATATTGCTGAGACAAAAAACATCACAAAGAAAAACAGATGGAATGAATACAACTAAAACTACAATTAAAAACAAGATGGACAGGATGGAGTAAGTCATCTTAAAAGGAAGGTGGGGGAAAACACAACACATATAATTGGTGTTTTGAAAGAACAGAAAATAATTAAATGCAGAAAAATACCCACCCTCCAAGTATAATGGGCATCATTGGTGGTCAGGAAGGAACAAATGAACACTTGTATTCTAGTTTCACCTATCAGACTGATAAAATTTAAGTCATACAAATAGCCATTATTGGTGAGCATTTCATCCACTGTCAGTGAGAATCGAACTAGAAATGTCCACTCTGGAACAAGTGGTATCATCTAGGAAAGCTGAAGACAGACACACTCCATGACTCACTCATGGCTAAGTACAATCCTAGCCATGGTACACATGTTTACATGAACCAGTATACATGTATAGAGCTGTTCAAAAGAGATGACTTTTTTCATAATTGTCAGAATCCAGTAACATCTGTAAGCCCATCAGCAGGAGAAAAGATTCACATTTTGTGGAATATTCATGCAATAGACTACTTACTACCCAACAGGGATCAGCAAAGTTTTCTGTAAAGTGCTAGATAGTAAACACTTTCTACTTTGAGAACCTGTGATCTCTGTTGCAATTACTCAACTCTGCCATGGAAACACAAAGGCAGCCAAAGACACTACACACACAAATCAACTGCCATGTTTCAATCAAACTTTATTTACGGACAATAAAATCTGTATGTCATAACTGTCACACCACAAGATATTATTTTTCTTTAGACCTTTTAAAATATCATTTAGAAATTTTAACACCATCTCAGCTCGCAAGTCATAAAAACAGGCAGCTGCCTAGCCTCCAGGTCAGAGTACAGCAATGAAAATATACAAAGCACAGCCAACTGCAGAAGACTCATGAATCTGCAAACATGAGATTAAGTTTTTTAAAAAGTGTGCAAATTCCACATATAAGTGAGATCATTAAAATTTTTTTCAATTTAAAAAGTTCAAAAAGAATATATGCTAAAGAGGAAAATTATGATTATATCAATATAGATACAGCATTTAACAAAAACCCAACACTCTTAAACCAGGAATAGACGAAAACGTCCCAAGTTTGATCTCAAACATCTACAAAAAGCCAACAGCCAAGTTCATACTGGATCCTTTGCCCCTAAGATCTAGGACAAGGCAAGAACGTCCTACCTCACCATTCCTATTCAACATCACACTGAAAGTCCAGCGAGTACAATAAGGAAATAATATACAAATTGGAAAGGAAGAAATAACATTATCTTTGCTCACAGGTGACATGATTTTCTATGCAGAAAATGCCAAGAGGTGGGGAGGTGAAGGAGGGGAATACCTCCTGGATCTAACTAATAAGCCAGTATGGTAAGGTTACAGGATAGAAGGTTAATACATAAAAGTCTACTGCCTTCCTGTATATCATAAATGGATAACTGAAATGTGAAACTTAAAAAACAATACCATTTATAACAAACGGAGAGCTATGTTCACAGACTGGAAAACTTACTGTTGGCAAGACATCAGTTTTCCCAATCTGATCTACAGATTCAATGGAATCCCAATCAAAATCCCAGAAAATATTTTGTGACTATCAACAAACTGATTCTAAAGTTAGAGTCCCCGAAATAAAAGTCCCCAAATAGTCACCACAGTGCTGGAGTACAAATTTTGAGGACATGCACAACCCAATTTCTATAATCACAAAGCTATAGAAATCAACAGTGCAGAATTAGCAAAAGCATACACATCAATGAAACAGAAAAGAGCTCAGAAACAGACCCACATAAATACAATCAATTGATCTTTGACACATAAACAAAGGTAATCAAATAAAACTGATGCTATCCATACACACAAAAAAATTGACAGACCCTACATCTTTCACAAAAAAGTCAAAGTGGATCACAGACCTAAATGTAAAACATAAAACACTCAAAAAATAACAAAGAAAAATCTAGGTGACCTTGGATTTGACTATGAATTTTTATATATACCACCAAAACATGATCCATTAAGAAAAAAATTGGTAGATGTCATTAAAACTAAAACATTCTGCTCTACAAAAGACACTCCACAGACTGGAAGAAAATAATTGCAAAACACATATTTGATAAAGGACTTATATCCAAAAACACACACAAAAAAACTTAAAAGTTCAGTAAAACAAATGATCCATTTTAAAATGAGTAAAATATCTGAACAGATGTTCACCAGAGAAAATATACAAGTGGCAAAACAAAAAAACACTCAGTGATTTAATGATTTAACATCATTTGTAATTAATAAATCCATGCAGTGCAAGTTTAAGTAAACCAAACTAGACCATTTCAGGAAATGAATGCTGACGTAAGACTACAAGAAAAGCAAGGAAACAATGACTCTCAAAGTCAGGTTAGGGTCCTCCCAAGGGAAAGAAGGGGCCATGATTGGGAAGGGATAATAGGAGTTTTGCGGAGGCAGTGAAGATTTGGGTCTTCACCCAGGTGGTGGTTCCCTGAAAATTTGGCTTATATAAACAATTCTTACAACTGTACAATTTAGTTTCATTCCATTTTCTCTACATTATGTTACAATAAAAAAGTTTAATATTTCAGTGATATAATAGAATAATAATAAAATTTAAAAGCATCAATAGGGTATCCTCCACCCCAGGAAAAACAATTCTGAAGCATCATCAAGACATGCTCAGGGGAAGTTTACTGAAAAACTAGGCAGAAAAAGTCACATTCATGAAAAGGAAAGTCAAGTTGGCCTTATATTTCTCTACAGTAATCTTCAAAACAAGGTGGGGGGATAGATTTATCTCAGTTTATAAAACAATTTCTGTCTACCTATCATCTATAATATGCATGGGGAGCTGTGTAGAAGGTTCACAAATTTGAAGGATGTTTTTAGCTGGATGATACAACTTTGGCTTTTTTTTCCCTTTTTTATAATTTTTCTGGGTTGCTTAAATTTTTTCATTATATGAAATTTTTACAAAAACAATGAAGTCATTATCATTGAGGATGGGGAGGAGGTATATCACATTTCACTTTGAGGTTAAAAGTCCAGACTCCAGATTCAAACTGCCTGAGTTTGAATTCAGGTCTGCCAGGAAGCAAAATCCATTGTTAACTATGATTTACACATACTCTTCATTTCCATTTTTCTTTACTTGTACAATCTTTAGCTCATCTTAGATACTAGGAATTTGGCAAGCGAGATAAAAGAAAATTCACCCCCTGGGGAATTAGCCTCCAGGTAAAGTTTCCACCTCTGATACCACTAACTTTCACTTAGTCTCCAAGCAATAGGGCCATCAGTGGAAAATCCTAACCCATCTTAGACATTTATGCAGTACTTACTATGTGAAGGTTCAATCTAAATGCTTTAAATATGTTGATTTTCTTACTATTCACAACATCCCTGTAGGGTAGTTTTACCACCTTCTTCCTATGAATGAGCAAACTAGGTTCAAAAAGTACATCACTTACCAAAGGTCATACAAATAGCAAGTGGAGAAGCTAAGAAATAAAATCCCATCTGGCCTCAAAAGTCCAGACATGTATAATATATTCTATATACAGTAACATTAATTTCGTCCCTAGGAAACTGTGTTTACCAGTGTAGACTTGTCTCTGGAGAACGTTCAAATCACCACCTACTATCAGTCAAGCTGAGTCCCCAGTGCCTGTCCAACTTTACTGGACACATCCGGTACCACACCCTGCTGCTGATTGTGCACCCTCTCCCCCAAATTCCTATTCACTAGTAAGGCTTCCTCTACCCAAACTGGGCTACGTAAATGTGATTGGCTCACATTTATAAGAAGAGACTATTTGGGGTGGTTCTATTTTCAGTTATTAGACTTTGTTCTTTCTATGCCTGAGTTGAGGCAAGGGATAAAGAAAATCACTTCAACAGCAACTTTTTTACACTTGAAATAAATACACCTAATATCCAGTCATTAAAAGTGCATTAGTCTCCTTCCAAGGGGTTCCTAGAGTACATAATAATAAAAATTTTAAGAGGAAGCTCAATCCCTGTTTGGCCTAGATCCTAGAGTCTGGGTATTCAGTCACAAGTCATCAATCTCCCCTCTCCTTCAACCGCCTAGAAAAAAAAGCAATTCCTAGAAAAACTGCTTTTGGTTGAAACCTGGGTAATTTTAGCCTCGGCTCTTGGCAACACAAAGAGCCAGCTGCAAATTACAGCCAAATCTAAACTCTTCGTAAGACAAGACTGTGAATCTCAGCTGCTCCTGCACTGCCTTGCCATCGAAGCCCTTCTGAGTTTCTGTCTATAAGAAGTGGGAATGAAATACAGCTCCACATGAAATACTGACCTAAGACCATAGAAACAGTCAACAAAGGACCAGGTCTAAGCAGTTAGCTTGAAACTGAAATTCTAGACACTCAGAGCATGTCAAGCACTTCTTTCTTCTTTTATAAAACAAGAGTGACCACAGAGAATCTTTGTAAAGCTGTCAGCTGACATAACAGTACAGAACCCTGCCCAGGACTGAATGGTCAGTTGAGAGCGCTTCACCTTTCGTTCCCTTGATCCTGTGATGGTATATCCTCTATACACATCATTAGTGACAATTAACTTGCAATCTGAGGTTTACTTGCTTCTAAGTTGCTGCAATTAAAGTGACAAAATAAGGAGCTAAGACATGAAGGAAATGGCTCTCCGATTATCAAACAAAATATTTAGGTGTGCAATTATTTCCCTTCTGGAGAAAGGAAAGAAGGGACCTTACATTTGTCAACTTCCACTCTTACCTGCTACTTACATTTTATAAATATGGTGAGGCTCTATGAGATAAGCTGTCCTCTAGGATGTGTAGTTCAGGAAAGACTAGAACCAGAATTTGCAGAGTGCCAGGCTCCAAGTTCACATCCTACTCACTGTACCTCGGTGCTTCCAAGAGAATTATTGTGAAAATCTGAGTTGCTCACTGAGGGGACTAAGAAATGAGTCACAAATGCAGGTACACACAAAGGAAGGTTGTTCTTGACATTTACCAGGAAAGACTAGATTTAACACTTTCTTTTGTAATATACACAAATATATTATCACAATACAGGCTTCCCAAGTGCCATTAGGGGTAAAGAATCTGCCTGCCAAAGCAGAAGACATGAGAGATGAGGGTTTGATCCCTAGATCAGGAAGATCCCTGGAGGAGGGCATAGCAATACACTCTTGGTAATCGGCCACCTACCTGTATATGTCCTTCTCATCTCTAATATCTCCCATTCCAAACTGTCCTCTGTTTTATAGTGATCTTCCTAAACTATCAGATCATGTTAATTCTCTGCTACTGACAGTAGTATCTCTATGCTAGGACAGTAGCATCTCTATGCTTCCCATCTTTTAACTGGGAAGATAATCCACTGAGGTGTAATCTGTGCTTGTATTGGCTGTGTCCTGTATCTGCACTTGTATAAATGTATTATCTTACTCATGTATTCATTTCCTTATTTCTTGCCTGGAGAATCCCATGGACAGAGGAGCTGGGTGGGCTACAGTCCACAGGGTCACAGACATGACTGTACACATGCACATTATCAGAATATATAGTTTTCAGAAAAAGATCTTGCCCCCTTCCCCCCCCCCCAAATATACATTTGTATACATTCCCTTTCAGTGTGAAGAGCACAGAGAAGGATGCCTTTCCCCCTCCCAAAGAATAACTTGAAACAGGATTCTCTCCCCCATCATAAATTTGCCCTTCCACAAGAGTAATTTTGGAATGGAATCACTGGTGGGCTTCAACCAGTCAACCATTCCATCAACATTTACCAACAGCCCTACATATGCCAGGGATTGATATACAGAGACAAAAGATAGTTTCTGATTTCAAGAAATGTAAACTGTAATGTGAAAGCAGGTGGTAAACACATTATTATACTGGAAAAATACTCTGGAATGTCACAGAAACCAAAAATTGAGTTGGGACAGAATGGAAATGACAGAACACCAGCAAAGGCTTCCAGTTTAGAATATGGCCAGGTGTACCCGGCAAGTATTTGGGAGCAAGTGGCCAGTTATGACCAGAGTAGCTTATGGTGTGAATGTCCTGGAGGGGGTAAGAGCAGTTTGGATTGAGGTCTAAGAGCCATACGCAGTTCATTCTGTTAAGATATTCTGTGCCATTTTGAAAGAAGGCTGAGTTCTATCCAGAGGCATAGAGGTGCTACTGTTAGTAGCAGAGAATTAAAGTGATCTGATAATTTAGGAAGATCACTGTAAAACAGGACAGTTTGGAATGGGAGATATTAGAGATGAGAACATACAGGTAGGTGGCCAATTACCAGAAGTACTAGTGATGAGAGGCTGAGCCAAGGGAGCAACAGTAGGTACAGGGGATCGAGAGAAGGAATATAGAAAAAGTTAAATAAATTTGACAGCCTAGGGTGATGGGCAAGGAAAGGACTGGATAATATCCAGTATTCCAGCCAGGACAATGATACCTTCACTGGAAGAAGAGAAGTTGTTAAAAATTAAAAAGGAGACAACAGCACTAGTTTTAGATAGTTTTTTCTTAATTTTTTAAACCTGTGGTTGCTTTATTTCTAATATTCCTACTAGTGCAGCACCAATAAACAAGAACTTGATTATTTACAACAACAGTGGTAACACCCACAGGATATTTTAAAATAAAAAACAAATGGCTTGGCCCATCTTCCCCAAAAGAAGGAAATGCACACGGCCAAGAACAAGAAATACGGAAATGAATACATGGGTAAGACAACACATTTCTGCAAGTGCAGATATAGGACACAGCCAATACAAGCACAGATTACACCTCAGTGGATTATCTTCCCAGTTAAAAATCACACAAAGCTTCTCAAAAGGACTTTACCATGTGAGTCCACTTCGCATTCCACTCCTTTCCCCAAATTACACACTTAGATTTATCATTATGAACGTTGACAAAAGAAACTAACTAGAATTTAGGGTTCATCTACATTTGGAAGTACAAAGGAAGAGCAATAATTCCTTATCCAAAGCCCTCTGGGGCAGTCAGATGGTAGAAAAGAGTAAAGTATCAATATTTATTGCATGTATTAGTAATAGGGAGATGTGTTTTGCCTCCTTGAGCAGTTTTAAAACAAAGTTGCAAATTCCTCAACACTTAGCCCAATGAGAGGAGGGTTATGATCTCTCTTTACAACTTGGTGGGCTTGAGACTCAATCCATAATAGAGGGCAAGGAAAGTGACACAGTATGACCTCAGAGGATAGACCCATAAAGGCCAGGTGTCTTTTGCCTGGTTCTGCTGGAACTCTTGCTCTTGGCTCGCTGAGCTGCCAGGTAGCAAGCCTGACTATCCTGAGGTTGCCAAGTCACAGAAGACACAGACAAAGACCACATGGAAAGACCGGGAGCCGCACACAGATTTGGAGGGTGCCCATGCAACCCCAAGATATCCCAACCCAAGAGTGACATGTGAGCAACAATACCTCCAGATGATTTCAGCCTCCAAAATTTATGTCCCCGGGGCTGAGGACTCAGACACTGTAGAAGAAAAGCAAACCATCTCCACTCCAAATTGTACAAATTTCTGACCCACGGGATCCATGAGTGTGATGAAAGGGTTGCTGTTTTAGAATTCTAGGTGCTGAATGGTCTGTTACCCAGCAATGGAAAACTAGAACACCTCCATTAAAGAGGCAGCCACTACTGCATCTGCTGACCATGTGGGGGTGCGTGACCAGCAACAGAAGACCCTCCCACTTATCAAGAGAAGACAGAAATTTAGGTTTGTACGCAACTTTTCCAACTGCTAGAAAACTGTGTGGGCCAAATGAAACATGACTGTGACTGGATCTGGTCCTTAGATCATTAGTTTGCAACTCCTCGTGTAGAATGTAGAAGCTACAGCGGCACAGGCCTCTTTCAACAAGCACATGGTCAGTGAGTGGGTCAGACCACCCTGCCGTCTCCACTCTGCACCACACCAGCTTTCACAGCTGCTTCTCGTTAGACAACACTAAGAAAGAAACAGCTCTAGATAAGTCTGAGACACTCCCCCAAATGTTCCTAAAAAGCACTCTAGGATGTGCTTTAGTTTTTAAATCTCCGAATGATTTTAAGGTCCACACTCTAACACCCAAAGCCATGGGGTTGATGTTAAAATTCAAGGACCACTAAATTTGGAAGTCACAAATGTGAGTTCAAGCAGCCAACCTGAGATCCACAGTCTATAAAGCAGAGCTGGAGAATAAAAGTTCAACTGGAGAATAAAAGGGAGCACTGAGCCTAGTACCTAGGGCTGGGTTGTGTATTGTGCTTAGTCACTCAGTCATGCCCAACTCTTTGTAACGCCATGGACTGCAGCCCGCCAGGCTCCTCTGTCCATGAGGATTCTCCAGGCAAGAATACTGGAATGGGTTGCCATAGCCTCCTCCAGGGGACCTTCCCAACCCAGGGATAGAACCCAGGTCTCCCACATTGCAGGCAGATTCGTTACCAGCTGAGCCACCAGGGAAGCCCAAGAATACTGGGGTGGGTGGTCTATCCCTTTCTCCAGGAGATCTTCCCAACCTAGGTGTTGAACTGGAGTCTCCTGCATTGCAGGAGGATTCTTTACCAGTTGACTTACCAGGGAAGCCCAGTACCTAGTAGTAAGCTCAGTAAAACATAAAAGAAGATCCCCTGGAGAAGGAAATGGCAACCCTCTCCAGTCTTCTTGTCTAGGAAATCCCATGGAGAGCAGAGCCTGGCAGGCTACAGTCCATGGGGTCACAAAGAGTTGGACATGACTCAGTGAGCGAAAGCACCCATAAATAGAGGAATAAATAACCATTTCAATAGGTGATGTGTCCCATCTTCCTTTAAAATGTATTTTGGCATCTCCACAAAGACAAAACCACAACCCAGTCTAAATTCACTTAGGTCTTAAACTGATGTGAATTATTAAGTCTCTAAAACAGAAATGACAAATTCTCCCAAGTTTCTATCTCTGATGGTGACCTAGCAGTACAGCTAGTTCATTACAGCCCAATACAGAATAAAACCTTTGCCAAAAATGAAAGTATAGACAACCAAAAAAAAGGTCACTTTGATTTAAACTATGAAATAGGAAATTTTGTATATGAGTCAACACTGACTTCTGGGGGGAAAAAAAAAACACTCTATTCATACCCAGGTCTCCCACAATGCAGGCAGATTCTTTACCAGCTGAGCCACCAGGGAAGCCCATTTGTATCTCTAAGTTTTACCAAATATCACCCAGGCCTAAATTAATCTTTTTGTGACTAGGATTTTGCTTAATTTTCTTTATAAGAAGCAGAGAAAAGAAGGCACATGAGAATCCACAAGAATGTTTACTTTCAAATAGGTTGCATTCAACAAATTAGCATTCTGTTTACTTTCTTTAAAGTCACTGTGCCACAGCCTTCTGTAGAAGGAAACTACGATAGAAATTATCACATCAAGACCAAATAAGAAAGACAACTTGAATATGAACTCTGACAGCAAATTCAAATCTGCCACCATTCTTCCATCTGCTCAGAGAAATATGGCTCAGAATGGCCAGACACTGACACCATGGCCAAAGGATTCCTTCCTTCATTTCCTTTCCGCCTGATTTAGACCCCAGGCACACACGCACAGGAAGTTCTTGTGATGGTGAAGAATGCCTGCTGCCTCCTATCTGTCACTAAGGATACAGTTCATTGCAGCAATGCATTATAACCGAGGGATTTCTGAGATTCCGTATGGGGTACAGAAGGAAGTTCTGGTTTCTTTGGTATTTATGAAAGGATTCTGGAGACCAGAACATGCCAAGAGTTTACAAGGGGACAGGAGGAACATCCTTACTACCAGCTCTCCTGATAATGCTCTCTCCTCCCCTGCCCCCCTTTAATCACATGTACTGAGTGAGCCTGGAAGAGGGGAATGAGGTAGAAGCTGGAAATTATTATATTGAAGTCTGTCAAGTCACTGTGAAAGTTTCTCTGACTCAAGCTGGGTTCAAGACACTTCTTGACCCAATGGCAAGTGGTTCACCATGGGCCCAATAAATTCTAAGCTTCCATTCATCAATCCAGGCTCTTTTTGATTTACATGAACCCAGGATTCCAGAAGCCCTGACTATAGGAAAGCAGAGGCTCCTGTGTTGCTATAAAAAAAAAACACCACTGCTTCAAAATGGTCTGCTGCAATGAACTGTATCCTTAGTGAGTTTTAACACCTTGGTAGTGGTATAAGATTAGGCATATGTTTGTGAGAGGGAGTATGTGTGTATAAGAGAAAGGGCAGAGATCTAGAACAAAGCCTCATTTTATAGATAAAATTACCAATTTATCTTTTCTTTCTGAGCTAATATAATTTAGTATCCTGAATAAAAGCTGGCTTTTAAATAAATAAATCTTCTGATCAGAACTCAGAATTGAGTCAATGGGTCATTTAATGACCCTAAAACTCAAACATGACCTTTTCAAATGGCAACCCACTGATGTAACAATAAAGATCAAATTTATCTAATTAAGCTAAGAAAACAAATTCTGCCCAAGTAGTTCCACAGAACAGAGAGGAAAAGGGGAGGCTCCAACAGAATAAAGTTATTTGTTGGTTGATTCAAGGATAAACATTAAGTTAAATTTCTCTAGAAAAGTTTGTCACTACTATGATAATCACTCAAAATGACCCGCACACACCTCAGCAGCTCCAGGTAGAGGTTAACAGAAGCTTGGTTTCCTTCAAAGAATTTACATTTTGTTTCTTCTCCAGCCCCAGAGGGCATCACAAAATAAAGAACAGATGGTAGAGACTAAAAGAGGAGACCCTGAAGGTGAAGGTTTTTGAAGATGCACTAATTTAAACATCTACCTCTGAAAAAGACAGTCCCCAAGCCTATAAATTAACCTGAATGTGTGTTTTCATAACATGCCTATCATCACAGCTGAGACCCAAGTTCACACCCTCAGTGACAAGAAGAATCAAGAAATGGTGTTATCTGGGACCATCAATTCTCTGGTCCAGAAACCCAGCTCGTGCATCCAAATGTTGCTTCTTTTGGCCTCTCTGGGTTAGATCATGGGTTTTCAAACTTTGTAAAAGTCACCTTTGTTCCACAGAAGCTTAAGCAGAAGTGTGAACAAGCCAGTTCATGCAGGGCTGCTCCAGGTGAAGGGCGCCTGTGGTCACCTGCAGCCGGTGGCAGAGTCTGGCTCCTCCCACCCCTGCCAGGGCTCGGTGGAACACTTTAAAAACCATCCGAGACTGAATAGACAGCAACAAGGGCTAAACTGAGGTCAAAACAGTAAATTTGGCCCATATCTGAGCGACATCAGAATGAATGAAACATAAAGGCTAAATTAGGTTAATTTTACATTACATCAACCCAAAGGTCAACAAGTTCCAAGAACATTTTTCTCACTTTATTGTTTTAACAGAATTAATTTATTGATTTGCACCTAGCAGTGTATGTCTGCTTTCTGGAGAATGAGGCTATATTTTCCCCAAAACCTTATCACATATTTATTACTGACTGAAAAGATACTAGTTAGAAGATGGGTTTTCTTAGCTGATGACCCTCATTGTAAAACTTGCCCACTAAAAAAAGAACTGTAACTCAGCATAGCCTTTGCTAGAAAAACTAATGGAAGAAGATTAAATGGGAGCATAAATTTGGGTACATAAAGCCCTCACGCACTGATCACTGTAAAATTTTTTTCCTTCAGGAATCCTAAAGAAAAGAAACAAAGAAATTAAGCTGAGTTATAAAATCCTAACAAGGGATTTTTTTAATGCTAATGAACTAGCTTTTCTGGTCCATTTCATTTAATCAAAAGGTCGCAACAATGGAAAATATTTTACCTTCCTCCTAGTATGAGAAGTTAATGTCTACTAGGAAACAATATTGGAAAGCAATACCCTCTTGTAACCTAGCCTCTACCCACTTTGCAGCATCACCTGCCACAACCTAACGAAGACATCCAGCACAGACCTTCTCCCACCCTCATGGGTCCTTAATACCATTTGTGCATTTCTGGTTCACATTGTCTCTTCCAGACATCCTCAACCCACCTGCCAGTGAATCCAAATTCGACTCCTCCCAAGACCCAGCCTGACAACAGGGCTCCCTGAGCGGCCAGCACTGATGTGACAGAATGTGAACCCTCGCTCAGGCTCACAGAGGCCCACAGCACCGAGAGTTCCCTCTGTCCACCTGGCTCATAATCACACACCTCCTCCCACGGACAAGGTGGGCAGCTAATTCCTAGTATGAAGGGCCTGTGGCTCACTCTTCTGCTCCGCCTCATAGAGGATGTATCACCAGGCTGCACCCACACGGAGCATACAAACACTTGTTGAATAGATGTGTTTATACCCATGTCCTCAGACGGTAAAGAGTCTGCCTATAGTGTGGGAGACCCAGGTTCGATCCCTAGGTAGAGAAGATCCCATGGAGAAGCAAACAGAAACCACGCCAGTATTCTTGCCTGGAAAATCCCAAGGATGGAGGAACCTGGCAGGCTACAGTACATGGGGTTACAAAGAGTCCAACACGACTGAGCAACTTCACTTTTCACTTTCACAAATGCGTCATTTTCAATCATCTCCCATCTACACATGAGACAGTGGAGATACTTAAAAGCAAGTGAAACATGAACAGAGTTTGGTTTTCTGCTACCACCCACACTCTTGAGTCTTTTACCAGCTCATGCTTCTCCCAACTGTCATTTATGTTTGTTTGGCTATGTTGTTTATCTCAGGACATGCTGTGATTAGCCTTTAATTTGTTGTAATAAATCTGTTACCCCTGATACTGCTTAGAACATGTGCCTGGCTGATAAGCCAAGGAAAGCTTTACAATGGAACTTTGCTTTTCCCTTCGGTTCATGGTACCTACTCAGTTTCATCGAAGAGTCTCCCTCCAAGGTAGTTCAAGCTCCAGCTGTGAAGTTATAGGGTTGAAGTGCTAAATAATGGAAAGAATGCCTCCTCTTTCACCCCAAGATTCCAGGAAAAGGTAACCAACATCTGGCTGGATGGGACATAACAAAAACATGAACAGTATGGTGACACTGTGTCACCACTGGCTTATTCTCTTCCGATCTTGAGTTGATTAAACCATCCTCTCCCATTTGGTACAAAGGTGGCAAAGAGATCTGAGAAAATCTGGTCTACAAAGGAGCAGAAAGTAAATTCCTCCACTCTGATTTTCCAGAGCACTGTCCCACTAAGCAACAGGGAAATAAGAATCGACCCAGAACGCATTTTTCACCCATGGCCAACCTATTTGCAGCCTACCATCTGAGACCACCCGAAGAGAAGAAATCTTACATCAGAAGAAATCTTACATCTTGGGATGCTACAAATCCCAAGACACCTCCGCTATAGCCTCTAGAGCTCCCTGTTCACCCATGAGGTATTCAATCATTACTGTCGCCATGCCAAAGGGGACTGGGTCTGTTTGGACATTGCTGGGTGAATGCTGCAAACCCCACAAGTTCCTGACAAGGCAGAGAGATGCAGGGCAGGACTTAGTGCCACAGTTCTCAGACGGTGCCAGACACAGTGAACCTTTCACCTGAGCACAGAAGCCCTCAAGGGTAACATCCTCACTGCTCTGTGAGGAGCCCAGACCCAGCTGCACAAACTCTGGAAGAAGGCAGGTGGGCTCACACGCAGAGAGAGGAGCCCCAAGTCCAAGTTGGTCAGGCCCTCAAGTTGATGTCTTCCCGTCCTTATGAGAGGAGGAGCAAGAAGCTGGAAGTGGTACATGGGCTGTAGTTTCTGGCTTCCATCAGTTCACCTAGACTCTGCCTAAGTGAAATCAACATTGTGGGTTCTGTGTTTATCAACATGTCAAGCTGTTGAAACTGGATTTTCTATGATGACTGAGATAAAAATAAAGTCCACAAACATGCTGGGCACTAGACATGCACTTCACATTGCATCCCGGAATCTGAAAGCCAGGCTATATGTTGTTACTATTTCCAAAAAAAGTTTAGTAGAGATGTATCAGTACAATGTGAGGGGAAAAAACTACACTTTAGCAAATAGTATCTTTTGTTTCTAAATGTTCAAATGATCTTTTGTGTGACAGACGGTGTTAATAGATGATTGTTTTACGGTAGCCCTTACCTAACAAACATAGAAAGTTGGCAATTCTTGGTTTTTTCTCAGGTTTTATACATCTATAACATCCAAATTCTGAGACTACTGACTTAGAAAAAATGTATTCCAAGCCCCTTGTCTGAGAGGTAAATTATTGTGCCCACTGAAGTGGGTGGTGTCCTAAAGGTCATACAGCAAAGTGCAACGTTGAAAGTGGCAAAGCCAGTTGTATACCCAAGTCTCCTTTTATGAAGTTAGGGTATCACACTTTAACTCCATGAAAAAATGTAATAATTTTTAACTGTTTTGAAATACGTTTTAAATAAATACCACTTAAAGGAAATTTATAAGACTGCTTCATTGTTCTTAAGTTATAAAGCTAGTGTGCCATATGCCAATTTAAGGATGGCTAGAGCCACGTGGTGCTGGAGCAACTGTGAGGAGATACCCCACACCCAAGGGTAGAGAAGCCCCAGCAAGATGGTAGGCACAGGAGCTTGGCACTTGTCTTCCGCTGCTTGGCGCTGGAGCAACTTTGAGGAGATACCCCACGCTCAGGGGCAAAGAGAAGCCACAGCAAGACAGCAGGAGGGGCGAAATCACGTTTAGAATCAAACCCCATACCTGCCAGAGACAATCAGGTCTCAAACATTATGCACACCAGGACCCAGAGACCCCACAGAGACCGAGACAGAACTGTGTTTGAGTGTCTCCTGAGAGGCACGGGTCAGCAGAGGACTACTGCAGGGGCAGGGGCTCTGAGTGAAGCAAATCTGGGTATGGCATAAGCCCTCTTGAAGGAGGTGACCATTAACCCCACCATAGAATCATAGAACCCCTTCAGAATTTACACAGGACTGGGGAAACAGACTCTGGGAGGGCACAAACAGAACCTTATGTGCACCAGGACCCAGGAGAAAGGAGCAGCGACCCTTCAGGAGACTGACCCAGACGTGCTCATGAGTCTCCAGTGGCAGTGTGGGCTGGCAGTGGCCTGCTGCAGGGCTGGGGACACTGAGGGTACCAGTGTGTGCATGGGAACTTATGAACCCACCATTATTTTCATTACCTCCACCAGAGTTTGGCCTCAGATCAAATAACAGAAATTTACATTAAAGATATACTGCACGTGGCCCTGCCCATCAGAACAAGACCCAGTTTCCCCCTCAGTCAGTCTCTCCCATCAGAAAGCTTCCATAAGCCTCTTATCCTTCTCCATCAGAGGGCAGACAAACTGAAAACCACAATCACAGAAAACTAACCAATCTGATTACATGGACCACAGCCTTGTCTAACTCAGTGAAACCACATGCCATGCCATGTAGGGCCATCCAAGATGGACGGGTCATAGTGGAGAGTTCTGACAAAACGTGGTCCACTGGAGAAGGGAATGGCAAATCATTTCAGTATTCTTGCCTTGAGAACCTCATGAACAGTATGAAAAGGCAAAAAGATAGGACAATGAAAGATGAACTCCTCAGGTCAGTTGTGCACACTATGCTACTGGAGATCAGTGGAGAAATAACTCCAGAAAGAATGAAGAAATGGAACCAAAGCAAAAACAACATCCAGTTGTGGATGTGACTGGTAATGGAAGTAAAGCCCAATGCTCTAAAGAGCAATGTTGCACAGGAACCTAACATGGAATGTTAGGTCCATGAATCAAGGCAAATTGGAAGTGGTCAAACAGGAGATGGCAAGAGTGAACATTGACATTTTAGGAATCAGCAAACTAAAATGGGCTGGAATGGGTGAATTTAACTCAGATGACCATTATATCTACTACTGCGGGCAGGAATCCCTTAGAAGAAATGGAGTAGCCATCAAAGTCAACAAAAGAGCCCAAAATGCAGTACTTGGATGCAATCTAAAAATCAGAATGATCTCTGTTCATTTCTAAGGCAAACCATTCAATATCATGGTAATCCAACTCTATGATCCAACCAGTAATGCTGAAGAAGCTTAAGTTGAAACGTTCTATGAAGACCTACAAGACCTTCTAGAACACCCAAAAAAGATGTCCTTTTCATTATAGGGGACTGGAATGCACAAGTAGGAAGTTAAGAGATATCCAGAGTGACAGGCAAATTTGGCCTAGGTATATAGAATAAAGCAGGGCAAAGGCTAATAGAGTATAGATCTCTTCAAGAAACTTAGAGATACCAAGGGAACTTTTCATGCAAAGATGGGCACAATAAAGGACAGAAATGATATGGGCCTAACAGAAGCAGAAGATACTAAGAAGAGGTGGCAAGCATACACAGAAGAACTGTACAAAAAAGATCTTCATGACCCAGATAACCATGATGGTATGATCACTCACCTAGAGCCAGACATCCTGGAATGTGAAGTCAAGGAAGGAGGCCTTAGGACGCATCACTATGAACAAAGCTAGTGGAAGTAATGGAATTCCAGTTGAGCTATTTCAAATTCTAAAAGATGAGGCTGTGAAAGTGCTGCACTCAATATGCCAGCAAATTTGGAAAACTCAGCAGTGGCCACAGGATTGGAAAAGGTCAGTTTTCATTCCAATCCCAAAGAAAGGCAATCCCAAAGAATGCTCAAACTACCACACAATTGCATTCATCTCACATGCTAGTAAAGTTATGCTCAAAATTCTCCAAGCCAGGCTTCAGCAATACATGAACTATGAACTTCCAGATGTTCAAGCTGGTTTTAAAAAGGAAGAGGAACCAGAGATCAAATTGCCAACATCTGCTGGATCATCGAAAAAGCAAGGGAGTTCCAGAAAATATCTGTTTCTGCTTTACTGATTATGCCAAAGCCTTTGACTGTGTGGATCACAATAAACTATAGAAAATTCTGAAAGAGATGGGAATACCAGACCACCTGACCTCCCTCCTGAGAAATCTGTATGCTGGCCAAGAAGCAAGTTAGAACTGGACATGGAACAACAGACTGGTTCCAAATTGGGAAAGGTGTACTTCAAGGCTATATATCGTCACCCTTACTTAACTTATATGCAGAGTACATCATGAGAAATGCTGGACTGGATAAAGCACAAACTGGAATCAAGATTGCCAGGAGAAATATCAATAACCTCAGATATGCAGATGACACCACCCTTCTGGCAGAAAGTGAAGAACTAAAGAGCCTCTTGATGAAAGTGAAAGAGAAGAGTGAAAAAGCTGGCTTAAAGCTCAACATTCAGAAAACTAAGATCATGTCATCTGGTCCCATCACCTCATGGCAAATAGATGGGGAAACATTGGAAACAGTGACAGACTTTATTTTGGGAGGCTCCAAAAATCACTGCAGATGTTAACTGCAGCCATGAAATTAAAAGACGCTTGCTCCTTGGAAGAAGAGTTATGACCGACCTAGACAGCATATTAAAAAGCAGAGACATTACTTTGCCAAAAAAGGTCAATCTAGTCAAAGATACGGTTTTTCCAGTAGTCATGTATGGATGTGAGAGTTGGACTATAAAAAAAGCTGAGTGCTGAAGAATTGACGGTTTTGAACTGTGGTATTGGAAAAGACTCTTGAGAGTCCCTTGAACAGCAAGGAGATCCAACCAGACCATCCTAAAGGAAATCCAGCCCTGAATATTCATTGGAAGGACTGATGTTGAAGCTGAAACTCCAATACTTTGGCTACCTGATGCGAAGAACTGACTCATTTAAAAAGACCCTGATGCTGGGAAAGATTGAAGGCGGGAGGAGAAGAGGACGACAGAGGATGAGATGGTTGGATGGCATCACCGACTCAGTGGACATGAGTTTGGGTAAACTCTGGGAATTGGTGATGGACAGAGAGGCCTGGCGTGCTGCAGTCCATGAGGTTGCAAAGAGTCAGACACGACTGTGCGACTGAACTGATCTACATATTCCTTTAAAATGTGAAATTCCACCTATACCTACAAATGTAAAAATAACTAGTTATGTTTTGTCAATAGGTATAATAGTAGTAACCTAGCTCTCTTTTTTAAATAAATGCCTACTGTATACATGGCTATTCAGACTCTAGCAAGAACAATGTTTCCATCACAGATTTATGTGCTAGGCCAATAAAACCCAAAGTGGACAATTTTGAGATTACAACAGGAAAAAGTCAAAAGTAGTTTAGGGTGAAAACCATATGGCATATAGTGTAAGAGTAAGAAGGACTAAGTATTGCTCTCCATTTAAGGGCTAAAGGGACACTGCAAAATCAAGCAATTTTCAAGCCTGTTCCTTGATTCCTAACGGTTTCTCATGAAAATCACTACACTGAGAAAGCTATTTATGACAAACCACCTGAATAATGTTTATTTCTAGACCTCTAATTGATCATAATCGTAAATGTATTCTGTTCCAAAGTGCCTTGTATACACAATAAATGGCTAAATTCAGCCAGTCCCCCTGCCCTCCCATATAGCTCCATAACCAGGTCAATTCTGGTTGGGTCCTATAACAATGAGGCAGCTGACCTGGCGAATCACGTAAGACTGCTGCCTATTAGCAACAAGGAGCACCACAAATAGGTAGATCTTTTGACATTCCTCACGGCACCCCGCTCACTCAGCCTTTGTCCAGTAATTTCACTCTCTCCCCTTCTTTCCTGTAAGTTGACTCTTACATCACTTTCCTTTGAGTCACTTGGAATCCATCACGTACAGATACGACTAAGTGACTTGTCTTTCAGGGTTATATTATACTGTTTAGGTGAATAGGTGAACTGGCACTTGCTGTTTAGGAAAATTGAAGAGATGCTGAATTAACAAGCATAGTTAATTTAAATTCTCAAGAGTAGTTCAACAGACCCGGCTGCTTGGAACAGAAATTTGCAACTCAGATATTCTGACCTTTTAAATGACATCAAAAGTGTAATGAAAGTGTACTTTACTTCTGCCGACAGTAGCATAAATCAGAAAAACGGGCTTAATTAGTTTTGTTTGCAGTAAGCAGAGTTATTAGAAACACAATTCCTTGAGAGCAGTTGGTGTTGCCATCTGGTCCAACCCCTTGCTCCTGGTCTTTCCTTCTGTTTCTTGTGGTCCAGAAGCTGACACTTCTGCAGACAAAGCCCTTTGGCTGTGAAGACAATCAGATGTGTGAGGACAGGACTAACGTCAGCCCATCTTCACAAGACTATTGATCTGGAGGAATGTGGTCCTGGGGTGGGATGAGTCCATGTGTGAGGAAGAAGAGTAAGAAGGCTGTTGGTCTCTCAAGCAAAGAGCAGGAATATTCCTTCTACTAGGGATGCACTTCAAGACTTGTTCACCCAGCTGTGAACAGTTCACCCCATCTAACTGAATCAGGGGCAACCGATCCCAGCTCCCCTCCTGCATCTCCAGGTCTCCTCTGTAACTTCTCTAGGCCCAAGTCTACTGACATCCCCCCGTCTCACTCATCATTGCAATTCGCTGGTTTTCTGGAATTTCCAACAGGAATACAGGAAGACTGGTCTCCTATTCCATTTAGCATCTTTGTTAACACTACCCCTATATCAAGCATCTTCAAAGTCTGGAAGATTAAATATCTTTATAAAAGTGATGCTTTGCCCTGGAGTACACAGGATTCCAGTTTACTAACTGGCAATTGGCCTTGGACAACTCACTGAACATCTCTGAAAGTCAACTTTCTCAATCAGAAGTGCATGAAATGGAGAGGACCTTACATCTCCATCAAGTCGGAGCTCAATGGACTTGATGGACATGAGTTTAAGCAAGCTCCAGGAGTTGGTGATGGACAGGGAAGCCTGGTAGTGTGCTGCAGTCCATGGGGCTGCAAAGAATCAGACATGACTGAGCGACTGAACTGAACTTACAGCTCCAAATGTTATCAGAGAGTGTCCTAATTGTTTAGTGGTGAAATAGACATTCTCAATTAACCAAATAAACACATGTACAAACACGTGTATTTATGCTCCCAAATGCAATTCACACTTACATTTCTAAGACAAGAGGCAGTTATGGACACTCAGGAAGCTGCAGCTGCACATCAGCCAAATCAGGGTCACCCCTAAAAGCCAAAAGATGCCCCCCTCAATAATTGGAAGAAAGATGAGAGGGCCTTTCAGTTTCCTTTATAATCAAGACTAGAAGACAAAATTCTGAGTTTAACATAGCAATGAACATGTCTGACTAGAGAAACCAACTCAGGAATCAGAGACCATCTTCAAAATGTTGGTCATCAAAAGGTAACCAAAACATTCTATCCCTCAACCATAAGAGCAAGCAAAAATGGTGATATAATTATCTTGTCTGTGAGATTTTTAAATGTAAGTAGTCACTTTCTTTTATGTAGCTGAAAATGGAAGGAGTCATTCAGTATTTTCAAATTCAAAGCATTTAATGTTTGATGAAAAATGCATAGAAGAACACTCAAGACTGTGCACATGAGAGAGAAAAGCAAATAATTGAAACATAAACTTAGAGCAATCATCAAACCCAGCCTTTCTCCTTTACATATCCTGTCTCATAGAAAAGCCCACGGGAGGCCTAAAAAACTAGGATCTGAAGAAGGAAAAAACTAAAAAATATCACTCCCCATACTTTCATCTATTTATAATTGAATGTGTGCCTAATTTCAAACCAGGGCCAAGATGAACTCCCAAGACTTTGTGCACACTTCCATAATGATTCAAGTATGTTAGCACTATAATACATTTAACTCTCTGTGACATGAAAACTGTAAACAACTCAATGGTGTGAATAACTTAGCCACTGTCTTTTCTTAAGGAAGACAAACCAGTATTGCCTTTATAAGGACAATGAATCAAGCTGCTATTCTTCTGCTCTTTTCTCTAAACACCTCTTCTGCCACTCTGCTGCTCAAGGATCTCCCCTCTCTGAAAGAGCAGCCACTCTTTCTATTGGAAACTCTCAAATGGCACTCTTAAAGAGAAGGCAATTTATGTCAGGAGCAGCAGTAACTTGAACCTCACTCTTTTGCAGATTAGAGACAGAAATTAGAGCTGAGATTTCACACATCTGATTTCTCAAGTGTCCCATGGTCTACTCTTGATGTTGAATCACAAATTTCCTAGAACTCTTGAAGAATCAGCCCATTTCATAAAATGAAACTTTTAATATTTCCCAGGATCGAGTTCGAAATAAGTGTTTTTCTTCAAATGTTCACAAAGCTTGTCATAAACACTATGCATTAAAGTAGGATTAAGAGCAACCTGGTTGTTCTGTAGTACCCAAGGAGCAAAAATTGCTGAGTTGCTAACAGGTTCTCCTGCTATCAGGAAAAATGAGTGCTCCTATGAAACTGTGTGTAAGCTGAAATAGCGTAAAGTGAAGCAGCAATTACCTCAGACACATCTTGCTAACAGATGCACAAAGCGAATGGAGATAAAGCACAGATGCTCACAGACACAGTGAAAAGCTACGGTGGCCTGATGCTGAGTATGCTTCCCAGGGAAGGAGCTTGGCGCTGCCACCCTCACCACTTGGGGTACCCACTGCCTCTCCAGAGGCTCACTGCCAAACCAACCCTGAAAGCTATTTTTGCTTTTCACTTTCCAAAAAATTGAATATCTTCTTTAGATTTCTTTAGGTTAGCAAAAACAGGTACTAAGGTAGGTCTTCAGTAGAGCAAATTTTTGAAAGGTAGGGGGACCCCTGTATTACAGAAACACTTCAATTATCTGAAACACAGTCAAGACCCAGAAAACAAGCAAAAACAAACTTTTTCAGCCCAAATAACTGATAAATGCATGACACATGGATCATTCACTAAAGTCCATGCACTTTACTCACAAAAGGATACTTCAAGGTCACTTACTCTTGTAAGTGACTAGATCAACACAGTTCTTTCTAATCAGTGTGGTTATCCATTTTCCCAAGGTATGACAACCATTAGAGCAGAGAAGAATTTAGAAACAGTGAGGAAATGAGTTAAAATCAGGCCAGGTAAGGGCAGCAAGGAATACTGCTGACACCATGCTGGTACTAGAGTGACTGAAAATCTATTAAAAGTCGATATTGGAAAAAAAAATAAAGAAGAACCATCTAACATGGGGACTCACAGCTCTATCTAGCTTCAGAGTTTCTAAATATCAGAAGTGGCTGAAATGAGAAATTTCAGAGTCTAGGGGCATAGACTTCAGCACATGTGTACATGCTAAGTCACTTCAGTCATGCCTGACTCTTCGACCCTATGGACTGTGGCCACCTCTGGAGACACACAGGCTCCTCAGTCCATGAGATTCTCCAGGCAAGAATACTGGAGTGGGTCCCCGTGCCCTCCTCCAGGAGACTTCATCACACACTAGCCCAATGGTGCTACACAAGCAAAACTTTTCTTTCAGTTTTTGCAAGGTTTGGCTTCACATTCTTACTTTTGAGCAGTGGAGCTTAACTAATATGATCCCCACACTGACGTCTCCAGAATAATCTATCATTACTATGAGTAAATGTAGAGCCTTATAGCAATCACTCTGTCTTATTCATTTGACACTTGTGAAAATGACTTCTCGGATGAAATGGAATAGTCACCGTAATTTTGTTGTAAGTTAGGCTTTTTCTGAATCATTTCAGTTAAAAAGATGAAAGCATTACTAACTCAAGGGTATTTTCCTACTGTGCGTATCTTCTGAAAAGTTGCAATGGACCCCAAACTACAAATGTTTAACTGATTTCAACTAGGTCTAAAGAGCACAACCATGATCAGCTGAAAGTAATTCATCTTCAGCTTCACAGCTTATGTGACTGAACCCCAATGCATTTAAAGATGTTTGCTAAACAGAATCAATCAGCTGAATGGCTGGCATTATTTAAACATAACATTAAAGTTATTGAAATATATATATATATAAACACATACACACAGAGCATATAGATGATACAGATAATCTCCTTAGAAGATTAAAATGGTCCCCAAGATTTCAAGAATGTTTATAGCTTTGTGCTATTATTGCCAGTGCAGCTGAAAACCTTACATTCTACCAGAAATTACCTCTGTAAGCCATCTAGGTTTTCTAATAATAGTTTGCCCCTCAGATAGTTTGCAATATCTTAAACTATATTTCCAATATTAAGCATTCTATGTCATTAAATCAAATTTATTCTTATGATAAATGCAACAGGCTTTGAATAAACAGGTAGAGTATAATCGATTATATTTTTCAAAAAGTCTTAAAATTGATGTCCTATCAAAGAGTATATAAGGCTACCAAATTACCATACTGAAGCTTGAAGATCAAAAACTATTATCAAGGCCTTTAACCATCTCTGTGTCAGCTCACACAATAGAAAATATACTCAGAGAACCTCAGTTAAAAATCAGTTCTGTAGTATTTCTGTAACTGTAACTGCTGACATTTTTCTCCCAAGAGACAGTCAATTTCTGTTGTCCAAATGCATTCATAAGTGATGGTCTGACTTTTTCTAAGCAAAAATAAAAGATTGATGAGAGCGATCACTCATGCTGTAATGTACCACTATTGAACTCACAGTGCTGGGCTCTTCCACACACAGGTTATCTCATTCCTAACAGACAAGGCCATTTTTGTGTTATCAGCATCTTTCATCTACTCATTAGTAACCTCAACAGAGAATTAGAAGCAATCTTAAAACTCAAGGTAAAACCTATAAACTGAGAGATCTGAAATGTGGGGTTCTCTTGTGGGAAAAAGCCACTAGGATGGCAGATGCCATGTGATCTACATGCACTGAAAATAAGTTAGAAACCCCCATGCTTCTTTATCTCGACGTGAAGGCTTTAAAAAGTAGCCTTAAGTGATTCATATGTCAGTTTCCCCAAATTAACCTAATAATCCCACCCACCAAAAACTCAAATTTTCAACCCACACCCCCAAAGATAGCCTTGGGCTGGGGTTGTGAGGGGTGCAATTTTTCAGTACCTGCTGCGATCAGTCCTCTCAATTCTGGAGGTCAGCAAAGGAAAGAACTTCCTTCTTCCCAGGCTGCCTAGGTGTTTAAGAGCTTCACTCACACCAACCTATCTTATCCAACAACCACGCACCTTGACTAGGGGCTTCCACCTGGTCTGCTTATTAGAATCACCTGAAGGGTTCTTTTTTACAATGTGCCCACAGCACAGTGCCAGAAAAAAATCAATGTTCATCAGAATGTGGGGTCCATGCACCAGTGTTTTTACAAAATCAGTCCAGTGATTTTAACCTGCAGCCAAACTGAAAAGCGCTACTCGAAAGCAGTGATTTTGAACCAGGGGCAATCTTGCTGTCTCGCTACCCCAGGAACCTCTGACAGTCGTCTGGAGATACAATCGTCACCACTGGGGGTGGCTTACCGGTAGACCAGTAAGTCGGGAATGCTGCTACACCTCCCAAATCACACAAAATGATTCCCTCACAATTTTCACCTGCTTTGTGTTCAAGCAAAAACATTTAAGTGCTCATCCAAAACACCCATCACTCCAACCCCACACGGAAGGACTCTGTAAATGACTCAGCAAATTTGCAATTTGGGATTTACCTCGCTGCTGATTCCTATCTGTTTATAAGCCAGTAATTCAACCAAAGTGTGTGGGGATTTAAAATTTTGAAAAGTCATGTCCATATAAAAAATTAATTTGTAACAGCAGGATAAACACAAGCTACCAGTGCCCAAGTTTCCAGGCTGATGATCCATAAACATCTCATCGTGCCTCTTCATTTTCCAATTAATTACTGAAATAAAAATGCAATGCAAATAGACTACAAATACACTTTGGTGAGGATATCAACTGCAGAAGATTTGTCACTTTTGAAAGGGAAAACTTGAAGTAAACTAGAAACTATGGTTTCATTCTAAAGAATACATCTATGTTACATCAAATCTTTAAATTAAAAATTTTTTTTTTTTAATTTTCCTGTGAAATTAGTCTGAACTCAGGCAATAAGATTCCATGATGTAATGTCCTCTCAATCTAGAGACAGACCTTACTTAGCACAAATTGCTTAAAAATTGCACCTAAAATCCCTTCTGGTGAGTTAAATCGTACATTAATTAGAGACGTTCTTTATTTAAATAAGTCCTTTTGCAAGAATAATTGTTTTGTAGGTGAACCACCTGCCCTTAAGTAATCTTTATTTTGGTTCAAGACACAAAATTTCCTCAAAATAGTGTGTACATTTACTATTCATGCTAGTTAAAAAATAATCAAGAAATAGAAAAGTCATCAACTTTATCTTCCCGTTAACCCATTACCCCCGAAGTCAAGTTTCATAGCTGATGATACATACATCCTCTGATAGCAACACAACCAAAATATCTTTTTAAGAGACTTTCATCTCTTATGAGAACTGCAGAGCTGAGGCTGCCCTGCCATCAGGCTGCTCCTCCACCTCCCGAGCAAGAGCAAGCGAAAGTGAGGGCGCCATCAGCAAAGTAAAAGCCCCCACCAGCCAGGCGGTGGCCTCAACACAACAGTGAATTAGCTTCTCCTGGCTTCTACCTCCCAGCACACACAACTGAGAAAGCAACAGCATCTGCCCTTTCCTGCTCTTTCCAGTTCCAAATCTGTGCTTAAAATATTGGATGTATTAGAAGCCAAGCTTCAGGAGTCAATTTTCAGCACTATAAGATTAGGATGAAATGAAATCCAACAGGTAAATCCCCAAGTATAATATTGAAATTTTACCTCTTTGTGTCACTGCTAAAATTGGTGGCCTCGACCACTGCTCAGAATTGACTTCACGCAGACTCTGGGGCAGCTTTCAGATAAAGTGAAAAACCTCAGATACTGAAAATTTTTGGATGCAAAAACTCCACTTCATAAAGCCAGTCATTTTAGTTCTAACTCGGCCACATGTAACATAAAAGAACTGTGAGAATTTTTTTTTAAAAAAACAGAAAACCATTTTCTCTCACGTTCAAAGTGGTTTCAGAACCAAGATGCAGAAAATTAAACCTCTTCCAAAAGGTTTGGAGTCAGGTTTAGGGCTGCTTCAGCAAATGTAGTGGCTCTTAATGCTTTGGAAAGCAAAGGAATGTTCAAACACATCTGTACATTTTAAAGGGAACATTTAAACAACCAGAAAGATGACTCGCAATGTAAAAGAGTATGCTACTCAGAATACCTTTGAGGGACTTTTATGAGAGGATTGGGTGGGTTTTGACTGAACTGGGAAGGAAATCATTTGATGCACTCGAGATGGAAAGAAAAGTCACAGATTCCTGTTGAAGTCCCCAACACAATGCAAAACATCCTCAAGGTAAAGTAAGGCATGTTTACAGGCAGTGGCAACCCAGTTTCAAGCCATTTAAGGATGCCCTAGTTCTTTTTTAGTGTTATTGTTTCTCATAATAAATACTTATTTCTTCCTGCACATAAGCTGTTAACTGGATTCAGAAACCTTTGGTCACCTGTTTCAGCAGAGCCCTGTAGGAAACTACACACAACTAGGAAAATGTTCAAGATAGAGCAATCTTAGATTGGTTCTATTTTTATCTTCAGTGACCAAAATCTCACCCTGACTATTCAGGGTCCCACAGAATTATTATTCCTCTCCTTCCCCTGCCCCCTCCTCCCCAATATTCTCCAGGCTACCTGATAAATGCATAAAACTAGGACAAATGGAGGGGGAGTAACACGCATCATAATTTGGGGGCAAAAGTATGCTGCCCTTCCCCACCCACCTCCAGGCCAGCGCCTGCTGGCACCCGCACTTTCTTACGTGGCTGGCAAGCCCTTCATCACCTTAACTGTCTACAGAGTTGCCCCAGTTCCGCAGCACGTACTGACCCACCGTTCATGCCACTGTAGACATTCCGGTGATGGGCTGACACATCCTCTTGCGCCTGCCTTCGGAGGGTGCCCTCCCTGCTGCTGCTGCCGCTGCCGCCGCCTCCACCCACGTGTTTGTGATCAGGGCTCCCCCCGAAATGCTGTTTGAGGTGCTCGGGGCTGGTGCCCCTGACCCTGGGGAGGTGCTCCAGGCTCCCACCAAGGGCGTGTTTCTGCAGATGCTCGGGGCTTCCTCCGCTGTGCCTGGGGTGCTCCGGGCTGCCCCCGGGCCTGTGCTTCTGGAAGTGTTCGGGGCTCCCGCTCAGCACGTGCTTGGGCAGCGTTTCCGGGCTGTTCCCTGCGTGTGGGTGCCTCTGCTGTTCTGGACTGCCCTTGCACAAGGGTTTGTGGTGCTCGGGGCTGGGGCCTTTGAGCGCTTTGGGGTGATCTGGGGTCCCGGAGGCCCTGGCTTTCTGCAGATGCTCCGGGCTGGCGCTCCCGTGCTTGGCGTGCTCCGGGCTGCCCTCCGGCCTGGCTTTCTGCAGGTGCTCGGGGCTGCCGCCGCCCGCGTGGTGCTTGTGGTCGGGGCTGTCGGTGCTGCCCGTGCTGGAAGTGCTGCTGCCGTCGCCCACGTCCCGCACGTAGGGTGCCGCGGCGGCGGAGAGCTGGCACAGGCTGGCCTGGCTGTCGATGGAGCAGCGGCTGCCCGCGCAGCCCGTGCCCTTCTCCTCGTCCAGCAGCACACACAGCTCCTTGAGCTCCATGTTCTCCTTCACCACCTCCTCCTGCTTCACCTCCAGCTCCTTCAGCTTCTGCAGGTATAAGGCCACCTCCTTGTGCATCACCCCCGCCGTGTACCGGCCCAGTCTCTGCCACTCCCGGGATACCCTCTTGCCCTTCTGCCGGTCATCATCCAGGAAACAGCAGAGGTCCCTCAGTTCCTGGTTGTCCTCCTGGAGTTTCTGGTTAATATCCTGAAAAGAGACACACAGCCATTCAAGGGAGGTATGATCATGTATGGGCCGGGGCACCGGGCTCACACTTCCTGGGAGCTGGGAGTCAGAAATGGGTGAATTCTCTGTGATGTTAGGGGAGGAAGTGAGAAGGTGAGCAGAAGCTAAAGATGCCTAGCTATCCATAAAAATAAAAATAATGGATATTGATTATGCTCCCTGCCCCCTGCTTTACTTGCATTATCTCATCTACTTCTCACCAAACCCTCAGGGGATAATGGTTATCATGGGTCTTATACAGAATGGGAAACTGGACCTCGAAAAGCTTCACCTGTCCAAGGTCATCCAGTCAGTCTTCAGGGAGCAGCCAGTTCATTAACAGGAAATCGGCAAAAAAAAAAAAAAAAAAAAACAAAGACAAGGGTCCCTGCCTCGCCTTCAAGGAAGAAAGATGGCTGCTTGTGACCTGTGAAAGACTTAAAAGCTCTGAAGCAACAGACTTTTCACCACTGCAAATAAGAAACACAGCCTTGGTGTTCAGCCCGTGACATGGGATTCGCTGCCCCATCCCTCTCTAGGGAGCAGCATAATTGCCCTCTGGTGGCGCTTCAGTCCTGCACATCCAGCCCCTTATTGCCACCCCCAGCCCCGAAAGGTCTCCCACGCATCTCATGGAAATTCAAGCTCTTGTGTTATATTCAGACTCCCCACCCCAAATCACACCTCTCAGCACACGCCACCTCCACCCATCCTGTTTCTCTTCATAAAAATCTGTAGTTGTGCCTGGCACCTCCTTCTCCCTCACCTCCCATTTGCAAGCCAAACACATCTCCTGAACTCTACCTCTGAAATTTACCTTGTCACCTCCATGCTTCAAACCCTTAAAAGGGTCTCACTACCCTTAGGATAAAGTGCAAAATCCTGTAAGTCTCAAAAGGCTCCCCAGTCCTCTTAACTGCCCTACTTCTCCAGCATGAATGGTGATTCCTTCATGAATATTTAGTAAACATCTATTATGTGCAAGGTCTTAGTCCAGGTGCTAGGGAGAGATCAGTGGGCACAGCAAGGACATTGACTGTGGACCTTGACCTTGAAGGACCTCGACCTTCCTATGGCTTTCATTTTGGTGGGAAAGACTAGCAAAAATTACAGAACGTAACATCATATAGTAAAAAGTGCTGGGAAAAAGACTAAAGCAGGTGAAAAAATACTATCTATAAAGAGAAGGCACCTCTGCAGAGAAGGAAAACATCTGAGCAAAGACCTGGGTGAAATCAAGGAGCAAACATTTGTTGAAAGAGAGAAAGGCCAGTGTAAAAGCCCTGAGACAAGTGTGGCTCAAGCTGCAGCAAGGTCAGCGGACCTAAAGCGGAATGAGCAAGAGGGGCAGAGTGAGGAAGAAGGTCTGGGAGGCGAGGTCCAAGTGGGTGGGTGCCAGGGCTAGGGAATGTGGGCCACAGCAGCCACAGGAAAATTCTTAACTGTTGAAGAGCTGAGGCTAGAGGACTGACATGATGTGATTCGTTCTATAAAGAATCACCAGTGTTGTGTGCAGAAAAGAGTTTGCTGGGGGGTAGAAGGAGGGAGTGACTTGAAGTGAGGGAGACAGGATAAGGTGAAAGCTGGAAGACCAGCTAGGAGGCTACATGGTAAGTCCAGGCAGAGGGAGATGCTGGCGGCTACTACCCACGGAGGCAGTGGACAAAGTGAGACCATTCCTCCCCATCATGCGCTGAGCCCCACCCACGCTGGCTGGTCTCAGGCCCAAGGGACGAGCCCATCCCCCTTTCATTCAGATGCTTCCCAGCCTCTACACAGCCTTTATGACACTTCCCCATAGAAGCCATCCCCGACCACTAATCTAAAGGAAGTCCTCTTCTGTGCTGGACCCCTTCAGCATTCCCTCTGTTGGGCTTTTTACAACTTCTAATCACATGTGGTTGAGTGTAACTATTGGTCAAGTCTCCTTCACAGGACCAAAGTCATGAGAATGGAGACCCATCTATTCCTTTCACCTCTGTGTATCCCACACACAGCACCACTGTGGATACCTGAAATCAAGGCATTCAGAATTAATTGTGAAATCCCCATTTCGTCTCCATTCACACATAGTTAAAGGGGTAGCTGTTTCTTGAAGCACCATCCTTAGGCAGCTGCCTAAGATTTCCCTTGCTTCACAAAGCCTGAAAACCTCTGGTCTTGTGACTGTCAGACAACCCAGAACTAGAGGCAGTCGGAGAGGGGACCTGATTCTCTCAAACTCAGACTGATTCCAACGCTTTCCTTGATACTGACTAGAAAGTAAACCATAAAACATCTGCCAACCATGCCTGGCACCCCCCGGCAGTCATGAGGCCTAAGGCAGGAGTGAGTCTCAAGGCCTGCGGAGAAAGAGGATCAGTGCAGCTTAGTTTTCAACTTGATTCTAACTCCTGGCATTACCAATGGCTCTGTTTCCTTCTCTCTAATGCCCATCCAGTTCTTCCGCTTCTCAGCGCCACCTCTGACCTCAGGCCTGCTGTCTCCAAAAGCATCCCCAGGCCTCCCAGCCTTGATCTGCCCCAGCCCCTAACTTCCCTCATTCATTCCAATTCAAGCTCTCCCTGGCCAAACTGATTTTCAAACACTTTCCCTGCAGGTGACATCTCTCCTGCCTTCATCACCTCCCCTTTGCCAGGGAAAAAGAAGAAACCCTTGGACCAGGCCTGAAAGGCTTTCTCCTGCCTTTCTACCTTTAAGTAAGTAAGTGTTAGTCGCGAAGTCGTGCCTGACTCTTTGCAACCCCATTGACTGCAGCCCACCAGGCTCTTCTGTCCATGAGATTTCCCAGGCAAGAATACTGGAGTGGGTTGCCATTTCCTTCTCCAGAGGATCCTCCCGACCCGGGATCAAACCCAGGATTCCTGCACTGCAGGCAGATTCTTTACCAACTGAGCTACAAGGGTCCTTTAGCTCCCTCTAATTATGAACCAGCTAACTAGGAACCCTGATTAGGTCTACCTTTCCAACTAGAAAAAACGACCTTGTCCTGTCTGTGAATTCGCCTAAGAGGAGAGCTTGCTCTAAGACTCCACCAGCCCTAGAAGAGCACCAGGTAAGCAGGCGCACCAGGTCTGAAAGAATGAATGATAAATTTCTACTCACTGCTTAATGCCTGTGAGAAACACTCCCTAGAGCACTCATTGGGCATCATTTTTTTTTTTCTTTTCTAATGTAGATGGCTTCTGGAGGGCAAGAATCCATTTCAATGTCTTTCTTTGCATATTTGATTCATCTGACTTGGTGCACTACACACAGTGAATGCTTAATAAGTGTTGATGGAGCGACCAACCCTTTAAAGCCCTAGGCAAGTGATCCAAACAAGACACAGCTCTAGCTACTGACAAAAGGCTTCTCATTGTTTTCTGCTAGCTCCTGCTGTGTTGGAGCCTATAGTAATAAGAGAATAAATTATCCCTTGAGACGGGTGCTTTATGGAAAATCAGAAGCTGTGGATATTCTGAGAAAATAATGCTAAACAAAATCAATCTTTTCTCAGCTTCAAAAATTCTTCCACATTTAGCTTAATTCTGGTATTTCACAGAAAGTTCGAGTCACATTCTTCTTCATCTGAATCTCCATGTGAAAATTTTACCTTTTGACTATCGTACAACTATTCCTGTTTCCTCCAGAACTGGGAAGTAAATAGGACTTGTGCCACCATGGGTTGCTTCCCAAATGGTGTGAAATATATACATGTGACTCCTGAACAAGCTGGGGGCTAGGGGTGCTGACATCTGGCCAAGTTGAAAGCCATTCAACTTATAGTCGGCCCTATACACACCAGATCCGCAATCATGGATTCAACCAATGGCACATCATAGCCCCTGCAGTATTTACTGGTGAAAATATCCCTGTAAAAATGGACCTGAACCATTCAAACCTGTGTTGCTCAAGTGTCAGAATTCTAGTTGAGGTTGAAGGGACAGGTATTGCCTCACTCAGTTTTATCAGTATCCCCGTTTTTTCATTTATTCACTATTCCTTTTGTTCACTGCATGCACGCTAAGTCGCTTCAGTCATGCCCGACTCTTTGCAACCCCATGGACTGTAGCCTACCAGGCTCCTCTGTCCATGGGATTTTCCAGGCAAGAGTACTGGAGTGGGTTGCTATACCCTCCTCCAGGGGATCTGCCCAACCCAGGGATCAAACCTGCATCTCTTATGTCTCCTGCATTGGCATGTGGGTTCTTTACCACTAACACAACCTGGGCTCTTGCAAATATTATGTACTCTCCAATTTTTAGCTATTTCCTTTGCCTTCTAATGAATAGCTAAGCAACCAGCTTGATAATAACCTTGTGAGCTAGTTTTTCCAAATCTGTCACTTTAAGACTTGGGTTGTCTTTTTCAAAACAGTGTTTTTTTAACATTGCAACAGGCCACTAGATGTTACCCATTTGTCTAAAATAGGCTTTCAAAAAGACTAAATGTATAATCACTTGAAATTCACATCATCCCAAATTTCGTACATAGGACTGTCAAGTACTACGTGTGTGTGTGAGCACGCTCAGTCACTGGGTCCTGTCTGACTTTCTTATGACCCCATGAACTGCAGCCCGCCAGACTCCTCTGTCCATGGTATTTTCCAGGCAAGAACACTGGAGTGGGTTGCCAGGGTATCTTCCCAACTCAGCGACTGAACCTGCATCTTCTACATTGGCAGGTAGATTCTTTACCACTGCACCATCAGGGAAACCCCTCAAGTACTATAATTGAGGTTAAAGAATTATTTCGTTATTTTTCCATCATTGCAGGATGGGGAATTAGTGTGTTGGAGAGCGAGGAGGAAAATTAATGTGCTGCAGATAAATCCATAGAGATTCAGTTGCCCCCAACCTCCCCTGGCAAAACTCTAGGCCAGAGAGCTCTGTGAGTGCTGGCACATATTCAGAGAGCAGGAATGTGGTTCTCAGGAATTCATCCCTTTCAACATCAGCACCCTAACCAGAATCTCCTTTCTCGAACCCCTTTTAGGAAGATGCATCCCCATCAGAGAATGTCAACCAGTCAAAAGAAAAAAAATCAGCTTACTTGGATCATTTCATATCTGTGTGACCTTAAGAAAGCTATTGAACCTCACTGGGTTTCTTCATCTGTGTATGATTTAATCTTCATCAAACTTCATGCAGAAATAATATACCCATTTAGCAGATGAAAAAAACGAAAGCTCAAAAAGGTGAGCTATTTGCCTATGCTACCCAAATCATCAGGGCCCAAAACCTTTCACTTTCTACTGCTCCACCCCACACCACCAAGCGAGTGCTTGGACTGAGTCATAGGCCCCTCAAAGGATGAGAATGACGTTTCCATCTCCCCATGTCCACAGCCACAGTACCACCTAGTAGCCTTCAAAATATTGAAATGCAATTTCAAAGGCAGCTCACAGAAAAGACATTAAAAAAAAGGAAGCAAAGTGTTATGGCCTTAATTACTCCAAACTTATAGTCTTCAGCTGAGAGTCCCAAACCAACAGAGGGCAAAAAATAAATTCCCTTCCTTACAATTAAATGAAAATAAATGTACTATTACTTATTCAGTCAATGACATTTATGGATCAGGATGGTGTCTATGGAAGCTCTGAGCTGAGATGAGGAAAGGAAGGAAGATGGCTGACCCCTTGACAGTGCTTTACCACAGCCCTGGGGGTAGGAATGATGGGGATGAGGAGTAGAGGCTGTGTCAGATAGTAACCTGCTCCCGTCATTTCTGAACTTGGTGGACTGGTCTCGAATTCCAGCCACAAGGGAGATTACTTGGGGTGTAATAGCTGCTCTTAATTGGCCGTATAGGTATTCCTCTAAATGAGGTTACTGGAATCAAGACCAGGTCCCCCATTCCCCACACCACTTACACATAGACTTACACACAGTCCACACAAACGAAAAGAACTTTCAAGTATTTCTAAGCACTTATGTCAATGCTCCACACTATCAAAACCTCTAGGAAATTAATTACAAACTCTTTCAAGTCCTATTATAGTTCAAGCCATAGAAGAAGATTAAATTGGAGGACGATGAACTATACTTGGGTCCAGCTTTGCCTAGGAAACTGGGACTGATCCAGAAGATGCATGGCTATACATACTTATGCATCGTCACCTGATGACAATAACCACCATTTTTGTAGACAAGTCCAGAATTAAACCTTTGCCTACATTATAATTTATTGTCACAACCCCCAAGGCAATGGTTACTATGATTTGCATTTTATTAATGAGTAAAATGAAGCTCTGAGAAATTAATTACCCAAGCTCATCCACCTGGCCAAATGAGGATTCTACTGTAGATGCAAACCCACCTCTGAGATGATCTCCCCACTACCCTGGCCTGCCTCTAATCCCCCAAGAGTCTAGTACTTAATGAATAGTCCATTAGGAATGAATCAAACCAAAAGAGAGATTAAGCCTTAGGGTTTTTCTAACTGAGATTCCCCCAACCGCACCCACTCTAGGGACTCTATGACAGTCAGCTGGAGCCTCAGGGCAGGGCCACCTCCACCCGGAGTCGGCCCAGCACCCAGGTGAGCATCTTGCCTTCTGCCCCTCCCACTCCCCTTTGCCCCAGAATCCTAGAACTGGACCGCTGAGGAAATTCGGTTAGCATCTAGGGCCTGAGAAGTGGGGTGGGAGTGGAAAGGGGACAAGAACAGCATGTGCCTGCGGGGATTTGCTCCCCAGGTTCCTTCAGAGATTTCGTTTGTGTCTGGCTTCCTATAAACAAAAGAAGAACAATGAGAGGAAGGAATACCAGGAGGCACCAGCGCAAGCAGTGAGGAAAGGAAGTTTGTGGTACACACGGGCAGGGCGGTTCCCCACCACTCATCTGCGGCAGCCACTGGGGCGGGCACACTGCAGGCACACTCAGAGGCTTCCAGGCGAAAAGAAACTTAGTGGGGATTGGGGGCTTTACTGTTTTGCTTTTCTTTTGTTCTTTTCTTTCCCCAATAGCAAAGAAAGGGAAAGCATCATTGGCTGACACTTGAGGTACCATTTCAAAACCCTGTGCTTCCCGCACTGAGTCCCTCTGCCCTTCACCCCAGGCTAGATGAACTTATAATCAAATCGGGGGCAAATGGTACGGTCGGGCAACCCCAGACGATGCCAGTCTAACTCGAGGAGAAAGAAAGCATCGGAACAGGTAGAAAACAGAACGGGAAGGCAGAGGTAAGCTTCTCTGCAAGATGAGACATAGCCCAGCTCCAGCGATGGCGCCGGGCTTCACCCTGGGCGCTCCGTCAGCCCCTCTCCCTAGCGCTGTCCCTTTCTTCGCCTTATGCCCCATGGGGAAGTCGTGGCTCCAGAGCAACCGTATCGTATCCCTGATCCCCAAGGGCGAAGGCGCCCTGGACTCAACCCTAAGCTCGTTTTTGTTTCCTGCCTGGCTGTAACCCGGCTCCCCAAAGCACCGATTTTCCAGGTTTCCCGGGAAATTAAAAATTCCGCTTGCCTATCGCTGACCTCCCAGCCTTCCGACATCCCTGGAGCATGCTCCTGGGGCCACGAAGGACCACCGAGCTCGACGCTAGCGCGCCCCATATGGGGAAGAGGAGAGAACCAAATGTCTCCGAAGTTTGGAAAAGTTTCCAAAGGGCTCGGGAAGGGGAGCGGGGGATGCAGACAGGGAGAATGGGGAGTACTACCTGTTGACGGGAGGAGGGAAAGTGGTCTGGCCCCACATCCCCGGGTGCCCAGCTCCCCGCCCTGCCGAGCGCAGCGCTCACCTTGAGCCCGCGTATCTCGCCGAGGTGCAGCTGCAGGCGGCGGTTGACCTCCCGGATGAGGTTGCTGTGGTCCAGCATCGCGCTCACCTTCTCGGCCTCAGCGCGCCGCAGGCAGCGGATCAGCTCCTCCTTGCTCCACTGCAGCAGCTCCTCGTCCGACACTTTGGACAGGTCCTCCACGGCGGCGGCCGCAGACGGGCCGGCAGAGGTTGGAGGACAACTTTCCGCCGCCGATGCGCCTCCAGCCGCTTTCGACATGGTATCCGCGCGGTGGCAGGTGCGAGTGGGTGGAAAAGGCAAAGCGACTCCCGAAGACGCGGGCGCTGCGGGGCCGCCTCCGCCCACACCCCTGTGCGCTCCAGCGAGTCAGCTGCACCGCCCAGGGGCCGCTGGGTTGGGGCGGCAGGGGTCGCGCTGGACGGCCATCCTACCTCGCCATCTCCGCGCGCGCGCCCGCGCACCCCCAGGGCCGGGCAGCCACCCGCGCGCTGCGGCCAAGGCACATCCCGACTCCGCGCAGGTCCATGGTGAGGGGCGCCGGGAAGCGGGTGCCGCTGGGGGAGACACTGGGGAGCCGCACCCCGGTTCCCCTGCCCTCTCTGCTGCCCTAATTCGAGCCTGTCGCCCCCTACACTCTCGCACGCACACAACGCACACACGCTCACTTTCTTCCCCCTCGCTCAGCTGCAGCCCCCGCCTGCTAGCCTCGCAGGGGCGCGCTGGGCCCCGCGGCACCTCCGGAGCTAAGCTAGCGCTGTCGCCGCTGCTACCCGGGTGATCCGTGCGGACGGCCGGCTGCGCTCCTCCGACCTCCTTCGCTGCTCCCGCCGCCGCTCTCAGGGAAGCCTAGGATTTGCAGCGCCGAGCCGAGGAGGGGTGGAGGCTGGGTGGGAAAAGGCTGGATCGGCAGGAGGAGGAGCCTGGAGCCAGGGCCGCCCGCAGCCGGCCGCACCTCCCGCGCGGGCCGGACGCAGCTGCAGCCGTTCGCTTGCCTGCTGGGATGCCGAGGCACGCTCTCCGCTGTCCCGCCGGGGAAGGCCGGGGGTGCGGCTTGTCCTGCGCCCCGGCGCGGGCGGGGCGAGAGGAGAAGTGTGACAGACGTGACGCTCGGGCTTTGGAGGCTCGCGGGCGCCACCGTGTGACCGAAGTTACTGCCACCTCCGCCCCTTGCCTGCCAGGCTCGTTACCGGGCAGGGGAAACAGCTGTGAGCAAAAATGAGAGCTACTTGAAGAAATCGGGGTTCAGGAAAAGATGGGTAGGACGACATGAGGGTAACCGTCTGAGTAAACTTTGGAGGACGGAAGAAGAGGTCGGCGGCAAAGACATCAGAGGGCTGTGAGGAAGGAACGTGTCAGAAAACCCTCTAAGAAGGGGAAAAAGAGGCTTCTGGGCAGTACTCTTTAGGGACCACACACCCTCACACTCACCACAGCAGGCCTCTGTCTTGTCTAAAAACCCACTACTTAGTGAAGAAGCTTAAGGGGAGGTTCTGGATCTTTTATATTTTTGTTTGAAAAACATCAAAGCCTTAAGGGAAAAATAAAAACTCCTGCTTAGGGAGGGATTTGATTTAGGTCGTACCTGAATGGTCTACTAGTTTTCCCTACTTTCTTCAATTTAAGCCTGAATTTGACAATAAGGAGTTCATGATCTGAACCACAGTCAGCTCCCGGTCTTGTTTTTACTGACTGTATAGAGCTTTTCCATCTTTGACCGCAAAGAATATAATCAATCTGATTTCGGAGTTGAACATCTGGTGATGTCCATGTGTAGAGTCTTCTCATAATCAAATCTCTTACTTGATTCCAGTAATACAGTGGAAGTGGGAAATATATTAAGGGACTAGATCTGATAGACAGAGTGCCTGATGAACTATGGCTGGAGGTTCGTGACACTGTACAGGAGACAGGGGTCAAGATCATCCCCAAGAAAAAAGAACACAAAAAAGCAAAATGGCTCTCTGAGGAGGGCTTAAAAATAGCTGTGAAAACAAGAGAAGCCAAAAGCAAAGGAGAAAAGGAAAGATATACCCATTTGAATGCTGAGTTCCAAAGAATAGCAAGGAGAGATAAGAAAGCCTTCCTCAATGATCAGTGCAAAGAAATAAAGGAAAACAATAGAATGGGAAAGATTAGAGATCTCTTCAAGAAAATTAAAGATACCAAGGGAACATTTCATGCAAAGATGGGCTCAAAAAAGGACAGAAATGGTATGGATCTAACAGAAGCAGAAGATATTAAGAAAAGGTGGCAAGCATACACAGAAGAACTGTACAAAAAGATCTTCATGACCCAGATGATCACCCAGATGGTGTGATCACTCACCTAGAGCCAGACATCTTGGAATGTGAAGTCAATTGGGTCTTAGGAAGCAACACTATGAACAAAGCTAGTGGAAGTGATGGAATTCCAGTTGAGCTATTTCAAATCCTAAAAGATGAGGCTGTGAAAATGCTGCACTCAATATGTCAGCAAATTTGGAAAACTCAGCAGTTGCCACAGGACTGGAAAGGGTCATTTTCATTCCAATCCCAAAGAAAGGCAATGTCAAAGAATGCTCAAACTACCACACAATTGCACTCATCTCACACGCTAGTAAAGTAATGCTCAAAATTCTCCAAGCCAGGCTTCAACAATATGTGAACCGTGAACTTCCAGATGTTCAAGCTGGTTTCAGAAAAGGAAAAGGAACCAGAGATCAAATTGCCAACACCTGCTGGATCATTGAAAAAGCAATAGAGTTCCAGAAAAACATCTATTTCTGCTTTATTGATTATGCCAAAGCCTTTGACTGTGTGGATCACAATAAACTGTGGAAAATTCTGAAAGAGATGGGAATACCAGGCCACCTGACCTGCCTCTTGAGAAACCTGTATGCAGGTCAGGAAGCAGCAGTTAGAACTGGACATGGAACAACAGACTGGTTCCAAATAGGAAAAGGAGTACATCCAGGCTGTATATTGTCACCCTGCTTGTTTAACTTATATGCAGAGTACATCATGAGAAACGCTGGGCTGGAGGAAGCACAAGCTGGAATCAAGATTGCTGGGAGAAATATCAATAACCTCAGATATGCAGATAACATCACCCTTATGGCAGAAAGTGAAGAAGAACTAAAGAGCCTCTTGATGAAAGTGAAAGAGGAGAGTGAAAAAGTTGGCTTAAAGCTCAACATTCAGAAAACTAAGATCATGGCATCCGGTCCCATCACCTCATGGGAAATAGATGGGGAAACAATGGAAACAGTGGCTGACTTTATTTTGGGGGGCTCCAAAATCACTGCAGATGATGGCTGCAGCCATAAAATTGAAAGACGCTTACTCCTTGGAAGAAAATTTATGACCAACCTAGATGGCATATTAAAAAGCAGAGACATTGCTTTGCCAACAAACATCCATTCAGTCAAAGCTATGATTTTTCCAGTGGTCATGTATGGATGTGAGAGTTGGACTATAAAGAAAGCTGAGCGCCAAAGAATTGATGCTTTTGAAATGTGGTGTTGGAGAAGACTCTTGAGAGTCCCTTGGATTGCAAGGAGATCCAACCAGTCCATCCTAAAGGAAATCAGTCCTGAGTATTCATTGGAAGGACTGATACTGAAGCTGAAACTCCAATACTTTGGTCACCTGATGCAAAGAACTGACTCATTTGAAAAGACCCTGATGCTGGGAAAGATTGAAGGCGGGAGGAAAAGGGGATGACAGAAGGTGAGCTGGGTGGATAGCATCACCAACTTAATGAACATGAGTTTGGGTAAACTCCCGGAGTTGGTGATGGACAGGGAGGCCTAGCGTGCTGCAGTCCATGGGGTCACAAAGAGTCGGACACGACTGAGTGACTGAACTGAACTGAACTGCTCAGGGAGGCCTAGATTTTAAGGTCAGCAGTCACCTCCTCTCTAAGTACGACCCCTTAACCAAGCTGTAATGCCAGTCAAGGCTGCCCTGTATTACTGCTCGGCCTTTTATGGTGGTAATTTCTGGAAGGGGTACCCTGTGTCCCTGTGTACTGTCTTTGGGCTACAAGAGTCTCTTCCCCTATCCTCAGTTCTGCTCTCACATATGATTCACATGGAATCATCTGAGAGGAAAACATTTGTTTTTGCCTGAAGAAGTGGATGCATTTGGTCCTGGACATGTCACTTCAGTGTATACTGGCTGAAGTGACATGCCCAGGACCAAGAGTGGGGCATGTCATGGGGCATAGGATGGAGACAGGGTCAGAAAACCACAGAGAGTTGCCCCCAAGGGACTTCAGAAAACCAGGGTGCAGAGGCAATCTCTCTGTCCAGTAGGATGAGGATCTAAATCAGAGGACCACCCCCTGACCAACTGCTCAGTGTATGTCCCCTGATAAAGCTGCTACCTGTTAAGAGATGATCGCTCAGCGACTTCTGAGACCTGACTTCCTGGAGAGCCTGAATGGTGGTGTCTCCCTTTGACCTTGATGCCCTTTAAGTTCCCCTCCACTTAACTACACTTCAGACAGGTTTCTTCCTGACCATCCTGAAGGTCCATGACTTCCCTTTCCATAGAACACTTACTTTAGAAGATTTTTCATCATAAATTCTTTCTCTGCTCTCTTGAACTGTAGATCACCTCCCAGCTTATCACTAGTATTACCACCCAGAAATTCTTTCTCAGGGACCTGAGAGCCATCCCTTTGAAATGTGATAATCAAGGAAGACCGTGACCTAGCTCTCTGGGAGGTAGAAGCCTAACTTCAATGAGTGCCAGTTAGCAAACACAGATGGCTCTTCATGTCAGCTAACATCCCCCAACACCCAGACTCCTCTAGTACCGTTGACCCTTAAACAACAAGAGTTTGAACTGTGGGGTTCTGTTTATACCTAGAGCTCTGGCCATCCATCTACATTTGAAGCAGGAAGGAGGTAGAAGTAGATGACAAAAGTTCTCTTGGTAACATGACCCAGTGAATCTCATTTATATCTTAATAGTCAGGGCTTACCATCTGACCACCTCCCAGCTTCACGGGAAGCTAGGTAAGCACAATAATGTTTTTCTAAGTTAAGCACAATAATGTCACAAGTAAAATCAAAATTGTGTTAATAAGAAATAAGGAAACTAATATCATAAAGCCAACTAACAGTTTCATATGCAAACCTTAGCAGGGGACTCTGTATACAGTAAATGGAGGTATCTAAAACCAGCCATTAAGTGACTCTGCGTCATCAGATCCCAATGGTTTTACCTCATTTGTCCTTTTGAATTAACTATTCCATAATAGCTCACTATTGCCCAACCCAGAGTCTCATTAGGTCTCACCTGAGTGTCTGCACTGGTTCTTCTGACTCCAGCATCACTTCTCTAGAGTTCACACAACTGCCCAAATAAACTATCTAAAACAGTCAAGTCAAGCTGTTTCACTCCTCAGGAAGGGTGAATCACTGCTCATCTCAACCTCCATGTATAATTCATACCATCTCTGCCCGGCGACTTTGCAATAACTCCCACCAAGGCAGCAGAGCTTCTCCTCTCTCTTGATGATTTTGTGCTTGGCCACAGGACTTGCTTTCCTAATGGAAAGGGGGTGCCCCTGAGAGTGTATCGCTTCTCTGGTGAGAACTCACCCGCCTGTACTTTCACAGTTTAGGTGGAAAGAGCTAACCTTGGGTGGCTGCTGTTGCTTCAGTCTGGGCCCCACACACAGTCACCCTGCAGCCAGGCCCCCCTGCCCTTGTAGACTCAGATCTGTGTGCAAGAATGTGTGATTGTTAGTAAGCCACGGAGTTTGGGGTATCTTTATTGTGCAACATGAATGCGATAGGAGATACAACTCTCTTGCTGAAATCCCTTCAGTGGCACCTCATTCTCTTCCCACAGGGCAAAGCCACATTCCTTAGCAGAGCACAGAGGGCTGGCACAGTCTGGCCTTTGCCTACCTTGCCTCGTATTTCATACTTATCCAGTGCCAAACTGCCCATCGCTCCCTATGGGCGCTCTCCATACCTCTGTGCCCCACTGATGCTCTTCTCTCAATGCGTCTCCTGCCTTTTCCCCTGAACAACTCACATTGATTTTTCCCATGGGCACCAGCTTCTCCAGGTCCCTGGCATCAGCCCACACTCTTCAGTGGAAGCAGGAGTGAGTATCCCATCTAACCTCCAGTGCGGACCATAGCTCAGCACTTGAAACAGAGTATCAACTACAGAATAGTATAGGTAGAGACTCAGACTAACCCAGCTCGATCCTAGTTGAAAGTTTAGCTCCAGCCAGAGTTTAATATTCTATCTTTCGTATTGTCTCCAAACCCCACAGACTCCCATCATCCCCTACAGAGCCCCTCAGGACCACGGGAGATGCTTGCTATTGAGGACATTGCTGAGTATATTCCACAGTGCATTGTCATGACACTGCATCCTCCTCCATGAGACTTCTTGGCAACTCATTAGTTTTAATCTTATGGAGACTGAATTATGCAGCTGGTAAGCATTCTTCGTTGCACTGGCTGCTGGGAAGTCAGATCCAAATTTGTGGCCCACATTCAGCTACTTCAACAAGACTTAAGGAATATAGTCTGTTGACTAACTCTGACTTCTGTCATTTTTTTTTACTTTCAAATTCCCTTCTCCAAATTTCCAAATTTATTTTTACCTTGTTCTGTATGTATATTTGTACATTGTCAGATACATACATCTGTAATTTTTAAAAAATTTTTAAATTTTTAAAAAAAGGAACAAAAGGGAAAGAGAGGTCTTTTCTTTAGTCATTGACCCTGTATGTTTTGTCTCCCATTTACTTTGATGTCTTTTCCCTCTATCAGCCCTAAACTCTGTCAACAAGGCCTGCTTCCTACTTAAAGTCAGCACTTAATAAAGGAGGGAAACAAGGAGAGAACAAGCTTCCTAGAAGCTTTTGTTCAGAATTTTTTATCCCCCTGGTTTGGAATGCCTCTTCCTTTTGAAAATATTAATTACTGTTTGGCATTCGCTATTATAGAAGTCAAAGGAGTGCTTTGCAGTTTAGAAAACTTTTCAGATTTTTCAAAATTGTTTAAAGGTAGGATATTATGGTGCTCAAATGCTGCGAAATGCTCTCAGGTGACAAGTTTATTCGCTGATGATGCCAGGGTAAGTAATGATACTGCATCAACAAGGCTGAGCTTATCTCATTGTATGTGTGTTGTGTCAAGTAACACAAGCAGCCATTGAAACATCCTATCTTGCTCCCCCAAGGGCCCGTTTCCCAGGCAACATTTCAAAGCTCGAGGGAAGTACATCAGACTTTAGCTTTGGTGTCTAATTCTGCATCCAGATCCAACATGGCTTTGTGTGGAGCTAGGAAACAGCTGAGATTCCCAGCTCTGGTGAGAAACCTCTGGGGGTGGTGGATATTATTGATGGTTGACTCCAAAACATGTTTCTGCCTCAAGCCAATGCGGAAATGCTTTGCCTTGATCCAGCCCCACAAACAGGACATTTAGGAGCTTGCTGGTTTTTATTGTACTTTGTTCTGCCAAGTACTAAGGCAGAAACTTCCAGGCAAGTGTTAATGTCACTGCCAGAAGCACCCAAGGGAGAGAGGTTCAGTCGACCTGATCGTCAGTGTTGGGATCCCCAGTGTCTCCGGGCTCATGGGAACAGCAGCTCTGCCCCCTCACATGCACAGTCTCACAGCTGCACCATGGGTGGGATGAGGCATGCATCTCAGGAAGTGAAAGCAGAGGGTACGTCAGGAGCCCCTATTTTCTGGTGTTTGTAAAGGAAACAGTCATACCCGTTCATGGTCATCCCTGGACCTTTAATGCTGTTGCCACTGTTAACCCTCCTCCGGTCTTTACTCCACAGATTCTCAGCCTTGATTGCATATTGGAATGACCAGGGCTTCTCCCTAGAGATTTTTGATTTGATAAGTCCGGGGTACAGCATACGCATTGGGTTTTTTTTTTTAACTCCTCACATGATTCTGTTGTGTAGCCATTTGAAAAATACTGTTAGATGGTGTAGATGGACTAGAAATACAGTACAAACCACAAATACAAGTCACAAATGAAAATTTAAAACTCCTAGTTGTTTAGTCCCTAAGTCATGTCTGCCTCTTTGTGACCCCATGGACGGTAGCCCACCAGGCTCCTTTGTCCATGGGATTCTCGAGGCAAGAATACTGGAGTGGGTTGCCATTTCCTTCTCCAGGGAATCTTCCTGACCAGGGATCGAATCTGTGTCTCCTGCATTGGCAGGCAGGTTCTTTACCACTAAACCACTGGGGAAACCTGCAAAGTTTCTAGTGGTTTCTTTTTAAAGTAAAAATAAACAGGTGATACTAATTTTAATAATAGGTATCATTTACCCTAATGTATCCAAAATGTTAGTTCAATGAGTAATCAACATAAAAATTATGAATGAGATGCTTTGCATTTTTGTAGTAACCTTTCAAGATCTAACATGAGCTTTATGCTTACAGCACATCTCAATTCAGACAAGCCACATTTCAAGTGCTCAATATCCACATGTGACTAGTGGCTTCCAAATTGGACAGCACAGATATATTCCATTTGGTGGTGGGGGGAGAAGTGGAAGAAAGAGAGTGGTGCCTGTGGTGGACTGAATAAAGCCCTCAAAGATATCCTGCACTAATCCCTGAAAGCTATGAATGTTACCTTACATGGTAGTAACAGACGTTGCAGATATGATTGCATTAAGAATCTTGAGATAGGTCAGTAGCTTATCCCAGTAGGTCCTGCATGAGACCACATATATCCTTATAGAAGGGACATAGGCAGAATTCCCCAACAGGGGAGGAGAGGGCTATGTAACCACAGTGACTGGGACTGGAATGATGGGGCTGCAAATAAAGGAGTGCTGGCGGCCACTAGAACCTGGAGGAGTCGAGGAACAGTCTCTCCTGAGAGCCTCTGGAGGAAACACAGCCCTTCCAACACTTTGATTCCAGCTGCTTAAGACTCATTTCAGATTCCTGGCCTTCTGTGAGAAAATAAATTTCTATTATTTAAAGATGCTAAATCTGTTGCCACAGTAGGAACTAATACGACATGATACCAGTTATAACAGAGCACTTCCTTTTTATCTGTAGTGTTGTAGTCATCACAGCCTGTCTTCTTTTATAGCTAGTTGAATACCTATTGATATTTTCTTTCTGAGGCAGGGATATGCATATTCATTGATGAACCCTCACCACACCCAGCCAGTAAGGTGGTTGCCGTAGGCACCAGCAAAGGTTGTTCAGATGCACCTGAAGTGCTGCCTCCAGGGTGCCCATATTGTGTGTGCTCCAGAAAAGCATGAAAGGAAGGCTGCCTCCAAGGGAGATCTCTATCTGACGGAGCGACAACAGATCACAAACATCTAGACATTCACTTGGTCCATTGTAACACCTGCCTGCCCTAGTCTCTTGAAATGTCTTTGAGAAGCAGTAACCCCAGGAGTAGAGAAAAGGAAGAAAGTGCTAGAAGCAGGAACTGCCTACCAGGTCTGATCTTCGACACAAACTTCAGCAGAACTAGCCCACCCCCGCCTGTCCCAGGGCAGACCCACCCCCACGAGACCAGGAATTGTTTGTCTCTTTGCTCAGCTGCCTGAAATAGACATAGTTAAGAGTCTCACAGGTGAAAATACTTTTTCACATGTCTGCTCAATACGATAGCTTTCCTCCTAACATGGAGATCAGCTGCTCTGAGGGTGTGTAAGTTTGATTAGGAAGCCTGCTCTTAGGCAGCAGGACAGTCTCCTGGCAGCATCAGTACCACCTGGGATGTTGCTTATCATGCCCCCATATAATTTTAAATGATAAATGACAGAGCAAAAATTGAAGTACACACTGTCCTTCAGAACAGAAGCTTCCAAAATGCTGTGGGCACACTACACTGGAGAACTCTCATGGGTGAGTACACGGTTTTACTGAATCCACGATGGGGCCAGGCGTTTTATTTCCTTTTATATAGGAGTAGTCCAAGGCTCAGGCCAGACTCTCACAGTTAACAGAGTATCATCCGGATGATAGTCTTCATCCAAAGAAAACAGGAGGAGTTTGAAGATTCTGCAGGTGACTTTCTGGGCCCCAACCTTCCATACAGCCTTCAAAGAATGGCATGGGGTCTTCAGTGGTGCACTGAGTCCCGAGTGTTCAGAAATAGCAGTAGAGCAAGCATAGGATGGGAACAGCCTCTGAAGGTGACATAAAAGGGGTTCTTATGCCTTTGCCACTGGGAAAGAAAACCTAATTGCAGAATATTTTGCAAGGAAGGGAGTTGTAACATTTTTTTGTCTTTTGGTTTGTCTGGTAGCATCTACAGAAGTTGCTAAAGCAGTCTCTTTCCCACAGGGATATTTGCAAAGGATGCTGTCTGCCTCAGCACCACTGTGCTGCTGCTAATCCCTGCCCCTTCATGTTGCAGCCTTAATGTCACTGCCCCAGAGATACCATCACTAATCAGGTCATCGGAAGGACCTACTCCTTCATCATGGGTTCATCACCTTATTAGTCTACTTTATAACACTTTTCATTTGAAATTGTTTCTATTTTGTCTGTTTGCTTTCCATTTTCAGCTGGGAAAGGCATATAAGGAGGAAGTATGTTTGTGTTGTGCCTCACTCATGGTATCTATTCGGAAACTCTTTTTTAATAACTAGATAAATTGCAGATGTTTAATATTTGCTCATCTGCCCAGCAAGCCCCTAATCACTCTATGCTTTATAACAGTACAAATCCCCCAACACTGGAAGGCTGATACAGTTGGTCTGGGGTGAGGTCCTGGAAATGTGTATTCTAAGGTTGCTCCTTGCTAACCCTAATGTGATCAGTCCATGGAACAGCACGCAGGACCCCGTGCCTGCCTCCTCACACAATTTGTATTTGTTCTCTTTGCAGTGAGAGACATGGCAATAACCTAATTCACACACCCACTTTTGGATCTTGGGGATGTCTGAGTGTATCTTGTGACTCCTATTTGCATATGTACCCTTGTCTAGCCACAAGAAGGCATAAATAAAATTCAGGGCTAATGTTACCTCCTATACACCATGAGTTAATGCTCCCCAGTAAGAAGGAGAGACAAAGACCACCAACATGGTGGGAATTGGGGGGAATATTCAGGGCAGCTAAAGAACTCCACTTTCTGGAAAATGTATCCCAAGTTCCTTGGAACCTCAAAGTGACATACATCTTTTGGGGGTTTGCAAAAGAACCAAAAGGTAGACCACCTAAGGATGGCCACGTGAACCCTATGCAGATTTGAGTGATTGGAGATCAATACTAAATACTCTTTTAGCAATAGATGGGGAATGAAGCTGGAAATGGCAGTGACAGGGAGCAGAGTCCACAGCCACACAGTAGTAACATCAAAAGGAGAAAAAAAAAAAAGAATTGAGTACCTGAGAAATTAACATCACTCTGTGCCTTTACTCTTCATGATGTGTTCCGAGGACCAGCGGCATGGTCTTCACCAAAGACCTTGCTAGAAATTCAGAATTGCTGCCCCCCACTCTGGAAGTACTGAATGGGAATCTGCCTTTAGACAAGCTCTCCAGGCAATTTATTAGAACTTGAGAGTTTGAGAAGGGCTGGATTCTTGGCCTATAACTTTAGCCTCCTAGAATGATGTGTGACTATGAAGATCACAAAACTTTAGAAGATTGTGTAGGAATCTGTTATTAATGCTCCTAAATACACTGTGTCATTCTTCATAGGGGTCTTTCCGGAGTTGGAGGTGTGGCTGTGTTGCTTTAATCTGCATTAAATGACCCAGAGGGAAGGTTACATAAAAGTACAAGAAATCATGAAACCAATATAGACAGCATCTGAAAACAAAGCAAAAGCAAAACATGGGTTCTCTGGTTCACTGGCTTCCATCTTCTCCCTGGGGCACAAGAAACTCTTAACAGTGTGGTAATATCATTGCCGCTCTTTCTCTGCCCGCTGGGGATGGGCACCAACAATAATTCTTACTCTGAGGCCAATATGTCAGATTCTGCAAACATGGCCTCACATCCACTCTCTCTCTTTTGTGGTGACCTGTATGACACCCCAGCGCCCTGACTGCCTATGTCTTGAGGGCTTTTTTAAAATAAATTGTTAAGCAAACAGGCCTGAGATGTATGTGTGTGCACATTTGTGCACACATGTGAGCATGTATTTGTGTATGTGTGGATTCTTGCCTTTACAGCAACTAGAAGAGACTATGGACAGTGAGAGTAGAAAACTCGATTAAAATATATAATTATAATCCAAATAAGCACGGTTATTTTCTCAAAAACATAAAAAATCTGCACCAGCTAGGATCTCCTATTTGTTCTTTGATGAAACCATGCTCCTACTTATCATATTCTACTTTTCCTAAGAAATAAATGTTTCTACAGGCATATATTTTTAAAAATTTAGTGCGACTCTTAGCATAGATATAAGGTGTTCAATGAACAGTAGCTGTTAGTTTAATTATTGTAGTATCCAAGAATGACAATTGCACATACTGTGAATGTTTAAATCTCCACTGATTATCTGAACATTAACTTTGAATATTTTAGCATCCAAATCTCATCACCTTTGCTATGAGACAAAGTTCCAATTCTACAATAAAATTTTCAAAGTGTAATTTCTTTCCTGAGATACAAGTTTAATAATCTTATATTGTGATATATATTAGAATTCATAATCTCTCTGAACCCTCAAAAGTTATACAAAAGTTTTTGAAACCAAGGAGAGAAAAGAAGTGAAATGCGTCGAAAGAGCATGCTAAGATTCTAAGCATCTGTCAGGCCTGTGAGGAAGCCTAGAAAGAATCCAGGAGTCCAGACAGCAATTTGACTAGAGAAAAAGCCTGACCCCTAAAAGCCACCTTGCCACAGGGACATCCCTTTGCAGCTCTGTTACCACACATTTAAAATGAGAATAAAACAAGCATTCATCGTCCTTCCCTGTATTAAAGCAGAGAAAGGAACATGTTTTGAAAAGTGCACACTGCCGTACCAAAATGCAGCTTGACTATTTTGTGTGGATAGCACTTATCCCCAGTTTGCTGTATCTCTTTCCAATCAGCAAAGGTGTTCTCAGGGTTTACTGCTAATGCAGCAGAGAAACTAAAACCTTTAATTGCTTCCAGCCCTCTAGAGCTATAAGAATCATCCAGAATATTTATATTCTCATGCTGTGACTAGGAGCTTTAAACCCCCAGTCAAACTCTAGGCTACACAGCGGTGGAGGTGGACATGGTTTTTCAAATTATACTTATCAGCCCCCTTCCCACTTCTCCACACCCAGTGCCAGAACCTTCGTTAGTCCATATGGAAATTTTCTGTGAATTAGTGCATATATATATATGCACTAATAATAAATATATATATATATATATAGGGGGTGTGAAATAAGGAAGTTATAGACACTGAGAAGTCCCAAGATCTGCAGCTGGCAAGCTGGAGATTCAGGAGAGTTGATGGTCTCATTCCAATCTAAATTCAAGGTCTGAGAACCAGGAAAGCCAAGAGTATAGGTTTCAGTCTGAGTGAAGTCCAAAGGCCGGAGAAGACAGATGTCCCAGCTCAAAAGCAGGCAGAGAGGAAATTTTCCTTTATTCCACCTTTTGTTCTATTTGGGTTTCCAGTGGATTGGATGAGGGCCCCTCATGTTGGCAAGGGCCATCTGCTTGACTGAATCTACCTATTCAGATGTTAATTTCATCCAGAAGCGCTCATCCAGACACAGGTAGAATCATGTGTGACCAAATATCTGGGCACACTGTGGCCAAGTCAGATTGACACATAAAATTAAGTAAGGTGCATGGTGGACTACAGGCCACATTCCAGCCCCCATCTGCCCCTCGGCTGGGCACAACAGTGTAGAACGCAGTCTACACAAGCACAGGCAGGGACCTGCCCACTGTTTTAACAACTGCTCTAAGAAATGGCCTCCTCTTCTCCAAGTTCAGGAACTTTATAGTGGCTTCCTCAATCCCACCATGTTTCTGGACTGATCATGGTTTAGACTCAGGCCCCTAAGAAGGTACCTCATTTTAGGAGTTGTTCTGATGAAGCCTCCTTTTATGTTAATTTGTATTATTTAAGTTTTTACTTATTTATTTGGCAGCACCTGGTCTTGGTTGTGGCACACAGGATTTTCAGTCTTTAGTTGCGGCATGTGAACTCTTAGTTGCAATATGTGGGATCTAGTTCCCTAACCAGGGATCAGGCCCCCTGCACTGGGAGTGCAGAGTCTTAGCCACTGGACCAACAGGGAAGTCCCAAAGACTCCTTTTAACTTTTACTAGGGCTACCCAGACAAGAATCTGAGTTACGTGACTTATGTAGGTCAAGGGTACGATGCTGAACCCCTCCTTTCAGTGGGAGAAGCACAGCTTTTCCCTGGACTGGCAGGTCTATGTGACATATTCAATCTCCCCTCAGAAATTGAAGAACAGAGAAAATAAAAAAATAAAAAAAACAGGAAGAGGACAAAAACCAAAATGAGTCTACAAAATAAGGACTCATGTAATTGAACAGGGAAATAAATGGAAAAAGCAGCTGCCAAAGCATTCAATGAGTACTGAGTCTCAGAAATGGCATTTGTGCAGAATGGTAGCATACAGAATGACTCACTATTTACCAGTCACACACAAGGTGCTGTCAAGTTCAACACTGTGAGACAATTAGGAATGGAAAGTGTGATGCCAGGAGAGTAGTGGTGTAGGGCTGGCATCGGAAAACACACAAAACCTACCTTTATCACAACCCTAACAGATAGGAGGGTGGTGTGCAAAATTCCCCCACCCAAGGTTCACACATTCCAAATATATATTCCAAGGTTCACACATTCCAAAAATAAGCAAAGGTTGCAATAAATGGTAGTTCCAAGTGAGTTTAAAAAAAAATGGTTTAGATGTTGTTAGCTAAGAAATATAAACAATGCAACTAGGGAAAACTGGGGAATATAGTTCTTGCTGTGGTGATAGGTTCAGAAACCAAACATGACTCTGATGTGAAAATGCAAGTTTTTTTATACTGGAAGAATAAGCATAAATTAGTTTGCCTTAAAATAAACTTTCATGGTTCATCCCTGAGATCTGAAAACCTGGAAAGGGGTCTCAAACCCAAGGAGGCAGAAGTTTGAGGGTGGGGTTTTTAGGTGATTTTCCTCCCACAGAGTGTGAAATTCTGGCTTCTGCCTGCCATGTGGAGATGCATTTATAGCCTAGCCTTGTAAAAACTCCGATTAGTCATCATGAGTGAACCTCAGTTCCAGGTCAGCCTTCCCACTAGAAACCAAGGACTAGGCTTCCCAATGCCCTTCACAATTGAATCTCCACTCAGAGAACCTGGACCTCAACCTCCTAGGGAAGAAGCATCATCATCTTATGTCAGTCTGTCCACCTCCTTCCAGCAACAGTTGCATGTTCAGTGGTTATCAGCCTGATTCATCCAAACCTGACCTCCTGAGAGTCTTCCAAAACTGATCTCCCTGCAGCCTTCCCCATCTCAGCAAATGATCACTGCATCCTCCCAGTTACACAGACCAAAACCATGGAGTCATCCTTGACTTTCTCTCTCACACCCTCAATCTAATCATCTGTAATTCTGTTGCTCTACCTTCAAACTATATTCAGAATTTGACTGCTTCACACCTCTTGTGTTGTTGTCACCCTAACCCAAGCCACTACCATCCTTTGCCTGGATTATTGCTGTAGACTCCCAATTATTGCCTCTTCCTTTGTCACCCTGGTTCTGTTCTCAACTGAGGTTAATGTAAGTCAGATCATGTCACTCCAATATGCAAAACTCTACAGTGTCCCCTACCATGAGAGCTGAAGTCCTTAAAAGGACCTAGAAGGCCTTGCATGTCTGTTCTCTCTTCCCTCCAGTTGGTATGTCTGTGACTGTTCCCCTGTCCACTCTGCTTCAGCCACATTGACTTTGTCTGCTTCCTTTAACACACCATAGCCAACCTCATGATAGGACCTTTGCATGTGCTTGTCCTCCTGCTCATAATACTCCTGTCTCAACTGCCTCTCATCCCCTCACTGCCTTGAAGCTTTTGGGTCTCAACTGAAATATCTCCATCAGAGCTTCCCTGGCCTCATTATTTAAAATGTAACCCCGTCCTTCACCACTTCCAAACTCCTCCCAATGAGGGTTGGCAGAGGAGGAGGAGGGTGGTCTGTCTCTATATAGCACCAGGGTCCAAGGCTGTTTAATATCGTTGTCCTGTAAGCTACACAGTCTGGAACATGCGACCTCCTAGGTTCCAGAGAAGGGAAGAGAGAGCTCAGAGGTGGCGCACTGGCCATTATGTGCCTGGACATAGAAGTGGCCCATGTCACTTTCATGTATATTTCATTGGCCAAAGGGCCAATGCCAAAGGGCTAGGAAGTGTAGTAGCACTCTAAGTGCTCAGGAAGGAAAGGAGGGAAAGACACGGGTGGATTCTACACCATGAATTACAAGCCGTTTCCCTGGAAATCCCTCACAGCCTGAGCAATAGGGACCCTTGCCTCTCTATCTTATTGCTCTAAGATTCAGCATAGATTGATTCCTTTTCACTCATCCATTCAACAAATAGTCTTTGAGTGTCTCCTACATGCCAGGCATTGTGGGTGATGCTGAAGATACAAGACAAGGGGTAGTGTTGTATTCCTGGCTGTGGTACCCATGGGAAAGTGTGATAGGCACAGCACAGTACATGACCCCAGCTGCCCGCACCTGAAGTCAATGACGTGATGCACATGCTCCCTGGACAGACGTGCAGGAAGGATACAACAGTCTTAACCAGGAGTGTTGGTGTTCCAAAGGGGTGTTATCAATGTAAGCTTTCCTGAAAGTTCTTGCAGTCTTCTCAGAAACTAGTAAATCTACCTTAGACATATGTAGCCACATAACTAACCATGATCTCCTTTATTCAAGAAATAACACGTAAATGTTCATATGATCTTCCCAGAATGATGAATTAATCACAAACATTTATTCTTCTTTGAACTTCACGTCTTCACCATAGAACTTTTTGCAGCAAACTAGAAACAGAAATCTGAACATGCTCACAAGGGTAGAATTTTTCTAATGTGCTAATAGTGGAAAATGTAAGATATACAATATTTATGAATATAATTTATGTAAATTAAAAATGCATATACTCAAAACCACAAAACACTATATATTCTTCAAGGAAATGTGTATATCAAATATATGTGTGTGTTAAACACACTAGAATGGCACTTATGGAAGAGAAGAGAAATGAAGTGGGGATCAGGATGAAAGAAGAGGAAATAAACAAGAGGGCTTCTAAGCATGGGGCATAGTAATAACATGCCATCAGCTGAGGAATATGATTAACTTGCCAAATATAAAAATTTACTTTCCAAATTCTGTTTCTTTTCTGAAGAGGCACTCTGAGAATATTTGTTGAATTGATTAATGAAAAGGTATCAATCTAAAATTAGTATTTAAAGCAATGAGACTGACAATGCTTCCTTCTGTACTTATATATTCTGATCTAAGCTCAGAGTTAGGCCTATATGTAGATAAAAATAATATATCATACTATCATACTTTTTTCTTTTGAATTGACAAGCATAAAAAGTTGTAACACACCTTGCTAGCTAGGGTGTAGAGAAAACAGCACTTTCAAATTACTGTTAAGAATGTAAAATGGGGGCTTCCCTGGTGGCTCAGCAGTAAAGAATCCACCTGCCAATGCAGGAAACATGGATTTGATCTCTGATCTGGGAAGATCCCACATGCTGTAGAGCAACTAGGCCCGCCCTTGCTCCACAACTATTGAGCCCGTGCTCTAGAGCCCAGGGGCTGCAACTACTGCTCTGCAACAAGAGGAGTCATTACAATGAGAAAACCACACATCACAACAGAGTGTACCCCTTGCTCACTGCAACTAGAGAAAAGCCCATGCAGCAATGAAGACCCAGCCTTTAAAAAAATGTAAAATGGTACATCTTTCTGAAAAACAATATTTACTAAAAATCCAAAAGAATATTTATAGTCTTTCACCCAAAACTTCCATTTTAAGACTCCATCATAATAAAAATAATCTAGGTACAATCATATTTATATAAAATTACTTTGAGGCAATGTTACTTGCAACAATAAAATTGCAAATAATGTAAATATTCAGAAACCAGTTCAGTCGCTCAGTCGTGTCCGACTCTTTGCGACCCCATGGATCACAGCACACCAGGCCTCCCTGTCCATCACCAACACCTGGAGATTACTCAAACTCATGTCCATTGAGTCGGTGATGCCATCCAACCATCTCATCCTCTGTTGTCCCCTCTCTTCCTGCCTTCAATCTTTCCCAGGATCAGGGTCTTTTCAAATGAGTCAGTTCTTCACATCATGTGGCCAAAGTATTGGAGTTTCAGCTTGAACATCAGTCCTTCCAATTGAACACTCAGGACTGATCTCCTTTAGGATGGACTGGTTGGATCTCCTTGCAATCCAAGGGACTCTCAAGAGTCTTCTCCAGCACCACAGTTCAAAAGCATCAATTCTTCGGCACTCAGCTTTCTTTATAGTCCAAATCTCACATCCATACATGACCACTGGAAAAACCAAAGCCTTGACTAGACGGACCTTTGTTGGCAAAGTAATGTCTCTGCTTTTTAATATGCTGTCTAGGTTGGTCATAATTTTTCTTCCAAGGAGTAAGCGTCTTTTAATTTTATGGCTACAGTCACCATCTGCAGTAGTTTTGGAGCCCCCCAAAAAAAGTCAGCCACTGTTTCCACTGTTTCCCCATCTATTTCCCATGAAGTGATGGGACCAGATGCCATGATCTTAGTTTTCTGAATGTTGAGCTTTAAGCCAACTTTTTCACTCTCCTCTTTCACTTTCATCAAGAGGATCTTTAGTTCTTCTTCACTTTCTGCCATAAGGGTGGTGTCATCTGCATATCTGAGGTTATTGATATTTCTCCCAGCAATCTTGATTCCAGTTTATGCTTCATCCAGCCCGGCATTTCTCATGATGTACTCTGCATATAAGTTAAATAAGCAGGGTGACAATACACAGCCTTAACGTACTCCTTTTCCTATTTGGAACCAGTCTGTTGTTCCGTGTCTGGTTCTAACTGCTGCTTCCTGACCTGCATATAGGTTTCTCAGGAGGCAGCTCAAGTGGTCTGGTATTCCCATCTCTTTCAGAATTTTCCACAGTTTATTGTGATCCACACAGTCAAAGGCTTTGGCATAGTCAATAAAGCAGAAATAGATGTTTTTCTGGAACTCTCTTGCTCTTTTGATTCAGAAACAGAGGACTGTTTAAATAAATTTTGATATAGCTACATGATGGAATTATATTTAATATGCAGTGATATAAGAATATGTTTATAATATATTAATAAGTAAATATAGCAGTCTAAAATATGTCACATAATTCCAATTTTAAAAACAGGAAGACTGTATATTAAAATAATGTTAGCTATCTCTGCATTAATAATATATTAATTCAATGAGTACTGAGTGGTGAGATTATATAAGATTCTTATATTCTTTGTTCTGATCTATAGAGGATATTGTTTTAGTTGGAAAAATACTATAATAACAAACATCAGTGTATATATCAGATTATAATTTCTCCTGTTATACTGTCTCAAATGCATGAAAAAAGATGCTCATTTACATGCTAATTTCTTAAAATGAAACACTTTCCTGTGTACAGAATTTTCAAATCTTTGTCACATTTCAAACATTATTCAGTCATACTTAGATGTGTCACCTTGAGCCACTAAATCATTCCCATGTTAATAATTAAAGAGAGTCATTTTGAGATAAGAATATGGATAAAAAAATATTCCCTGGAATTTTCTAGACCTTAACCAAGAATTCGTTGAAACATTTTATGAAGCTTTTGTTTGTGATTAAAATCAAGGGAATCCATTTTATCATCAACATGAGTGTTCTTACAGTTAAATCATGTCAAGACAAAAGATAAATGACAAAGCATTATGACCCATTTGAAGCTAAGAGTTCTATTAAAACCCAGGTCAGCTTTTCTTTAATAACAAAGAATAAATGTTATTTAATATTTTTACTCTGAAATATAAAATCATGGAAGGGTAGAGAGATAAGCAAGGGCTGGATAGAGTCAAAATTCAAACACTGATATATTTTCTATTCCTCTATGTGTAATTGCTAGCTGTAGTATCTTATCACTTTAATAAATAAATCTTCTTGGGGGAGGGGGGTAATTAAAAAACACATACATGAAAACAAAACTAATCTGGATCAAGATTTAAATTTCAGAGACCAAATGTTAAATCACATTTTTTAATTCCACTGTAATGAGTATACCTGTAAAAGCAAACATCATATTTTTAGTCTGTTAAGCACAAAAACTAAAGAAAATGAGAGGAAAACTAGGCCAGCCAGGTATGACTTAAATCCTGTTTGAATTCACAGTAAAGGTAACAAATAGATTCAAGGGACTAGATCTAGTAAACAGCATGCCTGAAGAACTATGGACAGAGGTCTGTAATATTGTACAGGAGGTGGCGAACAAAATCATCCCAAAGAAATAGAAAAGCAAGAAGGCAAAGTGGTTATCTGAGGAGGCTTTACAAATAGTGGGAGAACAAAAAGAAGTAAAAAGCAAGGGAGAGAGGGAAAGTTACACTCAGTTAAATGAAGGGATCCAGTAAATAGCTAGAAGAGACAAGAAGGCCTTCTTCAGTGACAATGCTTAATAATAGAAGAAAACAGCAAAATGGGAAAGATTAGAGATCCCTTCAGGAAAACTGGAAACATCAAGGGAGCATTCTGCCCAAAGATGGCCACAATAAAAGATAAAAATGGCAGAGACCTAGTAGACACTGAAGAGATCAAGAAGAGATGGAAGGAATACACAGAAGAACTGTTTAAAACGATCTTAATGAAACAAATTACTACAATGGTGTAGTTAGTCCCCCAGAACCAGACATTCTGGATTGTGAAGTCAAGTGGGGCTTAAGAAGCACCGATGTTAATAAAGCTAGTGGATACAATGAAATTCCAGCAGAACTATTCATATCTTAAAGGAGAATGCCATCAAGGTTTTGCATTCATTATGTCAGCAAAACTGGATAACCCAGCAGTGGCCACAGGACTGGAAAAGGTCAACTCTCATCCCAATTCCCAAGAAGGGGAGTACCAAAGAACGTGCAATCAGACAATTGCACTCATCTCCCATGCTAGTAAGGTCATGCTTAAATCTTGCATGCTAGCCTTCAGCATTATGCAAACCAAGAACTTCCAGATGTCCAAGCTGGGTTTAGAAAAGGAAGAGGAACTAGAGATCAAATTGCCAATATTCACTGGATTATAGAGAAAGCAAGAGAATCAGAAAAACATCTACCTCTGTTTCATTAGCTACATTAAAGCCTTTGTGGGGATCATGACAAACTGTGGAAAGCTCTTAGAGAGATGGGAATACCAGACCATCTTACCTGTCTCCTGAGAAACCTGTATGTGGGTCAAGAAGTAACAGTTAGAACCCTGTATGGAACAAATGATTGATTCAAGATTGAGAAAGGAGTACGACAGGGTTGTCTGCTGTCACCCTGTTTGTTTAATCTATCTGCTGAGCACATCATGAGAAATGCCAGGCTGGATGAGCTACAAGCTGGAATCAAGATAGGCAGGAGAAACATCAACAACCTCAGATATGCAGATGATACCACTCTAATGGCAGAAGGCAAGGAGGAACTAAAGAGCCTCTTGATGAGGGTGAAGGAGGAGAGTGAAAGAGCCGGCTTAAGATTAAACATTTAAAAATCTAAGATCATGGCATCCAGCCACATTACTGCATGGCAAATAGAAGGGGAAAAGGTGGAAGTAGTGACAGATTTCTCTTCTTGGGCTCCAAAATCAGTGCAGACAGTGACTGCAGCCATGAAACCAGAAGACAATTGCTTCTTGGCAGGAAAGTGATGACAAACCTAGACAGTGTGTTGAAAAGCAGAGACATTACTCTGCAGACAAAGTTCCGTATAGTCAAGGCTATGGTCTTCCCAGTGGTCATGTATGGATGTGAGAGCTGGAACATAAAGAAGGCAAAACGCCGGAGAACTGATGACTTCGAATTGTGGTGCTGGAGAAGACTCCTGAAAGTCTCTTGGACAGCAAGGAGATCAAACCAGTCAATCTTAAGGGATATCAACCCTGAATATTCACTGGAAGGACTGATGCTGAAGCTGAGGTTCCAGTATTTTGGTCATCTGATGCAAACAGACGACTCACTAGAAAAGTCCCTGATGCTGGGAAAGATTGAGGGTAGATGGAGAAGAGGGCATCAGAGGATGAGATATCTCGACGGCATGACCGATGCAATGAACAAGAACTTGGGCAAACTTCAGGAGATGGTGAGGAACAAGGAGGCCTGGTGTGCTGCAGTCCATAGGGTCGCAGAGAGCCAGTGAAGAACAACAGCACACACCAATACAAAGATTGAGTCTTGGTAATTACAGGAAGGGTGCCATATTCCAAGGCAAAACATTTACAGTTAGCATCATCTGATGGATAGTATATCTTTTTTTAATGGTTAATTACTATTTTAGAATGTCACTAAGATTTAGAAAAGTGTATGATTTTTGTTAATCATACATTTGTAAACCTGTCTGCCACCTGTTACTTTCAACTACTGGCTTCTTTGATATAATTTTTAAATTGCATTATGTAAATGACTTAAGTTATTATGAACAACCCATAAGATCAGATGTGTTTAAAACTCATAAATGTGGCTACCATGAAAACCATTAATTAAGAAATCAATTTTGATGTCTTGCTTTTTTAAAAATGATAATCCTGGCTAGATAGCTAACTCCTATGATATACCATCCTCCAAACAGGAGATATAAATCTACACTATACTGCTAAGGACTGAATGTATTCTCCCAAAATTCATATGTTGAAGCCCTAGGCACCCCATTCCACATGGCTGTATTTGGAAATGAGGCCTCTAAGGAAATAATTAAGGCTAAATGAGGTTATAAAGCCAGGGCCCTGATCCCACAGGGCCTTATCACTCTTTCCGAGAGAACACAGAAAAGAGATCATGTAGAAAGAGACTCACAGACTTAGAAAACAAACTTATTTCAGGAGTTTAGAATTGAAATGTACATACTGCTATATTTAAAATGGATAGCCAACAAGGACCTACTGTATAGCCCAGGGAACTCTGCTCAATGTTATGTAACAACCTAATTGGGAAAAGAATTTGGAAAAGAATAGATACATGTATCTGTAAACTGAATCACTTTGCTGTATATGTGAAACTAACACCACATTTTTAATCAACTATATATGCATGCACGTGTGCTAAGTCACTTCAGTCATATCCAACTCCTTGCGATCCTATGGACTGTAGCCCACCGGGATCCTCCGTCCATGGAATTCTCCAGGCAAGAATACTGGAGTGGGTTGCCATGCCCTCTTCCAGGGGATCTTCCTGAACCAAGGATCCAACCTGCATCTCTTATGTCTCCTGCATTGGCAGGCAGGTTCTTTATCACTGGCACCACCTAATACCATGGACTAGGTGATTCATACAACAGAAATTTATTTTCTCACAGTCTTGGAGGCTTAGAAGACCAAGATAAAGTTTTGGGCCAGTTCAGTTCCTGTGAGAGCTCTTTCTTATGAATGACTGACTTTTATACACCCATGACCTCTTTTTTAAAAAATATCTTCTAGCCTCCAGGACTGTGAGAAATAAATTTCTGTTGTGTGAGCCACCAAGTCTATGGTATTTTGTGATGGAAAGCCCAACCAGATTAATACATAATTATTTCAGGTAATTTATGTACTTGTTTGGTACTTAAATATGTTATTGACTGACTGGATTCTACTAAATACAAGCTTCTTTTACTATCTGGACTTCAATTCATTCTGCAAATTGGGGGTTATGAATGTGTGGCATCTGTGCCACCATTTTCTGAAAGAGAAAGTCTCTCAGTCCTGTCTGACTCTTTGTGACCCCTTGGACCATAGCCTGCCAGGCTCCTCTGTCCAAGGAATTCTCCAGGCCAGAATATTGGAGTGGCTAGTCATTCCATTCTCCAGGGGATCATCCCAACCCAGGGACTGAACTCAGATCTCTTGCATTGCAGGCAGTTTCTTTACCATCTGAGCCACCAGGGGAGCCCATTCTCTACTCCTAAATAAAATGGTAGATATTGCTAACTAATCATGATATTATTTCCTCCTGAATCTAAAGCAGACTTTATAATCCTTATCAGCAATCCAAGCAGCCTTCATCAGTTAATGAACTAGACATTTAAGGTGAAATCTATCCATCATTCATGGGGTAGACATAAGCACATTGAATACTGATATTATCTTATTTCTATCTTATAACCCTTCATGTGATAGAAGCTCAGTAAATACTTATTGAATTAAATGAATTGTATCCTGAGTATAAACCTTCTATAAAGAAAGATCCCTATACAAGACCTCTGGGCCTTGAGTCAAGATAAGCTCTACACGAATGCGTGAGAAAGAGAGCATCATGTGTACTTTTAACTTTGACTGAATTTTCATCAAGTATGAATAATGAGTCATAATGAGGATCATAAGAATAATTCATAACAATAATACATAATTCATACTAATGAATGGTGCATTATGCATCATTATATGCAAAGTTCAAAGCTGGAAGATACAAGGACATGAAGGAGTAGAAAGCTCAGCTTTGTGCCTTGAAGAACTTCCCATCAAGTTGAGATCTTAGACTTTACACGTGAACATCTAACTCACAATATGAACAGAATGTGACAAAGGCAACTGCCAAGTGAATGGTTTTGACAGTAGAAGCACCAGTGTTCAGGGGGAGGGAAAGATGGTTTCAGGTTCCCCAAACAGGTGCATACTCTCTACAATGCTCCACCCTATCATATGCAAAGCAGATGGAGAGGAATGACTTTCTTCTTTCTTAAGCAGCCTGGGAAATGCTCTGTGTCCTCCCTTTGATGACTCAGTAAAGTCTTGTCATCCTGATTTACGATGTTCGAACTTTCAATAGCAAATCACAGCAACAAATAAGATGTGAGGCTTCAAACCCACCTTTGGGGCCAAAATTCTAACAAATTGGTTGGTTTCTTACTCTAAGGCAGTTATTTCTTAGGGCTACATGTAACTTACTGAGTTAAGTAAAGTGAAAGTGAAAGTGGCTCAGTCATGTCTGACTCTGCGACCCCATGGACTAAACAGTCCGTAGAATTCTCCAGGCCAGAATACTGGAGTGGGTAGCTAGCTGTTCCCTTTTCCAGGGAATCTTCCAGGTCTCCAGCATTGCAGGCGGATTCTTTACCAGCTGAGCCACAAGGGAAGACTGAGTTAAGTAAGGAGAGCAGCATTTAAAATTTCAACTAAGAACAAATTTGGCCTTCCTGGGCTAGTGGTAGTGAAACACCATTATCCTCAAAATTAGCAAGAGAATAGCCTCTCACCCAACACATGGTGAGCAATAGGCAAGTATGTATTAAAACTATTAGCATTTGATTACAGCGAAACTAAATTGTTCTGAGTCTGATGATTTTCTGTTTAAGAGGAAACTAGATAAAGAAGGGAACACATCGTTTCCCATGCATGAGCTTTCAAAATACTCTTTAAAGACCCTGAAACTTGTACCAAGTGGCAGCCAGAATTTTTAGAGCAGTTCACTCTAGTAGAAACCAAGAATAATGTCCCAGATTACATTTTCCCTGGCAGTCATCCAGTTTATTTATAGAATGCGATAAAAGAAATAGTCCCAGGCTCCATGCTGGGTGCCATAAACAGGCATCCCCTGTTCTCCTCTAAATTAAAAAAAAAAAAAAAAAAAAGCAACAAAAACAAAACAAAAAACAGGGAGAATCTTGTTTTCAAGATGTAGAACCACATCCTCCCACCTACAACCCTTTACCTTTAACCCCCGTTCCCTAGGACATCTGGATCTCAGGATAAGAGGAACATGGAATCTGGCTGATAGAGCTACATATTTTTAAAATTAAGGGTTAAAATGACCTCATGTTTAAGAGCTGGCAATTGGTAGAGCTTTCTGCGTTTAACAGAGGAAAGTTTTGTGTCACCAAGTGAATCATTTTCTCCAGCTGTAAACAAATAATTGAAATAGCACAAAAGACAGAAATACTGAGAAAGGGGACAAGGAAGGGTGAAGGCTGCCACCCTTATTCTTGTTTTTGAGAAGGTAAATGGGCACAGAACTCTTCCTGGTCTTACCTCTCCCAGACCAACTGTGAAAGACGGGGAGAAGGGGGGCTGGCAAGAGCGTGTCTCTCCATCTGCTCTCCCTCTCATCACCTGCTCAGTTGCAGAAATCATCGTGTAAGTGGTTTCCTGGTTCTTCTCAAGAGAGAGATCCCCAAAGGAATCCCCAAAAAGTGATGAGTTATTTGGCTGGAATCCCAGGATAAGAGGGAAGAAGGAAAAGAAGAGGAAGAAAATCAACATTGTTGAGCTCCTAGTTAATGATAGGCATGTTTAATCTACTTAATTCTAGCAATCAGATATGAGACACTGGATTCAGATGAGACCTAGATTTGACTCCCAACACTGTCACTTACTAGCTGTATGACTAAACCTATCTGAAAGTCCATAGTCTTGTCTGTAAAGTGGGGTTGCTAATAATACTCTTCTAGGCTTATGGAGATGATTAGGTGAGGTCAAGCATGTGTACTACTTATTGTAATAAATGATGCTGATTCATATCAACGTATGACAAAACCCACTGAAAAAATAAATAAATAAATAAAGGGGAAAAAAAAAAGAAAAAAAAAATGAGCTCTGCTCTACACATGAAATATATGACTCCGAGGTTTAGGTAACTTTCCTTCCAAGTGACACCCGAAAGACAGCATATTTCCTCCTGAGACGATGCCTGACTAGTTCTAAACGTTATACAAGTATCTGCATGTCTTTAAAAGGCACGAACATTCTATACATCCAGGAGTTACTTGGTAAAACCCCTTCATAATAATGTGAAACAAAGACCTTTGAAAGTGAGCGTGAGATTGTTTGTGTGCATCAGTGCCTGCCCCAGGCCATCCTAGTGGTCAGAGTGAGAACCCAGCTAGTCGAGGGCTCCATGGAGCTCCTTCCAGACAGACCAGGCTCCTCTGTTACCCTCCTCTACCCCTCTTTTGGGTGGGTTCCCTCACACTTCCTTCCTCAAACTTCAGCCACAGCACCCCTGCCCCACTCCTTCTGATGAGGTTTTTACTCATGTATATTGTGATAGAAACAGAATTCTCACCAAATATTACTTTCTCTCATATATTTCCTGACCCCCTTAAAGCTACAGGGCCACCTGACTAGTTCTAACCAATAAAACGTGTCCAGAAGTGACATATATCACTGTTGCACTGCGGAAGTGAAAAGCCCATGTCAGATTCTCCAGTCTTATTTCTCCTGCTGTGGGGCATAAAGTCTGCATGACACAACTGATGCAGACAATAAAGCAGCAGAAACTTGGTTAGCTTGGGTCCCTGAATAACTGGGTGGGACAGATCATCACACCATACCACACTGGATACCTTGTATAAGATATCAGCTTTCATTTTATTAAAACACTGATTTGGGGCTGTGTGTAATTATAGCACAATGTATCATACTCTAATTTATGCAAAATGCAATTCCTGCCTGTAAGTTAGACGTGAATCTCTTATTCTTGGCTACCTCTCCATGATTCCCATGTTGGTTCTCATTTTGCCTTTTTGATCCCAGTATGCTTTGCAGCAAGTGTAGAACCTGAAGTTGTACTCACCTCCCAGGATAAATTATCTGAATTCCTTCTTCCCCCTTTTACCCTAAACCCTACCTCAACCCAAGTTGGTCAGGAGCTGACCCAGCTGGAGATTAAGTCACCAGAATACAGAATGGAACAGGGAGTTTCCAGCTGAAGCAGAGTCACGAGAGCAAGGGAGGTGAAAGAACTGAAATTGAGAGATTAGATGGGGGCGCTCAGAAGTCAGAGTCTTGGATCTGAATGCTTCAGGATGGGAAGATGAGGCCAAGGGAAAAGTGAGTCATGATCAAAGTTTGGATAGTCCTGGACACTTCCCTCTAGCTCTGGTTGGTGTACCCCTACTGGATAGGCAGGTGAGTTTTCTGGGGTCAAGAATCCAGCCCAATCCTGGTTGGCTTCAAGGATCAGGTGCCTACCAGCACAGAAGCACCTACCAGTCAGCTGTGCTAGGTGGTCCATTAAATTCTGTTATCCATGCTAATACACTGGGAAGCATGGTTTATTCCATGCACCTTGGTGCAGGGTCCCTCCTTCTCTCCTAAAGCAGCAATTCATACATATCTTACCAGTGGGCTCCAACCTAACATGCTTAATAACTTGCTTCCTATTCTAAAAGCTTACAGTCTTTCACTTGCGTAATGCAATTTCCCCAGAATAAGCACAGAGCTAATTGAAGAACTTAATGACTAATTTCTCAAGCCAAACAAGATATTCACATTACCTTTTGACATTCAAGTTTGTGACCAGATTATCTGATTTGGCTGTGAAAGCAATAATCACACCTTACACCCCAAATAACATCAAAAACCAATGTGCAATGGAAAAGTTAATTAAGATTATGAAATATTAATTATCCTTTTTTATCTTTTCATTTAAAAAATCCATTCTTCCTTCATTTGCTCTATATTCAAAGCTGAACTGTAGATGATGTATCTCTGAATTTACATGGTTATACCCAGTGATATTTACAAGATAAATCTTCATACCACACACTGAATATTTGATGAGAAGCAGCACACTGCCCAGTATCTCCTCTATTATTGATACTCCTCATATCTGGAGAAACTGTAAATCTTTACATTTGGACCAAATTAAGTTTGCAATTAAATGAAAAGTCAAAAAAACAAAATCCATCTACTTCAGGCCTCCAGGTATAGTGAGAGGAAATGATGCTATCAATGAACTTTCTAAAATGATCCAGTCTAAACCAAGCCAAATGCTTTTACCAGGAAGGAGCACTGAGTTCACTTGTAGAATGGCTCCCTGGCAGCTCAGACGGTAAAGAATCTGCCTTCAATGCAGGATACCCAGGTTCAATCCCTAGGTTGGGAAGATACCCTGGAGAAGGGAATGGCTACCCACTCCAGTATTCTGGCCTGGAGAATTCTATGGACAGAGGAGCCTGGCAGGCTACAGTCCATGGGGTTACAGAGTCAGACACATCTGAGCGACTTTCATTCACTCACTCCCACATCACTAAATTCCACTTGACTATACTTAAGAACAGATTTCATTCTTCAATTGTTTTGCCTTTTTCACTTTGTGCATATGGGACCTCATATATTGTATCTTATTCACCTTTTGCCAATGTAATAATCCCCATGTGCCTGCTAATGCTGAAGAAAGCAAGAGTTCATGAAAATATGTGCATTTAAAATCTGAAATTCTAAGCTATTTTCAAATACTAAACCCCTTTCTTTTATCCAAAGTTGGTGGTACTCAACCTATGAATGTGGTATCAATTTAACTTTTGTCATGCTTTTCAGACTACATTAAAGTCTTATTTGGTGTTCTTAGGATGTTGGTCAGTGTATTACTAAACAGACAAACCAAGATAAAATGGAGTAGCTTACCAGAGACACATACCCAGCCCTAGATTTTACAATTGTCGTAGATCTCTTGTGAGAAACTTCTGAGGCGTCTGTCCCAAGATGGGAAGTGTGGAGCACCCCAGAACCAGTTAAAGCTGCCAAAATCGTGAAAGGAAGTATGACTGACCCGTTGACCAGGATACCAGAGCTGGCATCATCACCCCTCCCCCACCTCTGCATTCCAGAGACTTCTTGTAACAGCCTGAGAGAGCTCCTTGGTCACTGAGAGCATACTTGCTACCCTTAGAGCAGGCAAGAGTGCTGAAGAGTTAGAGTCTCCAGGAGAAGCCTCCAACCAATGACTCACAGGTCTGTCTCCACAGAAATAGTCCGTGAGTCTGGCTTTTTGCTAGGAGGGAGACTTCATTCTCTTGGTTCTCCTTCAAGTGGCCTCAGCTCATTGGTCCATCTTTATTGTCCACCACAGTCACCATCTGACAAATAAAACTTCACTGAACTTGGCTTCTGCTTTTTTGCCTCTGTCTTCAGACTAAGTGCCCCTCCTCTCCAGTTTTCCACCTACTGAAATCTTGCATATACTTTAAGACTTATTGAAGATGCCACCTCCTCTTGAAGCCTACCTTTATTGACCCCAGCTAAAATTAACCCTTGCCTCTTTAACTATTAATACAATAGAGATTTTATAGCTCCCTTAGCATTTATGCATTACTTCTTCCAATACTTATTGGTAAACTCATCTTATTTTCATGCATTAGGTCAAGAGGTTGGCCTATATAATTTCTAAATTTTCTTGCAGTAATTCTCTATTTTGTAACATCTGTAATTTTGTAACTAATATCAACTGTTCACAAACTTAGGGTGCATATCTTTTTATTTTTAGAATGGCTATTACACTACCTCTTATTCTTTTTTCCCCCCTAGATTTATTAAGATATAATTGATATATAATATTATATAAGTTTAAGGTGCAGAATATGTTGATTTGATACACTTATATATTGAAAAAAACCACAGTAGTGTTAACTAACACCTCCATCACCTCGCATAATTACTGTGTTTTTTTGGGGGGTGAGAAAATTTAAGATTTACTCTTTCACCAAACTTCAAGTATATAGCAGAGTGTTATTAGCTATAAGCACCATGTTATATATTAGATTCCTATTGTCAAGAGTTTAGTATGTCTTTCTTCCTTGAGATTTCCCCTATACTTGAACTGCTCAATAATTCTAGGGAGGCACTGTCCAATAGACCTTTCTGCCACGATGCTTCTCACATGTGATTATTGAACACTTGAAATGTAGTTTGTGCAAATGAAGACTGAACTTTTCATTCCATTTAATTTTAATTAATTTAGATTAAAATTTAAATAGCCACATGCAGCTAGTGACTACCATATTGTTTAATATAGTTCTGAAAGCTTCCATAGTCCCAAAACATTTACTCCAACCTCTGCACCAAGTTGAGTATCACTGGGTTCAGTAACCATAATAGCTGATGTTCCTCCCACCAAATGTTGTTGCTTATAGAAGTTCAGTGCTACACTGCTTGCTCACAGTCTCTGGTCCACTTATTTGAAGAGGAGGTGACAGAACCCTGTTCTTTCTACTGCAACTCTTTGGGAACATGATCTCACTCCCTTGCACTAACCTTGGCCAAACTGCGCATGCCTGGACTCAGATCCTTTTCACCCATTTATCCCTCCTTAGCTTGCTATTGTTAGGGCAATGAAAAGTGATTTCTCATCACAAGATCACTCCAAGTGTTCAAATGATCTATACCCTCAGGGTCAGCCCCTGTCTAAAATTTGGCAGGTCTTGAGGTTAATTCTTAGACACTAGAGGACAGTGGTGACTTCACTGTATTACTCAAAGCAAACAAAATGGACTATTGTTTTTATGGTGTGATTTCAGGACATTATTATAATGCTGTGTCCCATTCCCTACCCTGAAACTTTGTAAATTGGTCAGTGAAACTAACTTGAGCAAATAGGAAATGTGTTGGCAGGACTCTAGGATAGCTCAGAGAATCACAGAGAGCTTGCCTCCCATGCTCTTAGCAGGACAGCAAGGGCAGTGCTGAGTATCTTAGAGGAGAACAGATTGCTCATCACCTGGGCTCTCCCGACCCCAGGCGCTCCTCATCCTCTGTCTGCAGACAGTCTCTGTCACCAGCTGTGAACATGGCACCACAGCTGTGTTAGGGGAAGCACACTGACTGAAGCCGCCCACCCTGGCCAGGCACCATAGCAACCATTTGCATGAGTTGTCTTACGATAGGAGGTCCTGCTAAGGAACGCAGAACTAATAAGCCTCCACCAACCAGAAGAGTTCAGGAAAGGTCAGAAGGAGACAACACATGTCCAACCACCTCCCAGAATCCTTCTCTCTGGCATCCATCTTGGCTGAACAAGGCGTGCACCACCAGGAAGGACTCTTAGTCAGAATGATTGGCTAAAGACAACCCGAAACTAATCCCATCACGATAAAACCTGAGACTGCAAGCCATGTGACAGAGCTGTTCTCCTGGGTTCCCTTACCCTCCTGCTCTCCACCCGGGTGCCCTTTCCCAATAAAGTCTCTTGCTTTGTCAGCACACGCGTCTCCTCGGACAATTCATTTCTGAGTGCTAGACAAGAGCCCAGTTTCGGGCCCTGGAAGGGGTCCCCCTTCCTGCAACAGCAGCAAACTTGCATCCTTGTGGTTCTGTCATCAGAGAGGGCAGCTGCCATTTAAGAACTCACAAGGAAGAACTCAGAGGGCATGTCTGGATCCATCACCGTGGTCTGGGAACTAGGGACATGTAAAATGATGACAGTCCTCTTTTAGACTACATACCAGGGACTGAGGGGAGAGGAGGAGCTTTCCTCAAAAGAAGGGGCAAGACATGACCACTGGAAAAATTTTTGTGGTCAGCTACCTCACTATGAGTATGGGGCACAGGGAGAACCAAGAACAAGCCTTTGAGGAAAAGAGGGGCGAGAGTTTGCAAAACAATCGCCACAGCAAGTCCCACTGTGCCAGACTACCATCATAACATGTACAGGCGGCCTGGTGTTGGCCAAGCCATGGCCTTCTCCTACTCAACTCCAGTCTTGTCATCCTAGGGCTACACTGAAGAGCATGGGGCAAGTGCCTCCAGTTTGCCAAACTCTCCCATAAAATCCCTCAGTACGGAACTTTTCTGTAAGAAACATGCTGCCCTCCGAAGCAGAGCTAAGCCTGATTCCCATTCTCTCCTCTGTCAGCTTCAGGGTATTTCTCAGGCACACTATGCTTCTTTCATTTAACAAATACATTGTCTAGGATTTGAATAATAATAAATGTAAAATGTATCAATGATGGATGACAATGTATTTTAAGACACAAATATGCTAAAACTAAGGATGATCCCAAAATAGGAAATCTACCCTAGGGGACAGTCCTCTTGGCTGGAGAAATCACACTCCAATTCACAGTATTCACTGAATAGAGCCCAAGGCATTCCTGACCTTTCTGGCCCCTACAATGGTTTACCACATTCACTCAAATGCAAATGTGTGCCTGCAGAGAGAACAAAACTTTCAAAGTCCTTTGGAGAAAAGAGCCTTTTCAGCTGGATCTGCACCTTCCAGAAGCTGCTCATTTAAGGAGAAGGGGCAGTCCTCTTGTGGGCCAGATCAGATAAATCACCCCAGCCTTCAAACAAAGCAATCCCATACACAGACTGCTCACAGCCTGTATGAGCCTTGAATATCATTGCCAACTGCCAGTCTTATGAATATTTCCAGACTGCATGCATGCTAAATCGCTTCGGTCTGACTCTTTGCAACCCTATGGACCATAGCCCACCAGTCTCCTCTGTCCATGGGACTCTCCAGGCAAGAATACTGGAGTGAGTTGCCATGCCCTCCTCCAGAGGATCTTCCCAACCCAGGAATCGAACTCAAATCTCTTATGTCTCCCACTCTGGCAGGTGGGTTTTTTAGCCACTAGTGCCACCTGGGCAGCCCAGACTGGCCAAATCCAATTTTAAAATGTGGTATAAACTGTGTAAAAATGAAAAGCAAATGCATCATCTGTCTCCAAAATCAGCTTCTCTTCCTGACTTCCATGTAGTTGTCAGTGAAAATACTATTCTCTCTATAGCCCAGGCTTTGGACCTCACCTCCTGATACCTTCTCTCTCTCAGTCCCTGCATGTAGTCACAAAGCCTAGCAGTTCTTCATCCTTGTTTTTTCCTAGCCCATCCTTTGTGCTCCTGCCCCCTGGCACAGCTCTAGTACCATTTGGGCTGAGAGCCAAATCTGGCCCACCACCTGTTTTGGGGAAATAAAACTTTACTGGAACACACTCATCCTCACATTTCCACATTATCTGGTTGCTTTCACGCTATAATAGCAAAGCTGAAGGATTGAGACAGAGACTGTTGCCTCTCAAAGCCTGAAATATTTACTATGAGGCCCTTAACAGGAAATATTTGCCAACTGCTTGCTCCTGTATATTATTCCAACAGGTCTGCTAAGTCACTTCAGTCGTGTCCGACTCTGTGCATCCCCATAGATGGCAGCCCACCAGGCTCCCCTGTCCCTGGGATTCTCCAGGCAAGAACACTGGAGTGGGTTGCCATTTCCTTCTCTAGGGCCTGAAAATGAAAAGTGAAAGTGAAGTCACTCAGTCATGTCCGACTCTTAGCGACCCCATGGACTGCAGCCTACCAGGTTCCTCTGTCCATGGGATTTTCCAGGCAAGAGTACTGGAGTGGGGTGCCATTGCCTTCTCCGGCAACAGGTCTACCCCACTCTAATTTCTTTCCTGTTCTTTCTACTTTTTCAAGTGTCCCCTAACCAATACCCTGTACTCAACGATTGATGGATTTTATCTCTCTCTCTCAGACACACACACACACACACACACACACACACACTGTTTAAAACTTACAAAAGAGCTTCTCATTACCCTTAGAACAATTCCCAATACTATGTTCTACACGAGTGGGTGTGGCTTACTTCTCCTACTTGCCTCCCCACTCCATACTCCAGGTGCACCGGCTGTTCTTGTTGTCTTCCAGCATCAAGTTCTTCCTGTTCCAGGGCCTTTACACCTGCTGCTCCCCTTGAGTGCAACCTTCTTACACATCCACTTTCATCTGAACCACAGCTCTCATCCTTTAGGTCTCTGCATCAATGTCAATGCCTCAGAAATGAGTTCACCCTTCCTGGTGAAGGTTTCTCTCACTCTGATCTCTTCTACTCTTCTAGTAGCCTCTCCTTTTCATCCATGGAGAGAAATTAAGCATGTATTTGTTTGCTTATTGTATAGACATTAGTCCATCTCACTGATCATAATTAGCTCCATAAGGCCAATGATTATGTCCATTTTACTTATCATTCCATATCCAGCAGCTGTCAAATCATACTTTTTTATGAATGGATGACCTTCTGTTCATTCTCAAATACGATTCTCTCTTTGGCCTGGTACACTCTGGTTCTATTCCATTTTCCAGTCCTAGTTGGATGCCTTACGCCAGATGAACTGAGATAACCAGCATTTCCCACATACACCCTTTTTCACTTTCCTCATCCTTCTCCTCCACTGCCTTCTCTATCATTTTTGCTTAGGAAAATCTTTCTCTTCCAGTCTTAATTCAAGCAATTATCTTAGGACACTGTGTAATAATTAAAATAGTTTGAATAATATAAAATCAAAGGCATATTTCATAAGGATGCTTACTGAAACAATCTTTAATATAGTTTCATACTCTCATGCCAAAGTATACAATTTATCAAAAGAAACTCTCTGCGGAAAGGCTATGATGCATTCCTGATTCTCTGATAGGCTTCATTTAGAGACAAATTTTAGAGTGTAGATGAATGACTCACATAACCTTCAGGTTGTTTTCCATTAATATTTTTTCTCTCAGCTTCAGTTTGGAAAGTAATCGAGTACTAATGAGTACTGACAGGTACCTTTACTCTGTTTCAGTTAAACTGAGCTGGGGAATAGAATTGACAACTTTGTGTGAAATCTGAGGATCCTGACTGAGACTCATGCCAAAGAACAAAGAAGTCCAACTCACATCCAGTGATAATTCGGTGATAACAAAGTGCACCCTATGTCAACCTTGATGAGGTGCTATACCAAGGATATGGCAACCTGTCTACTGAACACTTTTAACTCATCATCATAAAACTTTACCATCTGCATAAAAGAGAATGCTTCAGGGTCTATGGCCTATTGTCTACATTCAGTTTTTCAGAAGAGATAGCAAATTATCCCCCCAAAAGTTAAAAAGGAGTGAGGCTACAACACATTTCCATTGTGAGTATTCTTGTCCCCTCCCTGGTTTCACACATAAAGAGTATAGCTTTCTTTTGCTATTGTTTCTGGATTGCTTACTCATAATGACCTTGTTTTTGGCAAGAATCCAAAGCATTTCTTTTATGTTGCCACAAATCGACAGCTTTCTGTTACAAATGCAGTTGTAATTGTAGGATTCAAGTATAGGGATGTATACACAGATATATGCATACCCAAATTTTATTCTCCCTCATAGTTTCTTTGTCAAGCGTGAATGTCATGTGTAGACTCCATAGCTTTATTCAAGCCATTTATGACTCTGCTGAACCTGACAAGACCCACAATAGCTTCAGCATGCCTCCAGTCTCTTCCAGTAACATTCACTATGAATCAGTGCCCTAATCAGTGCCTCAACAAGCTCTTTGCCCTCATATCCAGTCCTTTGACATGAAAACATTAGACAAATAATATTGAGCTCCTACTGTGTAGCAGGCATCTTGCTGGGGACTAAAGTTTCAGCAATTTAAAAAGAGAACATTTCTGACCTCAGTTACTAATGAAAGCTTATAAGTGGGCCATAAGTTTTTTCCTTTGAGATGATTTTGTTTGCTGCCTCCTGTACAATATTATGGACATCTGTCCTTAGTTCTTCAGGCACTCTGTTTACTAGATCTAATCCCTTGAATCTATTTGTCACTTCCACTGTATGTTCAGCTGGAAAAGACTCTTGAGAGTCCCTTGGAAAGCAAGGAGATCAAACCAGTCAATCCTAAAGGAAATCAACCCTGAACACTCTTTGGAAGTACTGGTGCTGAAACTGAAGCTCCAATACTTTGGCCACCTGATGTGAACAGCTGACTCACTGGAAAAAAACCTGATGCTGGGAAAGATCAAAGGCAGAAGGAGAAGAGGATGATAGAGGATGAGATGTTGAATGGCATCACCGATTCAATGGATAAGAACTTGGGCAAACTCCAGGAGATGTTGAGGGACAGGGAAGGCTGGCATGCTACAGTCCATAGGATCAGGAAGAGTTGGACATGACTTAGCTACTGAACAATTACAAAGTCACATTTATAAACATAAATAAATAACATTTATATACATAAGTAACATTCTTATTGAATCAGCCACTATTTTAAGCACTTTAACTGTATTGTGTCATTTGATCTTAAAAAAAAAAAAAAAAATCCCTAAGGAAGGTGATATCCTCTATTATTTAAACAGAAGGAAACTGACATTTAAAGAGATTAAGTAATATGCCCAAAGGCACTCCTCTAAAAGTGGTAGAGGCAGGATTCAAACCCAGATACTTCAAAACTGACATATTTAACTTTTTTGCTATTTAAGACACCATGTTTGGCCATGCAGTTTGTGCACACTCAATTCAGTACAGCCTGTACAATCCCATATAGCAGCCTGAAGCACACCACCGTATTTCCTTGCACTATCCTTTTCTACTGTTCAAGACAAAATAAACATAAAGATGAAGGGAAATAAAATGGACAAATTCTTAGGAAGACATAAATACTGAAACCAACAAAAAGAAATAGAAAATCTGAATAGACATAATAAATAAGGAAATAGAGTCAGTAATTTTTAAATTGTCTACAAAAAATTCTAAGCCCAATTGTCTTTACTGATAAATTCTACAAAACCTTTGTAGAAGAAAACTAACATGGCATAAAATTTCCAAAGAAGAAGAGAGGACACTTCCAACTCATTCTTTGACACAAAAAGCACAAGCTATAAAAGTGAAAAATAAAATGATTGCAAAGGGCACCATCAAGAAAGTAAAAACATAACCACATAATGGGAAAATATTTGGAAATTAAATAACTGATAAGGGAACTAGTGAGCATAATATAAAAAATCCCTTATAACTCGATAATAAAAAGACAACCCATACTTAGGAGTATATCTACCTAAAGAAACAAAAGACCTATACATAGAAAACTATAAAACACTGATGAAAGAAATCAAAGAGAACACAAACAGATGGAGAAATATACCATGTTCACGGATTGGAAGAATCAATATTGTCAAAATGACTATACCACACAAAGCAATCTACATATTCAATGCAATCCCTATCAAGCTACCAACAGTATTTTTCACAGAACTAGAACAAATAATTCACAATTTGTATGGAAATACAAAAAACCTCAAATAGCCAAAGTAATCTTGAGAAAGAAGAATGGAACTGGAGGAATCAACCTACCTGACTTCAGGCTCTACTACAAAGCCACAGTCATCAAGACAGTATGGTACTGGCACAAAGACAGAAACATAGATCAATGGAACAGAATAGAAAGCCCAGAGATAAATCCACGAACCTATGGACACCTTATCTGTGACAAAGGAGGCAAGGATATACAATGGAAAAAAGACAACCTCTTTAACAAGTGGTGCTGGGAAAACTGGTCAACCACTTGTAAAAGAATGAAACTAGAACACTTTCTAACACCATACACAAAAATAAACTCAAAATGGATTAAAGATCTAAATGTAAGACCAGAAACTATAAAACTCCTAGAGGAGAACATAGGCAAAACACTCTCCGACATAAATCACAGCAGGATCCTCTATGACCCACCTCCCAGAATATTGGAAATAAAAGCAAAAATAAACAAATGGGACCTAATGAAACTTAAAAGCTTTTGCACTACAAAGGAAACTATAAGTAAGGTGAAAAGACAGCCCTCAGATTGGGAGAAAATAATAGCAAATGAAGAAACAGACAAAGGATTAATCTCAAAAATATACAAGCAACTCCTGCAGCTCAATTCCAGAAAAATAAATGACCCAATCAAAAAATGGGCCAAAGAACTAAACAGACATTTCTCCAAAGAAGACATACAGATGGCTAACAAACACATGAAAAGATGCTCAACATCACTCATTATCAGAGAAATGCAAATCAAAACCACAATGAGGTACCATTACACGCCAGTCAGGATGGCTGCTATCCAAAAGTCTACAAGCAATAAATGCTGGAGAGGGTGTGGAGAAAAGGGAACCCTCTTACACTGTTGGTGGGAATGCAAACTAGTACAGCTGCTATGGAGAACAGTGTGGAGATTTCTTAAAAAACTGGAAATAGAACTGCCATATGACCCAGCAATCCCACTTCTGGGCATACGCACCAAGGAAACCAGATCTGAAAGAGACATGTGCACCCCAGTGTTCATCGCAGCACTGTTTATAATAGCCAGGACATGGAGGCAACCTAGATGCCCATCAGCAGATGAATGGATAAGGAAGCTGTGGTACATATACACCATGGAATATTACTCAGCCATTAAAAAGAATTCATTTGAATCAGTTCTAATGAGATGGATGAAGCTGGAGCCCCTTATACAGAGTGAAGTAGGCCAGAAAGATAAAGACCAATACAGTATACTAATGCATATATATGGAATTTAGAAAGATGGTAACAATAACCCTATATGCAAAACAGAAAAAGAGACACAGATGTACAGAACAGACTTTTGGACTCTGTGGGAGAAGGCGAGTTGGATGTTTCGAGAGAACAGTATCTAAACATGTATATTATCTAGGGTAAAACATATCTCCAGCCCAGGTGGGATGCATGAGACAAGTGCTCAGGCCTGGTGCACTGGGAAGACCCAGAGGGATCGGGTAGAGAGGGAGGTGGGAGGGGGGATCGGGATGGGGAATACATGTAACTCCATGGCTGATTCATGTCAATGTATGGCAAAAACCACTACAATATTGTAAAGTAATTAGCCTCCAACTAATAAAAATAAATGGAAAAACACAACAAAACAACAAAAAAAAGACAACCCAATTTTAAAATGGTCAAAAGATTTGAAAGACATTTCTCCAAAGAAGACATGCCTGAACAGGCAACAGGCATATGACAAGATGTTCAACATCATTACTCACAGAGAAATGCAAATCAAAACCACAAAGAGATATCACCTCACACCCATTAGCATGGCTATATTAATAAAGACAATAACGACTGCTGATGAGGATGTGGGGTATTTGGGACCCTCATAGATTGTGGGAATATAAAATAGTGCAGCCAATTTGGAAAACAGTCTGGCAGTTTCTCAAAGATTAAATATAGAGTTAACTCAGCAATTCCAGTCCTAATTATACATGTGAGAAAAATGAAAGCATACATCTACACACAAACACAGTATTATCCATAATGGCCAGAAAGTAGAAATAACCCAAAAGTCCACCAAGTGATAAATGTATAGATACAACATGGTATATCCTGATGATGTAATGTTATTTGTTAATACAAAGAAATGAAGTATTGATACATCTACAACATGGATGAACATTTTAAACATTATGCTAAAAGGATCAAACCCAGGTCTCCACCATGGCAGGCAGATTCTTTACTATCTGAGCCACAAGGGAAGCCCAAGAATACTGGAGTGGGTAGCCTATCCCTTCTCCAGGGGATCTTCCCAACCCAGGAATTGAACCCGCTGAGCTACCAGGGAAGCCCTAAGTTAATGAAGCCAGCCACAAAGGGCCATATATTGTATGATTTCACTACATGAAATGCCCAAATTGTACCTCAGATGGTAAAGAATCTGCCTGCAATGCAGAAGACCTGGGTTCGATCCCTGGCTCAGAATGATCCCCTGGAGAAGGGAATGGCTATCTACTTCAGTATTCTTATCTGGAGAATCCCATGGACCGCGGAACCTGGTGAGCTACAGTCCATGGGGTCACAAAGACTCAGATACGACTGAGTGACTAAAACTTTCATAGTGACAGAAAGTAGACTTGTGATTGCCTAAGGCTGGTGGGATTGAGGGAAAATAGGCAGTGATTGCCAATAGGTACAGGTTTCTTTTGGGTTTGAAATATTCTAAAATATTCTACATACTTGAACAAAAATATACTAAAATTGATTGTGGTAATGGTTGCACAACTCTGAATATACTAAAAAAAAATTGAATTGTATACTTTAAATGGGTGAATTGTAAAATCTGTGAATTATAATATAACAGAGTTGTCACTAAAAATTGATGTAGAAAGAGTGGGATGGAGGGAGAAAAGAATCGGGGGGCAAAATTCTCTTTAAATATGAAACATTAAGTAACATTCATTTCTCTCTCCCCAAATGCCAACAAAATACTGAGAAAAAAAAATTTTTTTTTAAGGCATAATCTCTTTTTTAAAAGACATGACAAATAATATGGGAGAAAAACTACAACCAAGGGGAGATGTCAACACAATTTTGAATGCTGGAAAAGTAGATGTATGAGTGTCATCCCAACATAGCAGACTCAAAAAAGCTGAAAACCAAGCTTATATGGAAAGACAAGATGGAATATTTGCATGCCAGAAAGCACCAGAAAGTCTCAGAAATTGAATGCATTGGTTACTTCTGAAGACTGTGCTATGGGATGAGGCTGATAATAGGAGCGTTGGTTGAAAGTTTACATAAGGAGGCATTAAGTTCCCTTCCTACACCCATGGAATTAGGCAACACACCCGATCACCACCTCTATGCCCTCCCTGACTCTGCTGCTGCAACGGGAGAAAGACAGGTGGTTTTTCTTCTGCATAGGAAGTGGGTTTCAGACTCCAGGTTCAGGACTTGGGCTCTGGACTCAGAGACCCAAGACATGGATGAAGGAGGATTGAGATGATCAACTAAAAACAGGGGAATGTAATCAAATGTGTGGAAAAGTAAAGTATAAGAATCTCACATAAAGTAAAACAAAGTGACAAAAAGATGGTAAATAAGAGAGAAAATAATATTGGAGGATTAATCCAGATGGTTCAACATTAAGATTATAAGAGTTCTAAGCATGGGTGGGTGACAAATGAGATCAGGAAAAAAATGGAAGGAAAATTATTTTTTTTAAAAATGCAAGAAATTTTTCTAGAACTTGAATGTGCTTCTAAATGAAAAGGATGTGTCAGGTATCCTGCAGAATGCCCATCATTGCAAAATTTCATAATACTAGAATTCTGGAAGAGTATTTTTTCAAATTTCTAAGGGAAATTCTGTCCAAGACAGATTTCTATACTTAACAAAATGACTGGTCAAGTGTGACGGTAGAATGTAGAGCAAGGAAGAGGAATCATGTAATCCACGAGATCAGGATTCAACACAGGAGAGAAACAAAATTCCCAGAATGATGGTGAAGTGGAGCCTCTGGGTAACAGCTGGGCTGCAGGCCTAGAGAATAGGTGGAGCAGATGGAAACAAAGGGTAGGAGAATTTTGAAAGGCTTATCTCCAAGGGTAGGGAGGGCAAGACATTACTTGAAGTGATGATCTTATAGAAAGAAGGGCTCAGCCTTCAGGAGTTTAGGGGTGAGCTAAATAGATTAAAAAAAAAAAACAAAAAAACAGAGCAACTTAATAGCTCTAGAGCAAATAAAAGGTACTATAAGAAAAGAAGAGTAAATTTAGAGGTGGTTGTTGTACAGTCAGTAAGTCATGTCTGACTCTTTGCGACCTCATGGATTGCAGCACGCCAAGCTTCCCTGTCCTTCACTATCTGGTGGTATCTGCTCAAACTCACATCCATTGAGTCGATGATGCCATCCAACCATCTCATCCTCTGTCACCCTCTTCTCCTCCTGCCCTCAATCTTTCCCAGCATCAGGGTCTTTTCCAATGAGTCAGTTCTTCGCATCAGGTGGACAAAATACTGGAGCTTCAGCATCAGTCCTTCCAATGAATATTCAGGACTGATTTCCTTGAGGATTGACTGGTCTGATCTCCTTGCAGATTTAGAGGTACATAATTATAATTTTGGTGTCCTTCCAAGATACCTGGTAAATCACTTTTCCTCCTCCTCACCTAAGTTTTGAATAATTTGATAAATAAAACTAAGGAATTTAGGGGAAAGATAAAATACCATTTTCATTCTTTATGATAAAGGTTGATTTGGCTAAAGTAGTTTAGTTGGGAGAGCCAAATGGACTGAACCCCAGATTGGGCATATTTTCTCACCCAGCAAGGGCAGTGCTCCAGGGAGTGCTTGTTCCTTGGTAATGAACAGTTTCCAGGGGGGCAGAAGGAAAAATAACTGATCCAAATTAACCAACCAAATCAAGCTACTCCTTCTCCCTGAGAGAGAAGGATATGAATAACTACGTTGGGCAGAGAGAACAGAGAAATCCCACCTCAAGGAAGAAAACTTCAGGAGTGGGTAACAGGCTTCCCTCCTGACAATAGTGATGCCAATGTGAAGAGTGATTTCACCAGAAACTATAACAGAGCAATCTAAGAAGGGTAAGGGAGTGCAGACATTTACGACAGTGGTGGCATTAGAGAGCTAAATCCCCATTCTCAAAAGAGAACTGCAATAGCTGGTATGAAAATGAAAAGCCAAGAAATGATAGAACATGTTAAGAGGCAGTAAGTAGCCAAAGGAGAGGAGCAACCCCACGTCCAAGGAGTGGCGGCTGTGTGGGCACAGGAGGGCCGAGAGGAGCTACTTCATGTTCAAGGTCAGGAGGGGCAAGAGAAGACTGCACATGGACATCACCAGATGGTCAACACCAAAATCAGATTGATTATATTCTTTGTAGCCAAAGATGGAGAAGCTCTATACAGTCAGCAAAAACAAGACCGGGAGCTGACTGTGCCTCAGATCATGAACTCCTTATTGCCAAATTCAGACTTAAATTGAAGAAAGTAGGGAAAACCAGTAGACCATTCAGGTATGCCCTAAATCAAATCCCTTATGGTTATACAGTGGAAGTGAGAAATAGATTTAAGGGACTAGATCTGATATAGTGCCTGATGAACTATGGACGGAGGTTAGTGACATCATACAGGAGACAGGAATCAAGACCATCCTCATGGAAAAGAAATGCAAAATGGCAAAATGGCTGTCTGAGGAGGACTTACAAATAGCTGTGAAAAGAAAAGAAGCGAAAAGCAACGGAGAAAAGGAAAGATATACCCATTTGAATGCAGAGTTTCAAAGAATAGCAAGGAGAGATAAGAAAGCCTTCCTCTGCGATCAATGCAAAGAAATAGAGGGAAACAACATAATGGGAAAGACTAGAGATCTCTTCAAGAAAATTAGAGATACCAAGGGAAAATTTCATGCAAAGATGAGCACATTAAAGGACAGAAATGATATGGACCTAACAGAAGCAGAAGATATTAAGAAGAGGTGGCAAGAATACACAGAAGAACTGTACAAAAAAGATCTTCATGACCCCAATAATCACAATGGTGTGATCACTCACCTAGAGCCAGACATCCTGGAATGTGAAGTCTAGTGGGCCTTAGAAAGCATCACTACTAACAAAGCTAGTGGAGATGATGGAATTCCAATTGACCTATTTCAAATCCTAAAAGATGATGCTGTGAAAGTGCTGCACTCAATATGCCAGCAAATTTGGAAAACTCAGCAGTGGCCACAGGACTGGAAAAGGTCAGTTTTCATTGCAAAGTGTTCAAACTACCACACAATTGCACTCATCTCACACGCTGGTAAAGTAATGCTCAAAATTCTCCAAACCAAGCTTCAGCAACACGTGAACCGTGAACTTCCAGATGTTCAAACTGGTTTTAGAAAAGGCAGAGGAACCAGAGATCAAATTGCCAACATCTGCTGGATCATTGAAAAAGCAAGAGAGTTCCAGAAAAACATCTATTTCTGCTTTATTGACTATGCCAAAGCCTTTGACTGTATGGATCGCAATAAACTGTGGAAAATTCTGAAAGAGATGGGAATACCAGACCACCTGACCTGCCTCTTGAGAAACCTATATGCAGGTCAGGAAGCAACAGTTAGAACTGGGTATGGAACAACAGGCTGGTTCCAAATAGGGAAAGGAGTATGTCAAGGCTGTATATTGTCACCTTGCTTATTTAACTTATATGCAGAGTACATCATGAGAAATGCTGGGCTGGAAGAAGCAAAAGCTGGAAATCAAGATTGCTGTGAGAAATATCAATAACCTCAGATATGCAGATGACACCACCCTTATGGCAGAAAGTGAAGAAGAACTAAAGAGTCTCTTGATGAAAGTGAGAGAGTGAAAAAGTTGGCTTAAAGCTCAACATTCAGAAAACTAAGATCATGGCATCCAGTCCCATCACTTCATGGCAAATAAATGGGGAAACAGTGGAAACAGTGTCAGACTTTATTTTCTTATGCTCCAAAATCACTGCAGATGGTGACTGCAGCCATGAAATTAAAAGGTGCTTACTCCTTAGAAGGAAAGTTATGACCAACCTAAACAACATATTAAAAAGTAGAGACATTATTTTGCCAACAAAGGTTCATCTGGTAAAGGCTATGGTTTTTCCACTGGTCATGTATGGATGTGACAGTTGGACTGTGAAGAAAGCTGAGCACCGAAGAATTGATGGTTTTGAACTGCGGTATTAGAGAAGACTCTTGAGAGTCCCTTGGATTGCAAGGAGATCCAACCAGTTCATCCTAAAGGAGATCAGTCCTGGGTGTTCATTGGAAGGACTGACGCTGAAGATGAAACTCCAATACTTTGGCCACCTCATGCGAAGAGTTGACTCATTGGAAAAGACCCTGATGCTGGGAGGGATTGGGGGCATGAGGAGAAGGGGACGACAGAGGATGAGACAGCTGGATGGCATCACTGACTCGATAGACACGAGTTTGAGTAAACTCCAGGAGTTGGTGATGGACAGGGAGGCCTGGCGTGTTGCGATTCATGGGGTCGCAAAGAGTTGGACACAACTGAGAGACTGAACTGAATTGAACTGAAGTAGCCAAAGAAATAGGTGAAAACAGCTCTAAGAGTAGAATGTGGTAGCCTTGGAGGAAGGGCTGGGTGAAGAGATGCAGAGCAGAGAACTCCTACTCTTTCAACATGGACTTGTCTGTAATGCTGTTGAACTTAAAGATTTTGGGTTAGGTTGGATCAATGAAATTGCCAATATTTGACTATGTATGACCTTAAAATGGCTATCCCATGTACACGAACATATGATTGCATAGTTCAACCTAAAATTTTAACAGAAATTCAATTTTAGAAATTTTCTAATGGAAGGCAAAGGAATGTGATCCTTGGAGAACTTTCTCTGCCCCTCTTTCTCTGGTTTGTGTGCTTTTCCCTGGAACCCCCTCACCCCCATTGATATACCTATGTGTGTGGTTCTACAGCATTGTCATCATCTGACCCTGTCTCCTCTATACTGGTTGTGACTATTTTGAGGGGATGACTCTTTTTATAAGGGAACCCACACAGCAGCAAGCCCAAAGCAGCCACAGTATTTTCTAAATGACATAACCTGTGTTAACAACCTTCATTGGGTCTTGGACCCAAAGCTTCCTTTCCCAGGTGTTTATAATACCTGGGAAATAACTCCTTATAATAACTCCTTATATCTCCTTTATAATAACTCCTTATGGCTTCTTGACCTTCTGGCTAAGATCAAGTATAGTATGTTCTTAACAGTTTAATATAATAACCCTTTAGTAGACTATCATAGGATTTTTCACAGAATCTACAACAAACTCACTACTTGTAATTTGTAGAATCTACTATAGTCTCCTTTTTCTTAAGGAAAAAAAAAAATTTTTTTTTTTTAACAGAAACCTGATCTAGGCTTCCCAGGTTGCTCACAGGAAGAACCCACCTTGCCAATGCAGGAGACACAGGGGATCTTCCCTGGGTCAGGAAGATCCCCTGGAGGAGGAAATGGTAACCCACTCCAATAGTCTTGCCTGGACAATACCATGGACAGAGAAGCATGGTGGGGTATAGTCCATGGAGTCACAAAGAATCAGATGTGACTGAGCAAGCACACACACATTTTTCCATTCAGCTTCTCACCATGGTCCACGTTACATATTTGGAGGTTCTCTCAACAGTTGGAGTGATGTGTGTGCACCAGGAGACCTGACCTCCCTTAGGTGCTCTGGAGGCCAAATAATGGAGCGGTTTAGCTCTCAGACTCAGATGGCCAGGGTAAAATTTATGTTCCTTCCCTTCCCCTAATTACATGAAACGTAAATAGTTTCACCTTCATAAGTTTATGGTTTCTAATATCTAAGTGAGATAGTGCCTAAAACCACAGAGTTACTGTACAAATTCAATGAGATGATGCAGGAAGCATTCAGATATGTCACTGTTACTCTCTAACATGGGTTTCCTCCAGTCCGGACTTCTAGTTCCCTTTCATTGATATATGTTCTACGATTTTCAATCCAAAGGTCATTCTTTGTTGCCAAAATAATGGTGAAAGAAGAAGGAAAAGCTCTGATTTTTTTTTTTAATTATTGGTCTGCACACAAGCAAAACTCCAGGTAACAGGCCCATTTCCCACCTCTGCCTTGTGGAGTTACTCTGAACCTAATTTTACGGGGTTTGTTGCCCTGAACATTTCTTACTAGCTCATGGGAACTGATGTCTGTACAACATTGTTCCCACAGGGTGTGCCTCTCACCCCTGGCTCCAAGTGCTCACTTCCCTCTACAAGTATACTTCTGAAATGACAACTCATCAGAGAGCTCCAGTGTAGCCACCCTGGTTTTTCTAAGCACCCATTTTTACCTCTCACTGGGTGTCTGCATTTGTGCAGATGAAGTACCATGGCTCTGAGAGCTCCTCATCCCTCCAGGTACCTGCTTTTCTCTGAATTCCAGGACCCAGGGACTCAGCCTCACTCAGGTCCAGCTTTTCTCCCGGCTCTCACTGCCTCAGCGAGTCTCGCAAGGCTCTTCTCACTCACCACTACCCTCTCTTGGCTAGAATTAGATCTCAAGCAGCGATTTTACTACTTACTTACTTTCTAAATAAGCTGGGAAATAATAGGTAATCAGAAAAACCCTATTTGTGTGAAGGTGTTTGGGGAAACTTACAGTATAAATGAGTAAGTACCGGTTTTCACTCAAAGAAGCAACTCTAATTCTGAGACTTTCTGACAGCCTGCTTAGCCAGCAAAGGAGAGAGTGTTTGGTGCCCTGGATAAGTTCTTGGCATCCTTTAAATCATGATCTTTACCCAAATGGCCACTTCATCTAAATGAGAACCATCTTGGTGATGAGATGAGAAGATGCAGGTGCTCTGCCATCATCCCTTTCCTCGGAGCCTCTGTTTCTCAACTGTAACATGAATGTGCTGAAATGGGTGATCCCAAAGGTGGTCTTATTACCATGAAAGTCTGGGGATTTTAAGTAGACTGAGGGTTTAATAGACTGAGGATTTTTCCTGATAGCTAATGTTTGACCTAATCAGACAGTAAAAACTCTGCTTGCAATGCAGGAAACCTGGGTTTGATCCCTGGCTTGGGAAGATCCCCTGGAGAAGGAAATGGCAATCCACTCTAGTACTCTTGCCTGGAAAATCATGTGGACAGAGGAGCCTGGTGGGCCACAGTCCATGGGGTTGCAAAGAGTTGGACATGACTGAGCGACTAACTCTTTCACTTACTTTAAAGAAAATATTATGTCAAGGAAGCATATTATATTCCCGTATCAAGAAATACATAAACATCCCATCTCTTTCCATATTTCCTTTTATATATTCATCAAGTTCTCTTTTTCTAAGTATTCATTCTTTTGCACTGAGGCCCTCTGTTTTTCAGGTCAAGCCTGTTTTGCCTCTATTGTTCTATTTCCCCAGTAGATGGCAGCCGGTCACAACTTTCAATTACCTTCTGCCTACAAACAAAGGGCAGACAATCCAGAAAATAAATGCAGAGTGAAGAGAATGGGGTGGGGGGGAGGGCATTTGTTTATCAAACACAGATAAATAAAAATAAATTTATATTAAGCATGCACCCAAAATATTTATTGAGTTTTCTAAAATTTAAACAAATTAGGTTCTACATATTAATATAAATTATGTCATAAACTAGAGTGTTTGATAGACATTTCAGAATGCTGTATGTTAGAATTGAGTGCAACCCTTCAGAATTATGAAGCTATGGGATTATGGTTGATCCAAGTGATGCTGTCGCATTGCTATTTTTAAAACATTTAGAAAACCATTTTCTGGAGGATACTCCCAGGATCAGTTTCTAGCCTACATGAGAAAAACAGTCTGAATGCCCCCTTTTTGACAATCCTTCCCCAATAGCATCATCTTCCTTGATAACCCTTAAATTTAAGAGTTGTTTTTAATCCCCTTGGAAAAGTTATTTCTAAATATTTCATACTCAATGAAGTTTGACCATCTACTTCTAATTATTTTGGAAAGAACAGCACTCAGCATCTTACTACCACATTTTCAGTCCATGTGATCTGTCTCCCAGCTGGCTGCTTTGGCTTTGGTGGGTAGAACATGGTCCATATTGTAGGAGGGTTTATTCTGGAACTGTGGCAAGCAAAGAAGCCAGATGGAAAAGGCCCCTAGAATTGTGAAACATGAACCCCTACAAATCTAGATTTACTTTCTGAGAAATTTAAGATGGTGAGCAAAGATCTCTCCAGCCTCAGGTCATAAAGAACCAGTTCCTGCTTCAAGCCTGGCAGTGGATTAGGAACCCCAGTGCCATCAGCATAGGCCTTACCAGGACTGGTCTTGCTGCCCTTAGCCTACATGCAGAGCTCCTAAAAAGGACCAGCTACTTGATACCCTTGGAGCCAGAACCATACATAGTCCTTATCTGAAAGTGAAGTGAAAGTGAAAGTTGCTCAGTCTTTGCGAGCCCATAAACTATAGCTCACCAGGATCCTCTGTCCATGGAATTCTCCAGGCCAGAATACTGGAGTGGGTAGCTGTTCCCTTCTCCAGGGGATCTTCCCAACCCAGGGATCAAACCCAGGTATCCCTCACTGCAGGAGGATTCTTTACCATCTGAGTCCTTATCTGAAGGCATGCCTATTTCCCTACTGGAAGAAAAGCCCTGCCCAGAACTATTTCTTTGTGAATCCATCCCTGGCTCTTTCAACATGGCCAGCCCATGCTGAAAGTACACGGGCATGCATGCGTGCTAAGTCACCTTGAGTTGTGTCTGACTATTTGCAACCCTTTGGACCACAGCCCGCCAGGCTCCTCTGTCTATGGAATTCTCCAGGCAAGAATACTGGAGTGGGTTGCCTTGCCCTTCTCCAGGGGATCTTCCCAACCCAGGGATCAAAGATGAGCCTGTTATGTCTCCTGCATTGGCAGGTGGGTTTTTTACCACTAGTGCCACCTGGGAAGCCGGGAAGTTCACAAGATGCACAAACACTATCATCCAGCCCAACCAATAGCCCCCACCTCAGACCTCACTGACCTGTCCTATTCTCCTCCTATCTCCTCAGGTATTGTGTTCCCTGACCTCTACACTCCAACTCCCAAAGTCTACCTTGAGCTCTGCTTACCACAGGGCCCTTCTTTCCCCACTGCTGTCAGCTTCTGTAACTCTCTGGGTTTGGGTTTCTCCAGGTATGAAGTGGGCTCCTCTCCGCCCATCCTCAACCTATGAGCTCCCTGTTCTCTGAGAGGAGAAAGGATCCATTCCTGGCTCTGATGCCCTCATTTCTCACCACTGAGATCTCAGAGGATAGGGAACATCGACACCTCAATGGATTATACTCTCAAACCACTGGGTTGAGTTAACACTAAAGGTTGGTTGCATGATCTTCTAGACCTCTAGTGGCATGAGCAATTATGTTTCCTAGTTGCTTAATCTAGTTTGATTCAAGTTTTCACTAATTGGCTCCTTCAACTCCCTCTGGTGGTTGAAGCCTCACCCACAGGCCACCACGAGGTTCACAGCTCTGAAACTCTGCAGGTTTATAGGCGCAGTTTTGTGGCTTCTTACGGATGTGAGGATACTCACTACAGTTAAATGGTGGGAGAACTAGGCCATCTGACTCCCAGGTTAGGTTTCCTTGGGCAAACCTTCACTGACTCTGAATTGCTCTCATTTTAACCTTCAGTGTATTTTTTCCACAGCCTGAAAATCCTCTGCTATAGGAACTTACAAGTTGGTATAACAATGACAATTCCATCAACATCTTATAACTCTATAATAATCCTAATATTTATTATTTACTACGTGTTCGCCCCTGTTCTTAGCACTCTTCTTTTATTATTTAATACTGTAAACAACTCTAGGGGTTGGTATGATTATTAGTCCCATTTTTAAGAAGAAAAGATTGTCATATAAGCCACAAACCAGAGAGAAAAACAAATATTCCTATTTCAGATTCATCCACACAAGTTTGTGACTCAAATGAGCTGTTTAGTCCATAAAGAGGCCTCAGGTTTACGGCAGTGGCCCAGGAAGGTCTTTTGGCAGGAACTACAGAGCCCAAATGAAGAGAAACTAAAGAGCCTCTTGATGAATGTGAAAGGGGAGAATGAAAAGGCTTGCTTAAAACTCAACATTCAAAAAACTAAGATCATGGCATCAGGTTCCACCACTTCATAGCAAAGAGATGAGAAAAAAGTGGAAACAGTGGCAGATTTCATTTTCTTGGGCTCCAAAATCACTACAGATGGTGACTGCAGCCACAATATTAAAAGATGCTTGTGGAGGGAGGAGCCAAGATGGCGGAGGAGTAGGACGGGGAGACCACTTTCTCTCCTACAAATTCATCAAAAGAATAACTGAACGCAGAGCAAACTTCGCAAAACAACTTCTGATCGCTAGCTGAGGTCATCAGGCGCCCAGAAAAGCAGCCCATTGTCTTCGAAAGGAGGTAGGACAAAATATAAAAGATAAAAAGTGAGACAAAAGAGCTAAGGACGGAGATCCGTCCCAGGAAGTCTTAGGCGGTATTGCTTGGGGTAGGGTCCGGGCCTGAGTGCCCTGAGGACAATCGGAGGGAGCTTCTGTGAGTTGCCAACTTGAACTGTGGGAGACCAAAAGAGAGAGAGTAAATTAACCGGCCCGAACACACTGCCGGCCGTTCGCAGAACAAAGAGACCGAGAAAATCCAGAGAAGAGCTCGCAGGCTGCGGACCAGCCCAGCCTCGCCGGAGGCAGGAGGCAGGGGGGAGGGGAAGGTCGCGGCGAAACACAGGGCGCAGGCACCCGACCGGCGCGGGCGGGGACTGGGGCTGGGGACGCGGAGGGCAGAAGGCGCACGCACCCGACTGGCGCCAGCGGAAACTGAGACTGGGTCCGTGGAAGGGAGGGGACGCGCCACACCTGGGGAGAGTGCGCCCACCGAGTCCCTGGATGCCTGGACCGCTCTGACGGGGAAGGCACAGAGAACAGGCGCAGCTTTTCCTTCCGCGCTTTTGTGGAACACCCGAGGGCTGGAGCCTCGCGCAGCGCAGGGCGCGCTCCATATAGAACAGCGGGGAGCCTGAGCAGCGCAGACGGAGAAAGCAGCGTCAGCCCCTCCCGGCAGCGCCAGCCCGTCCCCGCAGCGCCAGCCCCTCCCCGCAGCGCCAGCCCCTCCCTGCAGCGCCAGCCCCTCCCCGCAGAGCGACGGAACTAGCTACCTGAATAAGAATCCACCTCCACCTGCCTGTGTCAGGGCGGAAATGAGGCTCTGAAGAGACCGGCAAACAGAAGCCAAATAAACAAAGGGAACCGCTTCAGAAGGGACTGGTGCAACAGATTAAAATCCCTCTAGAAAACACCGACTACACCGGAAGGGGCCTGTAGATATCGAGAAGCGTAAGCTGGAACGAGGAGCTATCTGAAACTGAGCCGAAACCACACTGACCGCAACAGCTCCAGAGAAACTCCTAGATATAATTTTACTTTTTTCTCTTTTTTTTTCTTTTTATTTTTTCTCTTTTATTTTCCTTTAAAATCCCCTATTACTCCCCCATTACTCCTTAACTTTCATTTCCATAGATTTTTACAATTTTTTTAATTAGGGAAAAAAAATTTTTTTCTTTTCTTTTTTTTTCTTTCTTTTTTTTTCTCTTTTTTCTTCTTTTTTTTTTCTTTCCTTTTTCTCTTCTATTTTCTATTTTTCTTTTTCTCTTATTTCTTTTAAAGTCCTCTAGTACTCCTCTACTACTCCTTAATTTTCATTTTCAATACACTATAACCTTACAAAAAAAAAGAAGAGAAGCCCTATTTTTAAACCGAAGATTATTCTCTCCCAATCTTGACTCTCTGTTTTCTACCTCAGAACACCTCTATTTCCTCCTTTCCCCTTCTCTTCCCAATCCAATTCTGTGATTCTTTGTAGGTGACTGGGCTACGGAGAACACTCTGGGAACAGACAGCTGCGTAGATCTGTCTCTCTCCTCTTGAGTCCCCCTTTTTCTCCTCCTGCTCATCTCTATCTCCCTCCTCCCTCTCCTCTTCTTCATGTAACTCTGTGAACCTCTCTGGGTGTCCCTAATGGGGGAGAATCTTTTAGCCATTAACCTAGAAGTTTTCTTATCAGGGCTGTATAGTTGGAGAAGTCCTGAGACTACAGGAAGAATAAAACTGAAATCCAGAGGCAGGAGACTTAAGCCCAAAACCTGAGAACACCAGAAAACTCCTGATTACAAGGAACTTTAAGTAATAAGTGACTGTCCAAAAGCCTCCATACCTACACTGAAACCAACCACCACACAAGAGCCAATAAGTTTTAGAGCAAGACATACCATGCAAATTCTCCAGCAACGCAGGAACATAGCCCTGAACATCAACATACAGGCTGCCCAAGGTCACACCTAACACATAGACCCATCTCAAAACTCATTACTGGGCACTCCATTGCTCTCCAAAGAGAAGAAATCAAGTTCCACGCACCAGAACACTGACGCAAGCTTCCCTAACCAGGAAATCTCGACAAGCCAATCGTCTAACCCCACCCACTGGGTTAATCCTCCACAACAAAAAGGAACCACAGACCTCCAGAATACAGAAAGCCCACTCCAGATACAGCAATCTAAACAAGATGAAAAGGCAAAGAAATACCCAACAGGTAAAGGAACATGAAAAATGCCCACCAAGTCAAACAAAAGAGGAGGAGATAGGGAATCTACCTGAAAAAGAATTTAGAATAATGATAATAAAAATGATCCAAAATCTTGAAAACAAAATGGAGTTACAGATAAATAGCCTGGAAACAAAGATTGAAAAGATTCAAGAACTGTTTAATAAAGACCTAGAAGAAATAAAAAAGAGTCAATTACAAATGAATAATGCAATGAATGAGATCAAAAACACTTTGGAGGGAACCAAGAGTAGAATAACGGAGGCAGAAGATAGGATAAGTGAGGTAGAAGATAAAATGGTGGAAATAAATGAAGCAGAGAGGAAAAAAGAAAAAAGGATCAAAAGAAATGAGGACAACCTCAGGGACCTCTGGGACAATGTGAAACGCCCCAACATTCGAATCATAGGAGTTCCAGAAGAAGAAGACAAAAAGAAAGGCCATGAGAAAATACTCGAGGAGATAATAGCTGAAAACTTCCCTAAAATGGGGAAGGAAATAGCCACCCAAGTCCAAGAAACCCAGAGAGTCCCAAACAGGATAAACCCAAGGTGAAACACCCCAAGACACATATTAATCAAATTAACAAAGATCAAACACAAAGAACAAATATTAAAAGCAGCAAGGGAAAAACAACAAATAACACACAAAGGGATTCCCATAAGGATAACAGCTGATCTATCAATAGAAACCCTCCAGGCCAGAAGGGAATGGCAGGACGTACTGAAAGTAATGAAAGAGAATAACCTACAACCTAGATTACTGTATCCAGCAAGGATCTCATTCAGATATGAAGGAGAATTCAAAAGCTTTACAGATAAGCAAAAGCTGAGAGAATTCAGCATCACCAAACCAGCTCTTCAACAAATGCTAAAGGATCTTCTCTAGACAGGAAATGCAGAAAGGTCGTATAAACGTGAACCCAAAACAACAAAGTAAATGACAACGGGACCACACCTATCAATAATTACCCTAAATGTAAATGGGCTGAATGCCCCAACCAAAAGACAAAGATTGGCTGAATGGATACAAAATCAAGACCCCTATATATGCTGTCTACAAGAGACCCACCTCAAAACAAGAGACACATACAGAGTAAAAGTGAAGGGCTGGAAAAAAATATTTCATGCAAACGGAGACCAAAAGAAAGCAGGAGTCACAATACTCATATCAGATAAAATAGACTTTCAAATAAAGGCTGTGAAAAGAGACAAAGAAGGACACTACATAATGATCAAAGGATCAATCCAAGAAGAAGATATAACAATTATAAATATATATGCACCCAACATAGGAGCACCGCAATATGTATGGCAAACACTAACGAGTATGAAAGAGGAAATTAATAGTAACACAATAATAGTGGGAGACTTTAATACCCCACTCACAACTATGGATAGATCAACTAAACAGAAAATTAACAAGGAAACACAAACCTTAAATGACACAATGGACCAGCTAGACCTAATTGATATCTATAGGACATTTCACCCCAAAACAATCAACTTCACCTTTTTCTCAAGTGCACACGGAACCTTCTCCAGAATAGATCACATCCTGGGTCATAAATCTGGTCTTGGAAAATTCAAAAAAATTGAAATCATTCCAGTCATCTTTTCTGACCACAGTCCAGTAAGATTAGATCTCAATTACAGGAAAAAAATTGTTAAAACTTCAAACATATGGAGGCTAAATAACACGCTTCTGAATAACCAACAAATCATAGAAGAAATCAAAAAAGAAATCAAAATATGTATAGAAATGAATGAAAATGAAAACACAACCCAAAACCTATGGGACATTGTAAAAGCAGTGCTAAGGGGAAGGTTCATAGCATTACAGGCTTACATCAAGAAACAAGAAAAAAACCAAATAAATAACCTAACTCTACACCTAAAGCAATTAGAGAAGGAAGAAATGAAGAACCCCAGGGTTAGCAGAAGGAAAGAAATCTTAAAAATCAGGGCAGAAATAAATGCAAAAGAAACTAAAGAGACCATAGCAAAAATCAACAAAGCTAAAAGCTGGTTTTTTGAAAAAATAAACAAAATTGACAAACCATTAGCAAGACTCATTAAGAAACAAAGAGAGAAGAACCAAATTAACAAAATTAGAAATGAAAATGGAGAGATCACAACAGACAACACTGAAATAAAAAGGATCATAAGAGACTACTACCAGCAGCTCTATGCCAATAAAATGGACAACTTGGATGAAATGGACAAATTCTTAGAAAAGTATAACCTTCCAAAACTGAACCAGGAAGAAATAGAAGATCTTGACAGACCCATCACAAGCAAGGAAATCGAAACTGTCATCAAAAATCTTCCAGCAAACAAAAGCCCAGGACCAGATGGCTTCACAGCTGAATTCTACCAAAAATTTAGAGAAGAGCTAACACCTATCTTACTCAAACTCTTCCAGAAAATTGCAGATGAAGGTAAGCTTCCAAACTCATTCTATGAGGCCACCATCACCCTAATTCCAAAACCAGACAAAGATGCCACAAAAAAAGAAAACTATAGGCCAATATCACTGATGAACATAGATGCAAAAATCCTTAACAAAATTCTAGCAAACAGAATCCAACAACATATTAAAAAAATCATACACCATGACCAAGTGGGCTTTATCCCAGGAATGCAAGGATTCTTTAATATCCGCAAATCAATCAATGTAATACACCACATTAACAAATTGAAAGATAAAAACCGTATGATTATCTCAATAGATGCAGAGAAAGCCTTTGACAAAATTCAACACTCATTTATGATTAAAACTCTCCAAAAAGCAGGAATAGAAGGAACATACCTCAACATAATAAAAGCTATATATGACAAACCCACAGCAAGCATCACCCTCAATGGTGAAAAATTGAAAGCATTTCCCCTGAAATCAGGAACAAGACAAGGGTGCCCACTCTCACCACTACTATTCAACATAGTGCTGGAAGTTTTGGCCACAGCAATCAGAGCAGAAAAAGAAGTAAAAGGAATCCAGATAGGAAAAGAAGAAGTGAAACTCTCACTGTTTGCAGATGACATGATCCTCTACATAGAAAAACCTAAAGACTCTACCAGAAAATTACTAGAGCTAATCAATGAATATAGTAAAGTTGCAGGATATAAAATTAACACACAGAAATCCCTTGCATTCCTATATACTAACAATGAAAAAACAGAAAGAGAAATTAAGGAAACAATACCATTCACCATTGCAACAAAAAGAATAAAATACTTAGGAGTATATCTACCTAAAGAAACAAAAGACCTATACATAGAAAACTATAAAACACTGATGAAAGAAATCAAAGAGGACACAAACAGATGGAGAAACATACCGTGTTCATGGATTGGAAGAATCAATATTGTCAAAATGGCTATTCTACCCAAAGCAATCTATAGATTCAATGCAATCCCTATCAAGCTACCAACGGTATTTTTCACAGAACTAGACCAAAGAATTTCACAATTTGTATGGAAATACAAAAAACCTCGATTAGCCAAAGTAATCTTGAGAAAGAAGAATGGAACTGGAGGAATCAACCTGCCTGACTTCAGACTCTACTACAAAGCCACAGTCATCAAGACAGTATGGTACTGGCACAAAGACAGAAATATAGATCAATGGAACAGAATAGAAAGCCCAGAGATAAATCCACGAACCTATGGACACCTTATCTGTGACAAAGGAGGCAAGGATGTACAATGGAAAAAAGACAACCTCTTTAACAAGTGGTGCTGGGAAAACTGGTCAACCACTTGTAAAAGAATGAAACTAGAACACTTTCTAACACCATACACAAAAATAAACTCAAAATGGATTAAAGATCTAAATGTAAGACCAGAAACTATAAAACTCCTAGAGGAGAACATAGGCAAAACACTCTCCGACATAAATCACAGCAAGATCCTCTATGACCCACCTCCCAGAATATTGGAAATAAAAGCAAAACTAAACAAATGGGACCTAATGAAACTTAAAAGCTTTTGCACTACAAAGGAAACTATAAGTAAGGTGAAAAGACAGCCCTCAGATTGGGAGAAAATAATAGCAAATGAAGAAACAGACAAAGGATAAATCTCAAAAATATACAAGCAACTCCTGCAGCTCAATTCCAGAAAAATAAATGACCCAATCAAAAAATGGGCCAAAGAACTAAACAGACATTTCTCCAAAGAAGACATACAGATGACTAACAAACACATGAAAAGATGCTCAACATCACTCATTATCAGAGAAATGCAAATCAAAACCACAATGAGGTACCATTACACACCAGTCAGCATGGCTGCTATCCAAAAGTCTACAAGCAATAAATGCTGGAGAGGGTGTGGAGAAAAGGGAACCCTCTTACACTGTTGGTGGGAATGCAAACTAGTACAGCTGCTATGGAAAACAGTGTGGAGATTTCTTAAAAAACTGGAAATAGAACTGCCACATGACCCAGCAATCCCACTTCTGGGCATACACACTGAGGAAACCAGATCTGAAAGAGACACGTGCACCCCAGTGTTCATCGCAGCACTGTTTATAATAGCCAGGACATGGAAGCAACCTAGATGCCCATCAGCAGATGAATGGATAAGGAAGCTGTGGTACATATACACCATGGAATATTACTCAGCCATTAAAAAGAATTCATTTGAATCAGTCCTAATGAGATGGATGAAGCTGGAGCCCCTTATACAGAGTGAAGTAAGCCAGAAAGATAAAGAACATTACAGCATACTAACACATATATATGGAATTTAGAAAGATGGTAATGATAACCCTATATGCAAAACAGAAAAAGAGACACAGAAATACAGAACAGACTTTTGAACTCTGTGGGAGAATGTGAGGGTGGGATATTTCAAAAGAACAGCATGTATACTATCTATGGTGAAACAGATTACCAGCCCAGGTGGGATGCATGAAACAAGTGCTCCGACCTGGTGCACTGGGAAGCCCCAGAGGAATCGGGTGGAGAGGGAGGTGGGAGCGGGGAGCGGGATGGGGAATACGTGTAAATCCATGGCTGATTCATATCAATGTATGACAAAACCCACTGCAATGTTGTGAAGCAATTAGCCCCCAACTAATAAAAAAGAAGAAAGAAAGAAAGAAAAAAAAAAAAAAAGATGCTTGCTCCTTGGGAGAAAAGCCATGACAAATTTAGAGAGCATATTAAAATGCAGAGACATCACTTTGCCATCAAAAGTCTGTATAGTCAAAGCTATGGTTTTTTCAGTAGTCATGTATGGATGTGAGAGTTGGATCATGAAGAAGGCTGAGCACCGAAGAATTGATGCCTTCGAACTGTGGTGCTATAGAAGACTCTTGAGAGTCCCTTGGACTGCAAGGAGATCAGAGCAATCAATCCTAAGGGAAATCGACGCTGAATATTCACTGGAAGGACTAACGCTGAAGCTGAAGCTCCAATACTTTGTCCAACTTGTTGCGAAGAGCCAACTCATTGGAGAAGACCCTGCTGCTGGGAAAGGTTGAGGGCAGGAGCAGAAGGAGCCACAGAGGATGGATGCAATGGCTAGATGGCATCACCAACTCAATGGACATGAGTTTAAGCAAACTCCAGGAGATAGTAAAGGACAGGGAAGCCTAGAATGCTACAGTTCATGGAGACGCAAAGAGTCAGACAGGGCCTAGTGACTGAACAACAACCGAGCCCAAGGGGAGGTACTTGGCCCGTGGGGGACACTATCACCAAACTGCTCTCAGAGATTTCAAGCCAGGACTTTTAGGAGTAACCTTACATGGGTAAGGTTAGCTTCCAAACAGGCTTTGGGACACAGAAGAGAAAGGATCTAAGAATCATATGACATCTGAAATGGGCCTTGTACTGAAGGGTTCCCAGTATGTGGAACTTTCAGTGCAGATACCAGGAAGATTCCAGGAAAACCAGGAAGAATCACTCTATCTTTCAAAGAAATCCAGCTCTACTTTAATACTACCAGAGACTCCAGGGGCCTCCTGTCTTCCCTCAAGGTTCATAAGACTCTAATTTAATTGGCTTCCATCTCCCTCCAACACTCAAACAGGGATAGATCTATATATCAAATTCCATGTCACCTGTTGATGGGTTTCCTAGCTGGTCTTAGTACAAAGGATGAAAATCTCTTGCTTCTTGTCAACAGTAATAAACCCGCGTAACTTATTACCACCACCACACCCCCCTCCACCAACACAAATAGAATTGGAATAACTTTTTTTTTTAAGTTTGGATGCAAAGGAGTTCAGAACATGCTACTACTACAAAATACGGCACTTTGGCATACTGATTATTCTGAGTTAAAGGTTTTGAAAAAGTGTAGATGCAAGAAAGATTCTCTGATCTTTCTTTTTATTCCTGAAAGCAGGAGATAAAATTCCCATGTGAAAGTTGCCCTCCGTGTACAAGCAGGAAGATACATTCTAGGGGTCAGGAATAACTCTCATTTTCCTTTATATTTTGGTTACTTTTCCACAATAGCCACATTTTGTTCAACTTGGAATATAAGCACTTAGGCCTAGGCACCACTTTGGATCTTCTTTGTTCTTATAAGGGCTATGTACATATTAAATATAAATAAAATTTGTATGCTTTTCCCCTGTTAATCTGTCTTATATCAGTCCCAGCTGGAGACCCTAGAAGGGTGGAGGAAAATTTTACCTTCCCCACAAATGAACTAATGAAATTCAGATCTCTAAAGGATTAGAAACATAAAGATGGGTGAAGGAAGGAAGTGATGTCACCCTATGAAACTCTCACAGGCCTCTATTAGCCAATAAAATTGTAGCCCGGTGGACCATAGATCTGAGTCAGTATAACAATTCTTGTATTCAGCAATTATTATGGGTGTTCGGGGAGAAAACAATGAACAAATAACCCTGACTAACATAAACATATGACTGAAACATTTCAAAAAAAGAAAACCAATTAGTTATAGCCAAGTGATTTTTTTAATCCTTTCTTCCATTTTTGCCAAATTTAAAATATAAGAACCAAGAAGAAAGATCATTCCAGTTTCTGATTTTCTTATCTTCTTGTACCTTGTCAGACTTCAAATGGCACATCTTCCTGAGTTTCAGTTCAGTTCAGTTCAGTCGCTCAGTCGTGTCCGACTCTTTGCGACCTCATGAATCGCAGCACATCAGGCCTCCCTATCCATCACCAACTTCCAGAGTTTATTCAGACTCATGTCCATCAGGTCAGTGATGCCATCCAGCCATCTCATCCTCTGCTGTTAGGCAGGCACAAAAAGTTCTGTCGGATAAGGGACTCACCAAGGATTTGCCTCCTGCTGAGCCAGGACTGGTCATTTAGTAAAGCCTACCACCCAAGTCTCACCCAGCTGCAGTTTCAGACAGTTGCCCTAACCACACTCAAATCCATCCTCCAGCTGCTGAGTTCTGGCTTTGAACTCTGTTTTCAGTCCCTGCCTTTAGCCCCTACAGACATGATATTTAAACCTCTTCCATCATCAAGATTTTAGCTACAAGACTTTGGCTTGTTCTTTGGGTTCCTGGGATCCTCCACGGGCTTTGATAGGAAATCACAGCCCTAGCCTTGGCCTTGACCCCTTAAAACCTAATCTACTCTCCAGTTACTTAGCTGGGCAACACTGGCCTCTCCTATATGGAGTCAGGCCTGAGATTCAGACAATCTAGAATTTGGTACTAACTCTTTAACCCCACGGGCCTCTGTATTTCCAGATTAAAATAAAGGCAATCCCTGCCCTTTCCCCCCTCTTAGGCAACTGGGGACTCCTCAGAACAACTTCATAAACCCATGAGGAAGACTGTTAGGATTCTAAGAACATCATTCTATCCAACATTGCCCTTGACCACATTTAAAAATAGGCCCAATGATTTCCAACTTAAAAAAAAAAAAAAACGAAAAACAGACAAACAAAGCAATTAGAAGGATTTAGGTAAATACTTGGAACAGTTAAAGAAAGGTACTGTCTAAAAGTGATTCCCAATCTATTTGTATTCACATTTCCAGCCTAGAACCAATAAGTAGTGTAACATTAGGAAACCACCAATAAACCTCATTTAGTATAATAAAATGATAGTCATCATCTTTACTCCAAAAGAGAAGACATAGGTAGTGGAGACATTACTGCCTAGCAGATTGCTAAACAGGATTAGCAGAAATCACCCAGGCAATTCTAGTTTTCTAATATCAGTGAAACCATGTCCTTACTCAGCAGTTTCTCCAGAAGCGTCTGAGTCAGACTTTCAGTATCATAGAGGTCTGGTTTTTTAATATTGTTTGAGTTCTCGGGTTTAGAAATATGCTACCTGGTGGAAAGTGTCCTCATCCAAGCAATGAGGTGAACTTTCAGGTGAAACACCCTTTGTGCCCTCCAGTGCCTCTTTCATTTGTTCTGTCTCCCTTACATCTCTCTGGGATAAAATTCATTCCATCTTTTAAATAAAATACATCTGCTGAATCCTGCCCCAAAGAAACTTGCACTGTTCTATTTATTTTAATAGCCCTGGGATGTACTAATGAACATCGACAAGCAGAGATTAAACAGGAACCCTCTTCCTAGAAAAGCTGTGCTTTATCCACTAAATACATGTGAATTTATGATGATCTTGCCTCTCCTTGTGCCCAGTGACTAATCAGGTTTGAGACAGTGGCTGTCAAATGCTAGGAAAGGAGTGATTTATGTGAAGGATATTTTTGGTCTCTGATATACCCAGCTTCAGAGGGAATAAAAGAAGTCATTACTGTATCAGGATTGTGATGACCGGCAGTTTCTAACAATGGAATTGCCCTCCTACAATGAGCTAGTCTATTAACTGAAAGCGTTGCTTCCATTTTTGCTTTCACATTCTGCTCCTGTACAGGTTTGTATTTACATTTGTATTTACATTTTGTATTTGTAGATTTGTATTTACATTTGTAATTACAGATTTGTGTTTACATTTATTTCAGCTGCAACATTTATTCCGTTGTCAGTTATCCTTCCCTGAGATCTTATTGAAGCTGGGAACCATGGAAATAAGTGATAATCTCAGTAAAGAACCAGCTACTGGGCCCAGCAGATGATGTGGGTTGTACCAGCTTGCCCTCCTCTCAGAAACAGCAACTCAGGAACATTCTGGTCATCTGTGGAGGAAACCCATCCCCTGTCAATCCCATTCTTCTCACTTGGTACTGTAAATGATAGTAGGTGAATAGAAATTTCAGGCTGATGTGTGTGAACCGGGTTTACAATACTGCCTTTTTAGAAAGAAAAAGGCAGGAGGGAGGATGGGGGAGAGTTGAGTAGGGGAGGCGGGACTGATTTTTAATTGTTTTAATATACCCAAGATGTGTAATTCAGAACTAAAATTATGTCAACCTGTAAGCCTTAGAAATCCCAATAACTTGCTTAATGTTGGTGACTATATATTGGCTTATTTTATCACAGAGATAATTTAATCAACTAGCCAGATCTGAAAGACTGGCATGGATCACAGTGTAAAAAGACTTCTGACTTTTTGTGACCTTGCTTCATAGGATCTTCTGCTACCCCTGGGAGGAGTTGTCTCTCATGGATCTAAGAATCATCCTTTTCTATCTCCTCCAAGTTCTGATGCTCTTATGCTATCAATTCTGCCCCAGGTAACTGACAGAGTACCCTCTAGCCATCCACTCTCCAGTTCCTCAGATGGGCCCCGCGCACACTTCTCTCCATTTCCTACCCTATCTTACTTGTAGACCCAAACATTGACTCCTATAAGTAGATTTTTCTGATAACTTGTTAAATGGATCCTCAGTGATGTACTTGGAAATGGAGGCAAAATTCTACCAAGCGTTTAGATTCCCTAGGAGTGAGGAATTCAAAGAGTAGATATTCACATCTGAAGGTAACAGACAGAAATTGTTTTCATTTTACCTGCCTCCTCTCATGTTCTACTCCTCCTATCTCCCATCAGGTATCCAGGGCCTTCAAGCTGCCTCCACAGCTCTGCAGCCTCTCTCAATACTGTTTGCTTCCCCCATGAAAAGCCCTATTCTTTTCTCTTACCCCAACAACCCTGATCAAAACATCCACCAGCGAGAATCACAGTGATTCGGCTATGACACTCAGCTATAATAGGTAAATTTAACACAAAGGGAATTCACATAGATAGAAAGCTCCAGGGCAAATGAACTCCAGGAATAGCTGGATCCAGGGGTTTAGACGCTGTTTTCAGAAATCTATCTCCATTGCTCAGCAATTCCTTTTTAGTCTTAACTTCATTTTAAGGTGCTTCCTCCCTGTGTTATAACAAACGGCACTGCCAGCGCTCTGTATTTACCTCATCCTTACAGCTAGTGTTCTCAGTAATCCCAATAAAAATCCCAAACTGGGCTCTGCTTGGCCGAGCTTAATTATGTATGATCCCTGAACTATTAACCAAGGTCAAGTGGATTGTATTCTAATTAGTCATCCTGGGGTCATATACCCACCTGAAAGAACTTGTAGTGGGCTCCCCACTGGAAATAGGGGTTTTGTTACCATAAGGAGATAGGTCAAGAGGCAAACTTGGGAAAATACAACTATAGCTATGCTAACAGCCCACTGATGAAATGGATTCATTGAATTAGATTAAGTTAATACTAATTAAAATGCCTCAGCCCAGATAAACAGGCCTACAATGGAGAACTCTCCTCCATTAATAACAGGCTAGTAGGAATCAGGGTCTTCTAGAACCATTCTAATCATTTTTCCTGCAATAGGCTATTTGCTGCAGCCATATCTAACTCCCTCAAAAGGGAATTAGAAGTGCAATATGTGGAGTATTCATAGTGAAATTGGTCCTACTTGGGATCATTGTCTAAAGCAACAATATTCAAATTTGTTTTTAAGCACCAGGATTTCTTCAAATAAAATTATATGTAAAATTCCAATATATAAAATAGATGAACATGAGCTGCTCCATTTATAGCTAAGAGTTGCAGGTAATGAAGAGGTAGAGGGGCAGATGATTTCCCTGGGATGTGACATGGGGGCCCAGCCCTTTACCACTTGTTGTCCCAGGGAGGTACATCCTTGGAACCCCTGGGGTTCCTGAGAGAACATCCTGAAAATGATATCCAGATCTGGACACCAGTCTTTTGATAATGAATGGGCTCAGAGGGTAAAGAATCTGCCTGCAATGCAGGAGACCTGGGTTTCCTGGGTCAGGAAGATCCCCTGGAGAAGGGAAAGGCTACCCACTCTAGTATTCTGACCTGGAAAATTCCATGGGCTGTATAGTCCATGGGGTTGCAAAGAGTCAGACACGACTGAGTGACTTTCACTCACTAAGCCAGTAAAGAATTCACCTGCCAATGCAGGAGACCCGGGTTTAATCCCTGAATGAGGAAGATCACTTAGAGAGGGAAATGGCAACCCACTCCAGTATTCTTGCCTGGTAACTCCCATGGACAGAGGAACCTGGGGTCATAAAGTGTCAGACACGACTTAGCAACTAAACAACAACAATTTACTTTTCTTACCATAACTAACTGTAAAGGAGATCATTTAAAATAAGTAAATAATAAAATAATAATATATTAAGACACTTATGTTGAAATAACAGTCACCCAAAAGAAAATATCCTACATCACAACCTGAAATTCAATTAATATTTCAATTTATCTGTGTCAGTGTGCTAGGCATTGTCTATATAAATGTTCAATCTTCAATTATTTATAATATTATTCAACTTTATATTAGCATTATGCTATGTATATTTTTCCTTCTCCTCTCTCTTCTCCCCCATCACTAAGTAATCCCCATTGACAGCCTGCTTTTCTATATTTGCATATATTTCTTTAAGCTTGCACAATCATACATAGAGATAATACACACATCTATGGGGGAAAGTAGTTTTTCTTTGGTTTACAAAGAGGAAATTAGAATATGTTGGACACTTTGTTACACCTTACATTTCTCCTTACAGAATTCTTTGGAGAAATCCCTTTTGCTCAGCGAGTGTAGACCTAAATCATTCTTTAGTGTGTGACGATTCATGGTACTGACATGCAAAAATTTATTCAACTGTTTCCTACCAATAAGTATTCAGGGTGCTTCCCCCTTTTTTACTTTTTGTTTTTATAACATTTTTTATTTATTTCGTTGTGCTTTACTATTACAAACAATGAAGCAATCAAACATTTATGTACATATATCCCTAGCTGTCAGTGATTTATTCCCAGATATGAGATAGGTCAAAAGATATGCATATTTTAAAATCTGACATTACTGATTGCTTTTTTTAAGCAGTATTTTAACTCACATTTTCACAGTGATTTAAAATTGTTTTTCTCCATATGCTCACTATCACAAGTTATCATTATTTTTTAATTTTTTAAAATTAAGACAGTATTGGCAGAATTGTGTCTTAGTTGTGGCACACGGGATCCTTCACTGCAACATGCAGGCTTCTCTAGTTGTGACACGCAAACTTAGTTGCCCTGTGGGATCAAATCAGCGTCCCCTGCATTGCAACGCAGCTTCTTAACCACTGGACTGATAGTAAAGTCTCTGTCATCATTTTTAAGTCTGTATATTTTACACAATTCTTTATAACAGGTATCTTTAAAATGGGCACAAATGGTTTTCCATTGTTATTTTTTATTGGCATTACCTTTACTGTTAGTAATGTTGAGCATCCTTTTGCTGAGATGGTAGTTTTCATTTCTTCTTCTGTGGATTCCTAATTCATATCCTTTGCCAATGCTACTATTGGGTTGTGTCTTTTTTCAGCCACTTCATGGAAGTATAATTGACATACAAAAAGCTGTAGATAGTTATAATACACACATGATGCGTTTGGAGATAAGTATCCCAAACCCATGAAACTATCATTATAATCAATACCATAAACTTAGCTATCACCTCCAAAAGCTTCCTCCTACCTGCTTTGTTGTTTTTTCTTTTTTTTTTGTTTCTTTTGTAGTAAGAGCATTTAACATAAGATCTATCTTCTTAGCAAAAATTTAAATATACAATACAGTATTTTAAATCACATACCCTGTTATATAGTAGATCTCCAGAATTTATCTTGTATGACTAAAACTTTGTACCCTTTAGCCAACACATCCTCATAACCCTCCCTCTACTAAGCACCTGACTACCACCATGCTGTTCTCTGCTTCTATGAGAATGACTGTTTTAGATATGAGATTGTGCAGGATTTGTCTTCTGTATCTGGCTTGTTTCGCTTAGCTTCACTTTGATCCATCTCTGTTGTTGCAAATGGCAAGTTTTCCTTCTTTTCACATACATTGTGTGTATGTGCCACATATCTTTATCCATTCATCCATCAAAGGACATTTAAATTGCTTTCATATCTTGGCTATTGTGAGTAAAGCTGCAATTGCCATGGGACTGCAGCTATCTCTTTGAAATTCATATTTCAATTCTTATGGCTATATATCCAGAAATGGGGATTGCTGAATCAAACAGTGGTTCTATATTTAATTTAAAAAAAAAAAATCCCCATATTGTTTTCCATTTAGTGGCTTCATCAATTTACATTCCCACCAACAGTTTACATGGGCTCTTTTTTCTTTACATCCTTGCCAGCATTGTTGTTCTTTCTTTTCTTTATCTTTGGATATTCAAGGCCTTTTGTGGTTTCAAATGAATTTTCAGGTTTTTTTCTTATTTATGCTAAAAAAATGCCACTATGATTTTTATAGAAATCTCATTAAATCTATAGATTACTTTGAGAAATAGGGACATTTTAACAGTTAATACTTCCAATTCATGAACACAATATATCCTGCCATTTATTTGTGTCTTTTAAATTTTCTTTTGTCAACGTTTCATAATCTTTAGTCTACAAGCCTTTCACCTTTTTCATTGTTTAGTCCTAAGTATTTTATTATTTTGATGCTATTGTAATTAGAACTTCTTTCTTGCAGGATCCTCTATGACCCACCTCCCAGAATATTGGAAATAAAAGCAAAAATAAACAAATGGGACCTAGTGAAACTTAAAAGCTTTTGCACTACAAAGGAAACTATAAGTAAGGTGAAAAGACAGCCCTCAGATTGGGAGAAAATAATAGCAAATGAAGAAACAGACAAAGGATTAATCTCAAAAATATACAAGCAACTCCTGCAGCTCAATTCCAGAAAAATAAATGACCCAATCAAAAAATGGGCCAAAGAACTAAACAGACATTTCTCCAAAGAAGACATACAGATGGCTAACAAACACATGAAAAGATGCTCAACATCACTCATTATCAGAGAAATGCAAATCAAAACCACAATGAGGTACCATTACACACCAGTCAGCATGGCTGCTATCCAAAAGTCTACAAGCAATAAATGCTGGAGAGGGTGTGGAGAAAAGGGAACCCTCTTACACTGTTGGTGGGAATGCAAACTAGTACAGCTGCTATGGAGAACAGTGTGGAGATTTCTTAAAAAAACTGGAAATAGAACTGCCATATGACCCAGCAATCCCACTGCTGGGCATACACACTGAGGAAACCAGATCTGAAAGAGACACGTGCACCCCAATGTTCATCGCAGCACTGTTTATAATAGCCAGGACATGGAAGCAATCTAGATGCCCATCAGCAGACGAATGGATAAGGAAGCTGTGGTACATATACACCATGGAATATTACTCAGCCATTAAAAAGAATTCGTTTGAATCAGTTCTAATGAGATGGATGAAACTGGAGCCCATTATACAGAGTGAAGTAAGCCAGAAAGGTAAAGAACATTACAGCATACTAACACATATATATGGAATTTAGAAAGATGGTAATGATAACCCTATATGCAAAACAGAAAAAGAGACACAAATGTACAGAACAGACTTTTGGACTCTGTGGGAGAAGGCGAGGGTGGGATGTTTCGAGAGAACAGCATGTATATTATCTATAGTGAAACAGATCACCAGCCCAGGTGGGATGCATGAGACAAGTGCTCGGGCCTGGTGCACTGGGAAGACCCAGAGGAATCGGGTGGAGAGGGAGGTGGGAGGGGGGATCTGGATGGGGAATACATGTAACTCCATGGCTGATTCATGTCAATGTATGACAAAACCCACTGCAATGTTGTGAAGTAATTAGCCTCTAACTAATAAAAATAAATGAAAGAAAAAAAAGAAAAAAAAATTTCCTTTTCAGAGAGATGATTATTATAGAAATGGACCTTGATTTTTGTATGTTGATTTTTTATCCTATGACTTTACCAGATTCACTCACTAGTTGTAACGTGTGTGTGTGTGTGTAGTTGTTAGAGTTTTCAAATATAAGATCAAATCATCTGCAAACAGAGATAGTTTTACTTCTTCCTTTACAATTTGGGATGCCCTTGGTTTTGCCTGATTGTTCTAGCTGGAAATGCTAATACTATGCTGAGCGATGAGAGTGGGCATTCCTGCTTTGTTCTGGTAAAGGGAAAGCTTTCAACTTTTTACCATTGAATGTGACGTCAGCCACTTTAAAATAGCCTTTAATGTGTGTTGAAGTAAATTCCTTCTATAATTCCTAATTTGTTAACAGTTTTTATCATGAAATGGTATGTAATTTTGTCAAATCCTTTTTCTGCATCTGTTGAGATAACATGTAGTTTTTATCCTTCATCTGTTAATGTGGTGTATCATATTAATATGTTGAACCATATCCATATTCCAGGGATAAATCCTATTTGGTTATGGTTTATGATTCCTTAATGTCTTGCTGTTTCAGTTTACTAGTATTTTGTTGGGGATTTTTACATCTACATTCATTAAGACTATGGTATTTTTTGGAGGTGTCTTTGTCTGGCTTTGGTATCAGGGTGATGTTGACCTGATAGAATGAGTTTGGAAGTATTCCCTCTTTTTTTTTTTTTTTTTGAAAGAGTTTAAGAAAGATTCTTCTTTAAATGTTTGGCAGAATTCACCCATGAAATCATCTAATCCTAGACATTTCTGTGTTGTGAGCTTTGTTTTTATTCCTCTTTCAATCTCATTTTTAAAATTTGTTTGTGTTTTCTATTTCTTCTTGATTCTGTTTTGATAGATTGTAAGTTTCTAGGAATTTCTCCATTTCTTCTGGGTTGTCTAATTTTTTCACACTTAACTGTTTATATTGTTCCTAAATATCTGTGGAATCAATTATAATGTCTTTTATTTCACTTTTTATTTGAGTCTTCTTTTTTCTTAGTTAACTAAAGGCTTTTCAATTTTGTTTATTTTTTCAAAGAAACATTGTTTTGTCATTTTAACATTTTTCCTATTATCTATATCACTTATGTCTGCTCTGATCTTTATTATTTCTTTAGATACTCTTAGGTTTAATTTTTTCTAGTTCCTTGAGATGCAAAGTTAGATGATTTATTTGAGATGAACCTTCTATTTTAATGTAGGCCTTTGTTGTTATAATCTTCCCTCTTAGCATTGCTTTTCTTGCATTCTATAAGTTGTTTGCTTTTTTCCTATTGAAGTATAGTTGATTTATAACACTGCATTAGTTTCAGGTGTACAACATAGTGATTCAGTATTTTTATAGTTTATCCTCCATTTTAAGTTATTATATGATAATGGCTATAATTCCTGTGCTATACAATATATCCTTGTTGCTTATCTATTTTACACACAGTAGTTTGTATCACCTAAGGCTTTACCCCTGACTTGTCCCTCCCTCCCTTTCCTCTCCCCACTGGTAACCATAGTTTGTGTTCTATATTTCTGAGTCTGTTTCTCTTTTGCTACACACAGTCATTTTGAAATATATACAGTTGATTTTTTTTTAATTCTTTCATTATTGATCTGTATTCTCTTGTAGTTCACTGAATTTCGTTAAGGTGATTATTTTTTTAATTCTTTGCCAAGCAGTTTTTGAGTTTCTATTTCTTTCCAGTCCATTACTGTAGCTTTACTATTTTTATGATGTCATGTTTATCTGAGTCTTTGTGATCCTTATATTTCTACATTGCTGTCTGTACATTTGAAGAAACAGTCACTTCTTCTAGTCTTCAAAGACTGGTTTCAGATAAAGACTTTCACTAGTCAGCCTAGCCAGAGAGTCTAGGCTGGTGAGCTGGCAGGGTTTTGGACCATCTGGTGGTGTCTGTAGGTAACCTTACTCTTGGCACTCATGAGTGAGGCCATCACGTCCCTGGACAAGTGGGACTAGAGCCAGATCATGGGGCTGCCTCCATATCTGCGGTCAGGTCCACACTTGGTGGGCCTGCTCCTGGGACCATTAGCCCACCTTCTCAAGTCACCTTTCCTCAATATTGGACTCCACTAGGGTGTCACAGCCTCCTACCTGGATCCTTAAGCTCCTGACAGAGGCACTTTGGTCCATGAATGGTTGCCAAATTCGTGTTTCTATGGGGAACAAGGACTGGAGACAAGGCCTCCTGTTCTGCCATCTTGCTAACATTTCCATTTCTTTCCAGTCCATTACTTTAGCTTTACTAATTTCCTTTTATGATGTCATGTTCTCCAGGCAAGAATACTGGAGTGGGTTGCCATATCCTTTTCCAGGGGAACTTCCTGACCCAGGGATCAAGCCCAGGTCACCTGCTTGGCAGCTGGACTCTACCACTGAGCCATCTTTCTGACTTTTATCAAGATATAATTATCATACTGCACCAGATGGCTCAGTGGAAAAGGATCCACCTGCCAAGCAGGAAACATGGGTATGATCCTTGGCTTGGGAAGATTCCCCTGGAGAAGGAAATGGCAGCACACTCCAGTATTTTTGCCTGGGAAATCCCATGGACAGAGGAGCCTGGAGGGGTATAGTCCATGGGCTCTCAAAGAATTGGATACAACTGAGCAACTAAACAATGATAATTGTATAAGTGTAAGATGTACAGCATTATGATTTGAATTATGTGCATCATGAAATGATTATCATAGTAAGTTTAGTGAACAGCCAGTATCTCATATAGTTAACAATGAAAAAACAGAAAGAGAAATTAAGGAAACAATACCATTCACCATGGCAACAAAAAGAATAAAATACTTAGGAGTATATCTACCTAAAGAAACAAAAGACCTATACATAGAAAACTATAAAACACTGATGAAAGAAATCAAAGAGGACACAAACAGATGGAGAAACATACCGTGTTCATGGATTGGAAGAATCAATATTGTCAAAATGGCTATTCTACCCAAAGCTGTCTATAGATTCAATGCAATCCCTATCAAGCTACCAACGATATTTTTCACAGAACTAGACCAAAGAATTTCACAATTTGTATGGAAATACAAAAAACCTCGATTAGCCAAAGTAATCTTGAGAAAGAAGAATGGAACTGGAGGAATCAACCTGCCTGACTTCAGGCTCTACTACAAAGCCACAGTCATCAAGACAGTATGGTACTGGCACAAAGACAGATATAGATCAATGGAACAGAATAGAAAGCCCAGAGATAAATCCACGAACCTATGGACACCTTATCTGTGACAAAGGAGGCAAGGATATACAATGGAAAAAAGACAACCTCTTTAACAAGTGGTGCTGGGAAAACTGGTCAACCACTTGTAAAAGAATGAAACTAGAACACTTTCTAACACCATACACAAAAATAAACTCAAAATGGATTAAAGATCTAAATGTAAGACCAGAAACTATAAAACTCCTAGAGGAGAACATAGGCAAAACATTCTCCGACATAAACCACAGCAAGATCCTCTATGACCCACCTCCCAGAATATTGGAAATAAAAGCAAAAATAAACAAATGGGACCTAATGAAACTTAAAAGCTTTTGCACTACAAAGGAAACTATAAGTAAGGTGAAAACACAGCCCTCAGATTGGGAGAAAATAATAGCAAATGAAGAAACAGACAAAGGATTAATCTCAAAAATATACAAGCAACTCCTGCAGCTCAATTCCAGAAAAATAAATGACCCAATCAAAAAATGGGCCAAAGAACTAAACAGACATTTCTCCAAAGAAGACATACAGATGGCTAACAAACACATGAAAAGATGCTCAACATCACTCATTATTAGAGAAATGCAAATCAAAACCACAATGAGGTACCATTACACGCCAGTCAGCATGGCTGCTATCCAAAAGTCTACAAGCAATAAATGCTGGAGAGGGTGTGGAGAAAAGGGAACCCTCTTACACTGTTGGTGGGAATGCAAACTAGTACAGCTGCTATGGAAAACAGTGTGGAGATTTCTTAAAAACCTGGAAATAGAACTGCCATAGGACCGAGCAATCCCACCTCTGGGCATACACACTGAGGAAACCAGATCTGAAAGAGACACGTGCACCCCAATGTTCATCGCAGCACTGTTTATAATAGCCAGGACATGGAAGCAACCTAGATGCCCATCAGCAGATGAATGGATAAGGAAGCTGTGGTACATATACACCATGGAATATTACTCAGCCATTAAAAAGAATTCATTTGAATCAGTCCTAATGAGATGGATGAAGCTGGAGCCCCTTATACAGAGTGAAGTAAGCCAGAAAGATAAAGAACATTACAGCATACTAACACATATATATGGAATTTAGAAAGATGGTAACGATAACCCTATATGCAAAACAGAAAAAGAGACACAGAAATACAGAACAGACTTTTGAACTCTGTGGGAGAATGTGAGGGTGGGATATTTCAAAAGAACAGCATGTATACTATCTATGGTGAAACAGATCACCAGCCCAGGTGGGATGCATGAGACAAGTGCTCCAGCCTGGTGCACTGGGAGGACTCGGGGGAATCGGGTGGAGAGGGAGGTGGGAGCAGGGATCGGGATGGGGAATACGTGTAAATCCATGGCTGATTCATATCAATGTATGACAAAACCCAAAATAAAATAAAATAAAATAAAATAGTACATACTCATGAAAAAAAGAAAAAGAAAAAAAGAAAAAAATAGGAAAGACAATCTTTTTGTGATAAGAAATGTTAAGCTTCACTCTCTTAACTTTATATATATTTATTATGTGGTACTTATTCATCTTATAAGTTCCTAGTCCTGGGACTTCCCTGATGGTCCGGTGGTTAAGAATCCACCTGCCTATGATGGGGACAGTGTTCAGTTCCTGATCTAGGAAGATCCCACACGCTGTGGGGCACTTAAGCCTGTGCACTGCGGCTGCTGAACCCACACGCAGCAACTACTGAAGCCTGAGTGCCTAGAGCCTGTGCTCCAAGTCAGAGAGGCCGCTGCAGTGAGAAGCCCACACACCGCAAGGAGGAGCCCCTGCCCGCAGCGATGAGAGAAATACCTGGTGCAGAAGAAAAAAAAAAAAAAAAACTCTAGTATTTATTTATGTTACAGCTGAAAGTTCCTATCTTTTCACTGCCTTCATCCAACATCTCCCTCCCCCTCTCTTCACCTCTGATAATCACAAATCTGATCTCTCTTTTTTTTTTCCTAAGAGTTGTTTCGTATGTTTATTTTTGAAGTATAATTGACAGACCACACTACGTTAGTTGCTATAATGTTAGTTCATTACAGGTTTCTATACATTTCAAAATGACCATCACAAGTCTAATTATGCTATGTCACCATACAGAAACTTTACTTATTGACATATCCCCCATGCTATACATTTCATAGCCATAACTCGTTTATTTTGCAACTAGAAGTTTGTACCTCTTAATCTCTTTCATCTATTTCTTTCCTCCCCCAGTTTCCTTTCCTCTGTCAACCACCTGTTGGTTCTCTGCTTCTGTAACTGTTTCTCTTTTGTTACATATGCTCATTAGTTTTGACTTTAGATTCCACATATAAGTGAAATCATACAGCATTTGTCTTTCTCCAACTAACTTCACTTAGCATAATACCCTCTAGGTCCATTCATGTTGTCTTTTTAAAGTCCATTCTGTAGGGTTGCTTTTACATTACATTTTTTTTTTTTTTCTGTACGGTTTTATTTGACTCAAGCTTTATTTACACATCAAAAAAGGATGGATGAGATCAGACACAGTATAAAATGAACTACATGACCTGTGTACTGCTTATTAAATAATTAAAAACTCAAAATTAGTAAACTAAAGACCACACTACAGTGTGGTTCAGGACGATTGACTCTTAACAGGAAGGGTGCTAATCCATTCTTAAGCACTGACTGCTGAGCAGTAGATAGGTCATTGTCCTAGAACTGATTTCTGGAGACCTGTGCTCATTTCATGCCTCTGACTCAGGCAGGTACTTTCATCTTTTTCTCAGGAATCAGAGAAAACATGTGAGGAAAAGCTCAGAGAAACTTTGTGACCCAAGGCCCTGCATCAGTAAACTTAGAGGCAATTTGGCTGAGGGCTGGGGCACAGAAAAAGAGAACACTGAACAATCTTGTTCATCATACAGAAAATGAATGTTCCAGCAAGTCATCAATCTTTCCACAGACATTTTAAGAGACTTTCCAGTAAGTGGAGACATACAGTTGAAACATTCCCTGGAAGCTCAGAAAAATTATTGTACTTTTGTCCCCATGTTGTTAAATAATTATTACGTACCAGGTCTCGACCTCAGCCTTTAATTTTTCACCTTACTAATTCTCCTAACAGTCTTGTAAGTTAACAATTATCATATCAACTCAGCTGAGAAACTGAGTCTTGGAAAGTTCAAGTCACTTTCCCAGAGTCACACAGTTGGGAATAGAAGTGGTAAAGCTAAATTCTAACCCAGGTCTGCTTATTCTCAAGCCAGTCTTCTTACCTCTATACCATATAAACTCAGAACCTAGGATAGAAAAGTAATTGAAAAGAGCTGGCACAAAGTGTCTAATATGAGTCTACCTGTTTAAAAACATAAATACATGATTAAGAGAGTGAAAGGGAATATATGAAAGCATTAATAGACTACCCATCTAGGTTGATGAGACTATCATAAATATGCTAATATTAGCTAAAATCTAAGAGTTTACTATATGCCAGGCACATTGCTATGGTTATTATATCATTAATTCATTATCTTATTAAATCCTCATGACAATCACTTGAGGCAGATATGATTATTTTTCTCATTTTACAGAAAAGGAAATGGTAAGTGACTTGCCCAAAGTCACATAGCTTGTGAGTTCTGGGCTCAAACACAATCTCCTAAGACGTTGCTCTTAACAATATACTGGCGACTGTCACTAATAGTGACATATATTTATTTTTTAATCAAACCAAAAAAAAAAAAAAACCCCACTAAAGATTAAAATGAAATCAGATCTGGAACCAACTTTTATTCAGTGCATGGTTATTCAGCAAGACATGGAAGCTTCCTAGGCTTGGTCCGTTGTTAAACCTAAAGGTTAATCTGGGCTGCAAGGCCATTCAGCCTTACCCTGGTCAAGCGCCTACAGGACATGCCACCCTACAGTCACAGCTGGCATAAGCCCTCCTTCACGGTGGCTCAGCTCATGCCCTCTCTGGGGAGGGACACTTGCTAGGTGATCTGCTTCAGAACCAGGGTTATATCACAGAAATCTAACAGCTGTTGGTTTGACCTGCACTTTCTGTGTTTCCAGACTCTGATGCCTGCCTCACCTCCATCCCTCTTTTGCTACCAAGTCTCTGGGTCACCTAAAGACAGAACCTATACAGACCACTTGCAGGTAGCTTTAGAAGGATGGGCTACAAAGTCCACAAATCATAGACACAGCTTGCAAAATGGTCAGAAAAGAAGGCAAAGTTGCCACCATAATTTCTCCTTGACCAGCTAGTCAGCTCCTGCCCTCTGAACTGGGGACTGGACTCTGACTGATGCGTCAGCACCGACTGGCTCAGTTGATTTCCCTGGTAATGTGTCTGCTCCAACGGCAGGAGCTGGGGAGTGTTCCCCGGTACTGCCTCCCCCGTGGCTTGAGCCTTGGCCATAGCAGTCCTCGTGTCTTCAGTTGAACACTGAGCTAGTGTTGCCTCCCTGACACATTCAATGCTGTCCTTCAAGCTAAGCGACTCAGAGGCCTGAACTTCTGCATCTAAATGTGGGTGGGGCTGACACCCATGCCACCAGCCACTCTGTCACCCAGCTCACAACTGCTCCTGACCTGTGGCTTCCTTCTCATGAGAACTGGTCACACTGATCCACCTGGAGCCCAGGTGTGGAGTTCAGGTGTCAGAGGTGGTTGGTCCAGAGCAAGTCTGTGTGAATTCACAGCCTCCTGAGACTCTGATACGTAGTGACTATGGACTCTCTGCGGTTTTTCTCAGGGCAACGCAGAGTATTACAGCAACTCTGTTTTCTTTACAGTAGTGTCCTTTGAGAGGCTGATAATATGTTCCAAGGGGTGGGGGCAGTGTCTGTTATTAAATGAGTTTGGAAAACTCTACCTCCACTACCTTTATTGGAGATAGTTCACAGTTCGCATTAGAATATCCAAGGATCTGTGACATCCTACCACAAAGAAACCTACTTACATAGGTTGCACCCAATGTTCCCAGACTTACTTATAAAGCCACAGTTCACCCTTTTGTCCCCCAGAATACCTAAGGAACCCACATTGGACACTGAAGTTTTAATGAACACAACTTGGAAATTTCAGTGGCTTGAAAATGAGTACATGAGGGTAATCATCTAGCTATGCCTCAGTCAGGTTACACAAGCCTCTTCACCTCTCTAGGCCTCAATTTCTTCATCTTTAAAATGGGGCTTTTTGTTGTTGTGTTAGTTGCTCAGTCATGCCCGACTCTTTGTGACTCCACGGACTAAGCTCGCCAGGCTCCTCTGTCCATGGAATTTTCCAGGCAAGTATACTGGAATGGATTGCCATTCCCTCCTCCAGGAGATCTTCCTGACCCAGGGATTGAACCCGGGTCTCCTGCATTGCAGGTGGATTCTTTACTGTCTGAGCCACCAGGTAGCCCATAAAATGAGGTTTAGATTAAGAGTAGTTTGAAACTAATCCCGAGGGAAATTTAAAGAATCTATGGACATACCTTAGGAGCTACCTACCTCAAGGGATGAAGTAGAAGAGAGGTCGGCCTGGAGAGAGCCCTCCAGACCCCTTCCTCCCCACTCTTGGCATAGCTCTGTTGAAAGTTGTTTTGTGTATAATGAAGTGGCCTTATCAGAGAATCTTTAGAAACGCCTTTTGGGAGAGAAGGCAGTGGGGAAGGGACAGACGAAGGGAGGTAAGGTGGGAGGATATAGATTACTGTCTTGTTCCCCTGGTTTCTATATTTCTGCCTCACTCTCCCAGTTTGGACATTGGTTTACCACCCCCCTCAATTTCTCTGCCATTCAAAGGCTGGATATGACATGGTCAGACACCCCTGTTACCACCAGCAAACCTCTGTTTCTCACGATGAGGCATACAGAATGTTCATATGCTTATTAAAATACAGATTCCTGAGCTCTACCTCAGACCTATTGAATCAGAATAAGGGGAGAGCAGAAACTAAGAATCTGCATTTTAACTCCAGCTGATTGGTAGAGATTCTGAAGTTTCAGACCCACTGCCAAGATCTTGGGAGCTGGTAAGTTTCCATCATGCTAGGCATCTGATCCCCTCCCTCCTGACGAGGGTTACTCCCCTGGCAGGTGCTAGAACTCAGCAACACTCCCACTACAAATGCACAGCGTGGGCCCCAGGTGCATCCCATAAGCCTGGCCAGAGGACACTGAACAGGGGGCTGGGGAATAAAGGTCCAAAATTGGTCATTAGAAAAAGAAAGTCTGATAAATACATTACTATATATAAAATAACTAATAAGAACGTGCTGCACAGTATAGGGATCTCTACTCAATACTCTGTAACAGCCACATGGGAAAATAATCTACAAGAGAGTGGATATATGTGTATGTACAGCAGAATCACTTTGCTGTACCCCTGAAACTAACACAACATTGTAAATCAATTATACTCCAATACATTTTTTTTTAAAAAGAAAAAGTCTAGAATGCATATAGGAAGTTAAACAATTGTCAAAAACAGGGTTGGCACTGAAGAAATAAAAAGCAAGCTATGGAAGGTCTGCATGGCCAAAATGAAGGAGAACACCAAGCTGAATCCCAGAGACACAGATCAACGCCCAGCTGGGATTTGTTCTGTCTTTTTAAATTTTTTGTTCTGACTACGCATTTGTGTATTACCAGCTTATGTTTACAGGAGCGGGACAAATCTGTTGAAGAGATGGCAGGAATCAGAAAAAATCACTTTCCTCCCTCCTTCCATTGAATCCTGGCCCTGCTGCTCAAACCCTCTGTAGGTTGCTACTGCTGCTAAGTCACTTCAGTCGTGTCCGACTCTGTGCGACCCCATAGACGGAAGCCCACCAGGCTCCCCCATCCCTGGGATTCTCCAGGCAAGAGCACTGGAGTGGGTTGCCATTTCCTTCTCCAATGCATGAAAGTGAAAAGTGAAAGTGCAGTCGCTCAGTCGTGTCCGACTCTTAGCGATCCCATGGACTGCAGCCTACCAGACTCCTCCATCCATGGGATTTTCCAGGCAAGAGCACTGGAGTGGGGTGCCGTTGCCTTCTCCACTCCGTAGGTTAGGTACTTGCAAAACTAAGGGTCAGTAAGTTTAAGTAAAGGGCTGATGAGTGTCCTCATCTGTGCTGAGATAATGATGACAGTGCCTGCAACATTAAGGCCATTATGACGAGTCAATAAAGAAATGACTTGGCAGGCCTTAGCACTGGACTCCATACACATTTAGATTTTTATTATATGCCTCAGATTTCCAACAAGGCCTTTACAAATTCTTACAGCAGACAAAGTTCAAAACCTTCCTAGATGGTCAGAAGTTATTGAACTGGTCAGCAGCTACTGAATTGAATTTTGCAAGTAATGAAATACGGAAACTCAGGTTTCTGGTATAAATTGAGGAGAGCATGGATTTGAAAGCGATGTAGGTGCCTTTCATACTAGTTCACATACAATTGAGACAGACAAGCAGTTTCTTATTTGTTCTAGGGGAATTGTAACACAGAGTAAAACAACCAATAGCACAAATCAACCAATTTTCCTCATAAGCAGGGGGAAAAATCACCGAATTCCAGGATGAATACTGGAAGGTACAAACAGGCATCAAAGTTCTGACACGGCACTCCCCCTTCCTCAACAGGAATACGCGTCTTTCACTGCTCTCCTCGCTCCTGACTTCTTGTCCTGTCAAAGCTCCCTTGCTTTCTGGATCGTGGTTCTAAAAGCTTGATGCACCTCAGAATCACCTGGAGGGTTTGTTAAAACAGAGATTTCTGGGCTCACCCACAGCATTTCTGATCCAGGGAGTCCTGGACAGGACCTGAGAATTCGCATCTTCACAAGTTCCCAGGGAGGCTGCTGACTGAGTCCTCATTTTAAATGGCACAACTTAATCCCATCCCTTAGGGGTCACTCAGCCTCTTTATGCCTCAGGTGCTGCATCTATAAACTGGGGATAAGAATATCTACCTCACTGGGTTCTTGTGAGGATTAAATTAGTTACTCCTCATAAAGTGCTTAGAACACTTTCTGTAACTGTTAAGCCCTCCATAAATGTGGGCCTTAGTCCAGAGAGAGCGCTGCAGTAAGGAAGTAGTCTACTAATACAATCCTCCATGCTTGCTCTGTGCAACTCACATGGCCCCACAAAACAAGCCTCTTTCTCCTTGTGCTCATCACATCAAGCTAAATTAAAAATAACCACACCTACAATTTATTGAGTACTCACTATGTACTAGGAATGCTAGGCAATTTACATACATTCTTTCTGTCACCTTCACAACAATCCTGGGAGATGGGACTATAATCCCACTTGTGCAAATGAGGAGAATGAGGCTGTAAGAGTACCTAAATATCTTAAGTATCTTGTGTTGTCTCACAGCCTCTAAGTGGCAAGACTGGGATCGGAACCCCCAAACCCATGAATGCAAAACCCATGCCCTTCACCAGCCCAGATGAAACAAGCAGGTTTCATTGTCCATCATCTCATCTGCTAAGAGCTGCCTGGGGCACAGGATTCTGAGGCATAAATATCCTGACTTAAGAGGAAGGATTGCTAGAATTGATTAGACGTGTCTAGCTGCCATGCAAGCTCGTGGGGGTGGGGAGGAAGTAAAAACACAGACCACATATTTGCTGCCCCTGCACTTTGCTATGGCAACACAGATGGTGGTAAAGGTTTCCTAATTTTATTGACGATTATATTTAAATACACACAAATCAGGTGAATGCTCCCAGGAGCTGCTAATGATTTCAGATCTGCAGTCCGGCTCCCCTGCCCAGTGTAATTTAATTCACATGGTATTTCAGCACATCTCAACAAAGGCAAATAGTTATGTGACTAAACCTCATCTGTAGACGATCCAGAACCATTGTTCTTTGGTTTTATCCAGCAGGGATACGGTGCTTGAAAATTGTCATTAGACTATCTGACGTGATTGATAGATATTCTAGCAAGCTCTTGGATAGTATTCAAGGATTTAAATGGGAAAGAAATATTCTGTTTTCAGGTAAAACACACACACAAAAAAAAAAACCCAAAGCTTTAGCCTCCTGAAGCTGACTCCTGTTGGTGTTAAGATATTTTCCAATTCCCTTAAGCCCAGGATTCTCAAATTTCAATACATGGGAAAACTGACATCAGGAAGTTTGTTACAAAGAAGATTGCTAGTTCCCTGCCTAGGAGATTCTAAGCCAGAGGGTCAGGGATGCAGAGCAGTTGCACGGCAAATAGGTACCACAGGTCCTAGGAAAAGACCTGGGAAGCCTTGTCTTAGAGGACAAGGGACAATCCTGCCTGCCTGCAGAGGACCATGGGCCAAGGAGGGGAACCCCTGACTTCAGTTTTGATTTCTGACCGTTCTAACACATGCTGTAGAACAGACGTTCCTTCTGTTTTTCCACAGGAAGAAAGCTTTTCTATTCAAAACATATCTTAGACATCACTGGATAGCAGTTGAGAAGATGAAGGATGGCAAAAACTACAATTCATTTTGTAGTTATTATAGATAAATATGTATATATTTGCCACAATACTGTATAAATAGATATTTGAGAAAGAGGAGAAACTCTGTGTAAGAGACAGTGTTTAATTCATCTGTATGAAAAGTTCTGTGCACATATAAATTTTAAATCTTTTATAGCAACTCTGCAAACCTTTCCTCACTCCTCCCCCGAATCCTGCCTACAGAGGACCGTGGGCCAAAAGGGGAAACCCCTGACTCCAGTTTTGATTTCTGACCATTCTAGCACAGCTGTCCCTTGGTTTGTAGATGTGCCATCACTCACTGAAGAAGGAGAAAAGAAAAATCACCCTCATGGAGCCCTTATGTGACAAGTGCGGATCCACATTAGCTGCTTCACATACAATTCCTTCTTCCATCATCTGCACTAACACAGTCCAAACCCAAATTTGATGAATAAATTCTCATTTTACCATAAAATCAGCTATCTCCATCCCTTATATCTCAGTTCCAGTTACTATATTTTTTAAGGCTAAAGTTCATATTTGTAAGCAATACTGAGCCTGAAAAAGGTGTTGGATATCTACAGTGAGCAAAGCACTATGTTGAACACCATGAAGAACTCATTAAAAATCAGCTTGGGTTGAATACTAGGGTTCTTGTCATTAAAGAAGTATTCATTTCAATATTTTTGGATGGTTTCTATTCTGTTTGTCAGATTTAAAACTCTTCTTGCCTTTAGAAATGGAGAAGTAGAAAAACAGGATTGTCTTTTCTTAATAAAGGGTTATTCGGTTTTAACAGACGTGGTTTAAGTAAGATTATGATCCCAATTTCCTTTTGTTTATATGCACATTCATTTTGGCTGGGTTTCCCTGAGAAATCCCTGCCTAGACGGTGGAAGGTGTTGGTCTAAAATTCAAAATTTCCAGAGAAAAATCTATAAAGCACACGTGAGCAAAAAGAAACAAGGGATGTATGTAAAAGACAAAGACAGCACAATGATCAGTAACCAGGAAGTGCTTGCCCGGTGTCTGTCATTCCTGGACTGTGTCTGTCGTGGCTGGACATGGCGTGTTTGTTTGATATTGTTGTAAATGGTAACAATGAGGACTTGGACTTAAAAGCCAACTTAAAAGCCCAAACTTAATAACACAAGAAAAAAGCACTCAGAAAGCTATCTTAATTGACTCAGTTCTGATGGTTTCTGGATAGGCTGTGCTGAGATGTAAAACCACCATGCTCATAGATGATTGAGCTGTAGTTCATTAAGAAATGCTTGAAGGGCGATGAGAAAGGAGAAAATGGGAACTCATTGGGAGAAGTTTTTTTTTAACGCTATTTGTCTTCATGACACCAAGGAGAAGCACAAGGAGATTCAGCAGCTGCATTTAGTTTGTGATGACCTTTCACCTCCGTTGATCTCTGACCCGGCTGTTTCAATCACACAGATGCAGCAGCTCGACAAGGAGATGTTTAAGGAGACAGTTTTCCTTTGTAGTGCAGTGGGAGGAAAAGAAGTTGAGAAGAAAATCTCTCCAGCAAAACAAATTGCTTCTGTGCTTTAGCTGACAAAGGGTTAACAGACCATCAGGCCCAGTTTCTGCTCAGCAGTTTAATTGCTGCAGGCCAGGAAATATTGGAGGGAGAGAGGGCTGTTACTGGGGACCTCATTTTTCAAAGACCTGTCAGAAAGCTAGGCCACTGCATGAGTTTGATATGCAAACCAGGAACTGGGTCTCTCTCCCAAATTCAAATGACTCAGGTCCTATGAACTTGCCCCTCAGCAGGAATTCTCTAGGTATTGGCCTCCAGGGTCCTTTTTATCTGTTCATAGATCTGTTCCCCAAAGAGGCACACCAAATGGAGAGCGTGAGGGTGTGTGTTTGTGTGTATGTGACTTTAAAGCAGGGTTCCTAAGGTTTAGGATGCTTCAGAACTACCTGAAGGACTTGTTAAAAACAGATGGTAGTCAGCCCACACTTCTATAACTGTTTCAGCAGATCTGGGGGTGTGGGGCAGAAATCTGTATCTCTAGTAATTCTGAGGTATGCTGTTGCTGTTGGTCTTGAGAACTCTTTGTGAGAAACAGTGTTCTAAAATACACTTTCCACTATCTTCTTTCTGCCATAATAACTACACTTATACACACACACACCAAGATAATAAATGTTACACACTGTAAGTTATAAAAAGGCCAATATTATCATTATCAATAATAGCTACTTTGAGTATGCACTGTGTGCCAGTGCTATTAATTCTCCAAGGCAGATATTATTGCCCATTTTTACCAATTAAGGCCTGACCCAGCCCAAATCCAACTCCTAAACCCATGATTTTAACTTCTTTAACACATATCTAGCAAGTAATAAAGCAATGAGTTAAAATTAGCCAACATGCACATATTTTTAATCAGTGTAATTTCCATATGCTAATAACAAACATGGGCTTCCCTGGTGACTCGGCGCCTGCCAATGCAGGAGATGCAGCTCCGATCCATGAGTCAGAAAGATGCCCTGGAAGAGGAAATGGCAGCCCACTCCAGCATTCTTGCTAGAGAATCCCACGGACAGAGAAGCCTGGAGGACTACAACTTAGGGACTAAACAACAACAATAACAACATACCTGTACTAACTCTAAATGGAAGACTATAAACTTCCATACATCACTTAGAGCTAAAAAAAAAAAAAAAAGGGAATATGCAAAGAATATTGCAAAATCAACCAGCCAACAAATGAGTACTGAGTTCTTCTGGAACTTGAGGACCACAGGACAAGCCAGCTTCCTGGTCCAATGGACCTGAAACAAGCAGGGAATAGCCTAAGATTAGTGTAAATGTTGAACATAAGGGTTGCGAGATTTTTTTTCCTGCCTTGATAAACAGTAGTAAGAGCAAAAGATAACATGGCACCCTAGCAATGTCTTAGAGCAGTGGTTCTCAAGCTTTACCCAGTGTCAGTCTCCCAGAGGGCTTGTTGAAACTCATACAACTGCCTTCCACTTTCAGATTTAACAGGACTTGTGGGAGGCCCAAGAATTTGCATTGCTAACAATTTCTCAAGTGATGCCGAAGTTGCAGGTCCAGAGACCACACTGTGAAAAATACTGTTTTAAATGAGGCTTCCTGGATTCTGATCCAACTTTTAGGCATGGATTCAGCAGACACTGCTGGAGTGACTTCCATGTGTACCGCTTCTTTCTAGGTCTGAAAATAAAGCTGTAAGCCAAACAGACAAAAATCTCTGCCCTCACTGGGCTATCTAGGAAGGACAACTGACAGGAAATAATAAATTCAAAATGTAACATGTGATTTGAAAAATGGGCAGATAGAGGACTCTTAGTGTGTTCACCTCTCTGAGGAGATAATACCCATCAGAACAAGCCAGTGTAAGCATCTTGGTGAAGAGAGTTCCAAAAAGGAAGTGCAAAGGCCCTGAGACAGAAATGTGCTCAAAGAAAAAAAGCGAATTTGAAGAAAAGCAAGGAGACTAGTGGCAGAGGGGTGTGTGCAAGAGGAGAGTGGTAGATGAAATTCAGATTTAACAGGAATCTACTTTCTAATAAACACCAAGGCTCAGAAATGACTTCTCAGATGCAATTACTTCTAAAGCTCATCCAACTTTTTCAGTTTCTCATCAACACTATTTTGGTGTGAGATTTGAGAATAGACATGTTCCCTGGAGCAGAAAACAAAGAATACATCCTCATAGGAAAGGTTTATTAGGCATGCCCGGAGACAGAGCTTTGCATGATTTTTATTGAAAAAAATCATTTCTTTCTCCTAAACAAAAGCCTGAGTCAAGCTTATATATTGAATGTGCAAATGGAGGAAAGAAGTGAATCCAAAGAGAAAAGGGAAGCTCTTGGTGACAGACAAGATATGGAGGGCAAAAGAGGGAAAGAATAGATATGCATGGCTATGAATGAGGATTTAGAGAAGGAAAGGAATTTACACGAGGATGACAAGGAGTATGGCTTTATACCTAAGTCTCTGTGAATCTAAAGGAAGTGTGTGTGTGTGTGTCTGTGTGTGTGTGTGTGTGTGTGTGCACATGCGTTTGTGTGTGTGTCTGTGTACATACACACTCTGAGAAGTAGGGGAGATAGTAAGACTCGGAGAAAAGGTCATGGCTGAACACAAACAGATGACAAATGAAACCCCCTAATTAAATACTTTACCTGAAGAAGTGAGCATGGAAGGTGGAGAACAGAAGGGGGTGACTCAGCCCTGGTGGGAAGAGATGACCATGGGAGGAAGAAGAGATCAGAATCAAGAGCAGAGTACCAAAAACTCACAACAGCCCACCCGCCTATTACCCTAAATTACTGTTTGACAGAACTGCAGCAAACACAAATCGGGCAAAGGCCAGTGCTGTCCTTCAAACATCTGGCTTTGTAAAAGGGAGCTCACCTTACGGAAAACACTTTATCCCATAAATAAGTCAGACTCAATTATTTTATATCAAAACAATATCTTAGCTTTTAACGAGCACACCTGCCAATACACAGAGTCACGCATTATGAATCACTATTTGCTCCTTCCTACACTTTCTAATTTCCTGCTAAGGAGACAGGGCTGAATGGGGTCATTAATCTGAATTAGAAATACTGTGACCTGCTCTGCAGTTTGCTTGCTAACACTGTGATGGAGCTGGATCTGTGGGGGGTTTACTTTCCATTCAGTTCTGAGGAAGAGGTGGAAGAGAGAGATGGAGGGAGATTCTGAGTGAGTTTTAACTTTTAAGCCCTTTTATATTCCAGATACAATTTGGGCATCTCACTATGGGGCTTTGAAATCATTGCTGTCATTTCAATGCTTTTACTGGAAATAGCATCAAATGACAAACTTCATTCAGCTTTTGTCTGGGTTCTGGAAGGCTCACCTATGGCAGCCTAAAATAATATGCTGGCTTTATTAGAAAAGGGGAAATGTATGTATTTTGCTGGCGGAACTGATGTAATGCAATGGATGAGTCACTGGCACTGCCGAGGAGGGAAGGATCTAAATGAGGTTGGGGCACCTGCAAGGCCTTTGGTTCCATGAGTCTCTCCCACAACTGCTACTTACTTCAGAGGAAATATAGTGAATGGCCCTTCAAAAAACATAATGGCAAAACCATCGTTGACAGCTTTCAGATAGTTATTCACTTGTAATAACTACTTGCTGGGTGGGCTGGGAAAAGACACCAAGAGAAGACTCAAGTTTATTAATTTATCTTCTTATTTAAATCTGGCAAGAATTTTGATGGAATTACTGGGGTTGATGGGAGTTGGGAATTTTCAGAGCTACACCTGCCTTGTTCTCTTGAGGCACCTGTAAGAGAGTCACAGGTTATACCAGATACCTAGTGCAGCAACCTGTGGTCGAAAGATGCCTTTCTTGACCTACCCAACCTAACTCTACCCCCTAACTGGTCACAGCCCTCGCTGTTAACAGTACTACAAAAGGAATTCATTAGAAATAGAGTGGGTCTGCAAAGGGCTGGATGGATTCCCAGCAGGTAGGTCTATTGGGCTTCCCTGGTGGTTCAGAGGGTAAAGAATCTGTCTACAATGCAGGAGACCTTGGTTTGGTCCCTGGGTTGGGAAGATCCTCTGGAGAAGAGAATGGCAACCCACTCCAGTATTCTTGCCTGAAAAATTCCACGGACAGAGGAGCCTGGTGGCCTACAGTTCATGGGGTCGCAGAGAGTCGGACATGATTGAGTGACTAACACACACACACACACACACACCTGTTAGGGTGTATCTGGAAGGGCAGGCCCAGCCTTCTGAGGTCAACAAGAATGGCTGCACCCCCTCAAGTCACTGCTGGATGTCTCTCCCAGACTCCAAATACAGAACTGAAGGGACCGCGGCTTGAGCTAAGAGTAATTCATTTGTCCGTCTTAAACACTGGGTCCCACCACCCCACTCCAAACTCCTTGGAAGCTGGGAGGATGGGAGCCTCACATTTTCTTTACAGTTTTTGCATGAAAAACATTCCCTTTCTGACTCATCCCCTGACCCCACATGGCCTCCCATGGTCCTGGGTGGTAGGTCCCTGAAATAGGCCCATCAACAACTTCACCCTGACCCTCTTGAGCTGGCCAGCATTCTACTGCCCACTCCACATACCCCACCTCCTCGTTAGAGACCAGAGGTGACTGCAGCCAACTTGCTTTGGAGGCTTGGGCTTTGGGGGTTTTGTTGTGATTATTGTTGTTTAGTCGCTCAGTCATATCTAACTCTTGCATCCCATGGACTGTAGCCTGCCAGGCTCCTCTGTTCATGGGATTTCCCAGGCAAGAATAGTGGAGTAGGTTGCCATTTCCTTCTCCACAGGATCTTCCTGACCCAGGGATCAAACCCGCATCTCCTACCAGTCTCTTGCATTGCAGGCAGATTCTTTACCACCAGGCCACCTTGCTCTAGGGCTATGGAAAACTTGAGTAATTTTCTGTGGTCACAACCCCAGGGTCCTCAGTGTAATTACAAGTCAATCACTTCCCTTCCAATTCTGGTTTCTCTTCCCTGTGGGCAGGTAAAATCACTTCCATGGCTCCCTTCTCCCCGCAATAGGACATTTGTACAGGCCATTTACCTCACATCACATGAATCTTCTCAACTGAATGTTATTTGGGGGTTTGCACTTATTTATTGAACTCAGAGAGTGGAAGGCCTGTCATCCATCTCACCTCCCTCTACAGCCTAGGGCAGTCTTTTCTTTCCCTACGTGTGAGTGCCAGGCAGACAATCCGTGGATGAAGAAACCACCCTAACACAACTTTCAACCCTCAGTCCCCTACAGCCTGACTTGGAGATGCCCCCAGCATGTACTGAAGCCAGAGGAAGCAATATGCTCTCCACACGGAGCCATGGAGGGCAGGGCAGGACAAGAGGAGGCTTTATGTGCACTGGGAAATGTGAGGGAGAACCCCTTTCAAACAGGTCCAGGCCTCCCTCACTACATTAACTAGGGGGAAGAAAGAGAAAGAGAGTGGGAGAAAGGAAGGGAGAGAGAGAAAAGAAAGGAAGGAGGGAAAGAAAGGAGAGAGGGAGGGAAAGAAAGGACAAGAAAGAAAGAAAAGAAATGCCTTCTTGAGTCAAGTAAAGCAGTTCCCAGGTAGTTCGATGGTAAAGAATCGACCTGCCAATTCAAGAGATTCAGGAGACTCGGTTTCGATTCCTGGGTCAGGAAGATTCCCCTGGAGGAGGAAATGACAACCCACTCCAGTATTCTTGCCTGAAAGTCCCAAGGACAGAGGAGCCTGGTGGGATACACCCACCATGAGTCCATGGCATCACAAAGAGTCGGGCACAACTGAGCATGCACATATTTATGAGTCAGTTGTGTGGAGCCAGAATCCAGGGGGCTTGGGCAACTGTCCCTAGAACAGCTCCTAACTGCCCTTCCCCTCTCTGCTTATCAACAATCCCACCAAACAACCCCACAGAAAGTGTCTGTGTTAAAGCTTTTCATGAGGTAGGAGTTCTGCTTTGGCCTAAACCCACCCACAGAGCCCAGACCCGGGGAAGCTGTATGCCTGACATGCCTCACCATCTTGGAAATCTTAAAATTCCCTGAGTGATATGCATTTCCAAGGTTCCAGGTTTGCAGTTTCCTTTTTCTGAGAGCATAGATTTTGCAGTCAAATTTGGAGCCAGATTCACTGTCCATTCTTGCTCCAACAGCACATACTTCAGAGGCCTTGTTGCATTTTTAATCATGTCATTTAGCCACTGTCAGCATTTCCACAATCATTTCTTGTGCTCCTTCCTCCAGCATTTTTCAACATAGCAGCAATTCCCCACAGAGGATGTCAATATAGTAGCATAAAGTGGAAAGAGAGTGTGGTCATGGAGTCGGCGGGACCTGAGTTCAGATCTCAAGTCAGCAACTTAGTAGCTTCGTGGCCTTGGGCAAGTTACCAACTTTTGATTCCACTGTCTTCATGAAGAAAACAGGGGTGATAATGGCACCTACCTCCTGGAATAGTTTTGAGGATTAAATAAAATAATGAACAAAAACACCCTGGGTCAAAAGCAGCACTGCCCAGTAAGTGTATACTGTGAGCTATGCAATCAATTTTAAATTTTGTAGTAGCTTCATTTTTAAAAAGGGAAGACAGTTGAACTTAATATTATCTATTATAAACAGCATCAATATAAAATATATAAGTGAGGTATCTTTAAATCCTTCTTATCATACTAAATCTTTGAAATCTTATATGTATTTTATACATCTTAGTGCAGAATAGCCACATGCCAAGGGCTCATGTATAGGGGCTATAATGTTTCTCTGCCACCGATTAGTTTCACACCAGATTCCCACTAAGGCCCAGTTCAAAAAGAGTGGGGTGGGCTATGCATGAGGATGTTGGGCAGGGCCAACACACTTCTTCAGAGATGTGGAAGGAAAGGAGCAGCTGCAAGGGAAGATTAAGCTCAGCTGCGCTCCCATCGATCAATAAATCAGTTCATCTTTATCGAGCTCCTCCGCCTGTACATGCTCATTAGCCAGCATGGACCCAAGAGTTGCAGCTCTGAGTCTGGGATTGGAGGGGGAGGAGAGGGCCTCTGGTCAAAATATTTGCACCTCACAAACTTCAGTGGCATCCCCATAGGGTCATTAGCTAGTTCATGCTAAGGTGTTAATGACTTATCAGCTTTCATTCTTTCTAAAGGGACTCTAGCCCAGGGAGTGATCCTGGGTAGGGACCACCGAAAAGGGTAAATGATGGAGAAGTAAATACTAAAGGCAAGTTTTGCCATTTTCCCTAAGGTTTGGGACGTGAATATTAATTAAGGTCAGGACAGAAGGTAGGAGCAAGGCCCTGGTGACAGTACTGCCTTCATTCCCTCGCTCATCCCCTCACCGAAGGTGACCTTCAGCTGGTCAATTAGACTCTCAAGCCTCTGCTCCCTGACCAGTGCAATGGGAATGTCCACCAAGTAAAGTGGGGAGGATAAAGCACTTAGTGAAGCTCTCAGCTTAAAACAAAACAAAAACATGGCGGTTACTTCTATTCATATTGAATTAAACCCAGACTGATAAGACTACAACCTTGGAAAAGGGAGCTGGCTAGTGGATCTTCCTTGGCCTTCCCCTTCCTGTCATCCAGGCCTCATTTGGTGGTCTTTTACGACACTGTCACTTGCAAAACTGTCCAAACTTTTTGATATCCATCCCTTTTCATTTATGTATCCTCTTTAGCTTACTTCTTAATTGCTGAGTCTTGTAAGTTTATTGCTCTAAATTCTGAAATATCAAAGGGAGCCTCCCCAGCCCAGTGTTTTGGGACTTGGTGACCAAATGGCATTTTCTTTTTCCCTTTGGTTCATAATTTTATAGATTTTGCCTGTGTCTTGTCTCAGGCTTTTCCCTCTGCAGAGCCTGCAGTGTGTCTTTATGCCATAGTCTTGCCTGCTTCCCATTCTCCACTCATTCTTTTAACAGACATTTATTGGATTCCCTCTAAGTGCTGCTAAGAAGGGCAGGGCCACAAAGATGGTCCCTTTCCTCATAGTCATTACTTACTGATAGGTAAAGATAGATAAGAAATAAATAAGCAAGTGAATAAAATAATTTCAGTGTACTGAAATATAAATAAGTGTGATAGAGAAAAGACACAAGAGGTGGAGATGAAGACTACTAGATAAAAGGTTGTTCACCTGAGGGAAGAGGTCCTCAGGTGGGGAAGAGGCTAGAGTGAGACCCTGAGACATTGACTAGGATGAACATGATTAGGGTGGCTACAACCTCATGAGCTTGGGGGACTTGGACAATCAGTGAGGATGAAGGGACTGGCTGGAGCCAGATCACCAAGAGCTTTGTAGTCCATCATAAGGAGCCTGAACTTTACTTTAAATTTGGTGAGAAGTTGTTGAAAGGTTTTAACCATGGAAGTAACATAATCTGATGTGTGCTTTGCAAGATTAGCTTTGCCATCAAGTGGAACATGGGTTAAGTTTGAGAAGAAAACATTGTAAATTTGGAGACTGCTGTCTTAATCTCAAGGAGAGATGGTGGTCAGGACCAGTGGAAAAAATTAGATTGATTCTGAGCACATTTACAAACTAGAGAAAAGAATTAGAAGGACTAGATGTGCAGAGTAGGGTGAGGAAAAGTCTTATAAAGAATGATTCTCTGTGGAGTAACTGGATCAGGTACAAAGGTATCATTAATGAGATACAGAAGATATAAAGCAACAGATAGAGAATTAAGTGCCCTGTTTCAGACACACATTAATTTTTCAATGTCTGCATGGTGTGATGTGTTAAAAATGTGGATGGATTTGTGACCCCGGAGCTCATCAAAATGACCAGATGTGAATTTAGATGTCATAGCATAAAGATGACCTATAATCCTCAGCAGTCAATCCATTCATCTCCCTCCTGACAAGCCTTTCAGGTTCTCTCCCAGGGTCACACACCAGTGCTATTTTATTTGTTGAGCAGCCAATAAGGCTGAGCCCACAGATTTCCAGGACTGACCAGAGAATCCCAGGAGACAAAAAGCCAGAGATGAGATTCAGTCCGTTCAGTTCAGTCACTCAGTCGTGTCCGACTCTGCGACCCCATGGACTGCAGCACACCAGGCCTTCCTCTCCATCACCAACACCCAGAGTTTACTCAAACTCATATCCATTGAGTTGGTAATGCCATCCAACCACCTCATCCTCTGTCATCCCCTTCTCCTCCTGCCATCAATCTTTCCCAGAATCAGGGTCTTTTCAAATGAGTCAGTTCTTCACATCAGGTGGCCAAAGTATTGGAGTTTCATCTTCAACATCAGTCCTTCCAATGAATATTCAGGACTGATTTCCTTTAGGATGGACTGGTTGGAGCTCCTTGCTGTCCAAGGGACTCTGAACAGTCTTCTCCAATACCACAGTTCAAAAGCATCAATTCTTCAGTGCTTAGCTTTATTTGCACTCCAACTCTCACATCCATACATGACTACTGGAAAAATGATAGCTTTCACTAGATGGACCTTTGCTGGCAAAGTAATGTCTCTGCTTTTTAATATGCTGTCTAGGTTGGTCATATCTTTTCTTCCAAGGAGTAAGCATCTTTTAATTTCATGGCTGCAGTCACCATCTGCAGTGATTTTGGAGCCCCCCAAAATAAAGTCTGCCACTGTTTTCCCTGTTTCCCCATCTATTTTCCATGAAGTGATGGGACTGGATGCCATGATCTTAGTTTTCTGAATGTTGCACTTTAAGCCAACTTTTTTACTCTCCTCTTTCACTTCCATTAAGAGGCTCTTTAGTTCTTCTTCACTTTCTGCCATAAGGGTGATGTCATCTGCATATCTGAGGTTATTGATATTTCTGGGCAGTCTTGATTCCAGCTTGTGCTTCCTCTAGCCCAGCGTTTCTCATGATGTACTCTGCATATAAGTTAAATAAGCAGGGTGGCAACAAACAGCCTTCACATACTTCTTTTCCCATTTGGAACCAGTCTATTGTTCCATGTCCAGTTCTAACTGTTGCTTCCTGACCTGCATACAGGTTTCTTAAGAGGCAGGTCAGGTGGTCTGGTATTCCCATCTCTTTCAGAATTTTCCAGTTTATTGTGATCCACACAGTTGAAGGATTTGGCATAGTCAATAAAGCAGAAATCGATGTTTTTCTGGAACTCTCTTGCTTTTTTGATAATCCAGCACATGTTGGCAACTTGATCTCTGGTTCCTCTGCCTTTTCTAAATCCAACTTGAACATCTGGAAGTTCACAGTTCATGTATTGTTGAAGCCTGGCTTGGAGAATTTTGAGCATTACTTTGCAAGCATGTGAGATGAGTGCAATTGTGTGGTAGTTTGAACATTTTGCAATGAAAACTGACCTTTTCCAGTCCTGTGGCCACTGCTGAGTTTTCCAAATTTGCTGACATGTTGAGTGCAGCACTTTCACTGCATCATCTTTCAGGATTTGAAATAGCTCAACCGGAATTCCATCACCTTCCCTACCTTTGTTCATTGTGATGCTTTCTAAGGCCCACCTGACTTCACATTCCAGGATGTCTGGCTCTAGGTGAGTGATGACACCATCTGGGTGATCATCTGGGTCATGAAGATCTTTTTTGTACAGTTCTTCTGTGTATGCTTGCTACCTCTTCTTAATATCTTCTGCTTCTGTTAGATCCATACCATTTCTGTCCTCTTTTGAGCCCATCTCTGCATGAAATGTTCCCTTAGGATCTCTAATTTTCTTGAAGATATCTCTAGCCTTTCCCATTCTATTGTTTTCCTCTATTTCTTTGCACTGATCACTGAGGAAGGCTTTCTTATCTCTCCTTGCTATTCTTTGGAACTCTGCATTCAAATGGGTATATCTTTCCTTTTCTCCTTTGCTTTTCACTTCTCTTCTTTTCACAGCTATTTGTAAGGCCTCCTCAGACAGCCATTCTGCTTTTGTAAATTTCTTTTTCATGGGGATGGTCTTGATCCCTGTCTCCTGTACAATGTCACAAACCTCTGTCCATAGTTCATCAGGCTCTCTGTCTGTCAGATCTAGTCCCTTAAATCTATTTCTCACTTCCACTGTATAACTATAAGGGATTTAATTTAGGTCATACCTGAATGGTCTAGTGTTTTCCCTATTTTCTTCAATTTAAGTCTGAATTTGGCAATAAGGAGTTCACGATCTGAGCCACAGTCAGCTCCCCGTCTTGTTTTTGCTGACTGTATAAAGCTTCTCCACCTTTGCCTGCAAAGAATATAATGAATCTGATTTCGGTATTGACCATCTGGTGATGTCCGTGTGTAGAGTGTTCTCTTGTGTTGTTGGAAGAGGGTGTTTGCGATGACCAGTGTGTTCTCTGGGCAGAACTCTATTAGCCTTTGCCCTGCTTCATTCTGTACTCCAAGGCCAAATTTGCCTCTTACTCCAGGTGTTTAGAGACCCAGTGAAAGTGAAGTCGCTTAGTCATGTCTGACTGTTTGCAACCCCGCGGACTATACCAGGCTCCTCCGTCCATGGGATTCTCCAGGCAAGAATACTGGAGGGGGGTGCCATTTCCTTCTCCAGGGGATCTTCCCAACCCAGGGATCGAACCCAGGTCTCCCACATTGCAGGCAGACGCTTTAACCTCTGAGCCACCAGGGAAGCCCCTAGAGACCCAGTAGTCACTGCTATTTCTGTGGAACCACACCCTGTCAGTCAATTCTTAGGAGCACTGCTCAGTGCCCATATAGTTTTCTCCCAAGGCTCATTGCAAGTTACTATAAGCACCTTTTGGAAAAATGGCCATTTCGGTAGGTACTCAAGCAAAATCTTGTTCTGGTTTTGAAATGGACACAAATGACCATTCCTATCTGCAAAAGCCTCTTTGATTGGCCACCCACATCCTTTGGGTGGCTAAATTTACTGTTACTTCAGGTTTTTTAAAGCAAATATACTTTAGGCATTACATATAACCAAGGTTATGACATCAAATGAAAGGAAATATAAACGTTGATAAACACAAGAGAGGGCAAGAGAAGAGACTAGGGCATCTTTTATCTTGTGGTTACATCCCTAGGGGGCCCAGATTTCCACAGTGATTTTTCTTAGTGAGTCGATTCAGGAATCATGAGCTATCAGAGAAGAGAAACATTACTTATGATATCCAGGTTTTTCTAGCTTTTATATTTCTCCCATTTTAACTGAAAGGATGCTGCATTGTTTTCCTCTTCTTGTGTGTATAGAGTTGACTTCTAGACAAGGTTTAACAAAATTTAAATTTTGAATTTGTAAAGTATTTCCAGAGGGTAGTCATTTATAAAGGAGATGATGGTGAACAAGTACTTCAAGCAAAAATCACTACACTATTAAACATTTTGCATACTGTTGTAATGTTTTCCATATAACGTTAACAAAAATTTGCTAGCTATTTACCTGCTCTCAGCCTAAGGAGAATCAGAGCCATCAGCATATGCCACACCAGCAACTTTTTTTCTGTTTTAAACTGCACTAGGGAGCTTGAATTTGCATGCTAAAGTAAATGAAACAATTTGATTATATTTGCTGAAACAGCCCATTACTATGTATCATTTCAGAAGACCACAAAATTTAGCACATGTAATCGAAATGGATTGCCTCCTTCTAACTGTGAGAGCATTGAGGAGAAAACGTAAAAACACTGGGTATTGTGATAAATTGAGTTCTCAAAAATAAGACTGGTTAATTTTCTTACCAATTATCTTGCCATTACTTGAATACAGTTTAAATACAAGTGTTAAGTCTTTGAATCTTCCCTATGAATATTTCAGTGTTTCCGTTAGAAGGATTTAACTCTGCATTTATTTGTTCATATCTAATCTTCTAAGCCAATTAGATATCTTTTAGCTTTTGATGCCAAAAGAAGTATTGTTGGATGTGGTATGTTGCTTACTCTATAAGGAAGATTTCCAACATGTGACAATATAAGTTTTAATAGAGAAGCTTCTAATGTATCCATTTTCTAGTCAACATACTAACAAAAATGTGTTTTAAAGGAAAGTTTCTTAATCTATCTCTTTGGGAGTACTTGTGCTTAAGCAAGCCAGCAAGCTAAAATTAGAAATGTTCTCTGACAACAAAAAGCACACAAACTCTACAAGAGGCCTGGGAATTGAACAGAGTGGGAACACAAAATGAGTCATGATGTGGAAACACTTGGCCTCCTGTCAGCTTTCTGTACAGATGCTCATGTTCACCTTTCTGGGGGCACAAATCCCTTATGTTCTCCTGGTTTCTATCTGAGGTTTTGGTTAAAAGTGAAAGCGAAAGTCACTCAGTCCTGTGATCTTAACCCTAAGTCCTCAATCTTTGTGATCCCATGGACTACAGTCCATGGAATTCTCCAGGCCAGAACTCTGGAGTGGGTAGTATTTCCCTTCTCCAGGGGATCTTCCCAACCCAAGGATCGAACTCAGGTCTCCCTCATTGCAGGTGGATTCTTTACCAGCTGAGCCACCAGGGAAGCCCAAGAATACTGGAGTGGGTAGCCTATCCCTTCTCCAGCAGATCTTCCCAACCAGGAATCGAACCCAGGGGTCTCCTGCATTGCAGGCGGATTCTATACCAACTGAGTTATCAGGAGGTTTTGGTTAGGAACTCATAATCTAACTGTGCAGGTGTCTCCACATAATTCTGGCCTTTTTGTTTCAATTTAATTGGGATTTATTTTTTCACCATCAGAAAAGTAAGATGCATACTGTTCACAAAACAAACACACACACACAAAAACCTTAAAGAAATATGTCTCAAAGAACTTTTCTCACAAATGCTTCTTGACACAGAACACCTTAACAAGAATACCAATCCAATATCAGGCCAAAGATAAAATGATAAAGCAAGGATGTTATGAGAAAGAAAACTGAAGACCTCTGGAAACAAATTGAAAAACTGAAGTAGTATCATGAAAGAGATAAATAAATTAGAAAAGCCAGTAGCAGAATAAGTGCCACTGATAATTAAATTCATAGCATAGAATAAAGGCTTAAGATAATTAGGATACATGCATGTATACAAAGATTAATTAAAGCAGTGGGGAAAAAGACAATTGATATAAAAGACATAGGATAACTGATATTCTTGAGAAAACTTCATATATGGAGTAGTTACATATTAAAAATTATACTATAGGAAAATTTATCTGAATCAATGGAAATTTTAAAAAATTATCTGTAGTTGGGCACTTCCCTAGAGGTTCAGTGGCTAAGACTGCGCACCCAATGTAGGTGGCCCAAGTTTAACCCTGATCAGGGAAGTAGGTCCCAACATGCTGCAATGAAGAGTTCGAATGCTGCAGCTTAAGATTATGCATGCCACAACTAAGACCCAGCTCAGCCAATAAATAAATAAATGCTTTAAAAACTTATCTATAGTTGGAAAGAGGATGTGATCTGAGAAAATTAATACAGGAGTCTACACCAAGGCAGATTCTAGTTAATTTCCTAAATTTCAGGAATAAAACAATTTCAGGCATCTGGACAGAAAGAACAAATAACATGCAAGGAATTAAAATCAGGCTGCCTTAGAGCAATCAATGCTGTAAGACAATGAAACCACAATTCTGAGGTGAAATTAGCATGATTCTAAAATGTTATATCCAAAATGGCAATCAAGTATAAAAGTATTACGAGCCATAAAAGGACTAAGAAAAGCGGTCTACCCATGAGCCTATCTGTGAAAAGCTCAATAATGAAAAACCTGCCAATTTATTTTTAGTCAAAATTTAAAACTTAGAGAAAAAGAGTTTTTTTAAAAAAGACTAATGATGACCAATTCACTTAAATATTAAACAAATGCAAATTGAAGTTACAGAATAAACCCAAACTAGGTGACAGTAATAATAAAACATACAAAAATTGAAGGCTAAGAGCAGAGAGATGTGAAGATAGATGATAGTATTATGGCCTTATTCTATCACAGCAGAGAATAAATTTAAACTGTTGAAAATTTAAACATGTAACTTTAAAAATCTTGATTCCAATATCAATATTTTTCATGTTTTCTTAACTTTAGACAAACTTTTTATGAAATAAAAGAGGAAACATGAGCTGAGATGAAGAAATAGACATGTGAAATTCAGTAGTTCCTCTAGTCTTACTTCTAAGTTCAAATAATATTAAATGTAATGCTTTTTATTTCAAAATAACATTTATAATTTTATAAATATAGTGATAAACTACTTTTATTTTTAAGAAGACTGAAAGAAGATAAGTCAGATGTTAACAATGGCTCATTTTGAGTGATAGATTATTATAATTTCATCTTTGCTCTTTCCTGTAATTTTTTAAATTAAAAAAAAATTGAAGCACAAATTAGAGCTGGACCAGCAGTATATAGTAAGAGTTTTTCTCAGATTCTCCCCATTCTAGATAGATTTTTGAAGAATTTTTATCTTAGACTTTCCCGGGTGGTCCAGTGGTTAAGAACCCCTGATTCCACTGCAAGGGTTTGATCCCTGTTCAGAGAAGTATGATCCCACATGCCCCACAGTGTGGAAAAAAAAAAAAAAAAAAGAATTTTTATCTTAAGCTACTGGGAAACTTATGTAGCTATTTATCTACTACCTATACATATATCTGGGCTTCTCCCGTGGCTCAGTGGTAAAGAATCTGCCTGCCAATGGAGGGGACTTGCAGGAGACAAGGGTTTTATCTCTGGGTCAGAAAGATCTCCTGGAGGAGATGGCAACCCACTCCAGTATTCTTGACTGGAAAATTCCACGGACAGAGGAACTTGGTGGGCTAGAGTCCATGGTGTCACAAAGACTCGACTGAGTGCCTGAGCACACATCTGGTGGTGGTGGTTTAGTCGCTAAGTCGTGTCCAACTCTTGAGACCCATGGACTGTAGCCCGCCAGGCTCCTCTGTCCATGAGATTCTCCAGGCAAGAATACTGGAGTGGGTTGCCATTTCCTTCTCCAGGGGAACTTCCCAACCTGGGAATCGAAACTGGGTCCCCTGCATTGCAGGCAGATTCTTCACCAACTGAGCTACAAGGGAAGCCCCGAGTACACACATATTTATGCATATATTATAGTATATATGCATGTTTGTATAAATGTTTTTACTGCTGGAAAGGGAAATAAGTAGCCCTTCCATTTTTTTCATTCTGTGTCTACCCCTCTAACTCTCTGCTCATTAAACCCTGGCTCTCTCTTTCTTCACTTGTTCAGTAGACTGAAGGAGGCACAGCCTGGTGTCTTGAAAAGGTATGTTCCCTGCCTCCTCACATAGCCACAAGTGAGGGGCTTCTCTTTCCAGGCCTCACTGCTTCATCTATAACACATTATCTCCTGCCTGATGATAGGACTTCAATAAATAACTGAGCAGACACTTGGGTTGGAGCTGAGGAACATGGAAGAGGCCTGAGCCCTAAACAACCAGAGCAGTGTTCCTAATGGGGCTACCTTTCCAACCAGCCTTCAGGAGGACTGTGGGCAGGGAAGGGTAACTGGTTCATGGCTGGACCAAGATGTTCACCCTTGTCAGATGAAGGCCAATGACATAAACATACTGGTTAGTTGTTTTACTCTTTAAACTTTCCTGTTCTTTTTCACAGACTTTAGGAGGGGGAAGGTCGGGAGGAAATGGTACAGGAAGCAAGAGAACATACCCCATAAGTTCATTAGCATGCAAGGAAAAGAGAACTGAAGGAGGGACAAAGGTACAAAGCAGCTGTGTGACAGCCCTTTCTATAAAATATTTGTGTAGCTTGAGACCTCACACCTGCACCTTCCTTGACCCTCATGACAACAGAAAGTTAAGGAGAAGTAGCATGACCATGGTCCCTACTTTACACAACACATCAAGGATTTCCCCAGTCATTAGACTAGTGAATGGGAAGATCATTTTCCCCAAAAGAGGATGCTCTTTCTAGTACCACGTCCTTTCAGATATAAAACTATCACAGTCCTAAGTTCTTTCACTAAACAAACAAAGCAGAGAACCTGAAGAAAAACCGAAAAGGGTCAAAAAAAAAATCTCTCCAACTTTCCCAGTTCTATGAAAGGAAACGTCTTACTCCTAATTTGCCCTGGACCTTGTATGATGACAGCATTCCACCCAAATGCCTGAGTTCTGCCCGTGCCATGCACAAGGCTCAGCTAGAGCCCTGCAGAGAGGAAGCGGAGTATTGTGTGTGGGAGGCTGCATGTGTCACACGGGAACTTGCTCATGAGGACCTTAGTCCCAGATCCTTCCATGACTTCACTGATCTGCTTACAGCCTCGTGGGTGCTGCACAATTACTCTTATATTTAAAGAAAAGAATAGTTTTTAGAAAATATTGATATGCTATATATTTCTAAGCCCCTGGGAGGCTGCAGTTCTGTCCTTTCAAGCATCCCTTTTGCACAGACTCCAGTGGCTTATTTCCTCACTTACCTTCATTAATGTAATTTTTGGTAGTCTGAATGGAGATTGCAATTAATAATAGCTCACATTTCTTGAGCACTTACAGGCCCTGTGAGAAAAATGTTGTTGGCATTATCTCAGTTAACAGAATTACAATTTTGATATTTTAGATGATGGAACTGAGGATCAGAAAGGTTAACTCTTTCTGACCACACAGCTTCTATCTATCAAGCATTAGATCCAAGCTCCGGTCTAGCTGATTCCAGAGCAGTATTCTCTACCACTAGTCTAGCAACTGACGTACTCCGTCGGGTTAGCACCACAGCTGATGAGCACAAAGAATCTCTGTTGAGTGCCTGAATAACCCCTTTAGAATAAACATGGGAAAGCTTTATGGTAGCATGGCATTATGGCTAAAAGTTTGGACTCTGGTGTCAAGAAGCCTCAAATGCAAATCCCAGCTCTGACATCTAGAACCTGGCAACATATTGGAGACTCAGCTTCCCTAGTGAAACAGGAAAGCATGACAGCATTAGCATCACAACATTTTAATGATTAAATGCAATACCTAAAGTAAGCTTAGCTTGACTGTTGTGTTGCAGAAACTCAAGAATGTTACTACTATTCATATTAAGCTGAAATAGAAGCAACTAGTCCTTCCTGTCCACTTCCATTAGCAACTTAATTGGAGTACAACTAATAAGAGCTTACAAATTTTAAAACTATTGGCTAAACAAATCAACCACCTGGACATCCCATCTTCTTTAACATTTTCATATTTACTTGAAAACAACAATGCAAAGACTGTCCAAGGTAAATTGACCAACTATTATTTATGAAGCATCTAATATTTGCAAAGCATTTCAAGATACACCAGCAAGTATAAATTTAAGAGGCTGCCCTCAAAGAGTTTTCAGACCTTGTTATATAAACAGAATGATATGTACATGCTAAGTCACTTCAGTCATGTCAGACTGAAGTCAAGTCATGTCAGTCTTTGGACCCTACGGACTATAGCCCGCCAGGTTCCTCTGTCCATGGGATTCTCCAGGCAAGAATACTGGAGTGAGTTGCCATGCCCTCCTCCAGGGGATCTTCCAACCCAGGGATCGATCCTGCATATCCTGCAACTACTACATAGCAGGCAGATTCTTTACCACTGACCTACCAGGGAAGCCCAAAATAGAATGATACCTAATCACAATAACAACACAGGAGATAATCCAATATAGGTATGTGATTAATCCCTCAGCTAGTAAAGAATCCACCTGCAATGAAGGAGATCCCGGTTCAATTCCTGGGTCAGGAAGATCCACTGGAGAAGGGATAGGCTACCTACTCGGTATTCTGGGGCTTCCCTGGTGACTCAGTAGGTAAAGAATCTACCTGCAATATGGAAGCCCTGGGTTCAATCCCTGGGTTGGAAAGATCCCTGGAGAAGGGAATGGCTACCCACTCCAGAGTTCTGGCTTGGAGAATTCCATGGACTGTTCCATAGGGTGGCAAGGAGTTGGACATGATTGAGCAACTTTCAGTTTCACTAGAGGGGTGAAGTAGTGACACTCTTAGCACAAAATAAAGCCTTACAAGGCAGAGAAGTTGTGTAGGGTAAGATAGAAAGAAAGAATTTAAGAAAAGGGCAAAGACAGTGAAAAAGAAAGCACAGTACCTGATGGTGCAGAGCTGGGGAGGGAAGGGAGAGGGGGAAAGGCAGTTGGCATGTAAGTAACTGTAAGGGGGTACGTGTGGTCATGGTGGAGTAGGACAAAGTAAACAACGCAAGTTCTCCCGCCCCTTCAGCTCTTTACTCCTGGAGAGAGCTAAAGAGTAGGGAAAACATTAAAGCTTTATCAAAAAGGGAAATTCCTAAAATAACCTTCTTTAGGTAATCTCTGCAGCACTATCTCTTGGAGAAGTTATAGGGTGATGACCGTTCACCATCTTAAATCTGCTCTGAATTTGGAACCCATCAAAAGAACTAAGATACAAAACTCAAGTAGTCAAAATACAGTATCAGCTCATGTATGTATGTATGTATATATATATATATATATATATATATATATATATATATATATATACACTCACACATATATATGTCTCTAGAGTTTTAGAGTACAGTAAATAACAACTATAAAACACTTTACCTTCTGCATTTTCCCTAGGAATTTATTATTGAGATTTTGAGACAGTCTGGGACCTGGGACTTTTGCTGCAGTGCTTGTACTTGGACAAATGTCTCCTAGAACAACGAAATACAAAGAAATTACAGGGACTAAAAATAGCTGTGCATGTGCAGTTGAGGCAAATTATGAACAACAAGATACAATAAAACCAAAAACTCACCTGTCACTTCTGAAGAGCTGAGAGCAAAAGCAGGGTACTGCTCATGGCCCCTGAACAGAACACCACCAAAGGGAGGACAGACCACCTAAGCCACTTCTCCAGCCTGACCCCTGAACCCACCCCTACCCTCACCCCATGTAAGCAATCAGCTCATCCCCACCTTGAGTAAGCAAGCAAGGGAACCTGTTACGTATTCTTGCTCCTTCATGCTGTAGCTGCTGCTGCTGCTGCTGCTAAGTCGCTTCAGTCGTGTCCAACTCTGTGTGACCCCACAGACGGCAGCCCACCAGGCTTCCCCATCCCTGGGATTCTCCAGGCAAGAACACTGGAGTGCGTTGCCATTTCCTTCTCCAATGCATGAAAGCGAAAAGTGAAAGTGAAGTGGCTCAGTAGTGTCTGACTCGTAGCGACCCCATGAACTGCAGCCTACTAGGCTCCTCTGTCCATGGGATTTTCCAGGCAAGAGTACTGGAGTGGGGTGCCATTGCCTTCTCCCATGCTGTAGCAGGGACCCCAATAAACCCTTGCCTGAATTTCTTGTCTGGCCTTTTATCAATTTCTATTGATTAAGGAAGCCAAGAACCCCGGTCAGTAACAATTTTCTTTGTATCTATTAGTAACTTTTAAAATACCCTTCTGTGTTTTGAGGGCATTGGATCCATTTCTGCTGTTTTGAATAAGCATCATATCACTTTCTGGGAAAACCAAAGTAAGCAGTATTTCAAGGGCCATTTTGTATGCCTCGGATTTTGTAGACTTGAACATTTTGAATTTACAGGGATACAGTATAATTTTTATACTTTATAAAGATTGATTCAGGCTTCCCAGGTGGTGCTAGTTGTAAAGAACCTGCCAGCCAACACATGAGACGTAAGAAACATGGGTTCAATCCCTGGGTCGGGAAGATCTCCTGGAGGAGGACATGGCAATCCACTTCAGTATTCTTGCCTCAAGAATCCCATGGACAGAGGAGTCTTGCCAGCTACAGTCCATAGGGTTACACAGAGTCAGACACAACTGAAGCAGCTTAGCACACACGCATGCAAAGATTGATTGGAAAATAAATCATGATGCATTTGAATACTGATAGTATTTAAAGATTCAGAGAAGGCAATAGCAACCCACTCCAGTACTCTTGCCTGGAAAATCCCATGGACCGAGGAGCCTGGTAGGCTGCAGTCCATGGGGTCGCGAAGAGTTGGACGTGACTGAGTGACTTCACTTTCACTTTTCACTTTCATGCATTGGAGAAGGAAATGGCAACCCACTCCAGTGTTCTTGCCTGGAGAATCCCAGGGACGGGGGAGCCTGGTGGGCTGCTGACTCTGGGATCACACAGGGTCGGACACGACTGAAGTGACTTAGCAGCAGTAGCAGCAGCAGTATTTGAAGATTAGTTTCTAAACTTGAACCAGAAGTTCAAATATCCCTCCCAAAGAACTATAAGAAATGAAACTTATCAGTGGAAGCAGTATATTAATTGTTTTGTTTTTGTTTAGATTTTGTGATGGAAGGCCTGAGAATGTGACTAATTTCAAAAGCTTATGCATTTCTCTTTTCTTTTTCCTTCCTTCTCCCAATCCAATTTGAAATGCCAATGTCTTAATTACCTTAGGTAAGTGTGGATCTGATTAAAGCAAACGGTATTAAAATAACTGGCTCAGAGCCCCAAATACTTCAACATGCATTTATATTAGAAAGATGCACTTGTTCACTCAAATGACTTTGATGCATGGAACATGGGTTCCCTGGGCTTAAAGCAAAATTCCCTCACAGTCTAGACCGCAGTAGATTCTTTTAGTCACAGATCCTCTAGGAACAATGACTCGTTCTTAATAACGTTCCAGTTGCTCAGGTGAGTGCCAGGGCTGGCTAAGGAAGAAGGGACAAAAATGCCCCTTTGGGTCCAGGCAGTGCAACCTGAAACCTGGGAAGCAGTGGGAATTTCACATGGTCTGACTCAGGAGAGCTTGACGCCTCCAAACACAACCTGAGGTATTCAAACATTTCAGGTGACTGGGGAGCTATCAAATAAATCACCCATCTTAGAAAAAGGGTAATGATCTAGTATCCAATATCCAGTTGACTTGGATCTCTAGGTATCCTCAAGAATTCACAGAAGATCATACTCCTGAGTTGGTGAACTCAACATTAGTACTGACATTCCAACTGTGATTTTACAGAAAGATCATTCAGGCTCTACACACACATGCACACACACACAGAGCAAAATTTCAGGCTTGCTCTTTTTCCCTCAGATAGCCTTTTTCTGCTGTGTAGACCCAATTTCTCTGATGTTACAAACATTATCACCCTAAATCAAACTCCTCCAGCCACATGCATTCTTATCCTCTCTCAAGTAGAGGACATAGTCATCATCTCCCCTAAGTTTTCTCAAACTAAACTCTTTTTTCTTTCCAATATTACCAGATTTTTTTTTCCACAAATTATCCCCCACATAAATTATCCCACCAACTGATTCTGAGCTCCAAAGGCAAGGACTACAATTAGACAAAGTTTTAAACAAAGCACTGCTGCTGCTGCTGCTGAGTCACTTCAGTCGTGTCCGACTCTGTGCGACCCCATAGACAGCAGCCCACCAGGCTTCCCTATCCCTGGGGTTCTCCAGGCAAGAATACTGGAGTGGGTTGCCATTTCCTTCTCTTCCTTTGCTAATGGCATGGGAACACTAAAATATGGACTGTTCATCTTCCTAAGCCCTTGTTGGACACTGATATCCTCAGTCCTGCAGGGTCCAAGTTACTAGTGAAGACTCCCTGATGGTATCTTGTGGACTTAAGCACACAAGCAGCCCAAAAGCAAATAAACCCAACTTTTCCCAGAAAAGGAATATCAAAAAAGTACAATGTACCTGATACTCAAAGGAAACCATCTGACTATTGAGACAAAGCACTAAAACAATATAAAAATGGGGACATTATTTTGGTATTAAATTGCTGGTATGCTAAATTAATCAACCTCACTCATGGAGATGTTAACAGACTGCCCCAGTCCTCTCTTTCTCCTTTCAAATGCCCCTGGACTTTACAGCAATTCTCCAGGCCAGCAGTTCAGTCTCTCCTGGGAACTTGTTGAAACACAAATACCTGGTCTCATCTCAGACCCACTGGATAAGAACCTCTGAGACACGGCCCCAGCAACATAAGTCTTAAGGAGCCCTTTCCAGGGGCTTCTGAGGCCCACTAATGTTTGAAAAGCACTTGCTTCAAGGCACTTTTCAAGCATTCCCCCTCTTCTCTTCATGCTACAGCTAACTCCATCAGTTGACAGTCCTCTTCCCTAACCAAAACTAGATACTTTCTACTCTTTGGGGAACTCTGGGACCTACAGGTGAGAAATAATAAAAAGGTTTATATTCAGGGCACAGCACTGGGTTGTTGTTCAGTTGCTCAGTCATCTCTGACTCTTTGCAGTCCCATGGACTGCAGCATGCCAGGCTTCCCTGTCCTTCACTATCTCCTGGAGCTTGCTCAAACTCATGTCCATTGAATTGGTGATGCCATCTAACCATCTTATCCTCTGTCATCCCCTTCTCCTCCTGCTTCAATCTATCCCAGCATCAGGGTCTTTCCCAATGAGTCAGCTCCTCACGTCAGATGGCCAAAGTATTGGAGCTTCAGCTTCAGCATCAGTCCTTCCAGTAAACATTTGGAGTTGATTTCCTTCAAGGCACTGGGAACAGGTTTTTACTCCTTTTTATGGATTTATATATATATATATACACACACACACACAAAAGAATAGGCTATAAGACTATAATAAGAAGTCTCACACCATAGCTTTTGAAGATAAAATATAGATTAGCTTAGACTGATCACAAATATATGATTTTAATAAATTAAATAATCATTATTTAACTTCTGTTTGGATCCCAGGTGAACAAGTGACCCTTGACCTTGACTTTAGCATATCTACCACCATGACACAACTAATTAAAATTGCACAATTTTATAAATTCATTTATTCTTCCAAATATTATTTGAATAGTTAAGAATTTGATCAGTAAATTCTGTTTCAGGCATGCATGTGTGCTAAGTCACTTCAGTTGTGTCCGACTCTTTGAGACTCTATGGACTATAGGCCACCAGGCTCCTTTGTCTGTGGGATTCTCCCTGCAAGAATTCTGGAGTGGGTTGCCATGCCCTCCTCCTCCTGACCCAGGGACCATGTTTCTTTTGTCTCCTACATTGGCAGGCAGATACCACTAGCGCCACCTGGGAAGCCCACAGTCTGTTTTACTTACTGTCATTTCCTTCCCTCTACCTTTCCATACCTTGTTTCTGACTTGTGACCAAATCTCTCAGCTAGGAAACTGTCTGATGCCCGCAAACACCAGCAAACACAGAAAGTCCACAATGTTGTCCAATGGTGAAGAAAGGCCAAGTGGAAAAGACGATGAAAACAGAACTAAGAGAGGATGAGGAAAATTCAAACTCTGGAAGGTGAGGAAGAATAAGACAGAGTTCAAAGAAAATCATGAGCCTTCTGCAAGGAAATCTGGGTCCAGATGTAGCCCTTAAGCTCAATGAACTGAATTAGCATCATCGCTTAACTGAGCTGAAGATGAGCCTACCTGCCAAAAACTCTGTTCCAATGCAACTTATTTTCCTTCTTCAAATAATCATGAGCAGATTGAGACTCTAGATGCTAACAGGTTTCCTTCCCTCTATTTATCACCTTCCAGGTAACTCTTATCTTTTTCCAATATATTTTTGAGAATTCTTTTGGTCATTTTCAGATAGAGATATTGTTCTATGGGGTCCTAACCAAATTTTCTATGAGTGCTTTGAAAGAAAAAGGTCTTGCCCAAAAGGAGGAGTTTGGATTGATTTGGAGAACTTGGACACATAACTGGGTGATGACTGGAGAAATCATTTTCTCTGGCACAACAAATGGAGCTTTTCTACCCTTACTGGTTGTGATTTTCAAATGCCAATTGTACGTTCAGTTCAGTTCAGTTCAGTTGCTCAGTCGTGTCTGACTCTTTGTGACCCCATGGACTGCAGCACGCCAGGCTTCCCTGTCCATCACCAACTCCCAGAGCCTACTCAAACTCATGTCCGTCGTGTCAGTGATGCCACTGTACATTAGGTAGCTAAAAACTAGGCTGATGAACTCTTTATTCTCTTGTGACAAAAAAGAGTATTCTTAATAAAGACTGCAAGTTTTAAAATGTCATGTACTGAGAATACTACATCCTAATAACACAAGATTATGAAACAAACAATGCATCAAAGTTCCTTACTTCTTTCTTTGTCCTTTCCCAATCTTCCAAATATATATGCTTTTAAAAACTTTCATATTTGTTTTTGCCCCCATATAGACCTAAAATGATTCAAGTGTACCTGGTCCATACTCTCCTCTACCCCTCCAAAAGCATAAATGTTGAGAGGAGTTTCCATTAACTTTAGGATGTCACCTTTTGGTCTTCAGTGCTGCAGTATTGCATAGGTGATCCCAAATACGTGTCTCTGATAGAAGAGAAAAGTGGTAGAGAAACACTGCTAGAAGAGTACCCAGTATAAACACAAAGCCAAACAAATCTCTTAATTTTCTCTTTTACTTGACAAGTAAACATTTTACAAAGACAAAAATTATCGTTCCCTTGGATGACATTGGCAAGCTACATATTTAGGGAAGTATGTATTTGTATGACATGTGGTTAGAGGTTAATCAATATTTCATTCCTTTTATGACAAACAAATGCTCACATAGGCCATTTGGTTTCTCTTTGGCATTTTATTAATTATATTATAATAATTTATTCCACAAATATTTAAGTGCTGACTCCAGTCCCTGTTACATAGTGGGTACTTAATAGCTCTTTATTGATGCAGAGAATATTTCTTGAGAACTTGCTATAAGCAGACTCAGTACTAAGTTCCCTGGCTGAGATGATTCATAGGCAGACATGGGAATATTTTGCTATCAGAGCTCTGAGTCTATGAATATGAAATCATTCGCAAACCAAGTGAATCTGGCCTCTTCCTTCTTCTCCCTTTAGTCATTCCCACCACTGCTAATGAGACAAGTAATCTAAAAGCTTAAGTAACATGCCCGTAAATCCATCTCTAAGGCTCTGCTCAACAATGTGTCCTCCCTTAGGCCCACTGCAGGAAAACATGCATCATTTGAAACCTGAACCATCCACTGCCATAGAAAAGCACATGAATCAAATGCCCACATTAAAGTCTGATGCTCACTGGCTCACTATTTGTAGTAACTTCAATAAGTGGGATCTCATTACTTTGCAAAAAAGAAGATACTCATCAAAAGCTACCACCCAGACAGCTCCCAAACTACTAGGGAGCTTAGAGAGTAAAGTAATCGTATTGCTCCCCTCAGAGTTCTCCTCACATGGGGGCCTTCCTAACACTCCCACCCCTCTTCTTCAGCAAGAAATCCCTTTGTTCTTTGAGACTACCTCTGCAACTTGAAGAACTCTCCGTGATACAAATGATCACTTTCTACTAAAATTGTTTGTGTGCATGCTTTTTAAGAACAGGCACTCTGGCTGTTCACCTTTAAAACCTTAATACCTACCATTGGTGGTGGTGAATAAATGGTTTTCAAGCAGATTTTCTTTGCTCTTAATGAGTCAGTAAACAAATATCATTCAGCCAGATCCTGAAAGCCATATAAACATTAGAAATATCTATTTAATCTGCTGTGTGTGCACCTAACAGACCTAAAAGTTTCTTGCCATAGTTCATCACTATATGCAACACCGAGAAAATACTTTGATTAATTTATTAATGTAAAACTACATACGTTTTGAAAAATTGTGATGTCAATGTCATTCAGCTAAAAATGAATGGCAAAGAGAGACTAGAATCCTGTATCCCTGCTTCCTGCTTGGTACTTGGTTTACCAGTTCATGATCTGGATTCTGCTCATTAAAGTTCCATTTCTTGAGCAGTTCATGGAAAGTTCTGTGGAAGGCTCTGGCAGTTGAGTTGGATTCAGAAAGAGCAAGAAAACCCCTACCAGATGCTGTCTTTTTCTTCCCTGGAGGTGTAAACACTGGTCAGAAGGCTGTCTTAGTGCAGGGAATAAGAAAAGGAAGAAATGATGGAAATCTATATAATATGCAGCTGATGAGATATAAGGAGCCCCTGTAGGACAGTCTTAAGGTTGTAATTGAGGGCTGCTCCCTGGTCAGATTGTCTGAAATACATGAACTCCAGAATAGAGCTGTTGGGCCTGCCCTGATCAGAACTGATGTCCCTGACATGGACTTGGAATGTGCATAGCCCGTGACCTTAGGGCTTCCCTTTCGGCTTAGCTGGTCAAGAATCTGTCTGCAATGCGGGAGACCTGGGTTCAATCCCTGGGTTGGGAAGATCCCCTGGAGAAAGAAAAGGCTACCCACTTCAGTATTCTGGCTTGGAAAATTCTGTGGACCATACAGTCCATGGGGTCGCAAAGAGTCAGATACAACTGAGTGGCTTTCACTTTCACTTTAGGAAGAAGTGGGGAAAGGCAACACTTCCTGAAGCTTTTAGCAGGTGGTGCTTCATCCAATAACTCATCAAACCTCCGCTGAGCATGTACTAAATACCAAGGAAGGAGCTGGGTACTGCGGCTGCCAAGATGAATGAAAGAATCCCTCCCTGCTCTCAAGATGCTCACGTCTCTGACATCTCCCACCAGGAACTCTTCAGGGGGTCTAGAATATGCCCCCCAACACACACACTCGCCCACTAAATTTATAGGAAACAGGAGTGTCTCTGTCACAACTAAGTATTGGCACCCTGAACCGCCTCTGTCTCATGATTAACACCATTTAGGCTTCTCCATATGTCTTGTCCTATGTCCTTCCTCAAAACAAAAGGCAACTGTGATCAAATTCTGTGAAGGTTTATGGATTATACCAAATGCAAAGGTCAAAATGGACACTGCTTCAGAGCACAAGAGGATTTGAACAGTAGATGTGCATAGGGAAGAGAAAGGGCAAATTAACTCCCTTATCAAACCTTCCTTCTCAGAATGAAAGGGATACATTCTCACATAACTGAGAGTTATCGCTTCCCTTCAGGTACCAATCTGTGATTCTAGAAGTACTCACAATTAGCACTATGTTTTCAATAGTTGTAGATATAGGTTGAATATTTTACAAGGTTAAGTAATTCATAATACTCTCAAATTTATCTTTTCATAGATCTGGATATAATATGGGCTTCCCTGGTGGATCAGTGGTATAGAATCTACCTGCCAATGCAGGAGACATCGGTTTAATCCCTGGTCCAGGAAGATACCCTGGAAAAAGAAATGGCAACCTACTCCAGTATTCTTGACTAGAAATCCCATGGACAGAGGAGTCTGGAGGGCTACAGTCCATGGGATCACTGAGAGTTGAACATGACTTAGTGACTGAAAAATAAAAATATAATAAATATGAAGAATAATACAAATTCTTTATGTTGGCAACCAGATGAGCTTTCAACATTAGAACTGTGCAACAGTTTTATATTCATGCTGTGCTGTGCTTAGTCACTTTCAGTTGTGTCCGACTCTTTGCAACCCTATGGACTGTAGCCTGCCCAGTTCCTCTATCCATGGGACTCTCGAGGCAAGCATACAGGAATGGGTTGCCATGCCCTCCTCTAGGGGATCGTCCCAAACCAGGGATTGAATCTGCATCTCTTACATCTCCTGCATTGGCAGGCAAGTTCTTTACCACTAGCGCCACCTGGGAAGCCCTTTATATTCATCAGTTCAGTTCAGTCGCTCAGTCGTGTCTGACTCTTTGAGACCCCATGAGTCACAGCACGCCAGGCCTCCCTGTCCATCACCAACTCCCGGAGTTTACTCAAACTCATGTCCATCGAGTCAGTGATGCCATCCAGCCATCTCATCCTCTGTTGTCCCCTTCTCCTCCTACCCCTAATCCCTCCCAGCATCAGGGTCTTTTCCAATGAGTCAACTCTTCACATGAGGTAGCCAAAGTACTGGAGTTTCAACTTCAGCATCAGTCCATCCAATGAACACCCAGGACTGATCTCTTTTAGGATGGGCTGGTTGGATCTCCATGCAGTCCAAGGGACTCTCAAGAGTCTTCTCCAACACCACAGTTCAAAACCATCAATTTTTCAGCGCTCAGCTTTCTTCACAGTCCAACTCTCACATCCATACATTACCACTGGAAAAATCATAGCCTTAACTAGAGGGACCTTTGTTGGCAAAGTAATGTCTCTGCTTTTTAATATGCTATCTAGGTTGGTCATAACTTTCCTTCCAAGGAGGAAGCATCTTTTAATTTCATGGCTGCAGTCGCCATCTGCAGTTATTTTGGAGCCTAAAAAAATAAAGTCTGACACTGTTTCCACTGTCTCCCCATCTATTTCCCATGAGGTGATGGGACCAGATGCCATGATCTTAGTTTTCTGAATGTTAAGCTTTAAGCCAATTTTTTTTTCCATTTATTTTTTTTTATCTTTTTTTTTCTTTTTTTTTTTTTATTTATTTTTATTAGTTGGAGGCTAATTACTTTACAATATTGTAGTGGTTTTTGCCATACATTGACATGAATCAGCCAAGCTTTAAGCCAACTTTTCACTCTCCTCTTTCACTTTCATCAAGAGGCTTTTTAGTTCCTCTTCACTCTCTGCAATAAGGGTGGTGTCATCTGCATATCTGAGGTTATTGATATTTCTCCCGGCAATCTTGATTCCAGCTTGTGCTTCTTCCAGCCCAGTGTTTCTCATGATGTACTAAAATAGTCAAATCTTAAAAATAAATTTTAAATACTGGCTTTATTTAAAAATTATTTGTTGTTGCTGTTTTTCAGTTGTTAAGTCATGTCCAACTGTTTGCAACTTCATGAACTGTAGCACACCAGGCTCCTCCATCCAGACATTTTTCCGGGCAAGCATACTGGAGTGGGTTGCTATTTCCTTCTCCAGGGGATCTTTTGGGATCAGGGATTGAACCCATGTCTCCTGCATTGGCAGGAGGATTCTTTACCACTGAGCCTCCAGGGAAACCCTTAAAAATTATTAGACTCATTAATTATAATTTGTATTTTACCCCTTAATTTTGATAAATCTTGAATATTTTAGGATAAATGTAACTTAAAGCTTATATGATAAACAATTTTAATTTTAAAAATGTTTCCATTTACTCTATATTTTTCCAAAATATAATTAAATTGTATAATTTTGATAGTATATGTACAAATACTCTTTATTTTTATTGCCAGTTTTCTGTTTTATAAATACATGGCATCACTCACATTAGTTTTATTTTGTCATTATGGAGGTATAGCTGTCAAAGAAAAAAAAAAAAAAAGAATATATTTCATTTATCAGTTTGTTAGCTTGATTTGGAACTTTTATATCTGTAGACATATGGTTTGTGGGCCTTCATTTGTCCTCTCATCTCAGGTGCTAAAATGTTAGGGGTGGCCAGTGTATGAGTTACTAAAAATTAACGTAATATGAATGAAGTCCGAAGGTAAGACAACAGTAGAAAAATAAACCTCTTCAATTTTCTTCAAGTGAGACTTTTTTTCCGTTTGAACAGTCTAAGTCTCAGGTGGAATCCCACAGGTGCATAAGGCCATGGACATTCCCAGTGCTCTGACTGGGGCCAGTGTTAGAGAAAGACAGATTTGCTTTTGCCAAATGTTCCTGGGATGACTGCTCTGTTTGGATGAATGTAGTATGCACCTCGGAGAAGGCAATGGCACCCCACTCCAGTACTCTTGCCTGGAAAATCCCATGGACAGAGGAGCTGGGTAGACTTTTGTCCATGGGGTCGCTAAGAGTCAGACACGACTTCACTTTCACTTTCACTTTTCACTTGCATGCATTGGAGAAGGAAATGGCAACCCACTCCAGTGTTCTTGCCTGGAGAATCCCAGGGACAGAGGAGCCTGGTGGGCTGCCATCTATGGGGTCACACAGAGTCGGACACGACTGAAGCGATTTAGTAGCAGCAGCAGCAGTATGTACCTGTATCTAAGGGCTCCATAATGTGCAAAGAATACAAAAGTAACAAAGGGACTTTGCAGATTTGGAGGCCCTGCCAGTAACTGCCATGTCCTGATTGGAATGGGACTAGAAAGTGATCAGCCCTGCAAATACTCTGCTTGGTCACAACTGGATGATCTCTACGGGTCTGAGTCACTGCAGTGTGTTCACAATGGTCTAGAAAGGCTATAGTAAAATAGGATTATTCTAGCTTTAGTTTTCATTGTGGCTCAGATAGTAAAGACTCCGCCTGCAACGCAGTAGACCTGGGTTCAGTCCCTGGATCAGGAAGATCACCTGGAGAAGGAAACGGCAACCCACTCCAGTATTCTTGCCTGGAGAATCCCATGGACAGAGTAGACTGGTAGGCTGGGACAGTCCATGGGGTTGCAAAGAGTGGGACACAACTGAGCAACTAACACTCACACAATGAGCGTCCTTGGAGAGGTATGCACTGATCTGTCATTTATACATTAATGTCTTACCCTTTCTTTACCTTTTGTGAAATTTTGTATATGTTTATGTTTTTTTACTTCAGTCACTCTCCTAAAACAAGCTTACTGTTGAATTTTTACTTTATTCCTCATAAAAGTCTGGTAGATTTTCTGTCTGGCGATTTTTACACAGTTGTTTTGAAGCTGGCTAAAATTTCTCTCATTTGATAATGGAGTTGCCTGTGTCTTCACACTTTAAACACCTTTCACATTCTAGAATAGGGTTCTGTACTATCAGGTACCCATTGATCTTAAGAAAATTTAAATAAACAAAATTTGAAGACAGTGACAGCATAAGCAAGAAGGGAATCCTGTTTAAATAGTGCAGGCACGCCTCCCCCAAGAGTATCACCAACTTACCCCACACACAGACGGCATGCTTAAGTGAGCCAGGGCGGGAAGCTTTGAGTCTGCCATGTCCTGTGCACTGAATATGACTTCAGTATTTAAAGACATATCTTTTTCAAACATTATCCCTAAATGCAAGCCAATTACATGTGAGACTCAACTGCAGGTATAGCATCCTGTCCCAGAGTATGAGGAAAAAACTTTTGAAGACAGTGTGTTTGTCTTCAAAGTGTTGACCTTCTTAGTGATTTGACTAGGTACCATTCTCACCTTATAAACCAACTTTAGAAGTGAAGCTTTAGGTAAGCTATGAATTACAGTTTTATATTTAGCCCCAGGTAGCACCAACAGTAAAGAACCCACCTGCCAATACAGGAGATATAAGACACTCGGACTGGATCCCTGGGTAAGGAAGATCCCCTGGAGAAGGGCATGGCAACCCACTCCAGTATGCTTGCCTGGAGAATTCCATGGACAGAAGAGCCTGGCGGGCTACAAGTCCATGGGGTCGCACCGAGTCAGACATGACTGACGCAACTTAGCACACGCGCATGCACCTGCCTATAGGTTCTTAATGAATAACATCTATGCTTGATTCATCCTTTGAATCCCTTACAGCCCCAAAACAGACAAACTGCTTTGAATGAATGAACAAAAAATAAATATCCATGTATTGAAAAGTGTGTCTCTTGGGGGGGCCTCTGTAATCCATGTAATGAAGGGGTCCCCAAGTGGCTGATCCATATTGATACTAGATGCATCTAAGACACAGAGTTTCTTAAAGAGTGGTCACCAGGCCACCTGCTTCAGAGTTAGATGTATTAATATTTGGAAGCAAATGCACAGGCCCTATCCCACACCTCTCAATTCAGCATCTCTGGAAGTGAGGCCCCAGAGCCTGCATCTCCTCAGACTCTCCAGGTGAGCATGCACTTCAAAATTAGAGCATCAGCATCCTGGTGGTTCTCAGTAGTTATCTATTCCTTAGAATTGCCTGGGGAGATTTTGTTAACTTAAAAATACCTGACTCAGCCCAGACTGAAAAATCAGAATCTCTGGGATGGGCATGGCCATCAGCATGTCTTTAAAGCTCCTCAGTCAAAAGGAGAACCTGAGCAGTGAGAGCTGAGAACCACTGCATTAGCCAGATGTCTTTTTAGCTCACTCACAACCCGCTATATCAGCTACATTCAGTGGGCACCAGGAAAGAACTGAAGAAACCCAAGCAAAACAAAAAAAGACAAACATCAGGATCTATGGAAAAACTGAAATCTGGTCAAACTGACTCGTCACAGTCAGAATGAGTGGCTCTAACCAAGCCAGTAAAAGAGCATCATTGGATGGAGGCCTCAAAGGGAAGCTCTTTGCTACTTTATGTGTTGCCTATTATTAATTAAATGGAATTCCTGTCACTATTCCTAGGACTGATTCATGGCATCCCTCCTTGGACTTAGAGGAGGATAAGTTAATCCCATGTTTTAAAGAACTAATACTTGACTGTCTTTCCCATTCTATTGTTTTCCTCTGTTTCAATAGAAATAGACATCTCTTCAAGAAAATTAGAAATACCAAGGGAACTTTTCATGCAAAGATGGGCTCAATAAAGGACAGAAATGTATGGACCTAACAGAAGCAGAAGATATTAAGAAGAGGTGGCAAGAATACACAGAAGAACTATACAAAAAAAGATCTACACAACCCAGATAATCATGATGGTGCAGTCACTCACCTAGAGACAGACATCCTGGAATGCAAAGTCAAGTGGGCCTCAGGAAGTGTCACTACAAACAAAGCTAGTGGAGGTGATGGAATTCCAGTTGAGCTACTTCAAATCTTAAAAGATGATGCTGCAAAAGTGCTGCACTCAATATGCCAGCAAACTTGGAAAACTCAGCAGTGGCCACAGGACTGGAAAAGGTCAGTTTTCATTCCAATCCCAAAGAAAGGCAATGCCAAAGAAGATTCAAACTACTGCACAATTGCACTCATCTCACACGCTAGCAAATTAATGCTCAAAATTCTCCAAGCCAGGCTTTAACAGTACATGAACTGTGAACTTCCAGATGTTCAAGCTGGTTTTAGAAAAGGCAGAGGAACCAGAGATCAAATTGCCAACATCTTCTGGATCATTGAAAAAGCAAGAGAGTTCCAGAAAAACATCTACTTTTGCTTTATTGAGTATGCCAAAGCCTTTGTGTGGATCATCACAAACTGTGGAAAATTCTTAAAGAGATGGGAATACCAGACCACCTCACCTGCCTCCTGAGAAATCTGTATGCAGGTTAGGAAGCAACAGTTAGAACTGGACATGAAATAACAGACTAGTTCCAAATTGGGAAAGGAGTATGTCAAGGCTGTATATTGTCACCGTGCTTATTTAACTTATATGCAGAGTACATCATGAGAAATGCTGGACTGGATGAAGCACAAACTGGAATCAAGATTTCTGGGAGAAATATCAATAACCTCAGATATGCAGATGACACCACCCTTATGGCAAAAAGCGAAGAAGAGCTAAAGAGCTTCTTGATGAAAGTGAAAGAAAAGAGTGAAAAAGTTGGCTTAAAACTCAACATTCAGAAAACTAAGATCATGGCATCCAGTCCCATCACTTCATGACAAATAGATGGAGAAACATTGGCAACGGTGACAGGCTTTATTTTGGGGGCTTCAAAATCACTGCCGATGGTGACTGCAGCCATGAAATTAAAAGATGCTTGCTCCTAAGAAGAGAAGTTATGACCAACCTAGACAGCATATGTGGGATGTTTCGAAAGAACAGCATGTATATTATCTATGGTGAAACAGATCACCAGCCCAGGTGGGATGCATGAGACAAGTGCTCAGGCCTGGTGCACTGGGAAGACCCAGAGGAATCGGGTGGAGAGGGAGGTGGGAGGGGGGATCAGAATGGGGAATACATGTAACTCTATGGCTGATTCATATCAGTGTATGACAAAACCCACTGAAATGTTGTGAAGTATTAGCCTCCAACTAATAAAAAAAAATAAAAACAAAATAAAATAAATAAATAAAAAACAGACATTACTTTGCCAACAAAGGTCCATCTAGTCAAAGCTACGGTTTTTCCAGTGCTCATGTATGGATGTGAGAGTTGGACTATAAAGAAAGCTGTGCACCAAAGAATTGGTGCTTTTGAACTGTGGTATTAGAGAAGACTCTTGAGAGTCCCTTGGACTGCAAGGAGATCCAACCAGTTCATCCTAAAGGAGATCAGTCCTGAATATTCATTGGAAGGACTGATGCTGAAGATGAAACTCTAATACTTTGGCCACCTGATGTGAAGAACTGACTCATTGGAAAAGACCCTGATGCTGGGAATGATTGAAGGCAGGAGGAGAAGGGGATGACAGAGGATGAGATGGTTGGATGGCATCACCAACTAAATAGACGTGAGTTTGAGTAAACTCTAGGAGTTGGTGATGGACAGGGAGGCCTGGCAAACTGCGGTTCATGGGGTTGCAAAGAGTTGGACACGACTGAGCAACTGAACTGAACTGATTTGACTGTCTCTGAAAGAAATCATATCTATTTTGCATAAATTGTTTATAAAAATACTATATGTATCATTTCTTATAAACTTCCCAATAGTTATGTACTATAATCAGCAAAAGTATTATTGTCTCCACTTGAGAAACAGTAAACCTGGGTGGAAAAAGCTACAAAGTAGCTTGTCCAGGGTCATTTATTAAGTAAGAACCAAAACATAACCCAAGTCTTCTGAGCCAAATCCATTTTTTTCTCACTCCATTCAAGTTCATCAATACTATCTTTCCTCTAAAAAAAAGAAAAACATTCACATTACATGGATTACCTGTCTGCATCTCTCTTGTGATACTTATTACTTTTTGCTTTATATTGTATAATTATTTACAGAACTAGATCTCTCTTATTATTCTAGTTAAAGAGGAATAGTATATGTTTGATTCATCTTTACATTGCCCACAATGTCTATCTCTGAAAAATGGTGGGTAGTTAATAAAAATTTCTTGGATACTTAGATTAAAATAATATATGTTTAAATTTTCAAACTGTATACCTTCAACCTGAGAGCAAAAATAATTCTGCTAATCACCATCTTAAAGATGAATGGTATATGAGATGACACTAATGGATAAAACAGAAAAGAGACCCAGGCACTACACAGAGTAGAAGAGGAGACACAAGAGAAGCCCTAATAAAGGTAGGAGCTGTTACACTATGAAAAGATCCCCAGAACTAGGGACCTGGAAGGGAGCAGACAATAATACAGCTGACTGAAGAATCTTTGGTCTGGCTTTTGAATGGTGCATGATGAAGAAGGCTTATGTTTCTGATATCAACAACAACAAAAAAATTAAATGAATGTAGTAATTCCAGGAAAATAAAATGCTATACAAAAACTTTGACAAAAATAGAAAATATGATAATAAGAAACTTATTGAGTCTAAAAAAAAGAATCTTGAAATTGGAACTTGAAGTATTCTACTTCAAGCAGACTTGATGTAAGAACATAAATTACATCTCCTCTACATTTACACTCTGGGTCTACAATGAATAAAACTGAGCAATATCATAATATTGTAACTAATTTTTATTTCTACTTGGTTTTCAGGATCAATATAAAGATGAAGCATAAAAGACAATTATTAAGTTATCATTCAGGATGAAAATGCTTTAAAACTTGGAAATGTAAACATAAGGATAGAATTGACCAACAGTAGGTGTTGGAGGTGAGGAAGAGAGGTAGGAGAAAGTGTAGAAGTGACCAGCTCCACCACATCTTATACCATGGGAAGTTACCCAATATGTCTGATGTTGACAGAACAAGAAAATAAAAGCCAAACATACTATTTGAAGTATAACAAATAGGAGGGCCAAAAGCAAAAAAAAAAAAAAAAAAAAAATGGGAGGAAGTACAAGGCAAAAGGAAGAGAGGTGGTAGATGTGAGATGAAATTAGCCATTTTTCACAACAAGACAACAAGAAGTTAAAAGAGAAGCTTGAACTTATAAGCCAAGAAGTAGATATTTACAGCTCTATAGAAAACAGATATTTAGAGCTAGGGTGATAACCATTGGGAGAGTTTTATAAGCATAAAATATCATGTATAGTAGCCTTTTGGGAATAGGGCTTTAGATAATGAAAGGAGACACACTTTTCATCTGGCACTCTTAGCTTTTTATCAAATTTTTTTTTTCCATTGAGGATGTACTTTTAAAGTTCTCATTAGTACACTGAAATATAACATCCCAAGTTTTCCACCTTTCAATGTTCTAACCATCAACAAGGCAATGACTCCATACAATGATCAAAACTTGACAACAGGTTAAATTTCCATGGTCTTCAAGTCTAAGGTCAGTAACCAACTCACTGAAACTCTGTCTGAAATATTACCTTCTGGACTGTAGAAGCAGATACTTCTGAACTGTCTCCAACTGTCTGCTTGTTTTTCCCTCTAGGAAAACCAGTTTTCTATGAATGTCATCTTATCTTACAACCAAACATCATAAATCTCTTAATATGTCTCTTTAGTAAGGTGTGTTGGTTAAGTCCAAGGATTACTCACTTCTGAACTACCAGAAAAAAGAAGGTTGCCAGAACTGAAATCCTAACAGTAAGACATTTCAACTTTGAGCTCTGTCCTATGCTATGCTTAATCGCTCCGTTGTGTCCGACTCTGCAACCCCATGGACCGTAGCCCACCAGGTTCCTCTGTCCGTGGGGATTCTCTAGGCAAGAATACTGGAGTGGGTTGCCATGCCCTCCTCCAGGGGATCTTCCCAACCTGGGATAGAACCCTGGTCTCCCACATTGCAGGCAGGTTCTTCACTGTCTAAGCCACCAGGAAAGCCCTTGAGCTCCAGCAGAGGGTATTGATTACATTTCTAGAGCACTTGAAATGTTTAGAAACTTCTGGATCCCAATGACAGGATGGAAACAGTGGTCATTAAATCCTGGAAATATTTCCTCTGTCTACTTTAAATGCCAAAGCCAAATCCTAAACCAGAGGATGTAATTAAATGCCGCGCAACCTGCTTTTGGGAGACCCAAAGTCACCATACCTTTCCTCACACTCCAGCTTCATCTAGCCTCTAAGCATACCAATAACTTTTCTTGACTTTGCTCAGTTTAACATACTTATATCACCTCACTTTGCTCAGTTGAACATGTCTTGGCATCACTTATCTTATTTGGTTTAACACAGGATATAATACTAACAGAAGAACAAAATGGAAGCTGAAATGATCAAAACTTAAAAGATGAGATATTTGGGTTTGGCATTGATTTTTAAAAAGGACAAAGATTTTAAGATTCTAATACAAACCTATTGTAGGGTTTCAAGTTTAAAAGTTTAAGTAAGTTGGGTAAGGTCACACAGCTTGCAAATAGTAGAATCTAGCCCAGAATTGTTTTTTTTTTTAAACCAAATAATGATTAGGCATAAGGAGAGAAGATAATCCTCAAACCTATAAGTCTACAACAAACTTAATGAACATCACCTGACCTGAAAATTGATGATGGTACAAACTTTTTTCCTACATATTGGCAAATTTCTACTATGGTTTAGTCTAAGACTTGAGGGGATACTTAAGTTCAGGGAAATAAAAATTTGAATTTTTTAGTTCAGATAAATCACAAAGAGTCTAGGACAAATATCATTCCATCTGAATATATCAGTCTCTGAGAATATTAAACACTAAAGTGTTTTAAATAATACAGATTTTTTAAAAGGCTAACCTATATTCATTCCAGTATTGAAGAATTAGCATAAAATATCCTTTTTTCTAAAATGCACCTTTTTGTCCAATGTAATCCTCTATATGGTTAAATGTGAAATATAAAATGTCTTAATTATTATTGATTTAAGTCAAAATTTTTAAGAATACTGCCTAAATCTATACCATTTCCATAATACAACTCCTCTAGTTCACCTTTAATCTAGGCATTTATAGTTCTTTCTACAATTAATCTGAAAAAAAAAAAGAAAAGTGAAAGAGTTAGTCGCTTTATTGTGTCCAGCTCTTTGAGAACCCATGGACTGTAGCTCACCAGGTTCCTTAGCCCATGGAATTCTCCAGGCAAGAATACTGGAGTGGGTAGCCATTCCCTTCTCCAGGGGATCTTCTTGACCCAGGCATCAAATCCTGGTCTGCATTGGAGCATATTCTTTACTGTCTGAGCCACTAGGGAAGCTGGTGCTTGAAGCACTGTGCTAAGAAGGATTCTGATGTATCCAAGTTCAGTGGTAAGAAAGACTCTAATCAATTAACACTTTCACGATGGAAACATGTTAAGAAGAACATGTTACAAACATGTTAAAAAGAAGAACATGACTATATATGCTTGTCACCTCTGTCAGGTGCTCAAACCTAGCACATTGTAAAACTCTGAATAGTTTTGTGTTTTTTTAAATAAAACACAATTTCTTAAGTTGAAATTCTATCCTACAAAACCTATACTGAGTCTTCAGAAATTACCAAAATTGTCAGAATTACTCAAGCTACCCCAGAAAGAAGAAGAAAGTGCTTCAATATAAATATCAACTTGTCATTCAGAGTTCTGGAGAGTAAAATCATGGGAATCAAATGACTTGGTAGCCTAAGTCCTCTAACTTGACACTGCTGCTGCTGCTAAGTCACTTCAGTCGTGTCCGACTCTGTGTGACCCCATAGACAGCAGCCCACCAGGCTCCCCCGTCCCTGGGATTCTCCAGGCAAGAACACTGGAGTGGGTTGCCATTATCCTTCTTTAAATCCAGTTTCTTCAGGGATCATTACTGTCCATAGACTAGAAATACTTTCTTTTAAAAGGACAGTCTAGTAAGAGACCTATGTGTAATTTGTATAAACTTAACATATGATCTAGGAGATAGGCAGAAAAGGGAGGATGAATCTGGGGCAAATAACTATTTGCATTTTTAAATGTTTTAATTATATCCTCATCTCAGCAAAAATACATACACCAAATTTCATACAAATTTTTATTTAAATGTGAAGAGTTACATTGTTTGTTTCAAACCTATAGAAAAAAATAAAGGTAAATTTTTACCTGATCTCTGATTAGGGAAAGATTATTTAAGTTTAATGCAATGAAAGTAATGGCAGAGGAAAATATCAAAGATATAGCTATCAAAAATTTTAAAGCATGCATATATTTTAAAGCATCTAAAGCAAAAATTGGAGAAAAAAACTTTAGGCTTAAAAAGAAGTTAAATAAATTGCTTAGGTAGGAATGTTTTGGTTGAGGGATTGAGTATCCATTCACATGACTTCTTGTGAAAAATGCACAGATTCCTGTGGGGAATCTAACTGGAATGACGTACAAGGAGTAGAGCTGGACCTCAGAGGAACAGGAAAATGATTGAGCAGTTCCTCTCTCCTCTCCCCGTCTCCATCTCTCCGTCCACATAGTCTTCCTCCGGGCCCTCCACATGTCCCCTCTACTCTCTTCTGAAGGGAACTATGCCTTTTCCTCCTTTATAACTTCAGTTTGCATGTAGTTTTAAATGACCTTGATGCCAAATTTGGCTTCAGAACCCAGTACCATTGTACTGACTCAGTCTTTCGGTGCATTCCCAAACTTCTGGGAGGAAAATATAATAAACCCAACTTGGCCAGGTATCTATACATAGTTCTGCCAACTACGGCTAGTGGACAAAAGCATGTCCCATTGGCATGGAACTTGTGAGACCTACATGTTTCCCAGCAGTCCTGGGCACAAGGTGATTGTTTAAAGACAGGGACATGGAATCGGCAGGCACCAAACACAGCTACTACACAGTTGATGGTATTGTGATGGAGATAATAAGTAAGAAAAGCCTAGTGAAAATTTCATAGTCAAAATTTTCTTCAATATGTGAATAACAAAAACATGGCTATGCAAGCAGTGCAAGGATCACTTTTAGTTTTTCTGATTTGTTATACTAGTTTGTTCTTCCCAAAGTTTCCATTATAAATATGCATAATTCTAATAATCAGGAGAGAGATAAAAGACTAAAAGATGAAAAGCTGAAAGTGTTGAAAACTAAGTGCCATGTATTCAATTTAGGTTGAATTCTTAGGCCACTTTTGCTGACTGACATGTCCCAACTTTCAATCCCACCACTGCCCTCCACATTCACTACTACACTCCAGCCACAGTAAGTGACAGACACTTCCCTAACGACCGAACCACATTCATCAACTGTGCCATTCTTGCGGTCAATTAGAAAATTCTTCCAAGTTTTCTCTGCCTAGCGAAAGCTCCTCCTCCCTCAAGGTATGGATGAAACAGAGAGCCTTCCTCAACTGCCATTGTCCCACCAAAATTCCTTCTAACCTGTGTCTTTTAGCCCTGAGTTTGTAGCTCTACTAGAATCCTCATCCCAACTGTGTTTTCATCAGCTGGACATGTCTCTATTCTTCTAGATACACTTGCAATTTCTCTTGAATGCTACTTCAGCAGCACTAACACAGGACATAAGCAAGAGTAGTTTCTTAATGAATATCTTGCTGAATAAATGTTGAAAGTTTAAGGAATTATTTCTGTATCTGGGTCAGAGACTACAGATTGTTCTCATTCCAAAAAATTTTTTACTAAGAAAAAGTACAAGATGTTTGTGACACACTGGGGGAAAAAAAAACAAAACATTTATTTTAGAGCCGAGCAGACAAGTTTTGAATCCTATGTCTGTTACTCACTAGTTGAGTAAACTATTAAACTTTTCTGAGCTTCAGTTTCCTCATCTTTAAAGTCAGATTGACAACACCTTTCATGCAGAATTTATTCAAGGATTAAAGGTGAAATGCATAAAATGGCTGGTGTATAGTAGGGGTTTAATAATGTTAGCCATTATTTACACAGGATTTATTAACTTGGTTGACGAAATAGAAAATACTCAGAAAGTTGTGTACTCATGGAAAATGCATAATATTTTAATTGTATTTCAAAACATTAAGAAAGATTTCATTTCCAAAAATAATCAGTGTATTTATAAATGTCCATAAAAACAGTACTTATAGAATGCACAGGCTGGAAAATTTTATGTGAAATTATAAAAATATTAAGATTTACCAGAGCTGTCTGATTTTAGCATTCAACCCTCCATTTCAGCTGATGGTAATCTTTTTCTGCTGAACGGCCATTAATCCATTAAAGCACATTATTTTAAACAAACCTCAGGCTGTCAAACTGCTATTGCAGTGTTCTGGTAAGTGGGGTCAGATTTTTTCTTTATTATTAGCTATGACAAATGTAAAACACAATGGGCTACTTATCCATAAAAACATTCTAAGGTGAAAGAACAAGCCAGGCCATAGAAGGCAGAGAAATTCCTCTCCTGGTCCGGTGTATGACGTGCTGAGGAGAGTCACAAAATAAGAAACCCTGGTTCTGACTCAAATGGAATCTTCCCAAAAGCATGGTTGTGAGGGGCCAGCACTTGCTGTGGGTACATGTGAGCGGAAATAAGAGTGGGCCATGGAGTCAGCTTGGTTGTGTGCTAAACTTAATGTTTTATTATATTTAGGTATATTTTAAATACATATTTATTGAGCACCCACTGTATGGAAGACCCCACATGTGGGGATGGGGGTGGGCAGTAAAGACAAAGATGTATCATGCCCCTAGTGGATACAAGCCCCTAGTGAGTATCCACTCTACCAGGGAAGCAAGGACAAACCCACAAACAACTCCAACACCAGGTCATGCAGGATACGTGTCACAAGAGGTGTATCTTAAGTGCCCTGCAAGTATTATATGGTTTCAAAGGACTCTTGGCATCTTAAAGATTATCGTATAAAAAAAGGGTTCAAAACACTTGAAAGTGAGTTGCTCAGTCATGTCCGACTCTTTGCGACCCCATTGACTCTACAATTCATGGAATTCTCCAGGCCAGAATACTGGAGTGGGTAGCCTATCTCTTCTCCAACAGATCTTCTCAACCCAGGAATCAAACTGGGGTCTCCTGCATTGCAGGCAGATTCTTACCAACTAGAATGTTTACTAAAAAGCTATTCAGTAACAAGCACAGTAGTTTTAGGATTCAATTAATAAGATTTTTATAGCAAATGCTTCCTGAAACCTATACATGCAGTAAATATTTTCCTCCTACAAAGTAGGTGCATTTAAGGGGCTCTGCAATTACCCCAAAAATGCTATTCATTACTTTGTCTATATTAGTGATTTTTTTATTATAATAGTTACATAACTCCCCTCCTTGGGGTCTTTACCCTTGCCATGTGCTGTGCTTAGTCACTCGGTTGTGTCTGACTCTTTGGGAAGCCATGGACTGTAGCCCACCAGGCTCCTCTGTCCAAGGGGATTCTCCAGGCAAGAATACTGGAGTGGGTTGCCATGCCCTTTTCCAGGGGATCTTCCCAACCCAGGGATCAAACCCAGGTCTCCTGCATTGCAGGCAGATTCTTTACCATCTGAGCCACCAGGGAAGCCCCTTACTCTTGCCATTCCTTCCCCTTAAAGATCTCCCCTAGATTTCCCATGTCCTGCTCCCTCATCTGTTCAGGTCTCTGCTCAAATGCCATCTTCTTCAGTTCAATCAGTTAGTTCAGTTGCTCATTCATGTCCAACCCCATGTGTGACCATTTGTGACCCCATGGACTGCAGCACGCCAGGCTTCCCTATCCATCACCAACTCCCAGAGTTTACTCAAATTCATGCCCATTGAGTTGGTGATGCCATCCAAGCATCTCATCCTCTGTCGTCCCCTTTTCTTCTTGCCTTCAATCTTTGCCAGCATCAGGGTCTTTTCTAATGAGTCAGTTCTTCGCATCAAGTGGCCAAAGTATTGGAGTTTCAGCTTCAGCATCAGTCCTTCCAATGAATATTCAGGACTGATTTCCTTTAGGAATGATTAGAGACACTTATTCTCCCATCCCATCACCCCCCCTCCTCTCTGTTTTATTTATTTTTCAGTAGTATATTTTATCACTTGACATTTTATTATATATTTATTTTCTGTCTCCCATTGCTGAAAGTCAAGAGTACTTCTGCCTAGTTCATCATTATATCCTAATACATAGAATATTACCTGCACCTTATAAACATTTATAACATTATAACATTTGTTCAGTGAGTAAAAAAGAAAATGAAAGAATGGACACTAGATTCCTTTGATTATTTTAAAAAGTGACTGAATTACCATCTAATGGATATGAATCCGAATTTTTGAATTGGCCAAATTCACTTAGCACTTTCTAGTTAATAAGACGAGTGGATGAAGCTGAAGTCATTCACTCATTCACAAATAAAGATCAAGGGCAACTGTGTGCCAGACAATGTTCTAGGTACTAAATTATCCAGTTGGTCCCAAATGAAATGTGACTACTGAGTAAGATGATGGACTTTAGTATGTAATGGTAAACTAATTCTGAAGATTCCAAAGATACCTCTCACAATAGCATGACAACTGAAACAGAAGCAAAGCTTTTAAAAATGACCACTCGTGACTTGGATGTGGAGGTTCTTGCACGTTTGTTTTTAAAAGACAAGTTTCATTCATGATTTCACTAAAATATGTTCTCTTGGATGCCCATAGTGGGTCTTGTGGAGGTAGGAGGGGTTGTAGTGAGGTTTTCCTTAAATTATTCAGGACACCCCAATATATAACAGACTCACCTTCCACAGCTATTTGTGGGTGGAAAATGCATAAGCTGGCAACCTGAAGTATAGGTGTTTGTGGGAAGTGTTCACTGGGATAGGGAAAATTATTTTTAGATATAAGTAAAACTCCTAAAGACATGCATTCAAATACTGCAAACAAATATATTTTGAGATTTTTTTTCCCACCTCAGAGTCCAGAATAGAAATTACTTGGTATGTAATCTGGGTTTATAATAGGGTCCTTTAGAACCAGGATACCTAAATCCAATTTCTCTGGTATTAAAATGGTGATATTCACTTCAAGGCAAATAGATTGGAATGAAAAGGAAACAGTGGCAGATTTTATTTTCTTGGGCTCCAAAATCACTGTGCATGGTAACTATAGCCATGAAATTTAAAGACACTTGCTCCTTTGAAGAAAAGCTATCACAAATCTAGACAGGATTTTTTGTTTGTTTGTTTGTTTTCTTTTATTTTTTTTTCCATTTATTTTTATTAGTTGGAGGCTAATTACTTTACAATATTGTAGTGGCTTTTGTCATACATTGACATGAATCAGCCATGGATTTACATGTATTCCCCATCCCGATCCCCGCTCCCACCTCCCTCTCTACCCGATCCCTCTGGGTCTTCCCAGTACACCAGGCCCGAGCACTTGTCTCATGCATCCAGCCTGGGCTGGTGATCTGTTTCACCCTAGATAATACACATGTTTCAATGCTGTTCTCTCAAAACATCCCACCCTCGCCTTCTCCCACAGAGTCCAAAAGTCTGTTCTGTACATCTGTGTCTCTTTTTCTGTTTTGCATATAGGGTTATCGTTACCATCTTTCTAAATTCCATATATATGTGTTAGTATACTGTATTGGTCTTTATCTTTCTGGCTTACTTCACTCTGTATGATGGGCTCCAGTTTCATCCATCTCATTAGAACTGATTCAAATGAATTCTTTTTAATGGCTGAGTAATATTCCATGGTGTATATGTACCACAGCTTCCTTATCCATTCGTCTGCTGATGGACATCTAGGTTGCTTCCATGTCCTGGCTGTTATAAAGTGACCCAGCAATTCCACTTCTGGGCATACACACCGAGGAAACCAGATCTGAAAGAGACACATGCACCCCAATATTCATCGCAGCACTGTTTATAATAGACAGCATATTAAAAAGCAGAGACATCACTTTGCTGACAAAGGTCTGCATAGTCAAAGCTATGGTTTTTCCAGTAGTCATGTACAGATGTGAGAGTTGGACCATAAAGAAGGCTGAGCATCAAAGAACTGATGCTTTCAAACTGCAGTGCTAATATTCTTGAGAGTCCCTTGGACTGCAAGGAGATTATACCAGTCAATTCTAAAGGAAATCAATCCTGAATATTCATTGGAAGGACTGATGCTGAAGCTGAAGCTCCAATACTTTGGCCACCCGATACAAAGAGTTGACTCACTGAAAAAGACCCTGATGAGGGCAGGAGAAGAAGGGTAGTGACAGAGGATGAGATGGTTGGACGGTATCACCAACTCAATGGACATGACTTTGAGAAAACTCAGGGAGATAGTGAAGGACAGGGAAACCTGGCATGCTGCAGTTCCTGTGGTTGCAAAGAGTCAGACACAACTGAGTGACTGAGCAACAAAGCACTTGTCTACATCTAAGTGCTGGAAAGTTCTAATCTATTGTGTATGCATTATATTCTATAGCCTAGACAAGTCAGCATTTATCAATAAAATATGGTAAGTCAGAAAGAGAAAAACACATGTTAATTATGTGGAATCTAGAAAAATTGTATGGATGAACCTATTTGCAAAGTAGAAATAGAAACACAGACGTAGAGAATAAGCATATGGACACCAAGGGGGGAAAGGGTAGGTGGGATAAAGTGGGGGATTAAGATTGATATATGTATATATACTATCGATACTACATATGAAATAGATAATGAGAACCTGCTGTGGAGTTCAGAAAACTCAATGATCTGTGGTGACCTAAATGGGGAGGAAATCCAAAAAAAGAGGGGATATATGTATATGTATGACAGATTCGCATTACTGTACAGCAGAAAATAACACAACAGTGTAAAGCAACTATGCTCCTATAAAAGTTTAAAAAAGAAAGAAATTGTGATGTGCCAGATTTTGTTCTGCCTTTCTCCAAACAACTATCTTTGAGGGGCCTTCCTTCTCAGCAAAAACTTGTGTTTAGGAAAAATTTTCTCCCAAAGCTCTACAGGTAGCCTTCTGGTAGGAACAGTTTCTGGTGTCTCCCCGCTGCTTCAATGGCCCTTTGAGCACAACAGATTCTAGAGTTGGATGTCCAGATTAAAACAGTTAAATCCACGTGGGTGCCAGACCAATACAGCTGTGGCTTCTGTCAACTCTTCAATAAAATACTAGATGTGCGTCTATTGCATGGGAGCTGTCCACAGTCCCTTGTTCAGCTGGCAGGGTTAAAGGGTATGTAGATTACTTGGCCAGCTGTTTGGTAATTGTCACAGTCAGTTACTTGGTAACCCATAGAATAGAATTCTCTCGAGGTAGAGGCTTTGTTGCTAAGCAATAAATTCAGGTAAAATAACTGTTTCCTGGCTCTTATCAGTCCGGTTTATAACACAGGTTATAGGTTGGATTCTCTCCCCGACACCTCTTTTGTTTATCCATCCAAGCCATGAAGTACATGCTGATAACTTGGACAGCTCTTGATTTTGGGGACTTGTCTGCTGCTGAAACAGGCTGGAGACCAAATAAATGACTGGGGAGCAGGCTTTATTGGGGCATAATCTTACATTTCCACTATCATAATGCACCTTCTGGATCTGTGTTTTGGGACTGGTCAATCTATCAGTCAGATGGACACAAAGAAGACCAAAAGCAATGACAGGGATTTAATGGAAAGGAAGGAGAATGTATGCCTGATGATGGTTTGTCTACATTAGTATCAACTCTATAATTATTATCAACATTATTATTTGTTACATCTTGAAATAGCTCCTTGCCTTCAATACTTGCATAAATGCTTTTTAGGTAAATAACACTGTGTTACAGAGACCAAGAACACTGGGAAGGAAGGGGCTCAGCAGGAAAACATGAATTCAGTTCCTGTGCATGTGTCCTAAGTTGCTGAGTTGTGTTCCACTCTTTGCAACCCTATGAAGTGCAGCCCGCCAGGCTCCTCTGTCCATGGGATTCTCCAGGCAAGAATACTGGAGTGGGTTGCCATTTCCTTCTCCAGGGGATCTTTCTGAACCAGGGATCGAACCCGCGACTCCTGTGTCTCCTGCATTTCGGGTGGATTCTTTACCACTGAGTCACCGGGGAAGCACTCAGTTCCTGTAGGACAAGTTTAAACCAGCTTCCTCCTTTAAGGGGCTGACTGCAAACAAGCTAGTTAGCCCACTTCACGACTATACTTTTTCCTACTTCAAACTTTTTGAAAAGATCAGGAAATGATGTTACAAACAAATATTCACTCACTATTTTTTTAGTGTCACCTGGCAGTGTTTGATTAGAAGAGAATTAAAGAGTCGTGTTTTGGTTCTCTTCAAAAAGTATAAATAACAAATGTTGGCAAGGATGTAGAGAAGAGTTCCCTTGTACACTATTGGTAGGAATGTAAATTGCATAGCCACTGTGGAACAGAGTATGAGAGGATTCTTCAAAAACTAAAAATAGAACTACCATCTGACCCAGCAATTCCATTCCTAGGCCTATCTCCAAAAAAACTATTACTTTGAAAAGGTACATACACCTCAATCTTCATAGCGGCATTATTTATAATTGCCAAAACAAAGAAATAACCTAAGTGTCTCTCAGAGATGAATGGGTAAAGAAGATGTGCCCCTCCATACACTCACACTGGAATACTACTCAACCATAAAAAATAAAGTCTGCCATTTGCAACAACATGAATGGGCTTGGAGGACATCATGCTAAGTGAAATAAGTCAGATGGAGAAAGATAAATATTGTATGATATCTCTTATATGTGGAAATCTAAAAAATACAACTAGTGAATATAACCAAAAAAGCAGACAGATATAGAGAACAAGCTAGGGGTAACCAGTGGGGTGGGGAAAGGCTATACAGAGGTTGGGAGGTGGGAAGTACAAACTATTGGTGTAAAATAGGCTAAGGGATGCATTGTACAGCATGGGAAATATACCCAATATTTTCTAATAACTTTAAATGGAATATAATCTATAAAAATATTGCATCACCATGTTGTACACCTGAGACTAAGGTGTACAACATATGATTTACAATGTAATATTGTAAATAAACTATAATTTTAAAAAAGGAAAGGACAAAATAAACTTTTAAATAATAATAATTTTTTTAAAAAAGAAAACCTATGAATTCAACTTAGCATACCTGCCATTTGTCATGGAGAGTCACTATTGCTCAGCAGTGTTTGAATTCTGCCTGGGATTCCCATTTGCTGGGGCCTGCCTCTGTCACTTCTCTGGGTGAGCCTTGTCTTAGGTAAACCCCATCCAGGAATGTCCAGGTCTATCCTAACAGGTAATTTAATAGGTAAACACTTTCACATCTAAAAGTTAAATTCATGTTCAAAGGGGCTCGTGCACACACACACACACAAATTTTTTCTAATGGTAATAACCTTCACTAGCAGATTTAAATGTTTCCTTTTTTTTTGCATGGTGACTCAAAGTATACCCATAAGGTACAAAAACTGTGGAATGTAACATGCTTCAGGGCCAGCACAGAAGCCATTTCCTGGTCATAACCTCTCTCAAAAGACTCCCAGCTGGAATTTAGGGGCCTCAGCCAGCCAGCCTGGCCATCTCTGCTCCCCTACAGGAGCGGTGGTTAAGAGCAGCAGGAGTCTGAAACCTGATTCCCCAGTTTAGTAACTGGTCAGCCTCGGGCAATTCACTTGACCTCTCTCTACCACAATTTCCTCATCTTTAAAATGGGCATAAAATAAAATTATTTAGAAACAGGGTTGTTGTGAAAATTATATGAGAATGCATTTAAACCCCTCACTATGTGATAATCATTAGTTTTGATTAGTTATCTCTCCATTTGGGTCCATAGGGTCTCAAATTGTCACAAAGTGCATAGGCAAGGCTCTGTGCTGGTCACTTAAATCTTGTTACAGCTAATGAGGATAAAAGGGTATTAATGACCTAATGTAGTTATATGACTTTTCTAGAGAAGCAACCTGTAGAGAATACAGAAGAGAGACACAGCCAAAGCCTCATCAAGGGAGAGATGGAAGGGACTCGCCTCTGCTGGGCAGCAGCCCGGACACTGAGTGTTTACTGGGTGAGGTCCCTGTGCGGGGTTACAGCACCAGCATATACCTTGGAAGCCTCCCCTCGTTCCAGTAAACCCTGGTCCCCGAGAAGTGTTCAATAATCATTTGTTCAAGTTGTTGGATTGGGAAAGGATGAGAGAGAGAAAAAGTCAGGTTCAAAGCATTTCCTATCACTTTTGTTATCTTCTTGTCTGTTTCCCTTTTAAATCTAAAGGTCCTTTATGGACACTTTCACCATGTAGGTAGGTAGAGAGGCATCTTACTCTCCTCAGAGAGACTGCTGAGAGAACACACATCTAAATTGGAGCTCAAAATAATAACAGCCACATAAACAAAACAATACAACAAAACCTTAATTTGGACAAAATTCCAGGCAGGCCTCCCTCCTTCCACATCTTCATTCATAAGAGGTTCTCTTGAAATGGCAAGTTAGATAAACCAGTACTTCTATGCAAAAAGAGATGTTCAGAGTCCTTCAATAAAAGGAACTTCACAATAAGAAGAAAGAGATATGTTATTACGTGCACAGAAAGGCCACAGCTCCCACGGACATGTCCCTTGCAGCTTTTCTCCACAGCATCTTCTGTTGGGCAGACCCTATCATAAACATGAACCAAGCACCAAGGGCCACAAAGTAAACTGACAAACACAAAGAGCAAAAAGAAATCCCCAGCACAGCTTTTGTGAGGGCAAAGAGGAGAAATCCCGAGCTAACTTCTGAGGTTACTGACAGCTAACTTAATAGACTTTTTATTGTGCAGAGTAAATATTTTGGGTTAGGAGGAATTCTTCTAAACCTTAAAAGTAAGTTAAAGAAGCCCTTACTACTTCTCATCTGAAATTTGTGCATGGTATGTTTGTTAGTTGATGGCTCTAAGTGAAATCCAAAAGAAAATTTCCTGTCACCTGTGGAGCATGCTGAATTGTGTGCTCCTAAGCTTCAACCTTTGTTAGCTTGATAATCAAATGTCATATAAGTTTAAACATTGAAATTGGGCTTTTTACAGTCTTTTTACACCTTATACTTTCTCTGTAACCTTCTGATAATGATTTCCTCGTTGAAACAACCTCCTGTTTGTTGGAATGATCCTTTGGATCAGATAACCTCATAAAGAAGTCATTTTGATATTTCAGAAATAAAAGCCCTTTGGACTGAGTCCAAGAGTCACTATCACTTTAAAACAAATTGGTTTTTGTGACAAGTCACATATTAAGACTCTTGGGTGTTTTAACTTAGGTTCTGAAGAACACTCTATCTCTGTTACTCAGATGTCAGAATCCTAAACTAAGACCAATTCACTTTTTTGGCTCTGTCCTGTCTCTGAGTATGAAAAGACACAATATTTTGACACTGAGGCACATTCTATATTTATACTTCACACAAACAAGGCACTCTTACACATTTTATTACCACACAAAATAAACCTTGAAAAACATCTTCCTATCCCATGCATATCACTTGGCCATGAGGCATTATTCTTGTCTCCTTATTCTTGTTGTTAGAACAAGTTGTATTTTAACTAAACTTTCTTTTTTTCCTGGTTTAACAGTGATTCATTAGATGCCGTCTTGCCCTGCACAATGAGAGAGCATCTCCCTTTCTGTACGCCGCTCCTAATTCCTGCACCCAGAGCTCTTCACAACCAGGGACAATTCTTTTTTTTTATTTTGAGACAGAGTATACTGGAAGAACATGCAAACAGATAGGAAAGGGCCTTCCCCAAAGTATGCTCTTTTTGGAACACATTTATTGTTAGGATGGTACAAACCTGCCTGATAATTTTTTATCTAGACTGAACTCCGGTGAGGATTTTGTTTTATTTGGTTTGGTCTGTCTTTTTTTTTATTATTATTCTTTTTCTTTTTCTGTCTCACAAAAACCAAGTGTTCTCCAGCAATGAGGCAACGGAAAAAATCAATACTTGCCATGTACCATGTAACCAATAGAATAAGGGGAATGATTTATGTATGGATGGATGCAGCCTGAATCAGCTGGGGCCTCGCACAGAGAGCCAGAAAGAGAGAGAGGGAGAGACAGAGAGAGAGAGAGAGAGAACAGAGGGAGGTGGGGGGAGATCTGAACTGCGGTGATTATTTCTACAGTGTGGCCAGATTTTTTTTTTTTTTTTCCTGCAGCAATAATCCCCTTCTCCAGCACTGCAGGACAGAGGGAAAGACTGCAATCTGTGGACTATATGATAGCTCAGCTCTCCCTCCTTTCCTCATAGTCCCGATGCCTTGTTCATACTAAGGTACACTGAGAAGGGGAAGATGATGTATGATGGCCTTCAGCCCTTCAACCTTCCAGTCAACTCCACCCTAAGAAAGGCTAGTGATGGGTCGACAAGCACTAGTTGACAGAGAGTCAAATTATCAACAGGATTAAAAAAAAAAAAAAAAAAAATCTTCCAGCACCGCTCTCCAAGAAGACCAGCAAGAAGGGCTTACAGAGGAGAACTACTCTACACTCCAGGAGTTTCTGCCGGAAATATAGTTTGGTTAACTGGAAATCCAGGGTGCTGCAGCATTTAAAGGTATTTAATCTTGAAGGTAACTTTTAGGGTAACTGATACTGTTGCTCAAGGCTTAGCTATTAACTGTACTTATGTGCTTGTGGTATGAAGGTGCAAATAGATGGCACCGAATCCAGCGACTTCCCAGATGGATACATGGTACTATTGTATATGGAACTCTGGTGGTTGGGACTTTCAGCTGGGTTAATAATTTGCTTTAGAATGATATAATATATAGTTTTAAATGACATGCTTTATTAAAATCCTACTCCCTGCTTCAAACTCAGGACGAACCGTGTAAGACTTTGTTAAAGGCATATATGACCATTTCTTGGGAATATCTTTGTTTTTTGAGATGCATTTAAATAGATCAAAATATGTTTTTGTGAGTTACTTTCCTTCTACATTGTGCTTGAAACTATAGAGAGCTTAACAGCATTATATTTCTATCAGTCTGTTGAAAAAGGTTGAATTATGTCCTTTTATAAGGAACATTGATGCCATATAATTTTTAACAATGTTTTTTGCATCCTTTAACTCAAATCCAGTGTTAAAATCACAATTAGGCAACCCCCTATATTTATATACAATCCATTCCACTGCACATAATACTTGGAAAGATATGTTAAATACTGAACGGAGCAGAATAATGCCATGCCATTAATGTATGCTTAATTTGGAGCTGGTAGTATTAACACCCATATACTGTTAAAATTGACTTTTCCCCCCTTCAGTTGAAAGTATCCATTCAACCCAAAATTATTGTAAACTCTGCACACAAAATGTCATGCTGTTTGTTTAAAATATGTATGTTCTCTAAAAATTATCTTAAACTCTCATAACAAAACTCCATGTCGTTTTTTAAACATGTATATTCAAAGTGCATTGAATGGCAATTTTCAGAATTTTTCCATGTATATTTGATATCTAATTTTTTATTTCATTTATTGCATATTTAACTTTTTGTTTCTGGAATATTGAATTTAGTCCCTCATTTACACTGCATAGCCTGTACATTTATTTAGTAGTTGTGTGCACACATAGGATTAAGAATTGTAAGCAAAGAGTTGATAACTAGAAAAATACATAGGACTATTCTCTGTAGTCCTCATCTTTTAAATGACTCTTCATACTTGAATATCATTTTTATGGCTGATATTGAAGAGCAGTTAAGTTGAAGCACTATTAGTTATAAACCAATAAATACTCTCATGTCTTCATTTAAATACCTCGTCATTGAGAAATCTGATTTACCCTGATCTTTGCAAAATTATTCTGGGAAGATTTTCATGTAAATTAAATAAATACATATGATGTCTTTCCTTTAAACAAAATTAGAGCAATAAAAATGTACTCTGATATCTAGTAAAATAGCTTTCAGTAATTTTAATATAGAAGTGATTACCCAAATCAGCAGAAACTACACATAATCACTCTGAATGGAGGAGACCGAGACTGAGGAATATCTGCTGCTTTCCCCTAAGGACAGATGAGACTTAATGTTTACATTTTGATCTGTATCATCACTCTCTATCTCACTCTTCTATTGGCCCAAACAGGTAAAACAACAGAAACTCCTTACCATCTTTACATTGGGTTCCACTGCCTCAGTCAAGCCGTCCAGCTGCGGGTTAATAAACAGAAAATCTGGAGATGGTCCAAATACAGTAAAGGACCTTGAAGACCAAGCTCAGTGCTGCAGGTACCACAGCCAGAAGAAACGTACTTAGCGCCCTACAAGCAGGTATGGGCTCCCCCAAAACTAAAGGAGGTGGGAATGAAGAAGCACGATCACAAGAAAGGTGCTGCTGAACTATAAGGTAAGCACAAGCAAGCCTGTGTTGCAGGTTTATTTTTAGAGATGTGTTGCTGCCACTTAAGAAAAACTGTTATCTATAGCAAAGAAAAAGATTAAAAGTCTGCCAAAGGCCACAGAGTTTGTTTAACCAGTCTAGCCACGTCTACTATATTATTTGAGATGGGCCTAACAGCCCCGGGTGCCTGGAGTGTCAGCAAATGGAGAATTCTGGCCCTAACAATAGGAGGAACACACAGAATGAGTGATAAACTAACTGCAGGCAGGAGATAAGTAAACAGGAAGTTCAAGAATTGAATTTCATTGTTAGTTAACAGAGTGCCAACAGCATTCTTTTGTTTTAAAAGTTTATGTGTATTAAACATAACTTTCCAAGTTCTAATGAAAACTGAATAAGCCTTCTCTCCAATATGAGATTAATTTCCTACAAATATCTGGAGTTAAAATGCATAAATGAAATTCATGTTGCCATCTCATGCCATAACCAAAAAAAAGCAGATCTCATTGTGAAAGGGGTCTTCAGTAAACACCTGCTACAGTTTTCTCTCCTTTATTGGAGGTTAGAATTTCACTGATGAAATACCCATTAAAAAGAAAATCAATATCTGAGCTTAACCGCCTGCTTTGTTTTAGTACCTCAAATTATTTTTAAAACTGATTAACATAAATAACTCACTATTTAGGAAATACAACAAATGAGTGTTTCACATTGCTATTCTAGCATCTACAAAGAAAAAGGAAAATAAAAAAGGTAATAACCAATTCTTATCTACTTAACAATGCACTAATCTACTTAATAAAAATAAATGAAAGAACTAATAAAAATCTCCACATTTTTGCTTTCTAAAAGTCTAATTTAACCCTTGTATTAACATAAAATAAAAATGAAAAATAAATGAAAATATTCTAATGTGAAAAATCAATATTATTGCTTCTAAATAAGTCTGATAATACCTGAGAGATAACTCACAGGCTCTTCTTAAAAGAACTGTCTCTGGCTCACTTGGCTTCTTTTTCCTTCAATTAGCCCATATCAGCCAGAGTGTCTTGGGCTCGTCTAGTTTAATCTGAACATAATTGGGTGGCAAGTTTCTATTTTCTAATCTAAATGAATTCACCTTAAAAACACATAGAAGTTAGAGTCTATTTAACACAAAGGTTAAGTAAGGATGACAAAATGAGACATTGCAATTCTGTTCACTGATAGAGTATTAAATATGATCTCCTATATCTTCCAGCCCTTGCCCAGGCATAGAAGTACAGGCAACATCTGCTGAACATATTCAAAGACAGATGCCCAAATCTGCACCTCAGCCAATTTTTCTGGTAGTGTGAGGTTTTGAGGCCCTCATCCTGACTGTTTGCATTTGCATCTGTGTAAATTATGTGAACATGTAGATCCTCTCAGAAAACTGTCCAGTTCTAGACACAGCTTGTGGTTTTACTGTATGGGTTGCTTCATTCACTCGAGCAGAATTTTCCTCTTGTAAGATCTAAATGAGAGCACATCCTCCCAATTCTCCAGGGAATAATCCAAAAGATGGGAGGTTTTTAATAAAACAATTAATTGTGATAAATTTCTGATTTTTGCTCCTTCGTCCAGGGCTATTTCCATGGCAACATCCTCTCACCCTATTGTTGGGCTGTTCTTCATTCACACAGCAGGTTAAGCCCAGGGCAGTGAGGGCAGGCTGATGGTCAGCCTTTATTTTCTCTGGCCCTTCAACAAAGGTTAGTTGAGGTCACCAGAAGTCAAAGGGTAATTACTTTTCCTCCGCAGGGTTAAAGGTACATAGATTGCTATTGGGACCACTGTATGGATGACCTTCAGCTTTTAATGCTCAATCTTCTTTTCTTTCATCAGAGTGAATAAGAGTGATAGAACAGTGGTGATGCACCCCCATGCCTGAAACTCAGAATAGAAAGCCAAACATCTTTTTATTTTGTAAAGCTACTATCTATTAGCATAATACACTCTTGGAATCAATTGGAAAACCCAATGCATAAAAGGTTTCCTATCTCTTAAATAGGAAAGGAAAACAAAACAAAACAAAAACCTCTGGCAGAAAATTGCAGCTGTTCACTGGTTTCCTTATTTACTTAATTTGATATTCATAATTTCCCAGGCTTCAGTCATTTTCCTGAAGGTGTGTTCTTTAAGGCTGAGAAGTAAATGGAAGCTTTCCTCATTCCATGAAGCATCTGGAGCTCAATTTTTTTCCCCTCAAACACCAATTGTGACTTTGTCTCTCTAAACTAACTAAGAATAAGTCAGACTGAAATGAATTTTCTCTCTTTACTTCTCTATTCTCAAATAAAGACAGTCTCTAAATCAATTTGCAGGGCTATGGGGGAAGACCTTTTGAAAATGAGTAATTAACACAGTTTGCCCACTTATTTGAAGAGTCACTTTGAGATTTTGGCTTGTTGTTTCAATCTGGAATTTTTGTTAAAATGATTATTATCATTTTGGGGGCTCCAAAAACACAGCCAGCCACCAGCTTGCTGGGTGTGTTTGCCCTGGTTCTACCAACAGGCAAAGGTACTTTTGGTTCCCTGGACAAGATGGCTCTGCTACTGGTTCATCTCAACAGACCACAGAAGGGAGCCTGAGCCCCTTCATAGGGTCAGGCTAAGATCACCTGAAAGAGTCACTTGGCCCATCTGTAGCCCTAACCAGGGGTAACCATCCCCCAGGTCTCATCACCTTTGTCCAAGGACTAGCCTTGATAAAAGAGCACAAAGAGATCTGAGAGTAGACACCCCCACTCCCAGTTTAAGAGGGAAGTAGAAATAACTGTTTCTGTCTGTTTCTCAGATTCACCTTCCTATGATCTGACAGTAACCAGCCGCTTCATACCCTGTAGTTCTCTGTCTCTTCTGTCAGCACTGGACTAACTGCCTTTCCAGCCCCTCCTTCACACTCTTCATATTGAGTCATCCTGCTCAGGAGCTCCCTAGGAACCTCCAGACCCATATCCCGTGGGTGCCACCCTGGTTGCTTCATCATCTGACCCCTCCGTTTGACCTCCTCCCCTTGCCCACTCTACCTTAGTCAAGCAGCCTGTAGCCTCTCGTGGGCAACTCTACCCTCCCTGGGCTTACGCCATCCTTTTACGCTTTTCCCTTTCCCTCTTCAGTTCCTGCTTCTTTGAAACACTGGATTAAAACTTAGTTCCTTCAGGAATTCCTCCATATTTTATCCCCTGCTACAACTAAATAAATACATTAAAAATATTATATATATTGTATATAACATATCATATATGTAATTATATAATTAAGCCATAGAAAATGCATCTAAATATCAAATCTTATTAAATAGCAACTTTTAAAAACCAAAAGCCTTAAATCACCATCATTTACAATTACTTGAGTCTCTTACAACACTACTGTTTTACATGAGACAGTTTATCATCATAGTTGCCGTATTTATCTTGGCAAGTTCTATTTTTTTCACTTTATTTTCTCTTGTCCTTTCTACATCTCTACAAAGTCCTTTCATTCTGGAGAGTGAAACACTTTGGTATTATATCACAATCTCCCCAAATAATCTCTTTATTGTCAAAGAGCATAACTGAAATCTGCTATTATTAATTGATGGTTAAGGGGATAACAGAAAGTAAAACAAAGTATAACCACACCCAAGGATATTTTATTTTAGAAGGACTCCTGAAGTCCTCAAGACCCAGAGAACATAGTTCTGCATGTGGAATGGTCGGCAGTAGAGATAATATTTGGTGAAGGAGATAGAAAACCTAAGGACGCATGCATCAGAACCTGGCATGTGACCTGCAAGCCTGTAATCAGATGAAAGAAGGGAGGGGAATATCCAGCCCTGCCCACACTGACACACTGCCTGAGCTTACAGCAGTGCCCCTCACTGGTAAGAAAGCTGCCCTTTCCTCAGTTACAGACCAAAGCCGAAAGGACCAGCTATGTTCTCTGGGCAGGGCTCCCTGACCAGGAGCATTTAATGCATCCTAAACTGGGAACTCCTAAAGCTGGCTCTAGGAAGGTTAGTGGGTTAGCTCAAAGAAATGTTAGGGAGAATGATGGCTTTCACACAAGATAAACTTTAGGAAAGTTACTCTTTCCCTTTCTGCATCATTTCTCTCCTTTCTCATTCCTTCTGCATCATCCCCAGATGCCTCAGATCCCCAGAGTCCCAACTCACATGGGGGTTTTAACATCAGTAGGCCATATTTCCCCCAGATCTGTTAAGAAAGATACCTGGGTGGAATATTTAGCCATAAACAAGGCATCTCTAGTGATGACATTTCAGGCATTTTGAGTTTTGATGAGGGAGATATGTAGCAGTATCACCTTCTGAGATGCTACCAGGTAACCCTTTGAGTTTTCTCCGGGCCAGTAACAAATTGAAAGCACCTGGGACACGTTAGATCAAATCTTCCAGTAACACAACAAATCACTCACTTTCACCCATTCCAAAATAGATGTGAACATTCTCCATCTTTAGGCAATATTTTTAAAAGCTCTTTTATTTTTTCTTGAAATACAGAGCCCTTGGGTTCTCTGTCTTATAGTGGGCGTCTCTCTTTCCCACTTTGTAGAGAAAGTGTTACTAAAAGGTTAAACACAGAGGATTGTTCACAGTCACAATCAGTGCTTCCTCAGTGTGCCAGAAATAGATGTGACTTGTCATCTCCTCTTATTGGTATCTTCAGATGTGGGATATAAGGATGTCTCCTATAGAACCTGCTGCAGAAATGTCTCTAGCAGTTGTTGAGTAGTAACAGAGAGTGATAGGGAAGTTCCATGGTCCAGGGCATCACCCTCAGTGCCAGATGAGTGATGAGTGCTCTGAGGTTCAGCACTGACTGCCTGGCATCTCAGGGTGATGTGTTGTCCTAAAGCTTGGAACACTGCCAGGGCTGACATGAGATGGAATCCGGGGAAAAGACTGTAACACAGTGCTACTCAGATTGTAATATGCACTAGTTTGCATTCCCACCAACAGTGTAAGAGGGTTCCCTTTTCTCTAGTACAGCCGCTATGGAGAACAGTGTGGAGATTTCTTAAAAAAACTGGAAATAGAACTGCCATATGACCCAGCAATCCCACTTCTGGGCATACACACCGAGGAAACCAGATCTGAAAGAGACACGTGCACCCCAACGTTCATCGCAGCACTGTTTATAATAGCCAGGACAGGGAAGCAACCTAGATGCCCATCAGCAAACAAATGGATAAGGAAGCTGTGGTACATATACACCATGGAATATTACTCAGCCATTAAAAAGAATTCATTTGAATCAGTTCTAATGAGATGGATAAAACTGGAGCCCATTATACAAAGTGAAGTAAGCCAGAAAGATAAAGAACATTATAGCATACTTACACATATATATGGAATTTAGAAAGATGGTAATGATAACCCTATATGCAAAACAGAAAAAGAGACACAGATGTACAGAACAGACTTTTGGACTCTGTGGGAGAAGGCGAGGGTGGGATGTTTCGAGAGAACAGCATTGAAACATATATATTATCTATGGTGAAACAGATCACCAGCCCAGGTTGGATGCATGAGACAAGTGTTCGGGCCTGGTGCACTGGGAATACCCAGAGGGATCGGGTAGAGAGGGAGGTGGGAGCGTGGATCGGGATGGGGAATACATGTAACTCCATGGCTGATTCATGTCAATGTATGACAAAAACCACTATAATATTGTAAAGTAATTAGCCTCCAACTAATAAAAATAAATGGGAAAAAAAATTGTAATATGCATAAGAAGCACAGATTTCTGGATCTCACTTCTTGAGAAACTGATTCAGTAGGCCCCCAGATCTGCATTTCTAATAAGATGCCAGGTGATAAAGATGCTCTCCAGCTGTGGCCCCACCTGGAGGGGTACTGAGGTAGATTTCCCTTCTCAGGATTTCACTCCTTGTACCTCTAAAATGTACCACCACCTTTCCGCTCGGCAAAGGGTTTCTCACTTGTTCATAAATGCTTATGATTTCTAGACACACTTTCATCTTCCTGTTCTCTGCTCTGGTTCTCACTTCATTTTGACAAAGCCTTCTAGTTTGTATGGATTCTATGGGCCCTTAAGAATAGCACGCTTCCTATTTTATTTAACTACAAGTCAACTCCAGTTTCCTGCTATTAAGGAGGAAAATATCTTGCGCTTCACGATCATCCTCTATAACCAGAGAAGCTCTATCCACAAGTTCCAAATCCTCAGCTCTCTGCCAGCACTTAGGTGGTCTTTCACCTCTCTGATCTTAGATTGATCAGAGACATACAGAGATTGCCAAGACATACAAGTAGACATAATCCCTTTCCCAGGAAGCTTGCACTGTTGGGTGACTGTTTAGTCTAGTGGTGAAGTGCATGGGCCCAAGTGCCAGAGAGACAGGTTCAGGCCCCAACTATATGCCTTTTATAAGCTGTGACCTCGGACAAATAATTTAGTCTTTCTAAGCCTCAATTTGGGTTCCCTGGTGGCTCAGACAGTAAAAAAATCCACCTGCAATGTGGGAGACCTGGTTTCAATCCCTGGGTTGGGAAGATCCCCTGGACGAGGGCATAGCAACCCACTCCAGTATTCTTGCCTAGGGAATCCCCATGGGCAGAGGAGCCTGGAGGGCTACAGTCTATGGAGTCTCAAGGAGTCGGACATGACTGGGTGACTAAACACAGCAAGCTTCAATTTACTTTTCTGCAAAGTGGGAATAATCTAATAATCCATACATACCACATAGAGTTTTGATAATATTTGAATAATATAATGCATATAAAGAACTTAGACACAGTGCCTGGAACACAAGTGCCTGGAACGGAATCCTAAGTGGTCCACAAATGTGAGTGGGATGCTGACTGTCTAGGAGCTGGCCTCACCTACATACTAGAGTGCTACATACTGTTCCTTGGCACAGACAGGCAGGACAGGGATTCACCTCTCCCAGGTCCTGGAGCCCTGGGCCACCTGTCTTTCCTGAGCCTCCAAGGAACAGAAGAGGATGGAAGACCCCACTGGGCCCCTTTCTAGGTGTGCACTGTTATCACACCCTCTCTGGGGCTGACCTCCTTGTCCAGCCAGGCTCCCACGTGCAGGCTGCCAGGGGATGCTTCCCTGCCCTTTTATTATTTCCTAGCATCCCCCCAGCCTCCTAACATCTCTCCCCTCAGCTGGTTAAGCATGTTGCAGATCGATGCTCATTATGTGCAAGACATTTTCCTGGTTATGATTCCCCTTTCATGGATTCACGGGTACATAAACTGAGGTCTGAAAAGTCTGGAGGCTCCTCCGAAGGAACAGGAAGGAGCAAGCCCCTCATTGCTTCGTGTGTGAATCCCTGACCTGGGTAGAAACAACAGAAAACAAATGTCTCTAGTAGACAACAGTGAGGTTGCATAAGCAGAACTTTTATCCACTGTCAAAAGCTAAACAATATTTTGTTCCCTGTCAATTTAGTGGATGGCTAGCGAGTACCCTAGATGCTGTGCTGGAATACAAGTATGGAGAAATGTAAACTCTGCTCTCAAGGCGACAGGTTACAATTTATTTCTTCCTGCAGCCAAGGGAGAACTTTGCATGATTTTCATCCAGTATGCCAAAAGACCCCGTCCAGCAAGTGTGATGTAAATGCCTCAAGAGAATGAGAAAAGGCAGCCATGGGGGTATATTTGTTGTGAATAGCTCTCAGAGAATTTATCCAGTTTAATCTACATGTAAGGACACATTTTCCACAGTTCTTTCTGAGAGGCTCTTCCTTCTCCCTGAAGATATCTGACTTTCTCCCACCTGATACCTGAGAGATTCTGAAGATTTTTCTTCATTTTAAAATGTTCATCAGAAGCAAATCCTGCTGACTGAATAAACAGAGGACAGTAAACATGTTCTAGTCCTGGCTCAGCTGCAGAGCAAATGAAATGCCTGGAGTAAGCTATTTCACGGCTCCAGACCTCAGTATCCTTATCTGCAAAAGCGAGCCCATTGAAATAACTGTACCAGTGCACACAGCATCGACTGTGTGCAGACCCTCAGGGCACTTCACACATGCACCAACTCCTCACAATAACTCTATGAGATAGGGAACGTTTTTTCATCACCACTTTACAGATGAGGAAACTGAGGCATGGGGTGGTTAAAATAATCTTGCTCAAAATCAGGTAACTGAGAAGCAGAGATGAGATTTGGACATGTTCAATCTGTTTCCAGCATCTGTACTCTTAATCTCTATGATGGTCTGCCTTTCAGCAGATGAGGAGAACTAGATAGTACTAAAGTCCCTTCTAATGTTTACATTCAATTGATCTATGAGTTTAAAATGACTCCCAAAGGCTCAGATTCTGTATTTGCTCAGGCCAATGGAGCAGATAGCTCATGAAAAAAATGTTAATTTATTAATCAAAACTACCAGTTCATACTACATTAGAAATAAAAATTTTCAAAGTGCTTTCATAAATATTCCTCTTAGATCCTAACTGGATCTTGACATAGAGAAGGCAATAGCACCATCCATGAGGCCAGGAAAAGGAAGTCCAGAGAGGTCAGGACTTGATTACGGTAGCCAAGAAAACCAGGGGAGGAGTCCTACTGCCTTAGCATAATCAGGGGCCTCCATTCAACCTGCATCACACATTTCCTCTAGGACTTCATCTTGGATTTGGAGAGACTCACTGAATTCTGAGTGGTACGGAGAAAAGAGCCTGTCTCTCTGAAACTCTCCCCCATGGCCATTCAGTGTTGGGTCTCTCACACAGATACCAAGATGTCTGGGCCTGCAATCAAGGGGGTGCACTCACACAACCCTGCAGAATTGAGATGCATGTGGTGTTGCTGCAGAGTAAGCTGTTCTGACCTTGAATTCCACGCCAGGCCTTCTAAAGAGCTGTCTAAGCTTGAAGCCCCTGCTAGCTCTGCTCCTCCTTCCTCCACATTTACAAGGTAGCTCTGCCCTCCGCAGAGGACACTGTGCTCTCAAATGTCACATCTAACTTCCCAGTCCAAGAAGCAGCTGCTTGTTCCCTTAACACACCTGGTGTTTTCCCAGTGACAAGCTTCTGCTCACCTCCACCCTCCCCCTGCAACATGCTTCCCACCATCTTGCCTTCAAACACTTTGCTTGTTTGCAGGCCTATCTCACATGTCACTTCTGCAGGAAGCTTCTCCTAGCCCTTCCAGTCAGGTGTAATCTATTCTTCTTTGATCATCCATTCTTGTGTGCTCTTATGACATGCTCAAATTCTGCTTTTTTATCGAAGCTGGGTTTATACTTTCTTATCTTCGTCACACTCAGACTGCTTTTTACTTCCTGGCAATGTTGGCAGCAGTGTCTGGCACTTGATAAATATCTGCTTGACCACTCTCTCATTCTGTAGAATGATTCACTCTGCAAAAATATATGGCAAAGAAGAACGATCATTAGATTCTAATGTCATTTTCAAATTTTACTGATTGCTTTTTTTGTTATTTCCTGACTGACAGAGCTCAGCCTCAGAGGTGAGAGCTTTCAAAAAACTTCCAGGTAGGCTGTATCCAAAGAGGTTTCTGCATGTGAACATGTCAGCCCAAGACTCTGTTAACTGGACCTTCAGCTGCTCAAGGTCTACACTGCACAGCTGCAGTTTTATCCCAGAAACAGAGAACCAGAGATGATGCAACCAAAGGAGCCAGATTAGGAAAATGTCCTCGGTCTTCCGGGGCACTTAGTTTTCACTGAGACTCTTTGTACTTACAGAGGGAGAAGGTGGGGCCGAGGAAAGAGCAGCTAGTGTATTTCCTTCGCCATTTCCCCCCTCTCCACCCCCAACCATAGTAACATACTAGAGAAGAGGGATGGTTATTTAGAATGCTGACGTTTACAAAGAGTTTAAGTTTAAATTGTTCTGGTGAAAAAGAAAAACCTTAGTCCTCTCCTCTAAACACAGTACAACCGGCCAGCATAAAAATGCTCCCAAGATTTTCAAGTCTTTCGGAGTTGCTCATCACAATTAACTCTATACATGCCATTCTACATAGTAGCACATAACTCTGCAACTAGTATTTGACTGGTTTTTCAGCCCCTGTCTCCTGGAGCTGGAGAACTAGAACCAGAGAATAATATGTAAGGACCAATGCTTTGGGGATTAGGCCTCTCCCTCTGCCCACATCGAGGCAAACTTGGGGCACCTGTGGGACTTAGACACCATGAACCAGCATATGGGTATCCAGAGTCACTTGATCAAATCAAGTGCTTTGGAAAGTTTGAGAAAAAAGGCAACAGGACCCAATTTCTTCCCCAGAAAGCCATGTGTCTTAATCTTTTTTTTTCATTATATCCCCTCTAATCGATCTTCTTAGTTTTTTTCCTAACTGCATCTCCTTGACATCTTAATGCCACTGATATACTGCTGATCTGTGTACCATGGCCCTTAGGAGGCGACAAGCCACTGTAATGCCTCAGATTTCTGTATCCTTCAAACACTAATCCCTCCCACTGGATGGGATACCCATCCCCTTAAGAATGCAAGTCACAGAACTGCCCCCAAGAGTAGAGAAGCAACTGGAAACTTGCCAGGCATCACTCCTGGCATTTCTTTTTCATCTTTTCTCTCACTTTCCTTCAGACTGAGTATGAGCCTTGCAGGCACAGAGCTAGTAGGTGACTCAAGGTGACTGAGGAACTGCTCTTTGGAATGTCATGGCAACATGAAAGCATCAGAGCAGAGAGACTGACAACAAATCTGGAGCAATGGTGTGTTTCATTCAATGCTATCTTAGGTTCCACAGTAACAAGTGTGGTACTAATAACTACAAGACATAGATTAATGGGAAAACCTTTTGCAACAAACTTATCCAAAGAATACCATTACAGATTTAGAAAGTGGTTATTCCACCCCCTCCCCCACCCTTTAACCAGCAAAAGGGTGTGAAATTGGATTTTTCCTTCTGGCTAATTCATTTTTCCAATATTATAATTAACTTGAAAAATAGACTTCAACTTCTGCACCTTCCCTTTTGCCTACACACTTTACAGGCACAACATAATGATTCTAGTTATTAGCTCACTTTAGGCCAAAAATAAGAAGCCTAACAATACATTAACATTTCCATTATCAATCAGAAAACTGCAGGTCAGCTCCTTGAATGATATGTTGCTCAGCATATTAAAATCCCTGATCTCAGCAAAAATGTATAAATACTTTTACTCCTGAAATTATGGTTTAAGAGAGACATGTAGTGGAGTAAATGGAAGATGAGGAGGATAATCAATTTAGATTGGTCTAAATGGAAGAGCAATGGATTGCTTTTTTTTTCTTTATCTAATATAGAAATTGAATGTCTATGGTACCCATTTTCATATTCATTTGATACTCATTTTAGTATCAAAGAGGTGGCAATGAGCAATTTATCAAAAATAAACTTCTCAGCCTTTGGTTTTGTTCTTGCACTTAACCATCTGGTCAATACACATCACCCTGGTAGAGCGCCAATGGATGTTTACCAACTGATATCACTAAACGAGGTTATTCTCCTCTCACCTGGGCTCCAGAGCACCTGACTATTCTGTCTGAAGCCAGGGCCAACTCTGTGTAACTGCAGATTACACAGTTACTAATTTTCTCCTAAACGTTTGTTACTGCCAACAGTTTGAGATCCAGTAGTGTTTCCAGGTGAATCTCCTCTGTAACATTATTTTTCTCCATTGCTGCTGCTGTTTAGTTGCTTAGTTGTGTCCAAGTGTTTGTGACTCCATGGACTGTAGCCCACTAGGCTCCTCTGTCCATGGGATTTCCCAGGCTAGAGTACTGGAGTGGGGTGCCATTTCCTTCTCCAGGAGATCTTCTCGACCCAGCAATTGAACCTAGGTCTCTTGCTTGGCAGGTGGACTCTTTACCACTGAGCCAGCTGGGAAGCCCCTTAAAAAAAGGTCTACATTTTAATTGTAAAGTAATTAGCTTCCAACTAATAAAAATAAATGAAAATTTTTTTAAAAAAGGGTCTACATTAAAAAAAAAAATCTTTTAAAAAATAAGTGATTGTCCTCACCTGTGCAGGAGTGTATTTGCAACTAAATTTTTGATGACATCAATATACTCATTAAATATACTCATCTTTATTAAATATCTACTATTAAATATATTCAGTAATTAAGTATCTACTAAACAGTTCTAAGATACAAAGTTATAAAAGACATGGCCTTGCTATCAAAGAACTTAAAATCTGGTAGAGATGCCAAGATCCACAGATCCCCCAAATTCTATTTGATTTCAAAAAATTTCAATAAGTTGAACATACAGAGGTAAGGAAACCTTCATACTTGAGCTGAATGATGACTTAATTGTCATAACTCGAACAGTATAAAAAAGCCAACTTGCATATATCCCTTGAAAATTTCTTTCCTTCCCAGGTACCATAGTGACTAAAATTCTACTATAGTTTAGAAATTCATTCCTTTAGGTTAATTTCCTTCCAGTACCAGTGAGCTATTATTTAGATTTTTCCTAGATATTTTTAAGTACTGGTGTTTTAGATATAAGAACTGCTTAAATAAATTACCACAATAGATTACCTTTATTTTTTCTGGTGATCTCACTTAAGATGAAAATGCCCTTAGATGACTTAACATGTTGTCATGTTACTTATCAGATCACTTTCCACTATAAGAAACAGGACCTCAGCCCTGTGAAGGCACTGGGAAATTTGTGCAAAGGATAATTAAAAGGGAGACAATATACACAAAAGGAGGGATCCTACAAAATAAGCTCCTTATGACCTATCAAGACTAACAGTCTATAAGAAGTTAATGTTTCCAAGAAAAATCAAGCCTCAGAAACTAAGAGAAAGGTGGTCTTCTTAGTTACCCCCACACTTCTGAAATCAGAGTCAATAGTCATATTGAATGGGATGATGGTGATAAAGGGAAAAGAGAAAAAAGTGATTTCCCATAAATTCTGCGTTATTGATGACTGACCACACAGAAGCTAATGTCCACAACAATAATGAGCACTTATAAACTCATGCATTAAAGCACTGTCCTGTTCTAATGCAAAAAAAAAAACCCTCTGTTAAGATTTTTAATGCCTTGATCATAGAAAGAACCACATGAAATTATTGACAAAGCCTGAAGCAAAATGCAAGGTACTAAAATCATAACATAGTTGTAGGGAATTCAACAGCATTATTATTCATTAATAAACACTAAACACCATATCAAAGCAGAAGATTTCAATAAACCTTTTTCAACTGACATTGCATGTAAATAGGACTTGATTAAATGACAATAATAATTTGCCAATCCAACGACAGCTATTAATAATAAGTTTGACCCAAATCTTAGCAATACATATTTTGTTTTCTATTTTATTTTATGTATTTACATATATTTGACTTACTACATGTTATAATACATAATCTTCTTTCTGGGATTATTTTTCTATTTTTTCTTGGTGTGTGTGTGTTTAGTTCTATGAATCTTTGTCACATGTAAAAATTTATTTCCCCCAGGTGGCTCAGTGGTAAAGAATCAACCTGCAATGCAGGAGACTCAGGAGACAAGGGTTCGATCCCTGGGTCAGAAAGATCTCCTGGAGAAGGAAATGGCAACCCACTCCAGTGTTCTTGCCTGGAGAACCCCATGGACAGAGGAGCCTGGTGGGGTTAAGGTCCATGGTGTCACAAAGAGTCAGACATGACTTAGCAACTAAACAAGAACAAAAAATTTGGATAACTAGCACCACAATCAAGATCTGGAAATGATCCATCACCACAAAGTGTTCTCTTTATAATCACCCAGTTCCTAATACCTGGCAACCGCTGATCTTGTGTCTATTTCTATAGTGTTGTCAGTTTGAGAGTATTATATAAATGGAATTATACAGGATGATCTTTGTTTGAAGATTCATCTATTTTTAAAGTACATATATGGCTCATACACACACACAAACACACACACATACACAATCACATACCTATGTTTACTTTGTATAATCTTGCTTCAAATTTTGTAAGAGTGTTTTTAAATTCAACATGATGCAATCTATAACAAGACATTAGAGACAGCCCTTCAGGGCGGACTGAAGGGTGAATCATCCCAGGACAAAGAATAGAGCCTTGTGCTCTTCCAATGGCTCAGTCGCTCTGAGAGCTGGATTCTATGATGAAGTGCCAAAGCACGTAATACAGGAGTGTTTGGAGCAAATCTCCATAGCCTAGAGCTCTGTCTTTGGAAGGTTTCACTGGAGAGAATGCACTAGAGGAAAAAGGCAGCTTTGCTTTCCAAGTGCAGTGTCCATCCTGCCTTCACTCAGATTTTCTAGCAACACAGAAGCCCCATGAGTGATTTTGCTGAACAAGGTAAAGATAAAGAGTTAATGACTTCTAACCAGGCCATAAATTAACCTATTTTTTACAAATCTGAAGGAAGAGGTGCTCAGAAGAACTAATGAACGCACATATCTAAAAACAACTCCCATTTAATTAACTGCACACTACACAGTCGCTCTAATTAAAACTGCTGGCTGGGCTGAGAACTATCAGTTCTCCTATCTTTCCATGCTTCTCACCTTAGGCTCCCTTAAACACTGAAATTATTTGAACTTTATGGGGAAATAGCAGGCAGGTAGCCTAGGAGAATAATGCCAGAGGGAGAAATTAATTTCATTTTAAGCAAGGAAGCCGTCAACAGACTGGAAGTCAAGCTATGCAGAAGGTCAGGATGAGAAAGGAGGGACCAGAGATGGAGCCAGAGTGGCAAAATCTCTAGTTCCAAGCAATTTCCTCAAATGGTCTGTGCAGCAAGGAGGTCATCCGACACAGGAAGTATCCTCCTCCGCCTTTGAGGGGCCAAGCACAGCCCACCTGGAGGAAGAATAGAGCAGAAACTGTCCAAAATGGAACAGTTTCAGAGCCCTGCCCTAAATAATAGCAACAGTTAACATTAGTTTACTAAGGGCTTATTTTGTGCCAGGAATGGCACCAACTGCACTAACACACATTACCTCATATAATACAACAAAGCAGTTTATAGATACAAAACTGAGACTTAGGAAAGTTATGTTGCTTGCCCAAAGTACAGAGCAAGTCAGTGGAGGAGCTGGGAAATAGATCCTGGCAGATTGAGACTCCCCAGTACTTCCTTACTAAACAGGGACCGTTCCTACTTCCAGGACTTCTGTGACAACTCAAGAGGGCCTGGCATTTCCTAGGTGCTTAAGGGTTTCCCTTCAGATCTCTCCTACAGACCTATGTCAGACCCTAGAGAAACCGACCAATAAATTTTGTTCCCTTTTGAGTAAGACTTGGCATCTGTAACAATACTCAAAAACAAACAAACACAGGTAGTATATATTACATGCAGACTATGTCCCAGAAAACTTCCACCAGGTTTGAAAAAGGAAAAGTGGAACAATAAACTTATATGCTCTAAGGATAATTCCACTCTCTGAAAGCTAAAATATTAAAAGATACACCTCTTCTTTTAGACCTGGTCATTGAAATCTTTTCTACATTTGACACATGATCTTGAAGTTTCCAGCCTAAACATCAATGAGTGGCTGAATCAACTTGACAAGTATTACAATGAGTAACTTCAAACCTTAAATATCAGCATTAGCATTTTCATTATCTCCATAACAATCTAAATAGAAAAAGTCAAAGTTAGACAAAGATTTATATATCACTCACATACTGATATAAGAAAATACAGTGATAAAGTTTAAACTGGCAGTATAATGGCTTGAAATATTTATCATCTTAATTCACCACGAAAAATGCAGTTCATGTATACTGACTTTTAATATATAGGGAACACGGGAAAGTTGTATATTTCATTAATTCACTCTACCAATTACTACCTTTGCGTAAGGTAGTAAATGACTATAGGAATCAGGTAGGAATGCAAATAATAAGGCAGCCTAGGTATAAGACTCTAGGGATGAGTAGAGACTGTGGCAAACTTGGATAGTACCTACCTGTCTGAAGAGAACAGCTGGTCACTGCCATTAGGAAGGGTAGGCCCAAAGACACATACTATTTCTAACTTGTATGTGAAATTTCCTAATTGTTAAAACTCAGTAACTGCAGTAACTAATGATTTTTTTCCAAAAAATTAAACACTGTACCAGCTAAAGAAAGTGCTTCTTAGGCTAGATCCAACCTGTAGATCAGAATCCTACTTCCTCTAAGTGAAAGGTACATAAGGATAAATTTTGATTGGTTGAAAAGGAAGAAAAGGGTTCAGAGAGTAAGAACCTTGGGCAGAGAGGGTGTGCAAGAGACCCAGGAGTGTGATCCCCCCATAACTTCAAACCTCTCTAAAAAAGAGCAGAGGAGGCAGAAGTAGAAGGTAAAAAAAAAAAACAAAGGCTGATGACAACCACAGCAGACAATGTTTCTGGCCATCATTATGTCCAGCTCCATGCTATGTGCTTTACAAGGATTATCATACACTTAATCCTGACAACAAAATCAAGTGGTTATTATTATTTCCCCCACTTTTCAGATAAGGAAACTGAGGGTTAGAGACATTGAGTAACTTGCCCAAGGTCATAAAATTGGTAAAAGGCAGAGCTCACATTGAAAAGCCAGGACTGTCTAATTCCAGCGGCTGAGTTCTCAACCACTATCCAGTGCTGTCTCTCTTGCTGGGCTTGAAATGAGGGCAGAAGATAGAAGAATAAGTCCTGCTGAAATGCTGCATGTACTCAACCTTCCAGAAGCTGAAAAATCTACAGAGAGAGCTAAGGAAGCCCATGTTCCCTGTTCCAGACCATGGTATTTTATGGGTGGCAAAGTGAGATGGTGATGAGACCAGTGTACCAATATACCCACATCCACTTGCTCTCCACTGCCATTTGTGAGCTGTGTGACACAGGCTGGGTCACTGGAGCTCTCTGAAGCTCTCTAGGATTTCATTCTTCATCTGTATAATGAGAACAATACTGTTCTAGCTGCTGAAGAAGGAAGGTCCCAAGAAGTTCTCAAAGACCATCCTAACCCTAATGCCAGCATTGCCCACTTTTGCATCATCCTTCTGTTACTCTTTAATACCCCAGAGAGTTCACTGCAATGTTCTGATTCTCAGGTTCCTACAGATCCCAACACATTCAAGAGCCCATATCCCAATCAGTAATCACCTCTGATCTGTAAGTTTCAGATTTGCCTGTTTTTAACCAGAGGAATGGTAGACAATTCTACAGAGAATATAAAATTCCCCCAAAGCTATGACCCCCCTTAAAAGATAAAGGTGAAGGTGGTTCAGATGGTAAAGAATCTGCCTGCAGTATGGGAGACCAGGGTTTGATCCCTGGGTTGGGAAGATCCCTGGAGAAGGGAATGGTTACCCACTCTAGTATTCTTGCTTGGACAATTCCTTGGACAGAGGAGCCTGGCAGGCTACAGTCCATGAGGTCACAAAATTTTGGACACAGCTGAGCAACTAACACTTTTTCATTTTTTTCAACCAGAGGAATGGTTACAAAATTCTACAGAGAACATAAAATTCTAAGGTCCATGACTCCTAACCTAAAGATAAAGTGAAAGTGAAAGTCTCTCAGTCGTGTCTGACTCTTTGTGACCTCATGGACTATACAGTCCATGGAATTTTCCAGGCCAGAATACTGGAGTGGGTAGCCATTCCCTTCTCCAGTGGATCTTCCCAACCCAGAGATCGAACCCAGGTCTCCCGCATGGCAGGCGGATTCTTTACCAGCAGAGCCACCGGAGAAGCCCAACCTAAAGATAAAGGTGAATGATAAAGACATGAGCATAAAACTGATTTTAAAAAATTATTGACATTTTTTTGTTAACACACCAACACTTACTTACTCAGTCTTTCTTGAGGTAAGGAAATAAGATTTTCAGAGAAATCACTCTTAAAACTTCACAACTAAAAACCTCTATGGTAATCAAGTACAGTGACAAACCTGAGTATCCAAGAGTAGTAGAATCTTAATAAGTATATGCTGATGGTGCTTAGGATAACTAGCTCTAAAGTTTAATTAATATTAATGTGCGTGCATGTATGTTCAGCACTAAGTAGTGTCTGACTCTTTGTGACTCCATGGACTGTAGCCCACCAGGCTCCGTTGTCCATGGAATTCTCCAGGCAAGGAATACTGGCATAGGTTGCCATTTCCTCCTCCAGGGGGTCTTCAGGTTCAGAGATGGAACCAATGTCTCCTGCATTTCTTGCATTGCATGCAGATTCTTTACCACTGAGGCATCTCACCTGGGAAGCCCCAATATTAACATAGCAGGTTGTATTTAACCTTGATTTGAGTGAAAGCTGTTAAGGGAAATTAGGGAAGCTGCTATGGAAGGACCCACCCTAGTCCATCTATACTGTTTTGCATTTGGAAACTCCCCCATGCTGCTGGCACCTCCCTCTAGCCACAAGATTATAAAGTGAGATTGTGCTGCTGAGTTTAGGAATGGATTTCTTTGACTTTCACTTTTTGAAATTCTGGCTTATTCAACAGCACCAGTAGTTTTTGATAACCAAATGTATTCAGTGCTGAAATTTAAAATCCTACTTTGTCTTGGATTCTTCAACAAACTTATTGAGAAGAAAAAAAAAGAAAGGGGAAGGGAAACTTATATCTTAAGAAAAAAAACTTTCATAAACATATCAGGTTACAATGTAGAAGACTTATTTCCATACTAGTCTCAATAAATTATCATCTTGAAAAATTATGAGATAAGGAAATTTAATATTGCCTGGATGTTTAATATTATTAAGGAATTATTGTCAATTTTTAAATGGAATAATCATATTGTGCTTATGTTTTTAAAATAATATTTTATCTTTTAGAGATACATGCCACAATATTTATGGATTTAGCAATATAATATCTGAGATTTGCTTCAGAATAGTCCCCCAGAAGAGAAGAAATGGGTGGGACTGGTTTAAATATAGCAAATTTGGACATGAGTTGAAAATTGGTAAAGTGAGGCAGTAGTAAGTGGTAGTTCTTTACATTATTCTCTCTCTCTTGTATATGTTTTAATTTTTCCATAGTAAAAGAAAAAAAAAAAAAAAGAAACAGTGCAGGTATCAATTTTTGCCAGTTAAAGAAACATCTGGGAGTCAGGAAATTCTTATAAAAGGGATGCCCACACATTCCAGTTAACCCATAGCTGATTTCACATAATTGAAGAATATGTTCATTTTTTCCTAAAAGTGACTTTAAGGTACAGATTGTCCCTTTGAGCAGCCAACCTCTTACTTATCTGACCCACAGATATTCTTTCCAGTGGCCTCTGTGCTTCTCCACCTGAAGGCTGATCTGAAGGCAGAGTAAGTTCATGTCTAAAAAAAATCAACTTTATTATTAATATTTTTTCAACCAAACCTATTTCCTTATTCCTTATCATATCACTACAAGCACTATTTCCATCAGTAGCTCTAAACCATAAACCTAATAGTTATTTTCAGTTTCTCCTTCTCCCTGCTGCTCACATCCACTTGTCATGTCCAGTCAACTCTAGATCAGAAAAGGCACATCAGCAGTGAACTGGCCTGTGCTCTGAGAGTTGCAGAACTGAAGGAGAGGACAAAGGGCCTGCTGGTCAGCTGCTCACATCTAAATAGCTCAGGGAAGTGTATTCAGCTGTAAGGACAGGTACCCACAGGGAAAAGCAGTAGTGATGAGAAGCCTGCCAGTTTCAGTGAGGGTACTGCTAACCTCTCTGAGGGCCCTGATACTCTAAGAGCACGTTGGGTATAACTCCCCATCTACAAGGAACTCAAAGCACATGATGATAGTTTGAATCGCTCAGAGAGAACCAAAAAAATTAAAAAATAACCTATCCCAAAAGAGGACCCAGCCACAACCTACAGATTACAAATAGAAGAAGGAGAAATGCTGAGTTGTTCTAATGGCAAAAGGAAACATTGATAAAAACTAAAATAGCAAGAATAATAGTCAGAACTTAACTGCTGTCTACAAATAGCATTTGAATCTATGTGCCAGTGATACCCACAATTCATCTCCAGAAGTCAAACTTGGAGCCAAATGAGCAAAAGAAAACAAATGACATTTGACAGGAAAGATACTTGCAACACATTTAATTTTGCGTAAGGAATGTAAATTTCCCAAGGATATGACCCCAAGCATTAAGCCAGCCCATATATTGTTCTAATCAATTAAGGCTTCCTGCATCAGCACTTTTGGAGTACAAACAAATAAAGCCAATATGTTGTCTAATCAGGAGAAAAATATTCATACAGATTAGTATATTCCCCTATTTTTTAAGTTATATTTCTTGAAAAAATAGAGAATAACCTGAGAATCTCTGTAAGTAAAAAGGATAAGTTATCATTAAATTATACCCATTTGAAAGGAAGAAATGCCTAGATACTACTTAGTGCTTGTCTTGGAGCTTTTTAACATTTTGAGATTTTAAAATGTGGGTTTCCATAAGTGAGAGATATCATTTAGAATTTTCCAAGACCAAAAAAAAAAAAAAAAAAAACAAATGGAGCCTTTAAAAATTTCCTGGTACCTGTTGCCTTAGATTTATCAAAATTACAAAAATGTACATTTAATGGGCTTCCCAGTGGCTCAATGGTAAAGAATCCACCTGCCAATGCAGGAGACACAGGTGTGGGTTTGATCCTTGAGTTGAAAAGATCCCCTGGAAGAGGAAATGGCAACCCACTCCAGTATTCTTGCCTGAAAAATCCCATGGACAGAGGAGCCAGGTGGGCTACAATCCATGAGGTCACAAGGAGTCGGACATGACTGAGCAGGCATGCATGTACACTTTATAGCTGGGATGAGGTTAGAGGAAAGCTGTTCCATCCTTTTCAACCTCCCTTTGAAAATGTAGCAACCTCTGTGGTAGGATCTTTATTAGTACAGAAAATAATAGTAATCAAACATTTATTGAATACTTATTTACTATGTGCCAGGTGGTATGCAAAGCTCTTTATATACTTTATCTCATTATATTCTCACTAAATTCTATTAGATTATCACAATTACTAACTCCATTTCACAGATGGTAGGACTGAGACTACTAATCAGTGGACACTCAGTGGACTCCTTAGGTAGACACGAGATTTTAAGAGCAATAAATAAATGCCCCTACACAAAATCTTCAGAAAATTACTTTATTCCTTAATGGAACAATAACTTTCAAGTTTCCACCTCTGATGTCCTCAGGAAGTAGCATCATGAGGAACAAAACTTTACATTCAAATATTTCCCCAAAAAACTTCAATTATATTACCCTCAGACTTATTCAGTATCTTCTTCAGTGTTTAGGTCATTTCACTGTTCTTAGACTTCCCAGAATATAAAGATAGAAATCCAGGTAATGTTTAAAGGGTCTACTGTGTGCTATAGGAAACCATGAAAGACTATCTTTCATATTCTGCAGATGTAAACCCAGAGCAAAGATACAAATAGCTGGTAAGCTTGTGACTTGGATTTAGATCTGGGTCTTCTAATTCCTAAAGGAGGGTAAGCGACTGGACTCAGGCTTGCAACTGTGGGGGAGAAGAATTATTTCACAACAAAAATAAATTGAAAGAAAGAGCCAAACTAAAGAAAGCTTATTGAAGGGTTTTAATTATTTATCCAATTCCTGGATCTGGACAGCAGTACATAGAGTGTTGTCCTACTCCCAAGCTTCTTTTGACAATTTCAACATGGATCACATGGGAAGTAAGTTTTAAGTTGATAGCCCCAAGTTCTTGCTTTCTGCAACATGCCCTCTTATATCCATATAGACCATCATCAGGAGACATTAAAAATAGGACCTCAGATTTACACAAAGATAAAAGGGAAATGGAAAGGCATACTTACTGGGAACAATCACAAATACAATGATTATTTTTCATCTGGGACTGTGCCCAATACTATCATCATGAACTTGCAACTCAGCCAATGAAGTCAGTAACGCTAGGTGACCTACTGTTGACATTTTTCAGCAAATGAATTCAGAATTCTGCTATTCTAATAGGAGCAGCAACGAATACTTGAAAATGCATAGTATGAGTATATTCACTACCATCTTCTCATTTTGAAACCCCTGAATTGATCTTCCATTTTCAGAAAGTATCCCTGAACCCCAAATACTAGATGAACCACACAATGTAGATCAATAGATTTTTCAAGTGCAATAATTGTTTCTCTCTGGGAGATTCCCATCAGTCCCAGAAGGAAGGACACTCTGATTGACCTCAAGGAACACAGCAGATGTGGATAAGCTGTGTGTGCTTCCGACCTTATCAGAAGAAAGCCAGGCCTTGAAAATCACAGGGGAACACCATGGGTATGTGTATGTGGGCTGTGGGAAACCAAACAGCTGGTCAAGCATATACTGTCTTTAAAAGCCAACCAAACCAAAGAAGGCAGACTACAGGAAGGGAAATTAGAAAAAAAGAAATGTGTGCTTTAACAATATTTCTTTATGTTTAAAAACATTGCCAGGAAATAATAAAATTAATGGAAACAGATGAGGTATGCTGTAAGCATTCAGATTTCTTAATGTACTAGTTAGCAGAAAAGATTTTCTAAATAAAATCCTGTTGGCCCACTTGCTTAAGCTCCTGGTGACAGAGGAGAAGTTTGCTCTGTTACTTTGAATGCTACATTTCTTATTCAGCTCTACAGCCAAATAAGATGGCAGGAAGAGGGTGGACAACCAGCAAAATTGACTTTTCATTTTTAAGCTAATAGATTAAAATTAAGAGACAGAGTAAGAGAGGAAGAAAGAAAAGAAGGAAGGAAAGAGGGAGGGAGGAAGTGGAATCTAGGAGACACTCAGGGAAGTCTTGACTTTGAAATAGGAGGAGTTTTTAGCTCCACTAAACCACTACCCAATGCTAATGAGGCCAGACTGGGGCAAATGCAATCCCTGGTTCCCTGCCAGAAACCAGAACAAGAAATGGAGCTTATTGTTACTACAGAAGAATTACAAGCAGCTGCACCCTGACATCTCTGAGGAAGCAGCATGTGATCCTGGGCAAAGCACAGTGGTGAGAGCTCATGAAGCAGGTTTTTACAATTTCAGGTTAAAATTATTCCAACTCTGCAGCAAAACCATGCACTAGTGAACAAACAGAATGGGTGCAGAGACATGAAAGTAAGCCCTGCTCTATGTGCCAGGAGAGAACCTAAAGGAAACCCAGAGGTGCCTTCTAAGGACTCACAGCAGATGGTGCCTAACAGAAAATTTGAAACTTCAACATCCCTCTTATAAACTCCTCAGAAATCAGTTCAAGATCTATAATAATTTTCATTCATTCATTCATCCAGCTAGTGTTTAAGACAGGCCTACTATGTGCCAAGTACTGTACTAGGTACTAGAGATATAAGAACAAAATAAGACAAGGATCCTTGCCTTTGGAGCTCACAGCTCAACAGAGCAGAAAACCATGGCAGTAATTCACTACATTCCAGTGTACTGGGTAGATGGTGGTTAAAGAAAGAGTTAAGGTGATGGAATTGAAGAGTGGGTAGATGAAAAAGCAAAGGTCAGGAGATGGAAAGGGGTGATCCTGACACCTTCAGGTAGCTACAAAGAGTTAATTTAAACTCTATTAAACTCTGATTTTGGATACCTCGAAGTAAACGATGCACAGTCCCCAACAAGCCCAGAACACACCACTCCCTGTTGCCTAACACTGGGCCAGAGGATCACATTTATGTTACCTGGCTAGCCTCTGGCTCCACTGGCATTTGAGTGTATGATTCCTGAGTTAGGTCAAGACCAGGGACATACTACCTACTCCTACAGGTCAATTGCCAACATGTGAGGAGTTTTTTACTGTCAAAATAATTGGGAGGTGCTACTGGAAGTTATGACCCAGGACCTGGAATGTTCCACATCCTGCAATGCCTGGGACTTTGCTCACAAGGAAGACACGCCTATCCCAAACACCCATCTTAGAGAGACCTTGGGCCAGATCGTGTCATGCTATAACATTTGCACTTTAATAATCATTGCCAGGCTCTACTTGAATTATTAACTTTTCTAAGTGACTGATAAGAGAACACACACATACACACACAAACACACAAAGAAAAGAATTCCACAGAGAACCTTTGTTTATAATTGATGCTGAGAAAGAGACAACATTTGAAAGAAAGGCAATATTTTCTTCGCTGAACTAGTAGCAGTATCTGGCTTCATAACAAAGAGAGTCTTTGTAAAACCAAGATGTTCCTTCCCGGTGTGACTTCATACCAGCACCCTCATTAGAGAAGCCAGAAGGAAAGCTAACCAAAACCATTTTAGAGAGGTTAGCTTTCACATGTGAGATTTCTGGCATCACCCTCCTTTTTTTTATAAATATAAATTTATTTATTTTAATTGGAGGCTAATTACTTTACAATATTGTAGTGGTTTTGCATACGTTGACATGAATCCGCCATGGGTGTACATGTGTTCCCCATCCTGAACCCCCCTCCCACCTCCCCATCACCCTCCTTTTGATGGTAGCAAATGTTGTACTGGGGATGAGGGGTTACCATTGGACACATACATCAGAACGGTGTCATGGAAACACTTCTGGTTAACCACACAGGACACAGACCACAATGGGGACGGTTCAGAGCCACTAAGGTTGACTCTCACTATTTCTATGGTCTTTCTCCAGTGCAAATTCCAAGAAAAGTGTTAGTCGCTCAGTTGTGTCCAACACTTTGAGACCCATGGACCATAGCCTGCCAGGCTCCTCTGTCCATGGAATTCTCCAGGCAAGAACACTAGAGTGGGTAGCCATTCCCTTATCCAAAGGATCTCCCTGACTCAGGGATCAAACCCAGGTCTCTTGCATTGCAGGCAGGTTCTCTACTGTCTGAGCCACTAAGGAGGCCCAAATTCCAGAGAAATTACGATTGTAATACTGTATGCAACTTCCAAGAGTGCGCAGAAAAGGATGGATGATGTGTATCCTGAAATTCCAAGGCAAGTTGTGAATACTTTATACAGACTTCCCAACTCTACAGAAAGAGATGAGGGAAGGTCTGCTCTCCCAGGGATGATCCTAGGCAGTGACTGCCAAGGAGTATAGTCTTTGTGAAATACATGAAGCCAGACAACAATTCTGTGACCAAACCATTGTTTTTCTTTTTCAGCAGGTTAAATAGGCAGGGAAATGAGACAGAAATGGGTCTTCACATACTTGTAATCATTAAAGAGCTGCAAGGGGGAATTTTTAAGTTGCAATGGTACAAGTTTTCCACTAGGATTTCTGACTAAAACATAAAATCACAACTGCTGTGTATCATCCCCTGCTACCTTCACTATCAATCTTTTGAAAATTTGTTGTTATTCAGTTGTGTCCAACACTTTGCAACCCCATGGACCATATAGCCCACCAGGCTCCTCTGTCCATGGAATTTTCCCACACAAAAATACTGGATTTGGTTGCCACTTCCTTTTCCAGGGTATCTTCCCAGACCAGGGACTGAACCTGCGTCTCCCGAAGGTAGATTCTTTACTTACCACTAAGACACCAGGGAAGCTCTTTCAAAATCTAGCCCATTCTTAATGCCTCCCCTGCCCCCTCCCTCCTCCCCCTCCCCCACCCCCACCCCCCACCGGCTCTTATTTCCACTCTCATTAGTCTTGCTTCTGCTCCTGGGAGGATTCTCATACTACATTCACTAAGGAGTCAACTCACAGCCCAGGGGCCCCTTTCATTCTCACTGTACCTGATGCTTTTTTTTTTTTTTCCAAATTCATTCATTCATGCAGGGTTTACTGAGATACCACTAGATGCAGGCATTATTCTATACCTGGGTGAAAACAGCAATGGACAAGACAGGCAAGGTTCCAGCTCTCATGGAACTTAGAGTCTAATGAGGTGGAAGGGAGATAAAGAACAGGATCTAATCAGCTAGCAAAAAGTCTACAAAGACAGTCAGACAGGGTACTAGGCTAGAGATTGACAAAGGAGGGGACTATGAAAGATAAAGGAGCTTCTGGGTACTGGGGCCAGATAACCTGAATTCATATCCTGGCTCTGCCGCTAATTAGCTATGTGATCTTAGAGCTGTGTCACTTCTTTGCCCCAATTTCCTGGCCTATGAAGTGAAAATAATAACACTACACGTCTTACGGGGTTTTCCTGAGGGTTAATGAATTGGTAAGTGATTTCTAAAGTGCATAGAACAGTGCCTGCCATTAACTGAGAGCTCAGTAACTGTTAACTACTGATTCATCACTTATATTACTATTCTAATTATTATATTGGGTGGCGAAAAAAGGCCCATCTGAGGAGGTGGCATCTGAGCTAAAACCTAAATTATGAGTAGAAACTAGCAGGAAAGATTCGGGGGAAGATCATTCCAGGCTAAAGGAAAACTAAGCTGGGGAATAGCTTGAGAAGTTCCCAGGAAAAGTAGAAAGGGTAGTGTGATGGAAACATGGTAGATAATGGGAAAAGTGAGGAGAAGTGAAGTCGAAAGTGGTAAGCAGGGCTAAGTCTAGTGGGGCCTTATAAGTCAGAGAATGCCTCTCTCTTTTGCCAGTAACTGAAAAATTTGCCCATCCACATGGACTGTGGTCCCCATAGAGGCAACCCACAACAGAACATAATCAGCAGCATTCAAGTAGAGCTTTGTGTCTTACTGACAATCACAAAATGTTAGACAGGTGGTCAAAGGACTTGATGTGATCCTTACTGGTTAAGTAACATAAGTGACTTAACTTGTATACATTTGTTTCACAATCTGCAAAATAAAATAGATTAAATTAGATGATCTCAAATTTCTGTCTAATCTGTGATTTTACATCTCCTTTCTTGACTTCCCACTAGATATGAAAACAGATCTAGGCTGGTAGAGGTATTGCATACTTTGTAGAAAGTCTTGTTCTGTCTTTACTTATCCTACTAATGGGTATGTTGATTAGGACATATTAACCTTCTCAAGCTATATTATTATATGAAAGTAAAAATAACAACCAAACTCTGCCTCCTCTAAAACTGTGATTTTGCAAGAAAATCTTATCTTCTGACAAGAGATCCCAACCCAGAGGTTTCTCACTCCTTCCTGTGTGAGATTAATAGCAAACACCTTGTCATAAACATTTTTGAAAGGTCAGAGATGGCAACAATTTTGCTAAGGAGGTAAATAGTCAAATAAAGCATTGCCTTAGTAATTCCATGGAGAAGGCAATGGCAACCCACTCCAGTGTTCTTGCCTGGAGAATCCCAGGGACGGCGGAGCCTGGTCGGCTGCCATCTAAGGGGTCGCACAGAGTCGGACATGACTGAAGCGATTTAGCAGCAGCAGCAGCAGTAATTCCAGGGCTTCGAAAAATTGCATAAGTCTGATCAATAATGAAGCACTCAAAAGGGATTGTGGGATAAAGGGCGGTCCTTTTGAGGTGTTAAAAACTTACCTAAGTCATTTTTTTCCCCGACACATTTTGCATCGCAGCCAACACGGGAAACTTAACAGTAGATTCATACCTACAATGTTAGAAAAGTAATATTCTGACCATGAAGCAAAAGATTATTCTAGGTTAAAGAAGTAAATAATAGTAGGCATAAGGAGTTTTGCAAAAGTCAAGGTAAGAACATTTTCCCTCTGCAATAAATCAACTATGATTATTGAGCTCAAATTTTTAATGTTATTTTAGGTTGTTTGTATTATTGACATTTAATCTTTATCCTAGCACAAACTACAGGAGTTCAAAGGAAACTAATTTATTCCTAAAATGTATATGTTTGTATTTTAGATGTACCTTAGAAATAATATGTTTTATTCATATGTTATTATCTATTGCTCTTAAGAGTAAATTTAACATTTTGCCCTTTGAAGAAATAGGTTTCTCTTTCTGAAATTTTCATTGTAAATATTAATTTTTTTGATGAAAGCATTTTCAGTCCTTATGGCAGAATTTACATTTCTGGCAAAAGTATTTTATCATTTAAACTGCATTATACATTATCTATTATCTGCTCATACTAAGAAAACTCTGTCGTTTGTTGTGGCCAGTCACTTAGTCCAGTCTGACTCTTTGCGACCCCATGGACTGTAGCCTGCCAGGCTCTTCTGTCCATGGAATTTTCCAGGCAAGAACACTGGAGTGGGTTTCCATTTCCTTCTCCACTATTGTCTGTTAGTGTTGACTAAACAATCAATAGAATCTAAATGAAATCAGAATAAACTGAAACAAATAAGCAGTTGAAATTCAGAGAAATTGAGACCATGTTCACTTTCAAAGTGTTGCCTTTGTGAGAACTTGTTTCTGCCTAAAAGATCTAATTTATCTTTTTAAGGCCATCAAAGTTAATAATGGATGACATGTCTTATAGCTTCAGTGATGCAGAAACTTGTCGATAACACAGAGAATTTAGAAACCAATTCATCAATTCATAATTTTTAATTGGACCATGGATGTTTAATTTTAAGTCATTAGACTCTGCAATAACAAAACCCTACAAATAGAGAGCTAATTAATACAGAAATGGGTAACTGTCCCCTGTCTCTTCAATGGACAACTCAGAATTTCTGTTCTGCCTCATAACAGGTAGTGGTACTTTTCACTTTGAGTCCTTTTGGGGGCAGTGGGGCTAAGTTGTGTGGAATGGGAGAAAGTAAAGTAAAAAAAAAAGAAGAAGAAGAATAGGGTCTATCTATAATACATATTATTATATGTATAGTTATATAATTAGAGGCCTACATGAAGATTCCCTGGATAAAGGCATGGCAACCCACTCCAGTATTCGTGCCTGGAGAGTCCCTTGAACAGAGAAGCCTGGCGGGCTACAGTCCATGGGGTCACAAAGAGTCCGACACGACTGAGCAACTAAGCGCAGCACAGCACATATATAAGTTTATATCATTGTACATGTATAGTTATGAAATATTTATACTTGTATTTCTACATTTAACATTTTTATATATCTCTTTATATTCTGTTATTCATGTGTATATGTCACAGATACCTCTCTCCCAATACCTACAATGAATCCAATATGTTCTGGGCTTTTCCCTTCTTTCCTTATTCAGAGGGGAGCTAGGGTGATTAAAGGATTTCTCCACATCTCAGTTTTGCAGGTACTGGTAATGTTGCACCCCTGCCCACATATTTGCATATAGATATTCTATTGTTTATTGGATGTCCACACTGGAAGGGATCTTAGTGATTATCTGGTGCACCTCACCCACTTCATAACTGGGATACCAGAGGCTCCGGGACATTGAGAGACCTGTCCAAAGTCACACAGCCCATTAGAGACAGTCTGTCAGCCTCCTGACTCCCACACCCAGCAATCAGTCCACTCCAGCAAGCTTCTCTAGTCTCCCCTGCCCAAGAGAACACATCTTCTGACATTCACAATAGAGAAATTAATGAGTCTGCAAGTTAAAGATTCTTTTTAAACAAATTGGTTCATTATTATTTAATTGAGAAGGCTTCAGAGCAATAAAGGGCTTGCTTACCAAAACTAGATAAGCAGCTCATGCAACACTGAGCTTGAGAAATGCTGAAACTGTCACAAGTCAATAAGTGCTGCCTTTCTGTTTGATAAATGCCACCCAATAGCTTCAGAAGTATCAGAAACTAATGGTGTCCCAGCACTCTGTAGGCATACATTAATGGGATCAGGAGCATAAAATATAAACAATAATGTACATATTGATTGTTCCAGACACTTGAAGCCCAACAAACATTTGAAAGGTCAGTCATTTTACTTGCATCAGATTACAGATAAGTCATTTGCTTAAAGTTGGAAACTTGGCTCTCCATGTACATTTTGCTTATGACCTATAAACTAAGTCAGCCATACCTCTTTTAGCCTCCTTAGGTTGTCTAGCATGAAAAATAGTCCATTTAAGTGCCTAACTCCATAAAGCGTATACAAATAAGTGACAACATACACATTGCCAGGAAGGCTATTGTGTGGGAGAAATTTATTTGGTAGGCTGAATAAATAGCAAGAAACAGCATTTTATTCTGACAGAATGTATTGAAAGTTTTCTGTAAGTCAATTGCTATATGAGCTTACAAATGAGTATGTATGCTTTCAGGATTTTTCAAGAATGCACAAGATGAGGAAGTACAATGTCATAATTACTTTCACGTAAAAACTAAAATTTGGTTTGACCAGTTCACACTAGAGTTCATCCCCCCCATCCCGCCTTTTTTTGGGCAATGAAGGATTTATTCCTTCATTTTAAAATTTTAGAATTTTAAAATTTGAAGGTTGTGTGGATATCCATGTAGCAGAGATGTCCCTTTACTGGCACTTTCTCACCCAAAGGTAACTTCCTCCAGAGTCAGGCTTTTGTCTAGCAGGCCCTCTGGTCCTCTATGTCTGGATAAACTGGATGGTAGAAGACAGTTCCCAATCCCACAGTCCCAGCTCCTTCCCTGAAGTGATAGATCCCTCTTTAGAGTCAATATCCCACTGTTGACTTTAAAAAAATGGCAAGAGGTACTTTGAAAGAATGAAAGAAAGACTTGCGATTTATGCCCCCTTTAGAAGCAGAGGCAAGACTTGGAAGTATGCCGCCTCCCCTTTAACAAAGCCTCCAATTATCCTAATCTTGGAGAGCTCCTTCATTCTCTGCTAAGAAAGATTGTCAGGGTAAGGAAGAAGCTCCCGCTGAATAGAGGGGTTGGGTGGTGTTGGGGGAGGGGGCAAACCTGGACATTGTCCTCTATAAGAGGACTTGCAAAATTACTAGAATTTCCTCTGACAGAAGATAGTTCTCTATTTGTGAAACAGTGAAAATACACCTGCCTTTAGGCTGACAGTTTTAATCCGAATTATTTTCATCTCTTTCTTTTGAGTTAGATGACCAGATTTCCTTTTTCTGAATTTTGCATTATATAGATCTTTTACACTGATCTGTCCATAATTCTACAATAGCCAAAACCAGCCATTTTGGAAATCAGATTTCCTTACTCACGGATCATACTAGTTTTAAAAACACTTTTTAAACTCATATAATACTCATTAATAACTGATAGCCAGTATAAAATTACATTTTTAATTTATATTAAAAGACTTTAATTCTGATAATACAGTAGAATTTAAAATCTCAAAGGAAAATAATGGTGATTTATTTGGTAGCCAAATGACCCTGATTTTAATGTCAAAGACATCATTTTATAGTTTTCTAATAATTATTTATAGAAGATAATATTTTATTTTCAAATATATATAAAACCTTAAGTGAACCAAAGGAATTAATAAATATCAGTTTACCCAAAACTCAATTATTTAGTTGATCAAGAAGGGAAGAACATTTCAAAGACAGACCTCTTGCTTCATGCTTTAGGCAGATTCACTGTGAATGCAGTTCCTAGATGTAAATTGTGTTCCATTAAATAAAGTAAATAAGTTTGGATTGCTGATTTTTCCTGCTATTTAGATTTGAAAAGTTTCCAAAAACCTAAATAGCTCTGATATCTTTTATCATAATCAAAGCTCAGTTTAGTCAATCATATTAATATTTGAGTGAAGAAAATTCAGGGCCTAAACAGTGATTACACTTCTGATAAATAAGTTATATTCTGAAATCCAGGCTGTAACTTCATTTTGTTTCGTCTAAATTTCATTTAAAACTACTAGGATGGAGGATGTTCATGAAAAAGAAAGCAGTCTTTAAGTGTAAACACTATCTCTTGGCATACCAAAATTGTATCTTTTAGTAAGTTCATGTTTAATTACATAAAATCTGCTGGTTAAGCATCCCCTGAAAGCATTTCTCTGTATTTCAAAAACAATTTTCAACATTTTAAATTTTAAACTGAGACATTTTTAAATGATCAATGAAAAAGAAGAAAAACTTTTGAGACAGAAGAATCCTACTTCCCCACTGCTTACAATAAATACAAAAAATGATGCAAGTTGTGTCTTTATTATATCAAAAACTATTCACACATCCAAAATGCAGGCTTATAAAACAGTTATATAGTTAATAGTTATCAAGACAGAGCCACTTGCACTGTCAACTTGAGGTAACTGCACAGTTCTACCAAAGAGATCTTCAGAGCAAAAATAAAAGTACATTTATCATATTCTATTGTGGAATCTTCCTTAAAAGCTACACTAATCTTTCAAAGTTCAGGTCTAAGACACAGACTATTTTTCCTCCAATCCCAACCCAGGATTCCTTCTTCTTGATCACGTAGCACGCAACTCTCTGGGCAAGAACTGCACAGGGCCCGAGGGCCATGTACCTCCAAGTACTGCTTATTACATTTCAGTTTTAGAAAAATTAAACTTGGCTATCTATGTCACATGAATTTCAAAGGACCATTCTCTGCCACAGTACCTAAACTCAAAGGACTTCCTCTTGACATGAGGCTCGTGGTGATGTGAAAAGGGAAATGAGAGTCCCTACTGGGACTCTGAACATCCTCACATTTGTGAGGCCAACTGCCACACTCCGGGCTTTTCTTGTTTCCTGACAAGGCTTGTCCCAGCACTCTCCTGGGAAGCTTTTGACAGTGATTGCAAACAACAGAAGCCAGCAGGGATGTGTAAGAACAGGTGCTGGAGCCTCCGGGGGCAGCCTGCGTGCAGAGAAAGGGCCTCCGCAGAGCAGCGCTGGGACATCCCACTTTGGAGGTGCCCTCTTGCCCTCAGTCATTGCAGGATCTTGCTTCTTTTCATGTAGCAGATGCTTGGAAAGATTTGTAACAATGCTTTATGCTTCTAAGTTGGTGCTGGCAGATTTTCTTGATCAGCTTTTAAGGGGAGCTTGGTGAAATCTCCAACAATATAAAACAAGGATGGAAAAGGTCATTTCATGGCTTTATGATCAGGTAAGAAAATGATGAATGAAAGAATGAAAGGCTAGGACTTTCCCTAGAAATAAATATTTCTCCATTATTTCAGGTTATTGCTTTATGCTTCCTACCATACCTCAGGAAAGGGGACATTCCTAGGTTCAAGGGATAGGGGCTCTCCAGCATTCAAGAAGAAACATAGCAGATAACATATCTTCCACAAATCAGTTCAGTTCAGTCCCTTAGTTGTGTCCAACTCTTTGCAACCCCATGGACTGCAGGATGCCAAGCCTCCCTATCCATCACCAACTCCCAGAGCTTGCTCAAACTCATGTCCATCAAGTCAGTGATGCCATCCAACCATCTCATCCTCTGTCACCCCTTCTCCTCCAGCCTTCAATCTTGCCCAGCATCAGGGTCTTTTCCAATGAGTCAGTTCTTCACATCATGTGGCCAAAGTGTTGGAGTTTCAGCTTCCACAAATAGGTGGGGAATATTCACAAACTATATTGCCTAGTAGACCCCACTTCAGGAGCATCTGGCTAGCTACTATTAATCCTTATTCTTTTCACTTATTGAAACTGCTCCATGAGCAGGGTGCTCTGTACCATGGGGACAATCATCTGTGTGAATGAATGACCACTTGGAGTGGCTGCTATCGCCAGCTTCTAAAGGTGTGGCCTATGTGGTCCATGGCCCTAGCAGCATTAGGCATTGCCTGGGAGCTTGTAGGAAATGTAAAACTCCCAGGCTACCTCAGACCTATTAAAACAGAATTTAACAGAATTCCCAGATGATTCACATACAGATTCAAGTCTGAGACACACTGCACTATAGCTTCTTAGGGCGGCTCAGTGTTCAGGATCCAGAGCAAGACACTACCCTACACCAGAGCTTTGATTAGCATTGCTCCAGGAGCACCTGCATGCATTATCTAAGCCTCAGACTCCCCAGAGAACAGGGGCAAAAACCAGTGGATCCATGTTGCAGTTGAGGAGGCCAAAGCCAACCAATATATGATTGGGGGGCAGGACTTGAACTCCGAACTTCTAAATTCTAGACTTCATTTTGTTTTCAAGATTTTGGATCATTTTTATTATCATTATTCTAAATTCTTTTTCAGGTAGATTCCCTATCTCCTCCTCTTTTGTTTGGCTTGGTGGGCATTTTTCATGTTCCTTTACCTGCTGGGTATTTCTCTGCCTTTTCATCTTATTTAGATTGCTGTGTTTGGGGTGACCTTTCTGTATTCTGGTAGTCTGTGGTTCCTTTTTACTGTGGAGGTTTCTCCCAGTGGGTGGGGTTGGACGATTGTCTTGTCAAGGTTTCCTGGTTAGGGAAGCTTGCGTCGGTGTTCTGGTGGGTGGAGGTGGGAGGGGGGTTCAGGATGGGGAATACATGTACACCCCTGGCTGATTCATGTCAATGTATGGCAGAAACCACTACAATACTGTAAAGTAATTAGCCTCCAACTAATAAAAATAAAGGAAAAAAAAGAAAATTAGACTTCAGCCTTCTTGCTGCCTCATCTGGTCCCTAAGGAATGACTGGCTCTTTCACATCTGAGCCTTGAGAATTTTTTTCCCATTGGCATCATTGGTATAGTAGGAAGAAGACTCCAAACCTTGGTTCTGTCATTGCTCATCCTCATGATCTTCAATAAATCATTTCTTAAAAAAAAAAAAAAAAAAGATTGGAAGCCCAACAAAACAAAGGGCATTTCTAAAATAAAATTAATAAAATAAAAATTAAAAATTAGCATGATGATTTAGCAATAAATAGCAAATATTACAAAATTTTCAAGTTCTAATTTTTGAAATGTATCCTAAGAAAATATTCTCAAAGAAGAAAATGTTAAAGGTACCAAAATGGTTGCTAGATTATTATTTATGATAGAAAAATACTGAAAGCAACCAAAATACACTATGATCAGGATATAGCTAATTATGGGACATTTATTCATTTATATTCACCAAGGCTTAGCAGTAATATGAAAACTTCTGGTAAAATGTCAAGAGAAAAAGCAGGTTATAAAATTGTGATACACGATGATTCCAACTAAGTATAGATAGGTACACTTCTAGGAAAAAAATAAGGAAAACATATATGAAAGTTATCATACTCTAACAGTATAAACAGGATATAGATGATAATTTTCCAAAATTTTAGTAGTTATTAAATTGTTTTTATCATTTCTTTAAAAGAAAATAAATATTATGAAAAGGAAATGAAAACAAATATAGTAACCAGAAGCCCTCAAACAGTTACTATGAAAGTGAAAGTGAAAGTCGTCTGTCGTGTCCAGTTCTTTGCAACCCCATGGACTATACAGTCCATGGAATTCTCCAGGCCAGAAAATACTGGAATGAGTAGTCTTTCCCTTCTCCAGGGGATCTTCACAACCCAGATGTCCCGCATTGCAGGTGGATTCTTTACCAGCTGAGCCACAAGGGAAGCCCAAGAATATTGGAATGGGTAACCTATCCTTTCTCCAGCGGATCTTCCCAACACAGGAATCCGATTGGGGTCTCCTGCACTGTTGGCGGTCTTTACCAACTGAGCTATCAGGGAATAATTTATCATTAAATCTGGCTCTAAACTCCATAGATGATAATAATAACAAAAAGGAACAATTACTGAGCTCTGTGCTCAGCCCTGTGCTAAAGGCCTCATCAGATTGCTCATGAAATCCTCTGAAGTCAGTAGTAATATCATCTCCATTGTTATAGATGAGAAAACCAGAATACACAGCACTCAGCCTCTTCGAAACTCAGTTTCTTCTTCTGTGAAACAGAGAGAGTAATAATATTCACCTTGCAGTTTTCTTTTGAGGATTAAAAATATATTGGCTTTCTAATCTGTATGGTCTGTATAGAGGTCATCGAGAGAGTAGAAACTAAATGGTTGTAGGGGATGGGGGAGCACTCCACTTTTCTGTCAAGGTGGGGACAGAAATAGCTCTCTGATTGTGCTGGCCTTTACAGACTGTCACCATGCAAGGCTGCCTGCTTTGCAGAGGGCACAGGTTTAGGTGGCATCCTCCAACACTCCTGAAGCAATATTATTTTCAATGCCTACATGCCAAGCAGCAGACATCCAGGCTGCATTTGAAGGTGGGATAGTTTCGCTAGTAATACCTGACCTAGGAATCAGGAGAAATGGACTCTGAACCTAGCCATGTCATTTCTCAGGCCTCAGCTGCCCCATCTGTACAATGGGAACATGTGTTGGTTTTGCTCACTCAGTAAGTTTGGCTCACTGGTCAGCCCCTCCAGTCAAGGTTCCACTCTTGCCCAGTCAATTCTTTACCCACATGGCTACCAAAGTGGTCATCTCAGAACCAAATCTTATTGCATTACCACATGGCTATGCTGCTTCAAACAATCCACTTGCCTCCGCGGCTTTTAGAACAATCCCAACCACCTCAAGCACAGCCCTCATGGCCCTGTGAGGCCTGGCCTGCCCTGGGACCCTCCAGGTCATCTCCAACACCGCCCTCACCCCAGGTGCCTTTCACTGGCTCGTGCGTCCTCTGCCTCTGCCCAAGCTGTCCCCTTGGCCTGAGCATCTCTCTCCTCTGCCCTTCCCCAGAGCACCTCAGCTCAATCAATTTTCTCAGGGAGCTTCTCTGACAGGAAAAGCTCACCCTGCGGTACTCACTCATAGCTCCACATCTCCTTCCCTCATGCCACTTAGGGCACTTGTAATTTTATAACATTTGCATGATTCTATAATTAATGTCCCTGTTTGTCCTATTGTCACCTCACCTGCTAAAACACAGCTTCCCTGAATGTAGCGCCTTTTTTGTCTCCCCTACTCTTAGCACATAACAAATCCTTGAGAAATCTTTGTTGAATGACTGAGTGAATATTGTCTTCTCTGTCTCCCCCCCCCCACAAATTATCAAAGAGCTGTGTACCCTAGCAGATGCCAAAAAAATCCAGTAGGTGTGAGATGACTACAGACGTAACAATATACATGACACCTAGACTCCACTCCTTCACAAAAAAAATGAAATAAAAGGAAACAAAAAAAGAAAGGAAAAGCTACTATGCCAGATCAGCTAGTAAGAAGTGAGTGAAGTGAAGCCACTCAGTCATGTCCGACTCTTTGGTGACCCCACGGACTGCAGCCCACCAGGCTCCTCAGTCCATGGAATTTTTCAGGCAAGAATACTGGAGTGGGTTAACAAAAGTCAATGCAAAAAACATTTCACAAACTCTAAACTTCAGTGTGGGACTTCCCAGGTGGTGCTAGGATAAAGAACCTACTTCCTAATGCAGGAGGCTTTAAGACATGTGGATTTGATCCCTGGGTTGGGAAGATCCCCTGGAGGAGGGCATGTCAACCCACTGCAGTACTCTTGCCTAGAGAATTCCATGGACAGAGGAGCCTGGTGGGTGGGCTACACACCATAGGGTCGCAGTCAGACATGACTACAGCGACTTAGCACACACGCAGACAAACTTCAGTATAAATGTAAGTTCTTAACTCTATACTTTATAGGAACAGCTACAGCATAAATATATACATATTGTGTGTGTGTACACACATATATATATGCATATATATATATGCAGTATAAATATATACAATAAACTATAAAATATAGGATATAATTGTTACTGACAGACTATAGAGCAAATCATTAAGTTAAAGTCTCTGGAAAGATTTAAGCACAGTCAAATCCCATTGAAACATGACTTTTTTTAAAAACCAAGGTTTGGATAAACCACAGGGTAGAACTGTCGGGGTCTCAGTTTCTTCATCTTTGTGATAAATGGTTGCATTAAATATTCCTTAAGTAAGTAAGTAAGTGAAGTCACTCAGTCGTGTCTGACTCTTTGCGACCCCATGGACTGTAGCCTATCAGGCTCCTCCATCCATGGGATTTTCCAGGCAAGAATACTGGACTGGGTTGCCATTTCCTTCTCCAGGAGATCTTCCCCACCCAGGGATCCAACCCAGGTCTCCCGCATTGTAGACAGAGGCTTTACCATCTGAGCCACCAGGGAAGTCTAAATGTTCCTTAACATCCCTTAAACTCTGAGATTCTGATATTAGACAATAAGCACATATCAGTGAAGATCAAGAAAGTCTACATGTACATGATGCAAAGCTATGCTACCCTGTGGACACTGACCAGCCTGCCTAGGTGAAACCCTGAGGACGCCCAGGTTTGCCTCACCTGTCCACACCCCTTCATATGGGAAGGTGCCTCCTTTCCTCCTCACCTTAGCTTCTCTTTGCTCTTAGAATAACTGTCAGCAAGAGTAATTTAAAGCCATGTGCTCTCTTTCCCTCAGGGCCTTTGCCTTTGAATCTTCTCTCTCAGTATTGTGAAAGTTGTTTCTTGCCCCAGGAGAAAGGATTTCAGGCATTAAGACACTGGTTTTTACCAAGTTTACCAAGTAGGGACTCAATCTACCAGCAAAGGCAGCTTCCTTCCCCAGCCTCTGAATGAGATCAGCTCTCCAATGTAGGACAAGTGAGGAAAGCTCAGAGAAGGGGCAAAGAAAGCCCCAATCAAATGTCACCTATTCACACTTTATTCAAATACATTTGGGTATATGTTCACTATCATATATGTGGCTGAAGTGTCTTGCAAAACTGATGCACAAAAAATTCAATCTTGTAATGTTAGAAACTGTGATTAATTAACTAGTTTTGACATTGCAAGATTTTCTTGATCACTTTAACAAAATCACTCTCTGAGCATGCAACTTATTTAAAATATTTTATATAGAGCATTTCAAGCATTTGTATGTAAGGGTTCCCAAATCTCTATAAAAAATACATATGACACATTGAGCAAAATGTAAAATGTAAAAGTACACATTTGTGTAAATATAACCACTAATTAATTAAAGTATGTGTTCACAATGTCTTCTTGATGATGTAATTATCCATTAAGCAATGAACAAATACTTGCTATAGTATATTACATCTAGTACACAGAGTTTATATAGGATTATCATGACATAATATCTTAAATAACTACTTTTTAGAATTTGTGAAGATTAGAAGAAAAATTAGATAAAACAAAGAATAAGTTTAAAGAATAAAGCATAAAATTTAACTAAAAATTAAAACTGGGAATAATTCTACTAAAGACCTCACTTTCTTCTACTCTTAATTTCTAAACTTCTAGTATGATTCTGTGTTTATGGGAACTTTTTCTAAATTGCTTAGTGAACTGTGTGTGCTAGAAATGACATTCTAAATTTAAAGATTTTAAATAGATACATAAAATTATTTATTAAATATACAAAAATTTTAAGTGCAATGCAAAATAAATCTGTACTTCAAAAATAAGTATCATTTTGGTAGCACTTAATCACAAGCAATGTCATTTCTAACTCCTTTATGCTATCAATAGAGATTCTGTCTTCTATATGAGTGCAACATGAACTATAATACCATGCTTGGTTTAATTGATTACACTATAATAAGGCTTGTTAATTTTTTAGAATTTATTATGCTAGAGAGAGGGGAAGACAATGTGTTCTGAATGGGATTTCTTTTTATGAAGAGTTTAACTCAGCAAAATCTTTACTTTTGGAAAGAAGCAGCAAATGTGTTTTTATATGTGTTTAATTAGATGACATTGAGGAAAACAAAGAATCCTGAGGGTTAAGAACTTTCTAAATCATTTATCATTTGAACCAGGGTTGTCAAAACCATACCAAATGATGTACAATTTCCTTATTTTGTAGCATTTGTTGCTGGAGTGTAATTCTGGAGCTCCTCAATACACACTCTCTTCTGTTGCTAATCATTAAGAAAGAACATGGTATACAGAATTCAGTTCACTCAAATTTGGTAGATTGCAGAGTGAATTTCTTACCCCAACGTTACTGTTACCATGCACATAAGTTTAACTGTAGCTAGTGACTTTCATTCATCGCTTTTTAGCATCTTATAGTAAAGGCGCGGAAAAGGAGGAGGGAATAAAGCTTTGACAGATGGTACTCAGCGTTTGACTCCCGCTGAGCTCAGCAGGACCTGTGGTTTCCAAGGTTAAGGCTGTCAAAATGGCTGTGTCTATCAAGTGAATAACAAAGTGTAGACTGCCCGTCCGTTTCCTATACAAAACTTAGATTTCACGTGCCATTATTGTTGGTCTTTCTGCTGATTCAATAACTTCTGAGAAGAACTGAGGATTCTGATGCAACCTCACTATTTATGAAACTACTTGGAGAGGGAATTCTCAAGGGCTGAAAGAGGTAGGCTAAGATCTGATCTCTTTAGTTTTTCTCTCAGGTTTCATGACTTGAAAAGGATTCAAAAGCCACCAAAGGTTCCCTTTTGGCTAAATGCTAAATGTGAATCTTTCGAAATGAACTTAATGATGTCTCTCTCTCTCTCAAAAGGGTAAAAATATTTTTATTGAGAATCCTTGAGGTGGTGGGTACTTGTTCAATTAGAAATATTGAGAATGAAAAGGAAAACATTTCTGTTATGAAATACATTGCTGTGTTTAGATGTGCTTTTTGGGGACTATTTCTCACCTTTCATAGCTCTTAATATTAAAACCACCCCCTGTTTTCCCCCACCTTTGTCTAGAGTCTTCAGATAGTCAGAGAAAGTCTCTAGTGCTGAAAGATAAGAGAGCTGAATAATGTCATCAAAATTTTTATTTTGTCTTGTGCTGTTACACCTATTTTTCTTGGTAAGTCATGTTTTTCTTTATGTGTATTTTGTGATCTCAAGATTGTTGTTGAGCTTGTGGGATTCAAATAAAAGGCCTGTTGTAGGATTCATAAACCCAAACTTTTTATTAAGATAACACTGAAAGGAGGATTGTGGTAGTGTCTCTAAGCTAATAATTGTACTTCAATGTTTAATTTATAACATTTAAGGTAAAACTTCTGATTGTTATTTTAAAAGGACAAAATAAAATTAAAATGTGGCCTTTTGAAAGTAACAGAGTTGGACACATTTTAATCTTGTCCTGCTACTAAGCATTTTCTTTGCTATTTTTGACAAGCTGAGAAAAGAAGTACATATCTTATCTCTTTTATGACTCTGGCTTAAGCAGATACATTCACCCATGTGGTGACTATTCCCTAGTAGCTATCTGAAAGAAGACTTTCTTGCTACAATATAGTTGAAGAATTTTCTTCAGCAAATATTTAGTTTATATAAGTCCCTTGGTCATAATGAAAATGTTACTTGAAAGAATAGCTATTATTATTTCCAGTACATTTACTTCAAATGTTAAAAAAAAAATGTTTTGAAGTATTTTTCTTCTTCTACTTAAAAAATCTCCAATCCAGCAGTCACTTCTCAGAGACACTGCATAGCATATATTCAGTAAATGTTACTGAATGGAATTTAAAAGGATATTAAATACTGAATGAAAGGGATCTTTGAATTGAAATAAAAAGGAAACAACTTTTACATCTGATTGCTATAAGAAATCATCAAATGCCAATTTAGCATAAACCCTTTTCCAGTTGCACTTGCTTTTTTATCCTGGGAATATATGTTGTTTTTAACATCTCTGTAGATGATAACAGTAATTAAACAGAAATCTGGAAAAGAAAATTCCAAACCAAGATGAATTTTCTTCTTTTTCTCTCTCTACCTTTTCTCTTACTTTGTTCAATAAGGCAGTTTCTAAGCTTCTTTCTAACAGCTTAGACCATCCCCCAAAGGAGGTTTTGTTAATGGCAAACTTGCTGAATCAAATTTGCTTTTCATGTGTTTGCATTTTTTTTGAAGAGTCTCTGTGGGGTTTCGACATGTGTCTGTGAGAAAAGTGTGCTTCTGTAATTTCATCCGAGTCCATAAACTATAAGTCCCTGGAAATTAAGTCCATCCTTGGCTGGAAATCAGCAATCTTAGAGGAAAGAAACAGAACTAAAACAGACACGATGTTCAAGAACTGCCACTGCATTCTTAGCCATCCAGAAAAACCTAACCCAACCCACAGCATGGGCCCAGAACTCTGGGACCAAGAAGTCAAAACTTCCACATTAACTAATATAACTAATATCCTCCGACTGCACTAGACCCTTCAATTTTATTTAATCTTTAAGAGTTTTAAGTTGTAATAAAATACACACAGCATAAAATTTACCATCTTAACCATTTTTAAATATTCAGTGAGCAGTTAAATACATTCACATGTATTGTGAAATTGGTTGTGCAACCAATTTCCAGAATTCTTTTCATCTTGCAAAACTGAAACTATGTATTCATTTTTAAAAATTCCCCATTATTTCTTCTCCTCACTCCCTACCAGTCACCTCTCTACTCTCTTTTTTAATTTGACTACTTGAGATTATTCATGTAAGTGGAATTATACAGTATTTGCATTTTAGTGGCTGGCTTATTTCACTTAATATAATGTCCTCAAAATTCATCCATGTGTAGCATGTGTCAGAATTTCCTCCCTTTTTAAAGCTGAATAGTAGTCCAGTGTATGTATATATCACATTTTATTTATCCATTCATCCATGGATAGACACAATTGGAATTAAAAGCAAATTGGGTTGCTTCCACTTTTTGGCTATTGTGAATAATGCTGCTATGAACATGGGGATACGAGCTTCATTTGTTTTAGAATGTGACTACTTTGTGCTATAGAGTAAATAAAGACCACAACACACATTGTGTGAAGAATGGTAGAAAATGACAATAATAAAAAAAAAAAAAAAAACAACCAGTGTTGATCAAGTACTTACTATGCGCCAGACACTGTGCCATGCACATCATTGGTATTAACTCTGTGAGAGATGCACTATTAATGTTTTCACTTCCTAGAAGTGGAAACTAAAGCAGAGAGAGTTTGGTTAACTAGTCTAAAGTCACTCAGCTATTACGTCACTGGAATGCAAATCTGAGAAATAGGGGTGAGGGTCTCTTTACTTAGAGGAAGAAAGAAATCACAGACTTCATATTTATGGAGCCACAGCCAAGTAGTAAAGAACTCCTTGACCACTGAGTAGGGTATGACCTAGTGGAATAGAAGCCTAGTCAGATAGAAGCCAGAAAAACACAAAGATTTCTGTAACCATCTTGCTGCAGAACCCTCAGCAAGCAACTACCCTCTCTCTTCCTGCTCAGTGCCACAAAAGGGGAGGCAGGATTAGGTATATTATGGTCTGTGATTTTTTGACAATTCCTCATTCCAAATGAGATTTACTATCTAATATTTTATTACTTGGAGTATTATTTCACCTACTTGGAGATAAAGACATAATTAAAAATCTTTAAATGCATGCTTAAATCTCCAAATTTCAATAATAAATAGTCTTCTGATTCCCATTTCACTATATTCAAATTGTTCCTGGTAACCTGCTAACAAAACTATAAAGTAAGAATACAGTGACACAGTGCAACAGGAATGTGTAAGGTAAAATGAGCTTTCTCTTTCAGAGGGTCCCTAAGTGTGCCTATACAACATAAAAGTAAAGTGGAGAATTGTCAACAGTGCTCACTTAATATATATTCACATAATTAGGATCATATAGTCTCCCAAACTCCTGCCACCGAAGGAAAGAAGAGGGGCCAGTCTGAATGAATCCATGTTTTCTTCTTTGCAATAAAAATTTACCATTCCATAGTGTCTCCAGAAACAAAGCCTATACATAAGTACTCTCATCATTATAAACAGTTTCATCAGCTCTTTGCTTCTGTGGTTATGAGTTCAGGTTACAGATCTTTCTGTATTCATTTTCATTTTCAGAGCCTAGCCTGAACTCTTGCTTTAGTGATTGAATTGTACTCAAGGAAACAAACCCACTTTTTTTTAAGTTTTTAAAAAATTCTAAGGTCCTGGGGAAATCTGAATACTACTGATCTGATAATGTACAAGTGAGTGCACATTTGAAGACCCATGAAGACCCCTTACCAGAAAAACCCTTGCAAAGAGAAACCCTTGCAAGGCTAAAGAGAAGCCTTGAGTTGCAGTATTGTTTGAATTCTATGCCAATTAAGTGACAAATACTTATTTTACCAAAGTCCAGGTATTTCGAATAGAGTTCAGACAAATGATTGATCAGGATTGCATTTTTTCAGTGCTATCAGCAGATAAAGTTCAATATTAACTTAGAAGAATATTTTTGTTTACTATCAGCCAGAAATTTTAACAGGGTTGATTATTTATTTTAAACCAAATTATTACAATAGAAGCATCCTCCATATCCCAATTCATGAATTTGCTATTCTGACGGTAACTACCTTCAGCCAAGCTAGAGAATTCTGTGATTACATACTTTACCTTCCAACTGTGGTTTCAGAAGATGGGAGTTCTGCAAACCAGACAGAAGAGGGAGCTACCCATCTGGAAATTAACTGATCCTTTCAAAAACATGTCAAATAAATATAGAAGGAAATCCTAATATGATCAAGTCTTATCTTATTTGGTCTAATATTTTATAGCAATACTATAAATTTTCTACAAATTAAAAACAATAAAAAATACTACCAGCAAAGGCAAAAACAATGAGCTAAATAAATTAATGAAGAGACAGAATATACAAACCATTAAAAGGCCAATTTTAAATACACTGACACTTTATGGTCTGATCTCATATTTCATAGCAAAATATAAAATTAGAATACACTCTCAAGAGGCTGAAAAAATTTATTACTGCCATACACATCACTAATTTTACCTTTCCATACTTTACCATTTTTCTTGATCATAAAATGGAGCTCTGACTTTAAAACTGATAACATCTGGAAACAATGGCAAAATAGAAAACTGTTGGGCTGCATCTGTCTTGAAAATGCTATGTAATAAGATTTACTTAATATATTTGAAAGAAAAAAATGTTTTGTTCCCTAATTTGTTGCAACATCTGAAAGTTCATGAGGTTATGACCCCTCTTTAAGAAAGCATCTCCCACCACCTGCAAATACCCCAGGAAAAGCAGTTGGAAACAATAAAACACGTGCTAGTTAACTGTTACCAGGGAAACGGTTCTGGTTCACCAATCCCAGCGCCTGCGCTTCCCAGTGGCTTTGTCTGAGGGAGACATGCGCCAGCTGTTAGTGAATAACCATTGTTGTAGATCATCAGGAAATCACAGTCAGCAGGCAACCCAGCCCCACTGGAAGTTTATTTCTCATATTTGTTCATCACCAGGGCAATCCTCCACCTTTAAAACATCCCCTTAGGCTGTGCTAACTAAATAACGCCCTGCACTAACAGGATCACTTAAAGGAGGCAAGTTGCAAAATGGTCTTTTCTCGCAGTTGAACCGATTGCTAACTTTGATTCCAATTGCATCACCTTCCTGCCCTTTTCACTTTTCAGGGCAAATATCTGAAGCCACTGCTTCTTTGGGTGCTGCCTTCTTGCTGACTGGCTGCTCAGATATATACAAGCACCCACACACACCCAACAACCACCACCACTAAGAGTTTTCAGAAATAGTTGCCTTACCCCATCCTGGAGAGAGCAGCACCCCTGATAAATGAGAGATTCTGCAGAGGAAGTTGGGGTTGCCATCAGCGGAGGGTCTGAGAGGATAAAACTCTAGATTCCTGCCTCTCCAATACACACACTTAAAACCAGAACAGTCCCCACTTTTCCAGTTTTATATTTTTAAATAAATTTGTAGACGTTCTTTGAAACAAGATGGTAGGGTTTTTTTTGTTTGTTTGTTTGTTTTTTAAGTTTAAAAGCTAATGAGCTCAAAACCCATGTAAGCATCAGACTCATCCTGAAAAAGAGAGACCTCAGACTTCTGATTCCTCATTTGGCATGTAAGGAGCTCAGAAGTGAAGTCACCATCCTAACAGTAAATCAAAACTGAGTAAACTGAAAGATCCACAAGTGTTTTTAGATTCCTCAGAGAAAAGAGTTCAGAGCACAATGCACTCCCCCCAAATTGGATAGACAAGTGAATTCAGAGAGTCACAATTTTCTGGAGCAGAAATCCATGAGAGAAACCTCCATGGGAACCAGTGCCAATGTAGAAAAGCCTAAAATACAACTGATGAAGAATAGTGACTGAGTGTGGACAAGTCTGAGAGGAAAGCTCTAGAAGGACTCAGTCATAGAAGGGCCCCCACACTTTTGTGAGATTTATCTCCAGGAGCCCAATCAAGTCCCAACAGTATATACTGGAGAAAAATCTTATGGCCACAACAGGGCCAGGGTGAAAAATATCATTTTCAAATATGCCAGAGCATTCTGTTCTTCTGAACAAGGCCTGCCCGCAGGCAAAACTGTTTATCAGAGCCTAACCTATAGGGGTTTTGTCAGAGCCCAACTGGCTTAGGGGAAGGGAGATACCCAACTCCAGCTCCCTCTAGCCATCTTGTCCCACCTAAGGTGTGAGGACTGGGAGACAGAAACATTGGTGACATTCACAGTTCACGGGAAGAGGTTCATCAACAACTGAGATCTAATTATAACACTGTAGAACACTTTCTCTCAATTATCCCCATGTTACTAAAGATCTATTTACCACAGTTTCTGAGTACATCATACCTACCTTTCAACAAAAATGACAAAGTGTACTAAACAGCAAAAAAACATAGTTTGAAATTATCATACCACAAACTTGAGAAAAAGAAAAACCATGATAAGGTCTTTACTAGAAAAAGTAGACAATGCGCAGGAACAGATGGTTAATGTAAGCAGAGAGATGGGAGTTAAGAAAGATCAAGAAGAAATTCTAGAGGTCAAAAAAATACTGTAACAGAAATGAAGAATGTCTTTGATAGGTTAATTAGTAGACTGGACACAAAAGAGGAAAGAATCTCTCAGAGCTTGAGAATATGACAATAGAAACTTCCAAAACTGAAAAACAAGGAGAAAAGTGACTGAAAAAACCCCAGAACGTCTAAGAATATGGGATGACTACAAAAGATGTAATGTATGTGTAACGGGAGTACCAAATGTAGAAGAAAGCAACAGGGCACTATTTGAGGAAATAATCATGAAATATTTCCCTAAAATTATTATAAGACATCAAAACAAAGATGCAGGAAACTCAGAGAACATTAAATAGCAGGACAAATGCACAATAAAACTACTAGGAATATCATATTCAAAATTCAGAAAATCAATGATAATCTCAGAAAAATCAGAAGAAAAATATCACCTTACCTATGAAAAAAAAGCAAGGGCAATAATTACATTAGGCTTATCTAGAAGCCATGCAAGCAAGAAGAGAATGGACTGAAATGTTTACAGTGTTGAAAGTAAAAAAAAAAACCAACCTGGAATTCTACACCTTTTGAAATTATCTTTCAAAAGTTAAGAAATAAGACCTTCTCAGACAGATAAAAACTGAGTAAATTTGTTGCCAGTATGTGCCTTTAATGTTAAAAATTCTTCAGAGAGAAGGAAATGGATATAAGCCAGAAACTATGATCTAAATAAAGAAAAAGAAAGCATCAGAAAATGGATAAGATAAATAAAATTTTTTTTATTTTTCTTAATTGATCTAACAGATAAAATTTCAAAATAATAACAACATATTAAATTATATATGTATATGTGTGATACATATCTAGATAGGTATAGCTATATGCTTATGATGCTTATGTATAAGTGAAATGAATTACAACAATGATACAAGGGTTTCCCTGATAACTCAGTTGTTAAAGAATCCTCCTGCAATGCAGGAGACCCCGGTTCGATTCCTGGGTCTGGAAGATCCGCTAGAGAAGGGATAGGCTACCCAATCCAGTATCCTTGGGCTTCCCTTGTGGCTCAACTGGTAAAGAATCTGCCTGCAATGCAGAAGCCCTGGGTTCCATCCCTGGGATGGGAAGATCCCCTGGAGAAGGGAAGGGCTTCCCATTCCAGTATTCTGGTCTAGAGAATTCCACGGACTGTATAGTCCATGGGATCACAAAGAGTCAGACACAACTGAGTGACTTTCACACACATACACATACAATGGATAGTATGGACGAACTGGGGATATTTTGTTATTACAGAGTACTTACACTACCTGTGAAATGGAATAGTGTTATTTAAAAGTAAACTTGGATTAGTTGTAAATATATATTGCAAACTCTAGGGAAACTATGAAAAAAAAATGTTTAAAGTATAATCAATATGCTAGGAAAGGAGAAATAAAGGAATTATGTAAAATGCTGAACTGAATCTAAAAAATGCAGAAAAATTATGAAAGACAAAAACAGGAGGAGCAAAGGCAACAAATGAAAAACAATAGCAAATATGGTAGATATTAATACATCAATAATCACTTTAAAGGTCAATGTTCTAAATACACCAATTAAAAGACAGACTGTCAGAGTGTATCAAAAAATAAGACCCAACTCCATATTATCTATAAGAAATCCACTTTTAAAAAACTTTTTTATTTCGTATTGGGGTATAGCCAGTTAACAATGTTGTGATGGTTTCAGGTTAACAGCAAAGGGACTCTGCCATACGTATGCATGTATTCATTCTCCCCCAAACTCCCCTCCCATCCAGGCTGCCACATAACATTGAGCAGAATTTCATCTGCTTTATTAGATCCTTGTTGGATATGTAAAGAAATACACTTTAATATAAAAATACTAAAAGTCAAGGGATGGAGGAAAGCATACCATGCTAACACTAACCAAAAGAAAGTGAAACTAACTATATTAATTTCAGACAGAACAGACTTGAGAGCAAGGAAAGTTATTAGGGTTAAAGAGGGATGTTAGATAAGGATAAGGAGTTTAAATCTCTAAGTAGACATAACAATCCTTAACATGTGTGCACCTAATAACAGAGTATTAAAATATATGAGCAGAAACTGATAGAACTGCTTGGAGCAATTGATGAATCCACAATTTCAGTTGGAGATGTTAATGTTAATCTGTCCAGAAATGGACAGATCCAGTAGCCAGAAAAATAAGTTAGAACATAGTTGAACATAATAGCACCATCAATGAACTGTAAATAGTTGCCATCCAGAAGCTACTTCATCCAACAACTACACATTCTTCTCAAGCTCACATTCACCTAGACAGACCATATTATGAGCCATAAAATATACCTAACAGATTTAAAACAATAGAAATATGCTCTTAGACCACAGTGGAATTAAACTAAAAATCAGTAACAGATAACTGGAAAAATTACAGAATACATGGAAATTAACACACTTCTTGATAACATATGGGTCAAAGAAGAAATCTCAAGAAATTTTAACTTTGAACTAAACTTATCAAAATGTGTGGGATGCAGTGAAAGCAGTTCTTACAGAGAAATCTATAGCATTGAATGCATATATTATAGAAGGAGAAAGCTCTAAATTCAATCATCTAAGTTTCCACCACAGGAAACTAGATCAAGAACAAATTAAATCCAAAATAAGCAGAAGAATAGAAATAATTAAAAAATTAGAGCAGAAATGAACAAAATTGAAAACAAGAAATCAAATAAAAAGTCAACAAAACCAAAAGCTTATTCTTTGAAAAGATCAATAAAATCAATAAGCTTCTAAGAAGGCTAACAAAGAAACAAAAGAGAGAAAAGACACAAATTACTATTATCAGAAATGAAAGAAGGGACACTGTATGAACATTAATTAAAAGAATGATGTGAACAACTCTATGCCAACAAATTTGATAACCCCTAGATGAAATGGACCAATTCCTTAAAAGATATAAGCTATGAAAACTCACACAAGATTAAATAGACAATCTGAATGGCCTAATCTATTAAAGAAATTGGGAACATTGTCTACTTCAATCCACAAAGCCAGCATTACTTTAATACCAAAACCAGACAAAGAAAATAAAATAGATCAATATCTCTTGAGTGCAATATCAATATGAGTGCAAAAATCTCACCAAAATATAAGAAGATCAAATGAACAATATATGAAAGGAGTTATATACCATGACGAAACGGGATTTATCCTAGCTATGTAAGGCTAGTTCAACATTCAAAAAACAATGTCATTCATCATATCAACAAACTAAAGAAAAAAAAAATCACATGATTATATTAATTAATGCAGAAAAGTATTTGATAAAGTCCAATCCCTGTTCATGATAAAAATTCTAGCAAACTAGGGATAGAGAGGAGTTTCAACTCTATTTTTAAAAATCTATAAAAAACCTACAGCTATATTATACTTAATGGTGATGAATTTGAAGTTTTCATGCTAAGTTCAAAAATAGGACAAGGATGTCCCCTTTCACTACTCTTTTCAACATTGTATTGGAAGTTCTATTCAATAAGGCCAGGAAAAGAAAGAAGTACACAGAGTGGGAAGGAAGAAATAAAAATATTTGTTTGCATATGACACGATTGTTTACATAGAAAACCTGAAAGAACTGACAAAATAACTCCTAGAACTAATAAACAATTCCAACAAGATTGAAGGATACAAGATTAATATGAAAAGTCATGTTCCTAAACACCAGCAATGAACAAGTTGCATTCGAAATTAAAAACACATTGTTATTTACATTAGAACCCCCCAAATGTGAAATACTTAGGTATAAATCAAGAAAAGATGTACAAAAACTGATGAGAAAAACTACAAAACTCTGATGAAAGATTCCAAGAAAGATTTATTAATATTGTCAAGATGTTCTGCCTTCCCAATTTGACCTGTAAATTCAACACAATGCCATTCAAATCCCAGCAGATACTGAAAACAGATTGAAAAGTTTATATGAAGAGGCAAAAGACTCAGATTAGTCGAGTCCATACTGAAGAAGAACAATGTCAGGGGACTGACACTACCTAACTCCAAGACTCACTGTAAAGCGACAGTAATCAATACAGTGTGGTACTGGCGAAAAGGGAGACAATAGAAAAATGGAACAGAGTAGAGAGCCCAGAAATAGACTCACTTAAATACAGTCAACTGATCTTTGACAAAGGATCAAAGGCAATACAATGCAGCAAAGAAAGTCTTTTCCACAAATGGTGCTGGAAAAACTGGACATCCATGTACCAAACAAACTAATCTAGATAGAGAACTTACACCCCTCACAAAAATTGACAGAAAATGGACCACATACCTAAATGTAAAATGTATAACTATAAAAGTCCTAGCAGGTAATATAATACAAAACCTAGGTGACCTTGAGAATCACAATGACTTTTAAGATAAAACACCAAAGTCATAATCCATGAAAGAAATAATGGATGAATTTGACTTTGTTAAAATTAAAAACATCTGCTCTTCAACAGACAATGTCAAGGGAATGAGAAGACAAACCACAGACTGGGAGAAAATATTTGTAGAAGATACATCAGATAAAGGAATGTTATTCAAAGTATGCAAAGGACTCTTGAAACAATAAGAAAACAACCAGATTTAAAAAACGGTAAGAGACTTGAACAGACATCTCACCACGGAGGAAGATATACAAATGGAAAGTATGCATATGAAAAGTTGTTCACCATCATATGTCGTTAGGCAATTGAAATTAAAATGAGAGACCTGTATGTACCTATCAGAATGGCTGGAATCCAAAGTGCAGACAACCCTAAATACTGATAAGGATGTGTAGCAACAGGAACATTGTGGGAATGCAAGATGGCATATCCACTTTGGAAGACAATTTGGCAGTTTCCTAGAAAACTGAATTACTCCTACCATATAGCCCAGCAGTCAAGATCCTCTCTATTTGCCAAAATTAATTGGAAGCTTTTATTCACACAAAACCGTGTATGTGGTTTATAGGAGCTTTATAGTTGTCAAAACTTGGAAGCAAACCTTCAGTACGTGTATGGATAAATTGTGATACATCCTAACACTGGGATATTATTCAGTGCCAGAAAGAAATGAGCTATCAGGCCATGAAAAGACATGGAGGAGATGTAAAGACAGATTATGTTAAGCAGGGAAACAAGCAAATCTGCAAAGGTTACATACTGTTTCCAACCTTATGACTTTCTGGAAAAGACAAAACTATGGAGATAATGGAAATATCGGAGGTTGGAGAGAGGGAGGGATAAATAGTCAGTACATAGGCAGTAAAACTATTCTGTGTAATACTATAGTGGTGGATATATGTCGTCAAATAGTTGCCAAAACCCCTAGAACACTAAGAATGACCCCCTAATGTAAACCATGAACTTTGCTCAGTAGTGATGTGTCAGCTCATTGATTGTAACAAATGTATCACTACAGTGTATGATGTCCATAGTAAGCGAGGTTGTGGGTATATGGGAATAGGGAGTATATGGGAGCTCTCTGTACTTTTCATTCAAGTTTGTTATGAACCTAAAATGCCTCTTAAAATAAAGTTTGTTAATTTGTTTAAGATAGAGTCTTTTCAAATTCACATCTTGGAAGTTCAGGTTCAGGGTTGGGTTGGAAATCTGTTTCATAAATTCCAGAATGATTCTGATGTACAGTTAGGGTTGAGAACCACTGGGTAGATCTTGGCCTCCTGATCTTTCAGAATGTAACTGTACTGTTCAATTTTTTCAGACATTTAATCTCTGGTAGGCTTAGTCTTATAAATTCATCTGTACTGATATGTTAATATCAGAAGGAAAAGGGTACCCACTCCAGTATTCTTGGGCTTCCCTTGTGGCTCATCTGGTAAAGAATCGCCTGCAATGCGGGAGACCTGGGTTTGATCCCTGGGTTGGGAAGATCCCCTGGAGAAGGGTAAGGCTACCCACTCCACATGTCAAATGTTTGCATTTATAAAGGGTCTCCCTCTGTGTAAACACTGAAACTAATGGGAGCCCTATATTATAGGCTGGCTGTCTTAAAAGAGCCTAATCATTGAGTTAAAATGATGTTGCTTTTCCACAGCTCTGTTCCATCCATGCCTTTCCATGGAGCAAAGAAACAAACAAGATATCAACAGTGAGGGGCATGGCAACTATGAGTCCATCATTCACAAGCTCAATTTCCTTCAAAAGAACAAGTGATACTGTTAACCAGGCCCTGCAAGCACATATAAAACAAACAGCATGATTGGAAAAGAGAAAATGAAAAATGGTCTAAGAAACCTTATCTCTCTCCCATAACCAAGTATACCAGTCCCACCCTTTGGAGCTCAGATGAACAGAATGAAGATCATGGAGTTCCTAACACTAGCCCTTTTCTGTCTACATAACCCAGAATGATGTAGCCCTCTATTTAAAAGGCAGTAAAAAGGATGCAAATGTTCTCCCTTAAGCCCAGATGTTTTCTATCTTTCGAAGCTCCAATTATTTCACCACATTATTTAGCTGCACTCACATCAGATCAGGGCCACCTGTTACATCCTCTGAACACTTGTGATTTAATGTTAAGTTTGCATGTATGGTTTATCTAGAACAGTCAGAATGCAATTGAGAGGATGCTTTTAAAGTCATCTTGGGGCCAAAGGATGTGTATATGGCAGATTAACAGATGATTAAGACACTGTGTTATGGAGTGTAAACAAAATCAAACCTAATTTTGTGATTCATTATTATGTAAATTTGGATATAATCCAGGACTAGAAAACTCATCATTTGAAATAAAACTACATGCCAAAAAGGTATAATACAACATCATTAGACCATAAGGAAACTGATTTTTAAAGTTCCACTATAAAATATTTTATTATAGAAATGCTCTTTATTACCAAGATAGGTTTTTCATGTTTAAATATTCTATTTTTGTCTTGTCTAACATTAAATAAGTTCACTCTGATATCAATACAATATGTGACTCAATGTATATATTACTGCCTTTCTAATGATACATAAGAATCTGCACACACACACAAAATCCTAATTAATGTCCATTCAGTATATGGGTTTATTGAGTACCTATCATGTGCCAGGAACCATTCTCTGTGCTAGGATACTATAGGGAACAAAATATACAAAGTCCCTACTGTACTCAAATATTGAAATAAACTTCCAGCTAACTCTGGGAAAAAAGTATGTTCTCAAAAATGAACCAAAAAACCAACGCTGTAGAGTTAATGATATCATGATATCACAGATTATTCTTAAGCTTCTGGAGTAGCAGTTCAGTTGGTAAAGAATTTGCCTGCAATGCAGGGCCTGGGTTCAACCCCTGGGTTGGGAAGATCCCCTGGAGAAGGGAATGGCAACCCACTCCAGTATTCTTGACTGGAGGGTCTCATGGACTCTCCAGTCTCATGAGCCTGGCAGGCTGCAGTCCGTGGGGTCACAAAGAGTTGGACAGAACTGAGCAACTAACAAACACACACACGTATTATTCCATCACTTTAAAAGTTAGTAGCAGGTGATGTTATTTATTATAAGACAGCTACTAAATAGTAGAAAAATGGGGAAAATAAAAGTGAGAAATACACCTCCTGATTCTACTCATCTCTCTTGTGATTAGACATAAGTGTCAATTAAGATAGACTGAAAACCCAATTGCAGATTCTAATCATTAGATAAAATTGCTTGAAACTCAAGGGTATTTACTTGGATTGACCATAAGGCTTTTGGTGTGGCTAAAACACAGTTACAAATTAAATTGGCTGTGGTTTGGGGAAGCTTTACTTCCCACCCACCCCCCTTTTTTTTTCAGTCTCTGGGGAGATGTGTGGCAGAATCAGAGAGTGTCCATTCTCATTTACTCTCTTATCTGAACCCCAACCATAACTCCTTTTTCCCATTCAGTTTTAACCTTGGATGAATATAGTTTTAAAATGTAGCAGACCTGGAAAGATCACTGGAAAAAAGGCAACTTTTTTCCATCTTAAATACAACTTCAAAGTGGCAGACTGGAAAATCTCTGCAGGCAAATGTGATGTCACTAAAGAAATCACACACTTACCTGTAGAGATTCTACAGTCTGACATCTTCAAACATCAAACCATTTCATCCACCATACTTTTCTGTATGCAGTTCTTTGACTTGAAATAAATCTGGATTGGCCAAATAACCAAACTGTAGCTAACTTACTAAACTTTGGATTCTTCCAAACCAAGGGGACATATATATCTCAGGATGGTTGAATCCCACCAAATTAAATTGTAAGATAAGACAGTTAACTGACTTAAAGCTGTTGCCAGATTCCCCTGCCTGGCAGCATCAGCATCACCCGGGAACCTATAAGTAATGCAAGTTCTCATGCCTACCCCAGGCCTCCTAAATTAGAAACTCTGAGAATGAGCTCCGGAAATCTGTGGTTTAAGAAGCCTTTCAGGTGACTCTGATTCACACTGAAGTTTGAGAAGCACTGGCTTAAAGAAAACAAAGATTATTGCTGGACTGAATAAGATTTTGATAACAAAAATGAGATTATTGCTGCACTGAACTCAGAGATCTTCTGATGTTACATAATGTATGAAAAAAATCAGACAATATATGTTCATAAAGTATCATTATCTTATGTTTATTCTTTTCTAAATTGATTATCTTAATAATAAACATAAGCATTAATAACAGAATGAAACATCTTCCTTTAACTCTTACTTTGCCAAAGAAATTGCAGAGCTCTACTTATTTCCTTAGAAATAAAGAGTTAAGAAATCTTATTTAGGAGGGGAAAACGTTTTCATGTTTGGGAGGATTAAAAGGGTACTGACATCATTCAAGTCATGAGCCATAATTCTTATTAGATTTTATTGCTACATTCTTCACACAGCTTTGGAAAGTTATTCCTAAGAGCACAAAATATGCACTTAGACTGCACACAGAGAAGGAAAATGCTCTCACAATGAAATTATTTTAGCCTGACCCAATGATATTTAAAAGACTCAAGACTTGTTCTCTATGTAATACATCTTTTCAAAATAAGAGGTGACTTGTATAAATTTGTCTTTTTCAATATCCTTTGCAATTTTCCCTCTTAACAGTTAAATTTGGCTATAAAAGATCTAATTCTGTATACTTAAAAAGTTAGTTTCCTTTCCCCTCTCATATTATAAAATTGAACGTCTGAAAGGGTAAAAAAAATACACACACACACACAAAAATATATTAAAAATTATAACTGAACTTGACCTTTAGTGACAATGAATAAAATGCACAATTTAGCTCCTGTATATCAGCATGTAGTGTCTGTTAATCAATAACTTCTGGTAGCTTCCCTGGTAGCTCAACTGGTAAAGAATACATGCAATGCAGGAGACCCCAGTTCGATTCCTGGATCAAGAAGATCTCCTGGAGATGGGATAGGCTAACCACTCCCATATTCTTGGGCCTCCCTTGTGGCTCAGACAGTAAAGAATCTGCCTGCAATGCAGGAGACCTGGGTTCTATCCCTATGTTGGGAAGATCCATTGGAGGAGGGCATGGCAACCCACTCTAGTATTCTTGCCTGGAGAATCCCCATGGACAGAGGAGCCTGGCAGGCTACAGTCCATGAGGTGTCAAAGAGTCAGACATGACCGAGTGACTAAGCACAGCATGTTAAAAATTTATCTTCAGCTTCATTCGTACTGAATTCATTCTTATTATTTCTGGACCAGAGCAATTTCTCATGATATGATGGAAAAATGGTAACATTCAAAAATTGAATTAGATCACACACAAAACACCAACTCACTCAGACGATAATAACAAGATTTGACTTATTCATTGAAAAGTGAGAGCCCAACTATGTCCAGAATCTGCAAAGACAGTGCTGGAGATCAGCAAGATGTCTTAGACACCTCAAACAACCTGAAGGAAGTACATTTCCTTGGACGAGGATGAAGAGGCTCTTTAAATAACAGGGTTCTTTGCTTTTATTGGGGCTAAATCAATTTAATATTGATGCAATTACTGATTAGGGAATCCAAGGCCATTGATAATAATAAAAATATTATTAACCAAGAAGGGCTTGCCTGCTGGCTCAGACAGAAAGAATCTGCCTGTAATGCAGGAGACCCGGGTTTGATTCCTGGGACAAGAAGATCCCTTGGAGAAGGGAAAGACATCCCACTCCAGCATTCTTGCCTGGAGAATTCATGACAGAGGAGCCTGGAGGGCTACAGTCCATGCAATTACAGAGTTAGACATGACTGAGCAACTAACATGGACACAACTGAGCAACACACACACACACACACACACACACACACACACACACACACATGCAGTTTGATATTCAAAATCTTTCAAAACACGGGGCTCAATGCAGGATGAAATAAAAAATGATGCTAGGAATTTAGCATCCTCCCAAGGGGAGCTACTGATTGCAACAACTAATAGTAACTACAGCCTGAAGCACCCTATACACATTATTTAATTTAGTCCTCACATAAACCTGGTAAAGAAGGTATCGTGAACAGTACCATTTTATGAATGAAGATACTGAGGCTTAGAAAGACATACATGGAAAGAAAAGAAATTATCTGAATCTGCACAACTGTACATCTGTGACAAATTAGTAGGGAGGAACAAGGTTGGAACTACAGGTCAAGAAACCTGGATCATGAATATTTGACTCCTCTTATGGTCTCTCTGTGTTCCAATTTCCTCATCTTTAAAACAAAGTATCTTCTTTCATGTTTATGTCCTCTGACTGGGAAACTACTTATTAAGAATAAAGAGCTGAGAAGATGTAGGATGTTGTCATTATAGGATGTAGGATGTTGAGGTGAATTAGGCAAGTTTGGGGAAGGGCCTGTTCTCTTGCTACTTCCCCACATCATCGATGTGGAAACTGCAAGAGAAAGAATGCTGATGAAAGCACTGATTTGCCCATAATTATCCCCTCCAAAGGCCCCTCCATCAGACTGGCCTGATGTCTTTGATTGTCCTCCTCATCAGGCCTAGTCATGTACCTTTGTCCCACTCTAGTGATCTCAAGGCCACTCATCTTTAGGGCAAGCAAACAGCTTCTCTTGAAGGACTATACCAAATGAGTTCACATAGCTTTTCTTCTTCTAACAGTGTAGCAGATTTCCCCTTCTTTCAAGTGATGTCAAGGTTTTCAATCAATGTGTAACTAAAATACACCAAATGCCCGAGGGCCTGAGCAGAAATAAACTTGCTTATAATGTGCCCTGATGGCTCAGTTGTAAAGAATCCACCTGCAATTCAGGAGACACAGGAAACACGGGTTCAGTCCCTGGGTCAGGAAGATTTCCCTGGAGGAGGAAATGGCAACCCACTCCACTATTCTTGCCTGAAAAATCCTATGGACATAGGAGCCTGGCAGGCTATAGTACAAACGGGTGCAAAGAGTCAGACACAACAGAGAGACAGCACATAAGGTGTCACCCCTTCCAAATCTGAAATTCCTAACTGGGTACGATGCTAACAGATACTTCAGAAGCTCAGTCATTCACAGAAACTTAACATTTTAGATCTGGAAAACAAAATAGTGACTCACTCTAAATCTATTATTTATTGAGCACTGACTTGCATGCTAGGCATTTTACACTTATTGTCCCATTTAACTCCTCTACAATCTTACATGAAGTTGACCTACTAATGGTCCTGTTGTACAGATGAGAAAATGAAGCACCTAGAATTTTAAAAAGGACTTTGAGCCAGTTCTGTTGGATCCCAAAGCCCATCATCTAAACTACTATCCAATTTTAAGGCCCAGAGGTTAAGTGACCACAGATCATACAACTGATCAGTGGTAAACCTGAAACTAGACTTCAGTTTTCTTTGCATCATATGACACTTCAGTTCAGTTCAGTTCAGTTCAATCACTCAGTCGTGTCCAACTCTTTGTGACCCCATGAATCACAGCACGCCAGGCCTCCCTGTCCATCACCAACTCCCGGAGTTTACTCAAACTCATGTCCATCGAGTCAGTGATGCCATCCAGACATCTCATCCTCTGTCATCCCCTTCTCCTCCTGCCCCAAATCTCTCCCAGCATCAGGGTCTTTTCCAATGAGTCAACTCTTCACATGAGGTGACCAAAGTATTGGCCAAAGTATTTCAGCTTCAGCATCAGTCCTTCCAATGAACACCCAGGACTGATCTCCTTTAGGATGGACTGGTTGAATCTCCTTGCAGTCCAAGGGACTCTCAAGAGTCTTCTCCAACACCACAGTTCAAAAGCATCAATTCTTCTGCACTCAGCTTTCTTTATAGTCCAACTCTCACATCCATACATGACTATTGGAAAAACCATAGCCTTGACTAGACGGACCTTTGTTGGCAAAGTAATGTCTCTGCTTTTTAATATGCTGTCTAGGTTGGTCATAACTTTCCTCCCAAGGAGTAAGCGTCTTTTAATTTCATGGCTACAATTACCATCTGCAGTGATTTTGGAGCCCAAAAAAATAAAGTCTGACACTGTTTCCACTGTTTCCCCATCTATTTCCCATGAAGTGATGGGACCAGATGCCATGATCTTAGTTTCTGAATGCTGAGCTTTAAGCCAACTTTTTCACTCTCCTCTTTCACTTTCATCAAGATGCTTTCTAGTTCCTCTTCACTTTCTGCCATCAGGAAGCAACAGTTAGAACTGGACATGGAACAACAGACTGGTTATGACACTTGTTCCTGTGTAAACAGTCTATATTCTTGTAAAAGTGCCCTAAAGAATTATTCAAGCTGTGATGTAAGCCAAATGGCAGACTCAGTATCAAAGCTGTTATAATCTACTCCTTAACAAGGAAGAAAAGTTCTTATGAATTCTGTACCTATTTATACTTTAACACCAATGAGTAAATGCTAAAATTGTGCTATTTTATACTAATAAATGCTGTTGCTATAATAATAATAAATACTATTTCTGAGGACATGACAAGCCATCAGATTCACAAATCATTATGAAACAGATCTCATCCTTCCCTAATTTCTGCTGGCAACCTAAAAATCAAGGCAAAACAAATCAAATGACACAGTAGTAAAGAATCTGCCTGCAATGCAGGAGGCACAAAAGATGCGGGTTTGATCCCTGGGTTGGAAAGAGCCTCTTAAGGAGGAAATGTCAACCCACTTCAGTATTCATGCCTGGAAAATTCCATAAACAGAGGAGCTTGGTGGACTACAGTCCATGGGGCCACAAAGAGTAGGACATGACTGAGCGTGCACTTGAGTCAAACACAGCAAAAATAATTCTGTGGTTTTATAAGACCAGGCTTGAATTAGCACTCATAAATAGGTAAACATTACCAAATTCATTACACATTGTCAAATGTACACATTGTCAACTCTGTCTTCTATGAAGTTTCAACTGAAGGACCCATTAAGGATAATACAATGTGCAAAAAATATTTTTTCCACTTGAAAAATGGCTTTCAATTTTCTCTCTTGGTAGTGACCCACCATGGTGGCTGCCATGGAGAACCACCTTCAGCTCACAATTGATTACCTACCAAAATAAATATGGCACATAATGAAATGTGATCCAATCAGAGGTGTGGTTAATTGCTACGCTAAGTTGTAATATTACTTCCTTGAAGCAAAAGAAAACAACAAAGAGACCTTTCCAGTGTAGCTTTAACTCAGCACTAGCTCTCTCTTTGTATACCTTTGTTCCTCATTGTCTCACTTCTTATTTTGTTTCCCTCCTTCTATCCTCTGCCTCATCTCTACAAAACTCAGAGCTGTGTTTGGTTGTGGGGAAGAGTTCAGGTAAACAGCAAAATCATTTCAACTGGTGTGTGAAATAACATCATCACTAGTTCACACAGATTATTCATTCCCCTGAGGCTCCAAACAGGAGCTTCCAAAGAACTAAAAGTCATGTTTCTTTGCACAGGTTATTGTTTAGGGAAACCAGGGATCACTGTATGTTATATGAAAAAGGTAACTTATCATCATTTTCATTATTGACAAATATTTGCTGGGCACAACATGTGCTTGGAACAGTGCTGAATGCTGTATGTTCTTGAAGGCTTTTAAGCAAAAATGACCACGCATTTCTTTTTTAGTAGGAACTCCCCCTTTGAAATCCAATTTTCAATGCCCTAATGAATTTTGGGGGGCTTTCCTTGTAGCTTAGTTGGTAAAAATCTGTGTGCAATGTAGGAGACCTGGGTTCAATTCCTGGGTGGGGAAGATCCCCTGGAGAAGGAAATGGCAACCCACTCCAGTATTCTTGCCTGGAGAATCCCATAGACAGAGGAGCCTGGCAGGCTACAGTCCATGGGGTCGCAAGAGTCAGACACGACTTAGCGACTAAACCTCCAATGAGTTTTGGAGGCACATGAAATTTTCCCTTATTTCAGGACTTAATTATGATTTTAAAATCAGGATTTTATTCAGATTTTAATATCTCACATTTAGGGAATGTTATGGATCTATAAAAAGTGTTTCCTTAACTCATTTTTAGTACAAGCCCTTTATTCTCATTTGATATGTGAAACATTTTAACTGACCACATTTGACTTTAAATATATACATGGAAGGATATAAATTCATTTAAGAAACTAAGCATGTAAAAACCATGAGTAGAAAATGTTTGTAAAGATGGTAATGTTCTCTTTCTTGACCTGGGTGGTAGTTCCATGGGTGTGTTCCCTTTGTGATAATTCATCAAGCTGTAAAACAGTGATATGCGCACTTCTCTGTAAGTGTATTTACCTCAGTGAAATAGCTTTTTCACACAAGTGTATATATGGAGAGTCCTGATACCCCCTCCCACAGGCACCTGCCTGCCCACAATCAGAATATCTGATTCCATGAAGCAGTATCTAGTTTCCCTCTCCTGCAATCCTCAGTTCTTGCCCTAGGGACCTTCGTGCTCCAACCTCAATTCTAAGAGATTATTTATAGGGTCTCCCTCCCATTAGATATTCTCCCTTTAGACTTTTTTTTCATGGGCTTTCTTCTGTAGACTGAGCCCCTATATTCTGATATTAGATATTCTCCCTTTAGACTTTTTTTTCATGGGCTTTCTTCTGTCGACTGAGCCCCTATATTCTGATGCTGATCTTTTCTTAATATCTCAGAAATGGTGTAAAAATATCTTCTGCATTTTTTCCTCTCAGTACTATCTATAGCCATGTTTGTGGCTGCCCACAAACCTCCAGGTGCCATTTTCCAAGTGCTGGCTCAGTGGCTTTCTCAAGTTTCTCTTTAAGAGGGGTGCATCTGATTAGAAAATGACTAAACTTTCCCTCTCTCTCCTTTTCTCACTGTACCTCTGAAACCTATTTCTAGAAAACAAATCCCTGTTTCCTTGCAACTCCATAGAAAATTACTGCTATTGGACATTCTCTCATGTTTAGCTTGACTTCTATAGATACCTTCCAGATAGGGTTGTAATCAACATAAAATACTTATTAGTGTAAGTCTAGGCCAGTAAATGGCAGCTTCTGTTATGGTTATTAATAGTAGTATGATTAGCTAAGGTTGTTTTTTGTCTGTTATGACAATAAAGCCAACTCAAACTCTTTTTTTCTTTCAGTTTCATTGAGTTATAATTGACATACTGCACAGCATAAATTTAAGGTGTACAGCCTAATGATTTGAGTTATGTATTATATACATCATGAAATGATTACCACAATAAATTTAGTGAACATCTGTCATTTCATAGAGATAAATAAAATTTCTTAACCTGTGCAAATTATTGCAATGCTGAGGGAACAAAAAAATAGCAGCTATCATTAAGTGTTCTATATCAACCATTGTTAGGCACTTTATATAAATAGTCTTATTTAAGCCCCTAGCAATCTGATGAAACAGATAATGGGATTCCACTTCAAAATTTAAAAGCTCAGTTTTCTAGGAGTCACATCATTTTCCTGGGTCATTAGCCAATTAACTTGATCATGGGGGTGCATATGCTTCTGAAATAACTACCTTCCTGCAGGATATACATCCTGTGAGATTGTGTCATCACACCCAAACCCTCAATAGGAAGCCCTTGGACCCCAATCAGGCACTGTGAAAAGAAATCTCAAACCAGACCCCAGCCTCTAAGGAACAGACAGTGGGTAAGTCAACTCTGTTCCAACTTTGCCCACCATTTTGTCACTGAGACCTAAAACTTTCCAAGCTTCAGGTACCTAGTCATCTTCCAGTCTTCCACTTACTGCTTTCAGCATCTCCTCTATCATCCCAAACCAAGTATCATCTTAAGAAACTGTGACAAATTTAGAGACTAAAGTTTCTTCTCTGTTGCAAGAATCTTCAGAGGTCTGGGATTCTAGACACTCTCTCCTAAAAATTTCAGGGATAAACTTCCCTCCTTCGTTTACTGCAGGTGTACTCTACAAAAGAAGGTAAGTTTAAGCTGATTCGGCCACTATGACTACAGTCCTGTTGAGCCATAATCAATGTCTCCTGTCACTGAAGCTAGTTATTGCTGTTTCTCTGGCCTCCAGAAAGATGACCTTCCGAATATTCTTTCTTTTTTAAAAAAGGGAAGGTGGCATATGCCCAGTCTTAAGGGTTACAATCCCATTATACATAGGCAATCTCTAATGGCTATTTTTAAAGCAATTACTTCATTTATTTCTCTCCAATTACTCATGTCAATATCATTATCCAATCTGCTAATGGCTTTCCTTGAAGAGATGATTTATTCATCTTCTTGGCTGGAGTTATGAAAGATATATTGTGTCCCTTGAAGTACAGTTGGCTTCTTTTTAAACCTTTATAGAAGTCAGAACTAGAGAAGGAAAAGCCTTTGTTAATGGGAGCCATCTTTTATATCAATTACGCTTCTTCTCTGTCGTTAATTGTGACTACCTATTCAAGAATGTCTCCACCATTCAGAATGTGGAAAACAAGCCAATGGGAAGCTCAGCTCAATGGCAGTTCTGGCTTCAGCCTTGGGCTGGACACCCACTTATGCACAGTATGACTCAGACTTCCTTCTCGTAACGCCTTATCTCTAGACACCATTCTCCATGAATCCCTTTCTCTATTCGTAATCACTTCTAATCCTCATGCTCCGCTGTCTGACCTTCTCTTCCCACAAAAATCCAGAAAGTATGCACTTAATAAACAAACAAATCCATTGACAAAGATAGATGTATTCAGGGCAGCTTTACCAAAATTCAGCTTCAAACTGGTATTTAACAAAATTCCAGCCAAAATGCTCATTTGTAACTCCAGCCAACTATTTTATTGAAACCAATTTGAAGCCAAACATTTTCTGAATGCCTACAAGGCTACAAAAATAATAAATAATGTTTGGCTATCTTTCAAACCTTGGGGGATTCAGAGTCCCAATTCCAGAAAGAATAAGAAGACAAGGTTAAAAAGGAAACAGACCTGAAAAACGTTATTGCTTGGAGAGTGACTCCTGCCCAGAAATCAAAGAGAGGAAATTCATGTGAGGAAACTTCAGGTGGTCACAACTGCCAGGAAATTGGGGCATAGAAGAGAATCATACTGAATGGGTTCTTACAAGTCCTCTCACCTAACAGTAGCTTTTCAGTTGTTGTTGTTGTTGTTTTTAAAATAGATTTTCTTCATTATTTTGAATAAATTTCTAAAAGGAGGATTGCAAAAGACACCCAAATGTGACAAAATTAATATTACTCCAGTTTCAGTGTGAACCAGAGTACCCAAAAATCAGGGATGTTTCAGAATTTAGACTTGAAGGCTGAAGGAGGACTAGATTTCTAAACAGTATGTCTCAAATGATAGAGTGTTCATGTCCATAAAGAAGAGAAAATTGGATTATAAATATAGCTTATATCAACTCTAGATACCATGGGGTCTTAAGAAACTACAAACATCATGTTAACCCAGAAGCCCCTCAATGTAGAAATAGAAACACCTCCTGATAGATGTAGCAGACACCCTAGTCTACTCTGGTACACCAGTAATAAATCAGTAACTTAAGCAAGTACAGAAGTAGATATGTACTTTCTAGGAAGAAGGAAAATAACAAAGACAACACAAGCATAAAAAATAAGAGTGGAATTTTAGTATCTTTTCTAAAATCTAAAGGTTAGACATTTAAAAAAAATAGAAAAAATAATTGTTAACCAAAACACCTGGTACTAAAATTAAACCAAATAAAATTAGAGTTAATTAGGTATATAGGTATCAGATTCTGTACTCAGTAGACATTTTCACAGATATTATCACATTTGGCTCTAAAAATCTCATGCACAAGTATTAAATGCAGAAACCAAGGTTCAAAGACACAAAATAATTTGCCTTTAAAGCCCAAAGCTAGTAAGTGTAGAACTAAGAATCACGTCCAGTTCTTCCTCAGTCAAAGCTTGTGTGCTTACCAATGCCTTATGTTATCTTCTAAAATCAAGCCTGCAGTAAGAAAGAGAATCCCGCCAAGTTTTCAGGAGGTATATAAATAATTCCAGCTTTGAGTAAATATTGCCGGCCTTGGACTTCCCTGGTGGTCCAGTGGTTAGGAATCCGCCTGACAATGCAGGAAACACATGTTCAATCCCTGCTGTGGAAGGATTCCACATGCCTCAGGGCAGCTGGGTCCATGCGCCACAGTTACTGAGCCTGTGATCTGGGGTCTGTGAGCCACAACTACTGAGCCCACATGCCCTAGAGCCTGTGCTCTGCAACAAGAGAAGCCACTGCAATGAGAAGCCGTGTTCCACAACAAGAGCAGCCCCTGTTTGCTGCAACTAGAGAAAGCCCAATTGCAACAATGAAGACCCAGCACAAAGTAATAAATAAAATTAATAAATTAATTAAAAAATAATAAAGGACCCCTGGTAAAGAATTCGCTTGCCAATGCAGGAGACACAGGTTTGATCCCTGAGTTGGGAAGATCCCCTAGAGAAGGAAATGGCAGCCCACTCCAGTATTCTTGCCTGGAAAATTCCATGGACAGAGGAGCCTGGTGGGCTACAGTCCATGGGGTTGGAATGAGTCAGACACAGCTGAGTAACTGAGCACACACACAAGATATTTTTTTTTAAAAAGTCACTGGCTTTCAGGAAAATATGAAAATTGCCACCATCTGAAGAGATCCAGGCTTCCCCGGCGACTTAGCAGTAAAGAATCCACCTGCAATGCAGGAAATCCAGGTTTGATCTCTGGGTCGGGAAGATCCCCTGGAGGGGAGCATGGCAACCCACTCCAGTATTCTTGCCTGGAAAATCCCATGGACAGAGGAGGCTGGCAGGTTACACTCCATAAGGTCGCAAAGAATCTGACACAACTGAAGCGACTGAGCATGCGAACAAATCCAATGACCTGACAGGAATCTCTTTGTTACTTCCTAATACAAATCTACAGAAAATCTCTGATAGAACTGCAATCACAAATGCATACGTTGCAATGCTTCCGGAAGTACCTGTAGAAACACCCTACTGTGGATTTAGAGGCTCCTTTTCTTTGGTGATATCCCGTAAATCTCTAAACAGGATAAATAGGTACCTTTCAGTCAGTTCAGTTCAGTCGCTCAGTCGTGTCCGACTCTTTGAGACCCCATGAATCACAGCACACCAGGCCTCCCTGTCCATCACAAACTCCCGGAATCCACTCAAACCCATGCCCATCGAGTTGGTGATGCCATCCAGCCATCTCATCCTCTGTCGTCCCCTTCTCCTCCTGCCCCCAATCCCTCCCAGCATCAGGGTCTTTTCCAATGAGTCAACTCTTCACATGAGGTGGCCAAAGTATTGGAGTTTCAGCTTCAGCATCAGTCCTTCCAATGAACACCCAGGACTGATCGCCTTTAGGATGGACTGGTTGGATCTCCTTGAAGTTCAAGGGACTCTCAAGAGTCTTCTCCAACACCACAGTTCAAAAGCATCAATTTTTCGGCACTCAGCTCTCTTCACAGTCCAACTCTCACATCCATACATGACCACTGGAAAAATCATAGCCTTGACCAGATGGACCTTTGTTGGCAAAGTAATGTCTCTGCTTTTTAATATGCTATCTAGGTTGGTCATAACTTTCCTTCCAAGGAGTAAGCGTCTTTTAATTTCATGGCTGCAGTCACCATCTGCAGTGATACCTTTAGATTAGCTTTAGATACCATTAGAAATAGCTTAATCCTTGATACTTTACTCTGCTTTTTTTTTTTTCCAATTTACTTAGCCTTTGGACTATCTAGCCACATTTGCATAGTTTTGTTACCAAAACCACTTTCTACCAGTTTTATTCTTTTTATTTTTAAATGCTTGTCACAGCGAGTCAGTAAGGTGGGCTAAGCAGCAAACTGCGTTGTGTTCTCCCTTCAGAATCCTCCCCACTGCAGTTGTTGGCGTGACATACCCTGTCTTGGGTTCACCCACAACTATCTCATCTTCATCATCAATATATGGTATTTCCATTTATGATCTTTTTCTAATGGTTTCCAGTAGAAGGAAGAAAAGCCACATCTTTACTCTTACTACCGCTTTACAATCATTGTAAGTGTTAAAACTTCTAGGGAGAAAGGAAAATCAAATCTAAGTTTAAGAGGAAAGGAAAAATAAATGAACCATCATGCATACTGCTTCGAAGTTAGGCCTGGTTCATCCTAACCCCTCAATAGAAAAGATATAAGAAATGACACTCCCTTGTTTTTTGATTAGTATAAAATTTTCTATTTATTTTTGATCCTGAGCAATTTGATTCCAGAAGGTAAACTTAGAATTATATTTTAAATGCTAAATTCCAATGAGTGGACATTTTTATTTTTCAAAAAGTAGGAGTTTATATGAAAAACAAGATGATACTCGCTTGTTCTTTCCTCTAGTTTCCTAACTCTATATCTGATTTTTTCCCCAAAAAGCCATTTTTGTAACTCAGCAAATTATCACTATCTTCATTATCTCAAATGTCAGTTACCTAAGAACAAATTATGAGCTGGAATGCTTCAACAAACATTTGATTTAGGTCAACAGTGTTTTGTTGAGTACTTACTAAGTACTAGGTGCTATGCTGAGGATTATATGACTGAGAATATAAAGATGGTCCCACATTTAGAACTTCATAGTCTAACAGGGAGACAATATGAATATAAAAAAGCACCACTGTGTATAACAGCTGCCAGAATACAGAGAGTACAAGTCAAAAGGGATCACAGAAAAGGGAGACTGAAGAGAATGTCGACTGAAAAAAGATGCATAACTTGAGAGTTGTGAGTTAAGTTTTAATTGGGGCAAAATGAGGAATATAGCCAGGAGACAGCATTTCCAATACCCCTGAGAAGCTATTCCAAAGAGGTGGGAGAGAAGTCATTGTTATATATGATCTTAGTGAGGGGGGCTGCATGCGGTCAAGCACAAATTTTGGCAGAGGTTTGTTGCTAGTCATGAGGAGCAGATGTCACCATTAATGATTTTAGTGCTTTCCTAAATATGGGGAAATTAGCAGAGATCAAATTAGCAACATCTGCTGGATCATCGAAAAACCAAGAGAGGTCCAGAGAAACATCTATTTCTGCTTTATTGACTATGTCAAAGCCTTTGACTGTGTGGATTACAATAAACTGTGGAAAATTCTGAAAGAGATGGGAATACCAGACCACCTGACCTGCCTCTTGAGAAATCCGTATGCAGGTCAGGATGCAACATTTAAAACTGGACATGGAACAACGGACTGGTTCCAAATAGGAAAAGGAGTATATCAAGGCTGTATATTGTCACCTGCTTATTTAACTTATATGCAGAGTACATCATGAAAAATCCTGGGCTAGATGAAGCACAAGCTGGAGTCAAGATTGCCAGGAGAAATATCAATAACCTCAGATATGCAGATGACATCACCCTTATGGCAGAAAGTGAAGAAGAACTAAAAAACCTCTTGATGAAAGTGAAAGAGGAGAGTGAAAAAGTTGGCTTAAAGCTCAACATTCAGAAAGCTAAGATCATGGCATCCGGTCCCATCACTTCATGTCAAATAGATGGGGAAACAGTGGAAACAGTGGCAAACTTTATTTTTGGGGGTTCCAAAATCACTGCAGATGGTGACTGCAGCCATAAAATTAAAAGACACTCCTTGGGAGGAAAGTTATGACCAACCTAGATAGCATATTAAAAAGCAGAGACATTACTTTGCCAACAAAGGTCCATCTAGTCAAGGCTATGGTTTTTCCAGTGGTTATGTGTGGATGTGAGAGTTGGACTATAAAGAAAGCTGAGTGCCAAAGAATTGGTGCTTTAGAACTGTGGTGTTGGAGAAGACTCTTGAGAGTCCCTTGAACTACAAGGAGATCCAACCAGTCCATCCTAAAGGAGATCAGTCCTGGGTGTTCATTGGAAGGACTGATGTTGAAGCTGAAACTCCAATACTGACTCATTTGAAAAGACCCTGATGTTAGGGAAGATTGAAGGTGAGAGGAGAAGGGAACGGCAAAGGATGAGGTGGTTGGATGGCATCACTGACTCAATGGACATGAGTTTGAGTAAACTCCGGGAGCTGGTGATGGACAGGGAGGCCTGGCATGCTGCAGTTCATGGGGTCGCAAAGAGTCAGACACAACTGAGCGACTGAACTGAACTGAAATATGGGGAAATGCAAGAATTGGTCTCATAAAATCTTCTCATGAAATTATCTATCTGAAGACCTGTTCTGCCAGTTTCTCCCAGAGCACAGAGTGCCTCATTCCTGACCTCTACCCTGAACTCCTTTCAGGAGGTGCTGAAGATCAGCAAATGTGCGGCAGCTCAGGATTTAATCCTTGTAGAGGTAGAGATAGACGGCAGATGACAATTTGTAGTCGCAAGAGAGAACGATGTCTAATGTTGGCTTTAGATTCGGCAACTCTATGTTATCCACACAAAATGTGTGCGTGTGTGTGTGTGTGTGTCTGTATTCAAGGAGGGAGAGAAGAAGAGGAAGCCATTCTGAAAAAGAGCAAAGGCATAATACAGCTCACTGGATTCTTAGAACTTCAAGCAGTTGTAGTTGGAGTCTACAGTTCAGGGGAAGAGATGGTCTAGGATGAAATGAAATGAAGCTAGAGAGCAAGGTGGGACAAATCCCTGCCAAATCATAAATCCCAGCCCCAAACCAGTCCTATAAAATTAAAATCCACACAGGAGTCTGGGGGATCTACATTTGTAACAAGTGCCTCTGGGTACTTCTCATGCTTTTTACACACTCTGAAGCCTAGAATCCCTGAAGCAGGTGGTGGAGAACCTCCGTGGGTGTCTCCTCCTCCCTCCTTTCTTGATCATTATCCTAACCAATGATTAGCCCCTTCAGTCCACTGAAGGGGCTGAGGCTCAATACACAATCCAATTTAGCCATAATAAAGCAGCACACGCAAAAGGGAAAGAAATGGAAACTCTCATCTAATAAAAGTAAGACCTGGACCCCCATTGTCACACCTGCCCCCTTGGTGAGTATACGGTCATCACTTTTTTCACCATCATCATTTCTTGCCTGAGGAACTATTTTAGAGTGCTTAGTTTGGTATTCCCAAAATCTTTTAAAATTTTGTTTATAAGTGGGTTTTGAGGGATCAGTTTTATACCTACCTATCTTCCTACTTGATTGTGTTTCTTATTATTTAAGGATTAAATAGTATAAATCCTTTCTAAATGCAAAGATTATGCTTTTATGACATTACATGCAATGTTCCATATGCCAGAAATGTGTGAAAATAAGGTTTCAACTCAACAAGGGAAGTAACTTGACAATGTTTCAACAACAACAAAAAAAATCAGGGATACACAAAACTTCAAACGTGTCTTCAGCTGGTACACAGTGAACAAAGCCGTGATTCTACCCAAGGCACCTGCGTGATCTTCTTGTTGCAGGTCTAACCTGGATGGCTGTGAGTTGGCTTAATCTCAGCTGGCAACTGTGAGATGTTCATACAGTCCTCCACAGTGGTCTCTGGGATTATGCTAAACAGAGCAATCTCCTTGCCCTCGTGGATCAAAAGACTTGCATGGCAACCAAAATTAGAATACCAAATTTGTATTTCATGACCAAAAAAAAACCTGTTATGCTGATAGTTTTGTGTCTTTTTTTGAAGTCCTTTTATATTGCAAAGGCAACTGGAAAGGTCTTCATTGAATTCATGGGCTATTTATATAGCATGTCTTCAGTGCTTGCTACTTGTTTCTTTTAAAAAGTTGCAATCAAGGGGGTCTATGTGTAGTAAGAAGCTGAACCTAAAGTGTTTTCCTTCTGAAAACTCCTCCCACTCTTTTTCTGGGTGCTATTCTGTCACATTCCAAACAGTTCAAAATGGTATATGATCTCCTGCCAGGCCCTCCTCAAACTTCAAGCGCCAGATTATCACACGGAAGGGTCCTTCCTCATTCCTTCTGTGAATGTTTTGCTTTCAACTATCCTAATTGATATTGAAATTTAGAATCCACTGTGGCTCAGTCTAAGGTTTCCAAAAGACTTTTGAGTTGTACCTAATTCCAATTCTTGGTGACCCCTGGAAACAGACAGAAAAACATATTCTACGAAATGATTGAGTACAAATGTAATTCCTTAGGATAAAATATGACCACTTTTCTTCCTCATTCACCCAGCAACACAAAGCAAATTAGATGGAGCAAGTTTATAATTAAGTGTTAATATAACTAAATTTATAATTAAAGATTAAATTAAACAGCATAAATTTTTTTTTTAAATTTTTATTAGTTGGAGGCCAATCACTTCACAACATTTCAGTGGGTTTTGTCATACACTGATATGAATCAGCCATGGATTTACATGTATTCCCCATCCCGATTAAACAGCATAAATTATTAAAGATGCTATTTCTTGGGTCTTGACTGGCACATAGCTCCTTGTGTATCCTCGGGAAGAGAAGCCTGTGCTGCTTGGTTAAATTACATTTTTGTTATCGAGGCAGGTCAGTATGATCTGTTAGGTTTTCTTGCCAGAAATTGATGTTAGGAGTAGGAGGTCAGTTTGAGGACCAGTTATTCCCAGGCTAACAGAACAAATGCGTTCAGAAAAGCCAGAAAATAACTTACCTCTCATGAGGAGCCTGGTGGGCTACAGTCATGGGGTCACAAAGAGTCAGACACGACTGAGCAAGTTCACTTTCACTTTTCACTTTCACTTACTTGTAAGAATGTGTGTGTGCTCAGTCATGTCTGACCCTTTTCGAGCCCAGGGACTGTAGCCTACCAGGCTCCTCTGTCCATGGGATTATCATGGCAAGAATACTGGAATCAGTGGCTATTGCCTCCCCCAGGGGATTTTTCCCAACCCAGGGATCTAACCTATGTTTCTTGCATCTCCTGTATTGCCAGGCAAATTCTTAACCACTGAACCACCTGGGACTTCCTTGAAAAGGGCTTCATAGTAATTCTCAGGGCTCATTAGGACCTTTTAAAGCTGTGAAACTCTCCAAGTGTCTGTATCTTCCTATTAGTTGAAATAACCATTTCTCCCCCACCAAACATTAAAAAAATCCCAATTCCAATTCTTGGTGACAATTTTTCGAGAAGGACAGAAAGTTCTTTTTTCAAAAGGAAAGAGACAAATGTAATTCAATAGAGTAAGTAGCAATTTTTAAATAGTTGAGCACCAACCACATGTCAAGCACTCTTTGTTGCCATGTTGCACATGCAGTAAGCATATTATTGTTATCTATAGATCCTTGCGTGAGATGGTTGGATGGCATCATCGATTCAGTGGCCACGAGTCTGAGCAAACTCCAGGAGATAGTGAAGGACAGGGAAGCCTGGCGTGCTCTAGTCCTGGGGTTGCAAAGAGTCAGACACAACTGAGTGACTGAACAACAACAGCATAAATATTTGCAATACTGTCTGCACATACAGGTACCCTGGGGACTTTTAGAAATGCCAATGGCAAAGGATCCACCACAAACTAATTAAATCACAATGATCAGGGGTGGGCTTGACATGCCTATTTAAGAGCTACGCAGTGGATTCTAACGTGCAGTCAGAGGTGAGAATCACTGGTTCTGAGCCCAAGAAGAAGGCTGTGGATGGAGTGGAGTGAGAGGAAAAACCTGGTAGGAAATGGGGTTGGAGCACTAATGGGGTGGGCCAATCTAAGGATATGGAGTTTTAATGCAAATGACTTGAGAAGCAAGTGGAGAGTTTACTCAGAGAAGTGGCATGACATGTCTACAGGTAACATAGCTCAAACAGGATTTTCTCCGAATCAAATCATTTATAAACTTTCTCTTAAAAAAAAAAAAAAATTGTTGTAGATTCCAAGAAACGGCTTTGCAAATAAATGTTAGGAATATAGATCATAGGATTAGCAATTCCCACCAAGAGGAGAGATAGGATGAAAAAGCAAAACAGAAAATATTAATACCTGAGGAATCAGGTGCCCCAACTCCTGTCAACTAATAGCTGTGTTACTGTTTTAAGAAAAAAAAATCAACTATCTTTTCAGCCATATAGAATCTGACCATTTTATTTTCTTAACTTTAAAATTCTAAATAGAATTGCATGCTGATAGTAATTAGCATCAAAATAAAGGGAGGATTTGGCATGTCTACCAATGAAGCATTCAGAATATTGCTATTGTTCAGTCACTCAGTCATGCTGGACTCTTTGTGACTCCATGGACTGCAGCACGCCAAGCTTCCCTGTCCTTCACCGTCTCCTGGAACTTGCTCAAATTCATGTCCAATGAGTCAGTGATGTCATCCAACCATCTCATCCTCCTGCCCTCAGTCTTTCCCAGAATCAGGGTCTTTTCCACTGAGTCTGTTCGCATCAGGTGGCCAAAGTATTGGAGCTTCACTTTAGCGTCAGTCCTTCCAATGTATATACAGTGTCAATTTCCTTCAGGATTGGCTTGTTTTATCTCCTTGGGTCCAAGGGACTCTCAAGGGTCTTCTCCAGCACCACAGTTTGAAGGCATCAATGCTTCACCACTCAGCCTTTTTTATTGTCCAACTCTCACGTCCGTACATGACTGCTGGAAAAACCATAATTTGACTATATGGATCTTAGTAGGCAAAGTAATGTCTCTGTTTTTTAATATGCTGTCTAGGTTTCTCATTGCTTTTCTTCCAAAAAGCAAGTGTCTTTTAATTTCATGGCTGCAGTTACTGTCCACAGTAATTTTGAAGCCCGAAGTCTGTTACTGTTTCCATTGTTTCCCCATCTGTTTGTCATGAAGTGATGGAACCAGATGCCATGATCTTAGTTTTTTGAATGTTGGGTTTTAAGTCAGCTTTTTCACTCTCCTCTTTCACCTTCATCAAGAGGCTCTTTAATTCCTCTTTGCTTTCTGCCATAGTTCAGTTGAGTTCAGTTCAGTTGCTCAGTCGTGTCCAACTCTTTGAGACCCCAAGAACTGCTGCATGCCAGGCCTCCCTGTCCATCACCAACCGCCAGAGTCTACCCAAACCCAAGTCCATTGAGTCGGTGATGTCATCCAACCATCTCCTCCTCTGTCGTTCCCTTCTCCCCCTGACCTCAATCTTTCCCAGCATCAGGGTCTTTTCAAATGAGTCAGCTCTCCGCCATAAAGGTGGTGTCATCTGTATATCTGAAATTATTGATATTTCTCTCCCCAATCTTGATTCCAGCTTGTGATTCATCCAGCCTGGCATTTTGCATGATATACTCTGCATATGTTAAATAAGCAGGGTGACAATATACAACCCTGACGTACTCCTTTCCAAATTTTGAACCAGTCCATTGTTCGATGTCTGGTTCTAACTGTTGCTTCTTGACTGCATACAGGTTTCATAGGAGGCAGGTAAGGTGGTCTGGTATTCCCCATCTCTTTAAGAATTTTCCACAGTTTGTCGTGATCTACATGGTCAAAGGCTTTAGCACAGTCAATGAAGCAGAAGTAGATGTTTTTCTGGAATTCTCCTTTTCTGTGATCCTTTTTCTCTGTGTACATAGCTTTTTCTATGATCCAGTGGATGTTGGCAACTTGATCTCTGGTTCAAAGGTTCTGCCTTTTCTAAATTCAGTTTGTACATCTGGAAGTTCTTGGTTCACATATTGTTGCAGCCTAGCTTGAAGTATTTTGAGAATTACTTTGCTAGCATGTGAAATGAGTGCAATTGCACAGTAGTTTGAACATTCTTTGACATTGGTTTTCTTTGGATCTGGAATGAAAATTGACCTTGTCCAGTCCTGTGGCCACTGCTAAGTTTTCCAAATTTGCTGACATATTGAGTGAAGCACTTTAACACCATCATCTTTTAGGATTTGAAACAGCTCAACTGGAATTCTATCACCTCCACTAGCCTTGTTCATAGTGATGCTTCCTAAGGCCCACCTGACTTCGCATTCCAGAATGTCTGGCTCTAGGGAGTGATCACACCATCGTGATTATCTGGGTCGTGAAGATCTCGTTTGTATAGCTCTTCTGTGTATTCTTGCCATCTCTTATTAATATCTTCCACTTCCGTTAGGTCCATAACATTTCTGCTGTTTATTGTGCCCATTTTTGCATGAAATGTTCCCTTGGTATCTCTAATTTTCTTGAAGAGATCTCTCATCTTTCCCATTATCTTTCCCATTCTGTTGTTTCCCTGTTTCTTTGCATTGTTAACTAAAAAGCTTTCTTAACTCTCCTAGCTATTCTCTGGAACTCTGCATTCAGATGGGTATATCTTTCCTTTTCTCCTTTGCTTTTCACTTCTCTTGTTTTCTCAGCTATTTGTAAGTCCTCCTCAGACAATCATTTTGCTTTTTCTCATTTCTTTTTCTTGGGGATGATTTTGATCACTGCTTCCTTGTACAATGTTACAAACCTCTGTCCATAGTTCTTCAGGCACTCTGTCTATCAGATCTACTCCCTTGAATCTATTTGTCACTTCCACTGTATAACTGCAAGGGATTTGATTTAGGTCATACCTGAATGGAAAGTGGTTTTTCCTACTTTCTTCAATTGAAGTCTGAATTTTGCATTAAAGAGTGCATGATCTGAGCCACAGTCAGGCTGGTTTTGTTTTTGCTGACTGTATAGAGCTTCTCCATCTTCAGCTGCCAAGAATATAATCAATATGATTTCAGTATTGACCATCTGGTGATGTCCATGTGTAGAGTTGTCTCTTATGTTGTTGGAAGAGGGTGTTTGCTATAACCAGAGCATTCTCTTGTTAGCCTCTGTTTTGCTTCATTTTGTACTCCAAGGCCAAACTTGCCTGTTATTCCAGGTATCTCTTGACTTCCCACTTTTGCATTCCAGTCCCTTATGATGAAAAGGACATCTTTTTTTGGTGTTAGTTCTAGTAAGGTCTTGTAGTTCTTCATAGAATTGTTCAACTTCAGCTTCTTCAGCATTAATGGTTGGGGCATGGACTTGGATTACTGTGATACTGAATGGTTTGCCTTGGAAATGAACCGAGATCATTTTCTCGTTTTTGAGACTGCACCCAAGTACTGCATTTTGGACTCTTTTGTTGACTATGAGGGCTACTCCATTTCTTCTAAGGGATTCTTGCCCACAGTAGTAGATAGAGGGTCAACTGAATTAAATTTGCCCATTCCCATCCATTTTATTTCATGGATTTCTAAAATGTCAGTGTTCATTCTTGCCATCTCCTATTTGATCACTTCCATTTTACCTTGATTCATGGACCTAAAATTCCAGGTTGCTATGCAATATTTTTCTTTACAGCTTTGGATTTTACTTTCACCACCAGACACATCCACAACTGGGCATTGTTTCCGCTTTGGCTCAGCCTCTTCATTTCTCCTGGAGCTATTTCTCCACTCTTCTCCAATAGCATATTGGGTACTTACTGACCTGGGGAGTTCATCTTTCAGTGTCATATCATTTTGCCTTTTCATACTGTTTATGGGGCTCTCAAGGCAAGAATGCTGAAGTTGTCTGCCATTGCCTTCTCCAGTGAACCACATTTTATCAGAACTCTCCACCATGACCCGTCCGTCTTGGGTGACCCTACACGGCATGGCTCATAGTTTCATTGAGTTAGGCAAGGTTGTTAGATGGGGTTAATTTATGCTTGTCCTAACTGAAAATGGAGTACAACAGGCTCACTACCTGAGACTTTGTTAGGATGCCTGGGAGCTAAGTCCTTGCCTCAGTCACTGGCACCAACACCATGGCTTGTTACTGCACCATGAAGACTTGTAAGTCAAAACAGAAACAGCTATTCTCTCTCTGAGAGCAAGTGAGAAGACTGAGTCTCCAAGCCTGCACCTTTGACTTGTGGTGCATATGTGATCCTGAGCTATAGCTATAAACCTGAATTCTATTTCTGCCCAGCACAGGTGGCCATGGTCTATTCATCTTCCAGCTTGTGTGTTCCTGTCCGACCACAGATTCCAACTCACTGAGGCTCTGACCTCACCTCTAGACCTGGGCTTGGCTCTGCCCTTAGGAGCCATGGTTACTGTGTGCCTCCCATTTCCCTTAGCTATTTGAGGCCCCAATACAACTTTTTAAACACTGTCTGAGTTTGCTCTGACCAGATGTCCTGGCATGTACTGCACATTAACCTGTGCTACCCAAAGCTTGTACTGAATGTTCTCTAAGCATCTGTGGCTTTCTCCCCAGGTGTAGACTTGTAGTCCCACAGGTCCTACCACCACCCAGCCCCAGTGCCTATCACAGTGGCATAAGTCCAGAGGTCAAATAATTTCTCTACTGATTTCCTGGTTTTCCTTACTATCTGACAGTTCCCTGAGAAAAGGGCTCCTCCTGAGCTCATTCCCATGGATAATTCTTGGTTGAGCCCCCTTAATGCTAGAAATCAAAATTTCAGTCTTGGCCTTAAAAGTTAAGATTTCCATTAGAAATCCATTTCTATGAGATAGCCAGGCTCAGGAGGCTGACCTAACTCTTCTGTTGCTGGAGGAAGCCTTTTGTTGCAAGGAAACCTCAACTTGAGAGCAGGTTTTACTTTATTACTCAGAACATGCAGCTAGATGGCCACCCTTATTCCATCAAAGAACTTTATTATCCTCTGCACCCAAATGGATGTGCTAAGAAGTGTGGAAAGGCTCAAATCAGGCCAATAAAAATTTCATATGCCACCAAGAAGGCCTATGAAGTCACTGAGAGTCAAAATAACCAGAGATATACTAACAGCACCCCCAATAAATAGTAGCCCCAGGCTCACAGTTGGCTGTCTTCTGTGGACATCCAGATTAGAATTTTATGTGGCCCTTCTCAGGCAACGCTACTGAAAGATGAAGAACTGCCAGAAAGTGCCACCTTTGTCTTCCTTTGGCACCACTCCCAGAAAAATATGTATCAAAACCAAAACAAGATAAAATTAAATTAAAATGGCTATGTTTTCAGTGATCATTTCAAAGTTTCCGTGAATTCTGAAGGTGGCCATTGTATCCAAGTCAGAGCTGTCTTCCATTAAGGTAGAGCAGGATTAAAGATGGGCTTCCCTGGTGGCTCACTGGTAAAGAATCTGCCTGCAGTGCAGGAGATGTGAGCTAACCCCTGGCTTGGGAAGATCCCCTGGAGAAGGAAATGGCAACCCATTCCAGTTTTGCTTGGAAAATCCCATAGACAGAGAAGCCTGGTGGGCTATAGTCCACGAGATCACAAAAGAGTCAGTCATGACTTGGTGACTAACCAACAACAAGAAGAAACAAACAAACAAAAAAAACCCCTTCCTTGTTACAGGCTCATTCTCAGACGGAGCCCATCAAGATTGATAACCCTGCTGCTGCTAAGTCGCTTCAGTTGTCTCCGACTCTGTGCAACCCCATGGATGGCAGCCCACCAGGCTCCTCTGTCCCTGAGATTCTCCAGGCAAGAGCACTGGAGTGGGTTGCCATTTCCTTCTCCAATTGATAACCCTACCAGGTACCAAATTTGGTCCTAGCTAGCACATTCTTCAGGCTTCCCTGGTAGCTCAGCTGGTAAAGAATCCGCCAGCAATGCAGGAGACCCTGGTTTGATTCCTGGGTCGGGAAGTTCCCCTGAAGAAGGGAAAGGGTACCCACTTCAGTATTCATGGGCTTCCCAGGTAGCTCAGATGTAAAGAATCAGCCTGCAATGCAGAAGACCTAGGTTAGATCCCTGGGATCTTGGGAAGATCCCCTGGAGGAGGGCATGGCAACTCACTCCAGTATTCTTGCCTGGAGAATCCCCATGGACAGAGGAGCCTGGAGGGCTACAGTCAATGGTGTCTCAAAGAGTCGGACATGACTGAGCGACTAAGCACAGCACAGTACATTCTTCTGTGTAATCCTCAAAGTTGAAACTTCTAAACACACACACACACATACACACACACGCACACTCTCTCTCTCCCCTTTGGGGATTATGGCATTATTTAATTCATATTCTCAAACTTAATACACTTGTGACCCACACTTCACTAACAGCAAACATGGTGGTCTGGAGAGGGTAAGTATGGGGACAGTGCTAATAAGCTCAGCCAACATGCTTGATCAAGAAGAAACTCTAGCTTCAAGTTCTGCTCCCCATCAAATATAGCCACTTCTTATTTTACAAGTTCTTAATGCCAGGGAGCAACCGGGTTCTGTATTGGAAATGGAAACTTAAGCAAATCATCCTGGCCTCAGTCTCGTGGAGGAGTTGGTTGTTAAGTCAATCATGTAAATATCTCCCTTGTAATTATAGATGGTTAACTCCTATAAGCAAAGGATGAGGATACCTCATCTAGACTGGAGGTGAGGTCGAGAATTGAAAAATGAATAGGAATTGTAGGAACAGCATGGCGAAAACCTTAGGAGAAAGGAGGAGTTGATCAACTCTAGGAATGGATATGGCTGTCCCGTCACTATCTGACAATCTGTTAGCTGGAACAGACCAACCAAGAGGATCTCTCTAGAATAACTTCTAGGGGATAACTATGGAAAGGGTGACTCTGCTTTTTAAATCTGTTACAGACACCTCAATTACTGGAAGATGCCCTTAGCCTTTACAGTGCTCCAAAGATTGCTCAAAACCATGACTTGGATTTTAAGATTCTCGTGTTTTACAATGGCCTTATCTCTGAGTTTTCTTTCCTTACTACCATTCTGCCTAGTTCACAGGCATACAAGCTATATTTCCAAACTCAACCCCAAGAACTGTAGGGTTTCTAGTCAATGATTTTCTGGGGGTGAAAATAAAGGTAAACAGGAAGTTTCAAATGTACTGAAAGATGTGTACTGATATAACAAAGAACATTTCCTGAATCCAGTAATTACTAAAACTTAGAACTTCTGTAGATGCTTAGTTTTGGCCTTTTTCCTTCTAAATCATCATGCTCACTTATTGCTGTAGTACTTAAGATCACCTGTTTCCAATAGCCCACATAGATCAGGCTAAGAGCAGTGGTTCTCAAATTATAGTCCCTGGATTACATCACCAGGGAACTTTTAAAAATGCCGATTCTTGGACCCCATTTCAGATCTTCCAAATCAGACATGAAGTGTGCGTCTTAGCACACAGTATTTTAACAAGCCCCGTGGATAATTCTGCTGCATGCTTGTTTGATAACCACTGGCCTAAATAGGAGCTTTCAACATCTCCATGAATTCCTCTTTCCCCACCCAATTTCTTATAGCACTTTGTGATGAAAGATGATATACCTTTATCTAACCATCCCAACCACCATATCCAGTCCTCAGAGCTTTCAAAACTTGCAGTCTTAGACTAGGCACTCCAAATAGTAGAAGGCTAGAATCATGACATGTCAGCAATTGGACTCCTACCCAGTTACTTTTGATAAATGACTCTACATAGAGAAGATCACTCAGTACATATTTACAACAATCAAACCTTGAGGGACCTTGTTATTCACGTACTTTTATTTTATCACATTCCTCCTAGTTTGAAAAATGACACAATACTAATTTCTCAATTACTACTGGAGTTGTTAACTCAGTTCCCTAATCTGTCAAATTTAGTTGCAAGACAGAAAACTATACTTACGGAGTGACCATGAGAGTTACAGAGGACTACCATGAGGGACTGACTTTTAGGATTCTTCTCCTAGAGTTCCTTCTCCAACAGATATCTAAAGTCCCCAAGATCATTCTGCTTACATCTCCTTTGGGTTTACAGAAATATTCTCTATGAAAAGCATATAAACCTTAAGGAAATGTCTGTTAAACAATTGAAATAACATACTTGATCGCTGGTAAGAACTCTCGAAAAAAGATACAAATGAGCTGGAAATTATGGTCCTAGAATATGCTAATATATTCCAAAATTTCACCATTTGTAAAATAAAAATATGATGAAAACTTAACTCTGAGGCCTACTTGGGATTCAGATGAATGAAGACAGAACAAGTAGCAATCAGTGAACTCTTTAGTCTCCATTCTATGATCTCCACCTCTCAGCTCTACCTTTATTCTACTTCAAAATCCTGTACCAATTATCTCCAAGCCTTTACGTCCAAAATAGCCCACATAAATCAGAAGTTCCATTGGATAGAAGGATAGATTTGCTAAGTAACACTAGAGGTTTTCATTTGTTCTATATTTTGGGGGAATTCTTGAGGACTAGTTAGAAATTTCTAATGAGATCATAAAAAGCTGACTTGTAACATCAACAAGAAACCAGTAACATTCTTGGGGTCATATGCTTGGCCACAACATTCTTCTTGGTGTCATGTGCCTCCTGTATCTATAACTCTAATTCTAATCATACCACTTCAGTGAGCTAGAATTCTAGAATGGTGAAGATATAACAAACTCATTTTGAAAATGTACATGCAGTTTATCTTAATCAATGAATCTAAAATTAAATGATCATTGTGTTGTATGTATGTTGTTAGTCGCTCAGTTGTGTCTGACTCTTTGCAACCCCATGGACCATACCACGCCAGGCTCCTCCATCCATGGGATTTTCCATGTAAGAATACTGGTGTGGGCTGCCATTTCTTGCCCCAGAGGATCTTCTTGACCCTGGGATCGAACCCCAGTCTCCCACATTGCAGGCAGACTTTTTACCATCTGAGCCACCAGGGAAGATGTTAGACTGTCTTATTCAAAGTCACCTCATTTTTTAATAAAAAATAATCATTAAAAATAAGAATTAGTGGCGTAAGGATAGCTATTTTTAAAATATCCTCTCTAAAAAAATAATCATTTATGCTGGTCTGCCATGAAATAAACGATTGTGCTAAGTGAGTCTCACACATACTATCTTTACAATATCTCTCTTGGTAAATGGGAAAATTACTCATTAGCATGAATTTGTATTGATTTATCATGTGACATGTTAAAAAGAGTTACTTAATTGCAAATTTCATATGTGGAAACAAAGTTGCTGTTTTCAGAAATAAATGATACTGAATGTAATTAACACAGAGTTTTTGATGTCGCAGATACTGCATCAGGAACTGATTGGATAAGAATCAGTCACCATCAGTTCCTCATGCATTGCCTTCAGCATCTAAACAAGCATCAGTAAACATCCCAAATTAGATTTGCTGTGATGTAGTTATGGTTATACAATAAAATAAGCACTCTTAATGAAACCCTAAAGAGAAATGTTTCTGAGAGAGGTGGTCCTAAAACACCATGCTAAAACACCAATCATTAGCCTACCATTCTTAAAGATTTATTCATGGAACCAGAGAAGTTAACCTAGTTCCATGTTTATACCAATAATACACTTCTACCTTTCTTGCTAAATATATTAGCATGAAACAAAACAACCTAAAAGTTGCTGATTGTTTCTATAACTTGTGAAAAAAGTAAGTAGATATATTTTGTTTGCTATCTTTGCTTATTTTATTTTAACTTAGGAGTTTATGGAGTTTAAATAGGTATTGCTATTTGAATAGAGATTATTTCTCATCATTATCACTGAAGTAAATATTATAAGAAAAAATGCTATAGAGCAAATACTATGAAAGATAAAATGTTATAACTAATTATACTTTTAACTAGCCTAAATTCATTTGCATTTCCAGCATTTTCTAGCGTTAAGGGTTAAGATGGTTTGACAAGCAAGCTCATTTTGCTTCACTTATGAATTCACCTATCAGTCATTTAAAATTTATTGAACACCTACTATGTGTCAGTTACTTTTCTAGGACCTGTGATATAGCAATGAGAAGAGTCACTACCTTAATGAAGCATACATACTAGTAAAGGGAGCAGACTGAAAACCAATTTATAATCCTTTGTGTAAAATGAAGAGTTTTCAGTAGAGTCACAGTCCTAGAAACAGATTTAACATGGATTTAACATTATTGTATACAAACAATAATAAAACCTTTTGTGGATAATTGTAAAATAAATTCAATAAGCAATTTAACATTACATACCATACACTGTATGCTGTACATGTACTATATATTTTTCCATAAGCTCAGCTGAATATGTTCCTCAAAGAGAAAAGAGGCTACTATGCAGGATCTCTGAAAAGTCATTCCGGCAGGTAATGTGAGACATAAATTTAATGTTTATTAAATTTAAATTTAACCCAAATGTGTGCCACAAGGTCCAGTTCCAGTGTACTGTTACATTAAAAGAAAAACAGGCCAATGACCATAAGTAATTATAAAAATAATCCCCACTTCTTGTCATATCTGCCAAAGAACATTAAAGGAAAAACCATCCAAGTTAAGAAATTAAGTTAAGAAAGTTAAGAAATTCATAACTTTCAGCAATACTTCTAGAAATCCTCTCTCCTGTTCTTAATAGCCCCACAGTTGCTCCAGAGCCCCTCAATCTCAATTCTCTAAACTTTGCCGATAAAAGCCCCAGCCTACCTGACTTTCTCCACCTCTTTTTCCATCTCCTTTTCTCCCACCGTCCCAATTCCCTCTCTCCCTCCGTTTCCTGCTCTGACCCTCTTCTTCTCTCTCCTCACTCCTCCCTCTTCCTCTCAAGAATCAGCCCCCTAACCTCCCTTTCTGCAGTTCCTTCCATTCCTCCTTACTAGCCATACCCAACTCCACTCCACTCTCCAAACATCACATAACTCACTCTCTCACTTCAAGTCTCTACTCCTTTTCAGAAACACCTCCTCCAACGGCTCTGTTTAATGTAGCTCCTCTAGTCTATCACTCTATATCCCCTTTCCTGGTTCTTTCTTCACAGTACCTATCACTACTTGACATTGGCTATATACATTTTTGGTTTTTTTAATTGTCTGTCTTCCTCACCAGAATGTAGGTAGTTTGAGGGTTGGGGCTCTATGGTGTTCACTGTGGTATTCCTAGCACCTAGATTTCCTGGCACATAGTAGGTTGTTATAATTGTTTAAAATAAATAACTTGGTTATACCAGAAAATAGTATTTTAATTCTTCTTTTCAGAGCAATAGCACATATCTAAAATATGAAATAGTGCATTTCTAAATATGAAAGTTTAGCAAATTTCCTAATTAGGTCCTCAGGCTGTTTCTCTATCTGTAGTCTCTCCCTGCCCCCATCTTCTGGCTCCCTACCAGGAATTAACCCTGTATGTCCTGAGAAAACTATAATGGCCTTCACTGAGATAGTTTCCATGCAAGACAATGCTGTCTCCTCGGGACCTCCCCCTCCTGCATGCTCAGTCATGCCCAACTCTCTGTGACCCTATGAACTGTAGCCCGTCCACCAGACTCCTCTGTCCATGGAATTCCCCAGGCAAGAATACTGGAATCGGTTGCCATTTCCTCCTCCAGAGGATCTTCCCAACCCAGGGATCCAACCTGCGTCTCTTGCATGTTCTGCATTGGCAGGCAGATTCTTTACCACTGAGCCACCGGAAAAGCCCCTCTTTGCTTCTAGATCTGTTCTGGATCTATGTGCTCAGTCACTTCAGTTGTATCTGACTCTTTGCGACCCTACAGACTGTAGCCCGCCAGGCTCCTCTGTCCATGGGATTTTTCAGGCAAGAACACTGGAGTGGGGTGCCATGTCCTCCTCCAGGGCATCTTCCCGACCCAGGGGCTGAACTCGCATCTCCTGCATTGCATGTGGATTCTTCACCTCTGAGCCACTGGAAAAGCCATTCTAGAGCTACAACTAGACACAAGTGCCGACAGGCCCCTAAAGGTGAGGTACAAAATGTGACCCAAAAAGAGTTGCTTTAGACTCTGAAAGAATAGTTGAGTCTTCTAACTTACATGATCAGAAATCTGGAGAATATGTGTGCAAATGGATAATAAGAGTGAAGGATAATGATAGAAGAAACATAAAGTCGAGCCAGACTGAATTTATTGATCTGGGCTCACTAAGTAAAGAGTCTCCATGTATTACTGCAGCTAAGGGAGTTAGAAAAAGCTCTAACAGTCTGATTCATTGGTTGCCTGAAACATGGACTAAAAGGTCATTCACAGTTAGGTTAACGTAGAGAAAGGGATTTGAAGACTTAGGGAGACTGGAATGTTAGAGGGGATTTGTCATTTAAAACCTACTCACTCAGCCTGGGAGGGTCCAGAGACATACCTTTCACCATGACTGTGAGAAATGAATTCATGAGGGAACCCTGAATCCTTGAAGAGCTCTTATCTATATGCCAGACCTGACAGTGGAACTATAGTACTGAATTGGCAAACCTAAATGTGATGGGAGTAATTGAATCCCCCATGGCAGGGGCCAAGTGGCAGCATTCAACCAACAAAGGCAGGATGGGCATGGTTACCATAATGAATAGTAAAGTGGCATTCAGAACAGCCTGACTGCTGCAGGCCTATGATGTTGGCTAATTAATCATGGCAGTCCTAGAAATGAAATAGATAGAAATAGATAGAAAGTTTACTAACTTCCCACTTACCTGTATAGGCAGAAAAGATCTAGGTCAAGTGAACAAAAATATGACATGCAAGATAAAAACGGAGTCATGACCCTCAATCAGTTCCCAACCTTGAGCTAGTTTACAGACCAAGAACCCCATTTTTAGTTCCCAAAAAAGAAAGGAAGGATGGATCCCCTTGAGGAAGGACCCCATTATACTGTCAAAAATTTATGCTGTTAATCTTTCTCCCAGCCATACCCAAAGGGACCTATAGCCTTTTACCAGAGTAACTGTGTATTGGCGAAAGGTAATCACCAGAGCTTTAGGGACTGATGGACACTTGCTTTGAATTAACACTAATTCCTGAAGAACCAAAATGTCATTGTGGCCCACCAGTCAGAATAGAGGCTAGAAGTCAAGAGATCAATGGAGTTTTAGCTCGGGTCTGTCTCAGAATAGGCCCAGTAAGTATCCGGGCCCATCCTGCGGTTATTTTTTCAGTTCCAGAATGCATAATTGGAATAGATGTACTCAGCAACTGGCTGAACTCCTACATTGTTTCCCTGATATAACCAGTCTTATGGTGGGAAAGCCTGAGGATAAGCCACTAGAACTGCCTCTACCTTGGAAAATAGTAAATGAAAATCAATGCCTCATTTCTGGAGGCATTTCAGAGATTAATGCCTTCGTGAAAGACTTAAGCAAGAATGAGCATTCCCACCACATCGCCGTCCAACTCATTTACCTGGCCTATGACCAGCTACAGAAGAATAACCTCCAGTTTCACAGAATTATGACTTGTGTTCCCTGGTGGTGGTGTCCCCTCCTGAACACTAGCATCTCCAAACCCACACAGCCCAAGGTTTGAGGAGAAGAAACAGCTCCTTCAGTGGGTCATATGTTAAAATGGTGATGGAGGCAATTTCCACCTCCACCATTCAAACATGAAGCGCATAGTGCCTGATGGAGAAACAGCCTGCTCTGGAATGTTCTTTCCTCAATTTTGACATGGTTGGCTTCTTATGTATAGATTCCACTCACATGTAACCTCCTCAAAGAGATCTTACATGACCACCTATTGTCTAAAGTAATGCATTCTCCCCACGCCTACAATCACTCTATCTCAGTCATGTTTTACTTCCTTCCTAGCATTTCATATGTTCTAAAATAAATTTTCAGCCTGTGATTTTGTCTTATCTCTTCACTACCTAGAATAGAAAATGCTCCAAAAAGTACTTTTGAATAGCATAAGGATTGTTGGCCTCCAAGGAAATAGGCAAGAGGGAACCATTTGCCAAAGTTCAAGTATGAGCTAGAAGCTTTCTAGAGAAGAAATCTGTCCTCTGCAAGAGGGAACTCAAAAGTATATTTCTGGAACTGACAAGAGCATTTTAAAACGCTCTGTAATGATTTGTACTCTTAAAGTGAGAACAGTGGTCTGTGGAGTCAGAAGAGATTTTTTAAGCCTAGTACTTTGATTTAATTATGGGGACAAAATGGAAATATTGATTTTTTGACAGAAAGAACACTAAAGTGATCTGTACTGGTGCTAGTATGCTGCTGCTAAGTCGCTTCAGTCGTGTCCGACTCTGTGCAACCCCATAGGTGGCAGCCCACCAGGCTCCTCCGTCCCTGGGATTCTCCAGGCAACAACACTGGAGTGGGTTGCCATTTCCTTCTCCAATGCATGAAAGTGAAAAGTGAAAGTGAAGTCGTTCAGTCATGTCTGACTCTTAGCGACCCCATGGACTACAGCCTACCAGGCTCCACCATCCAATAGCCCTCTTTAAAAAAGGCAAAATGTACTTTGAATATGCAGTTTGAAAAGGACTTGCTTGCATTGTGAGGACTGTGAAGAAATTTGTGAGATCTGTGAGAAGGACTGTGCCTTATTCCTCCACATCATGTCATCACCCGGCGAAGCTCCTGGCAATAAGGATAGGAGGTAGAAGGGCTGGAAGAACTTTGTGAAATGTTTTAGCATCCACAACACAGAAGTGAAGTCAGGCCACACCCAGAAATAAACTGCCACCATGGAAAATGCACCATGCTTTTCCATAGTGCCTTGTGTTCCTAGGAGGAAAGTGACAAACCACCGCGCTGTAACTTCTCACCCATTTCCCTCAAACAATCTCGATGCTGTTGTATTTATCTGAGGTATAGAGTGGGCATGTCTGTTCCCCATTACTAACTCACTAATCTGGACTCAGGAAATATTTGGGAACAGGGATTGTGGTCCACATCACGTCAGTCACAGATAACAAACCACACACAACAAGTACCCTAGTTTATAAATAATAGGCTCTCCAAGAACCCACATGACATCCCAAGTGCTGGATGCTACTTCTAAAAGCTCCCAGAGAGCTGAAAATCACACACAGACAAGCAAGTCCCTGCGCAACACACATCTAAGGAGCCGTGGATGCATTGTTTATTTCAGCAACTTTATGGAATAAATTACACACAACAAATTAGTTTCAGATGGTAGGATATGAATAGCTGATGTGCAGTATAAAGGAAAGTGAACTCCCACTTTTGACCTAACTGCTTCTCATCTCAAGCATCTCAGACTCAGAATACAGATGCAATCCAGTTTTGAAAATGCCATGGAGATCAGAATGTTGATAAGAGGTGAGGATTAGAAATTTCAAAAAGCAATTTATGAGCACTATTAACTCATTATATTGTCCTATGATCTTTGGTTGTTGATATACGTGGAAACCATGAGTAAAATTAAACCCATCCTTCCTTCTTCCCTTCATTACCACATAATCAAAAATAATTTTTTTCTGACATTTCCTACCTGTACAGAAATTTCATAATAGATTCAACTCAACACACATTTAAAATTTTCACTGCATAGCACAGTGGGACAATCATTTATGTTCCTGAAAGAGACATGATATCTCTTTTCCTCCTCATTATTCTTTTTTCTTTAATTAACATTGTAAAATTGACATCTTTTGGTGTACAGTTCTATGAATTTTTTACTACATGTGTAGTCATAGAAAGATCAGTGCAATCAGGGTTACAGAACAATTTTCACACCCCCAAATTCTCTGGTGCTACTACTTTATAATCCCCCACCTACCACAAACTATTGGTCTCCATATCACCATGGTTTTATCCTTTTAAGAATGTAAAAAATATAACTCTTTTCATGTAACTTTTCACTCAGTAAAATGCCTTTGAGATTCATCCAGATTGTTGCTTAATAGTTTGTTGCTTTTCACTGCTGAGTAGTATTCTGTTATGTGAATGTGTCAGTTTATTTATCCATTGAATACTTAAGTTATTTCAGTTTGTGGCAATTATGAACAGAGCTGCTATAAACATTTGTGTATAAGTTCTGTTGGGAATGTAAATTTTCATTTCTCTTAGGTAAAAATCTAGGAGTGGGATTACTGGGTCATATTGTACATGGATGTTTATCTGTATAAGAAACTGCCAAACTTTTCCCAGATGGCTGTATATAATTTTTTTTCATAAAAACCACTAAAAGTGACCCATTGGTAGTTTAATCACTCATATTGATGTGATTCCAATAATGTTATTCACCGTGAGAAAACATTGTCCCTAAAATAATCAGAAGTATTTGATTTCATTTTTTCTTTTTACTTTTAAAACTTAGTCTTTAATATTTTAACATGGTTTTTAAAACAAAGTTAGATGCTTGAAACTGTAGAAATGTAAATGAGGAGACTTGAACAAGAGAGAAAGAACCAGGGAAAGTTTTTATCACAGCTAAGTTTGAGCAATTTAGCCCAGTGTCATATGCATCAAGTCCAATTTTCAATTCATAAATTAGCCTCCCCCTCCCTTCCTCCGAAAAACTTCCACCCCAAGGCTAATTACAGAAGAAAACAGAACATGAGCACCAGCCAGAAAAGATTCACAGTTGCCACTCTTCAGTTGCTACTTTAATAGGAAACATATGCGCAAGATACCACCCAGGAGACAACTGACCAGTGTGTTCTGAAAAAAGGAACCTCACCAGAAAATGAGCCACAGGAGATGGCTTACTCTTTTGGACAGGCTGAGACCAGAAAGAGGGTTGATAGCATTTTTATTCTTATATAAATATGTGCTTGTCCAAGGATAAGACACTGGGACAGAAAAATAATCTGTAATGATAATGTTGAAGGCAATGATGTGAATTAGCCCTCACTAGTTATCACCTCATCTACATGCCCTGCAACAGCTTATGATCATATTTGGGAAGTTCTTAGCAAAGTTAACAAAAGAAGAAACAACACGACGGGTTTGGAAGAAAGGGTAGAGTGAAAACTGTAATTGTAATACTAAATAATAATGCTAAAATTCATTAGCTGCCTCCTACTACAGGGAGCCAACACTGTTCTGAGTGCTATACACACAGTATCTCATTGTCTCCCTAATTTATAGGGTAAGGATTAACTCCTCTGTGCTAGCTCAGGTTGTCACAACAAAACAGATCAGATAGCTTAAACACTAAGAATCTATTTCTCACAGTTCTAAAGGAGGAGGTCAAGGTGCCAACCAATTGGGTTCTTGGTTAGGGCTCTCTTCCTGGCTTGCAGAGGCCGCTTTCAAGCTGCGTGCTCACATGGTGGAGAGAGAGAGAAGAGGCAAGCTCTCTGGTTTCCTCTTGGAAGGAGACCAATCCCATTGTGAGGCCCCCACCCTCATGACCTCATCAAAACCTAATTTCCTTCCAAAGCCCTGTCTCCAACTACCATACTTTGGGGGTTATGCCTTCAAGATAAGAATTTGGGGGAACACAATTCAGACAGTAGCATCCACTTTACAAATAAATTATGTTTTTGAGAGGTTATGACGTTTACAATTGATCAGTCAGCAGAGCTTGAACTTGAACTTGAGTCCATGTCTGACTCTAAGGAATAATATCTAGTATTTTTTGACTGCCCATAAGGGCTGGGTGCATCTACACAGTATCTCTAATCCTCACAGAAAACTTTCCAAGTCAAAATTCTTCCCTTTTATAGATGTGGAATCTCTGGCCCAACTCTGGAACCATCTGAATCTAATTTTTTGCACCTAATGTATCCTAGTGGTTCTAAAAGTATGGTCCTCAGACCAGCATCATCACCATCATTGCCTGAAAACTTGCTAGAAATGCAAATTCTTGAGCCTAGCTGCAGACCTACTGAATTAGAAACTCTAGGGGTGGTGTCCACAGTCCACATTTAACAAGCCTCTAGGTGATTGATTCTGATCCATGCTAAAGCTTGAGAACTGTTTGTTCCATAAATTTATTGGAATCATTAATGTCCAAAATTAAAATACAGGTCTGTTTGGCACCAAACCTGTGGGTTTCTGCTGTGCTACACTTCCCCATCTCAACTTTACCAGGGAAGATGTTGGAGATGGAGCCTATTTTAAATGAACTGTGATTATAGAGCATGATTCTGAATTCTGTTTGGCCACTATAATGATGATCAGTTCTCCTACCTACAATAATGTCACACTGTCCAAAGGACAGTTCCTAATAATTGCCAATGGTACTTTCCTCTGATCAAAAAATACCTGTGGTATGAATCTGAAAACCAAGCTTAGTGAAATTGTTATTGAGGCTGACAACTTTGTACCCCATTTAGTGAAAATGAGAAATCTAGTATGAAACAAAGCAGTTCTTTAAAAAGTGAATTTCATTCCCCTTATTTTTAAAAATCATGTTTAATTAATCTAATCAATCACTGCTTTATCTACTGATACGTAGAGTTGCTATATGTATGTGTGTGTGCTCAGTCATGTCCACATCTTTGTGACCCCATGGACTGTAGCCCCCTGGTTCCTCTGTCCATAGAATTTTCCGGACAAGAGTACTGGAGTGGGGTGCCATTTCTTACTCCAGGGGGTCTTCCCAACCCAGGGAGCGAACCCACACCTCTTACATCTCCTGCACTGGCAGATGGATTCTTTACCACCGCACCACCAAGGAACAAGACCATATTGCATATTGCATCCCATTTTGGAGTCTGGACAATTTATAGAAAAGGATCGAAGTCTGTGCATAATGGAAATGGCTAATTTTTGGATAGTGGTGAGTGAAGGTGCTTGATCTCATACGAAGGGCCTTTTAAAATCATTTGCAAAATCAAATCACTTCAAAAAGGGTTATTTCCAATACAAGTATGATCATCTGCTTGTGATCAATATCACCTCTAAAACCTTTTATTAATATTAACAATATTAATGATCATGGACCAGTCACTGCTCTAAGCATTTTACTTGTGGTAAAACTTGTTTAATCATCACAGACATGTGAGGTAGGTTCTAGGATTATTCCCATATCACAGATGAGGAAATTGAGACTCAGAAAGGTCAAGTAATTAGCCAGAATTCCTTCAGTGAGGAAATACTGTACTCTAGAGTAAACATGAACCCTTGGCCCTGCATGGATGGATTCAGTGTTGCTCTGCATCTGGATTAATTCCAAAGGTCCATCTGTGAGCCTGCCTGACCCTTGGTCTTGCCACTCCATCTGGATAGGATAAAGGACAGCAGCAAAGTGATAATGCGGTAGATCTGAGAGTGCCCTCCATTTACTGGGAGACAGAGATCAAAGTGATAGAGGGACAGAGTGAGAACTGTACTTCTATTTGCCTGTTTGTTTTCCACTTGGTTCTTGAAAACAGACCCATTAATCATTTAGTTTGTGGTTTTGTTAATTTCACTGATTTCTAACACATTTGAGTCAATGAGGCAAGGATGGCAAAGTCTGGGCACATTCAAACATCTCATGTGGAGGAGGCATTAAAATCCTTATCTCCTGCTCTCTCTCTACATGTTCCCCGCTCTCATTCTTTTATCCCTTCTTTCTTCTTTCTCTTCACACACATCTCTACCCCTTCCATCCAATCTGATTCTATTCACTGACATCTTAAAAGACACTATTAGGAACGGAGGCAAAGCTTTTATAACATGTGGAGGCTTTTAGTGCAGTAACTAAGGTCCTATATTGGCCTGGCTAGACTTGTCTTGTCAGATGTCATGTCCAACTCTCCAAAACTGTGTAGATTGAGAACCGCCTGGATTCATTGACTATGCTGGGAGTTTCAGATAGAGCAGACGCTTAGTCTCTATCCTGGATGAGCTCAGGCTTGCCTGGGAGGTCAAGTATAGAGTGGGTAGTAGATTTGTGAGTAATAAAGTTCTCCCCGGTTAATCTGGACCCAACCTGACTCATTTAGGAGGCAGTTACCCTTAAATTTCCTTTTGAAAGAGATCCTGTCAGGCATCAAATTCACAGCAAATCTCCCTTGGTCAAGGATGGAAAGCTTTCTGGTATAACAATGAGTTTTGAAATCAGATCCACTTAAGTCCAAATCTAACTCTGCCTTGGACAAATGAATCTCATAAAGTCTCAGTTCTCTCCACTGCAAAATGAGAATAAAACCTTCTCAAGAGTCTGTCTGAGGATTAAATTGAGAAAATGTCATATAAAGCATCTGGTATAATTCCTGGTACACAGGAAGTGCTCAATTAAAGTTTGTTTCCCTTTTTTCCTCCTCCCTTCCCAGGCCTTACAGGAAGAGGCTGTGACCTTCTAAAGGGAGGACATGAAAGAAGCTTTAATAATATTAAACACTTCAATATCACCCACTACTATCCCAAGCACTATTGTAGGCACTTTATTTATTTTAACTTATTTGATTCTTCCCCAAAACCCTATGAGATGAGTACTATTACCATCACCTCCAATTCATAGATGAGGAAACTAAGGGACAGAGATGCCAAGTATAATTACTTGCCAAGTTCTCATAGGTAGTACGTGATGGGGCTGCGATTTCCTCCCAGGTTATCTAGCTCTTGTTCATTATCCAATAAGAGGCAAATCAAGAAAGAAGCACTAACCTCAACTGGAACCAGAGTATACAAACTACAGTCCTTAGCTAAGCTCTGCTTGGTTTGCACTGTGGTGTAAAAATTGGGAAACTTCACATTTAAGCCTATATTTCTGATTTCTCTTGAAAAAAATTTGAAGATCTGGCAATAAACAGTCCATAAAACAAGTTGCAGACTGGTGGCTACTCTCTGGACTGAGCACATGCTATCCAATTCACCACAGCTGCATTAGGTGGACCCTCCTTTGCTTCTGACCTGCACATGCATTTGAGCTTGTGATCTAGAATTAGGCAAGGTTCTAAGCACAGTCTTGTCCATAAAGACAGAAGAACTGCATTCAGTAATGTATACTCAATCACTGACGTTTGAATGACAGGAAAGAACAAAGGCATACAGGAAAGAGGTCTGACGAAAAAGGAATCAGCAACCAGGTTCAAAACACAGCCACTTTGCTGGGCTGAGATAAGCCTTTGAATCATATACACAGAAATCATCAACACCTGCCATTCTTCTCCACATCCCCATACCTAAACAAAAAGACAAAAAATGTTTCCTTATAGGTCCTAGGTTTAAGATCTATTTGCCTTTATTAATTCTTCTTTGCTTGGCATAGCTAGAAGAGGTAGTTTAAATTTTCATATACAGCTTATAATAGCAACTAAACTTTTTTTCCTTCTTTTAACTCTTTAGACCTTTCTGATTGGCATGATCTTGGAGACAGACAGATAGACAGTAAAACTCTCCTAGAAACCTGGAAGATGTAGGAGGGGGATGGCCTGGAGCCTTCGCTGGATAAGCCTTATGTGTGTGTGTTTGTGTGTGTGTGTGTGGGGAGGGGGGGTTCAGTCATGTCCTACTCTTTATGACCCCATGTACTATAGCCTGCCAGGCTCCCTTTGTCCGTGGAATTTTCCAGGCAGGAATACTAGAGTGGGTTGCCATTTCCTACTCCAAGCCTTATGAGAGAATAGAAATTATTTCAATTTACAAGTGAAGAAACAGGCTAAAAAATTATCCAAGACCATACAGCCAACTGCCCAGCATACTCTGAACCCAGTCTGTGTTCTTTCCAAGACTTCACACTATCTTCCTCAGAGCCTATCTGCCTAAAAATGTTTAAAGAAGTAATCTATGGTATCACTACTTGTACCAAAATGATATCACACACCTTATAAGATAACAGATATATCTTTGGTCAGGAGGAACTCTAATATTACATATCAATGAAACTTCCTTTGTAACATATGTATTGTTTTCTGTTTTACCTTTTCAGTTTTATCAAACTGAAATCAGAAAAAGCCTCATGTTTTTAACAGTTTATGATCACTTTATTTTATTATGAACCTGCAGTAATGCTTACTATATTTACAAATCTCCAAGTGAAATTTTTAAAACCATTTTCCTCCTCTAATCTCTCCCATCCTGACTTCTTAGAAGTACACAAAGCATTTCAACCACTCCCAAATTCCCTCTTGTAATACCCTTAATGATTCTGAAATATTTTGTTATTCCCCAAACACCGCCCTAAAGACAAATCACTGGACTCCAGGCTCTTTGCCCTGCCAAGTTGAATAGAGTTCAAATGTTCTATCTAACCAAACTCTAACTTACAACAAAGACACATATAGTAGATGATGTGTAAGACATTTTGAAAATATCAAGGCAACAGGAAAAAAAAATCTGTGACATCAAGAGGTCCTTCCAAAACTTCTTGTAATCTGGAATAGCATTTTTATCAAGATCCTGTAACCTGATCATTACACGCATGTGCATTTTCATATAACAAGTCAACTTTCATTTTAGCAATGTACACCTTAAGATTTCTCACATCCAAAACAATTAATATTTCAAAATTTATGATTGTTTATATGTCTTTAAATGTCAGAGCATACACAAGAATTTGAGGGAAAAACAAAACAAGCAAAACAATCTTAGCCTGATAAAACAAAAATTTTTTTTTAAATTCTAAATTATTTAAAACATAGTCTTTCTTTTTAAATTAACCATTCCAAAGCATGAGATGAAACCGAGCACAAACAAGGCAGTTTCTAAAAACATATAGGCCCTATTTGGACTTCATTTCATGTATTTAAAAAAAAAAAAAGGCCTAGGGAAGAACATTTTTCAAAATGACTAAAGCATACATAGCCAGGCATGTCTTCCTCTACAAGCTTCACCAGAAGGCACACTGCCTTGACTTTGAAGTTTTGATTCCAGACCCAGTTCTTGCCCAAGTTTACTGGGAGTTTTGCTCAGCTTCAAGCCTATCCCATCTAGAAGATCTTTGGAGACAGTCAAAATTTAAGGTAAGTTCCCCTTTTTATTTTCAGAATCATAAGAACATAAAAGCAAACTGTAAATAAGGCCACATAAAATGAATGAAGTTAATTTTGTTCAAATTATAAGCACCTCAAAGACGAGGATTCTTCTTATCTCTATTAACATTGCACTACTTGCACTGGAATGATGCACAACGCATAGCAGATAGTTAATAAATTCAGTACCTGTATGAATGGGACAGTTCTACAAATATCCCTATGGCCCTGCAATGCTCAATGGTTCAAAGGAATCACACAATTCCTCTAATGGCTCTTTAGTTCACTAATCATAAAGCCACATAACCAGAAAGGAAAGAAAACCAAGAGACAAAAAGTAATTGACCTGTCCATCAGCCCACTTATTTATAGAGTTTTAGAGCTAAAAGGGATATTGAAAGTTGCTTTGAATTCTCTGATTTTACACTGGAAGAAACTGAAATTTAAGCTGTTAAGTGGTTTAGTTTTGATTATCTAGCTGAGAGGTATCAAACTCCTTCCGCTTGTTTCTTATATCAGTCTCTGCTATTAATTCCCACCATCCTCCCTCCCCGCCATCAAGTACTTATAGACTGGAGGATATCATCTTAAAATTCTTCCAGAAATCTCATGTGACTTCCCTTGGGGTATGGTTGAAAGAGGACAAAATTTTAATATAATGTACCAATAGCCAGGAGCTTTGTTCAGCTGAAAAGTGTGTGTTGACTGACTGGCTGGGTTTAGTTGTGGTTGCCGTTGGGTAGGGGTTGGGGCAGGGGGGGAGTCTTTTGAGTCCATCTGAAAACTTGAAATGTTTTGTTGGTCTTACATTATTTCATGTATAACTCAGTGGGTGGGAGTAGCATGGGGTGAAATAACATTGCTTCCTGAAAGTATAGAGGCAGAGGCAAAAAAACCTCCATTTCAGCCACAAGAGGGCAGCTACAGCATTTCCTCCTTGATCTTTGCAGTCCTAAACCTTGACCATCTGGGCATCTTAGTGCTCCAGCAGCCATGCGATGGTGGTGGTTTAGTCGTGTCGGACTCTTGCAATCCCGTGGACTTTAGCCCATCACTGATAGCACCTTTTGACCGAATTCCCAACGTGTCACAATTCTCTCACGGTGTTCCTTGGGCCTTTATTTTTTGTTTTGTTTTTAAACAATTATTTTCCAACTTCTTTCCAGATCTAGAGAGTCCTCTTTTAGAATTCCATGCCAAGATTACCATCTACCAAGATCTTTGGAGACCAATAAATCGTTAGGCTAATTTGGAAACCCACAGAAAATGTTTTAATTATGTTTGACCCTAGATAAAAATAAAAACAGTAATGATCATCTGATTCCACCACACTTAATAAAGCTTGTTCTAAGTGCTTTACAGGATTTGCCAAATATTTGCTCATCTCATAGCCTTCATTCGTCATTCCCATTTTCGTGATATCCTGAAATCTTTCAAGTCAAAATTTATTGTGGAATTTTATCACTGAGCTAAACAGTGGGAGGTCTCCAAACAAAAAAGCAGGGATTAGTGATAGCTAAATATCATATTTTTATAGTTCTACAAAAATGTAAAATTAAATTTATTTTATTTTCTCAGTGAATAGAGTTGAGAGTTAATTTGAAAAATAAATACTAGGTTTTGTGTGTGTGTGTGTGTGTGTGTGTGTGTGTATAGTCACCAATAATTATTGATAACTAGTTTGCATGTTTATTGATTTTTTTTTTATTTTGTTGTTTTTGAAAAATAGTATTTCCTTCAAGCTTTTCTTGGAGCCTTCCTTAATCATCCTATTTTAAATTGTAACCCCATTCCCATTCCAGCATTTCCTGTCTCCACTGTCTGCTGTATTTTTCCTTTATAGCATTTATCAACATTTGACATACTTTCTATTTTACTTGGTTTCTGTTAGTCTCCTGCACAAACAAACCCTCTTCAGCTAGACCAAAAGCTATATGACAAAGGGAATTTTGTCTGTTGTATTTATCACCATGTTCTTAAAACTTAGAATCTGACGATTAGCACATTGTTGGAATTCAATTAAGCAACATGGTGAAATCACAAAAATTGAAGCATTTTTAACAGAAACTGATATTTTTGACATCTCTGGTATTGCTAATTTATGTCAGCAATTTAAGGAAATATCCTTAAAATAGAGAATGTGCTAAGTCATTTCAATCATGTCCGACTCTGCGATCCTATGGATTGTAGCCCTCCAGGCTCTTCTGTCCATGGGATTCTCCAGGCAAGAATACTGGAGTGGGTTGCCATTTCCTTCTCCAGGTAAGATAGATAATAACCCTCTTAATTCAAATTGAAGCATATTTCTTAAAGCAAGTATCTTAAACAACACTTGGGTTCATGATTATTGCTGAGAGTACCCTCCTGAATGCTCAGACCAGCGAGGTCCTGTTTTCCAGCAGTCAATCAAATCTGGACTGAATTCTCAGTGAACATGGTCCTCCAAGAGTCTGGTCACAGCATTACATCAGCAAAGCACTGGCATAAGGTAAAGAGCGGTGACTTAGCGATAAGGAACTTATTGTTTTAGTTCTGTCTCAGCTGCTAGTAACTAGAAGTGAGATGATCCATTTAAACTCTTAGTGCCTTAATGTGCTTATCCAAAATATGGGTATACCTCCCCGGCCTATATTGGAGACTTTGGGGATCTTATGAAATAGTGAAATGTGAAAATATTTTGGTAAGCATGGAGTATTTTTCAAGTGCAGGCTGTTATTAAAATCAACGTTTCTTGTTCTCTGCAGTGCCATTTGGTGCAATCAACTATATTTAATGGTTTAATGGACAGTTGTAGGCTAGAAGTGGTTTGGTCAGTTAAGAGAGGTTTTTCAGGCCCTCCTTGGTACCCAGACCCCAGATCTGCCTTTCACCACAGCTGAGTTTATTTGGCTCTGGAAACATTGCCCCATCCTATCTCTAGGATAAATCCTGATTAGAAACAGAAGGCATTTAAGGGTAATGTAGCCCCATAACAAGGAATTCACATCATGTTCCAGTATTTAGTCCAGCCCTGGTCATGTGCCCCAATACCGGTAACTAGGCTCTTTCTTCTTTTCCTACTGATAATCAGATAAAGAATTCACCTTCTCTTGGGAGCATTTTCACATAAGCATTTATTTTATCCCTCACAGGGTGCTATAACAAAATACTTTAGGTGGCTCATAAACAACAAAAATTCATTTCTCATAGTTCTGGAGGCTGGGAAGTCCAAGATCAAAGTGCTAGCTGATTTAGTATTTGATGGAGACCCACTTCCTGGCTCATAGATGGCTGTCTTTTAACTGTGTCCTCAGATGGGGGTCTCTTTTATAAGGACACTAATCCCATTCATGAGGGCTCCATACTCATGACTTAAGCCCTTCTGAAATCTTCTACCTGCAAATACTGCTGCATTGGGGATTAGGTTTCAATATATTAATTTGGGGTACACAAGTATTTAGTCTATGGCAATACAGTAAGTCCCCTAAATACAAACCTTTCAAAGACACAAACATGTGTTTGCATATATCCAACCAAGTAAGTTACTTCACCTGTCTGGTGTACCTTGTCACATGCGTGCACCCTCTATAACTGGTCGTGCTCTTCTGTACTTGACGGTCCTGTGGCAGTGAGGGATCTGCCTGCAGTGCCGGAGATGTGAGCTCAGTCCCCGGGTCGGGAAGATCCCCTGGAGACGGGAATGGCAACCCACTCCAGTATTCTTGCCTGGGAAACCCCATGGACAGAGGAGATGATTAAGTGCGCGCGCACACACACACTGTATAGAGCACACTAGCTGCTGTTGCTATTTTAGTCGATTAAGTCATGTCCAACTCTTTGCCACCCCATGGACTGTAGCCCACCAAGCTCCTCTGTCCATGGGATTTCCCAGGCAAGAATACTGGAGTGGGTTGCCCTTTATGTCTCCAGGGGATCTTCCCAACCTAGAGATCAAACCTGTGTCTCCTGCTTGGCAGGCCGATTCTTTACCACTGAGCCACCTGGGAAGTAGAGTATGGTAGTTCAGTATCTTTATTTCAAGCCTAGAACATCTAAAAGCAAGATAAAAGCAGCAGTGATACATCTGGTGTTGCTAAGAAGAGATTCACGACACAGGAAATGGCAGGGGATTTTATTTGAGGAGGCATTGCTCATTTTTGAGGCACAGGACCTGAACAGAGACCAAAGGTTATAGCAGCTATTCAGAATGCAATCCAGGATTTCCCTGGTGGTCTACCAGGTAACAGTCCACAGGCTAATGCACGGGACACGGGTTTGATCCTGTATCATGTGGGGAAGATTCCACATGACACAGGGCAACTAAATCCATGTGCCACGACTACTGAAGCCCAAGCTCTAAAGCTGGTGTTCCTCAACAAGAGAAGCCACCATAATGAGGAGCCCATGCATTGAAACTAGAGAGCATCCCCCACTTTCTGCAACTTGAGAAAGCCTGGGCATAGCAACAAAGACCCAGGACAGTCATAAATAAATAAATAAATAAGTAGATAGATTTTTTTAAAAAATTTAAGAAAAGAATGCAACCCAGTGCTACTGTGTTATTATCTAAGACAAGAAAAAAAGAGCTACTATCCATATGTCACTGGGTCAGTTTTTCAAGAGGGCAGACAAATTGAATCCAGCAAGGAACCAGAACCTGTGCCATCAATGTCAGGCATGAGTGAAACTGCAGCTTGCCCTCCATCTCCTATTGTTGACAATCCTTTGACTCTACCATTTCTAAGTCCTCTCCATCCTCCAGTCAGTAATTTTTCTTGCCTGTTCACTCAATGCCAGCCCCTGTATACCAATTGTTGCATTGTACTACTGTACTTTTCAAGGTACTGTACTGTAAGGTTTAAAATGTTTTCTTTAATTTTTATGTTTGTTTTTTATGTATTATTTGTGTGAAAAGTATTATAAACCTATTTTAGTACGTCATTACATAGCCATTTGAGTTTGTTGGGTACCTAGGCTAATGTTGTTGGACTTAGGGAAAATTTGGCCTTATTAATAGGAACTTGCTCTCAGAATGGAACTTGTTTGTATGTAGGGGACATACTGTATTCAATAAATATTTGCAGAACAACTGAATGACAAAAGGCCAGTTTTGAAGCTTTTCCCCCTAGTTTTGAAGCTTTGCTAGGCCTTTGCCACTGTACCCTTCACATACATACCACTTACCTGCTGAGAGATTCCCTAATGCTGGCTGACGAACCAGCATCAGCAGCCTACACTGCAGAGGATCACCTCTTCCTCAGTTCTTACTGCTACAGGTGACCCTTACACAATATGGGAATGGTAGTGGCACTGACCCTCCACGCAATCCGAAATTCATGTATAACTTTATAGTCACCCCCTCCAACCGTCTGCTGTATCTCCAGTTCCAAATTCAAATATTCAACCAATCTCGAATTATGTAGTACTGCAGTATTATTTGGTATCCAAAAAAAAAAATCACAAATAAATGGACCTGCACAGTTCAGATCCACGTTTGTCAAGGGTCAATTGTGTGTTCAACTACTCTGGGGACTTCTCACTTACTCCATTAGACTCTAAAGTCAGCTGCTTGCCTGATCTGTTCTTGGTTGCCCTACCCAGTGACTATCATGTCCTACCTGCCTCTCCATTTTCCTCAAGACATCTACAGCGGGTCTGTATCTTCAGAGGGTGCCCCACTTTTGCTCCTTTTCCAGCTCATGGCTTATCTGAACTGCACTCCCTTTACTGTGGTTAACTAAAGCTGTTTAGCAAAGCCCTGAAAGCACACAAAACCGTGCAAGAAACTCCCAACCTCAAAAATTGTTGTGTTTCAAAAGTTTGTCTGTAAATAGGTTCTCTAGCACTTGGGAATATTTCCCAAGCTGTCACAAACAACTCATCTATTTTAATTGTCTTTCCTTCAAAAATATTCATGAGTATCTCCCTGCTGTGTACCTAGTCACTGTTCTTGACATAGGGGAGACAAAGAGGAATGAGACTCTTTCCTCCAGGAGTTCACAGAATAACAAAGAGACAGTGGCCAAAGCAAATAATATTTGTATACAAAGCAGCATGTGTAAAAATAGAAGACTGTCCATAGTACTGCAAGGACAAGAAAGAAGAGGTGATCTCTCTGCCTGGGTGGATCAGGAAGGTTCCATAAAGAGACATTCCTGCTGAGGAATGAGGAAGTATGCACCAGGCAGATGAGTGGAGAAGGGTGTTCCTGGAATGTGATTGGCAGGCTTCCAGACCAACACCCAGGTGTCAATTTAACCCCTGCGGCACTGACAGAGCAGAAAGGGAATATGTTTTTTGCAGGCTGACCTTTCTGTTGGGAGATTAGTTCTAAAACCTTCAATAAGACAGAACTGGCCCTGAACTCATGCACAAGCACACACATGCGCATGCATACTCACACACATATAGACTACCACCACCTCTACCACTACCACCACTCATCTTCCAGGGCAAATAAGAAAAGCAATTCAATGACAGGAGTAGCAATTCTTGGGCTTTTGCTTTCTTGCAAAACATTAGCTGATCCTGTGAATGCAAGGTCATGAGTAAGCTTGTTAGGGACTGAACATCCTAGACAAGTCCACACCCCGAGGAGCTTAACAACTAGCTGTATAGGCAAGGCTGGTGCATATAAAGCAACTAAGAGCCCAAGGCAAGAGCTGCCAAAAGAATGACACATGCTATAAGCACTATACTCCTAGCCATTGCTGCTTGTTTCAGAGGATAATTCAGTCTAGTTCAACAAGTGTTTTACATTAAATGCCCACTACAGGTCTGTTGATTATGTAAGGCTACATTGTGAATTTCACAGGGCAGCATCCACCAAATTCTGTAAACACAAATAAGTTTTCCTCTCAAAGGTATTAAGTCAACTCTGGAAAGACTCGGGGTGGGGGGGGAGGGGGTGCCTAATTAATAGGAATTCTGTTTTATTCAATACGGGAAACACATCAACACTGAATAGGTATGAGACAGAATTTCCCACCAGTGGGAACTGTTCGAATTAGAATGAACTGCCTTGGGAGGTAATAAGTTTCCCGTCAGGCTAGATAATTACTTGGCAGTGACTTTGCAGGGGTGACTCAAGCATTCAAAGACCAGTAGGCTCCCTTCCAATCCTGTGATTGTGTGAGGTTCTGCAGCTCCCACTTGATAGCACAACAGACGAATCTGGGAACCCACACTGCAGAATTGTCACAATGTTGCAGGTTAGCCATGACTTAGGCTCATTCAGGTACCAGACTGTCAGATCCGTGATGAGGAAACAGACAGAACGAGAATACATAACTTATATCAAAATCCTGACTCCTGGGGTCAGAGTGTCTGGGATAGTCTCAGAATGCCAGAATTCATTAGTTCTCAAAGGGGATCATGGCCATGAGACAAGGAGTACCCCGAGACAAAGACTGACCAAAGAGCTAAAAATGTAAGCCCTTGAAGAAGAGCTATGAAGGATTCTAGAATATTTTGAAAGGTTCACCTGATGAGGGCTCTACAGGTCCCCACACTGAGGAGCCCTCCTGTATGTTAAGACATTAAAATTCCTAGGAACCTCCAAGCAAAGGTGTTATCAAAGATATGTTCAAGAAAAGAGCATCTCCAGAGTGAAGGAAGTAGGGAGTGGACACAGCAATGTTACACAGGCTCCTGAGTAAATATGTAGTTGCAGGATGGTGATCATAAAAGAGAAGCACCAGCATGAGGGTCCTGGACACCAAAGAACAACTGTTTAAAATCCTAGTGTCACATGGCACATTGGGACAAACTGCAAAAGGGTTTGTCAGGAAAGCTGAGCTCCAGGTTTCCTGTTTCTAAAATAAGGCAACTGCATCGATGCAGGCATGTTGGCTAACCGTACTATCAAGTAAACGAAAGAACCATGTTTGGATCCTTATTTAACCAATTCTGGGCTCTGTAACTGAGACAGAGGAGTAGGGGATTGAATTAGAAACTTTTCATGAGATCCCTTCCAACTCTAAGATTTAGAATCCCAGTGGACAAAGGAGAACGTATTATGACAGAAGAATATGATAGAAGAAACAGGTCATCACAAAATGTGCTGGAAGAAACAGAATTAAAGCAAAAAAAAAATCGATTCCTGAATTTTCATCTGTGATTTCTTTTTTTCTTTTTTCCCTTTTTGGACGACATTGTGGTTTAAATAGTTAAGCCAAATGAATGGAAGTGAAACCAACATACCACACACCAGCAGCATTCTTATTTTTGTGGGGAAAGAAAGCAAATATGTGCTATTTGATCATGTAGGAAAACTGAACCTACAAAGCCTCCCCAGACAAGTTTCATTAAATCAATAGGGGTTCTGCCCAGTGCCCAGGGAAACCCACCAAGAGGAGCCAAAACATTTCTTTTTTTCAAAAAGCTATCAACCGAACATTACAAATCATTTGCTATTCTCAAGAGAATTGCCTTGTATTGCAAAACTTGATAATTACTGATTCATGACTGATTTAGGAAAAACATCGGCTTAAGTAATCAGGCCAGAGTACTGCTGCTGACCGCAATGCTGGCAGAAAACCTATCCTTTCTTTCATCATTCCTTTCATGAATGTTTAACATTCTACAAAATTTAGCTTTTAGCATATTAATAGTGGTTTGATTTTTTCAAAAGTTTGGAATACAGAACATAATACTAGGTGCTATCAAGCACCTATATTTTCTCTGAATTTTATTCAAGTGTCACTAACCAGAAACCCAGAGGGTTATGAGAAAATTATTCCAGAAATCAGACTGGGTAAGACATGGATTGTTTTTTGAAACATATCAGATCTCAGACTCTTTGAAAGAACTCTACAAGCATATAAATATCTCTTCTATAAACTGACAGTATGTTCTGTATAAACTAGCGGGAAGAATTTAATTAATGTTTTGAGCTGACCCACATATCACTAACAACACATACCTACATTAGGATAATGCACACTTCTCTCATAGAAGCTTTGCTAAACAAGCACTTCATTTGGCAGGCAGATAAGAAACACATCAGATATGCTCATCTGTACATGTCTCTGGGAAAATGTTTTCTATAAGGATAAGTGAATCTCATATCTGCAGAGAGAAAGTTATTCCCTCTCTGTTGGAACTGTTTTTCTGCTTAAAATTAATAAATTAAGAATATTTTCTTTTCTGTAGAGGAATTACAGACAAATTCAAGCCAAGATACTGTCCTACAGTTTCAAAGAAACTGCTTCTAAAACCATATCAAATTTTCTTTTCAGATCTTTCCTTTTTCTAAGATTCTCCTTGCCAAGTAAACATGCTTTTGTTAGTGAAAGACAAACCCTTGTCATCAATTTAATTTCTACTATCAGTCCCTAAATGCATGTATCACTAGAATATTTGAATTGTAAGTTTATTCACTAAGATACATCATTGGTGTTATTAGATGAAAAAAGTCAAGTATTTAAAGAGCAGAAAATTTAAGTAAACATTTTAGCAGGGCTGTGGTAAATTAGTACCCTTTATAGATTGCTGGTGTACAAGTTGGTACAACTCTGTCACAAGAAACTTGACAATATATATTAAGGTTTTAAATGTTTATAGCCTGGATCCAAAAAGCCCATTTTGGGAAATGTATCATTTTTTTTTTTAATTGAGACTAAAATAAAGCTTCATGCATAAAGATATTTACTATCATTTTATAACAGAAAAACACAGAAGCAACTTTTATGTCAAACATAGGAAAATGGTTAAGGAAAAATTAATATAATCTCTCAACAGAATACTATGCAAGCTATAAATACTTATAAGGATGGGTAACATGAAAATGTTTATAATATTAAATTTAAAAAAGAGAAGACAAACATATATTATACATACACAGATATATATATGTATGTATGTATGTATGTGTCTATATTAAGCATTTGCTTTTAGCTCTGCTTATAAAAATAAACAGTAAATCCTGACAGGTAACAAAAGGTGAAAGGAAACACTGCGCAAATTTATATCTCTCTTCTCCTTTTATATACTTTTCAAATTTTCTTCAATGACCTCATTAAGGAAACATTTTAAATAAAATAAGAGAAATTTTAAACAGACAGATTATAACTGTTGCTCAGTACTCCAGTATTCGTGGGCTTCTCTGGTGGCTCAGGCAGTGAAGAACCCGCCTGCAATGTAAGAGACCTGGATTCGATCCCTGGGTTGGGAAGATTCCCTGGAGGAAGGAAAGGCAACCCATTCCAATATTCTTGCCTGGAGAATCCCCATGGACAAAAGGAGCCTTGCAGGCTATAGTCTATGGGGTCACAAAGAGCTGGACACGACTGAGTGACTAAGCACACTCACATTCCTGACCAAAATTAGGTTTGACCTGAGGAAGGTGAAAGTGAAACTCACTCAGTCCTCTCTGACTCTTTGTGACCCCGTGGACTATACAGTCCACGGTATTCTCCAGGCCAGAATACTGAAGTGGGTAGCCTTTCTCTTCTCCAGGGGATCTTCCCAACCCAGGGATCGAACCCAGGTCTCCTGTATTGCAGGCAGATTCTTTACCAGCTAAACTACCAGGGAAGCCCAAAAGTACTGGAGTGGGTAGTCTATCCCTTCTCCAGCAGATCTTCTCCACCCAGGAATCGAACTCGGTACTCCTGCATTGGAGGCAGATTCTTTACCAACTGAGCTATCAGGAAATCCCAACTGGAGGAAGGTCAAATGTAAAGAAGGAATTTTGATGTACTAATATGCTTTGAATTAATTATGAATTAATTCATTCAGTGACTAGTTATATAAATTGACTGTGGGAGGAAGGAAGAAATCATAGAAGTTATAGTTAAACCAAAGGAATCATCTCATCCACACTGTGCAGCAGCAGGAAGAATGAACCCTGGGGAGACCAAGATGTAATTTAAGAACTGGAATAACAGAACAGCAGAGAATTCATAGGAAGAGAAACTTTCAACAAGGCAGAGAAAATCAGAAATGTTGATGATGTAGAGATGCAAGTGAGGTCAAGAAAAATGAGGGGTGGGGAGAGGAAGCTCTGGAAAATTCAACAAGTTAAAGACTAATTGAGAAACTGAGGAGAGAAATCAAGTCCCAGAGGATGAGTGGTGAGGAAATGGAGGCAGTGGCGCAAAGGGAGATGAGAAGCGGCAGCTGGTTAGACCCAGGGCCATTCGTTTTGTCCTTCACACAATAGGGGAGACCCGTTTGAGTCTGCAGGCAAGGTGGGGAAAGGCTGACCACGAGAGACAGAAGATTCAAAGCACGGAAATAGCCCAGACCCACCCTGTCCCCGGTCTGCCCTCACTGGCCAGAGGCTGCCTACAGATCTGCCTCTGGCACAGAGGTGCACCTCAAACTGGTTCTAAGTACTTTGGGACCCAATCTATAAACCATCTCTTGACACAAATCGTCTCTTCTAATCAACCCATGCTTATGCGGCTCTGCACCTGTGCTCACATGGCCTTCTCCACTTTGTATCTGTTTTTCTGTTCAGAGGGACACCAGTCACTGGACTAGGGCCCATTCTAATCCAGTGTGGCTCATCTTAACTAATTACATCTGCAAAGGTTCTATTTCCAAATAAAGTTACATTCTGGAGTTCTGCGCTGACATGAATTTAAGGTGGGATACTATTCAACCTTATACAATCCTCATCCATTCCTCAGAAGAGTGGCCACTCCAGTGTGTTCTCATCTACCTCCAATCCATCACTCATTGCTCAAGATTCTAAAATCTGTATCTCCAACCTCAGTCTCGGCCTCACTCTCCAGACCGGATGTGGCTAAGCATGAATTCACAGACCCTTGAAACAAAGTGTGTTGACTCCCAAGAGAACCCATGCTGCCCCCAGTGGTTTCTGTTTTAATTCCTGATAATCCATCTGATTCCCCAGCTGAAAAGCACAGAATTCTCATCAACTTTCTCTTCTTCCTAATCACTTCCTACTACACCTAATTAGACAATAGACCCTATGGATTCCATCTCACAACCCTCACTCATATTTGACTTCTTGTTTACCTTCTCTGCTTAAGGCCTTAGATTGGGCTCTCAACCTTTTCTTGGACTATTCAGGTAACAAAAAATCTCAACTCAGTACAAGATTATAGAACACAGGGCTTTGGTGGCGCTAGTGGTAAAGAACACCCCTGCCAATGCAGGGGATGCAAGAGATGCAGGTTCGATCCCTGGATCAGGAAGATCCCCTGGAGGAGGGCATGGCAACCTACTCCGGTATTCTTGTCTGGAGAATCCTATGGACAGAGGAGCCGGGCGGGCTACAGTCTATAGGGTCACAAAGAGTAGGACACAACTAAAGCGACTTAGCATGCACCATGTGATAGTGCTGAGTATACCAAGAGGGATTAAACATAACCTTCCCCTTGTGTAGCTTTCAACCTCAGCTGGTCCCTCTGCCACCAAGCTTAATGCATTTCCTTGTAAGAAACCAAATCTGATAATGTCATGCTGTGGCTTACAAGTCTGTCTTCACTCCTCTTTTCATTCAAGTTGAAATGCAAGTCCTTCCCGAGTCTTAAAAGGCATTTCGTAATCTGCTTTCCCGTGTGCCATGCTCTCATCCCCAGCCCTTTGTCACTGACATTGTGCTTTCTCGCTCTTTCCGGATCTGTGTCTAGAAGTGCTTTCTCTGATCTAATGTACCTTTCTTCCTTCTGTGCCTGCAAGCCGCTACCTACCATTAAAAGTAAGAGTGAAAGTCGTTCGGTCGTGTCCAACTCTTTGAGACCCCTTAGATAGTTCATGGAATTCTCCAGGCCAGAATACTGGAGTGGGTAGCCTATCCCTTCTCCAGTGGATCTTCCTGACCCAGGAATCGAACCAGGGTCTCCTGCATTGCAGGCAGATTCTTTACCAACTGAGCTATCAGGGGAGCCCCTCCTATAATTAAAGTGTGGTCCAGACGATACCTCCTTTCTTATATCACAATCCAACAGTCTTTATGCCCACACAGGACTTTGTTTCAACCCCTACATGAGCACATGTACCTCACTGTGTTGAAATTTATCTGTTTGCCTGTCTGTCTGCATCACCAAACTGTGAGCTCACAGAAAACCAGTACCAGGTACTACTCATTTATCTCAATGAATGAATGTAATTGTGAACACACACTGCCCTCCTCTTATCTGACCTGTACCCAAGGTTCTGGGCTTGACTCAATCCCAGCCCTTTGCCCAGACTTTTTCAGGCCACTCACTCCAGGCCAGGAGCATCTCCCTCCTCTGAACAGCCTCACCACTTACCTTCTGTATCACCAGTTTGACATTTACAACATGATGCTTTGAACTATTAAATGTCCCTGTTTTCCTTTCTGATGCACTTCAAAGTCTCTTTCCCAAAGTTTAGCTCAATAGTTTGCTTTATAGTAGGTGTTCCTTAATATTTTTTGATTGGCGACTTTTTTAGTAAATTTAATCTTAGAGAAAATGAGAAGGAATAAAATCCAGGACAGGTGGTGATTTTAGCTTATAGAAAGAGAGATTTTAGCTTCATGAAACTAGAAGGATAAAAAAGAAAATATAGGAAAATGATACAGGAAATAGAAATGTCATCAATAATCATGAAACAATAATATACTAAACTAGGTATGCACACAAATGTAAAATGCAGCCAAATAAAAACAATTCAGAATTCACCATCTAAGAGTAGAGACTCGGCAAGAATTTTAATGAATTATATACAGTGGAACACATCATATACACTTTAAACTTAAGTAAAGTTGCCTCTACAGGTTCAACAGGAAGGAGAGAATTAGAGAAAAAGAATTATAAAGTGTGGAAAATTCTGCCCACTATTTCATTAAGGGAGCAAAAACCGCCAAGTCAGTCAGACCCCACTTCCCATTGTCCCCTCATCATATAAGCAGCTCATGATGCTGAGCCTGATTGTTGGGTTTGAAGTTAAACTTGAGGCAGTTTTCCAGTGATCCGTTTGTATAATAAAGGAAATACTAAATGTTCATAACTTTCTAAGAAGGAGAGAATGTGTCAGTATTCAGTGAAGCAAGTGTTTGTGACTATGTATACTGAAATCTACAGGTGATTTAAGAGAGCTGGATATTGACTTCACATACATTTTACATTGTGTGTTAACTTTGGCACCTAATTCCTAAGTATGATGTGACTCCTCTGGTTAAGCCAAATATTCTCTACTGATTCTTCACCTCCATCAGGAGCTCTTGTAGTACCTGCTGTTTACACTGCTTATTTTGATGTATAGTCATATGCTATCTTATGCCACCATTTAACTGCCGGACTTCAGATGTAAATATGATCACCTCATCTAGACTGTGAATAAGTTGGTAAGAGTAATCACATCTTAAAGCTTTTACACCACACAATGCATGTGGCACAGTATTAAAGACAAAACAAAAGTGCTTAATTATTGAAAAGCCATTTAATCAATGTTACTTTTTCTATAATCAAACTCCAAGTCTCAAAGGAGTAACTCAACTAAATGTTGAGTTTCCTGCTCACATTACTGTGCTTTCTAGGTTTCACTGACAACTGTAAAATGACTGCCAGGAGGAGGAAGGCCCTTGTTTGCCCCCAAATTATTCATTAAACTATTTGACTGTTATATATTCAATTGAGAAGGCTTGGCAAGTCCGGTATAAAGGGTAATAAAGAAAAATATTGTCATCAGCATTTTTCTAGAACGATAATAAAAAATTCATTTTGGGGAGAGGCCTGCCTTTATTAGTGGCCTGGGAGGGAACATCAAATTAAGCTAAGACCCAACCACTCCTTTAGAGAAAACAGAAAACAACAAAGCAAAATCTCCCAGGATTAATCAGCAAAATATAGATATGTGGAAAGATTATCAAGATTTCACCAAGTTTAACTAAATTATCATGTATCATGTTTAATTTAAAAATAACATTTTTAAAGTAAAATGAGTTTTTTGCTGCCGATTTCTGACATACCATTTTTTAAAATCCTTTCATTTTATTAATAAAGCTCTGTCCACAAGGCAGCAGGGATTCAATGAAGATTGAGCAATTACCCAATGTCATGGGATTATAAAGATAAGCTATTTGGATAATTTAAACTTAAAAAAAAAAAAAAATTCACCTTTATCTCCAGGGTTGGTTTGGGGGTCTGGGATATTCAGATAATTTGGCTGACTTACACTTCATAGTACCAGAGTAGACATTCTAAATGTGCCTGCTAACACTAGAAAAGTATTTCAAACTGTTTTCAACTTGTCCTGTGATGAAGAGATGTAGGGTAAATATAATTTCAGTTAAAAAGTAAGTTTGTGGCTATTTTTATTGGATTGGTCAGCAAACTCCTTTCAACTCTTGGGTCAAAGATTTTTTACATTAAAGCAAATAAATTCATTCTGTTTGTTCAAGCATAAATGATATGCAATAAGCCTCAGAGAACAGAAGTTACTCATTCTGGTTATGTTTTAATTTTTGGAAACACACACTCAGGCTCAACTGAACTGCCTCCAAGTGATTTTTAAATATTAAAGGTGAACACAGCCCTCTTTTTTCAAAGATATTTTGGGCAACTGTTTTGAAACAAAATGCAAATCATTTTTAAAAAACTGATGTTACATAAAAAAGCGCTAGTCAAGAATCACCCAAAGTTTAAGTTCACATAAAAACAAACTAAAATTAATGATGGGTAAGCACCTCTTAACGTTGAACAGGAAAAACATTCAGAACTCTTAACAACGGGTTCAAATTTCCCTGACCTGCTGGACAACCTTCTCTTTCCACATCTTTCCTAGATTCCATCAGGTCCTGTTTTCCTCTCTACAATAAACTGTCATTTATTTAGAATGCAATGACCAGAAAGTTAAAATAAACTGAATAATGTTTTTCCTATGCTCCCTTTTCTGTTAGTTTACAGGTGTTTGTTGCACGCTTACTATGTTCCTAACACTGTTTTGCTTGCTGTGGGCATATGAAATGAGTCACAAATATTGCTTAGAATTGTGTAGCTTCTCTTTTATGAGGAAAAATAACAAGTAAACAAGCTTTCAGAAATGTAGTCCATAAAGCAACTTTCAACACATCAAAAAGGTAGTTCTGATTCCATCTGTAACTGCCTTATTCATCTATAATCACCAGGCAATAATAGTACATGTTCTAACAGCAACAGGAAAACACTAAAATCTGAAATCTCCAAAGTCTTTTCCATATACTTTTAGTTTCAAATGTATATTTGTTATTTGATTTAAAAATGTGACTAGTAATTCATATGTTCTATTAATAAAAATAACCTATTCTCTCACATTATAAATAAATGGAGATTGAAGTCTCTTCTTATGCTAAGCAAGACCCAGCAGGAGATTTCAAAAGGTCAGCCAACCACTGCTGAATGATTGAGATTGTGTCCATAACATACATCTGTAGACAAGTGAGCCAAAGGTACAATTAGAAGTTTAATTTTACTTCTCTAGTTTGCATGGAAATGATTCTACAGATAGAGGGAAGTTTAACTAGAAAGCATGATCTAACTCTTCCACAGAGGTTATCCATGCAACACTTGCCCTACCTTCTTGGTCCACATTCCTGGGAAAATAAGAGAATTCCATTTTTCCCTTCCAAATTAATGTCTCATCTTCCAATTCTCTACAAGGCCACCAATAATTGTGTCACAATGGGGAACTGAATATATGCAAGTTTTTGACTTTAGAAAAATAGAGAGAATATACACGAGGACAGAAAAATGTTTAGCTCCCCAGGATTTCCTGTTTTAATGCCTTATTTTAGAGTATCTTGGGAATTTTTGAGGAAAAAAGATATCTTATATGGTAGACACTGGCAAATAAAACCAAAGAATTAAAAGTCCTCCTCTTTCCAAGAATATAAAGGAAATTAAGATACGTTAAAAAAAAAACATTAATTTTGATTATTGGTTTTCCATATTATGCAGCTAATAATTTGATTATAGTATGATTACAATTTCTATTCAAACACAACTTCTATTCATTGGCAATAACAACTTCAGTCTTTATTATTTCACATTTCTATTTTTTGACAAATTACCTAGATATTGGGATAAGTTAACTATTTGAGGAAAAAATAAAATTAATTTCTATTCTCATGTTGCATCAAGATAAATTATAAATGAATTATATATTTGAAACATAATAAAATTACAATGAATGTGAATATTTGAATTTTAAAGAAAAGACATATTCAAAATTATGAATAAGTAAGATTATAAAAATGGGAAGGGCTTTAAAAAAATGAAATATTACTTCTAGTAATGAAAACATAGAAACTCAGTTGTCAGCTTAATCATTAGACAGAGGTGAAGAGAGAAGTTGTGAGCCAGAAGCTAAAACTGAATCTATATGCAGCAAAGAGAATCAAAAATTAACATAAAAGAGAAGTCAAAAGACTTGGAAGGAAGAGAGAGCTGTTTAACAAGACAGCCAAAAGAGATAAAAAAGAGTATGAGGAAATGCAAGAGAATTGTGAAAAGGCATAAACCCTCAGATTCAGGCATCACAATGATGCCAAGAAGGACAAATAAAAACAAAGCCTTATTTACACACATCATAAGAAAATGAAGCATGCCTGAATTAAACAAATGTTAAAAGACACCAGATAGAAAAGTGAGATTATTGACAAATGAACAATTTAAATTACTGCTGACATCTTGAGAGTAACCACGGAAGCCAGAAGGTTATGGAACAATACCTTCATTATGCCAAATGACAATGATAAAACTCTGTCTGGAATTGTATACCAGCAAAATTACCTTTCAAGATAAGCATGATGAAGCTATTTCAGAAAAACAAAAAAAGGAGAGAGCTTACCACGAACAGATGCTTCCTAAAGAAATTTCTAAAGGTAGCACTCTAGGACAAGTCACCAAAGAAAAATATGAAATGGAAGAGGAAATATTAAGTGAAAATATAGTAAACATTGGCAAATTCCATAAACAATGAGTGCCATGATGCTGTGTTGTGTGTGCTTCGTGGCTGAGTTGTGTGCAACTCTTTGCAACCCCATGGACTGTAGCTTGCCAGGTTTCTCAGTCCATGGGGATTCTCTAGGCAAGAATACTGCAGTGGGTTGCCATGCCCTCCTCCAGGGTATCTTCCCAGCCCAGGGGTCAAACTCAGGTCTTCCACATTGTAGGTGGATTCTTTACCATCTGAGTCACCAGGGAAGCCCAAGAATACTGGAGTGGGTAGCCTATCCCTTCTCCAGGAGAACTTCGCTGCCCAGAGATTGAACCAGGGTCTTCTGCATTGCAAGAGGAAGCCTGAACGCCATGATAACAACGTGTAATTTGTGGTATTTTAAAAAGGTAGAGCAGGCAAAAAATAATACTACAGAATATGGTTGTAATGTGTTCTAAGGTCCTTTTATTGTTCCAGAGGACGAAAAGACTTTAAAGACTGTTAAGTTAAATGTGTATGCTAAAAATTTTAACGTTGCCACAAAATTAATAGAATTACTAAGTACAATTTTTAAAAAAAGAAAAAGCAGAATAAAAATTAAGCTAGTTACAATCCAATCCAAAAGAAAGTAAAAAGAGAGAAAAAAGGAACATAGTAAAAATTAGAGAAGGAGAAAATGAAAGTTAAGATGGTAGAGATAAATTCAAAAGCAATAACAGTTACTATCAATGAAAAATTGTTAATACAAAGAAAACCAAAAGACTAGAGAGATTACTATATAATGATAAGAGAGATGATTAATTTTCATATAGAAAAAAATATGAAATTGAATCAGCACCTGTAAAAGTTAACTCTGTCACAGAAAATACTACCTCAAACTCAATGACTTAAAACAGAAATGGTTTACTGTCACTGGTACATCTATGACTCATCTGGGATTCAGCTGAAATTGACTGGACTCAGCTCATGAAGCTTGACTAAAGTAGCTCTCCTTCAATTGGGATTAGTAGACTAGCTCAGACATGCTCTTATCATAGAAGTGGAAGAAGCAGAAACACTCAAAGCCTCCTAAGGCCTAGGCTTGGAACTGACATGTCTTCTGCACATTCTGTTGGCCGAAACAAGCCACACGACTGATTCCAAATCAAGAGCTGGGGAAATACCATCTGACTTTGTGTGAGGAACTTGAAGCCACATACCAACGAGGGTACAGGGAGGAGGAAAGAATGGGCCCAGTAATGCAGCCTCCCAGGTGTAACAGGGAAAGGGAAAGTCACGCAGTCCTGTCTGATTCTTGGCGACCCCATGGACTGTACAGCAAGAGAGTTCCAGAAAAACATCTATTTCTGTTTTATTGACTACGCCAAAGTCTTTGACTGGGTGGATCACCACAAACTGTGGAAATTTCTCAAAGAGATGGGAATACCAGACCACCTGACCTGCCTCTTGAGAAATCTGTATGCAGGTCAGGAAGCAACAGTTAGAACCGGACATGGAAAAACAGACTGGTTCCAAACAGGAAAAGGAGTATGTCAAAGCTGTATATTGTTACCCTGCTTATTTAACTTATATGCAGGGTACATCATGAGAAATGCTGGACTAGATGAAGCACAAGCTGGAATCAAGATTGCCGGGAGAAATATCAATAACCTCAGATACGCAGATGACACCACCCTTATGGCAGAAAGTGAAGAAGAACTAAAGAGCCTCTTGATGAAAGTGAAAGAGAGTGAAAAAGTTGGTTTAAAGCTCAATATTCAGAAAGCTAAGATCATGGCATCCGGTCCCATCACTTCATGGCAAATAGGTAGGCAAACAGTGGAAAAGGTGGCAGACTTTATTTTTTGGGGCTCCAAAATCACTGCCGATGGTGACTGTAGTAATGAAATTAAAAGACGCTTACTCCTTGGAAGAAAAGTTATGACCAACCTAGACAGCATATTAAAAAGCAGAGACATTACTTTGCCAACAAAGGTCCATCTAGTCAAGGCTATGGTTTTTCCAGTAGTCATGTACAGATGTGAGAGTTGGACTATAAAGAAAGCTGAGAACCGAAGAATTGATGCTTTTGAACTGTGGTGTTAGAGAAGACTCTTGAGGGTCTCTTGGACTGCAAGGAGATCCAACCAGTCCATCCTAAAGGAAATCAGTCTTGAATATTCATTGGAAGGACTGATGTTGAAGCTCAAGCTCCAATACTTTGGCCACCTGATGCGAAAAACTGACTCATTTGAAAAGACCCTGATTCTGGGATAGATGGAAGGCAGGAGGAGAGGGGACGACAGAGGATAAGATGGTTGGATGACATCACCGACTCAATGGACATGAATTTGAGTAAACTCCAGGAGTTGGTGATGGACAGGGAGACCTGGCGTGCTGCAGTCCGTGGGGTTGCAAAGAGTTGGACACGACTGAGTGACTGAAGTGAACTGAACTGGACATACAGTCCATGGAATTCTCCAGGCCAGAATAGGTAGCCTTTCCCATTTCCAAGGGATCTTCCCAACCCAGAGATCAAACCCAGGTCTCCCACATTGCAGGTGGATTCTTTTTTTTTTTTTTTTTTTGCAGGTGGATTCTTTACCAACTGAGCCACAAAGGAAGCCCTCATTCACAAAAATTAATTTCAGATGTTACCATAAAGGGACGTAGGGAGGAGTCACAGATGGAGAGAAGGAATTTTCACACATAAAATCAATCTAAATATCCAGAATATATAAAGAACCACCTTGGAAAGAAAAAACATAGGGGGAAAAAAAGGAGGAAAGAGGGAAGACAGAAGTATGGGAGGAAAGAAAGGAAGGGAGGAAAGGAAAGAAGAAAGTAAAGGAATAATGAAAAGATAGACAACCCAATAAAAGAATGGTCAGAAGACATGACAAGGCATTCCTCAGAGGAACATCAACAAATGACCAGTAATCTTACAAAAAAGATGCTCACCTCATTAGTAATCAGAGAAATGCAAATGAAAATCTCAATGAGATAAAATTTTACTGCCACCAGTAGTTTTAAAAACTGATACTATCAAATATTAATAATAATCTGGAACAACATAAAGTCTTGAACACTATTGGTTGGAGGATAAAATGGTCCAAATCCTTTGGAAAACATTTGGCATTTTTTAAGCAGAAAATATGTCTGCCCTATAACCCAGCAATTCAAAGAATGCTTTTTTTTTTTGCACATAAGCACCAGGAGATATGTACAAGGTTTATGGAGGCATTTTTTTGTAATATCAAAAACTGGAAACAACAGAGGAATAAATAAATTGTAATATGGCCTTACAACAGAATACCATACATGCACTAAAAAGGAAGCATCAACAGTGATTATTCTAAATGAATGTTTAGTATTTTTAAAGGAAGCTACAAAAGAATTCACAAAGTATGATTCTAGTTCTAAATCATTCCAAAAATATGCAAAGTTAAGTAATATATTATTTAGGAATTCTCTGTATTTGATACAAATATAAAGAAAATAACAAAATTAAGGAACTCAGTAGTCTCCAGAGAGAAACGGAAATATGATATGATAGGAGCTCATACAAATGTTAAAGAATTTAGAAATGTATTATTCTTAAACTGGAATGTAAGTGCACAATTACTTGTTTTATTTTTATTATTCTTCAAACAGTATATGTATGGTATTTACATGTTCATTTGTATGAATGATATATTTAATTTTTAAAATAAAAGTTAACAATTTAAACTGTATATCAAAAATACCACAAACATTAAAAGGCAAATGACAAAGCAGAAAATCTTCTATTTAATAGACAAAAGTTATTACATTTTAAGTCATACAAATAGATTTAATACAAAAACAGGCTAAACACTGAAACAATCCATTAAAAAATTATAGCTAACACATAAATACATTAAAAAGGCATTTCAATCTCACTAGTAATTAATAAAATAGAAATCAGAGCAACCACATGATGCCATTTCCAACTGTGAAAACATCAAATATTAAAAAGAAAAGGATAGTAAGGGATAAAAGATCATTCATATTCAAAGGAGGAATTATGTATTGATGTATTATTTAGGGGAAACAATTTGGCAACAGATATCAAAAGCCTTAATGTGTTCATATCCTTTAACCTAGAATTATGCCTTTAGAAGTTCTTCCTAAGAAAATAAACAATTAGTTACACAAGATTTATGTATAAGAATTTATGATTAGTAAACTCTTTATAGAGGCTTCCCACATGGCATTGTGGTAAAGAACCCACCTACAATGCAGATTCGATAAGAGTTTCGAGCCCTGGGTTGGGAAGATCCCCTGGAGGAGGGCAAGGCAACCCACTCCAGTATTCTTGCCTGGAGAATCCCATGGACAGAGGAGCCTGGAGGGCAACAGTCCATGGGGTCGCAAAGAGTCAGACACGACTGAAGCAGCATAGCGCAGCACAAACTCTTTATAATAATATAAACTTGGAAACAATTTAAATGTCCAATAATTAGAGCTTGGCTAAATAAATTATAGCAATCTACACAATATCACCTTAAGCAACCATTAAATGATACCACGGATAACCTATCATAAACAGGAAAATCTATTGTTAATAATACTGAATGGGGGTAAAACAAGGGGACTGAATCCAGGTTTCCTGCACTGCAGGCAGATACTTTACTGTCTGAGCCACAGGGAAGTCAATATATATGTATATATGTATAAATATAGAGATAGTAAAAAATATCCATCAGAAAGAAAATGTTAACACTTGTCACCTCTGAGTGGTAGGATGTGAAGTAATTTTTTATCTATTTGCTTGTCATCATTTCTGCAATATGTATGTATAATGAATTATACATTTGAACTTTTTAAAAAATTCAAATGTATTAATTAGAAAAAGTATATTGTGTGTAATTAATAACAGAGATAATACAACTTTTTTAAACTTCACCTTTTGTTTTGTGGTGAATCTGAAATTTTTCAAAGAGAAGATGCTGAGACTCAAGAGGAAATACTGTGGAATCCAACCAAGACTGTTCAAATTACAGAATACAACAGTAGTCTCTAGTGAAGTGACTTTTAAGTGCCTTATTGTAATGTGGACACAATTTAATACAACAAAGTAAGGAAATCATAATAATTAAAATCAAATATCAGGGAAAACATTAGGAAAGCTGCAGAAATTTGACAAAGTTTTAAAATAGTTATCCAGAGTTTGGTGAGGATACACATTAAATATAGAACCCTACATACAGAACAAGAAATCTTCCAGGTTATAAGTTGTTTATACATTGTACTTCCATTATGGGAGTTTGATGTATCCCCTGACACTATACAGTTAATAATGTAATGAGAAGAAAATTGAAAGGAACCTAAGAGACCATGGGGATTAGTAATAGGACCTAGGGACTTTCACCTCTAGTTCATTGTTTGGACTTAAGCCTACAACAACAAATGACTAAGAATTATAACCTACACTTCATTCCCAGTGGTTACAAGGTCCCTCTTGCCTGGAGGAAAGTATTCAAGAGGAACCCACGGAGATGGCACTTCTACTAGGACTTTGCAAACACTGTAGAAATGAAAACTTAGTCCTGATTTTTACTTATTCTCTAAATAATTACACAGGTATTAAAAGAGGCCCTGAGAAAGTGAAAAAGAAGTTAGGACGCAACTGACTTAAATTCCAAACGAAATCATCCAGTCTAACTTTCACAAAAGTTTTGGAAAGTTTTCATTAACACTAAACCATGCTATAATTAGAAGACAAACATGATCAGTCCAAAAATATTTTAAATTTCACGTCAAATTTGACGCTCTAGCATCAAAAGTCCAAGATTTTAGTTACATTTAAAGCATGGTTTAAACCTCCCAATGAGCGTCTCCCAGTAAGTACCCTGAACTCATATATTTTATATTTTCATAGAAAAATATTTACCCAATAGAGCTAAAACTCTTCTATCGGGTAATGAAGAATTATGTTGCAACTTGCTAACAAATGTTCCTTACTGTGAAGACCCAATTAGTTGTCTGTTTGACTCACACTGGCTTTCATTCAGAAACTGAATTTATGTGGCGAGACCTGTTCTTTTGAGAGATATGACTGGTGATTGAATAATGCTAAGTATACATGGCTAAAATCCCAAAATCTGACAAATTGGATTACTGCTTGTAGATTTAAATTCCAGTTGAGAGCATCTCACAGTTCCCAAGGGCCATCGCAAACTGTAACCATAAATGTTATTTATTCATGACTAAAGAAGACAAAATTAGTAGGTAGGGGGTTTGAGGGGCAGAGGTGGGAGGTTATTGGAAGGATAAATCTGTCAGCTATTTAGGTTAAATATAACATTCAGAAGCAGTTCTTTCAGCTATAAAATGATTTGGCAAATTTCTAACAGGAGATTTTTTTTTTTTGGTAAGTCTTACCAAATAGATGCTAAAAATCATTTAACAGTAATATTATAGAGTGATAGCCCTAAAAATTTCACTTGTTTCAGCCTCCTTTCCAACCTCAACTTCTGAAGAAAATGTTACTATCAGAAAAGAATAGGAAAAAAGACAAAATCAAATAGAGCTACTTAAAAGAAATATGTTACTGAAGCTAAATAGATGCTTCCTGATTCCAGCTGTTGGCTTTTTATTTTTTCTAAAAATCATATTTCAGATTAGAAATAGGAAAATCAACTATGCTCAGAGTACCAGGTGCTCTTTAAACATAAAATATTGCTGGAGTATCGGGGAGTAAGGGAGGCCTTAATAGCCTGGGAAAAGCCAGTAATAAACAACTAAACCCTTTCCAGACTTCTAGAAATCCTGAAGACCAGGAACCAGCTTGAAAACAGAATCACCACAGGAGGAATCAATTAAACATACTCTAGGTTCTATGGAATTACATGACCCTATTTGGGTAATATAAATGCTTTGACAGTTGAGGGAAAAAAAAAAAGATCTATTCTTCAGCTACTCATAGATGGCTTTAGAATAGATGAGATTCCTGACTCTGGTTATGTCTAACCACAAACCCTGTGCACGCTGAGTATTTTAGTGACAAATAAATTTTAAGTTGTTTGCATGACAACAGGTACCTGGGTCATATAAGAAACTACTGAAGGGAATTTTTACTGAATGCTTTTATTGAACATTTCTTTTTTCCCATGTCCATAGTTAATTTAGACTCATGTCTTTGATTTTGTGATGAGACTGTAGCTTTACCCTTCCTTTCTTAAAAAGTCAGTTTTCTGATAGCAATTCAAATGTTCTAGTAAGATCCAAATTATGGGCTTCTTGAATGGTTTAATGCTCTCCTGAGATGGAAAAGCAATAAAATACCTTAGGTAGAACAGCCAGGTGGTGCTAGTGGTAAAGAACCCACCTGCCAATGCAGAAGACATGAGAGACACAGGTTCAATCCCTGGGTCAGGAAGATCCCCTGCTGGAGGGCATGGCAACCCACTCCAGTACTTTTCCCTGGAGAATCCCATGGACAGAGGAGCCTGGCAGGCTATGATCCACAGGGTCACAAAGAGTCAGACATGACTGAATCAACTTAGTATAGCACAGCACAGAAATAGAAAAGCAATAAAATATCTTAGGTAGAACAGCTATCTAAAATACACCACGGTAATGATCCATTATCTGTATATGCTAATAACAGCACAGATAAGACTCACTGTTGAAGAGACTTGTGCTTGGAGTTCCGTTTTCTGAGCCAGCCATGGCCCCTTATGCTCAAAGGCATTTGTCTTTAGATATATTCTCCTGTGAAGAGTTAAGTTTGTTCAGCTATCAAACAGATAAACTTGACCACTTGAACAGTGTGTGTGGACCATTTGAACAATGCACAGAAAGCTAAGCACATCCTTAATAAGCAGAACCAGATTAGTCTCAGGTCTTGAGGACTCAGCTTCCTCATCCATAGACAGTAGGGGGTCTTCATTGCTGAGAAGATTGATTGATGCCTCACACACAGTTCAGTTCAGTTCAATTCAGTTGCACAGTTGTGTCCAACTCTTTGCACCCCCATGGACTGCAGCACGCCAGGCTTCCCTGTCCATTACCAACTCCTAGAGCTTGCTCAAACTCATGTCTATCGAGGTCTCACACACAGTAAGACTCAAAACTCATGTCCTCTTTCTAGATCATAAAGCCACACAAGAGAAAATAAAATTACCTAGTTGTAGGAACTTTTTCACTTTGTTGGTTTTCAAGAATATTCTCGGTTCATTATCATTTGTTTAAAATTTAAGTGTGTGTGTTTCTCCCTTCAGGAGCCTACTTCTCCAGTTTTCTTGATAAAGTTCAAAGTAGAAGCTTTAAATACATTGAGGTTCTTTATTTAGGAATAATCTATTACAGAGAAATCAGGGCAGACTCAGATTTTTTTGGTTTGAAATGTATACAATTTGGGGATGCTCTTTATGAAAAAGAATAATTATGAGTATATTGTTAGGTGTAAGGTCTTAGAAACTTGAGATAGAAAATTGAATATAGGGCTGCACAAGTGAGGGGGCTCTGAAGTTTCATAAACTTCAAGATAAATCCACCTCTGATAGCAGTTTTAACATCAAAAGCATCATCTACTAGTTTCATTTTTAATGCTTGCAGCCTGAAGAAATGGGATTGCTCAAAAAGTTCATTTGGTTTTAAGTAAAAATATAAAGATGCATTTTTTATTTTTACCAAGAACTTTATTGAACAACATATTCACTAACCGAATGAACTTCTTGGCCAAACCAATAATTTGTGCTGAAAAGAAGGCAACATAGTACTGTATGATATTATGAAAGCAGAATTCTTCTTACTCAGATAATTTTACATGTATAAAAGAGCCAAAGAAATCCTAGAGCCAATGTCTCTAATAATGTCAAGAATTCTTTATTCTCAAAAATTAATTCTTGTAGCTTGCTTTGTTTATAGCAGTAACTACAATTTTAAGTGTAGACAGAACTTTGTAGGAACTTATCAGATCTAAAATACACCACAATTCTTCAGAAGACATTTGTCTTGATCATAAAGAGACTCTTCTTTTTAGAGGAAACAGTTTTATCACCTAACATTATTTTCCTCAAAAACTTTTGGAAAATAAAATTATCATACATCAAGAGAGGTATATGATATTAATAGTAAATCTAGTATCTGTTATTGTAGTCAATCTATAATTCCAGACTAATCCTATACATTTAATGACATACAAACTGTAAATGTTTCATAAATCAAAATAACTTCCTGACAACAGCCACTGTCTCTACTTATTTTTTGCTCTCATTAGTTTTTACTCAGTCTTCAACCTGCTGCAATCTGGTTTTCACTCCCACACCTTGAACTAAACTTCTGTCTTCAAGGTCAAATACAACCTTGCTTCTAAATCCAGTTGACATTTCTCAATGCTTGAAATCCACTTACATAGCATCATGCAGCCCAGGTTGCCTAATGTGGCAAACAAGGCCTCTAAATCCAACCCGAGCTTATCCCTCCAGCTTCAACTTCCTTTTCCTCCACTACTTGATCTCTCAACTCCATTTATATTGCATTGCTTACAGCTCTTCTAAGGCTCTAAGCTCTTCTAAGGCTCTCTAAGCCTTAGAGAAGGGTCCTTTCCTCCCTTTTCAGTGACTAGCTTGACTTATCCTCCAAGACTGCCTTAAATGTCCTCCTTTTGGGAAACAACTCTTCTTTGGCCTTCCAAAATGAGGTGAATTGCCTCTTCCTGTGGTCTCTGTACTGCCCCCTTACACTGCATTTTAAATGCCTGCTTAAACTTTTGACACCTCTCCAGACTATAATATGTTTAGGGGCATGGTGGTAAACCCAATGCTTAGTACATAGTATGTGTTCTACAGATATTTGTAGAAAAAGTAAGGAACCAATAAAAATTTTTAAAAACAATTTGTAAAATAAATAACACACATCCAGCCACAAAAACCATCCAGATAATATTACATAGATATTTGACGAAGTTTTACTTTCTGTTCTTAGGATTCAATTATAGCAACCAAATACATTTAAAAATTTCAAATAAAGTGCAATCCCAGTTAATCAGCACACAATCACTTATTTAAATCTAAATAGCAAATTAAACACTGGTATTTCTGTATTACAGTAAAAACAAAAATAAATTAGTTACTACATTGCTACCCATAAATAGTTTGACTATTAGGTTTATATTTCACAGAATGTACTGATTTAACAGGCTACTTGGAGAGCATATAGTCATTGACTTCATAGTGATTTTATAATTTAGGAATAGTCTATTAATCAGTTTCAAATAAATGATTAAGAGCTTTCTCACATAAACATTACAAACTAGAAGTTAGACTCAGTGCATTACCACTTACCAACAACAGAAATGCATGTTCACTTCTATTGGCAAAGGACTTTTGTGTTTGGTTGTATCTTAAACATTGTATGAGTTTAAAAATCTCACTGTTGTCCAAATGAAATAGTGAAGCAAAAGAATAAGACACAAATCCTCACTTTTACAAATTTGCACTTTAAGAAATCTAGTTGGAAAGACTAAAACAGACACAAATCAACTCTACTGTGTTTCCAAGGTCCATTAAGCAAGCAGTCTCTTTAGGTCTGTCAATAGTCCAAAGAAAACGGTAGCAAAACAGAGTCACAAAGATGATAAACATTTATCGAAGCCAATCACTCTTGACCAGAGGGTAAGAAGAGAGGAAGAGAGACATATTCTTGATAATATTCGTCAGTGTGCTATGAGATTCTTCAACTAAACCAGAGCTTCCAAGAAAAAAACTAATCATTCAATAAGCCATCCACACATTTTTCTTGAGAATTTCACACCACGTGCTAATACAGAGGTGGATAGCCCCTACCTTGTGTAGCTTAGACTTAGATATAATGAATGTTTGAAAGTAGTTTATAACTGGGGGAAAACATAAGAATCTCTTAACTCTCACCTTGATAATATGCCTTTATAACTTTACTCTGTTATTATAAACCACTTCCCAGATGTGGTAACTATCTTACAACCATGTAGAATGAGTCTCAAAAAATACCTGTGATTCCTCCAGAAAGGATTAAGCATTACCTGTCTCCCATACCACAGAGAAAATCAAAGATAAGCTTTACAAAATACTACAAAATATGAAGAAATGTTTGAAATATAAATGTTAAGAAAGAATAAAACAACATGCAACATCTTGTATATACATTAATATAATGTACATGCTCAAAAATAACAATATTGTCTGCATGTGTGAGTGTATGCACAACTAAGTCACTTTAGTCATGTCTGACTCTTTGCGACCCCACGGACTGTAGCCCACCAGGCTCCTCTGTCCATGGGATTCTCAGGCAAGAATATTGGAGTGGGTTGCTACACCCTCCTTCAGGGGATCTTCCCAGCCCAGGGATCGAATCCATGTCTCTTAAGTCTCCTATATTAACAGGTGGGCTCTTTACCACAAGTACCACCTGGGAAGTCTAATACTGTCTACATTTATATATAAGCTTAGAATAAATATGGGGCAAAGAGAGAAACAGAGAGCAAGGGAGCATATGGAAAAGTCTGGAAGGAAATACAACCAAATGTTAACAGCAGTTTTCTCTTAGAATGATAATGTTTAAGTCATTTTCATTGTGGATGATTTTAAGGAGAAGAGGGTGACAGAGGATAAGATGGTTGGATAGCATCACTGACTCAATGGACATGAGTTTGAGCAAACTCCAGGAGACAGTGAAGGACAGGGAAGTCTGGTGTGCTGCAGTCAATGGAGACACAAAGAGTAAGACACGACTGAGCCACTGAACAACAATTTTTATAAACTTCTGCACTGAGCAAATATTACTTTTAAAAATCAAAAAAAGACAAATACTGTTGTCAAAAAGACAAATACTGTTGTCATTAGGAAGAAGGAAGATTGAGAATGCTTAGAAACATAATAAATTCATTTTTAACTGCTAGCAAACTACTAAAAATAAGCTTCTAGTCAATTAAAATGTTAAAACCTATTGTCCATATTCCTTTAATACACTTTAATGTACTTCTTCTTAAAAAAATAAGTGCTATTTTGTCTAAAGTAAAGCTGATTCATACATTATTTTTAAATTGCTAGTTATTAATGAACTCCAGCCAAGAATTTCTGAAAGTTTTTGAAAGAAGACTAAGTGATAGAAACTCAGCATGTTTCCTCCACTGATTGGATATTTCCTCAGAGAGAAGAGAAAATAACTCCTTAATATAGCAAAACTCATATGCAAACTAAGTCTTCACAATACACAGTGAAGGAAAATAATAACCAGATAGTCATAGAATTTGCCAGATGTTTAAACTAGCTATTTGGAGATTCAAGAATGAGAATAGGTTTCATTTTTATGTATCTGAATGTGATCATTTGAACCATAACCCATTTTGCATTGCACCTTCCCTCCAAGCCAAACATTCAATAAAAAATGAGGATGACAACAAAGACCACAACGTAATGTCTTTACTGCTCATTCCACAAACATCTGATGAGTATCTACCAAGTGTAAGACTATCCTCATTTCTTCAGCAATACAAAGATAAACTACTTTCAGCTCCAGGTGGGTGGGAGCTCGGCTCCAGCACAGGCTATGGGCAGTATCTTGGGAGCTTGCAGTAAGGGCAGATACAAGGGTCACTTGACCAAAGACTACAGAGCATAGTGCTAAGCAGAAATAATATTAATACAAAAGGTAATCTCCAGGAGAAACACCAAAATCAAAGTCAGGTTAACCAAGTGAATTTTCAGCCCAAAGGAGGATACAGGACTCCTAATAAGAGGCAACAGGTAGAAATCAAGATAGACAGACAGATTCATAGGCTAGGGACCAGCAGAGGATTTTCCTAAGGCAGAGGACATTCTGCATAAAACTTCGTAGAGCATGTTCTGCAATGCGGCCCGGAAGGGAGGCAGACAAACAGTCCTTGACTTCAAGAAAATCAGAGCCTGGCAGAAGGGATAAGATCCATGTCATCCTGCACACTTACTTGTCAGCTCCACCCAACAGCTCCTTGAGCCTTGAAACACGCCTCAGTCAAATGCTCAACTTGTGTTGTGTGAATAGATGATAATAAGGATAGTGATGTCAGAGAGACAAAGGAGGCTGTAGATAAAGAGATTGGACAGGGAGGTGGAATGCTCCAAAGACTAGGTGTCAAGACACCTAGTTCTAGTCCTTCGCTCTACTACTAACAAGGATTAAGCTGGACAAGTCATCTAAGTTCCAATTTCCTCATGAGAATTAGAGCAGATGGCTGCTAAGATCCCCTTTTTCTTCTTTTTCCTTTTCTCCATTAAAGGAATTCACCTTAGATCAGATTGGAAAGTCCTTTCTGATCCTGCCATTCTTCCAAATGTATTGAATAAATTCAAGTATTTTATAACTCTTGTCCTTTTTAAAAATTAACTGCAATTGAATCATCTGCTTGAACAGAGTTATTTTTTTAAAAAAAACAAAAAAACTTAAATCCAAGCAATATTTTTGTGATATCTCCCTTGTGGATATATAAACTTTTAGCCTCTTACCTTGAATACAGTTTCCATATTTGCCCTATTTAATCAACGATAAAAGTCAGATATTTCATTCCTTATACTTTTTCCGTTAGCAGCATACTATAAATTCCAAGAAGAAAGGGATTTTTTTTCCCTTTCCACATTCTACAGTGAGAAAGAAGTTAATGCTAGTTTATCAAAATAATTTATGCCTTAAAATTCCTCCAAGGGCAGAGAGAAAATAATAATGTCCATTCCATTGTAGCCTTTGGTCTCAGCAGTTCCATTGGTATAGGATAAGACATATTAAAGAGGGAAAATCATAAATCAGTTTTAGTAATTCTATTACACCTTTTAAAAAACATTTTCAAAGAGATTTTGAAACCTGCTTTGTTATCTTTAATCAGTATCAAGATACAAGATTAAGTATTTACAAAAGGACAGATAAGGGAGATTTTCTATTCAAATAAAAATTCACAACAAAAGGGAAAAAGACTCCAAATAAAGTAAACAAAATTGGAAAGTAGAACACAGAAAATTCTAAAAGTCAACAGAATATTATGGAAAGATTCCAAACTCACAAAAGTGAGAGAGTGATGACCCATTTCAGTAAATTACATATTGAAATAAAATTACTGATTTTCAGAGGACGTTATTTCTAATTTCATGCTCCACAGTACAGCCATCTCAAAATCCCATCAGCTTTGATTAGTTAAATGAAGTTTCCGGAAAAGCTAATTTTGAAAACAGAGAGGGAGGAACTTGTTGCCGAAAACAAAATAAAGCTTCACATCTGTGTCCACATCTGAAGTTGCTTTGTAAGATCTGATAACTTGTTAGAAAGCAACTTTGGTTTTTTTGTTTTTTGTTTTTTTTTTGCCAGGCCATGGATTTACATCATACATTTTTTCTCTCCAAGGAAATTCTAATTACTGGTTCCAATCATTTCTGATTGATTTGCTTTTTATTCATCCAAGGTATTCTCTGCTCTATGATGAAATCAAGCCTTCAATAAAATTCCAAAAATTTCAGAACAATTTACAAGCTCCAGATGACTGAAAGTTTTCTCATGTCCGTTTGGCATTTAGAAGAAGAATTTCACCAAGTATATTCTGAAGAAGAATACATCTGGCATTCACTAAAACAAAGAACTCACCAATGACATAATTGAGGCAAATTAATATCACATAAAAGCAAATTTGCCAATATTCTTTGAGGCCAAAGCTGCAATCCAACTTCCATGTATTTCAACAAGTCTTCTTCTAAAGCACAGGCCACCAATCACATAGGTTAACGTTTGGTGGTGTTTCAGCAATCAATTTCATAAACACACATTATCTTCTGTGGAGTGTGTGTGTGTGTGTGTGTTTGTGTGTGTGTGTGTATGTATTTGAAAAGACTCAGGTGTGTGCTGAAAACCCTCTTAAAATTCATATTTTCTCTTGGCCTGATGCTGACTTCAATTCAGTGACAAAAGATTAAAATAAAAGAAACTTAGCACTAAAAAGACTATTAAAGATTATTTAATAAAGGGAAGTATATCAGAAATTCATACGTGTATTGACCACAAGAAAATTTTCTTGGATAATAATGGTAAACTTAGTTATTAAAAAAATGCTGATTTTTTAAGCATCAATATGAAAGCAGTCCAAGAAAATAAATAAGTGAATCAACATTATTCTTGCAAGATGATGTTACAGGGGCTATCAGTAGCCAGTAATCAAATTTTATCATGATACTAAGAAATCTAGTGTTTAACAAAAAAGCTCTTTTTATGGAAGACAAAGACTTGTACAGGCAAATCTGATCCCAACATTGGCTTCTCTTTCAACAGATTCATAAGGGTATATACTTTCACAAACCAACTGGACCCAAATACAGTCTGATTTGGTTATATGGCCAAAAGTTATAACTATAACTTTTAAAGTTATAACACATTTCTGCTATTCATGTGTTGGTCTCTAGAATACCAGGGGTACCCAAAGCAGGACACAGCGTGCACCTTAATCAGCCACTCCTAGAACTGAGCTACACTCACAGGGCATCTTTGTTTGAGATGTAAATGGAGACTTAAAGCACATTGTGTAGTCATCAACATCTGTGAATTCCTTCTTAACTGTGATTGCTACCCCCGCCAGCCCCAACCAAACAGATCTTCAAATCTTTAACATTTCAGACTCCTAAGGGCTCAGAGCAATTTAACAAGGTGAATTTATTGCAATCTCCAATTACAGTCTGCTCAATCTACATATCGGTTTGAATCTCTGTAGTGGTACCACAATGCTTCTGTTCTATCCCTGAAATCCTAAATTCTGTTGATGGTGGGGAAGGAGTAACAGAGATGAGAATTCAGAACAAGGGTCCTGGCACCAGACAGCCTGCTTTTTTTTTTTTTTTTTTCATCTCTCCCTCCATCCTAGTTTTTTTTCATTTATTTTTATTAGTTAGAGGCTAATTACTTTGCAGTATTGTAGTGGTTTTTGCCGTACATTGACATGAATCAGCCATGGATTTATATATGTTCCCCATCCTGAACCCCCCTCCCACCTCCCTCCCCATCCCATCCCTCTGGGTCATCCCAGTGCACCAGCCCTGAGCACTTGTCTCATGTATCCAACTTGGACTGGCAATCTGTTTCACACTTGATAATATATATGTTTCGATGCTGTTCTCTCAGGTCATCCCACCCTCGCCTTCTCCCATAGAGTCCAAAAGTCTGTTCTATAGATCTGTGTCTCTTTTTCTGTCTTGCCTGCTTTTGAATCCCCACTTTGCTGCTCACTACTGTTTGAGGAGAGCAAGTTACTAAACTGCTTGGTGACTCAATTTCTTTTTTAGTAAAACAGCCACAATAATAGTTCTGTTACACATGGTGTAATGACTATGAAAATGGTAATTACTGCTATTTACTACCAGTAAAAAAGTATAATTTCATAAGCCACTTGAAATCCAAGGAATTAGATATCTCAGAACCATTTATTCAAAAAATACTATTGTCTGAGGACATTGTTCAGAGTGGGGCCACAGATTTCCATGATCCAGTCATCAAACTGCAGCAAACTAAGTGTCCAGACCCTGATTCTTCTAAATATTCCATAAATTAGAGAGAGTTACACACAAAATTATGAAAAGATTTTTCAACCTTAATGACCTTTTTTTCACTCTATCATTCAGTTAATCTGATTACCTGACTTAAGTCACCATGATCAGTAATAACAACTACAGCAATAGCTATGTGCAAAGAACTGTATTAAAGCCTTTATGTGCATTTTCTTATTTAATACTCATAAAAACTCTATGAGCTAGGAATTATAATTATTCCCATCTCACATATGAGGAAACTGAGGTCCCAAAAGAGTTAAGTAACTTTCCCAAGTTCACACAATGAGTGAGTGGCACAGCAGGACTTGAACCCAGGCTCTTTGGACCCAAGCCCTACACTACACTAACTCCTCATTGGGGGTTATCTTAGGGTATGTCCATTATTTCTGAACCAACTACTGTATCTATAGATTTGATATTGATTGACACAGTCTGAGCCACATGATCACCCAAAAAGTCAGAGGAAAAATAAGTTCTCTACAAACTATTTGAAGTGGAAATTCTCAAGACCAGATGGTGGTGTCTGGATTGAAGAACCACAAGAATAAGCAGGCAAAGGATACAGCAGTTCCCAGTTATCCATGGTTTTCCTTCCCATAGTTTCAGTCACCCAAGATCAACTATGGTCTGAAAATATTATATTGAAAATTCCATAAATAAACAACTCAAGTTTTAAATTGCACCATTCTGAGTGTCGTGATGAAATCTGGAGCTGTCCTGCTCCATCTTTCCTGAGATCCTAACCATCAACATCATCTGCCTACATCCAGTCGAAGACATCATCATGGTCCAATGACCCAGGATCACCAGAAGCAGATGATACTCCTTCTGGCTTATTGTCAGAACATCAATAGCAGCCTAAAGTTAAGTTACAATTTCTGTTGTCATTCACCTCATTCATCTCATCACGTGAATATTTTATCACCTCACATCATCACAAGAAGTGTGAGTAGAGTATAATAAGATATTTTGAGAGAGAGACTATATAACTTTTATCACAGTATATTATTATAATTGTTCCATTTTATTATTAGTTATTGTTGTTATCTCTTGTGAAAGTGAAAGTGTTAGTCACTCAGTCATGTCTGACTCTTTGTGACCCTCATGGACTATAGCCTACCAGACTCCTCTGTCCATGGAATTCTCCAGGTAAGAATATTGAAGTGGGTTGCCATTTCCTTCTCCAGGGGATCTTCCTGATCCAGGGATTGAACCCAGGTCTCCTGCATTGCAGGCAGACTCTTTACTGACTGAACCACCAGGGAAGAGCTGTTATCTCTTCCTGTGCCTAATTTATAAATTAAACTTCATAAGTATGTATGCCTAAGAAGAATATAGTATATATAAACTTCAGTACTTTCCATAGTTTCAGCATCCACTGGAGGCCTTGGAATGCACACTCTCTGAATAGAAGGGGATGACAGTGTAAATGAAAATAAAAGTTCAAGGTGAATGCCCCAGGTCCTGGCCTGCCTTGTAGCTCAGAGTTCAGTTCAGTTCAGTCACTCAGTTGTGTCTGACTCTTTGCAACCCCATGGACTGCAGCACACCAGGCTTTCTTGTCCATCACCAACTCCTGAAGCTTGCTCAAACTCAAGTCCATCAAGTCGGTGATACCATCAAACCATCTCATCCTCTGTCATCCCCTTCTCCTCCCGCCTTCAATTTTTTTTCAGCATCAGGGTCTTTTCCAATGAGTCAGTTCTTCACATCAGGTGGCCAAAGGATTGCAGTTTCAGATTCAGTATCAGTCCTTCCAATGAATATTTTTCAGGGCTGATTTCCTTTAGGATTGACTGGTTGGATCTCCTTGCAGTCCAAGAGGCTCTCAAGAGTCTTCTCCAACACCACAGTTCAAAAGGATCAATTCTTCGATGCTCATCTTTCTTTATAGTCCAACTCTCACATCCATACATGACCACTGGAAAAACCATAGCTTTAACTAGATGGACCTTTGTTGGAAAACTGATGTTTCCGCTTTTTAATATGTTGTCTAAGTTGGTCATAGCTTTTCTTTCAAGGAGCAAGCGTCTTTTAATTTCATGGCTGCAGTCACCAACTGCAGTGATTTTGGAGCCCCAAATAATAGTCTCTCACTGTTTCCGTTGTTTCCCCATCTATTTGCCATGAAGTAATAGGACCGGATGCCATGAACTTAGTTTTCTGAATGTTGAGTTTTAAGCCAATTTTTTCACTCTCCTCTTTCACTTTCATCAAGAGGCTCTTTAGTTATTCTTCACTTTCTGCCATAAGCATGGTGCCACCTGCGTATCTGAGGTTATTGATATTTCTCCCGGCAGTCTTCATTCCAGCTTGTGCTTCATCCAGCCCGGTGTTTCTCATGATGTACTCTGTATATAAGTTAAATAAGCAGGGTGACAATATACAGCCTTGACATACTCCTTTCCCAATTTGGAACTAGTCTGTTGTTCCATGTCCAGTTTTAACTGTTGCTTCTTGACCTGCATACAGATTTCTCAGGAGGCAGGTAAGGTGGTCTGGCATTCCCATCTCTTGAAGAATTTTCCACAGTTGGTTGTGATCCACACAGTCAAAGGCTTTGACATAGTCAATAAAGCAGAAGTAGATGTTCTTCTGGAATGATCTTGCTTTTTCAATGATCTAATGATGCTGGCAATTTGATATTTGGTCCTTCTGCCTTTTCTAAAACCAGCTTGAACATCTGGAAGTTCACAGTTCACATACTGTTGAAGCCTGCCTTGGAGAATTTTAACATTGCTTTGCTAGCATGTGAGATGAGTGCAATTGTGTGGTAGTTTGAGCATTCTTTGGCATTGCCTTTCCTTGGGATTGAAATGAAAACTGACTGTTTCCAGTCCTGTGGCCACTGCTTAGTTTTCCAAATTTGCTGACATATTGACTGCAGCACTTTCACAGCATCATCTTTTAGGATTTGAAATAGCTCAGCTGGAATTCTATCCCCTCCACTAGCTTTGTTCGTAGTGAGGCTTCCTAAGGCCCACTTGACTTCACATTCCAGAATGTCTGGCTCTAGGTGAGTGATCACACTATTGTGGTTATCTGAGTCATGAAGATCTTTTTTATATAGTTCTTCTGTGTATTCTTGCCACCTCTTCTTAATATCTTCTGCTTCTGTTAGGTCCATACCATTTCTGTCCTTTATTGTGCCCATCTTTGCATGGAATACTCCCTTGGTACCTCTAATTTTTTTTAAGAGATTTCTAGTCTTTCCTATTCTGTTGTTTTCCTCTATTTCTTTGCATTGATCACTGAGGAAGGCTTTCTTATCTCTCCTTGCTATTCTTTGGAACTCTGCACTCCATGGGTATATCTTTTCTTTTCTCCTTTGCTTTTAGCTTCTCTTCTTTTCTCAGTTATTTGCAAGGCCTCCTCAGATAACCATTTTGCCTTTTCACATTTCTTTTTCTTGGGGATTATCTCGATCACTGCCTCGTGTACAATGTCATGAAGCTCCATCCATAGTTCTTCAGGCACTCTGCCTATCAGATCTAGTCCCTTGAATCTATTTGTCATTTCTACTGTATAATCACAAGGGATTTGATTTAGATCATACCTGCTTGGTCTAGTAGCTTTCCCCGCTTTCTTCAATTTAAGTCTGAATTTGGCAACAAGGAGTTCATGATCTGAGCCACAGTTAGCTTCCAGTCTCGTTTTTGCTGACTGTATAGAGCTTCTCCATCTTTGGCTGCAAAGAATATAATTAATATGATTTTGGTATTGACCATCTGGTGATGTCCATGTGTGGAGTCTTCTCTTGTGTTGTCGGAAGAGAGCATCTGCTATGACTAGTGCATTCTCTTGGCAAAACTCTGTCAGCCTTTGCCCTGCTTCATTTTTTAGTCCAAGGCCAACTTTGCCTGTTACTCAAAGTATCTGTTGACTTCCCACTTTTGCATTCCAGTCCCCTATAATGAAAAGACATCTTTTTTTGGTGTTAGTTCTAGAAGGTCTTGTAGGTCTTCATAGAACCGTTGAAATTCAGCTTCTTCAGCATTACTTGTTGGGGCATAGACTTGGATTGCTGTGATCCTGAATGTGGCTTGCAGAGGCAAACCTAAATCTGGAAGTCCTGACAGCTCATGTAGCGTGAGTTGCCTTCCAGTCAGAGAAACCTGGAGTCATGGGCCCAGTGTTCTTTGTGTCCTAGGCTCACCAGCACACAGAGACAACTTAAACCACTAGAGGAGACAGTACTTCCGCCATCTCACCAGACCTAACAGCCAGGTTCTGGACTTTGACATTCTTTTTTACTGGCACTAGAGAAGACAATACTTCTGCCACAACTTACCAGACCTAACAGCCAGGTTTTAGACTTTGACGTTCTTCTCTTACTGGCACTGAGTCACTTCTCCTTATGTTTTGGACCTAGGAATTTTTCCTTTGTGTACTTAGGGGGCATTCTATGGGCAAGACTGCTCATGGCCTACCACTGTAAAGAAAGAAATGAGGAACAGGCAAAAGCAATGTGAGAAATACAGGTAAGTAGAATGTGACAACAACAGGTAGGTTCAATATAATAATTACAAATAAATGTTGTTACCCAGGTCAGTGTTTGTGTAAAACTGACACAAAGAAATTGAGCAACTGCTATGATTACCCAGCTAAAGTACAGCAAAAGTCCAGGCAAGAACTCCTGGGTCCTTTGATATTTTCTTTCTACCACACCTTTTCTCTACACTTTTTTTTGTTTTGGCCACACCACACAGTTTTTAGGATCTTAGTTCCCATACCAGGGATCAAACCCAGATCTCAGCAGTGAAAGTTCAGAGTCCTAACCACTGGCTGGCCAAGGAATCCCTTTTCTATACCTTTAAGTTTGCTTGGGATTGAAGGCTTTCCAAAGATATAGAACTTCCAGTGCAAAAACTGGAAAAGTCCTAGGAAAACTGGGATGAGTCAATCACCCTGCCATTAATCCCTACATAATTGTTCCATATTCACTGCCTTCTTAACTGAATTCATTTTTTTCACAGATTTCACTTTCCAGTTACCCACACACTAGTGAAAATTATTAATCAGGTTTTAACCACAAGATTTGTGGCTCCATGCCTCAATTAAAGCTTGTGGGTCCTTGAGACTTCTAATTATTTTCAGGGAATTTTTTTTTTTTAAGGGAAAAAAAAAGTGAAGTCAGTCATGTCCAACTCTTTGTGACCCCATGGACTGGGCTCCTCTGGGCTCCTACCAGGCTCCTCTGTCCATGGGATTTTCCAGGAAAGAGTACTGGAGTGGGATGCCATTTCCTTCTCCATTTAAAAACGGAGAAATAGTAAAATTTTCTTTGTGATCCATATAGTATAATAGTCGGCAAACTGGAAAAGAGAGGGCTCCCTTATCACTGGTCATTTTTCAAATCCTATGAAGAGAAGCCAGAATTGTCTTCCAGAGGCAGTGACTATTAAAGGAAGATCTCAATTCTTAAATCTTTGAAAATCACAAACACACACACAAAGGTAAGAGGATGGAGGGGGACCCAGAAGCTGATCCATGCAGAAGTGGTCGGAACACTCAACTTGTCCCAGGACAGAAAGCCTGGGAAGCTCTCCCAATAGACTCTCCTAAGAAACAGCCAAGGCCTGGCATTCTGGAGTGCAGGACACAGGTACAACACTTCACAGGAACCAGAGCTCCCAGAGTGGGATTCTTCCTCATGTTAACAGCAAAACGTTTTTTGTTTCAAGTAACTGAACACCTGACTCAAACTGGCTTGAGCCTTAAGGAAATATATTACCTCACAAAACAGGGGTGCAGAGTCAGGGCAGGGTTCAAGTTTGGCTAATTTGGAAGCTCAACAATCAGGGCCACATTATGACTTTCTGGTCCCTGGGCAGTTTTACCTTCTTGGGCCCCTTTCTCCATAAAAATTATATTTTACAACTGCAATAGTATAGGGACAAATATAATCCAGACTGGATGATATTTATTTATTCCTTCTGACTTTAAAAATTAAAATATTGTGGAGAGGACTTCCCTAGTGATTCAGTGGTTAAGAATCCACCTGCCAGTACAGGACACATGAATTCGATCCCTTCTCTGGGAAGATTCCACATGCCATGGGGCAACTAAGCCCAGGCATCAGAACTACTGAAGCTCACCTAAAGCCTGTGCTGCACAACAAGAGAGGTCACCACAATGAGAAGCCCATGCACCACAACTAGAGAGTAGCCCCTTGCTCACCAACTAGAGACAGCCCTCAAGGAGTAACGAAGACCCACCACAGCCAAACATTAATTAATTAATTAATTTTAAAAAACACTGTGGAGGGCCCCTAAAAGTATCATGAGTTCTAGGGTCAGTTGGCCCTCTGAACAATCCATCAAGATCCAGGTTCTCTCCGTGAGGTTGGCCACACACAGCATGTATGACCTTTTTACGCTCAGGCTGGCTTACCTCTGGGCTGTGTTATGGCTGCCAGTGGCAATGGAGGCAAAGGGCTCCACTGTTCTCCAGTGTGGGCTTAGGACACCTTTCACCTAGGAAAGAAATCGTTCCCCTCAGGTCTGATTGGTTGAGGTGGGACAATGGGCTATCCTGAAACAACAGCCAGAGAATGCCATTGCTGATTTCATTACCTTAAACCCGTCAGGAGATGCCCTATTGTAAGGAATACCTAAAGAATCCTGGGTTAAGTTAAGATGGAGGAACAGTCTACTATAGCCTATCACACTATATATTCTAATATCTCAGAACAATCATTCACATGTATTTGATAGTTACCATGAGTTTCTTACCTAGTCCCCACAACCTTAAGAAAGAAAGTGTGTTATCCTCCCCATTTTATAGAAGCAGGAACTGAGGCTTATAGCGCTTACAAGATTTCCCAAAGGTAAGATTTTGTAAATAGTAAATAAAGAGGTCAAAACATAAAAGAAAAAATTGTTAGACTTCATCAAAACTAAAAATGTTTGCTCTGAAAAAAACAGCATTAAGAGAATGAAAAGGCAAAACAAAGACTGGGAGAACAGATTCAAAAACCTGACAAAGAACTTTCAGGGAGACTATATTTTTTAAAAAGCTCTTACTACTAATAAGACAAAAAAACAAAAATAAATAAATTAAAGATTTGAATGGACACAAAAGAAGACACAATGGTGGATAATGAGCATATAAAAAAGTTCAGTATCATTAGATATCAGAGAAACATAATATACAACCACAATGAGCTACCACTTACACACCTGCCATAAAATGGCTAGCATTATAAATTGCTGACAATATCATAAAGAGTTTCACATACTGCTGGTAGGAATGTAAAGTGGTATGGCTACTTTGGGAAACATTTTGGCACTTTCTTATAAAGTTAAACATACCTATACCATATGACCCAGAAATTTCACTCCTAAGTATTTATCTAAATGAAGGGAAAATATATGTTCACACAAAGATTTCTACATTAAACGTCCATGATGGCTTTATTCACAAACAATCCAAATACCCACCAATACCCATGAACAGATAAACAAACTAGGGTATATCCACACAGTGGAACGATACTCATTAATTTAAAAGGAGTGAACTTCTGATATACCTAACAGCAAGGATGCATCTCAAAAGTATGCTGAGTGAAGGAAGCCAGATGCAAAAATGTACATGTTCTAGGATTCCATTAAATGAACTTCTGTTGAAAAATGACAGCGGGGAGCGAGGGTGTAACTAAGGAGAAAGATGAGGAAGCTAAAATAATTTGTGTGGAAGATGGTGGTGGCAGAGGCGAGCATGGTCATGAAAGAAGTGATGAGAAGTTGTTCAGTTCTGGATACATTTTAAAGATGGAGCCAACAGAGTTTTCTGAAGAACTGAATGCAGGGTGTGTGAGAAAAAAGAGAAACCAAGGATGACTCGGTGATCTTGGATCTAAACAAATGGAAAGATGAAATTGCTGTTCATTAAGATGGTGAAGCAGGTGGGCAGAGAAGGTTGGGAAGGAGGGTGAAAGTCAGCAGACCGTTCAGTTTGAAATGTCCACTAGGTGCACAAATGAAGATGGCAGATCAGGAGTTGAATGTACAGGAACAATTCCTGGCTGGAGATAGAAATTTGGGGGTTTTAACCCTTTTTTTCTGGGGAAAGGGCTAAAGATAGGTAAAAAGAACTCAAAAAGTAGAAGAAAATGTCTAGACAGATCTTCTTACTGTACAAAAGCAAAGATACAATTTACTAAACTTTGGAGGTCACTAATGACTGGGGAAACAAACATTGGAATTCTGGCACCAAAATCTTCAATACTATTACCAAAACCCCATACACTAAAATAACTGTGGTGAGGCATCAGGGTGGTGAAGCTCCTCTGATCGTGTCCACTGTTGTGTGGCTTGCAACCAAACTGGCAAGGCTGGCAACCTACTACATACCCCAGAGATAAGGACAGAGGCTTCCCCCTGGCAGCCTCTCTCTCTCTTGCATTCCCTATCATTTGATGCCCTTTGGTCCTCAGGGAAGGAGAAGGAGCTGTTGGGCAGAGCCTCTGCCCCTGCTGAGGGTGCAAAACTTCAGCTTGCACATTGTCTCATTCACGAAACTGTATTTTCTTCAGAAGTCATAACTGCCTTGGAGGCAAACTATTAATCTGACTTTAGAGTTGGAGCTTTCAAAGATAACCACAATCTGTGTGGTATGACTTGAAGAAGCCAGAAAAAAAATTTTTTTTCTCCCCAAATTCCTGAAATTCCACCATTAGTATGAAAGGTGCGAAATATCCAACTTGGAATGACCGATATTGGGGACCCCCATAAATGAACCAGTGAAGAGAAGAAAAGCAGTAGATGATAAAAGGAATGGGGGGAGTGTGTTTGAGAGACCAAAACCAACGCAACCTCACAATTTTGTGTGAGTTCTACTTGGCCTAGTCCCAACACCTCGCACACAGTAAGTCACAAATATATGTTGAATGAATGCTCTTGTTTCTATATTTGAGGAAGTAGACACTCCCCCATCCCCCCCGCCCCAAAGTATCTTAAAGTAAAGGCGAAAGAACTAGTCCTATAAATGGGGTTAATTCACTCTCCTGGGATTCACTTATTGTTTAAAAAAAAAAAAGTAATTTCTCAGGACGCTCGCAAGCTCTCTGGGAGAGCAGTTTTCCACTCCGCGGGGCAAGAGAAATTTCCCGGGAGGCTGGAGCATCACCAAGGCCTATTCAAATCCCAAACATCACATGCCAAACGTGCCATCTTCTGCCTAGAGCTCCGGCGCGTCTGGGAACTAAGGTTGAGGGGCCGGGAGGGGCGGGCAGGCGGGCGCTCGGAGGAAGGGGCGCAGACCCAGCTGCGCGCCTCGCCCTCCCTCCGGGTTTGCAGCGCTCGGCTCAGCCCTTGCGCCTCCCTCAGCTCTCTCCTCCGCCCCCCTTCGCCCTCCCCTTTCCCTCCTTTTCTCCTCCTCCTCCTGCCGCCGCAGCCGCTGCCAGACCTCGCCAGTTCAGACCCACGGGGCTGCCCTCCCCTGCGCTCTCCCCTCGCTGCCCGGGCCCGGAGCGCAGCGCGGCCGCGCAGGTAGGAGCCCCGGAGCGGGGGTCACACCAGCGCACCCAGTGCCCGCGGGGCCGCGCGCCGAGGAGTAAGTGGGGTGACCTGAGGGGTGCAGTGAACCTGAGAACTGCCCCCATACAGTGCAGGATCTCTCTGGCAGAGCGGGAGGTGGAGGTGTGAGGTCTCGGAATGCGATCTGTCAGGATGTGCGAGCACTAGGTGACATCTGTTTGGATGGGCATGTGTGTGCGTGCCGACAATCAGCCGACAGGGCTTTGCCCGCAAATGAGGTTTTGAAAGTTTCAGGGGGGCCAATGTGTGAGGTTCAAGCCGCACCTGGATTCCACCGGAACTGGTTAGAAGCTGGAGCACTGAGCAGCTCCCTAGAGACAGCCGCCTGTTAACATACTGTTAAGAAAGGAGACCTCGCCTCCCTGGGGACGCCTGGCCGGCCGCCCTGAAACTGGTACTTCGGGCTGCGGCGTGGCTCCCCAGTTCTGGCCCTAGGCAGACCCGATCTGAAGGTAGCATTTCGGGGACCGAGACACCCGTAAGGCGAGAAGGAACTAGACGCTTGGGCTGCTCCTCTACACCACCTGGGGCTTTTAAACAAAGCTGTTCGCAGAGAACGCGTGGAAATGCCACTTTGGGAGAGTTTGCGCTGGGGAATGTGAGAAGTTCTGAAGGGCAGGTATTTTACTATGGGAGGAGATTGCTCCGGAGTTTCGCTGTGGTATTTTGTTTTGTCTTTTTTTTTTTTTTTTTTTTTTTTAAGTTTGAAGCCAAGGTAATTCATATTGGTTCACAAGTTTTTCTGCTGAACTTTGCAAGGAACTTAACTAGCTGGAGGTGAGCTTATAGGGAAAGCCTTAACGTTCAAAGGAATATGAGATTTGCTGCCCCACTTCCACGATCGAAAAAAAAAATGCACCGTCACCTTTGAAATTAATTACCCTGTATTCTTTCTCTTTCACCCCCTTTCTCGAGCCTATTGTAGGTGCAGTGTAAAATGCGTACCTTACAGCTTTTGTGTATATTCATCGTAGCCGGACAGTGTAAACCGAAATGTAATTCTGCAGCCGTCTACAGCCTTTGGTGTCCCGTTTGGCCAAGGGAAAGTTGAGGAGGGGGTGGGGAGATGAGAAGTAGATTAGAAGTTGTGTATAACGGAGCCTCAGCCTTCTCCACCTTCTCTACCTTGCTCGTTACTTTACAGCTGAAGTTTTATTTTCCTCCGCTGCAGATGCTAAGCATCGGTTTGTACTGTGTTTTATTTGAGATTCACGATGTTGAAAGCCCTTTTCCTAACTATGCTGACTCTGGCGTTGGTCAAGTCCCAGGACACTGAGGAAACCATCACGTACACGGTAAGGGGGGATGGAATTTGAGATAAGTGCGGTTCAGTGGGATTCTGTGGCACAAGGGAGACTTTATCCAGTCCTGCCAGTCTATGTGGGCTATTCTCTGCGGAGGGTAATAAATTAAACCAGCGTTAGCAAAGCGTTAACCACGTTTAAGATACGTTGTAAATAGCCAGTCATTTCAAAAGTTCACTTAGATCGCCATTTGAGATAGGGAGCAAAATGTAAGGATTTATGCAAGGCCAAAAAGGGAAACTCCTTTAAAACAAAAATCAAAGTAAGCTACATGTTTGTGAAACATTCAGCATATTAATAAGTAACTGGAAATTATGAATTACTATATACATGCAGATAAAACCAGAACTCAAGGAGTAAGATTCAAATAGGAATGTTAAATATCACAAAAGCCCATCACCTCATGTGTGCATGTGACTTATGTTCTCATGTAAGTGGATTTTCTCGACTTTATAAAGGCTATTATTCACTTACAATCTAACTGATAGCTCATATAAATGCCACTCAGATAGACATGTGTTACCAGGATGCAGTATTTGGTAAAATGCATTGTGTGAAATTTGATTTTGTATTTTCTGATTAGCATATCTGATATTTCCAAGTAATTTTTATTAATTAGCTAATTGCATGAGTACAACCAACATTGAATAAAGTATTGAAAATATCATCATCTATCCCCCCCTCCCCACCACTGCCCAGAATGGATACGGTGAGAACAGAGGGCAGTGCTTACCTCACTTCTGGTGAGTTAGTTTGCCCTCTGTTTTGTGTTTTCTAGTCTTTAATCAGTGTTGTGAGGCAAATGACATTTGTCCTGGATCAGAATATGAAAAACATATTTTTCTACTTGCTCCCAACATAAAATTAAGTAATCTTACTCAAAAGAATGTGGAAAATTTTTGAAAATAAAACTCTTAAAAGTGAGCTAATGTTAATTACTGATAATAAACATTATCTCACTTTTTTGATACCATATTATCCCTAGAATGTTAGTATTCATCTGGCAAATGTTCCTTGTTGTCCAGATCAACTATAAATCAAATGGGGTTTAGTATAAATATTTTGTTAACTTAATGGTAAGTGTAGTTGCTTCCTCTGCTGAAGATAAATAAAGCAAGAGAAATGAATACATGTGTTGTTTATCTTCAGATGAAATTGTTTTGTTCTTCAGGCTAAACTTACTACCTTCCTAGGGAGTTAAAATTAAATTAGCTCGCCCCTTTTATATTCATGTAATAATAGATTTTATTGCTTTTACAACTGCTTATCTTGTACTCCCTTCCCTTTGCTAATCACCTAAACCTTGCTCATCTTTAGCAGAGAAAGTTCCCTGTGGTTTAGACACTGTAGTTTTAAGACCACTAACTAGGGTTCGCCATTAGTATAACAGGTTTCCCAGATATGACACCCTTTCTGTGCCAAGATTAAATCTATTCTCTTTTAAACTGGATATGGCTATTAGTTCATGGTTAAAGGACAAGATGTAACTATTTTTTTAGTAACTCCCTATGGAGACACTATCTCTTTTCATCCTCATAGCAAAGTATGAGCTAAATGGCATGCTCTTACTTCTACTAATAGTAGAACTGAAGATCAGAGAGGTATCTAAATTAAGACTACACAGCCAATAAGTGGTGAAACTAAATTCAATCTAGGCTTGTTTAATAGTGATCCATACTGAATGTCCTAGAACTGAAAACCTAAAACAAACTTCAAGTCTCCTCTATTTAGCATACAAATTTATCAAGTGAACTGCCATTCTGCCTGGCTTGAATGATACTTCTCAGAAGGATGAGATCATATCCACAAGACAGCCTCATATTCTCCTTTCATATTAAAGATAGGATCCAGTCAGTTATGTATTCATCATGTACCTGCCCTGTGCATAAGCAATTCTCATCGCTATCAAAAGAATTCAAGTTTATTTGTTTACTAAAAAATTTCAGACCTTAACCTTGGGGAATTTACCTTGAGAAAAGTACTGTTGAAAAGTATGAAGTATTATGCAGCTTAAAGTTGGTAAAGAAATACAAAAGCAGAGAGGTAATTAATGTTCATACTGGCAACCCACTCCATTATTCTTGCCTGGAGAATCCCATGGACAGAGGAGCCTGGTGGGCTACTGTCCACAGGGTTGCAAAGGTTTGGATACAACTGAAGCGACTTAGCACATGCTGCCTTCAATGAGCGACTGGCTTATTGAAGAAGTTAGAACTTGCTGCTACTTCTTGAAGGAAGTGAGGACTTTGGATTATTCTAGAAAGGCTGAAGAGGCACCTGAATCAGAAAAGGTGGCATAATCAAAGGCTAGAAGGGAACATAGCCAAGTCAAGATCAGGAGGTGACAAGAAGTTGGGTGGTGTGAGGGAAAACCTACAAGATGGTAATAGTGGAAGATGAGGGGTCCATAGGTCCCTGTGAGCTCTTAGATGGAGGAGCAGTGTAACCAAGAGAGCAAAGAAAGGTTATCATAGAGGCCTGTGTGCAGAATGCAGTGATATGGAGACCAGCTAAGGAGATTTGCCTTCTCATGAGGTCGGGAAGGCTTACACCAACATGGGAGATATGAAAATGGACGCAAAGACAGCAGAGCTTGAAGGAAAATAATGGAAAATTTGATGTTAAAATTGTTATCCTGGTTCCTGAGAAATGTGGTAGTGCCTTGGACAGTGTTGGTAAAACTAGAAGCATTAGTTTGGGAGAGAAAATGAGTTTAGTTTTCACCTTATTAAGTCTTGGAAGTCAGTAAAATATCTAAACTCATCTCTGTCTCCATTCAGCTATTTATTTGCCAAGCATCTGTTGTTTGCCAAGCAACTCTTGGCTCTTATGAAAGAATTTAAGTTTATTTGTTTGTTTACTCTGCTTTTGCTTAATCCTTCCTGAAACCTCTTCCTCAAATCTGCATGTGATCAGATGTTTTCTTGAGCTTAAGAATTCTTCAGAGGCCTCATCACTTAGACCAGCATGTCTCAAGAAGTAGCCCATAGATAACTTGTATCAGAATCACCTGAGATGCTTGTTAGGAATTCAGATTCCATGCCCTCTACCTGACCTACAGAGTCAGAGCCTTTGGTTAGTCCCAAGAATCTCATTTTAACAAGCTGATTTAACTGATTCTTAAGCATAATAAAGCTTGAGATTCACTGACCTTCAAGGTCGAATTCAGTTCCCGTTTGGCCTGTCCAGAGAAAGGCTTCCCAGGTTTGGCTCTGCCTACCTCTCTTACCTCACTCCATCTACCCAGGACTACTGGTAGCTCCTTCCAGCTTTGCACCTTTGCTTATGTGGTCCCTCATCCTAGCCTTACCACATCTTCCTGGAAAAAAAGTCCAACTCACTTACAGCTTCACCCGTAAAGCCCTCCCTTCCACCCTGTCTTGCCTACCCACAGTCCTGAGGAGAGTCCATCACTCCTTCCACAGGTGAACTTGTGTCACGACACCTGACATCTTGGTCCAACTAATCTACCTGTCTCCTCTTCAGGCCTGCAAGCTGCCTGAGAATGGGAACAAGGTCTTAATCATCTTTGCTTTCCCAGGGACTAGGATGGTGCCTGGTGTGAAAGGGTACTTGATAGATGGTTCTGTGAGTGAACTAGAGAGGACCTTTAGAAACTGAAGCTGGGAGGCAGGCCATGGTATGAGAGGACGGATCAGGACTTGACTGAATAGGAATGATAAGGAAAGTCAGGTGCTGGAATGTTCTAAGAGGATTTAGAGAGGAAAGGAAATAGTCAAGGGCTGAATAAAAGAACTCAGTTGGATTTCTTTTTTTTTGTAAGATTTATAATGTGGAAGCAGGGTCAAGTAAAGCGATAAAAGCAGTTAGAGAGATTACAGAATCTTAGTATCAAGACTGAATGGAATTCCAAGATGGTTATGGGCAACTGGATCCAATAGAAATGCAACAAAAGAGTTGAGACAGGTGGTGATTGAGAAGAGATCCCTGAAGCAGTCCAGTGCACTGATGTGTCTTTTTTAAAAAGCTACAGAATGTTAAACTACCCATCTCATCATCTATGTGGGACTCTAGTACCAAGACTGTTGCCATAAATATGAAGCTTTTAGAGTGACTTCTTAGAGAGTGGATACTCAATTAACTGTCTCCTGGCCCCTCTTCACAGCAATGCACAGATGGATACGAGTGGGATCCTGTAAGACAGCAGTGCAAAGGTGAGCCAGCTTCAAAGACTTCCCATCTGATCACAGTTCTCTGTCTCCATCTAGTATGTCCTTCATGCCCCACCTGTATTACACCCAAAAGGTATAAGCATGTGATTACATGTTCGGTTCCCCCTGTAAGAAGATTCCTGACTTATTCTATTACTCACCACAGATATTGATGAATGTGACATTGTCCCAGACGCTTGCAAAGGTGGAATGAAATGTGTCAACCACTATGGAGGATACCTCTGCCTTCCTAAAACAGCCCAGATTATTGTCAACAATGAGCAACCTCAGCAAGAAACACCAGCAGCCGAAGGCGTGGGTGCAGCTGCAAATGCAGCCGCGACCTCTAGTACAGGCACTGGGGGTGTAGCAGCCAGTGGCATGGCTGCCAGTGGAGTGGTGCCTGGGGGTGGTTTTGTCGCCAGTGCTGCTGCTGAAGTGCAGACTGGCCGAAATAACTTTGTCATCCGGCGGAACCCAGCTGACCCTCAGCGCATTCCTGCCAACCCTTCTCACCGGATCCAGTGTGCAACAGGCTATGAGCAGAGTGAGCATAACGTGTGCCAAGGTAAGCATGACTTTCTATGCTAATGAGAAAGTTCTTGCCCAAGTGCATCTTGTGGTGGGGAAGACAACAGCTCTCATTACTGGGAGCTTCCCCCTCACCATCCTTTGTGCTGAGTGCTTTGCCACATTATCATATTCAGTCATCACAAAAATCATAAAAGGTAGTTGCTGCCCGTGTCGTCATCATTTTACACTTGAGGAAACTGTGCCTCAGAGAGGTCACCAGTGGTTCTCAACCTTAGCTGCACATATTTAGAGTCACTTGGGAGCCTTTAAAACTTCTCCATGTCCAAACCACACACTAGCCCAATTAAATAACACTCTCTGGGGGTGGGTTCCAGGAATCAGTATTTTTTTAAGCTCCCCAAGTGGTTCCAGTGTGCAGCCAAGTTTAAGAACCAGGGGTCACACAGGTGGTGAGTGCAGAGCCAGCCTTCAAACCCAGACAGATGGGACTAGAGTCAGAGCTGTCAAAAGGAGCAGTCAAATTATTCATTTGGAATTTGAAATTGTGCTGTCAAGCTACTCCACAAATGCCCCCCTTTAAGGTCTCAAGCTTTTTCTTTTTTTTTTTTAATTGAACTTGCCAGTGACTTGTTTTCCTCACTGAGGAATAAAGAAATGGGACTTCTGCTTCTCATTACCTTTGAAGGAGTCTTCCCCCACTCACACTTACATCTATTTTTAAGCTCTCATTTGAGCACATTTCGCTTATATCACTTACACCGTGGCACCATCTGCCTGGGTTTTTCTGTTTATCCTCACAAAGAATACACATCCGGTAGACTCATGCTAGCAAACTGATAAGAATCTTGGGCTTTGAAGACGTGTAGCATATGAACTAACTGGACTGTGCTAAGGGATTTTGTTCCTCTTTGCCTACTTAGCAAACCCTTTTAGATCTGCCTGATGTGGCCATAGAAGCTTCAGACTACTTTTTCACTGCCAGGCACTGGCTGGGTACACCCCATATACACCATAAGTGCCTCATAAACACTGGCCAATAGGAAGGGCCCAGGAGCTCTTACCTTCTACTTACATAAGTGAAGAAGAGAGCACCTTCCTCCCTCAACACAGAAGGGTTCAACTGGGATCACCTAGCTGCTGTATTATGTGAAAGAAGCATCTTTTGGTCTTCTAGGATGCTGCCCCTTATTCATGGGTGTTGAGTTTTATCTTCTGTATAAAAATATAGTAGATTTTAAATGGTTTGTAGATGAAGTAAGGAAACCTATCAGGCTCTGACTTTTATTATTTTATATTTTGCATTCAAATTTTCAGTATCCCACATCAAGAGCTAACCCATGCTGTGATGGTGTCACTTTTCAGAGTGCCTATCTTTTTAACATCTGTTTTGTGTTACTGTCATGAGTCAGAATTCCAATATTGATGATGAATTCTTCAGCATCTGCTTGATATTCAGATATTTAATTTAAGGATTATGTCAAAGAGATAACCTCATGAGGTTATTTATATATATATATATATATATATATATATATTTACAAATAAATATATATTTATATATGTATGGTGTGTGTAGTTAAGTGAATATTGGTTTAAAAATACCTTGAATTTATTTAAGATACCAACTTTTAATTGTGTTATTTAAATATATAGTTATATTGGAAGGTTTGGTGGTATTTTTCCTGAAACTGAAAAGTTTTGGTGAATTTTAAAGTATTGACTTTTACATATTGAATTATTTTTTATACTTTGGACATATGTTTGAGTGGTACTTAGGAGGGAAAAAAAACAGGTAAATGAAAGGATCATTTATCAGAAACTACAAAGTAGTTTATGGTCCATCATTGACAGTTGTCGTGGAAAGCAAGAAGAATGCCTAGAATCGAATGAAGTTCTAGAATAAAACATATTCTGGATTTACAATATGCACTGGTTACAGTAAAAGCTGTACAATAAAAAGTGAACAATAAAAATGAAATCCTATTTAATCTTTCTTAAACAAGATTTAGACTACTTTACAAAGTAAGGTCTTTTCTTCTTTGGGAATTTTTCAGTTATAAGCTAAAACTCTTAAATGCTTATGATAGATGCTAAATACATATTCATTGATTGTGTGCACATGGGGCATTTCCAACCCAAACTGTTTTGCATAATTCAACCAATTTCTACAATTTGAGATTGGGGGTCTGTATCATTAAAAGCAGGGTTAAAAGTTTTTTTGGATGACTTAAGGCTTAAGTTGGATTTCTTCCCATCACACACTTTTTCAAAGTGCCCATAAATGTGGATTTACTTAATTGTTGATAAAAGGGGGTTATTTCATATGATAACAACAGGATAATCTGTCTAGGGAATCTGACTAACATAAGTCGAGTCACACTTGTGCCCGTTTATTATTGAGCTGATCAAACATGCAGTCCAGCTTCTTCTAATTGCCTACAGATGTATGACATTCTCATTCCAGGCCAGCAGCACAAAATAATGTTTTATAACCAATGTGAAAGTATAGGGACTTCTGCTTAAAACAATTATGTGCTCCAAGGACCTATATTACTGACATCATTGTAGAGTTTGAGGAACTTTCTATTTTAATAAAGATCTCCATTCTCCTTTTAAATGTTGCATACTTATGACCAGTAATCCAAACACATTTACCATGATTGCTGGATCAGAATAAATGAATGCCTTAGATGAGTCACATTTTTGTCATAAAATTATTTCTTTTTTCCACATATATTTTTCAGCAGGTACAGTTTGTCATTATATAACTTAAAACTGAGGACATTTTTAATGTAATGACTGAAATCTGAACTGTATTTCAGTGTTAGTCAATTGTGCCTTTGCATGCACTATTATCAATCACAGTTGGCACTTGGTCATTTAAATACCACTAGATATTTTTAAATATTTTCTATTTTAGGGGCTTCCCTGGTGGTCCAGTTAAGACTCTGCATTTCCAATGCAGAGGGACAAGAGTTCAATCCCTGGTCAAGGAACTAAGATACCTCATGCCACGTGTAGTGTGGCCAAAAATAAAAAGTAAATGAATAAATGTATTCTATTTTATAAATATATTTTTAACCAGCTTTCCATGTTTTAACATTTAGTGAAAACATGATTCTTTAACTTTTATTCATCTATTTGTCCAGGTTTTTTTAATTTTATGCAAAACCAAGGGGTTTAAAACATAACATCCAAATATCAATTCACAGTAAGCATTTTTTTCCAGGTAATTTTTACCAAATGAGTGTGATACTGGGGAAGTCATTCACATTGAGAATTTCGAATGACAGGTGGCATCTTTGGCAGCTATCAAATTTCCTGAAGATCATTTCGGTGTCACATACCTGGAGTCATGTAAAAATTAAACTTTAGAAATTAATTATTTTTCCATGAAATATCATCCACCTCAAAGACAATGGATACTCATCTTGTTCCAAAAGGAAGTTGGATCTTTAGTGCATAGTCACTATGTAATCTTCAAGGGATGTGGAGTTAGAAAACACTAGTTCAAGTTGAGAAAGAATTGTTTTTTACCATATATAACGTTCTAAGAGCCCCATTCTTGTAGGGGAAAAAATAAGAGAAATAAGAAAATCAATTGCCCAATTGAAAGGAATTTGTCCACTTAATTGAACTTACAAAAATTAAATGTAGAATATTTTGAATGGCTGGTAATTAAATCATTACTAAACTCAGCCAGGGTTTGCAAGTATCATTACTTACTTGCTAAAGAAACCATGCCATTAGAAAATGAACTTGATACAAATGTCTAATAAAGCTGATTGTGGAGTCACATCCAGAGTGCAATTCCTGGCTTGTATTATATAAGGTATAACTGAAAGATGTGAAAACATATCCTAGATTTTCCAACCATTTCTGTCTACCCAAGACTATCTTGATATGAAAACTAAATGTCCCACTTCCCTGGAAATGCCTCAGTCCTGGAGAAATGGCATTGTTGAGCACCTCAGCAAACCCCCAATAACCAAATGTCCTGCACACCACAGCCAACAGTGTTAACAGGCTTCAGTGTTAAAGCCACTTTTCCAGGTTAAGGCATTGTTTGTCTGGTAAGACTGTTTTTTCACTTTGTTTAAAACTTTGAAAAACTATATTTCATTGATATTTATGTACCTAGACAGAGCCTTTTTTTGCGGTTGTCAGGATTCTGCCCGTTTGTCAATTCCACATTGTTCTAGATTGCATGTGTAGGATACCTAGATATTAGCACCTACATACTTGGATACATGTCATACCATAGTTAGTACATCTTTCCTCATTTCCACTGGGAAAAATTTTACCACTCAGCTAAATTAAAAACCATACTTCAACTACAAACTTTTGTTTGCCAAATTTCTTTTTTCAGTTTTAGCTATATTTTCAATGATTTTATTTGGTTTCTGTTATTATTACCTATGATGCAGGAGCAACTAAAAAGCTGAAAAGAGAAATATACTGCCTTTTTTAAAGCCTAAAGGAATTAAAAAATTATACTTAGGGTTAAAAAGCTCTACACTCTTGGAGACCATATATTATCCTCTGCACATTTCTTTATAAACATAACTAAAGTACTATTTTGAAAAGGAAAAAAGTTATTATCTTTACAACTACTTTAGAAAAGAGAAATTTTGAACTAACACATAGAGATTCTTAGATGTTAGGGACATCTCTTGTTGGCTTCTTTCATTTGAAACTTAAATGATATCATATCCAAAAGAGGATTTATAAATTACAGTGTGATCAAGTAGCTTAGCATACTTGGCATCGTCATTACCAAGCAACTTTCAAATACTAGCCTTTCGTTGATCCTCTCTACTGTCATTAGGGTCTCTGGTTGTTCCGGTTAGTTTTGTGAAGAAGTGCCTAATTTTTGTTATATATAATTATGCAGCCCAGCAAAGAGCTTTGATCTCAGAAAATAGATATCTTGCAAAAAGAAGACTATAATTGAGTAAATTATTATATTAACAGAAAAGAAATATTTCAAGCAGAATGTAAAATGGGTATTTCACCTGCTAATAGTTTATTGTATTTAGCTATTAATTATCTTTGAGTATCTTAAAATTCTCTAAGGCCATGTAAATGCATAGGAGTTGAGTTTATAGGGAAAACTTAATTCCTTTTTAAATAAGCTGATGCCATATAATTGCATTGATTTCCCCCTGAAAAATCTAGCATTGTTTCATGATTTACATCTCCAAACGCTATAGTCATCAAATTTCAGTTAAGATCCATTTTAATACACATTTGTAAATAATATGTAAATCTATGTGATTCTTGCACAGTCAGAAAATTCCTTCATAAAAATTGAATGATAGTTACTTGAGGTAGAAGGAGGGAAGATATTGATATGATCACACTTCTGCCACAAAAGACTAAGTTATATAACTATTTAACTCAATGATTTTCTAAATGTGGTTTCCAGACCAGAAACATTAGCATCATCCAGTAACTTATTAGAAATGAAAAATCATGGGCCCCATCAGATACTGAATTGGAAACTCTAAGGATGGGGCTCAGCAATCTATGTCTTAATAATCCTATGATTTTGATCCCTACTCAAGTATGAGAACCAATGGCTTAACATAAATTTAACCTCAGGAAGTTGTATTCAGATGTAAAAATCAAAGGGCGGGGTCAGAATACTTTATGTGGGATGTGGGAAGTAAGGAAGAGAAAATATCAAAAATACTTTCTGCTTATGGGACAGAATAATATGTCTACTTCTCTCACCATTCTTATTGTCATCACCAGTGCCCTCATCCCCGAATATGATTGGCCATGAGTCCTGGTTAGGACTGTATTCCTGAACCAAGAACATAAGTGTGCAATCTAGAGGAAAAGGGGCCATCTTAACAAGAAAACAAGAGGTCTTTTACCTCTCTATGAAGCCTGCAAGTGTGAAATACCATGCTGTTGTCCTGTGCTCGGTCGCTCAGTTGTGTCTGACTCTTTGTGACCCCATGGATTGTAGCCCACCAGGCTCCTCTGTCCATGGAATTTTCCAGGCAAGAATACTGGAGTGGGTTGCCATGTCCTACTCCAGGGGATCTTCCCAACCTGGGATCAAATCTGCATCTCTTGTGTCTACTTCATTGGCAGGTGGATTCTTTACCACTGCATCTGGGAAGCCCTGTGAAATACTATAAATGCCTTTAAATTGTCAGTAGGTAAAACTCACAGTTATGTTTTGGCTGTGATAATGATTGGTGCTAAGTGATACCCGTACCTTCTAAAGGCATCCCCCTTACACTCAAATCACAAACGTGTGGAGGTTCAGTTCATGTAGAGTTGCAAAAGAGGAAGAGGTTGATTCTGATTTTGGCCTTAAAAATATGCTTTATTTACCAAACTGATGGGAGATCCTTTCAATACCAGATACATGGCTGAATTGACATCCCCTTTAGATTCTGTGAATATCATCAAATATTAGAATACTATTCATATAAGTATCTTCTGTTCAATTAAAACTTTATCAAAGATTTACTTCCCATCAAAGACAAGATTCTTAAAGCTAGTTAACACTTAATCTGCAGAATGAATTTTCCTTGCCCCATAGAAGCAAAAAGAAGCAGATTAGAGTAGAATTGCAAGCCTGGGTAACTTCAGGAATGTGCACTGGGTACTCATTATCTCTTTCTCCAGAAGAAAATTTCAAACTAGAGTCTCTGAAATCAACAAATTGCCCCATTGGTAAAGATTGCCTTTGCACTTGTTGAATTATTGGCACAATTCTGTTCTTTGAAACCAAAGAGTAAACAAAATTTGTCCCAAATGTGTTTGATTTTGCACGAATGTACAAATAAGTAATCCGTGTCACATCTGAAATTCATTAGCATGCTTCTTTTTCCAGGAGGTAACTGCAAATTGCACACTCAAAAATAAAACTGATCAAGAAAACTGCATTCAAATATTGGCAGAAGAAAACAGCTCTCATTGTAAGCGTTTAGCCACAATTGCAGACTTGTAGCTTGAACCTAAATGATTTGTAAACATTTAATAAAGATGAAGTGAAGGAATGACATGAAAGGAAGGCTGAGTGCCAGGATACTGGCAGCAGCATGGATAGCTTATTGCTGTCAATTTTGTATAACCACAGATTAAAAGGAGGGACAGAGTGTGAATTAATGTTATATAAATATATGCTAAATAGACCTAAAAACTTAAGATATTTGGCTAACTCAATTCTAAAACTTTAACTACCTTTAAAATAATTGTATGTTTATACTAGTCAAGGGTAACCAAGCAATATCACGAGTGAAATTGATCAAACAGAATGCAAAACCATTTAGTTAATGTTCAGCATTTCCATCAAATTTTAAGAATCACTTTTTGTTGTTAAGGCACTTTGGTAGAATCAAAGTAGGACATTGTCCTTTGGGAATTTGCCATCATTAACTCATGAATTATCAAATAACAATAAAAGAAACAAAATACAACTCTGGAAAATAACTCATGGGACATCACGAGAAGTACATAATGAATTGTCAGAAGTAGTAGCAAAATCAATATGTGATACAGGTATCCTTACAATTTACTAAAATCCACATTTGGACAGAAAAAAAGAACATGTCCCCAGATACATGGTGAATAACAAAAGCCTGGTTCCTTCCTGGAATGGAACATTTAGAAGAGAATAATGAGGGGAAGTTGAGAGTTCTGAAGCAGAAATTAAGGTCCAAACAGCGAGGGAAGTAAGCATCATGTAGACAAGTCAGAACAAGGGAAAAACAGCTTTGTGTCCATGTCCCTCCTACTCAAGAGTGGTTTCCCAGGAGACTCCCCCAGAAGCAGGGTGCTGCTGATAGGAATGCTAACAAGGTTAGGGGTGGGGGTATTTGGAGGAATACAAAATTAGGCAGTACCCATGATGCTGAAGCACTGCAGAGCAAACATTTATGACTGGCTCCATCCTCAGTAATTCTCCCCAACAAAATACTAATGTGGTCCTCCAGTTCTGTCTCAGTATCTTCCCAAGTTATGTCCCATTTTACTTATTATTGAAATGGCACTAAGCAAATGTTTTGTGTTTGTGTATGTGTGCGTGCATTGTTTGAATAAACGGATGGTTTTTAATCATTAGAGAATTCATGCTTAAAGTTTACTTGAGTTCTAAAACCATCCTTGAAAATGAGGTATTATGTATACTGTATATGTATAAATTATGTTTCCCAACTCTGTATGCATCAAACTTTTTATTAACAATGGAGGTCTTAAGACATCTAGTACCTATCTTAAGCTTAAGACATTTGAAAGAAGAAACTATGAAATCTATTCTTTATATTATGGATTGTTAGGTTTTTAATAAACATTGGCAAATAAATAAGTTGCTGTTATTCCTAAAGCAAGACTAATAATAAGAAACACTATAATTCTTTTAACTTTCTGACAAGCCATTTAACAAGTGATTGCATCTCTGTATCAGATATATCCTTCATCAGAAATATAATGGTGAATAATGAAAATACACTTGGCTCGGGGAAATGTTAATATTTATGATATTTGAAGTGAAATAATCACAAGGCTGGAAAAATGTTTATGTAAGCTATCCAATATTGTGGAGGAAATCAGGGCACTGGGTAAAACTCTGTGAAAATAAGAGCAAAAAAGGAAGAAGGGATCAGAGCAATCTATCTTGGTCCTTTCCCTTGACTGCAAACCACAAACTATCTGTAGTTTTTTGGTTGTTGTTTTTTGGTTATGTAATTTTTTTAAAAAATTGAAATATAATTCACTTACAATATTGTGTTAATTTTAAGAGTACAGCAAACTGATTCAGCTATATTTTTCAGATTTCCATTATCAGTTATCATAAAATATTGAATATAGTTCCCTGTGCATGTATGCCCAGTAGTTTAGTCACGTCCAACCCTTTACAACCCCAAGAACAGCCCGCCAGGCTCCTCTGCCCATGGAACTTTCCAGGCAAGAATACTGGAGTGGCTTGCCATTTCCTTCTCCAGGGAATCTTCCCAACCCAAGAACTGAACCCATGTCTCTTGTGTCTTCTGCATTGACAGTCGGATTCTTTACCACTGAGCCACCTGGGAAGCACATAGTTCCCTATGCTATACAGTAAATCCTTGTTGCTTATCTATTTTATGTATAGTAGTTTGTATATGTTAATCCCATACTCCTAATTTATCCCTTCTCCCCCTCCATAAGTTTGTTTTCTATGTCTGTGAATCTTTTTCTGTTTTGTATATAGATTCATTTGTATTATCTTTTAGATTCCACATGTAAGTGATACCATAAAACATTTGTCTTTTATTGCTTCACTTAGTATGATAATCTCTAGGTCCATCTATGTTGCTGCAAATGACATATTTTATTCTTTTTTATGACATATTCCATTGTATATATGTATATATGTGTGCGTGTGTATGTTTGTTGTTGTTGTTCATTGCTAAGTTGTGTCCAACTCTTAGTGACCTCATGGACGTCAGCGTACTGGCTCCTCTGTCCTTCACTATCACCCGGAGTTTGCTCAAACTCATGTCCATTGGGTTGGTGATGCTATCTAACCATCTCATCCTCTGCCACCCGCTTCTCCTGTTGCCTTCAATCTTTCCCAGCATCGGGATTTTTTCCAATGAGTCAGCTCTTCACATCAGGTACCCAAAGTATTGTAGCTTCAGCTTCAGCAGCAGTCCTTCTAATGGATATTCAGGACTGATTTCCTTTAGGATTGACTGGTTTGATATTCTTGCTGTCCAAGGGACTCTCAAGAATCTTCTCCAGCACCATAGTTCAAAAGCATCAATTCTTTGGCACTCAGCCTTCTTTATGGTCCAACTCTCACATCTGTACCTGACTATTGGAAAAACCATAGCTTTGACTATACAGACTTTTGTTAGCAAAGTGATGTGTCTGCTTTTTAATATGCTGTCTAGGTTTGTCATAGCTTTTCTTCCAAGGACCAAGCATCTTTTAATTTCATGGCTGCAGCCACTGTCTGCAGGGATTTTGGAGCCCAAGAAAATAAAATCTGTTACTGCTTCCACTTTTTCATCTTCTATTTGCCATGAAGTGATGGGACCAGATGCCATGATCTTAGTTTTTTGAATGTCAACTTTCAAGCCAGCTTTTTCACTCTTGTCTTTCACCCTCATCAAGAGGCTCTTTAGTTCCTCTTCACTTTCTGCCATTAGAGTGGTATTATCTGCATATCTGAGGTTGTTGATATTTCCTCTGGCAATCTTAAGTCCAGCTTGTGATTCATCCAGCCCGGCATTTCGCGTGATGTACTTCTGCATAGAAGTTAAATAAGCAGGGTGACAATATATAGCCTTGACATACTCCTTTCCCAATTTGGAACCAGTCCATTGTTTCATGTCTGATTCTAACTTTTGCTTCTTGCCCTGTTTCTCAGGAGACAGGTACAGTGGTCTCATATTCTCATTTCTTTAAGAATTTTCCATAGTGTGTTGTGATTCCATAGTTTGTTGTGATTTCCATTGTGTAGTCAATGAAGCAGAAGTGGATGTTTTTCTGGAATTCCCTTGCTTTCTCTCTGATCCAGTGAATGTTGGCAATTTGATCTCTAGTTCCTCTGCCTTTTCTAAACCCAACTTGTACATCTGGAAGTTCTTGGTTCACATACTCCTGAAGCCTAGCTTGAAGAATTTTGAGCATAATCTTACTAGCATGTGAAATGAGCACAACTGTATGGTAGTTTGAACTTTCTTTGGCATACTACATCTTCTTAAACCAATTGTCTGTTGACATGCACTTCGACTGTTTCCATGTATTGGCTATAGTAAATTGTGCTGCTATAAACATTGGAGTGCATATATCTTTTCAAATTAGTTTTCTTCTTTTCTGGATATATGCCCAGGAGTGGGATTGCTGGATCATGTGGTAGCTCTATTTTTAGTTTTTTAAAGGAACTTCCATGTTGTTTTCCATTGTGACTGTACCAGTTTACATTCCTACCAATAGTGTAAGAGAGTTCACTTTTCTTCACACTCTCTCCAGCATTTTATGATCTGTAAACTTTTTGATGATAGCCATTCTGACTGATATAAGGTGATAACTCATTGTGATTTTGATTTGCATTTCACTAATAATTAGTTGTGTTGAGCATTTTTTCATGTGTTTGTTGGCCATCTGTATGTCTTCTTTGGAGAACTGTCTGTTTAGGTCTTCTACCCACTTTTTGATATATTTTTTTTTTAAATATTGAGCTATATGAGCTGTTTGTATATTTCGGATACTAACCCCTTGTCTGTTGCATCATTTGCAAAAATTTTCTCCCATTCTGTAGGTTATCTTTTCATTTGATAATGGTTTCCTTTGATGTGCAAAAGGTTTTAAGTTTGCTTGGCCCTGTTTGTTTATTTTTTAATTTCTATTGCTTTGGGAACATGATCTAAGAAAATATTGCTGCAATTTATGTCAGAGAATATTTTGCCTATGTTCTAAGAGTTTTATGGTGTAATGTCTTGTGTTTAGGTCTTTAAACCATTTTGAATTTATTTTTGTATATATTGTGAGAGAGTGTTCTAATGTCATTGATTTACATGTAGCTGTACAGCTTTCCCAACACTACTTGTTGAACCATTGTATATTCTTGCCTCCTTTGTCATAGATTAATTGACTGTAGGTATGTGGGTTATTTCTGGGCTCTCTATTCTGTTCCATTGATCCATGTGTCTGTTTTTGTACCAATACCATGCTATTTTGATTATTATAACTTTGCAGTATCACCTGAAGTGTGGAAGGGTTATGCCTCCAGCTTTGTTATTTTTCCCCAGAATTGCTTTGGCAATTATGGATCTTTTGTGGTTCCATATAAATTTTAGGGTTATTTGTTCTAGTTCTGTGAAAACTGTCATGAGTATTTTGATAGGGATCATATTAAATCTGTAGATTGTTTTGGGTAGTATGGCCACTTTAACAATGTTAATTCTTCCAATCCAAGAGCATGGGATATTGTTCCATTTCCTTGAACCACCACCAATTTCCTTTATCAGTATTTTATATAATTTTCAGTGTATAGGTCTTTTACCTCCTTGGTTAAGTTTATTCCTAAGTATTTTTATGTGATTTTAAATGGGATTTTTTTTTTTTAATTTCACTTTCTGGTATTTCATTGTTAGTATAAAGAAATGCAGCAGATTTATGTATATTAATCTTTTGTCCTGCCTGTCTTGCTGAATTCATTAATTTAGTTCTAAAAGTGTTTGCTGGAGTCTTTAAGGTTCTCTGTATAGAGTATCAAGTTATCTGCAAATAGTTTTACCTCTTCCATTCCAATTTAGATACCTTTTATTTATTTTTCTTGTCTGATTGCTGTGGCTAGGAATGAAACCATTCTTTTTTTTTTTTTTTGACATTGATTGAACTGTTTTTATTAGTCTCATTTTTCCACCACTAGCAAGGGATAGCAGTCAAAGGATCAATGATTTCTGAGATGAAGACCCAATACAAAACTTTGTTACATGAAACAGACATAATGAGACTTCATATATGAGTTAACCAAAGCAGATAGCCCAATTTCATAAACAAGGAATTGGAACTGAGGCTCAAAGGGCCTCACCCAAAGTTAGACAGCAGAAGTTCTTTCTACAATAGATTTCTTCCTCAACAACAGAGAAGCCATCTTCCATTTCCTTAGAGGACCTACAAACCAGAAAATAGCAGATAGACCAAAGTACATTTCCACTAACAACTACATAACATTTGAACTTAGAATTAAATCTGCACTAACCAACTACGCTGCTCTAGGAAAATATATATATATTGCCTGTTTCATTAGAAATAAATTATAAATCATGTCCAAAAAAACCTGTTTTTCAACTTTTTTAAGGAAATAATTCTATATATTCAGTAACATAGTATCCAAAATAAACACCAACTTCTAGGTAACTTACATACTGACTTAAATCCTCACCTAGCAAGAATGACAGGACTCCAGGAGGATGAGAGTGGCCTGACTGCCTGCCATCCAGTCTGTGTCCTCCCTCTCCTAAAGGTATTCCAAGTCTGTTTGGCTAGCTCTGGGGAAAGTTTCCTCCACGTTGGCTCAAATGATGAAACGTTTGGTTTAATCTCAACTCTGTACAACCCCAAAACTGTGGCTATTCTACCGTGTGATTTTTCAGGCCGGAATACTGGAGTGGGTTGCCATTTCCTTCTCCAGGGGCTACCATACTGACACTAGCCTAATGACAAAGCCCAGAGGGGCAGGCCCACACGTGGGAGGAGAGCACTGCAGGAGGAAGGCCTGAGCCACCGGGTCCAGTCAGACATCCCACCCTCAGGCTTCAAGCTAGATAGCAGCCAATCTGTGTCCAGCCTGACTTTTATCTTCTGGTCTCTGCAGCCAAAACCTTCTTTTACAGAGAAGTTACACATAAGAAACCAACTTGTCTTCTGTAAAACTTCACAGATAAACAGTAATAGTAATGACTGAGGCTGCTACTTAACGAGACTCTGGGTATTCAATCTTAATCCATACTAAGATGTTTTGAACACTGTCAAAGTAAAAATGAAGTCCCTCAGTCCTGTCAGATTCTTTGCAATCCCATGGACTGTAACCTGGCAGGCTCCTCCATCAATGGGATTTTCCAGGCCAAAATACTGGAGTGGGTTGCCATTTCCTTCTCCAGAAACCATTCTTTTAAAATCTATCCTGTTAAAATGCTAAAGGGTAGAATCCAGGCAAGTTACTTAGTTGGTTGTAGGTAACTTAAAGAAGCACAGCTATGATCTGGTCCCAAGGTAGGAAGAACTGAATTTCTAGAGAAGTAAGAAAGAAATCCATAGATCTGAGAGTCCCAGGAAGAAAGAATGTAGAATACTGAGGGGACCCTGGGAGCTAATAGCTAGCTTGTACTTAACTGTATGTGAATTAGGGGTGTGGAGGAGACAACAGAACTAGAGACAACCATGAAAGCTGTGTGTTTTGCTTTAAGTGTGCCCAGCTAAAGTGAGAATCATGATGGAAACCACAACTTCCTTTGTGCACATAAAATCTCAAAAAGCTCTAGGGACTGTAGTGAAATAAGTTTTGCACTCTAAACAGCTGTGTGTGCTGCAGAGAATCTAATCCTACTCCCTTGAGTGGACAGTGGAACACAATCTAAAATAGGAAAGAATTCAGGGGTTCCCGCTCATTGTCCAACCTGGAGACCAGATCTGTCACAATGTGGGTCAGAGAATTTTTGTTTGGTGGTGATTAATTAGATCTCACTATTTTGCCATAAGGCCCTCCTCTTATACATACATTCACAAAATGTCATTAAATTGTTGTTGTCATATTCACAAAATGTCATTAAATTGTCATTAAATTGTTACTGTTCACTAAAAAAATTAAGTATCTCAATATTTTTAATATGCCAGAATTATGCAGAGCAGTATAAGTCTGCTTTCCAGAGTGTGTTATTCAGTCCTTTGAATTTGTTTATTTGAAGAAGCTTCTTAAAGAATTAGTTCAAAATAAATCATTCTCCTAAAATATGTGAGCAATTTATGTATCTGGCATCATTCAAAACCCACCAGTAAGCTTTTTTCCTAATCACTGTTTTTCATCATTTGAGGCCTAAAGAGATAATGTTGTATAAAATGGTTTTCTCTGCTTATCCTTGTTCTGTCCTGAGAAATTTGTGATATCAGAATGTATCTCATCTAAAAAAGGAAAGAATATCCAAAAGAAGTTGTTAAAAGACACCTTAGAGACCTGCCTACACAGCCTAAATGCCCCTCTTCCTTGCCTGGATTTAGTTTGTTCCAGCTATTTACATTCACACATGTGCACAAACATGTAACACATCATTCTTTTTTACAGGAAAGTAACATGTATGAAAATTAAACTGTTAAAGTGCTTATACTGCAGGTAGAAAAAAAAGAAAATTAAACTGATCAAAGCTGATAATGCTTCTAAAATGATTCTCTCATTATTCTTGTAAAATCAACTCTAGAAACTGCTTTGTAAATTCATATTTTTACCTATCACAAGACAACAGGGCACCTTGGACAGCTACTACATGATTCAAGCAACAAAAAAATGTGTTGGATAGAGTATAGAAAGAGTCAACAAAATAGAAATAAAAATGTTAAGACATAACCTCTAAGATTGTGTTCTCTTATACTTCTGCAGCATCCTGGCCATGTCTTGACTAATCTTTCTTAGAGCTTTAACTGGATTCCATCTTGACCTATCTTTGTGTTAGAAAATAAGAAAATGAGCAACTGAATTTTTAACAAAATAAACTTTTTAGATAGGCCATCATAGAATGAATTAGAAAATAACGTATCTGGGACTATTATTGAATTGCCATGCTCTTTTATTCTTCAGTTCAGTTCAGTCACTCAGTCATGTCCAACTCTTTGCAACCCTATGGTTGCAACCCTATGGTTGCATGCCAGGATTCCCTGTCCATCACAAACTCCCGCAGCCTGCTCAAACTCACATCCATCGAGTTGGTGATGCCATCCAACCATCTCACCCTCTGCTGTACCCTTCTCCTCTTGCCTTCAGGGTCTTTTCCAAGGAGTCAGTTCTTCGCATCAGGTGGCCAAAGTATTGGAGCTTCAGCTTCAGCATCAGTCCTTCCAATGAATATTCAGGACTGATCTCCTTTAGGATGGACTGGTTGGATCTCCTTGCAGTCCAAGGGACTCTCAAGAGTCTTTTCCAACACCACAGTTCAAAAGTATCAATTCTTTGGCACTCAGCTTTCTTTATAGTCCAGCTCTCACATCCATACATGACTACTGGAAAAACCATAGCTTTGACTAGACAGACTCTGGTGAATTGTAGTCAGGATGTAGCCCAGAATAAAAGTTCACTCAACAGGCAAGGCAGAAAATTCCAGTCATTCTCTATTAATTAAACTTCCCAATAAACGCTATGGGCCCTGTTTATTCATGACCTGGCATATAAGAAGAACCCTAATCCAAGGAGGAAGGTAGCCAGAGAAAAAAGTTCTCCCACACAAGCTGGTAAAAATGCTGGACTTTGTTCTAAACTTCAATTGCAAGACCTCCCTTCTTTAGTGATGGGGGTGTAGGGGTGCTAATGATAAAAAAGAACCTAAATGAAAGAAGGAAATTTAATTGTGGTGTAATTTATACAGCTAATGATAATTCTGAAAAGCCAGGAAAAATTATTTGGTGACTAGTTCATTTTGAAGCGAAGTGAAGTGAAAGTTGCTCCGTCGTGTCCAACTCTTTGCAACCCCATGGACTATACAGTCCATGAAATTCTGTAGGCCAGAACACTGAAGTAGGTAGCCTTTTCCTTCTCCTGGGGATCTTCCCAACCCAGGGATCATACCCAAGTTTCCCACATTGCAGGCAGATTCTATACCAGTTGAGCCACAAGGGAAACACAAGAATACTGGGGTAGGTAGCCTATCCCTTCTCCAGCAGATCCTCCCGACCCAGGAATCCAACCAGGGTCTCCTGCATTGCAGCCTGATTGTTTACCAACTAAGCTATCAGGGAAGCCCCTAGTTCATTTAAAAAAAAAAATGTTAAATAGAAAAACCATTGTAAATTGGAGTTCAACTCTAAGTAAACTAAAAAAATCTTTTCATTGATTTTTCAATTTAAGCAGAAAAATAGATTGTGTAAGCATGCCAGAACAAGTTTTCAATAAACAACGCTATCACTAATGGTTAATACCCAAATAGAATATCACTCTTAGAAAAAGAGCTTGGGCTATTTAGTTGTCATTGAAAAACCCAGCCCCAAACAGTATTAGAATTCTAATAGGGTTTTTAAAGAATTATTGGAAAAACTGACTATAATGTCAAAGTCAGGAGTAGACAGAATTACACATTCCCCAAAGCATTATCAATCCATAACAAAATTGTTATAACTGTTTTTCTTGGTAAAATACACTGTTTCTGGTCTCATATTAAAAAGAATAATATATAGGGATAGAGACTAGAGAAGACATCAGTAAGGAAAATTGAATGAGTTATTTGATTAAATATGAAAGATGTTTTGTATTTTCTCAAGAACTTAAAACATCAAGTAGAAGTCCTGAGAAGTGGGTAAAACCAACTGCAAGCAACTGCCTATTCCTCAGTATAAATCTCACATTAGGAAAAGAAGAATCAGTGCAGAGTCAAGTCAGCCTTTGCAGACTTGGAAACATTTTAAAATCAGTTTAATAGATGACACACTCTATGTTATGTCAACTCTATTACTCAGCAAAAAAGAAAACACCACTTTCCCTTAAAGGAGAAGAGATACTTTCTCTTCTCTGTTACTGTTAGGTGAATCTCTTAACGACAAAGATCATAATTGGGTAATTACTGATACTGAAAATTCATGACTTAAGTGTTGCTTGTGCATTGATCGATTTTAAATACAAAAGTCCCCACTTATCTGCAAATACATTTCAAGACCTCCAGTGGATGCCTGAAACCATGGAGAGTACTGAACTCTATATATACTGTTTTTTCCTATATATACATATATATACCTATGATAAAGTTTAATTTATAAATTAGGCACAGTGAGAGATAAGCAACAATAACTAATAATGGTATAAAATAATTATAACAATATACTGTAATTAAAGGTTATGTGAGTGTGATCTCATTCTCAAAATATCTTTTTGTATAAATATAATGCCTTTTCCATTAGAACTCTTAGCACTTATTGCACACTGACCATGGCTTTTACAGTTTGAGTTTTGATAGCGAAACTAGCACAATTTTTTTTCCTACCTCACAATTTCATATTTAGAAGATTCCTTCTTAATGTAGATCTTAGTAGCCTCAGGGTACAAATTTTATTTTCTTTCCTTATTAAGTCAAGAACTTCCACCTTTTCACTTAAAGGAAGCGCTTTATAATTTCTCTGCGGCATACCCTAATTGCCGGGATCACAATTCTTGAATTTTGGGACCAGTATTATGTGAAATATGGGTCACCTGAACACAAGCACTGCAATACCCAAAAGAGTGGATCTGAAAGCAAGATGTTACCGGTTGCTGGGCAGGATATGCTAGATGAAGGGATGATTCATGTCCCGGACAGCATGGAGTGGGATGGCAAGGTATTTCATCATGCTGTTTAGAATGGTGGGCAGTCTAAAACTTATGAATTATTTATGGAATTTTTCATATAATATTTTTAGACCATAGTTGACCATGTGGGTAGCTGAAACTTCCAGAAAGTGAAACCAGAGATAAGAGGGGCAACAATATAAACCACAAATTAAGATGAAACAGTGATGCCAGTTATGAAAATTTCCCTGGCTCCTCTGCTGTGTGACTCAAGGTAACAGTAACGCTGTCCCCCCAACACCCACCTACCATCACCACACACCACTTAGTATGAAAATTAGTCATCTAAGGAAAAAGCAAAAATGCAGTGAACACCAGTGAGGGTAGAGGCCAGTATAATATTCACACTTTCGTGGAGGAAAAAAGCAAAATAAACGGTTGAACCGTATCCTTCTCTTTCAGGAACCTCCCCTTACCCTGGGAGACAAGCAGCGGTAAGAGGAATGAGAGGCAGAAAAGGAGATGTTGAATGAAACTGTGAGAGAGAGAAAAATAAAGCAAGGTAGAAGAGTAGAGGACAATGAGCAAGTGTAAGACTGTTCTCATCAAAAATGTGTTGCACTGAAGTGTCTTATAAAATAGTATTATAAGGACCACTTTTTACCTATGTATATAGTAGGTATAAATGTTTATTCTCCTCAACAGACTGATGAAGGTAAAAAAGAAAAGGTAACAACTAAGTAAGTCAGTTTTGCTGTTTTTATGAAATTGGCTAAGGGATTCTTTAAATTTGGGATTCAATTTTCTAATATGTTTCTGAGAAACTTCTATATGCTATGTGTGATAGGCCAGCACTTCTCAAATTTTAATGTACATATGAATTCCCTGGGATCCTATTAAAATGAAGGTTCTGATTTATTATGTGTGGGATGAGACCCAAGATTCACACTTCTAACAAGCTCCCAGATTTTGTTGATATAGACAGAGCCTATTTTCCAGTAGCTGGCAATTTGTGCTTCCCTCCAAGAAACTGATATGTCTAGTGATTCTTCATTTTCTATTTTCTGCAGTTATCAAAATGGGTATATTTTGGATAAAATTAGATCTGCATGTGGTGGGGTTTTTTTTTTCCCAAAAAGGTATTCTTCTTCCCTGATTAGATACTCAATGTCTCCAATATAAATTTCATTGTAACAGTTACAGCTATAATACATAGATATTTCCTTTGCCTACTAATTAATAGAATTTTCTCCTATAGTGGAATGTTTTTATGCTTGAATGCTCAGGAGGATACAGAAAGTAGTTTGGCAGGAAAAGAGTGGCAGAAATTCCACGAAACTTAGTAAAAGAAAAAGATTGCCATCTGAATCTTCCTCAAGTGCCTCTGACTATATTAAACCAGTTAACCTCTCTGAGACTCAACTTTCTCAACTGTCAAAATTAAGAGTTGTCTCTTCCAGCTCTCATTCAAAATAATTTTAACAGGACAAGAAAGAGAGGTAGAGAAAGTGTACTTTGTCTAGCTACAAGCCTTGGAGGTGTGGTCACTAATATGGTTCTTGAACTATTTCTATTGATAGGAACTCTTTGCCTTTCAGTTCGCATTTTTTTATAAGGAAAAGCATACTAGAGCAAGTTAAAATCTGCCCTGAGAAGAATGCAGGTGTATTCTGTGATTATAATAAAATTAATGACTCAGAAGCAAAAAACCAGACATTTCTAATGATTTGAAGCTTTACTGACAAAACAGTTCACACCTACTACTTGTTGCTTGCTAAAAGTCTGGACCAAATCACTGAAGCTCTAAAAGCTAGATCACTGCAGTCTTCCCCCCAGGCACTGACATGGGTAATTATTGTAGTTCATGCCACAGCCAAGGATTCCATTTCAATCCTAGCTTGGAAAGGAGTTGGGTTGGTTGATATGTGTGTGTGTGTGTGTGTGTGTGTGTGTGTGTATGCGCGTGCGCGCATGCAGGGTAAATATACTTTTTTGCATGTATTATATCAGTTCAGTTCAGTTCAGTCACTCAGTCGTGTCCAACTCTTTGCAACCCCATGGACTGCAGCACGCCAGGCCTCCCTGTCCATCACCAACTCTCGAAATTTACCCAAACTCATGTCCATCGAGTCGGTGATGCCATCCAACCATCTCATCCTCTGTCGTACCCTTCTCCTCCTGCCTTCAATCTTTCCCAGCATCAGGTTCTTTTCCAAGGAGTCAGTTCTTTGCATCAGGTAGCCAAAGTACTGGAGCTTCAGCTTCAGCACCAGTTCTTCCAATGAATATTCAAGACTGATTTCCTTTAGGATTGACTGGTTGGATCTCCTTGCAATCCAAGGGCCTCTCAAGAGTCTTCTCCAATACCACAGTTCAAAAGCATCAATTCTTCAATGCTCAGCCTTCTTTATGGTCCAACTCTCACATCAATACCTGACTACTGGGAAAACCATAGCTTTGACCAGATGGGTCTTTGTCAGCAAAGTAATGTCTCTGCTTTTTAATATGCTGTCTAGGTTGGTCATAGCTTTTCTTCCAAGGAGCAAGCATCCTTTAATTTCATGACTGTAGTCACCATCTGCAGTGAGTTTGGAACCCAAGAGAATAAAGTCTGTCACTGTTTCCATTGTTTCCCCTTCTATTTGCCATGAAGTGATGGGACCAGATGCCATCATCTTAGTTTTGTGAATGTTAAGTTTTAAGTCAACTTTTTCACTGTCCTCTTTCACTTTCATCAAAAGGCTCTTTAGTTCCTCTTCACTTTCTGCCATAAGGGTGGTATTATCTGCATATCTGAGGTTATTGCTGTTTCTCCTCATAGCCTTGATTCCAGCTTGTGCTTCATCCAGTCCAGCATTTCGCTTGATATATTCTGCATATAAGTTAAATAAGCATGGTGACAATATACAGCCTTGATGTACTCCTTTCCCAATTTGAAACCTGTCAGTTGTTCAATGTCTGGTTCTAACTGTTGCTTCTTGACCTGAAGAGATATCCCAAGAGGCAGTATTACTAAATTACTATAGTAATATTAGTATATACTATATAGTATAATATAGTACACTGTATAGTATATAGTGTATATACTATATACACTATATATATACTATATATACATACATATATATACTATATATACACTATATATAGTGTATATATACTATAGTATATAGTACACTATATAGTACTAGTGTACTATATTATACTATATAGTATATATATATGTTTATGTATTTTATGTATTTAAGTAGCTTAGGTATTACTATAAACTCATTTAAAATGTAAACGTGCCAACATTAAATGTTACAGGTTCTTTATTATTTTCTTTTTCTCTTTCTTTTTTCTTGATTTTGAATTAAGATTTTCTGTCTTCACTATGGGACATGAATAGCTTTCAGCAATGAACAACCTGTTAAAAGTCTACAGGTTTGTTCATTTCACATTTCAAGACTTTCTCAGCCTCAGACTCAAACTAGGTTTACAACCAAAGGTCTTTCCTGACTGTGTGCATTATTACCTGTTACACAGGGACCATAATGAAGTCTATGAGTTATCTCTTGCCACATGACAAATTGACCTAAACATAGCAGCTTGAAACAACAAAAATTCATTATCTCACAGTTTCTCCAGGTCAGGAATCAAAGAATGGCTTAGCTGGGTCTTTAGGCTCTGGGTCTTTTACAACCTGCAGTTGTCTCAAGGCCTGACTGGAAAGAATCCCCTTCCCAGCTCACTCAGCTAGAGTTTGCTGGTAGGATTCACTTCCTGCCTCCATTCCTCATGAGTTCTTCTTCCTTCAACTCCTAACCACATATACCTATGTCTCTATGGAGACATAGAGCATCTCACAGCACAGCAGCCTTCTTCATCAGAGTAAGCAAGAGAAAAGGCAAGAGGTGTCAGCAAAAGAAAGAGCACTAATAAGACTAAAGTCACAGCCTTTTATAAGTCAATCGCTGAAGTGATAGTCCAGAACTTTTACCACATTTTGTTCGTTAGAAACAAGCCACTAGATCAGCCCACAGTCAAGGGTGTGAATGCCAGGAGTCTAGGATCATTGAGAGCCATGTCAGAAGCCTACCACAATCTGTAATTAAAATTCCCCCTGAAATGATTCCATCTAAACCTTTAAAGTTAAATCTAGAATTTTAAATGGTTTCAAAAGGCAAAATATGGGTCAAAAAGCAAAATGCACCCACCTCCCCAGGAGTTCAGGAGAGTGGATGACTCATTCAGATACACATCCTGATGGGTGCGGTCCAAAAAGGCGAAGTACTGTTCAAAAGAAGAACCTCATAGCTTCTAACAGCTCCTTTTGAATGAATGTACCCTTCTCTTCTTCATGGACATGGAACTTCTAGAATGCTATCAATTCTCTCCAAAACCACTCCTAAATAATTATGAATATATTCTCTGATTTTCAAGTGTTTTAGTTAAAATCCTGCTTTACTCCACTCTACAAATAAACAATATCCACGAAACAAGAACTTTATGAGCAAACACAAAAACTCCCTTTATTTTTGCAGATCAGCATGTATCCACATGCTTGTTATATAAAAGAAATTTAATAAACACAGTTCTTACTTCAACTTGAACTTTTGTCCTAGACATCTGTGATATTTTTGTGTTTGTTAGAGGATCAGGGAAAATGTTCTCCATCTCTCTAATAGAAATCGCTGTTCTGTTTTTGTCACATTTTTCTTCCTACAACCTATTCAAAAGCCTGCTCCTAGAGTTGTCATTTTTGTGTTTAAATATGTTTACATCTTTTCTTTTGCCTCAAATTTCTACTAGGAGACATGTGATGAATATAACCTAAGGTTACAATAAATAAGTTGTGTAAGACTTAAAAATTCAGCAGCCATAAAATCCAACATGAACTTTCTTAGGATTTAAGGAGCAAGTGTCTTGATAGGAGACAGAATAATGGTTTGTTTTTCAACAAGAAGGCAATAATGAGGTAGAATAGCACTCTAAGGGAAGAGAAAAAGAGAAAGAGTATATGAGCAAAAATAGAAAATCACCATGATGGGAGATACTAAGAATTGAACAACTTATAAAATCAGATGGTGACATGTAGGAAAGGCCATCAGCCACATCCAGTCTCCCTAACAGAATATTCTGGTAGCCAGATTGTAACTTAACCAGAGTGAAAGAACCTAAGAAAGGCTAATGCAGCTATTAAAAGGAGTAACCACAATCCAAAGGAAAGGGTTTTTTTTCCCCTAAAAGAAAATGGAAATGAACCAAATGTTCTTAAATTGCTTTTTAAAGTACATAATACAGCTCTGTATGGAGAGCAGTACATTTTCTCCTTGGTTCACTCTTCCCCAGAATTAGTTTCCAGGTTTTCTCAGGTGTTTCTGATGCCAATAATAAAAGGCTCTATAGACCTGTTGACTGGGTAGTAGGATAATAGGTGCCTCAGCATCCAGGTAGCAGCCAGCCTCTGGCCTTGTGCCTGGAGCATTCCCAGGAAGCTGGACTGGTTCAAGAAGCAGGGCTGAGGCAGCTCTCATAGGGCTCTCAGATCTGGTTCCCTTTACCATGAAATACAGGGCGGGGTGGGGGGGACGCATTATGCTCATAATATCTCTTCATATTCAGCCATCCATTTGCTAATACATTCCCTTGACATAAGTAGCCTCACTGAATTCCTCTTTCCTCATCACTAACTCTAAAATGACAGTGTAAGGATTTTCTGCCACTTAACCGTGAAACAGCTCCAGACCAGTTTGTTGCAGGCTCTTCTGAGCTTAACCACATAGCTCACAACTGAGTGGATAATCAATCATTCTATGACTAAATCCATCTGGAACAAATTTGAAGAAGTGGCCATGTAGGTTTCTTTTGAAAAAAAAAAAAAAATTAAACTGAAACCAGAGTTGATCTTTTCAAAGGTTCAGGAAAAAAATACATATATAACTTAGCAATGACTTTTCCCTCCAGAACTTGTGCATGCTCTCTTAATAAGATCGGTTTTGTCCTGGACCCATTTTGCATTTCATTTAATCTTTGAGAGAAGTGGTCCTCAAATGCTTTTGGAGGAGAGTCCACTTTCCAGAGAATGAGGTCATGATCCCTCCATGGAGAGAAGGAAAAGGGGACATTGTGTGGCCAGGTGGTCACCATAACTTCATGCTGATCTTAAATTTCTAAACACACAGGACTCAACAGAGAGATTATGGAACTAAAAGAGCCCATTTCTGGCTATTCTTTCTGAACTCACTACTTTTTTGCCCTGCAGACATCGAAGGATAATTTAAATATCAAGAGTCTTGGCTTTTAAGAACTCTCCCTTTCTTTTCCTCAGTAGACTCCACATTGTTAGTGTAAATTTAGGGTGTATTTTTTCCATGTGTACTCTGAAATTCATACCATTCATACATTCATTTGTTCAATTTTTAGTCACTTATTCATCAGTTTTTGCATCAGTGCATTCAGTTAATATGTGTTCAAACTATACTAGATGTTTAGACACACCACCTTTCCTGCAAGCACTTTTCAGTCTATCTGAAGAGGTTTGTTGTTGTTCTTCAGTCACTCAGTTGTATCTGACTCATTGTGACCCCATGAACTGCAACACGCCAGGCTTCCCTGTCCTTCACAGTTTCCTGGAATTTGTTCAAACTCTGTATAGTCCATGGGGTGCAAAGAGTCAGACATGACTGAGCAATTTTCACACTTTCCTATGTCCATTGAAATAGGTGATGTCGTCCAACCATCTCATTCTCTGTCTCCCCTTTTCCTCCTGCCCTCAATCTTTCCCAGCATCTTGGTTTTTTCCAATGAGTCAGCTCTTTTCACCAGGTGGTCAAAGTATTGGAGCTTCAGCATCAGTCCTTTCAATGAATATTCAGGGTTGATTTCCCTTGGGATTGACTGGTTGGATCTCCTTGCTGTCCAAGGGACTCTCGAGTCTTCTCCAACACTACAGTTCAAAAGCATCAATTCTTCAGCGCTCAGCCTTCTTTATGGCCCAACTCTCACATTCATACATATCAGATTTTTAAAAATGAAATGAAAGATAGATAGAACACGTTGGTGGTTGCCAGAGGTGGGTGGTGGAGGGTGGGTGAAATGAGTGAAAGGAATCAAAAGGTACAAACTTTCAGCTATAAAATAAATAAGTCATGGGGATATAACATAGAAAGCATGGCAACTATAGTTAATAACACTGTATTGTATATTTGAAAGTTGCTAAGAGAGTACATCTTAAAAGTTCTCATCACAAGAAAAAGGATGTTAACCAGATTTATTGTGGTGATCACAATATACACAAATATCAAATTGTTATATCCCTGAAGCTAATATAATGTTGTATATCAATTATACATAAATAAAAAAGAAAATTAACCAAATAATTCAGCTCAACAATTCAAGTCAACAAAACCCTAGTTAAAGGCCATAGTCCCTATGTAGTAAATGGTAAATGATGGTTACCAAGAAGCATTGGAGGGGGATGAACCTAGAGTCTGTCACACAGAGTGAAGTAAGTCAGGAAAAGGAAAACAAATACTGTATATTAATACATATATATGGAATCTATAAAGAATGATACTGATGAACCTATCTGCAGGCAAGAATAGAGACACAGATGTAGAGAATGGACTTATGGACACAGCAGGGTAAAGAGAGGGTGGGATAAATTGAGAGAGTAGCATTGACATATATAGACTACCATGTGCAAAATAGATAGCTAATGGAAAGCTGCTATATAACACAGGGAGCTCAGCTTGGTGCTCTGGGATGACCTAGAGGGGTGGGGTGGGGAAAGTGGAAGGAAGGGTCAAGATGGAGATAGCGGATTCATGATGTTGTACAACAGAAAGTAACACATTGTAAAGCAATTATTCTCCAATTAAAAATTAATTAACTAATTGATTAATTTAACAAAAAGAACTGGAAGGGTCCAAAGGAGGGATTGGTTGCTGCAACCAAGGGCCAGTTAAGAGTTTTGTGTAGGGAGCAGATGTTTTACAGATGTTAATAAACCTGAGAAGAAAAAGAGCAGGCTCTGCTAGATAGACCTGAGTAATGGTAACAGTACTGTGTTACTGTTCAGGGTGATGGAAAGAGGGCCTACTATAGCGGAAGCAAGAAACACAATACGGAAGTCATTGGAGGAAATTTATATAGAACCTTGAATTCTTGTTAAGCTATTTAGATTTAGTACTGTCAAAACTAGTAAAATGTTTTGAGCAAGGAGTGATCTAATAAAAATGCTTCCTTCAGATAGTTGTAAGGTGAGGGGGAGAAATAAGCATATACATATGGTTAAATGTGTTAAATCACCCCAATAGGACTTGGGTGGGGAACTGAAACCAGAGGACATATTTTAGTCTGATTTGCTTAAAATTGAGTTTTTCAAGAAAGAATTGTACATAAGTTTCAAGTTAGTACATACAGTAATGATGCTAATAACAGGCATAAAAAAGTTTGCTCCATAAGGACTATTTTCAGAATCATAATAATAATTTAATACTTTGTTAAAAATTATTTCCAATAGACACATTCATTATTTTTGCATGCAAGTGCTTCTCCTGAGTCAAATGATGATTCTAAACAAGTTCTAATTCAAGTAGGGTAAATGTTTATAATATTGTTTAGCAATACATTTATTCATAGGTTTTACAAAAGTAAACATGAAATTTGAAATTAATTACATTCTGGTGTAATTCAGCTCCTGTACCTAATGAAATAGGCAATTAGGAGCTAAGTAAGCCCTTAACTGATCTTCTGAACAATCAGCCTTTGGGCTTCGTGCCCACATCCATTAAACTGTAGAATGTTCATTAGTTATACTGTATGACTGAAGGAATATGGAGCAAGTCTCTAACCATAAACTGTCTAAACATAGACTGTTAACAACAGTTTCTCTTATTTAACATATTTAAGTCTGTGACACTGAAATATGCAGTGAATACAACTGAAGTAGAGTCATACCCTAATTAAGTAAGGGTTTTGCAGTTATAGAAAATTATGGCAGGAGGCAATTATCAATAGGCCCAGTCTCCCCTGTGAATCTCCTATCATCCATTTTGTAAATAAGCATAAACTAAAGGAGTAATCTGACTATAAACAGAGGAGAGCAACAAGTTCTCATGATATGTCATGAGAATATGCATGGGAAATGCATTTTCCAGCTAAAAATTATCTTCGCTTAAAAATACAAAACGGGGAACAGAAATTTTAGCATGGGAGTGAGGCTAGATTGCTAAACTAATACAGCAAGAACTTAAAACCATAAGACTATATAGTTTAGCCTATAGAGTAATCCAGAGGAATTTTAACTAGATTTAGAGATCACTAAGTCTTGATACTATTTGGTTGGGGGTGGTTGTTTTGTTTTGGTTTTGGTTTTTTTGAAGATCTACTCACAGCTAGAATTTTGCAAAGACAAAACACCTGGCTTGTCTATTTATTGATCTAAGTGTCCATTCTGGAACACTTCATAAACAACAGTCATGCTTATGCTTTTCAAGAGTGGGTCTCCTAGAGATGAAATGTTAGTTGTCTATATTTGCTTTTTAATTATATTGGATTTTGGAATAATAAGATGGGATGTACAAATAGTTTAACATTTGCTTTGTTACTTACAGTGTGGGAGATGGCACAAGACCACAGAGTTATCCTATAGCTAGATCCCTAAGCATAATTTCAAAGTGTGAGGTTATTCAACAAGCCTGAGTTGAGTAACTACTGTGTGCAAAGTATAGTAGGTGTTGAGAATACAAGGATGAAAGCTTATGGTGCCTGGCCACAAAGAGCTCACAGTCTGAGCAAGAAGACAGTAATAGCAATGTGACATTTTGAGTCCCATTTCAGAAACTTCCCAGAGAATGTACCACCAGACCTCAGTCTTAGGAAGTTGTGGGGATTAGCCTTTAATGAACTAGGGGAAGGGATGGAGGGAAAGAGGAAAAATGTTCTATGCAGAAGGAACAGCAGTTGCTAGTCATTAAGTAGAATACAGAAGAGATAAGTGCTCTGTATAGTTCAATGAGCATTTAAGATGATAAGTAAGTCAAATCAGGAAGGGGCATGGACATCCTGTTAAAAAGTTTGGATTTCATCCTGAAGATAGGTGGGAGGTGACATAATCAGGTTTGTTTACAGAAAAGGCAAACACATCATTTGCTTTTAAAACTTATTTCTAAATTATAAATTTGTTAACCTGGTGAGATAATTTTATTGTAGCTAATTAGAACTGGTTTAATTCTTCATTTCATACCAGTGCTACAAAGGCAAATTAAGTATGAAGTTCATTATAAAAATGGCACAGTCCTGTTTATAAGTTTCAGTCTTTATCAAACATAACACAGTGGGAAAAATACCTTAGCTCAAGGAAAAGCTTATAAAGTCAAATCCAGCCTTAAAATTCCACTCAGCATTTAGTCATTGTTCCAGGCCATTATGATTTTATCCACACAGAATATAACAGTAAACTCTTAAAGGATTTTTACTACTTGAGATCTGTTCCATCTTAAAATTTGTACTAAAACTTACTGGAAAACTAGTTTGAAAATAAAATTGTAACTCAACCTCTCTGTAACTTTGCAGAAGCTACAAGAGTTTCCACACATTCACCTTATTTGGCATAGCATCCCTAGCCTTATAAAAAAAATTGTTGTAGTGACAATATAATTGTATAAATGCCATGGAAGTATCGAGTGTAATTTATCTTAAGTGTTTTGCCACTTTATAATATAATAGTGCTAGAATCTACACATCAAATCTAATGGAGAGCTCAATTGGTACCTTCAATAAATTGAGGCTATAAAATTATATAGGCCACTGATGTGTGCCTACGGTTATTCAGCTGCCAGTTTTTCCTAATGGAGTGTGCCAGAATTCAGTAGTCAGAGAAAAACTTATTTAGGACCCTAAGCCAGACATAGTGCCAGAGGCACTCCTTCATCCTTAAGGTGAGTCTAGTTAAGCAAGAGGGGATAGGGGCAGCTGTCACCAAGAACTCTCCAAGACAGTTGATTTTACAGAGGTAGCAAGTATACTGCTATTCCTGTTTCTTAACAAGGATAATTTGTGGATATAGCAGTCCCAGAGCTCAACTGGACAGGTTACTTTCTGCAATCATCTTACATTGGGCAAAGGAACCTGGGAAAAGAAGCTTCAGGAAGGTGGATATGTACTGGATAGAAGGACAATCTATCCTGTTAAGGTAGAAGGGTTGGGGAGAAGCTCGTGGGCAAAGACAGACAAGTGGTAACATGTGTTTGCACCATGGAAATATGTAGCGTGGCTGATACTGAGGGTCATACAAGATGATATTGATGAAAAGACTAGTTTTTATATGAAATTACCTGTTATATTATATTATACAGTTATACAGACCTTCTGCATTTTATTGACATCTGTGTGCATTTGCATTAGTCACAGGATTGTTGCTGGTGATGGGGTTCTGGGGACCTGAGTAGCAGCAGATCACCTCACTGAAGTGATGGAGATGTCAGGGACAGACTGCTGAGCCCCTGAGGGGTGCACTGGAGAGTCACAGCCCTGGGTCAGGGAAACAGCACTCACAAACCATTGCTAAAGCAACAGTGCCCAAGGCCTGCACTAGTAGGAGATCCTCACGCTACCCTTGGATGTGGCATCAATCAGAATTCTCAAGGTAAAAGAATGGTCTGCCCGACTGAGGTGAAATTAAGAAAGGGCAAATACAAGATCAACTACAAATGCAAGCTGGAATCAAGATCACCGGGGGAAATATCAATAACCTCAGATATGCAGATTATACCACCCTTATGACAGAAAGCAAAGAGGAAAAGAGCCTCTTGATGAAAGTGAAAGAGGAGAATGAAAAAGTGGGCCTAAAACTCAACATCAAAAAATGAAGATCATGGCATCTGGTCCCATCACTTCATAGAAAATAGATGAGGAAATAATAGAAACAGTGAGAGACTTTCTTTTCTTGGGCTCTAAAATCACTGCAGATGGTGACCGCAGTCATGAAATTAAACGATGCTTGCTCCTTGGAAGAAAAGCTATGACAAACCTAGACGGAATATTAAAAAGGAGAAACATTACTTTGCCGGCAAAGGTCTATGTAGTCAAAGCTATGGTTTTTCCATATGACAGTTGGGCCATAAAGAAAGCTGAGTGCCGAAAAATTGATGTTTTTGAACTGTGGTATTGGAGAAGACTCTTGAGAGTCCCTTGGACTGCAAGGAGTTCCAACCAGTCAATCCTAAAGGAAATCAGTCCTGAATATTCATTGGAAGGACTGATGCTGAAGCTGAAGTTCCAATACTTTGGCCACCTGATGGGAAGAACTGACTCATTGGAAAAGACCTTGATGCTGGGAAAGATTGAAGGCAGGAGGAGAAGGGTACAACAGAGGATGAGAGGGTTGTATGGCATCACCGACTCAATGGCCATGAGTTTGAGCAGGCTCTGGGAGTTGGTGATGAACCAGGAAGCCTGGTGTGCTGCAGTACGTGGGTTCGCAAAGAGTCGGACACGACAGAGCAGCTGAACTGAACTGAAATGCAAGATTGAACACTGAAATAGGAAGAGTCAGAAATGCAGGATGGGAAAAGGTGGGATAATAAGACAACAGAGAAGGAAGTCAGCCTTGTCACTTGCTGATTTGTCACACTGTCACCATAAGCATAGTGTTTTCCCTCAGGCTTTAAATTCTTTAATTTTTCCTGTTAATTTTCTATGTTTTACTTTTAATTGAGAACAAGAATTTATCATATGCACCTATATAATTTATATATGGATATAGTGAAAGCATTTGGAGGTCATTTGGTATCCAAAGGAACCAAAATTAATTTTCCCAAGTTTATTTTTCTCATATACCATGTATTTTTGCTTTATTAATAGCATAACTTTTAACCAATAAAAATTGGCTCCAGATCAAACATTCCTGTATGATATGATTGAATAGATGTTTCACTAACTACAAATGATATAGATCACCATTACATCTTGTGGAGATTCCTCAAATCTCCTTATTTGAGAAGTTAAGCACCTGATGCTTTCATCTTAGAATGTAATGCTGAGCCTTGTCCCTAATGAACAAACACCCAGAAATATTTGTCATGACTTTACATGTAGCTTTTCCCACATGTTTGAAAAAATTCCCCATCTGTTCTCTAGTTCTGATTTATAATTTCATCAGCACCTTGAGAAATGATGACCATATCCTTGACATGTGCTGTGCTTAGTCATTCAGTTATGCCTGAATCTTTGCGACCCATGGACTGTAGCCCTCCAGGCTCCTCTATCCATGGGGATTCTCCAGGCAAGGACACTGGAGTAGGTTGCCATGCCCTCCTCCAGGGAATCTTCCTAACCCAGGGATCAAACCCAGGTCTCCCACAAATATAATAAAAATTGCTTCTAAAATTTGTATTTTTCACAGTTTTTTCAAATCTCTCATAATTACACATAGGTTCTAATTAGAGTGCCAATTAAAGCTATGTTTGCTAAACATTAATAGACATTAATACTTCATAAACATTAATACTCCATTTCTGTGGATGGGTCCTATTGCCACCAACTGTCCTTTCATATCTCAAAATATGAAATGCAAATGATGTAGACTCTTTCTGTTTTGCCAGATCACATTTGTGTGAATGTTTTCAATTTCCCTAATGAGAAATAACTTTGAGAAAGAAAGGGTGATTTTGCCTATTCTTGCATCCATGTATCTGGAATATGCCAAAGGAAGGGAAGTCATGCGATGCTATGGTTGTTCCTCCTAACTGAATTTCAGTCATGACCACCACATTCAAAATATGACACTGAGCAAGGAAACCAAGATAGGATGTATAATTATATACCAGGACATCTGCAGTTTTCTTGCTTCCTTCCACTTGTCTATAACAGAAGTACCACCCTGATGTACAACAACATATAAAAACCTCACAGTGTTAAATACAATTTATTGAGCCCTTAGTGTCAATGAGGTGCCATTTGAGATGTGTATTACTTCAGTGCATCCTCACAAGAACCTAATGAAATGCATATTATCCTTACTTGACAGGCATGGCAGTGAGACTTGGAAAAGTTAAATGACTCTCCCCTGACACATACCAAAAACATGGTGTTGCTTGGATTTGAATTGAGACTTGTTTGACTCCAAATCCCATGATCTTACCCACTCTTCTATCTCAATCATATTTCATATCTTTCTGTCAGGGAGGTGCACAGGGAAAAAATGTATTTTGTGGTTCTCAGACTTTCTAAAAAGATTGAGTCCTCCCAGAAACTCTTAATTCTTGGTATAATAAGGCTAGGAAAAAATCTAGCACAAGCAACTAAAGAAAGAAACAATCTCAAGTAAAACAATTTAAAACTTAAAAATACTATGTAGTGAGAAAATAGTATGGCTATTCAAATTCAAAAAGCCATGGAAAGAGATCAGTAGTTGAAGGTCACTGATAGGGGACCATCCTTACAGCTATCTGGCAGCTTCACAGTCATCCACATTGACCACATATGTGCCTGAAGTCGAAGGTTTTCATTTAAAGGTTTCCACAAACAAATTGTTATAGTTCTAGGGAGAAATAATTCTAGGCTAATTTTAAAATTAACAATATGAATTACTCAATTTTTCCATTTTTCTTCTAAAATGAAAACTTGGAATATGATAGACTCTATGGATGTGCTCCATGCGGTAACTATTTTAAGTGTATATAACAGATCTAAGAACATAGACTTTTTTTTTTATCTGTGTTTATTCATGCCAAGAAATTCTCTTAAAGACTAAGTTTGGCACCTACCTTTAACACATAACTGGCACAGGTTCACCTTCCTTTGTAGTCTACAGACAGAAACTGTGTACAGGGCATGTTTCCCCACAAGATATTTTTTCAGAGTTTTAAGCTGGCAATCAAGCATTAAGCTTCTCTAAATTCTGGGCAGGTATGTAACTTTACAGGTATACAGTACTGCCTAAACATTGAAGAGAACTTTCTATGCATCCCCCTCTGTTAACAGAGCCATTTAATCCTATTCAGAAAGATGAGTCCATTTTAATCCTCCTTTGATTCTACAGATTAGGAGGAGGGGAAAATGAAAAATAAGGGATGAAGAAACAGGCATGGCTCTCAAGAAGCAAGACCATGTTTTTCAGGTTTTCCAGGATCAAATATTGTGTGTTAGAAAGGGTAGAAGCGATAAGAGCTGGAAAATGAATCCGTTTTACAACAGCATTCAGGAATTCAGCAAAGTGAGCTTTAATTTCAGATTTTTAAAACTGAGAGAGATTTCAGAGAATATATAGTATTTTTGCTTCTAATGGAAATGGAGGGCAAAATGCCCCAAACTCATTTAAAAAGTCCAAAGACTATTTATATGCTAGCTTGAGAAATCTTTAGCATCAAAACTCACCAGGTCATAGCTTTAGGGAACAGTATTCCAATCCCTAAGAAAGGCAATACCAAAGAATGCTCAAACTACCGCACAATTGCACTCATCTCACACACTAGTAAAGTAATGCTCAACATTCTCCAAGCCAGGCTTCAGCAATATGTGAACCGAGAACTTCCAGATGTTCAAGCTGGTTTTAGAAAACGCAGAGGAACCAGAGATCAAATTGCCAACATCTGCTGGATCATCGACAAAGCAAGAGAATTCCAGAAAAACATTTATTTCTGGTTTATTGATGATGCCAAAGCCTTTGACTGTGTGGATCACAATAAACTGTGGAAAATTCTGAAAGAGATAGGAATGTCAGACCACCTGACCTGCCTCTTGAGAAACCTATATGCAGGTCAGGAAGCAACAGTTAAAACTGGACATGGAACAACAGACTGGTTCCAAATAGGAAAAGGAGTACGTCAAGGCTGTATATTGTCACCCTGCTTATTTAACTTATATGCAGAGTGCATCATGAGAAACACTGGGCTGGATGAAGCACAAGCTGGAATCAAGATTGCCGGAAGAAATATCACTAACCTCAGATATGCAGATGACACCACCCTTATGGCAGGAGGTGAAGAGGAATTAAAAAGCCTCTTGATGAAAGTGAAAGAGGAGAGCAAAAATGTTCGCTTAAAGCTCAACATTCAGAAAACTAAGATCATGGCATCTGGTCCCATCGCCTCATGGCAAATAGATGGGGAGACAGTGGAAACAGTGTCAGACTTTATATTTTGGGGCTCCAAAATCACTGCAGATGGTGACTGCAGCCATGAAATTAAAAGACGCTTATTCCTTGGAAGGAAAGTTATGAGCAACCTAGATAGCATATTAAAAAACAGAGACATTACTTTGCCAACAAAGGTCCGTCTAGTCAAGGCTATGGTTGTTCCAGTGGTCATGTATGGATGTGAGAGTTGTACTGTGAAGAAAGCTGAGCACCAAAAAATTGATGCTTTTGAACTGTGGTGTTGGAGAAGACTCTTGGGAGTCCCTTGGACTGCAAGGAGATCCAACCAGTCCATCCTGAAGGAGATCAGTCCTGGGTGTTCATTGGAAGGACTGATGCTGAAGCTGAAACTCCAATACTTTGGCCATCTCATGAGAAGAGTTGACTCATTGGAAAAGACCCTGATGCTGGGAGGGGTTGGGGGCAGGAGGAGAAGGGGACGACAGAGGATGAGATGGCTGGATGGCATCACCGACTCGATGGGCATGAGTTTGAGTAAACTCCGGGAGTTTGTGATGGACAGGGAGGCCTGGCGTGCTGTGATTCATGGGGTCGCAAAGAGTCTGACACCACTGAGCGACTGAACTGAACTGAACTGATCTTCTTTTGTCCCCTATTGCCTTTAGGTACTCTTTGAACTAATAATCAGGAGTTATTTGAATGCTATTGCTTCACATCACTAAAAGTGTTTTAACACTGCGTAAGGGGATATCCCATAGTTTATGTACGTCAAACACAATTTATCAGCAAATTAAATTCAAGTATGCATGATAATTCATGAATAATTTGGAAGAAATGGTAACTACAGTATCAGTTTGGAACAAAACAAAAAAGTCAAATCTTACTTGGTATGATGGCACATGAAACACTTGGGCGCAAGCTGATAGTTGCTTGCATTTAACATTTTGAACACTGAATAATCTTCTGCCTTAATATGATAAAGCCTGCAGAGTCTTCCTTCCTGAAAAATTCTTAAAACTAACAAGGAATTTGTTAGTATACTGTATATATTTTGTTAGTATTTGTTAGTAAACTACATATACTATATATATAGTATATTATATAATATAGTACAGTATAGCATATAGTATATATTAGTATAATAACAAGTCTAGGATTTCTTTTTTTTTTTTTTATTTAGTCTAGGATTTCTTAACTACTTCTTTGCTCAAGGAAGAAAGAATGAAAAATAAAACACTTAAGATGAGATCTTTACTTGTTATATTTTGTCATAGAGCAAGTTTTTCAGATGGTAGAAGAAAAATTATAAAAGTATAAAAGTAAACATCACAATATATATTGTGTATATACAAAGATATATGTATGTACACCGTATGTCAAAGAGAGAAAGTATAGATATTCAATCTTATTGAATTCCTCACAACTTTCTACACTGGGGTATGCAGCACCTATTTTTCAGTGTTTTTTATCAAAATTTTCAAATTTAAAGTTGAATGTATGATACAATGAACATTGATCACCCACCATCCAGATTCAGAAACTGTTACTATTTGCATGCAGTACCTTAACACCATCTTTAAACATGGATAACTGGTCAAATCCCACCCCTGCCCCTGCCACACATATACACACACACTACTGGGATTAAAGTTACACCAGTTCCATATTTCCAGTGATAGGAACCTCGTTATCTCTTAATACCTTAAAATGTTCAATGACCACAATATTTTTTTCTTTCACTGAACTAAAATCTGCCTTCCTCAGATTTCTGCCTGTTTATTCTAGTTCTGTTCTTTGGAAAGACATGATCAAGATCTTTTCCTTCTTCTTTAAGCAGCCCTTCAAAATCCTCAAGTCACTCTCACAGCAGACTAACTCAGATACAAATCTGATCTTATAAACTGGGTACAGTGTGGGGGGAAGATAAGGATGATGTAAGGAGAGGAGGGGCTATAGTCCTTTTTAAAGGCTGGCATTTCCCCCCCCTCAGGCTTTGATAAGTAACATTTTCATTTTCACTTAGTTTGAAACAGTCTTAAATTTCAATTTTGTTATTGTCTTTAAATCATGAGCTCTTTTGAAGTGTATGTCTTCTTTTCCAAAAGAGAGTGATTTTTCTGGTGTTGTCATTATTATTGCTGCTGTTTCTATCTTACTTGCCTTGCAGTTAGAGAATATATTGCAATTTTTGTAGTTTATTTAGACGTAAGACCAGCATATAGTTATTTTCCATTAATGCTTTCTCAATATTTGAAAAGGCTATATATTCTGTACAGTGTTCTATATATGTCAGTTCAAAGTTTTTATCCATGTTATTCATATTTTCTATTCATTTTTGCAAATGTGTGTTTATTCTTTTAGTTACTGGGAAAGATTGTTAAAATCTTTTACTGTATATAGACATTTGCCCTTTAGTTTGATTCATGTTTGCTTTATCTATATTGAGGCTATGTGATTAAATGCAGTTACATTTAGAATTTCTACATTTTTCTGGTGAACTAAACTTTTATCATGCAGTTCAGTTCAGTTCAGTCGCTCAGTGGTGTCAGACTCTTTGCGACCCCATGAATCACAGCACGCCAGGCCTCCCTGTCCATCACAAACTCCCGGAGTTTACTCAAACTCATGCCCATCGAGTCGGTGATGCCATCCAGCCATCTCATCCTCTGTCGTCCCCTTCTCCTCCTGCCCCCAACCCCTCCCAGCATCAGGGTCTTTTCCAATGAGTCAACTCTTCTCATGAGATGGCCAAAGTATTGGAGTTTCAGCTTCAGCATCAGTCCTTCCAATGAACACCCAGGACTGATCTCCTTCAGGATGGACTGGTTGGATCTCCTTGCAGTCCAAGGGACTCCCAAGAGTCTTCTCCAACACCACAGTTCAAAAGCATCAATTTTTTGGTGCTCAGCTTTCTTCACAGTACAACTCTCACATCCATACATGACCACTGGAACAACCATAGCCTTGACTAGACGGACCTTTGTTGGCAAAGTAATGTCTCTGTTTTTTAATATGCTATCTAGGTTGCTCATAACTTTCCTTCCAAGGAATAAGCGTCTTTTAATTTCATGGCTGCAGTCACCATCTGCAGTGATTTTGGAGCCCCAAAAAATAAAGTCTGACACTGTTTCCACTGTCTCCCCATCTATTTGCCATGAGGCGATGGGACCAGATGCCATGATCTTAGTTTTCTGAATGTTGAGCTTTAAGCGAACATTTTTGCTCTCCTCTTTCACTTTCATCAAGAGGTTTTTTAGTTCCTCTTCACCTCCTGCCATAAGGGTGGTGTCATCTGCATATCTGAGGTTAGTGATATTTCTTCCGGCAATCTTGATTCCAGCTTGTGCTTCATCCAGCCCAGTGTTTCTCATGATGCACTCTGCATATAAGTTAAATAAGCAGGGTGACAATATACAGCCTTGACGTACTCCTTTTCCTATTTGGAACCAGTCTGTTGTTCCATGTCCAGTTTTAACTGTTGCTTCCTGACCTGCATATAGGTTTCTCAAGAGGCAGGTCAGGTGGTCTGACATTCCTATCTCTTTCAGAATTTTCCACAGTTTATTGTGATCCACACAGTCAAAGGCTTTGGCATCATCAATAAACCAGAAATAAATGTTTTTCTGGAATTCTCTTGCTTTGTCGATGATCCAGCAGATGTTGGCAATTTGATCTCTGGTTCCTCTGCGTTTTCTAAAACCAGCTTGAACATCTGGAAGTTCTCGGTTCACATATTGCTGAAGCCTGGCTTGGAGAATGTTGAGCATTACTTTACTAGTGTGTGAGATGAGTGCAATATTTTTTTTTATCCTTTCTAATCTTTTTTTCCTTAAAGTCAACTTTGTCTGATATTAATATTGCAAAGCCAACTTTTTTTGGTTAGTGTTTACATAGTATATTTTCCATCTTTTTCTTTAATCTACCTGTGTCCTTATATTTAAATCACTTCTCTTGAAATAGCATATTTGGGTTTTGTTTTAAGAACTTTTTGTTTTCATAAGAGCATTTAATTCACTTACCTCTAATGTAATTATTGATAAATTTAGGTTTAAGCTACCATTTTACTATTTGCCCTTTTTTTCATTCTGCATATTATTGTTTGTTTCTCTTTCCTTTCTTTTTTGCTTTCTAACTACAATGATGGACTATTTTGTATTATTCCATTCTCCCCTGTATTAGATTTGAGTTTTATACTCTTTTACTATTCCTTTAGTGCTTTCCCTAAGGAATACTTTAACATATACCCTTGACTTATCAAAGTCCAGAACAAATTGGTTTTATTTATTGGTTTTACCTCTTCCCAGACTATAGCAGGACTTTAAAATACTTAAACTCCATTTATATTCCTGCCAGCATATGCCCTTTATTCCCATGTATTTTAATTCTAATTTTTTATAAATCATGAAAGACTTTACTATTTTTATTTTATAAAGTCAGTATTCATTAAGATTTACACACATATTTATCCTTTCATTGCTTTTCATTGTGCTGAAATTTTGAATGAAAAACAAAAGGAAATTTAGTACAAATTTGGTGTCACACCCCTCATTCACTTCATCCTACCTATCCATTTGGAATTCAGAAAACTGTAAGGGCATTCAGGCATATGGGGAAACATTGTGCAGAAGCATCATAAGTACAGTGTAATGAAATGGGTAGGAAAGTACACACAAGAACGGAACATGCTCTGAAGGCAAGAGGCACAAAGATATACTTTATTTTCAAAGTCTTAGGCAGTTAATGATTTGGAGAAGTATTGCCAAGTTACATTCAGCAAATTTAGTAGTATGCCTCAATTTAGTGGGCCCAAAAGCTGTTTATTGTTAAATGAACAACAAGTATAATGTAATTGGCCTCATACAACTAGGAGGTCTTCAAGCCATGCTTGTTATAATTGGCATTGCCATAGCCAGCGGCTTATGTGACCTCAAGTGATGACTGGGCTGAAGGAGTAAGCCAGGAATGTGTGTGCCTTGGGTAGAGAGGCTGACTAATCTGGCCGTTAAGGCCTCAAGGACTGGGGCCAGGAGTCAAATCACAGTGGTCAGGGAAGGCATGGTGGACTCCTTTGAATGTACTCAGTCTCCAATCAGTTCATCACTCTCCAGTGGTGTGATCTGGAGCTGGAAATAGGAGGGAGGTGGGAGGGGCGAGATGAAGTAGTGGTGCACCAGAAAACACAATTGAAATATTAGTGCAAGTGTGGGAAAATCTTTCAGTCATGTCCAACTCTTTGTGACCCCATGGACATTGCCCACCAAACTCCTCTGTCCATGGAATTCTCCAGGCAAGAATACTGAAGTGGGTTGCCATTCCCTTCTCAGTCAAGGCAAAGGCATCCCCTAATAAGATGGGATCACAACTCCTCTGAAGGCCATTCAGTGTGAAGTAGGTCCTTGACATGTATGGGACGGGCTTGAACTTTCACACAGAATCCTTTATTCCTGGTACTGAGCCACCCTAGAACAAAGACTGACGGTGCTGCTTGTTTCAAAATAGTTTTACCTCCACTGTATTAATGACTGATTATAGATTAATGATTGATTGTAATACCATTCAAATACCAGGGTCATCTTTTCTCAAATATTTTTAATGGATTATTAAGTTTAAGAAGAAAAAAGAGAGTTTACCTGGATGTGACATATTCACAGAGATTCCAGAGAACACTCCTGACAATTAACAACCATTTATCAGTAGAAAATATATTTCCCTTAAGATTCTAAAAGCAATAAGCTTCACTTTGAAAGTGTGCAAAAAGAGCTAAAGAATGAGGATTAAGGTCTTTGAGTCCTTGCTTGCTGCCTTGTTTTGGCCTGATTGGTTCATTTAGTTTGTTTGTAGCAGAGATGAGTCACAAGTTGATCATTTATGTTTACCAGTTGATTTTCTCCCCCGCATATCATGAATGTTAGATATGAATTCATGAGGTTAGGCATGAACCTCATGTCTAATCTCATCCAACATCTTGCAAATGAACACCTCTAGACAGAGGAAGCTAGGTGAGAGAAGGTCATCTGTAGTGCAAATCCGCTATCGGGGCTGACAAGGCAACTCCAAGTACACGTACCATGACTTTTCCACATGGTAATAGCACATTTCAAGGTTCTGTTAGAACACAGTGCAGTACCAAGGACTTCCAGTACAGTTGATTCACTACTCTTCTAAAACGAACAAATGAACTATCTGGGAAGCTGATAATTCTTGATTTTGGTGATATTTTTGTTTATCATTTAAAGCACACCAAACTATTAACAATCTGTCTTGCCAGAACAGATAAGAATCTAGAACTATAAATCTACTGCTGGCCATCAACAAAGACAGTCCTCTTTTGTTACTCAATGTCAGTATTTATTTTCCCCACTAGAACTGCTTAGCTTGGGTGAATTCTAGCTGATAATTTCAGAAGGGTGAAAAGCTAACTAGAACTGGGCATCTGTCCCAGATAAATCTGATTCCAGTACTATTAAAGAAGCAGCAAGGGAAATAGAAAGTCTTTGACAAAAATTGTTGATAATTGGCTAAGAACTGGGGAGGGAAACGGAAGACTTGGAGAGCTATGAATGTTACTCCGATGGAGCAGAAAAATGCAAAGGAGGAATCAATGCCCTAATGATTAACAACCCTCTCTTTAATTCTAAGAAAAATTATATATTTATATTATATATAAGAAATATATATATATTTTTATATATGTATATATATACAATAGAACTTCTACTATCCAGAACTCTTAAGAAATAAGTTTTTCTAGAGACCTAAATTACAGAAGCAAAAGAGAAATCTTTCTTGACTCTGAGACTTCTCTGTTCTGTGTTACCTTGAGCAGGTCACTTACCAACCTACATTTCAGTGGCATCCTCCTGCCTCATCCAAAAATTGTGGATAATGAGACCATTATTCCACAGGATTGTTATTAGGATGAAATCAGAGGCTTGTAGGTCTGTTTCCTAAACAAATAATAGATGTTTAAATACTATTAAATATTTACCTATTTTTACACCAGTTAATTTTAGAATTTTAACAAATTTGTATATGAAGTCATATAAAATATTACACATCTTATCTTTAATCAGATTTCAGGCAACATAATATAATGCCTTTATTACTCAGGCTATCACTATCAATAGCCATTAATGGATAAAACAGCAATAAAATAGCAATGCCTCAGCACTTGCTGAAATAGATGCTACCTTCCAGGATTGTATTGAAAATAAGATTAATATCCAAAATAACTATAAGATCTTCACCCAATGAATCTCTTTTCTTCAAACAGTTTCATAGATTAAGTAGAAAGAGTACTTTGCTGGGAACTAATTTATTATCCTGTCACTATAGAAAAAAAAGAAAGAAAAAAGTAGAAAAGAAAGAAAGGGGGAGGGAGGGAGGGAGGGACAAAAGCAGCCAGGAGTAAAGTAACTCCTCCTTACAGCAAATATGAATCTTGACCTTTTTCTCCTACTTCACTCCATTTATGAGGTTAATTAGTATTGTCAGGGAAGACATAATAAGGTTTTAGATCCACAAAGATCATGAAATAGCAGCAACTTGAATTTAACCATTACCTTTTCTTTGCTATCAAATAATATTTATAGTGGCCCACTCAGAACTAGTAAAGATCTGGTTATTTTACTCTAAGGATTTATGGTCTGGAATTAAAAAGATGTATTTTGAAAATTCTGAACTTTTAAAAATCTTTGCATATCATTAAGGACAGACAGTCCATTTTACAGACAGAAACAGAAAAGAAATTGATGTCATGGCCCTAGATCACAGAGGCAGTGACAGAATAATAATTTCAGTCCCCTTATTCCTATTTCAGTGTATTCTCATCAAATACAACATCTGGTGAATGGTGGTTTATTACAAAGTAGTTCTAAATTATTCCCTTAATGTAAAGCAGCACAAGAAAAGTATAAGTGGTAATATAGAACATTTAAGGTACACAAAGTCTTTGCCCATGAAAACACACTGAAGTAACTCCATGTCGTGGTAAGTTATCAAATTATGGAAAGAACATTGCAAAGATTAAAATGTTGCATAAGAGAGAGAAAGCAGCATGAGTCAGGGGTTTGGGAAATATGAGTCATACTGAAGGGCAGGAGCCAAAAACATAGAGAATGAGGGCCTAAGCAGGGACTTAATGGACACCACAGAGATGTGGACACAGTTGCCTCTACTAACTCTGACAGAAAACCAAATATGCAATTCCATAGACTGGGGATCAGTGCGATAAAGAGGCTAGGAGTGAGAGCTGAGCGAAGATCAGCTGGATTATTTAACGCAGTGATGATGCCAAAGTCAGCAAGAGAGGGACCTACAATGGTATAAATCACTGGAAGGGAGAGTGTGGGCACATTTTTGAAAAATGAGGGAATCACCAAATATTGCCATTAGCTATTCTTAATACATTAGAATGATGAAATGTGAGTTGATTTATGTGTCGTGATATTTTAGGAAGCACATTCTATTATTTTGTACTTTGGTAATGTTTACATTAGGCTGTGTCTACATAGTTCAGAGCTGCTTCCTGTGGTGTTCAGTCTAAACTCTGATCACACCTTTGCTCTGTGCTCTGTGCCGTGCTCAGTCGTGTCCAGCTCTTTGCTGTCTAGCCCCATGGAATGTAGGCCGCCAGGCTCCTCTGTCCATGGGATTTTCCAGGCAAGAATACTGGAGTGGGTTGCCATTTCCTCCTCCAGGATATCTTCCCAAACCAGGGATGGAACCCACATCTCTTGCATCTCCTGCATTGGCAGATGGATTCTTTACCACTGTACCACCTGGGGAGCCCAATCACACCTTTAAAGCCTTGAATTTTGCTCATGAGTTGAGTTACCATTTTATGAGTGCCTTTAACCAGGCGCTGCACCAAACTCCTCATACACAGTACCTCCAGCCATGCTGACTCCAGCTGTTTGCCATTCTCATGCAAACTACTTCTATCTTATCAGCATTTTCTAATGTGATCTCCGTTCTGCTTAGAAATAGCCTCCTATTTCTTTTTCTTTTTAAATTTTTTTCACATGTGTTGTTTTATTTATTTTTGGCTGTGCTGGGTCTTCATTGCAGCACAGGCTTCTCTTTAGTTGCAGTGTGTGGGCTTCTCATTGCAGTGGCTCCTTTTGTTGTGGAGCACAGGCTTCAGGGTGTGTGAGCTTCAGTAGTCTGCAGCTTCTGGGCTCTAGAGCACAGGCTCAGTAGTTGTGGCACATGGGCTTATTTGCTTCATGGCATGTGAGATCTTCCCCTGACCAGGGACCAAAACCATATGTCTCCTGAATTGGCAGGCAGATTCTTTACCACTGAGCCACCAAGAAAACCCCTAGCCTCCTATTTCTGCCAGTCCACATACCTTACCTGTTTCAAAATGCAGCTCAAAATTCACCTCCTTGGGCCAGCCTTCCACCTCTGATGCTGCCTTTTTCTTTTCTAGCTTCTGTATTTCTCTACTCCGTTGCTTTATAGCCATTTCCATTTGCTGACATTTTGGTGTGTTTCTTACATTTTGCCTGTTACTCTGTCTTGTAAATGTTTAGTTCTGTGAGATAAAACACTGACCCTACTTTCTTTAAACTATAGGCATCCATTCTTAGCAAACAACCTTGATTCATTCTTCCATTTATTGTACAATTATGTCTTGAAAACCCATCATGTTTCATGGACTCTGTAAGGTTCTAGGAATACATAAAAAAAAGTAATACAAAGACCTTGTCCTCAAAGAACTTGGTTTCAAGGCCCAAGAAACGTGATAACTGTCTACCTAAAGAACCTAGTGAGCTGAACTGTCAAAGATAACTTACAAATCGTTTAAAAACAACACAAAAACTCCTCTCCCCGGAGTACTGTTTCCTAGATTATCAGGGAAACTGTGGCTGACCTGAGTAGTTTCCCTTATGAATAAAGAATTGCTTTTGTGAGTAAGGTATTCCCACCACAGAGGACTTTTATAAACATACCTGGGAAAGCCAGGTCTGCTGGTGCATCTGCACAGAGACGGATATTCTGCTTTGAGTTTCTAGCATAGTAGTATATTTTAGATGCATACAAGTAGAAAAGATAAGCATAAAAGAGTTTAACAATGTAAAATGATTTTTGCATGATTTTGTATACATGTGTGAATAAACAATAACAAGATCTCAAAGAACAACTTTCAAATTAATAAAACCATGTTATTTAAATAAACCAACAAATTTACAGTCTTATTGAAGATAGTTCAGGAAAATCTGGTTTATCTACACATCCTTCAGCATTACATAACTTGCAAAGAGAAAAGGAGATAAATATTCTAAACCCTAGTCAGAAAAGCCATAAAGGAAAATTTAGTCTGTTCATTTACTAGCAGATGCAGCTCAAGGTGTAAGATGAAGCATCCATTCAACTCCTTTGGAATAATTTCTTAAAGGGGATTTCATGCAATTGTGTTTTATTGAATTTCAGGGAGTTTTCCCATCTGAAAGAATTAAAACTAAAAGTGAATCCAGGTAAGTGGAAAGTATATTAAAAATATCACCAGTCAATCCTAGGTGAGGGAAATCCTGTTTCAGTTTTGTTTGTTATTGACAGAGAAAAGAATATAGTGGCAGTAGAGATGGTGGCATTTTATTTGCTTTTTGGGTTTTTTTTAATTGAATTACTTTAACTCACCTAATACTTTTATTAAATTATCCTTCTTAGAAGGTAAACAAACCTGGCTCTTAAAAAGGAACTGGTCCAGGGAGCACGACTTTTATGTATGAAACCTATTTAATGATATATTAATTCCACTGGAAATGTTAGCCTATTTATCAAAGAGAACTGAAGGGGACAAAAAAAAAAAAAAAAAAGAATAGGAAGGAAATCACATCAGGAATGCGATGGGGTGGAGGCAGTTTGCAAAGGGATGTCTCAGAAAGAAAAGCCACAGTCACTGGTGAGGCCTCCTTTAGAAAATGCAGCAGCCAACCCAAGCCCTTGATCTTCTGCCAGCATGTACTGAGGAAACTTGCCACATCTGAATCTCACATTGCTGTATCTCTCAGGGCTGTTATCACTGCAAATGCTGGCAAATGTTCTTGACATAAAACAATAGGAATTCTGCTGTCATTTCTGTATTAGCGAGTCATAAAGCTCTGAAGAAACCCCAGTAGACATGTTTTCATCAAGTGCATATGAGAAAATAATAAAAGACACACCAAAAAAAGCAGATAATTTCAAAGAAAGATTGCCGTACCTTTGCATAGTACTTAGAAAGGACAGAGTTGTAATCACTGATTTGAAAATAGTAATAAAAATTTTCAAAACAGACATAAAAATAATAACAAAAGTTTTGCCAGAACTTTAAACCCGGATAATAAGAATTATGTAAGTAGATGCTTTTATAGGTTATTATCCAATAAACAGCCAGGCACCCCTCGGGGATTCTTTATCTCCCCTCCCTCTTTCTCTTGGAAAGAATCCCTCTTGTCTTTTCCACACCCAGCTAACCAAAGCCGATATCTGAGGACAACTCTCTTATAACCTGAGCTTCCTACATTAATATACTGAGTAGTGTAAGTGCAGCAATTATGCTTGAAAATAAAGGAAGATGAAAGGCAATACACCTGGGGCAACTCTCTGAGCCTCTTAAAAGGAAGGCAGGATTTTGGAATAAATTCTAATTATTGATGGTTCATTTTCAGTACTGATTTTTGGCCCACTATTTCCTCCAAAGCACCTCCATGGGTCTACCACAGTGATGATTCAGACACCCCAAAACCTCTCTCAGTTTTTATGCAAAATCTGTCATCTAGGAATTACAAATTTTAGATATTTTTAAATGAAGCTTAGAGTCTTCAGTTGTTGAAGAATGCCAAAATTTCATAATCTTTTCATCTGTGCTATTTAACCTCATAAATATGAGAGATTCAAATGAATGCAAAGGTGACGTGGAGAAGGCAGAACTAAATTTCACTTATAAATTATTCCAATACGAGTGCACACACACAAATCCACATCATGTTTTTCCCCAGACTTTAAGCTTTTTATTTTGTATTGGGGTAGAGCCGATTAACAATGTTGTGGTAGTTTCAGGTAAACAGTGAAGGGACTATGCCATGCATATTCATGTTGATCTCAAACTGAACATTTTTTTACTTTTCTAGAACTAAATCTACCTACTCCTTAAGGTATATTTAGTAAATTATTTCAAGACATGAAATGCTTTGGTAAAATATGTATTTTAAACTACACCAGCCTATCTCTCCTAGAGGAATATGATTAAATTTAATCCCTTTTATTTTGAAATCTGCAATGAAAAGTTTATTCATCCATGTTATGCTAAAGTTTACACACACACACACAAAAAAAAACAGCAACAAGCAATGCATAATATTAAAGCTTGATTTTTACCTAGGTGTTAGGCAGATTTTTAGAGATTGGTCTAATAATTTTTAGAAATAATTAGAATATTTTATTATTTTATATTATTATATATTATATTATATATGTTGCATTATATTATATATTAATATATACAATATATATTATTATATATTATATATTTTATTATTTTTTAGAATAATTTTTAGAAATTATTTCAAATGTGATATATTAGGTGAAAAAGCAAGTATCATACAATTTAACATTTTAAAACACCCAAAACAATACCATATATGCTAATGGGTGCATATATGTTCAATGAATTATAAGAAAAAAATCTCAAGGAAGGATTCATACTTACCAGGATGGTAGTAGGTGGGTGGATAAAGGGATGAGAATAGAGTAAAGCTTTGGTTACACCTCCAGTGTTTCATTTCTTAACAAAACAAAGTGAACTGAAGCATGCATGGCAGAATGTAGTATTTGTTAAATCTATTAATAAGTGATATACAGTGGCATCTATGAAATTACTTTCTGAACATTTGAAATAATTTATCATTTTAAGCATTTCCAATAAAAGTATTACAGAGTAATGTTTTAAGAATAGAGTGAAAACTTGGTTTCTTTAAGAAAAATATGTCAAAAAAGATGGAGGAAATACCAACATCTCCACAGTCAACTCAAACTCTTTCTGTGCTCTTGTCTTTATCAGACATAGATGAATGCACTGCAGGGACACACAACTGTAGGGCCGATCAAGTGTGCATCAATTTACGAGGTTCCTTCACCTGTCAATGCCCTCCTGGGTATCAGAAGCGAGGAGAGCAGTGTGTAGGTAAGTACATCAGTGCAGTGAGCCAAGTCCTGTCTGGAGCGTCTTAATTGTTTAACCCTCAGGCCTTCAAGTCAAAGCACTCATCTTTATTTGCAGAATGATAATGCTTATCCTTTCATTGACTACCAACCCATTTTCCATATTAACGAGAACAAAACAACTTTATAGGTTAAGCATATTCTGGATATCAAAGTGTCAGTTACATCTTAGACTAAGCCAAAGCAGAAACTTAGGGTATGAGTGAGACCACAAAAGCAAAGAGGAAAATCATTTAAACTAGTTATTTGGTGTCCTCGCTCTAAAACACTGATGCCATGGGCTTCGTTCACTAGGTTTTAGTGTAACATAGCTCACAGAGCAAATGTGTGCTGTGTGTGTGCCCTGTCACTCAGTCATGTCCAACTCTTTGTGGCCCCACAAACTGTAGCCCACCAGGCTCCTCTGTCCATGGCATTTTCCAAGCAGGAATACTGGAGTGGGTTGCCATTTCCTACTCCAGGGGATCTTCCTGACCCAGGGATAGAAACTGCATCTCTTGCATCTCCTTTATTGGCAGGTGGATTCTTCACCACTGAGTCACCTGGGAAGCTCTATAGAGCAAATAGTAAGGTTCAAATCCCAGCTCCATCCCTAACTCACTTTGAGTCACTTAAATCCTCTGTGTCTCACTTCTTTCCTTTGTACTGTGGAAATAAAACCAGCCCCTATCTCAAGAGCTCATGTGCAGGAATGCTTAGAATGGTGCCTGGTCCTGGGTTGAATAGTTGTGTGCCATCATTATGTAATGAGTTAACAGACTTGTACTAAACACTCTTTATGTTAGAAGTGGCTCCAATACTAGAACCGCAACACGTGAGTCCTTCTTGAGAGCTCCAGTTGAGTTCTCTGAGGGCAGGGGCCAGGTCTGGTTTGTGTCATTGTTGTCTCCCCAGTCCTTGAAGTCTGCCAGCCAACTAGATGCTCAATGCATGCATATTGAATGACTGGGAGAACACAATATGGGGAGGCTGGCAAATAAGAAGTCAACTAAAGTGTTCTGGGTGCAATCTTGAGGCCCAGCACTAGGATGAAACTCTGTAATTGACTCCCTTTGTCCACTGACTTACGTACTTCCTCATGCCATTAGATCAGTGAAGAGTCCTTATTTTCTCTTAGGAACAGAGGATAAAAATCTCTGGGGACAGGCACCGCCACATTCAATTTTCACCAGTGAATGTGAGCTGTTGGTGTCAGGGTGTCCACTCTGCGCTCTCATAGGCCCTGGCCCTGCTCTGTCTGCCATGGGGCTCTGCTAGGTGCTGGGGCTAGTGTTCAGTCTCTGATGAAGGACCAGGAATTTGCAGTGACTGAAGCTGTGATTTAGGAGAAAATTGTTTGGAAAAATTCATAGGCACCAAAGTTTTGCCCATTGTATTAGTCAGGAAAATAAACAACTGAGGATATAAGTATAGAAGAAGAACAAACCCAGCCTACTATGGGAAGATTCAAAGCAAATGGAACATATAGTTAGAGCTCTTTATGATACAGTAGGAGACGTCCTTAAATTCAGATCTAATCATGTGACTTCCCTGCTGTTCCCCTCACCCCCAGAATTAACACTGCATTCCTCAACAGCATATAAGGTCTTCCCCCATCTGATCCTTGCCCAACTCTGTTGTAACAACACCCTTCTCCTGCCAAAACAATTACACTTTAGCTTTGTCCCACGAGTTATAGTTCCCCAATACATCATACAGTGCACACTTTGCTACCTCTGTATAAGCTTTCAGTACCAGAGACATGCACTCCTGACAAACTCCTATTCAAGTCTTAAATTCCAGGTCAAGGTCACTTCCTCTGGGAAGTGTTCCATGATCTCCCCAAATATAGTCACTCCCTCCTCTATGCCAGTAATTCTCAAACTTTGGTGGATTCTTTTTGTAAATTTCTAGCCTGTTATAGATCAATACTTCTGTAGATTACAATAAGAATGTTGCAGTAACACCAAATTGCTATTCCTAAACACATGCTCCCAATTTCTATACTTATTCATTGTGGACTGGTCCAAATAGACCAGCAGTGGTCAGCAAGTCACACTTTGAGTGAAATGGTGCTCCCTTTATCTCTTCTACACTTTTCTATTCTTGATCTTATAATTCCATGCAATAATTTGTTTTCATGCCTGTTTTCCATACAAGATGGAGTAGAATATACATATGATTATCATCACATGTTTAGCAGTGTAAACCTACATTGCCAACCACAATGCTAACAAATAACAAAGGTTCAGTGAATGTTTACTTGTTGAAAAGACATACACCATTTATTCATCAAATATTTATTGATGGCTTACTGTGGTAAACAAACAGATTTTACAGAATCACGGCCCTCATGGAGCTATTAGAAAATACCAATTACATAACTTAGCTATTGATATTGTCACCTGGCTATGATACTAGGTACCAGAAGGACTGTGCCACAACTGCTCTTAATTAATATGAACTTTCCATTCATTCAACTAATGTTTATTGAGCACCTACCATGCCAAACCCTATTCTAGGTATTAAGCACACAACAGACAAAAAATACTTTATCTCCACTTCAAGGGGAGAAAATGGATCTTATTTGCCATGCATTAGAGTGAGGAGAACAGACAAGAAGCAAATAAAAACATAACACAATGGCAGGGAATGTCACTGGCTACAAAGAAATATAAAGCAGGATTAGGGGTAGATGGAGCAGAAGTTATTTTATATGGATGGACAGAAATGGCCTCCCTGACATAACATCTGATCAGACAGCTAAATAAGTTAGGAGGGAAGCTATGTGAACACTGTTATTGTTTATTTAATATTCAAGTTAAATCACATATATTTGCAGCTTATTCATAATAGCTTCCATTTGTTTTTACCTATTTTGTGCAAGGAAGTTCGCCTACATCATCTCATGTTATCCCCCCAACAACCCTACCACATTGTTGTATTATTACTCACAAAAGAGGAAATGAAAACTCTGAGAGGTTAAGACCAAGCTAGTAAATGCCAGAACAAAGACTTAAACTCAGGTTACCTCGTGGTACACTACCTACTTGAGCACACTGCCTCCCACACTTATAGTTATTAAAATACCAGAAGAGTTCAGCATAAAGTTATGTTTTATCTTCATTTTTCCCAGAAGATAGTATCATTGCATTGATAGTATATAATTATTATTTTAAATTACACATGCCATGCAAGTTCTCAACTGAGCATTTTATAGTTGGAAATATTTATATGAGATGGACACAGGCTGGAACACTTGATCAGTGTATCAGAAAGGCACTCCCAAAAATTAACTTGTTTAGTATCCCATTCCTTCCACAGCATTCTTTCACTTGATTTTCACAGAAACTTCATGAGATACACATAGCAAACATTACTGTCTACATTTTACGGAAGAAAAAACGAACTACTGAACATTTGAGTGACTTCACCAAGGTCACCAGCTGAGCAGCAGCCTCCTTTCTTAGTTTTATACTATATCTCAATTCTTCCATAGTTCTTTTCTACTTCTATAATTATAAATAAGCTTTTATATTCCCAGCCTGACATTCTTACTTATATGTGAAATAGTTTTAATTACTTTTCCCTCTTTAAATCTCAACCCATCCAGCCAGGTTTATGAAGTCTTTGTTCTTAACATCTCATTTAGCTACAGAGGGCATACAAAAGTTATATTTAAAGCACAGATACCCTAATTTTTTTTAAAAGAAAAATAATTACTTTTAAAATGAGGTCTCCAGGTTTTCTAGATAATGCTCTGCTGAGAACTTGAGATTAAACAGATCAATAATAGTAATTTGGATAGTCGGTAATTTGGTTCTCTTTGCGTGTGTGCTTAATAACCTAGATATAGACGAATGCGCCATCCCTCCATATTGCCACCAAAGATGTGTGAACACGCCAGGATCATTTTATTGCCAGTGCAGTCCTGGGTTTCAGTTGGCAGCAAACAACTATACCTGTGTAGGTAAGTCTTCTGGAAACAGCCAACCAATTTCTGTCTTCCCAGCAGTATCTCCAGTTTTCTATATTCATGGTTTCCATCAACTTCCCCACATAAAGCTGAAAAGACAATAACCAGTCTGGTTTCTAAAAACATATCAAGATGTAAGTGGTAAAAATTTTTAACTTTGGTTTTAGTTCTCCTCTGTGACAGTATCAAAAAAAGGTTTTAACTATAGATCAATTGATATACACACACTAGTTAGTCAACAGTGTGTGATACAAACACTGAAGGTGCCAAAGTGTTTGCTACAAGTTCAGATACATAAACTTTCTGCTGAGAGTGCATCTGATTTTCACATGCTGCTTCTACCCTTTCAGAATGCAATGTCACAGCACACAATTTTAAGATTGGCATGACATGGAAAAAATCTAGTGCAGGAAAAATGCCTTTTCACAATATTTTCAGTGCCTTAGAGCATTGCAAAACTCTGTATGGGTCTCAAAGGCTTATGTTATAATTGCAATGGAATTTAACAGGACCCATTTAAAAAGTAATAAATAGCACAGATAAATCTTCACTACAGCATGCTGAGAGACCGTATCAGTATGTGTCTTATATCAATTATTTATAGACTTGGCATTTTGCATTTGAACAATAAAAGAAAATAGATATTGGAATGTATATTTATTAGAATCATTAAATTCTTTTGGAAAGATTCATCAAACACCAAACTAACCATCATTCCCAGGGAAAAAAATATTCTGGTATTTCTAAAAGAAGTACATGACAGATGTTTGAAGTTGTTCCAATAAATATGAGACCTGAATGGATGTTCTCCAGTGAGCTTCTGCAAGGCAAAGAATCCAGCTAGGGAATTACTCACTTATCATCTGATGACATAGGTACAAAAGAGCAAGGCTATGTTTAAAGTCATAAATATATAAGTGTGTATGACCTTGCCTTTCAGATATAAATGAATGTGATGCCAGCAATCAATGTGCTCAGCAGTGCTACAACATTCTTGGTTCATTCATCTGTCAATGTAATCAAGGATATGAGCTAAGCAGTGACAGGCTCAACTGTGAAGGTAAAATATCATCCAAATAATTGGTAGTAATAGCACAGTTCCTGTCTTTGCTGTTGCTTTATCTGAGTATATACCTATTTAAGAAAGCAAATTTTTATTATGTTCTAAAATCCAGTTAACTTAGTTCACTTATAACACTGTCTTTTTAGTATGTTATCAAAAGAAAGGAGAAAAAATAATTGAAATACTAGATGTAGGCTGGGTCTTATAATTAGCAAGGGTACTCTAGTGTCTTGCTTCTCAAGTGTGATGGGCCAGAAGAATAGGCACCTCCTAGGGGCCTGTGAAATTGTAGACTCTCACACCCCAGCCCAGACCTACTGAATCAAATTCTGTGTCTAATGAGAATTCCAGGGGACTAGTGGCATATTTAAGTTCAAAAGTAACTGATTGCATGTCAGGAACATTAGAATAGAAACCAAAAGATCTGGCCCCTAGGCATCCCTGCCACTGTGTGCTCAGGGCACATTTCTTAAGGTGCCTTCATTTCACTCTCCACATGATCAAGAAGAGGGCCATTTAACCAGAGGGATCACCATCAGAGTCCATGCTTGCTCCACTATGTACTTCAAATGGCCTAAGACATCCTGAGGGGGATGCCATTGACACTTCACACTCTTGACTTCCTCACAAACTGTCCCAGCTTTACTTGGGTACACAAAGGTCACACTCTACACAGAGAGGCCTCCCATCATGCCTCTGCGCTCAAAACCAAAAGGGGCTGGCTCTGGACGGCTGCCTCTGCCCTTCTGAGCAAACTGTAAGAACAGCACCATTGAGAAATGCAAAGCCTTCTGCCAGGGCTTCAACCTCTAGAAGCTTGCACAGGGATGGAACTTGGGAGTTCAAAACTCAGATGAACTTGGAAGCAGAGCCACCTAATTTCTGAGAAGGCAAATATGAATCTGCATCAAGGGTGGGTCTGCCAAGCACAACACGAGGATCATCAACCACAAACCACTTCTTTCAGTCTGCTCAGCTAGGATGGTTAGTTCCAGGATTTGCCAAAGTGTCAGCAGTAATTGAGTAAAACTGATGGTAAGAAAATTTTCTGCTCTGTGAAGTTCCATGAGAAATAAGCTGATATTGTTAGAACTTGCATTTGAGCCTCTTATAAAGTATTGCATTTCTGTTTTAGAGATTGCAATGTTTTTTTAAAAAAATTACCAAAATAATGACATGTAAGTGTTCAGCTCTATGTTGTTGCTTTTGTCTGGTTCAACAGACATTGATGAATGCAGAACTTCAAGCTACCTGTGTCAGTATCAGTGTGTAAACGAACCTGGGAAATTCTCATGTATGTGCCCCCAAGGATACCAGGTGGTGAGAGGTAGAACATGTCAGGGTAAGTTTATCGTTTTCAGATCTGTTAAGTTTTAACCAAGAAAAGCAGGGAGGAATTGTTGGAATCTCCACCACAGACTCTCATTTTTTACAATTTGAGCTCTTTTCTCCCCTGCTGGTCATGAGACATGCACACCTCATAAAGAGGATATTCAGTGTTATCTTTCTTTGAAATTTAAAGTAATAATTTTTTTCTTAAAATAGAAATAATTTTAATAAAATATGAATGTGCCTTCTAAATAGCCTACATAATTCCTATGATATACATCCTCTAATCATCCACCAAAAATGATTCAATTATTAAAATATTTCACCATGAATTTCAGTGTAGAACATAAGCTTAATGTGTGGTTAGGTGTACCTCAAAAAGATCTCAGTTCTCTAAAACATCAGGATTATAAACTGGATAGTAACATGTGTTAACAAAATCAGCATCATGTGTATTAAAATGTGCCTGAATTCTTCAGTCAAAAAAAGAAACTATTAATCTAAAAATAGCTAGTGTCTTTCGATCCAGTTTTAAAATAAATATTCAGGTGATCTTCATAGTGACATATAGGTAGAAGATGCAGCTCCCTACATAGGATAATTTCAGAATTTCTCTGAAAGATTTGAAAATCCTGGAAAATTTGGTACAAACACATGTTTATATAAATAAGTGAAAAAAAATGACTGAATTTGAAGACACAAAATCTGTTGAAGACCCAACTATATGACATTCTATCTATACAATTTTAACAAATTATCAGACTTCTCTGAGTCTGAACTTTCTCATTTGGAAAAGGGAGTTGAGGGAATAAAATGGAATAATACACAGAAAGACTATAAGCTATAAAGCCTGGAAAATTCAAGATAGTTTTATGAAATTTACCTAGCAATATAAATGACCTAGCAAATTTTTTTCTAGAAGGACAGTAAAATTCTGCTAAGAAAAGAAAATATCTAAGGAAAGGAGATAAGATTCTTAGTCTGCATCATGATTTTGCAGGGAAATATTAACTCACAGGAACATCTATTACCTGATTCTTTATAGCATGCATGTGATTATTCAACTAGAATCTAACCACAAAACATGAGTATAATCAGAATGTAGTTCATTACACAAGTAACATCTTTCTACCCCTTTCAAGGTTACTAGAGACTCTGTAATGTTAATTGTGGAAAAACATTGCATTCCAAAGGTTTTATTTTCTGAACTCTAATTGAGACTTTTAACATGAATATTACATGCAGGAAAATGTTAGCCAGAGGGTTATCTTAACCAATTTCCCTGGAGTCCTTCAAACAAATATCTATGTGTTTTTTAAATCAAAAAGTGGACTTGATACCCAGCAAAAGACAGAAACAAGTTAACACTCAGTTACCTGCCTACTTTATTTATATGGAAACATTTGTATCTGTTATGATGAAGGTGAAATGCAGTGGAATTGCAAATAAGGGATTCATCAGTGTTATATCTTGAAGAATATTTGTTAAACTAAAACATTTTTTGTGACAGAGACCATTCTTTTAAGATATAAAACAACTGGTTTACCCCACTGAAAGCATCCCTTCCCAACAGTTCACAGGTTAAATTAATACCAAAAGAGTTTCGATTCTCACCTTCCCCTAAAAAGTTTATTTGGGGGATGAAATAACTGTTCTCATTTCCACAGTCTTGCAAAAATGAAAACTGTCTGTGTATGTGCTGGTTGGTGTCGGGAGGGAAAGGGACAGTGGTGAGGAAGAGAAACAGAAAGAGAGAATACTCAGATACACAGACACACTCATGAAATATTTTAATACTATTAATCATTTCTGAAAAACCTTCCAAAATGATTAAGGAGCTGATTATGCTAGGCTGTAAATTACTGGAAGTAATAAATAAAATTACTACATAAAGTTTCCTTTTGCCACTTTTGAACTCCATATAACAAACCAGTCCTGTAGTTAAGCAGCATCTTTATTTTTCAAAAAAGTGAAAAATATTCAAAGGACAAGTCAGCTATGATTTCTTCTGAGGAATCTAAGTTCTTTCTTTAGCCATAGCCAGTCCAAAAGAAGATACTTTTTGTAACTGGCTCTTGGAAACTGCATGGCTTTTCCAGTCTCCTCTTGGGTTCCAGATAGCTCTTGCCAGTTTGGAAGCTGAAAGAAAATTTTTTTTTCTCCAAAGACAAAGAATGGAATTATTCTCATTTAGAAGATGCAGTGCCTGTGGTGGAAAGATGCCTGTCACTATCTGTATACACTTGTGTCAGCCACTTAACCCTTATTTGTTTTTCCTTCATGCCAAATAGAGATATCTTTCTCACAATCTCCACATGTTGTGTGAAGAACAACTTAGTTCAGTTTCAGTCAGTCAGTCAGTTCAGTCGCTCAGTCGTGTCCAACTCTTTGTGACCCCATGAACCACAGCACTCCAGGCCTCCCTGTCCATCACCAACTCCCTGAGTTTACCCAAACTCATGTCCATTGAGTCAGTGATGCCATCCAACCATCTCATCCTCTGTCATCCCCTTCTCCTCCTACCCTCAATCTTTCCCAGCATCAGGATCTTTTCAAATGAGTCAGCTCTTCACATCAGGTGGCCAAAATATTGGAGTTTCAGCTTCAACATCAGTCCTTCCAATGAACACCCAGGACTGATCTTTAGGATGGACTGGTTGGATCTCCTTGCAATCCAAGGGACTCTCAAGAGTCTTCTCCAACACCACAGTTCAAAAGCATCAATTCTTTGGTGCTCAGCTTTCTTTATAGTCCAACTCTCGCATTCAGTTTAATATTTGCTAAAATCCAGGTGCCTCCAGTGCAGTCATGCTATGTGAAAAGGGATAAAAAGATGTGCACGATGGTGCTTACTCTCCAGGAATTTACAAGCTAATAGAAGGATTGAAACAAACATGCAGATTTCAATAATGCAAAGCAGAAACCAATAAAGGCCCCAAAAGAGGAAAAATGAGATATAAGAATTCAGAGAGAAGAAAGAGATCACATCCCAGCAACTAGGCTATGACTGCCTTGTTAATAAGAATTCAGTAAATTATTTATGGAATATATAAATTAATAAATGAAAATATCTGATTGTGTGGAAGGAATGATTCAGAAAAGACTTATATTGGATAAAATCTTATCATTATTTAAGTGTAAAGAGAGGCACACATAAGGGTGTGCATATTAATGTAACTTTTGTCATTGTTGTAAATGTAATGGTTCTCTGGAGAAACTGTTCTCTCAGATGTCATCTGGGAACTCTTGATTCCCAAATCTAAACTCAGTCTTTGTCCATTCTGACCTTTCCACAACCCTCCTTCTTGAGACTCTCTCTGTTCTGACCTCCTTGAACAGCATTTTCCTGGGTTGCTTCTCACTGCTGACAACCCCTTCCTTAATTCCTCTTCTTCCCCATGATCTTTAAATAGCCACATTCAATGGGCTTCCCTGGTAGCTCAGCTGATAAAGAATCTGCCTGCAATGCAGGAGACCCTGGTTTGATTTCTTGTTCTGGAAGGTCTGCTGGAGAAGGGATAGGCCACCCACTCTAGTATTCTTGGGCTTCCCTTGTGGCTCAGCTGGTAAAGAATCTTCCCACAGTGTGGGAGACCTGGGTTCAATCCCTGAGTTGGGGAGATCCCCTGGTGGAGGGAACAGCTACCCACTCCAGTACTCTGGCCTGGAGAATTCCATGGATTGTATAGTCCATTGGGTTGCAAAGTCAGACACAACCGAGCAACTTTCACTTTCGCATGCTGGAATGCTTCATAGCTTCATTTCTGTTCCTGTAAACAGCTTCTTAAGAACAGTGTAACCCACTCCCAGAGCACCAACTATCCAGCAGCATGCTACAACTTATCGAAACCACATTCTAGCTTTTCCCTCTCTTCAAGCTCCTGAGCCTGACAACAAACTTCCATCTCCAGTTTTTGTTTGCTGCTTTCTCACACTGGAAGGCCCTCCCCACCTCCATGATAAAAATCCTATCTAACCACCACCTTTTCTAGGCCAAGTTGAGAGGGCTCCTCCTTCCTTCAGCCTTCCCTAATCCCCCAAGAAGTGGTGTCTCACTTTTATTTAAGCAATGGCCTAGAATTTGGCTTTGAATTCAACAGATGAATAATAGATGCTTGATAAAATACGATGAAATGACACATATTAATCTGTCGAGAATGGTTTCACTACGTCTGTTCTGATTTAAATGCAATGAATTCAGGTCCCACCAAGTTTTAGGTGTAAAATCAAATTAAACAGTCCAGATTCTCATATACCTCCTTCTGGTGGCAAACTGGCATCTGCCACTTAGGCAATTTACTTATATCAGTAAACTCTTTGACTCTGCATCTCTACAGATATAAATGAGTGTGAGACCACAAATGAATGTCGGGAAGATGAAATGTGTTGGAATTATCATGGCGGCTTCCGTTGTTACCCACGAAATCCTTGTCAAGATCCCTATGTTCTAACATCAGAGAAGTAAGAAAAACCAGAACTTTTGAAACTGAGAATCTTCTGATTTTACCAAGCCTAACAGTGAATACTTTTGTCTCTGCAGCCGATGTGTTTGCCCAGTTTCAAACGCAATGTGCAGAGAACTTCCTCAATCCATCGTCTACAAATACATGAGCATTCGATCTGATAGGTCTGTACCATCAGACATCTTCCAAATACAGGCCACAACCATTTATGCCAACACTATCAACACTTTTCGGATTAAATCTGGAAATGAAAATGGAGAGTTCTACCTAAGAGTAAGTATCCTGAGGGCAACCTTAGCTGAGAATGGTTCAAGTTTGTTGTTGTTTGATAGTAATTCACTTGGAAAGAAAGCCAACATTTAAAGAGTTTTTATGTGCAGGCATTGTGTAAGGCCTTCCTGTATGCATTATCTCATAATCCTCTTGGTAATATTGGTACTTGGTAAGATTAATATTTATCTCCATATTTTACAGAAAAGTGAGACCCAGGGAGATGAAATAGCTTCTCTAAATTCACTCAGATAAAAATTATAGACTCTAACAGAGTTATATGTGACCACCAAAATACAAGCCCGCCTGCGTGCGCGCGCGCGTGCACACACACACACACACACACACACACACTAAATAGATACTACAAATCAGTGATAGCTATTTAATTGGACATAGAAAAACTAATTCCTACAGAACTTTTCAAAAACCCTGAATTCCTTATTGTTACATCCACAAGATTATTTACATTTGCACCAAAACTAAGACCCAGAAGTATCTGAGAAGTGACCTCAACCTCCCACCCTTGTACCATGTATACAACCAATAAGTTGTACCATTCTTGCAAATTTCCAGGAAGGCAATGTGAGGTCATCTTTATGTTTTCCTTTTCTTTCATTGCCTATATGAAATCTTTCTCTGAATTCTTCTATTTCTTTCTTCACAGTGTCTTCCTCATGTCCCTGACTCTCTTCCTTTAAACTGGCTCTTAGCTCCTCTCTAATCCCTCCAGGGGTTTCCCAGCAGATCTTCCTGACTCCAATGTCTCAGCAGTCCAGTCCCCCTGCAAAATCTTAGCAAGTTCATTTTAGGTTAAAATTTTGACATTTTAAATATGGCTCACCACTTCATGTGAAAATGATGGCACCCCACCAACCAGTTTGCAGGGTTACGGTAACTGTTTCATGTTAAGGATGTTATTCATCCAGTTACAATTTTCTCAAAACTCCTTTGGGCACTCTTCATTTTTAATCGAATTTTAAGGTCAATATTTCATTTTGAGAATATGAAAAGTAAATTGGGAAATTCATCCTTGTGGTAGAGTTTACAGATTTTTAATGTTTACACGTTTATCCTGTTCTTTGATATATTAAGTTCCCTTCCAGCTCCAGAATTATGTGATTCTGTTTCTTTGCCAGTAAATTAGAAATGATTAATTTCTCATGACCAACTTCTGAAGAGAAAAACCCAACCCAAATACAATCTGTTACTATTCTTTTTTCTAATAACTAAAAATAAACTTATTTAACATTTGATGCTTTAAATTTGAGATACACTAGATATTTATAAGAAATTTACTTTAAAGGAACTTCACACAGTTCAAATAATAACAATTTAATAATTTTATCCCAAAGAAATCACATTATTTGTAACCCATAGCAACAAAATAGGTTCATCTTAAAATCTGCTTTAAAAATAATTTTCCATTTGGAACTCTTAGGTATAATTTAAGAAAAAAAATTTCCTAGGAGTATCAACAAATAGTTATGCAAAGTTCCTGCATGTTTTTTCAATAAACATGGCACTATTAAAGTTTTATGATTCATATCAGTGCACTTATCAACTTGATATTGTCAAATATAAACACAGTATTTTTCTCAAGTAAAATCCCTTTTAACGAATGATATAAAATAGTCAACTTTTATAATCCCAGGTTAAATACTATTTGAAAACCAAAAAGAAGCACTTAAAATAAAAAGATATTTCAAGACTACTTATCACATAATTCAAAAAGTCATTGTATCAAATCCTACAAGATGTCTTCACTGAAATTCCATTGTGCTGAGGCCATTTACAATCAGCAGGCATTAATTAAACACTTATTATATGCTCAGTTCCACTCTAGGTGTATGTAATACACAGTTCCTTATATCAAAGAGCTTTAAATATTACTTTGTGGCATAGTTAACACCTATGAAAACAGCAGCAGTGTTTAATTGTGTTTAATTCCATGGTATAAGACATCAAAGAACTAGGAGTCTTCTTGATAAGGATGAGACTGGACCTTATCCTTGAAAGAATCTGAGGGATATAGGATTTTATTTATATTCCTTTTGGGAGAATACTGAGAAAATCTTCCTTAGAAAAGTGAACACATTAGAAAGAAGTAATACATGAAATTGAAGGTAGAATACCATCCTTCACCCACACCAACCAATATCTGTCCTCCCTCACTGAGACTTATTTTTGTTGATAACCCCTAGCACCACCTTCCATAATAGTTATTTGTCTGTGTCACTTACTACAGTGTGAGGACAATGAGCAGAGACATTATCTGTTCACTTTTCCATGTACAGCACATAGAATGAATGGTACCTGGCATTTTGCAGGTGCTCAAAAATATTTTTAAATGAATGAATTAATTCAATCAACACCTTCAAGGTATCACTGTTACCTATAAGAGGCAAGTACCATGCTAAGTTCTAGAGATAGAGCGGTGATATAACCAAACCAGTTTTGGCCCCAGTAGGGCTTATGGTCAAGACATTGAACAAGTGTTCACAAGTGTGCTGAATGTTTCAACTAAACGTGACAAATTCCTCATGAATACACTACATGTCCACCCCAACCAAGATAGCAGTGGTCTGGGAGCTTCCTGGAAATAGATTTAAACTAAAGACTAGCAGTTAGAGACTAGCAAATGGACGGAATAAAAAGCAGACAAGTTGATCTGCAACTCCAGGTGCTATAGTCAGAGTGATTTGAGAGAAGCCTGGAGAGATGAGCAGGGCCTATATCACATAATGCATGACAGACCATACTAAGGGTTTCAAGAAGAGGAGTTGCTATCAGATTTTCATTAAAAAAAGAAAGAAAGAAACCGTGGCTACACTGTAGAGCCTGGATTGAAGTGGAGCAAAAATGAAATGGAGAGACCAGTAATTCAAAAGATGGGGGTCTAGGGTGGTAGCAGTGTGTCCAAAAGAAGTGGACAGATTTATGATAATATACGAAGAACTACATGACTTGGTAAGCCGTTTTTTATGGGGAGGTGAAGGGGGGTGAAACATCATGGATAATCTCCAAGTTTCTGTCTTGAGCAACAGTAGATGGTGGGACCATTTACTGAGATAAGGAAGGAGTTAGTGTGGAGAGGAAGCCAAGGAGTTCAGTTTGGACACATGGAGTACTGGTTGCCTTGAGACTTCCAAGTAAATCTGAGTAACGTATTGGATATGTGGGCTTGGAATTCATAGTATAGACTTTAAAGTCACTGGCAGATTTGTCATACTTGAAGCCATGGCTATGGATGAGCTCACTCAGGGAGTGTGTAGGGAGTGGGTAAGATTCAATTCACTCAGACTTGGGCACTATTATAGTTATCCGGACCTTAGCCTACAAATGACACGGGAGCCATGTCATCTCCCATGAACTTCAGCTTCATGTCACCCTGCCACCACCCCATAGCCACATGATGGACACTTTTATCATTCAGAACAGTTCCACACTGGAAGCTTCGTCTCCAGTGATCCCCTCAGGGACTGATTCTCTTCTTTCATGCCCTCACTTTACCCTCAAAGTGATGTTAGTCCTCTGACCCCTCATCCCCCATTTTCTCACAGCCTACAACTTCTTGGTGGACCCTTGAACTGCTGTCACCAGCACCTCCACTCCTTGTCCAGCAACCCTAGATCAATCACATAATCCATATCTATTTTCATACCCACCTCGTCAGCACAGATTGGTAATATTTTAAATCTTCAGATGTGTCCTCAGTATGCTCAACAATCCTCCTACTTCCTTTGTTCCTTTGTGTTCCTTCTCTTCAGTGGCTGATTGCAAATGTCCCCATACTCTTTAAGCACTTCAGTTCAGTTGCTCAGTCATGTCCGACTCTTTGCAACCCCATGGACTGCAGCACGCCAGGTCTCCCGGTCCATCAACAACTCCTGGAGCTTGCTCAAATTCATGTCCATGGAGTCACCCTTCATTTTCAGTAGGTGAACTCACCTCCTACTCTTCTGAAACCACTGAAACCAACAGTCATGAATTATTTGAACTTATCATCCTATCCCTTGCAAATTTAACTCCATGTGTCCCCCTTCTATCCTTCTTGGCCAACTCACCCCTGTATTCTTCATTCCATTTCCTTTGGGAACTTACCCTATTAAATTCCAATATACCTCCTACATATCCAACTTGTTTTCCCTCTAGATGTTGCCTCCTCTCTCTGTTCTCCCTTCCTAGCCAAGGTTCTTAAAGCATAGTCTGTAATCACAGTCTCTACTTTCTCACTTCCTAGTTATTCTTCCGCCTTCTATTCCTACTATCTTACTGAAATTTGCTCTGGAAAAAAAGCCACCAACAGCATCCATACTGCTATATTCAGAGGCATTTTTCAGTTCTAGTCATCCTCATCCTCCCCTGCTCTATTGGGCACTTCTTGCTGTTCATCTGTTTTCTACTTAATTATCTATTTCTTCTCAGCTTCCTTCGATGGTTTTTCTTCTGCCCATCCTTAAATGTTGGCCTCTCCTGGACCCATTATTATCATGTGTACATTTTCTCCCTTGGTTTAATGTCTATCTGTTGAAGTGACTGGGTTCCCCAGGTAGTGCTAGTATTAAAGAACCCGCCTGCCAATTCAAGAGACATGAGAGACTCAGGTTCCATCCCTGGGTCGGGAAGATACCCTGGAGGAAGGCATGGCAACCCACTCTGGTGTGCTTGCCTGGAGAATCCCATGGACAGAAGAGCCTGGCAGGCTACAGTCCATAGGGTCACAAAGGGTCGGACACAACTGAAGCAACTTAGCACACACACAATTGAAGTGACAGCGAAAGTCCTAACCCATTGTTTCTATCCCTGCCCTCCTCTTGGCATCCAGATCCACACATCTGCCTGCCTGCCTGTCCAAACTGATCTCTCTGGAGTCTCCAGTACCCATCATATTGTCCATCAAAATGAAACTGCATCCATTTCTCTAGAACATTCTTCTTTACAAAACTCCCAATTATTCTCAGTGACTGTCCTCTAGCAATCAAAGGCCTTCCCTTAATGCTTCAGAGTCCCTCTCTTTTTCCCTGTGTGTATACACCTCAATATGGACTTCCCTGGTGGCTCAAGTGGTACAGAATCTGCCTGCAATGCAAGAGACCCAAGTTTAATCCCTGGGTCTGAAAGATCCCCTAGAGAAGGGAATAGCAACCCACTGCAGTATTCTTGCCTGCAAAATTCTGTGGACAGAGGAGCCTATCAGACTGCAGCCCATGGGGTCAGATACGATTGAGCAACTAACACATACACATACATATGCCTCTATGTATCTTCATGTAACCCTGCATATCCCCACATATCTTAGCATTTGCCACATTCTATTGAAACTAACTATATATATATCTCTTCACCTATTAGAATATAAACAGATCCACAATGGTGAGAAGTGAAAGGTGACAACTTTTTTTATCAGTCCAAAAAATATCAGATTCTCACATAAACTGCAGTCTCTATAATGAGTCATTCTCACTTGAACTGCAGTCTCTTATTGATATAAAGTTAAGTCACTCAGTCATGTCTGACTCTTTGAGACCCCATGGACTGTAGCCTTCTCCGTCCATAGGATTTTCCAGGCAAGAGTACTGGAGTAGGTTGCCATTTCCTTCTCCAAAATATTTCTTTGAGCCCCTTTTTTTGGGGGGGTGGCAAGAATACTGGAGTGGGTTGCCATTCCATTTTCCAGGAGATCTTCTTGACCCAGGGATTGAACCCAGGTCTCCCACATTGTAGGCAGATGCTTTACCCCATCTGAGCCACCAGGGAAGTTTTATTGATATAACTACTCAATAAAAGTGAAGAGAAAAATTAACACAGAGAGATGAAAGAAAACAAAGAACTGTCAAAAAAACATGTCCCTATATCTGAAACTAATGACTGTGTGGACAAGAGACAAGATTCAAGAAGGATTATAACCAAGAATGGACTAAGTAGTGACTTTAATCCTACCTCAGAATTCTTCCCCTAATTCTTATAAGGAAGTGTATTCACAAATAATGGAAACTCCAATAGAGGAAAAATTATTCTCTCACTCCCTCATTTTTCTTTCATTTTAGCAAACAAGTCCTGTAAGTGCAATGCTTGTGCTGGTGAAGTCGCTATCAGGACCAAGAGAATATATAGTGGACCTGGAGATGCTGACAGTCAACAGTATAGGAACCTTCCGCACTAGTTCAGTGTTAAGATTGACAATAATAGTGGGGCCATTTTCATTTTAGTGTTTTTAAAGAGTCGACTGTAGGCATTTAAACCAGCCAAAGAATATTGTTATCTTAAAGCACTATTTTATTTATAGACATATCTAGTCCATCTACATCTATATACTGTACACTCATGAATAATTCAAACAACTACACCATGGTATAAAGTGGGCATTTAATCTGTAAAGATTCAAAGGTTGTCTTTCTTACTGTATGTAAATTAGACATTAATCCACTAAACTGGTCTTCTTCAAGAGAGCTAAGCATACTCTTTCTACTGAAACTTGGATTCTTTTCTGGAAAAGTGGGACCACGCAATGATTGTCTTCGGTGGTGCTTAGGGAAACTGACCACAGCGCCACTGACAGTCTCATAAGGAGACAGCCACATTGAACAGCATGCAAGTTCAAGAATGAGATTTTAACTGCTTTGTAAGAAAATGGAAAAAGTCAATAAAGATATATTTCTTTAGAAAATGAGGATATTTGTGTTGGTTTTTACTTTTATGATCAGTCTAAATGTAGTTGTTTATTACAGAGTAATAAATCACTATCACATAGTATAGTAGTTTCTATATTTTACATTTTTTCAGAAATTTTTGTTATGATTATAAACAAAAACAGCAAGCAAAATTCCCACAATGAATAAGATATCCCCTAGAAAATTATTATATTGAGAAATCTATGGGGAAGAGATGAGAAAACAAATTCATTTCTAAACCACTTTGGAGTTGACCAGAAGAAGCACACTTGGTGTACTAGTCAGTTTAAGTTGCTATGACAAAATACTATAGACTAACCGAGTGGCTTATAAACAACATAAATTTATTTCTCACAGTCTGGAGGCTGGAAGTCCAAGATCAGGGTGCCAGCATGGTCAGGTTCTGGTGACATGCATAAGTCCTGACCTTCTACCCCCACCTCTAAAATATATATAATTATAGAAGTACATATAATCTATGTGTTAAAATGTGTCTGTGTGCTCAGTTGCTCAGTTGTATCTAATTCTTTGTGACCCCATGGAATGTAAGCCACCAGGCTTCTCTGTCCATGGAATTTTTCAGGCAAGAATACTGGAGCGGGTTGCCATTTCCTACCCCAGGGGATCTTCCCGGCCCAAGGATTGAACTCACATCTCTTGCACCTCTTGCATTGTGCCACCTGGGAAGCCCCTGAATAGGTTATATATACTTCTGGCTTCCCTGGTAGCTCAGCTGGTAAAGAATCCACCTGCAAGGCAGGAGACCCCAGTTCCAATTTCTGGGTGAGGAAGATTCTCTGGAGAATGGATAGGCTACCCACCCCAGTATTCCCTGGTGGCTCAGTCAGTAAAAGAATCCCCCTGCAATGTGGGAGGCCTGGGTTCGATCCCTGGGTTGGGAAGACCCCCTGGAGGAGGGCATGGCAACCCAATCTAGTATTCTTGCCTGGATAATCCCCATGGACAAAAGCCTGGCAGACTGCAATCCACGGGGTTGCAGAGTCGGACACAACTGAGTGACTAAGCACACACAATAATATATTCTACAAATATTTTATACATTATAATTTATATACTTATATAATTTAAATATAATCTATGATAAAATAATAATGTGTTTTGTGTATATATTTTTTTGGACCTACAGAAGCCATTAACTGCAAACAAGATGGTTTCCCTTTCATCCCAACACCTAGTCCTATTCACAAATCATAAACACATAAAAAGGGTTGATAAAGTGTCACTGATGCAATCCCTTTTCTTCTTTTTAATAGTAAAATATGTATAAAACACACCATTTTACAGTGTGCAATTCAGTGGCTTTTAGTATATTACAATATTATGCAAATATGACTACTACCTAGTTTTGTAACATGTCCATCACTCAAAAATAAAGTCCATACCCATTAGCAGTCACTCATTATTCCCCCTTCCCACAAGCTTTGGTGGGAGTTACCACTTGTCTACTTTCTGTCTCTCCAAATTTGCCTATTCTAGATGTTTCATCCAACTAGAATCATACAATAGATTTCTGTTTGTGTCTGGCTTCTTTCACTTAGCATAATGTCCTCAAAGTTCAGCCATGTTGTAACATATGTAAGTATTTTACTCCTTTTTATGACTGAGTGATATTCCATTGTATAAATATACCCCATTTGTTTATCCATTCATCAGTTGATAGGCTATAGTTGATAGGTTGTTTCCACCTGCAATTTCTTTGTATCTGGAGTACAAAAGGAAACTGATTACAGTCTAAATCACCCATTTTTAGTTTCATTTTTAACTAAAAGGAAGAGCAAGTGAAAAATAAATTTTATTCACAGAAGCAAAATCCTGAAAGAAACTAACACATGAGTCATTTTACAGGTACAATTGTCCTCAGTAAACATAAAAATCTTGTGCTCTCTTCAAACATAATTTGAAATTCAAAATAAAGTAAATATCATCACTGAAAACAAACCAAAGCAGTAAAGCAAAGCTTTGTTTTCAAACTACACATGACTCCCACCTTCCCTCCTCCATGAGAATCACTGATTAAACCAGCTCCCATGGATAAGAATTATGAAAATAATTCATCATCAGAGTCATTATTATTCAGCAGCAAACATTAATTGAGCAGCTTCTATGGTGGTCTCTTCCAACATCTAACAGTGTGATGGAACATAGACGAACCAGGGTTTGAGTCTCAATTCGAACATTAACGAGTTATGAGACTTAGCTTCTTGGCACCTTGGTTTCTTTATACATAAAACTAGGATATTGAAACAAGGTGTTTTTTTTTCATCTTTAAAAACTATAACTATTCCTTATACCTGAGCTGCATTGAGAGAAAAGGTGGCTTTATTTGCCAAACTTTTTACAACATTTGAGTCTTCTTTGTATGCAGTGGCTGTTGGGAAGCACTGCTGCTGCTGCTACTGCTAAATCGCTTCAGTCGTGTCCGACTCTGTGTGACCCCAGAGACGGCAGCCCACCAGGCTACCCCGTCTCTGGGATTCTCCAGGCAAGAACACTGGAGTAGGTTGCCATTTCCTTCTCCAGTGCATGAAAGTGAAAAGTGAAAGTGAAGTCGCTCAGTTGTGTCTGACTCTTAGCAACCCCATGGACTGCAGCCTACCAGGCTCCTCTGTCCATGGGAGTTTCCAGGCAAGAGTACTGGGAGTGGGTTGCCATTGCCTTCTCCCTTGGGAAGCACTGGACATTGGTTAAAAAAAAAACTAATAGTTCCTACCCCAAAACATGTCTTCAAAATGAGAGTTCGTTGCCAGGGACAAGGACATGAGAAATAATCGTTTAGCTATAAATTTTTAAATTACAATTCAAAATAACTTTTTTTTGGTTTTCACTCTTAAATTATGCATGTTTTGCTCCTTTCTACTGATTCTAACTGAAATATTATTTCTCATGTTAAACTGAAAATGATTTTACTTTGTTTTGCCAGCAAAAAATTCAAGTCATAGGTTCCCACACTTCCAAACATGTTTCCAGAAAAACCACATGTTCTTACTCAGTAAGCCTCAATAATGAAAACTGAACTAGTAATTTCCATCACCAGTCCAATGCCCATACCTGGGTTCTGAAACTTCCATGCTCTATGACTGGACAGAGGTATTTTCTGATAGCAGTTAGAAAAGACCTCTTGGTTGCTAAGACATCTCAAAAGGAGAATAACTTCCCCTCAAGCTGCCAAATTTCCCTCTTAAAGAGGTTTTTTGACAATATGCAGACTTCATCTCTTCTAAACATAAAATCTCCCATTACCTACACTTCTTTTTAATAATAATAGGATTCTATCCCTCTCGCTAGCATTCATCTTGGCTGAGCTAAGCGTGCGCCACCAGGAAAGACTCTGAATTAGAATGATTGGCCAGGGACCACCCGGAAACTAATCCCATCACCATAAAACCCAAGACTGCTAGCCACGTGGCAGAGCAGTTCTCCTGGGTTCCCTTACCCTCCTGCTCTCCACCCGGGTGCCCTTTCCCAATAAAATCTCTTGCTTTGTCAAAAATAATAATAATAATAATAGGATTCTAAACTTAGATGCCACCTGGTGAAACCAAGTTATTAACACTTGCTCAACCTACTCTGTGCTTTATGGTGACCTAAATGTGATTCACTTTGCTGTACAATAGAGGCTAATACAACACTGTAAAGCAACTATACTCCAATCATAAATAAACAAAACTTTTTTAAAAAGACTTTCAAGGTCACAGTTTATTGAGCAAGAGCACTGTGCCTTGAATGAATGTCTTATGACTTAGATTAGGGCTCTTTTTGTTGGCTCTACTCCAAGTTTCAACACCAACAAGCAATCACTTTCCTTCCAAGCTTCTTCCTGCAGTATCCACCCCAAACTGTGGACTAGCTTTGCTGATTACCACAAGCAGTTGTCACCACTGCTGTTAACTGCAAAAAGATTGAAATAGCACAGGTACTAACCTGATTCTGATTTACTCTGTTAAACTATGCTCATTTGTTCTCTAAAAAAACTCCAGCGAGGCGAAAAGAATTGTTACACAAAATACTTCTGAACTCTAGAAACTGAAACTCAAGGACCAATCATGTAGACCTTACTATATTTGAGAGCTTAGAAATTTCTAAAAGGAAAAAAGAAAGCCTATTCCTAAAGGTACAAACATAACTCTCTGCATGGGGGAGCTTTGAGAGTGACAGTAAGGGTGGAAAGGGGTTAGCATTCTCCTCATTCAGAAACTAGACCAAAAGACAATGAGTCCTTCCTCCCATAAGATCAGTGGAAGGTAAGGGGTTAATGAAAGATTACTGCCAGTCCTGATATCAGTTAACATTCATTGGGTGTTTATTGAAGGAGCAAACAATGAACATCATCACCTCATCACCTAAAGCATTCTTGCTTTAGAGGCTTGAAATAACATAAGAGATACCATATTTTATTAACAACTCAGCCGACTGTGGGACTTTTGGTTCTTTCACAATGTTTAAGTTAAAATGATCTCCCTGGAGCTTCCTTGGTGGTCCAGTGGTTAAGAATCCACCTTCCAGTGCAAGGGACATGAGTTTGATCCCTTGTTCAAGAACTAAGATCCCACATGCTGTGGGGCAACTAAGTCTGTGCACCACAACTGTTAAAGCCCACACACCCTAGAGCCCGTGCTCCACCAGAGAAGCCATCACTGTGATGCAGTGCAAAAGCCTCTGCACTGCAACTAGAGAATAAACCCCTACTCACTGCAACTAGAGAAAGCCCAAGTGTACCAACAAAGAGCCCATATGCTGCATTGAGGACCCAGTGCAGCCAAAATAAATACTATGATGACATCACTTACTTACTTAATTCACCTCATCCTCAATTTGAAAAATGACCCCCCCCAAAAAAAAGTTAGGACTTTTTACTGTGATTTAAAATATATAGACGGTGGAAATAAGCTAGAAATCAATCCCCATTTTTATCTAAAGAATATAGTTATCTCTACCACTCTGCCTCTACAAGGAAGTTGTTTTACTAAATGCAAAGGATGGAAATAGAAAGATTGTTCAATACCCTAAGACCATCTGAACACCACCCAATGGGATTATTATTTGGGGGGAAGCTTCACAAATATGAGTTTATTGTTGAACCTTGTTTCCATGATTGCAAGCAGTTGCTTATGTTTTGAATGGCCATGTATGCCTCTAACTTTCTAGTTCTTCTTTTAAATATAGAACAGCTGCTGGCCTACTCATATGTTACACATAAGAAGCCCACAAGGGACAAAGCCTTCCATTAATATGTTGAATTATTTTTAACACATTTGTATTTCTATCCTGACTCATCATCTCAGAGAGAGGGCAAGTTTCCATCTTCCCAGCTGGGGGGAGCACCTGCAAAATACAAATGCAAACTGTGACACATCTGGTACCAAAAAACCAATCTTGTTTCATCTGGCCAGCAGACTAAAATATCAGGATTGTTGAACAGAAACAAGGCAAAAAGTTAACTGCCATTTATATGTAGTCAACACAGATGTCTATTTAAGCTGTTTATATTATAAACACATGTGTATGTTAACAGAGCACAGACTCCTTTAATAAGCCAGAGTTGGATTATAAACGCAAGAGAATTTTAAAGCCCTGAATGCAATAATTTGGTTCTTTTTTATCTTCCCACAGAAACTAAATTAATTTCATCAGAATCTCAGCATTTTTTTAAACAGACACATTTAACACAAATAAGTAATTTTGTTGAATACCAAATTATTTATTTCCTTTAAAAACTGTATTCCATGTTTTTTATTTTAGTGTTTATATTATGTTTCTTAAAGTGACTTAAACCAGGTGTCTTGGTTTCTGTGCCCCAGAAGAAGACCCTATCACAGAACTGAGTGTGGGAAGTTTGACAGGTTAACTTAGGAAGCACAGGTGAGAAACTGGGAAAGTGAGTCAGGGAAGGGAGAGATGCTAATAACTGAGTGAGTAAATGAGTGGGTCTCTTCTGCGAGCAAATAGTACTTAGTTTCTCTGGGGATCCTCTGAGATACAGTGTGGAACTCTCCTCAAAAGCCTCCCACCAGAAGCTGGCTAGACAGACTCCCATCCCTGTGGGAGGGTTGCCCCCAGGGCACTAATTCCACACACACCCAGTTACAACTACCTGTAGTGGGGTGAGCTTTCTGGCACTGGAGAAAGCCCTCAGGCAGAGGAGAAGAGAGACTAAGGCTTAATACGGGATGTTGTCAGGGAGCTAGAAACTTCTACTTCAAACCTCAGTAAGCTCTTGCTGCTGAAGGACTGTCTGCCAGGCAGCAATACCCACACTGCTTGGATTCTGACCACAGAAGCACATGGCCTGATGGTTTCATACCACATAAGCCTTTCCCGAACCTTTTTCTGTTGGGTCTTCATCTTTTTTCCCCCTCTCTTCCTTTCTCTGGCAAAAACTCAAGTTTTCTTCTCCTCTGTGTATCACTCATTTAGCAAATCAGGCCCCAAACATGTTCATTCGATGCAAAGACATGCAAGATATTATGTACAGTGGTATTATACACTTAACACCATGAGCCTGATTGCAGAGTACAAGTCCAACTATAGAGTTTTAGATAAAATTAGTTGCCATTCAAAGATGAATTTTCATGGAAGCTAGTAAAGCTAAAGCTTCTAGGCCTTTCCCTTGCACCATCCTTTCCAAGGCTCTGAGGCTAGAATGTGTCCATGTTATCATATTATTTTTGTAAAATTTTAAAAGTAATACATTTTAGCCAAATGGGTTAGGACTGATCATTCCTCTTAGGTGCCACCTTTCACACTTCTTGTGTTAGGTAGCACTGGGATGGTCATAAGGATTTTGGGGAATCCAGCTCAGGAAATTGAGTTAGGAAAGTACAGTTAACGTCACCGTAGAGAAATATACCTATATAGTTCACAATCGCTTCTATGTATGTTTAAGTCCAGTTCTTGTCTGGCATAGGAATATCTTCTAAAAATATTCCTACCACCCACCCTCCATGTTGATTTTACCTAACAGCATGCACAGAGATTCAAGGCTAGGGGTCTTATCACAGGTTAATGTGTCCTATGAGAGTCGAACGCAACTGAGCAACCAACACTTTCACACAGTATCCAGCACCAGAGTAAGTAGTAGAAGAAAAACAAGTTTTGAAAGAGCCAGAAGCTAATCTATGAAAAATTAGCCCAATCATCAGAGATGTAAAATGAAAACCAAAAGATTTGGTTTTTATGCGATACCTTTTCAGGAATATATTTAATTATGTAACATGTTGTTGTTCAGTTTCCCAGTCATGTCCAACTCTTCCCAACCCCATGAAGTGCAGCATGCCAGGCCTCTCTGTCCCTCACCATCTCCCCAAGTTTGCCCAAGTTCATATCCATTGCATTGGTGATGCCATCCAGCCATCTCATCCTCTGACACCCTCTTCTCCTTCTGCCCTCAATCTTTCCCAGCCTCAGGGACTTTTCCAGTGAGTCAGCTGTTCATATCAGATGACCAAAATACTGGAGTTTCAGTTTCAGTTTCAGCATCAGTCCTTCCAACCAGGATTCAGGGTTGATTTCCCTTAAGATTGACTGGTTTGATCTTCTTGCTGTCTAAGGGACTTTCAAGAGTCTTCTCCAGCACCACAGTTTGAAGGAGTCAGTTCTTCGGTGCTTTGCCTTCTTTACCGTTAAGCTCTCACAACCATACGCGACCACTGGTAAGGCCGTAGCCTTGACTATATGGACCTTTGTTGTTAGCGTAATGTCTCTGTTTTTCAACACATTGTCTAGGTTTGTCATAGCCTTCCTGCCAAGAAACAAACATCTGATTTCATGGCTCTAGTCACCATCCACAGTGATTTTAGAGCCCAAGAAGAGAAAATCTGTAACTACTTGCGCCTTTTCCCTTCTATTTGCCATGAAGTAATGGGGCTGGATGCCATGATCTTAGTTTTTTTAATATTTAGTCTTAAGCCGGCTCTTTCACTCTCCTCCTTCACCCTTATCAAGATGCTCTTTAGTTCCTCTTCACTTTCTGCCATTAGAGTGGTATCATCTGCATATCTGAGGTTGTTGATGTTTCTCCCGCCTATCTTGATTCCAGCTTGTAACTCATCCAGCCTGGCATTTCTCATGATGTGTTCAGCATATAGATTAAAAACAGGGTGACAGCAGACAACCCTATCATACTCCTTTCTCAATCTTGAACCAATCAGTTGTTTAATATAGGGTTTTAACTATTGCTTCTTGACCCACATACAAACTTTCTCAGGAGACAGGTAAGATGGTCTGGTATCCCCATCTCTTTAAGAGCTTTCCATTTATTATGATCCAAACAGTCAAAGGCTTTGATGTAGTCGATGAAACAGAGGTAGATGTTTTTATGGAATTCCCTAGCTCTCTCTATCATCCAGCAAATGTTGGTGATTTGATCTCTGGTTCCTCTTCCTTTTCTAAATCAAGCTTGGACATCTGGAAATTCTTAGTTCACATAATGCTGAAGTCTTAGCATGCAAGATTTTAAGCATGACCTTACTAGCATAGGAGATGAGTGCAATTGTCCAATGATTAGCATATTCTTTAGTACTATGCTTCTTGGGAATTGGGATGAGGATTGACCTTTTCCAATCCTGTAGTCAGGTCTTCCAGATTTGCTGACAAATTGAATGCAACACTTTGATGGCATCATCCTTTAGGGTTTTGAATACACTGTTCTTCAATGAACCGTGTATGTAGCATATGCAATTATAAATGCACCATATCATGAAAATATTTTTCATATATTTCTATAAGAACTCACTAGAAATTATTCTGACAATGAGAATTGAATTATAATCCCCCCAAACCTATACTCCCCCCCCACACTGTAATTCACTGAAATGAAGAAATAAATTTCAAGTAGAAATAATGAATAGACACTTACATTGATCAAATTAATAAAAAGGAATGAGTCAGATGAACATGCTGGGATGGAATTTAAGGGTCCTGCTACTTTGATATGGAACACTAACATCAGTAAAGAAAACATAAAATTGATCATTTTACCACCACAACAAGGTCATTGACAACTCATTAGTAAGTGAATGTGGCCATTTCAAAGGGTGTTTAACATTAGTTCTTCCACAAGAAAACTAGGAGTGATTTACAGTTGTATATATCTTATATAATAAAGGCTTGCTAGAGGTTTCCAAATTTGACAACAATTTCAAAAATTTGTATGACATTGACAAGATGGCTCCTGAAACCAAAGAAATCTTTTTGTAAACTGTCAATTTAAAATTGTTCTCAACCATTCTAGAAGAAAGATTGGGTTATCTTTCTATTCTCTCTATAAGAAAGGACCTACCTGTAGAGCACAGGGAATTCTACTCGGTAGCCTGTAATAACCTAAACTGGAAAGAAATTTTAAAAAGAATAAATACAAGTATATTTATAACTGAGTCACTTTGCTGCACACCTAAAACTAACACAACACTGTTAATCAATATATAATAATAACTCCAATATAAAATAATAATATATATATAATAATAACTCCAATATAAAATAAAAATTTCAAGAAAAAGAAATGAAGTTACAAAGTTGTGGCCATAGGCAATCAAAAGGTACGTATCCAAAATGCAGGAGGAAAAGTATTACCAAGGAGTTTCTGGTAGCTAATTAATAAAAAATATTATTTCCCTAGACTTTGTGATGTTTACTGTCAGCTTTTAAATCTCGTGATTTGTTTTGTTATTTTAAATAAGAATTCCCTTTTGTGTCTAATTTTGTATTTATAATTTGTATTCTTTCCCTTAACGTGAGCCTCTAAATAAGTAGGCTTTGCTCAAAGCCTGGATTCATCCCTCATCACATGAAGTAGTCCTGCACCTAGCAATTATGGGGCTTTTGTGAAAATAGAAAAGAGCATTTAATCTGAGCTTTAGAATATTTGCATAAGCAGGGAAAAAAGGTATAGGAAATAACCCTTTATTTCAAATTTAGCAGCACAATGCATAGGCATCAATTAATCTTGTTAATAGCAATTGTGTATTTAAAGTTGCTAATTTCTGATTCAAGCTCAAAAGTTGAAAGTCTCTTTCAACCTCTGGCCTCTGTTATGTGTGTTCTTACAGTGATTAAACGTGCTGTTCCTCCACTTCGTCTCTTACCGGTGATTATCTGCTTTTACTTCCTCCTAAGATCTGTTGATTAGCCATTAATAAGAGTTTTCCTTGTGGCTCAGCTGGTAAAGAATCCACCTGCAATGCAGGAGACCTCGGTTCGATCCCTGGGTTGGGAAGATCCCCTGGAAAAGGGAAAGGCTACCCACTCCAGTATTCTGGCCTGGAGAATTCCATGGACTGTAAAGTCTATGGGGTCGCAAAGAGTTGAACATGACTGAGCAACTTTCACTTCAACTTTCACAAAGACCTCAAAGAGATAAACTTCCAAGCCCCTAGTTATATCCCAGCTCCAGGCCTTATATAATAATTCCAGTGTAATTCACTTCAGTAAACTTTCACTGGACATCCACTATACACAGGGCACTGTGCTAAGTACTAAGGGAGCAAAGGTAAATATGACATAGTCCTTGGCCTCAAAGAACTTACAACATGATTAGAAAATTAAACACAATAATATTAGTTCAATTTTTTAAAAATAGTCACTATTTATTGAGCTTTCAGTCCATTACCTCATTCCTCATATTCATCCAATGAAGAAGGAGTACCATTTTAAACAATGAAGTTTAGTTCCATTTTACTGATGAAGAAGCAGATTTAATGACTTGTTTAGGGCCAGATGTCAAGCAGGAGCAGGACCAAGACTGGAAACAAGACCTATCTTTCTCTAGAGCCTTAATATGATCTACTGGGAACAAAACTGAGAGCATTTAACTCTGACTGGGCGACATCAGAGAAAGCAGAGCTGGTCTGAAAGGTGGAATGAGTTTGTCCCAGTAAAGAAAGGTTATTCCTGCAGAGGGGAATTTACACACAAAGGCAAGGAAGTAAAACACAACAAGGGACATGTCAAGAAACCTCATAAGCCTTGTACCTCCTAAGTTAACCAAGATCCTGACTCCTAATACTGAATAATGTGGTGACAAATCTCACTCCATCCACCAGTTTTTTCATTTTCCCAACCTTTCTTTACATCTCTCCTTATTTTAATCTTTCCACAAGCATGGATACAAAGGCTTTTTAAATACTCTTCCTATTTTTTAGTAAATTTACTAAGTGAAGGAAACAAATAATCAAATAATCCCACAAACAAATGTAAAATTGCAACTATGACAGATTCTACCAAAAAGGCAGGTGATGCTCCAAGAGTCTATAATGGGGGAAATCAAATGACCTACCCAGGCATCCCTTGAAAAATGTTTCTAGAGCTGAGCTATCGGAAATGAGAAGGAGATAACCGAATAAAAAGGGAGGGAAGGGTGTTCAGAAAAGGACCTACATACACAAGGGCCCTGGGGAGGGAAGAAGTATTTTGTGGTACAGAGTCCAAGGGACTGGAATACCAGTGTAGGTGAAGCTGAAAGCATAAGAGGATAGGAGATAAAGCTAGACAGGGTACCACTGAAGAATTTGTGCCTTTATTCTTAGGGCAATGGAAAGCTACTTAAATATTTTAAGCAGGTAAGTAATGTCATCATATTTGCACTTTGGAAAAACTCCCTTTGATCTTCAGTTAAACTGGAAAGGAGTCAGAATGGATTTTTTTACACACTACCATGGGCTTGCTCCTTGGAAGTAAAGCTATAACAAACTGAGACAGCATATTAAAAAGCAGAGACATCACTTTACTAACAAAGGTCCGCATAGTCGAAGCCATGGTTTTTCCAGCAGTCATGTGAGAGTTGGACCATAAAAAAGTTTGAGCGCCAAAGAGCTGATGCTTTTAAACTGTGGTCCTGGAGAAGACTCTTGAGAGTCCCATGGACTGCAAGGAGATCAAACTAGTCAATCCTACAGGAAATCAACCCTGAATATTCATTGGAAGGACTGATGCTGAAGTGGAAGCTCCAATACTTTGGCCACCTGATGGGAAGAGCTGACTCATTGGAAAAGACCCAGAGGCTGGGAAAGATTGAGGGCATGAGGAGAAGGGGGCGACAGAGGATGAGATGGTTGGATGGTATCACCGATTCAATGGACATGAGTTTGAGCAAACTCAAGGAGATAGTGAAGGGCAGCAAAGCCTGCTGTGCTGCAGGGCATGCATGGGGTGGCAAAGAGTCAGACACAACTGAGTGACTGAACAACAACAACGATGTGAAAAATAGATAGCTAGTGGGAACTTGCTGCATAGTACAAGGAGCTCAGCTTGGTGCTCTGTGACAACCTAGATGGGTGGGAAGGGGTGGGAGATGGGAGGGAGGCCTACAAGGGAGGGTAGATATATACACACACATATATATATGTATATATATATATACACATACAGCTGATACCCTTCATTGTACAGCAGAAAGTAACAACATTATGAAGCAATTATACTCAAACTTTTTAAAAAAAGAACTAAAAAAAAAAAAAAGAAGAAGAAGAAGACTATACAAGCAGCCCAGAAAAAAATGATGTGCTAACATTTATCATGGACAAAATAATTGGTGGAGAGCATGAAGAGAAATGAACAGATTGTACATGGGAGACAAAATAAAGGACTTAATGATAGGTTGGATGTGGAGACTAAGGGAGAAGGACTTGTTGGAAATAAGCCTAGGTTTCTGGTAGCCCAATAGGCAGATAATTGTTTCTAAGAAGGGTTTCAGGAATCAAGCTTCTTCCATTTGGGGGCTCTACTGCCTGCAACTGATGGCTTCCAAGGTCCCAGTGGTTATCTACATCAAGAGGTAGATCAATAGCAGATTGAAAATGCGAACTTTTTATGGAGCAGGACTGGAAATGGCTTACATCACTCTGCTATATTCCTTTGGCCACACTTGTGAGGAAAGTTGGGAAATAGTCTATCTAGCTATGCATACAGAAAGAAGAGCAAAGGGGTTTTGTCACTAGCTAGCAGTCTCTGCCTCAGTGCAGAAGCTAGAAAATGAGTACAGTTGACCATTGAACAAATAGATTAGGGGTACGAGCCCTTTGACCAGTCAAAAACCCATTTGACCCTCCTTCTACTCTGGTTTGGGTGGACTCCAGGAGTTGGTGATGGACAGGGAGGCCTGGCATGCTGAAGTTCATGGGGTCGCAAAGAGTCAGACATGACTGAGCAACTGAACTGAACTGAACTGATACTCTGTATCTGAGGTTCCACATCCATGGATTCAAGCAACTGTGAACTGTGTAGTACTGTTTAATTCACTACCAAAAAATGTGCATATAAAAGGACCCATTAAGTAAAAACTCTTATTGTTCAAAGGCCAACTATATATTCTTTAAGGCAATGGAAGTGTTCCATTGGGGCAGAGTACAGTTTTCTAACTCCTGGAATCTTTTTCAGTTTCATTTGTTTTTCTCTATATCCCTTATCTTTACCATACTGTTTGTGTTCAAGAATAAGTAGGAACATTACTTAATTCTACATCCATATGTATTCATTTTTAATGAAAGCAAATCACCTTTTCAATACCTATCCATTCCGTGGATATTTAAGGGTCTACAATTGTCTCAGTCTAGTCGTTTACTTCTTATCCAGGGAAGGCAAAAAGAAAGAAAACTATTCTTTTACTGTTAAAAAAAAAAGGTTATCAGTACTTTAAATTTATAAGGAAAACGTTTATGTGCAAATATGATTACTTTGGGCTTCCCTCATGGCTCAAACAGTAAAGAATCTGCCTACAATGCAGGAGACCTAAGTTCCATCCCTGGATCAGGAAGATTCGCTGGAGAAGGGAATGGCCACCCACTCCAGTATTCTTGACTGGAGAATTCCATAGATAGAGGAGTCTGATGGGCTTGAGTCCATGAGGTCAAAGAGTCAGACATGACTGAGCGACAAACACACACACATGATTACTTTAATGTTATTTTTAGTAACCAAACAAATGAAAACAATTTAAACAGTACAATAATGGGGGCATTTAAATTATGGCACACCTATACAATGGAATATTATGCACTGATTAAAATGTTTAGTGAAAGATTTTTATGGAGTGGAGAATATTTGTGACATAGTATTAAGTGGGCAATGCATAAAGGACTATCTCAATTACATAAATATATGTATGGAGAGAAGAAGTACATCAAATATTAATTACAGTTATTTCTGAGATAGGCTCTAAAGAACATTGTAGTCTCCTCTCTGTGGTTCCTTATATCTGTAATTTATTTTTTATAATTATATTCATATCAAATTAAAAGTTTTCTTTTTAAAAATTAAAGCAAATTCAAAGAAGCCACAGAAAATTTGAAAATATGATAGGTAATCACAGATGGAAAACTCAGCAGTGGCCACAGAACTGGAAAAAGTCAGTTTTCATTCCAATCCCAAAGAAAGGCAATGCCAAAGAATGCTCAAACTACTGCACAATTGCACTCATCTCACACGCTAATAAAGTAATGCTCAAAATTCTCCAAGCCAGGCTTCAGCAATACATGAACCATGAACTTCCAGATGTTCAAGCTGGTTTTAGAAAAGGCAGAGGAACCAGAGATCAAATTGCCAACATACGCTGGATCATTGAAAAAGCAAGAGAGTTCCAGAAAAACATCTATTTCTGCTTTATTGACTATGCCAAAGCCTTTGACTGTGTGGATCACAATAAACTGTGGAAAATTCTGAAAGAGATGGGAGTACCAGACCACCTGACCTGCCTCTTGAGAAACCTGTATGCAGGTCAGGAAGCAACAGTTAGAACTGGACATGGAACAACAGACTAGTTCCAAATAGGAAAAGGAGTACGTCAAGGCTGTATACTGTCACCCTGCTTATTTAACTTATATACAGAGTACATCATGAGAAACGCTGGGCTGGATGAAGCACAAGCTGGAATCCAGATTGCTGGGAGAAATATCAATAACCTCAGATATGCAGATGACACCACCCTTATGGCAGAAAGTGAAGAAGAACTAAAGAGCCTCTTGATGAAAGTGAAAGAGGAGAGTGAAAAAGTTGGCTTAAAGCTCAAAATTCAAAAAACAAAGATTATGGTATCTGGTCCCATCATCTCATGGCAAATAGATGGGGAAGCAGTGGGAACAGTGGCTGACTTTATTTTGGGGGGCTCCAAAACCACTGCAGATGGTGATTGCAGACATGAAATTAAAAGACCCTTACTCCTTGGAAGGAAAGTTATGACCAACCTAGACAGCATATTAAAAAGCAGAGACATTACTTTGCCAACAAAGGTCCATCTAGTCAAGGTTATGGTTTTTCCAGTAGTCATGTATGGATGTGAGAGTTGGACTATAAAGAAAGCTGAGTGCCAAAGAATTGATGCTTTTGAACTGTGGTGTTGGAGAAGACTCTTGAGAGTCTCTTGGACTGCAAGGAGATCCAACGAGTCCATCCTAAAGGAAATCAATCCAGAATATTCATTGGAAGGACTGATGCTGAAGTTGAAACTCCAATACTCTGGCCACCTGATGTGAAGAACCGACTCATTAGAAAAGACTCTGATGCTGGGAAAGATTGAAGGCGGGAGGAGAAGGGGACAACAGAGGATGAGATGGTTGGATGGCATCACTGACTCGATGGACATGAGTTTGTGTAGGCTCTGGGAGTTGGTGATGGACAGGGAAACCTGGCGTGCTGCAGTCCATGGGGTCGCAAAGAGTCAGACACAACTGAGAGACTGAACTGACTGAACTGATAACATCTTGGTGACCTACATGCTTCAAACATTACTTTCACCACCAGACACATCCACAACTGAGCATCACTGTGGATGTGTCAGGTCCATCAGTGCTGGTAAGGCAAAGCCAAAAGGCAGTCCTGAGGCCAGAAAATCAGACCTCAGTAGATGTTTGGCATAACAAAGCCAAACCTCCTAGTAAAAGAGAATTTGGGGAAAGGCTGGACTTTGGCTACACAAAAGCAAAGCAAGAGGTCCAGGCTTTGAACAAGTTGATATAAAAGGCAAAGTTGCAGGAGCAGTTTGGATTTAAAAGTGTTAAGTGAGGGTCAGGAGCAAGGATTCAGGTGCCAGGAGTTCACATTAATCTCCTAGGATGGAATTTCATGCCTCAGGTGAAAATCTAAGGCATGCCTGCAAACATCTTAACAAACAAACATCATAGGTTAGTGTTACCAAATTGATGTTACCTTTTTCCAAGAAAGTTACTTTTTAATGCCTCGATATTTCAATAGTAATGATGATAACATTTCCTGAGCACCTTATTGTATACTTTTGACTGTGGCCTTACTGCACTAAATGCTTTATATGCTTGCAGATATTATCTCATTTTATGACATGAGCATTGCTATCCCATTTGAAAGATGAAGAGACTGAGTCTTGGAGAGGGAAACTGTCCAAGTCACAAAGGTAGAAAGTGGTGGTACCAGGTCTGCAACCCAAGTCAGTCTGACACCAATGCTCACAGGCCTAACCACTTCATTACAGGTCAGTGGTTAGTTCCCTGTGGCCATGGATATTTTCTGTGCTTCTTTTTTTAAACATATCAGTAAACCAAAAATCCTATCTACCGGGGATGAGGCTAATAGAAACCATAGGTGAGTAAAGAACATTAAGATCTTCAGTGTCTGTTAAAAGAGTATTACTATTAAATATATATATATGTGTGTGTGTATATATATATATGAGAGTTAATTCGGAAAATAAGGAAGTCTCCTCAGCATTCCTAACATTACATCATAAGCTCTGAAGTTGACTCTTCTTTATCTCTAGCCAAGGTAAATAAGGAAGAAATGAAAAGTTTATACTAGAGATGGCTAAGAAACCATGAAAACTAGCCCAGATTCAGTAAGGATCTAAATGGAATAAGTAAGGTATTAAGCAATTAAGATTTCTGTTTGAAAACACAATGTACAGCTCTTATGTAATTCTTCTTTGGATCACTGAATTGTACCTTCTTTAGACCAAACATCCAAAGAACAGTAAAATATGAATATAAAAAAGCCTTCACAGTACAGCAAACATTTCTGTGGACTGAAGCATAAAATCAATTGGGCAAAGCTGAACAATGAATAAAAGAGTAAATACGCTCTTCTTTGCTTCTCAGAGATTTATGTAGCGCTGTTGAATATCAGTTGCAACTTAATAACATGCTTAGTGTTTTCATTTTTTTTAATGTGTCAAGATTTGACATGTTTTCTTCTGTTAAGTGAAAGTTCATGCAATTAGCTGTGCAGAAAGCTACAAACATGGGCAGGCCACTTTACCTTAGCAGAGGTAATTGTTTGCAAATCATCAGAGTGTATACACTCCAAGTGTTGGTCAAATCTAGCAGACCATTCCAAAAATAACCATGGGCTTCAGTAAGTATCATTTACTTCCTCCTGTTCAAAAAAAAAGAAAGAAAGCTTAACCCTTTAGCAGCAATTCTCATCCTTTTCCCAAGAGATGCTTTAAATACTCTGGGATGAAACTGAAGTAAAATGAAGTCAAGTAAAGTGAAGTGAAGTGAAAGTCGCTCAGTAGTGTCTGACTCTTTGCGACCCCACGGACTGTAGCCTGCCAGGCTCCTCTGGTGGGAATTCTCTAGGCAAGAATGGAATTCTCTCCATGGAACTCTCCAGGCAAGAATACCGGAGTGGCTTGCAATTTCCTTCTCCAGGGGATCTTCCCAACCCAGGGATTGAACCTGGGTCTCCTGCATTGCAGGCAGACTCTTTACCATCTGAACTACCAGGGAAGCCCATGATCACCTTGGAGGAGGGTCAAAATCAAGCATCTACTCAACAACAGCAAAGAAATTTTGGATTTGTTTTGTTTTTTTAATGATTTGAGTGCCAATCTGAAGATTTCATTTTGAATTCACTGCACTGATATCGATACACTTTATATTCTATGAGTGTGCTTAAAGGAGGGTGGGTTAAGTTTTGATGTCAAATAAACTGAACTAGAGGATAAATAAAAAACAACAAATGCAAAATTATGTAACACAAAGTTTTTCAGCTCTGCCAGATGCTTCTGGTATCTGGCAGAAGGTATCCCAGCAAGTCAAATGCATGCCCTGTTATCTTCACAATAGCTTCAATAATGAGCTATTTGGTGTGGAAGCAAGCTTGGGCCCTGGCTCTTGACAGTTTTATAGCCCTTGGTCGAAGTTTTCAACAGCATTTGGGCAGGCGTGACTAGGCAGCTAGATTACACATACTGACTTTCCACTTGCAGATACACAGTATTTACTTTACAGGGTGAGCCAGTAAATCAGCTGACCAATTAGGCCACAGATTCTTTGTGCCTCATGAAAGCTAAGCAAAGAATGAATATAAAAATCTCAGAAACGCATGCAGACTGGACTTTCCTTTAACGTGTCTTCATATCATCTCCATGAAAAAGAATGTCAATGACCAATAATCTTCAGAACCACTTCAGTGTAAAAAACAGAGTGTCTCTCAAGTGAAGAACTCTAGCTCTTTGGGTTTATGGAGACCCACATTCAGACAGTAGATAGGATCAAACTTCAGAAAAGAAGGCAATTTTATAAGAAATCTCCAGAACTCCTCTAAACCCCACTGCTATTTGGCCTGTCATTCAAGTACCTCCACAATCAATTTTCCAACTTTTTTACCAATATTTCTATCAATCAATTCTCTCTTCTAGCCAAATTGATCTTCCCATGGTCCCCTGAACATGTGATATGCACTGCTACCTTGCTGCCCCATCCTGAACCATTGAACACCACTTAAAACATCATCATCCTTGCCCAGCTACCTGTAGGTCACTTCTACTTGAGTGGCTGCCATACTGCAAATTCAACAAATCTAGTCTACCATCAAGACTATATTCTTATTGAACTTCCATCACCAACACCAGCATTCTTACATATCAATGAGGCTCAAAACCTTGGACTCACTTTTGAGTCTCCTTCTTCTTCCATATATCCCATATTTACTCTTCCAAGAGCCCCACAGCCTGTGGATTCTAGCATTGTTATATTTATTGCAAATAACCACCTGCCTTTTTCAATTCCACTGCCAACACCCTTGTTCAGGCCTATTTGCTCACCTGGGCCATTTAAAAACTTTCCCATTGTCCTCCCTGTCTCCAGCTTCTCTACCTTTAATCTAATCTAGTTACCTCAGCCAAATTAATCTTCCTAATCTCAGCTCCAGGTCACATCACTTCTCTGTTAAATACCTTCAATGGTAGCTCATGGCCTAATAAAGTTTAATTTAGGAGTTGACCCCGAGAGCATTCCCCAATAAACTTTCTAAACTGAAATCTTTATCTCAGAATTTATGTTCAGGGAACCCAACCTAAGATACCCCGAAGTGAAAGAGTGAAGTCGCTCAGTTGTGTCTGACTCTTTGTGACCCTGTGGACTGTAGCCTACCAGGCTCCTCCATCCATGGGGCTCTCTAGGCAAGAATACTGGAGTGGGTTACCATTTCCTTCTCCAGGGGATCTTCCCGACCCAGGGATCTAACCCAGGTCTCCCGCATTGGAGGCAGACGCTTTAACCTCTGAGCCACCAGGGAAGCCCTCAAACACCTTTCATATCTTTCACTTCTGTCCTTCATATAATGCCTACATTCCAGTCAAACCAGGGCATCTGCCATCCTTAAAGACATCCCATGCATTATCACTAACCAATTCATTCACAAAGTATCTACTGAATATCTAAAATATTCCATGCTCTAGAAGAGGTTTTGACAAATCTAAATGGACACAGACAAGTGAACAGGCCATAAGAATTCAGTATGAACACCAATTTTCCAGCTGAGACCAGAGGAAGAGCAAGGGAGAAGAGTGTGCTATCTCAGGAACAGTGTGCACAAATTTCAGGACTGGGACTTTGTTCTCCACTGGGAGAACTCGTGGGAGAGAACTTTGGGAGAACTCATCTGGGGAGCCCACAGACTGCAAGAGCACTTCAAAATGGCTGAAGATTAGGGCGCTTAAGGGGTGGTAGCAAGACATGAGGCAGGAAAGGCCGGCAGGACCAGAACAAGAAAGAACAGTAGCCTTATTTGGGGATCTTGACACTGTCCTTAGGGCAGAAGAGAGCTATTAGAGAGTTTTAAAGTAAGAAAAAAATGACCACATTTGTGCTTTAGAAAGATTTCTCTGCCTACATTGTAAAGGAAAAATTAGCTGGAAGAAATATTGAAGGCAGGTGGTTACTGTAGTCATTCAAGTAGAAGATAATGGAGAGCTGGCCCAAGGAGGTAACGGTGGAGACCAACAGACATAGAAAAATTCAGGAGATATTGAGAAACTAATATAAAAGGCATGATGATTTATCATATGGAGGGTATTAGGGAAGGAGGAGTCAAAGATTAAATCATGTTTCAGACTTAAATAACTAGATGTATATTATTCACTGAAAAAGGAAACACTAAGGAAGATACATAACTAGGGAGAAAAATAAGGAGTTCAGTTTTGGCCATGCTAGATTTAAGGTACTTAAGTAACAGTTGGATATGTGGGTGTGTACAAAAGACAGTTAGCTATATAGGTCTGAGTTGAGAACGCAGTCTGTCTAGAGGCACAGGTGAGGCATCATCAGCCTACATTTGGTCATAGAACCTGGGGGTGAGACTGAAAAGAGCTGTCAGAAAAGCAGAGAGAAACTCAGCGGAGTGTGGTGTCATGAAACCAAGAGAATATTTCAAGATAAAGCCAAGGGTCAACAGTATCAAATAGGCCAAATAAAGTCAGGAACAAAAAGATTGTCCCCTGACTATAAACACCTCTGTACCTTTGCTCAAACTGTTCTACAACTAGAAACCATATTTATTTCAAGGATAGTCGCAAATTGCCTCACATTTGCGTGGTGATTTACTGAACATCATCACACGTTACCTCATTTACTGACTAAGATTTCGAGGGTTAAAACCACCTCTTATGTATCTTGGCATCCCTCTAAGCTCATTAAAATGTGAATGCAGTAGGTTCAGAAAAGGAATCAAATTTGCAGTGAAAGCTCCAAGAAAAGAGGAGAATCTATGGATGGGAAGAGCTGGTCCACAGGCCAGAACTATTGCTTGTCCCTGTCAGCAAGACGGCACAGCTAAGACAAGTCTGTGTCCACACAGACAAGTCATGAAGCATTGCCCTTGATTGTTTAGAAAAATATATAGTCATTAATCCTTATATGCAAACTTACTGAATGAAATGATGGTGACAAGCTCATCCTGCCTTTTCACCATGACAATAACCTCATGGACCAGGTTAGTGAAAGATCTGGAGCAAAATATGCACAACCTCCAGAACCTGACTGACCTCACTCACCCCAAAAGGGAGGCCATGTGTAGACAAGGATAGGGAGGCATTTGTCTTTGTCAAACAGAATTTGACTGTTCTTTTTCCTGGAGGGCAAATATCTACAAAGGAAAACCTATTTGAATAGGTGCAACTGCCAGCTTCACTTACCCCTTCCTTCATAGTTAATGAGCCTATTTTGTTTTATAGGTGCTTCAAAAGAGCTGACAGAGAGGAGACAGCTCTGAATGGAAAACACGAAGCAACTTGCTGAGCTCTCATTGTGAGGTCAACTGCCTGCCTTCTCGTGCCCTCGCAGACCTACATTTAAATGATTCCCTTTTCAAACACAGAGCAAAACCCAAAGGAGAAAAGAATTCTCACGTTTCAGGTGTCAACAAGGCAGCTTGAGGGAGATGCAGCCACCAACACAGTAACAGTTAAAGCAATAGTGATGTGGTACATGTTTTTAAGACATTCAGCCTAAACCTCCAAAACTTGCGGCTCAGCAAGTTGCCCTCCCCCATCCCTGCCTACGCAACATTCCTCTTAAGTTCTCAAGAGGCCCTGGCATTTAGAACACTGGCAAATATTTACTCAATACCCAGAAAAGTACTTTAAAAAACAGTGGGTCCTTGATAGTGGTAACATTCTACACTGGTAACAAATAACCCTTTACGCAGTACCTTTTTATAAATGGAGAAGACAAGAGTAGTGAAGATGAAAGTTAAAGGTAAAAATTCCCAGCAGTATCTGTCTGGAATATGTTGCCTAAAGAAAGTTCAGTTCAGTAAGACGTTAGTCAATGCCTGTTAGTATTCAGCACCACAGGAGTTTGGGTGGTCCCTTTTTTTCATCAAGTCATGTTGTCATTCAGCACTGCCTCTATATTAATATTGCACATAATATTGCAAACTTCACTTCTGAATGTCTTTACCCCTTATCCTGTGGTTTCCACTGACGTCCCTGAGTGGCTTAAAAATAGACGATCCACCCAGCCTACAGGTGTCCAAGCAGGCATGGCATCATTAACGTGGGACCAGCCATGTGAGGAGAGAATTTCAGACAGAAGAAAGAGTACTATGAATCTGAAGCTTAAGAAGGAAACTAAGGATTTAATCCAATGCCAGCATTTTACACGACTTGAAACATTTTTAAACAAGCCAAGACATGAGAGAAAGTATTTCACCAAGGTCACATAGTTACAAGTATCTTCTCAGAATTAGTTATTCTCTTGTGCTGCCACTGTTTTAATACCTGTAATACTAGATTCCTATCACAACATAGTGGCTTCCCTGGTGGCTCAGCGGTAAAGAATCTGCCTGCCAATGCAGGAGACACGGGTTCAATCCCAGGGACGGGAAGAGCCCCTAGAGAAGAAAATGGCAACCCACTGCAGTATTCTTGCCTGAGAAATCCCATGAGCAGAGGAGTCTGGTGGGCTCTAGTCCATTGGGTCGCAAAAGAGTTAGACACGACTTAGCAACTAGACAATAACCACATAATACTATGAGTAGCTACCTTTATAATCTTAATAACAACACAGAGCCAACAGGTGACTAACAGGCCTTCCGGAGTAACACGCATAGAGGGATTAAGAATAATTTAGGCAGAAAAGAATATTCTCCAAAGACAACTAAATGTTAAGTTGTAAAGAAGGTTATTTGTAATAGGCCAGAAATGTTTCACCTGTAGCTAGTAAAATAATAACAAAAACAGGTGGAATTTTTTAGGTATATTAACACATCTAATTCTGACAACAATCCTATGGAGCAAAATTATTATTACCCCCATTTTAGAAGTGAGGAAACCAGGGCTCAAAAAGGTTAAGTAATTTTCCCAATTGTTTACAGGTTCTATAGCTAATCAATGAGAAATCAAAGAGTTAGATCTAAGCTGTCAAGCTTCAGAGATTGTCCTCTTAACCATTATGCTGTACTGACTAGACTTAATATCATTCACTTCAGTCGCTCAGTCGTGTCCGACTCTTTGCAACCCCATGAACTGCAGCATGCCAGGCTTCCTTGTCCATCACCAACTCCCAGAGCTTGCTCAAACTCATGTCCATCGAGTATGTGATGCCATCTGACCACCTTATCCTCTGTTGTCCCCTTCTCCTCCTGCCTTCAGTCTTTCCCAACATCTGGGTCTTTTCCAAGGAGTCAGTTCTTCACATCAGGTGGCCAAAGTATTGCAGTTGCAGTTTCAGCATCAGTCCTTCCAATGAATATTCCGGACTGATTTCCTTTAGGATTGACTCGTTGGATCTCCTTGCAGTCCAAGAGACTCTCAAGAGTCTTCTCCAACACCACAGTTCAAAAGCATCAATTCTTCAGTGCTCAGCTTTCTTTATAGTCCAACTCTCACATCCATACATGAACACTGGGAAAACCATAGCTTTGACTAGACAGACCTTTGTCAGCAAAGTAATGTCTCTGCTTTTTAATATGCTATCTAGGTTAGTCACAGCTTTTCTTCCAAAGAGCAAGCATCTCTTAATTTCATGACTGCAGTCACCATCAGTCAGACTTAATATACACAACCATAAACAACATGCATAAGATTGATTTAATTTCTTAGTTTTATTCTATATACAAAATTTAAGATTTTTCTATTTTTATATAGATCTTGGAACTGTTGATCTAAGACAGTAGAATAATACAATATCCCACAGTTTTCAAGCTGTCCTCTCCACTGATGTGTTGCATTTCATTTCACTAGCTAATGTTTATAACTAAGTAATATAAGACTGCATTCAGTTTAAGAACTAAAGGTATGGACTTATTTTAAGATTTCTCAAGAATGCAGACTTTTTTCTCTAAAAGATTGCCTTTTTTTAAACTAGAGATTTAGCGCCTCTATCTTTTGGTCATCATTCCTAAGTTGTTCCAGTCCTCATAATTTATTAGTGGAAATTATGCTTGGTTTTGGAATAACCCATTGCAGATTGCAAATGGTATTACTTTTCACTAAGGGTAAATAAAAGATGCCAATTGTTACTACGTATTTTATCAATAAGAAATTAACTGTAACTACTAGTGAGCCCACTTTTTGAAACAAAAAGCCTTAATTTTTTTAATGGTCAAAACAGGAGATGGCTTCTCTGTCAAATACTTATCACATACATTTAAGCTGATCAGAATTCTCCAAAGTGTCAAATTATAAATCACTGTCAAAAAACAACAAATTAATTTTCAATTTACTAAATAATCTGAGTAATTACAATTCAATAGAATTTGTTGACTATAATGTGACTAGTCAGTACCAGTAACAAACAAGCATCCACGTTATTTATAGGCAGAAATAAAAGGGTTACTTATTGATTAAATGTGGAAGATCAACTTCTTTTTAGCTCTTCTTCTCTAAGTAGCCCATGGGTCTCAACAGTTCATTTTTTCTCATTTTTCATTTTCAAATAAGATAAAGTAAAAATCTGATTTCAAAAAAAAATTATAAATTAAGCATACCAACCATGGCATCTTACTTTAGTAAGATAAACATGATGAACAAGACAACATAATAGATGCTCATGAGCTGTACCTAAAAATTAAAAAAATAGGTCTAAAATAATTTTGCACCACTAGTTTAACTACATGTTTAATGGAGAAAGACACAATGTAGTAAATTTCACTAAATCATTATAATTCTTTGACCAAGTTTCTACACACACTTGTAGTATTTCTAATTTTTCTATTTTATTTTTACTTTCTATACTATTTTCATTGTGATTACTTCTTTTGGGGGTAAGTTTTGCAATGAAGCTTTTATCATTTATGAGATTTTTATATACGTCAAATGTTACTGATTATACCTTCAGTCATTCCAAATTTTCTTTTCAAGACCATTTTTTTCACACCAAGTAAAAATTTTACCATCTAAATTTTGTCAGTATTTTATTCTTCTGTAAAATTTTGTAAATAACACATTTTATAATGTGAAGTTTTAGTAACTGTCATTGTTATTTATTATTGATTCTTTACATACATAATATTCATTATGATTTTGATTAAAACATAACTGATTGTTTTGTTGGTTCATGATAATGAGCAATTTCTCTCAGATAATCCAGTATTGACCTAATTATTAACAGTCAGCCAGCTGTATGGTTTGTATACTTCTAATCACCTTTGTATTCCAAGAGCTAACTGTCTACATCCTACATCACTGACTGAATTATCTTGATCAATTTGTTTAACCTGATGACCTGGCTGTCTCTATTTTCTAATTTATAAAGTCAAAGTTATAATAGTGCATACCTTATAAATTGCTATGAGAAAATACATGCAAACCACCTACAACAGAGTCTGACACCTAGAAATCAATAAACACAGCTATCATACTTTTCACTTTTGTTATTAGTGTTAAGTAAAAAGCAGAAGGGTCAAAATGCTGTTGATATCAATGTCATGGAGTCAAAATGGTAAGATCAAACAGGAAAATCAAAACATGGGATCAAAATATTCTGTTTTATTTACACCTAGTACCTAACTCTCTTTGAAAGAAAGAAGAAACTTTCATTATTACATTCTCTATCATAATTTAGCAACCATTTTACTGTCTCGGGAATGACTATATTTAGTTCATTTAAGTAAAAAATAAAATACAACACTATGTAATTCATAGCAAAGACTGCTACCTCCTAGTGACTTCTTTTTGGCTATAACAACTGCTCACATTTCCTAAAAATTGCAATATGTGTGTTAATTCACTTCCCTGATGTATACAGAGGCAAACATCCTCAGTGAAATACTAACAAAACAGAATCCAATAACACATTAAAAGAATGATACGATATGACCAGGTGGGATTTATCCCTGGGATGCCAGAGTGGTTCAGTATGCTGTTGTTATTGTCGTTGTTGTTCAGTCGCTAAGTTGTGCCTGACTCTTTGCAACCCCATGGACTGCAGCACACCAGGCTTCCCTGTCCTCCACTATCTCCTGGAGTTCAGTATAAGAAAATCAATTATATTGATTTTCATCAACAGATGAAAGAATTTCAGAATTCTTTCAACAGAACAAAGAATTTAAGTCACGAGATTGTCTCAGTAGATGCAGAAAAAAAGTGTTTGACAACATTCAACATTCTTACATGATAAAAACTCTCAACAAACTAGGAATAAAGGGAAATACCTTTACATAATAAAGACTATATATGAAAATTCCATAGCTAACCTCATACTCAATGGTGAAGAAATAAAAATTCTTCCTCTAAAATCAAGAATAAGACAAGGATGCTCACTCTTACTACTTCTATTTAACATGGTACTGGAAGTTCCAGAGCAACTAGATAAGAAAAAAATTACATGCAAATTGCAAAGGAAGAATTAAGATTACCCCAGTTTTCAGATATCATGATCTCATATATAGAAAACTCCAGACATTTAAAAAAAAAATGTTAGAACTGATAAAGGAGTTCAGTAAAACTGCAGGATACAAAATAAATGTACAAAAACCAATGGCATTTTTATACACTAACAGTGAACTACCCAGAAAGGAAATTAGGAAAGCAATCACATTTTCATTTATACCAAAAAGAATAAAATATTTAAGGATAAATTTACCTAAAGAAGTCAAAGATTTATATACTAAAAACTGTAACACATTGATGAAGAAAATTAAGAAAGGCAAAAACAATGGAAAGACACCCCATATTCGTGTATTGGAACCTTAACACTGCTAAAATATCTGTACCCAAAGTGATCTACAGATTCAATGCAAACCTTATCAAAAATCCCAAAGACAATTTTTATAGAAATATAAGATACAATGCTACAATTTATATGGAACCACCAAAGGTCACAAAGAGCCAAGTCAATTCTGACTAAGAACAAAGGTTGAGGCATCACTTTTCTGATTTCAAAATAGATTATGAAGCTATAGCAATCAAAAAAGTATGGTATGAATATGAAGACATATAGACCAATGGAACAGAATAGGGCCCAGAAATAAACTCACACAGATATAGTCAACTGATCTTCAAAAAAGATTTCAAGAACACACAATGTGGAAAGGATAGTCTTTTCAACGAATGACTTTGGGAAACTGAATGTTCACCTTCAAAAAGAATGAAACTGGACATTTCTCTTATACCATCTAAAAAAAAAAAAACTGAAATAGAAACCCCAGAACCATAAAACTCTTAGAAGAAACATAGGGGAAAATCTTCATGACATTGGTTTTGGCAATGATTTCATGAATATGACATCAAATGCACAGGCAACAAAAACAAAATTAAAAAGTGGGGCCTCATCAAATTAAAAGACTTCTGTTCAGCAAAGGCAACAATCAACAGAGTGAAAGGCAATCTATGGATTGGGAGAAAATATTTGCAAATCAAATATCTGATAAAGAGTTCATCTTCAATAGACACAAGAAAATCCTACAATTCAATAACAACAACAAACAAACTAATAATTTGATTTCAAAAATGGGCTTAGCCCATTTTTAAAACATCGTAAAAAAAATTATGTTTTATAGTAAACGTCACCTGTCCAACGGAGGCCTGGCATGCTGCAGTTCATGGGGTCGCAGAGAGTCAGACACGACTGAGCGACTGAACTGAAATGAACTGAACACCTGTCCAAAAAAAAAAAAATATGGGCTAAGGACTTGAGTAGACATTTCTTCAAAGACATAAAAAAGGTCAATAGGTATACAGAAAAAGTGAGTGTTCATCATCACTGATCACCCGGGAAATGTAAATCAAAACCACGAGATATTATCTGATACCTGTCAGAATGACTATTATGATAAAAGGCAATAAGAATTGGTGAGGATATAGAGAAACTGGAACAGTTGAACATTGTTGGTGGGAACGTAAAATGGTGTAGTCACTGTGGAAAATATTATGAAAGTTTCTCAAAACCTTAAAAGTAGAATTACTGTTATGATTCAGGAATCCCATTTCTGGGTATACGTCCAAAAGAACTGAAATTAGGATCTCAAAAAGGTATTAGAACTTCCATATTCATTGCAACACTATTCACAATAGCAGAAGTAGAAATAACCTAAATGCCCATTGACAAAGAATGGATTTTTTAAATGTGGTATACACTTACAATGGAATACTCTTCAGCCTTTTAAAAAAAGGAAATTCTGCAATATTTTACAACATTGTGGGCCCTTAGGACATTATGCTTAAATAATCCAGGTACAGAAAGACTAAAGGGAGTAGGAAATGGCAGCCCACTCCAGCATTCTTGCCTAGAAAATCCCATGGACAGAGCCTAGAGGACCACACTCCATAGGGTCACAAAGAGTTGGACACAGCTGAGCAACTGAGCATAGAAAGACAAAGTTTGCATGATTCTATTTATATGAGATATTTAAAATAGTAAAATTCATGAAACCAGAGACTAGAATGGTGGTTACCAGGGGTTAAGAGAAGAAGAAAATGAGGAGTTTTTAATCAACAGCCATAAAATGTTAGTTAAGATGAATACGTTCTAGAGATCTGCTGTACAATATTTGTGTCTATAGCCAACAATGATGTATTGTAAACTGAAAATGTGTTAAGATGGTAGATCTCATGTTAAGTGTTCTTCCATTAATAAAATAAAACAGAAAACATATCTCAGTTTTAAATGCTTGAGGGCCTCCAATAATTCACAGGGTGGTTATTATAGTAACAAAATAAGTATTTTTGACATGGAAGTCTGATCACCCTTCCAACCCTCTCCCCAAAGCATTTTGATGGCTCCCCATTGTGGCTCAGATGGAAAAAAAATCCGCCTGCAATGCAGGAGACCTGGGTTTGATCCCTGGGTTGGGAAGATCCCCTGGAGGAGGGCATGGCAACCCACTCCAGTATTCTTGCCTGGAGAATCCTCATGAACAGAGAAGCCTGGCAGGCTGCAGTCCACGGTGTTGCAAAGAGTCGGACAAGACTGAGCGACTAAGCAGAGCCACAGCCCCATTGTTCTTAGAATTAAAGAACATGGCCTTTGAGCCTCTGGATGATCTGGGCTCGGCTGCCCATCTTCATATTAGCCCCTCCTGCTGCCTCATCCTCACTCTATTCCAGATTCCCTGTCCCTCTCTTTCCCTGTCCCCTGTCACAGAACTTTGGTACTTGGCCACAACCTCTAGAGAATGGCTCACCCAACTCTTCAACCAAGTAACTCACTTCTTCAGATCTCCTCCCACCTCACAACTATGTCAAACCCACCTACTTTATGCTCTAATAGCTCCATGTACTTCCACTTTTTAACTCTTACTACTGATATCATTTTGAATATATTTGTGTGATTATGTGATTACCATCTGTCTTTCCCACTGGATTCTAAACTCCATACCTGGTTTTACTCACCATTGTTCACCACTGTTTAACAGTGTGCCTGGAACAGAGTAGGTGCACTGTGAAACAAATACACAAATGAACGGCCTCAACAAAATAAGCAGGTTTGAATTGATATTTATCATTTGTGATAAATAAATGTGTAGTCTCCCAATATGTAGTTCCCATTTGGGGCACATTCCCATAGAGGAAGCAGGTTTTTCACCCTGAATAAAGCCCTCACCACAGGAATCCAAGGGGAGAGCATGAAGAACTTCAGAGATCAATGACCTCTAGTTACCCTGGGAGGGATTAAAGTTACCATACAGGTGGGGAAAGCCAGGAGGTGCTAGAGCAAGACATGTTAACTGCATTAGGAGTTATTCTTGCCACAGCTACTCTCCTTTCTGATAGTTCCTCTCTTCTCAGGTATTATAAGGATTTCTGACCATCTGACAATATTGATCTTTTGACCTCTCTGAAAAGAGCCAAAATTTTTTATGGCTTGGAAATTGTTTCATCTGTTTTTCAGCTCACCATAACCTAATTTCAAACTATAATATTTGAAGGAGAATCTAAACATGCAAAAAAAAAAAAAGTTTACATGATACACAAATCTCAAGAGTTTCTTTTCATGGAATCATCGTGTCCCAAGAGTGGAATGGACCCATCACCTTTCACACCTGTAACCATGAGTCACTCCAAGCTTCTCTCCTGAGTGTTCCCTTAAGCTAGGGCAATCTGTCCCACATAGTTTAAGGAGACTTGGCATAGAACTTCATGAAAGTTCTGTGATAAAAGAGCAAAGAAGGTTATATCTCTCCACAAAGATGTAGAGAAATAGGAAGAGATGGAGCAGGAAAGGGAGGATATGTGGAAACAGGAGCTGGGAAATGAATAACACGGAAAAAAAAAAAGAATTGGGGGAAAACTGAAAATTAAAAAAAATTCTAAAAAAAAATTCTGGAAACATGCACAAATTGAGATAGCCCAGGATATGAGTCAGAGAGACTTGATTTTTAAAAAAGACCAAAGAAAAATAAGGAAAATAAAGATGGCTTTGCTGTTTTTGTTGTTGTTGTTCTTTTAACATAAGTTTACAGTTACTAAATAAGGCAAAATTAGAATTGTAATAATGTGCTATATGTGAGGGAACTCAATTTTTTGAGGTAAAAAATGCAATCAGCCAAGGCTATGTGCAAATCAGAAAAAAAGATTCAAGATGTAAGATGCAAAATAAAGCATACGTTACATCTGTTTGTTTTTTTTTTTAAAGAAATCACATTGAACAGCTAAGATTCCTTTCAAAATGTTTAATATTCCTTCTCTTTACCAGCTTCCTAACAGTGTGTTCAGCCACATATCCCAATGTTAGTAGCACATAAACCTTTCATAAAAATCAGAAATAAAAATATATATATGAACATAGGAGGTTCCTGATATTGGCAAGACTCCAATTCACATATACTCTTAGGCTAGACCCACTAACGTTAAGAAGCCAATTTGCTCTTAGTTCAGTAATGGAGAAAGTTCTACCAGCCTTGGTTTCCATGTACTAGGGTACTCTCTATAAGGAGCAAGATGTCTCCGACAGATCTTCAGAATTCTTTTATGCGATATTGCTACAAGGTGTGTAAACTCTTCCTGACTACCAGTCTACAGCAAGGCAGTAACTGAAGTATCAGAAGATGGTGAAAATTTGGTTCACTGTATTTTTGACCAATAGCAGTGTAAGAGCTTAAGAAAGAATATACTATTCATGAGTGTGAAATCTACAGCAGGGAAGCCATCTCTTAGGACAAGGCACTTGCATGCAGTCAAGGACATTCAGCTCCTCAGGAAGATCTAGTGCTGATCAACAATAAAGCAAATAAGGGCTCTGTCAAAACAAACAAACAAACACTCTTTGAAAGGGACAAGGTGCAGATCATATAGAATAATCTTAGCTGAAAAATGTCAAGAAGGAGGCACAGTAACTCCCTTTCTGCCAAAGGCTGACTCCCAGGGAGGGACTCCCAGAGCAGTCTTCAAGTCTGTTGACTTGTTTTTTCAAGCTATTAATGCAACTCGCAGCTACATTGGTTTGTTTTGTTGTTGTGACATGGTCTCCATAGATGTGCATTGAAATTGTGCCCAGCTGCACTGAAGCCAAGAACCATGCAATCTGGAGGTTGTGCAAGCAAGATTACAAGGCTCCAAGGTATCCAGTGCCTGCGCTGCTCATCTCTTCCACTTACCTCCAAGCTTGGCTTGTCCAGCCTGGGCAAGGGAATGCTGCACTGGGACCAGATCCAAGTGCTTTAGGAAAGTGGCTACACTTCCAGGGAAGGAAGAGAGTTTTATCTTCACATCAGGGCTTTATTTGCATGCCTAAGGAATGGTCAGTTTAACCAGGATCAGTTTAGTGCCTGTTTGTTTTTTTGTTTTTTTTTTTTTACCTTCGCCTGTTTGTTTTTAGTTGTCCTTCTTCCTTTTTGTACAGAGCCCAACGTTCTCATCTTTAGTCCTCTCAGGAGTCCATTACCCTTATGTTTTCTTCATCCTCTGGCCATCTCAGGAAATGTATTTGCAAGAAATAACTTGATCAATTCATTTATACCAAACTCAGAAAATAAAAACACAGGGGGAAAAATACAGGGCATCCAGGTAAATTTGAATTTCACATAAACAATAATTATTTTTTAGTGCAACCATGTCTCATCCAACATTTGGGACATATTTATATTAAGATTATTTACCGTTTATTTGAATTTCAAACTTAACGTTTGTCCTATACACTAAATAAGTAAATGACCACATGAAAGACTAAATGGCTTATGATGTTTTTACCTCTCCCATGGCTATTGTCTGAATTTTAACTTAGGGTTAAAGTCCTCATAGCTCTAACTAAATTAATAGTTAGGAGACCTTAGCAACAAACTAGAAGAAAAACATATTGTACCAGGTAAGTAATCACTTATTATGCCCAGCCATAAGGAGTCACATTTTCTAAAATTAAAAGATTACAACCTAGAGGCAGAAAGCATCACTTGATTTTTTACCTGCTTGTACTTAAGGCTACTTATCAATGTTTATTTCAAATCAGACAATGTGATTGTTCACATTAATTGGTGTTTTAGTCTTCTAGATGGAGAGAACACAATTTAAAGATGCAAATCTCTGCACCAAAATATCTGTTCTCACACTGTCTTCCATGAACTGGAGACACACATGGTATTAACTGAACATCCTAGGCCTTAGCTCATATCTCATCAACAAAGACGTTACATGCCATGCTGCTGCTGCTAAGTCGCTTCAGTCAGGTCCGACTCTGTGCGACCCCATCAGGGGTCTGGCAGCCCACCAGGCTCCTCCGTCCCTGGGATTCTCCAGGCAAGAACACTGGAGTGGGTTGCCATTTCCTTCTCCAATGCATGAAAGTGAAAAGTGAAAGTGAAGTCTCTCAGTCCTGTCCGACTCTTCACGACCCCAGGGACTATAGCCCACCAGGCTCCTCCATCCATGGGATTTTCCAGGCAAGAGTACTGGAGTGGGGTGCCATTGCCTTCTCCAGTTACATGTCATATCTATCAACAAAGTCAAGCATGAATACACACTCTTCAAGTTCTCAGAAAACCTATAGTTAGGGTCAGAGAAAAGGAAGATATATGAAATTGATGGTAATCAAAGAGAAAATAGGAAGGAGAATTGATAAAAGAAAGGAAATTATAAATACAAATACCAAAAATATAAAGGGAGTGAAGAAGACCCTTGGACCAACCCCAATTATCTAGAATAGCTGGCTACCTCCTGGTGTGAGTTAAGTTCTGGGAAGAACCCTGTGGAAAATACTAAAAATAAGCTCATTTAACATCTGTTCCAACCTCCTTCTGCAATGCCTTCCTATGTATTACAGAGGCTAATAAACAAAACTGCCTTTTTCCACACTTTCTTGTAACTAGGGTTCTAGATATGATATAGACTCCATTATTAGATTCACTTTCGGAATGGGAATTCAGACCCTGTAAAGCAAGGAGAGACTGGACATGAGGTATCGTTCTGCTGCTGCAGATGGAGTATCAACTCCCCAGTTTAGCAGAAGTGGTTTCCTGACCACAGCTTCTCCCTTTGACAGGCAGCATCCGGATCAGGACAAGTATAGCAGTTTCTATGATGATTCAGTTGTGATGTGGCCTCAGGATTTGTTTCTGGAAGCTCACCAGCCTAGATTCTATTTCTTCTACCCACACACCAGTTCTGTAGACCATTGAATACCCTGTCATTAATACATTTCAGCTTAAGCCAGCTAAAGTGGGGTCTGTTCTCTGCAACTGTGCACTAACTGAGACAAGCTGCTACTACCAAAATAGCTACCTCACTAGCCTAATGGTTCTCAACTTGGCAACGTCTGGAGACATTTTGGGGTCACATATAAAAGGAAGATTACTCTTGGCATCTAGTGAATAGAGACCAGATACTACTAAACATTCTACAATGCACAGAACAACCCCCACAACAAAGAACTGTCCAGTCTAAAATGTCAATAGTGCCAAGATTGAAAAACCCTTCCCTAGCCTAGAATTGAATTTGAAAGTTTATCATTTAAAATATAGTATTTGCCTCTTTCTTCCATCTTTCCATGCTGCCATAATGGTGTGCATGAATGTGCTGGGTGATACTCTCAAGAGTATCAGCAATGCTGAAAAAGAGGTAAACATCAGGTGCTTATAAGGCTGTGCTCCAAAATCATCATCAGGTTTCTAATTGTGAGGATGAAGCATGGTTACATTGGCGAATTTTAAATCATCGGTGATCACAGGGTTGGGAAAATTGTTGTGAACATACAGGCAGAATAAATAAGTGTGGAGTGATCAGCCTCAGATTTGATGTGAGACTCAAAGATCTAGAAAAATGGCAGAATAACCTGCTCCCACCCCATCAATTTGGCTTCATTGTACTGAAAACCTGAGCTGGCATATGGACCATAAAGAAGCAAGACAAAACACAATAGGGAAAACACTTGGATTCTTTTTCTAGTGATGTAATACAAATAAAATGCCTCAGAGGACAAAAAAAAAAAAAAATACAGTATTTGCAATATGTTGGTTTAACAAGAACTCTTTCACAATGCAAATGGTCCTCAAAAAATTACAGGTAAAGTTTTTGTTTTCTGCCAATGTAGTACTGAAAACCACATTCTCTTTCACACTGTGATATTTCTGCAATCATGTCATGACCTAAAAGGTATGCTTTTAATGTAGTGATTTTTTTTGTCCTATTGACAGAGTTGGCTATTTGTAGTCTCAACCCTAGCTCCTCAACACAATCAATACAGTGCTTTTCATTGGTTTAAGCATGAGGTCCAGACATCAATATTTCTTCAATGCTCCTTGCAGTCAGGGTCAAGAACCACTAATTCAGAGCATTTTAAAGAATTTGGACCCCTGAAGATAGAGAAAAGGAAATAAAAGGGATGCCACTAGGAAAAATAAGCAAAAGTGATGGCAGACAGCCAGACAGACTTCAGAACCTCACTCTTCCACCCAGGACCAAACCTTGTTACAATCACCAGAAAATGTGCCAACACTCCAGCCTGATAGTTCTTGAGTAACTTTCACAAGCTCTCTGGGACCCAAAGAAAATAACAAGTGGAGAACTGAACTAATAATTGATCCTGACAAAAAGAAATGGAAGATGCTTTCATCTACTTCAAACTCAGTATGTATTTTTTTCAGCACATATGTCGAAGCAAGCTGTATCCTGCAAATATATTTCCTATAATTTGTAAACATCTCATTCCCCTGTAAAGTCTAGCTCCTCCCTTGAATGAAGAGGTGCTCTATAAACATTGACTAAATTGAATTAAATATACTCCCTAAACATGCTTCTGACTTAAAATATATAGGGAAGAGATATTAGCCCTCTTTAAAGGAGAGAGCAAAAATTTAAGAGAAAATAGTAAAAGGAGACAAAGGAACTAGCCCACTCCAATTATCACTTTCTCCAGCAGTGGAAGAGATCTACACAGGTCCAAATAAATGTTGCCTCAAAAATTTGCTACTACTCCAACTTAATAACCCTACTACTTCATTGTTAATTTTTTTTAAGTCAAAATTGACACAGTAAATTCTACAGTGTCCCCACCTGCCTTAAAACCCAGATAGTAGACTTCTAAAGCCAGATCTTGGATAAGATTTTGAAATGATGCTCTGCTATACACAAAAGGTCTGTTTAGGTGACAGTCCGTAATTTTGCAAAGGACTGAGTCTCAAGCAGTAAGTAGAGTCTGAAGCCTAAATCCATCTTTTTAGAAACAATCACTTTCATCATTTCAGCGTAGTCAGTTTTCCTTTGTTTTACATTTATTTATTCAGAGACTTCTAAATATAAGCTGCTCTGTTGAAACAGCCTCTGGACCCAAGTACAATAAAAACATTAATTAAAATATATGATTAAAAACACCCAGCAGCAAGGCTGGAACAGTATCAAATTAGCTCTCCCATGTAAGTGTCAGTCGTAGAGGATAAATCCACCTGCCGGTGACCAGTACCATGCTCCCCCACCCCCACCCCACCCCTGGCTTTGCCATGGATTTCGACCAGCTGATGCTGCAGTGGGTGCTCTCTGCAGATGGAAGGGCACACTCAAATATTCCATTTCTTTCCCCACCCTTGATTTGGCTTCCCTGGTGGCTCAGATGGTAAAGAATCTGCCTGCAAAGCAGGAGACATGGGTTTGTATTCCTGGGTCGATAAGATCTCCTAGAGAAGGGAATGGCAACCCACTCCAGTATTCTTGCCTGGAGAATTCCAAGAACAGAGGAGATTGGTGGGCTACAGTCCATGGTGTCGCAAAGAATCGGGCACAACTGAGCAACTAACAGCTTCATTTTTTTCCCATGTTCCTCTCCTTTCATTCAGCAATAGGCTAAAGAGAAATTCACAGAACCCCCAAATCTGGGAGACACCCGGACACCGGAATTTTACATAATATTTTGGCTTTGGCAGGTCAGGAATGAAGAGTTGGAAGCCCTCGACTGAAAAGGACCCTGTACTCGGTGGGCAGCATTATTCTTCCTGAGGTGTTCTACCCTTGGTTCTGGCTCCAAACACTTCTGAATGCAGAGGTAGCAGCATAAGTAATGTGGAATACAGAATGCAGAGTCAAATGGAACACCACGGGGAATAGCATGGATTTCAGACAATGTAGACATTTCACATTTAGGGGGTGGGGGTTCCCATCTATAAAATAGAAACTTCTACAAAATTACCATCTACATAATAGGTTATAAACTTTCACTCCCTTGTGACACAGAAAATTCCTTAAATTCCAAATGTGTATACACAGCTAATTAGGCATGAAAATTTTAAATCTAGCACAGGCCTGTTAAGAAGGTCTTGTTATATGCAGACATGTTCTGTCAAGGGTGTGTATCTAGTGAGAGATGCCATCAATGGCTAATATGATTTTGTTCTAAGTTCTATCCTTTTCTTAAAAGTTCACAAGTGAAAAAAAAAAAGCAAAAGATCTTGGCTTTCTTCTTTTATGTATGATTTTCCCACAAATCTCCCACCATAGGAAAACAAGAAAAGAAATTTGAAAGAAAAGAACAGTAGATCAATACCAGGTAGGAATAGTATTTCAAAAGTGGTGAAAGTGAAAAGTGAAAGTGAAGTCATTCAGTTGTGTCTGACTCTATGCGACACTGTGGACTGTAACCTACCAGGCTCCTCCGTCCATGGGCTTTTCCAGGCAAGAGTACTGGAGTGGGTTGCCATTTCCTTCTCTGGTGGATCTTCCCGACCCAGAGACTGAGTGGGAACATGTTATTTTATGTTCCTCTGTATTCTGTATTATTCATTCCTCTTTCTTTTTTCTTTAATGACAAGTGCGCCCATATCTTATTACAAAGAGGCTACCACCAAAGAAGATAAAAATGCCTTTTATCATGCATCTGGCCCAAATTATATTTCTAGAACTCCTTTTCAATCGGCCATGGTGTTTTTCATAATTTTGTGATTTTGTCAAATTGGCTGAATCTCACGAGCTGCCTGCTACTACATTCTGAAGTGCCAGACTGGTATCTAAGAAAAAAAATAACATTTTCCTTCACTCTTAACCCACAGTCTGACTTCTTATGCTGAATTCAATCCCCAGCTAATTAGTTCAAGAGTAAGCAACTTTAACCAAGATTTGGTATTACTTTCCTGTTTCTGAGAGCTGGACTTTCCCCAGATGTAGCTCTCTTATTACCCTTTGCATTTTAAATAAGCCATTTTGGAACACGGCTCTTGCTTTTTCTTTAATATATGCGCCCCTTGGGTCTGTACTGAAGCTTGTGATGGCTCTTCGCCAGCAGTCAGGGCAACAGAATATCTACAAGATCCAGCTTTGTCCTACAGTTGGCATTCATTGTGTAGCCCCAGTTGAACAGAGAGATTGCAAGTCAATTTTCTCAGAAATTCAGGGTTCCTAATATTCTAGCATAGAATCTCCCTTCACTTCCTCCATCTTGTTTGTTTTAAACATGCAGTAACATTTCCCTTATTGATAGTTTCTGGAATAAAGTATTCCTTAGAAGGCTACCTTACAGATAACTGAAGACTTGCTAAAGTAAGAGTTTGATTTAAAAAAAAAAAAAACTTTCTAAAATGTTAAATAGTTCTGGTGGGTCTCAAACAAGGTATGCCCAAAGTATTTTGACTCTTTCTTGATGAGTTAGGGTCATCTTTAAACCATCAGTTATTTTACAATGGAGTATACCCTGGCAGCTCAGATGGTAAAGAATCCACCTGCCATTCAGGAGACCCGGGTTCAATCCCTGGGTCAGGAAGATCCCCTGGAGAAGGGAATGGCAACCCACTCCAGTATTCTTACCTGGAGAATTCCATGGACAGAGGAGCCTGGCAGGCTATAGTTCATGAGGTCGCAAAGAGTCAGGCACGACTAAGCAACTCACACTTTCACTTTCATAAAAAAAAATAATAACCAGTGCATAAAATTATTTGCCCCTACATTCAGTAGTTACCAAATTTTCTTGGTTACTTCAGCAAATTTTTATATTTTTATTTCTGTCCCTTTCCATACTATCAAACTATTTCAAACTGTGTTCACTTTGCATTGATGTTTGTATGTCAGTTTGTAGAAGCAAACTTTGGGTTCATTGCTTTCAGTTTGCAGATGGCTGAAAACCCAAATAAATTTGCTGTAACAATATCTACATGAAAATTAAATCAGTTTTGGATGGTATTCTGAAGCTCAGCCTTCTGATCTAAATGCATAAGCATCCGGATATGAATGTGTAGCTGCTATTCTGGTTACTCAAAGCCATTTGAGCTCTTCATCTGTATCACACAGAAGAACAGGACCAGGTACTTGTCCTTTGGTAGTATTGCATACTCAAGTTCAGCAATTTGTTCACTCTCAGTGTTCTCCTCTTTCCTTCTTGTTCTTGTCTTCTCTTCATCCCTCTGGTTCTTTCTTTGAGCAGTTTCCATAAGCATTAAATCATCTATTGTGATAAGGAAAGAAATCATAAAGGAAAGAGTAAAACATTTTAATCAATGCAAACTGAATCTTGATTTTTGGGAGGCAGTGGGCAGTGGTTAAATGATTGGCAGGAGAAGGATAAAAGTACATCAAAATGGAAGATTTACTTTTTAAAATTGCCTCTCATCAAAATGGAAGCATTAAGTTTGGCTATGCTCACAAAAGCCTCTGACACTCATATGTGGCCATCTCCCCAGGTTATAAAATCTCAGCCTTTTTGACTAAAATCCCAACAGCTATTGCAAATGCCTGTCCTAGGAAAAGATGACCCAGGCAAAGTTGACTTGGAGTGTCAAAAAAATCTCATCAAAAAAAGATAAAAGTTCTTACTCAACCCTACACTTTATTATGTCGGCACTGATTGGGGATAGGGTGACCAACTCATGCTGACTTGCCAAGGACCGTCCTAATTTTGAAACCAAAACTCCCATGCCTAGGGAACCTACTTAGTCGCAAGCAAATTGGGACATTTGGTCATCCTGATGGGAGATGATGCATCAAAGTTCTCTCATGTTTCCCCCAGATGATCATTTTCACCTTCAAAGCAGAACTTTTCATTTTTACAGTTAAAATCTCTAAGAATTCAAAGAGTCCTCCTTTTTTCCTTTTGCTCAGTCAGTCTCGAGAATTATTTCTTAGTAACATCACTAGCATCAATTTCCTCTTTATTATTGCCACCAACTTGGACTTTATCCCCTGATCCTGGGCTATTGTAAAACTTCCATGAAGTCTTCCTGTCTTTACTACTTTGTGTATGCCCTTCTCAGATTAATCTTTTCAAAATCCTGTTTTGCACAAGGTTCAGCTGAAGTCCCACCTCTTCCATGAAGCCTTATATCTTCCCTAGCAGGAGGGGAAACAGGGTGGGAGAAAGAAGTGGCAGAAGGTAGGCTTAGGAAAGGTAAGGGTGCTATGAGGCCAATGCAGGCTGCCACCTCACAGAAGCTGCTAAAGAACAAAATCAAGACAGGCTGCAGAAGGGAGAGACAGGCAAGGCACAGAGTCAGTAATCCAGAAAAGGTGGCCTGAATCAACCACCAAACCAAGGAGGTCAAGCCACAGACACAAATCTGCAGGGTCCATGTGGATATCCAAGAGCCAGGATGCACTGTTCTCAGCACACTAGATGCAAGAGGGTCACATCAAGCAAATCCCTCTGAGAGCAGACTACCCAAAAGCTAGTTCAAGGCAGGGCTGGTCACATGAGAAGGGAAAGGAAACTGCAGTAGGAAGAACTGCCTGTCCAACCCTTTCCACAGCCAGCAGGTTCTAATTTGGAAAGTTGTTAATATATTAATGTATGCATCCCTTAAATGCAAAGACAGTATCTTATAACTCTCTAAAATTCCCCACACCTAGCACAATATGTAGTCAATAAACATTTGATTTATATAGTATAAAGTGTGCTCCCATGTTCTAAAGTTCATGTGCATGGGAAACCATGAGAAGCACACAGCAACTCCACTTCTTTTCAGCAAGTGTGGAAGTCATCTGCCTGGTTGGGGTTTCAGATGCACTAACCAGCAAATAGAGTGAACACAAATTCTCCCTTTCCTTTTTTTTAAAACTTCAGAGTAAACCAGTAACTCTCCTATTTCTTTTCGTATCCTAGTTCAAATCCTAAGTGCAAGAAAAATAATAACAAAACAAACTATCTTTCACCAAGACTCAGATCCAAATCAGCCTTATGTTTTCAAGCTACAGTGTTTATTAGTACTTGAAGTTCAACCAGAGAGAAAGAAAAATTGATCTAGTTCAGTTTCTCAACTTCAGAATTTTCAACACACATGCTAAATCACTTCTTGAGCAAATGTTGTGGTGTGTCCATGCTGAGAATCCCTTTAAAATGATGAAGTCTTAAAAAGACTTTGCTAAGAATGTATTTTTCATTCAATAACACTTAGGGGGGAAAGATCCAAGTTAAAATGAAGGACTATTATGTTAGCTTTATAAATGTAATCACCTTTCTTTATTCATTGATCTATGAATTCCCTTGAGTACACAGCGGGGGTGGGCGGGGGGGAGCAAATAGTTAAGATTTACAAATAATATGCTATTGGAAATGCCTCAAATGAGGGTCTTGTTTTAAGTGCCAAAGTAAACACCTGCAACTACTAATATAAAAGAAGACCACTTTGTTTTCTATAAAAAACAAATGTCAGATGTAATTTTGGAATCTCTGAAGAAAAAAAGGAAGGTTTCAAATGAATCTCTGATAAGAAACAGCACGGTATGCATAACGCTAGAAGTATTATTAATCTAAAGAAAGTGACTACCTTAAACTTTGTAAATGGTCTAAATCAGGATTTTGAATACTGTCATGAAGAGTCAAGCACTGTGAACATTTTGTACCAAATAATTGTTTTCAGTGGGCTGACCTGTTTATGGTAGTATACAGATGCAGTGGCCTTGCCTAGTGGTTCAGTGGTAAAGAGTCCACCTGCCAATGCAGAAGATGTGGGTTTGATCTCTGGGTCGGGAAGATCCTCTGGAGAAGGAAATGGCAACCCACTCAGTATTTTGTCTGGGAAATCCCATGGACAGAGGAGCCTGGCGGGCTACAGTCCATGGGGTGGCAAAGAGTCTGACACAACTTAGCTAACAAACAACAACAACAAATGCCAGGCGCAGCCCCCAACCCCCACCAGTTGTGAAAAACAAAAATGTCTCCAGACATTGCCAAATGTTCCCTGGAAGGCAAAACCACCCCCCAGTTGAGCACCACTGATTAAACGAGAGAAACTTTTTTAAAAGTGAAGGCTCTTAAGACAGCAGACTTAGGACACAGCAAAGAATCAGTGGTGTCAAGAAGACAAAGGAATGCTACACTAAGGCAATCAGCTTGGACAAGCAGCAGAAACAATGCACAAGACTAAACATAACTGGAAAATGGAACCATAAACCTAACCAGCGAGAACAAAGGTATGCTGAAGACAGTGAGAATGGCCAGCATCACTTGAAAACCATTTCTTAAATTTTTATCTGTAAAAACATCAGTCTGAATAAGAAAGTCAAAGAAAGTCAAACAGTTTCACTCAGATACATACTACAAAGAGTGACAGTTCCCTTCCCTGCCCCCTCAAAACACAAACCTCTGCTTGCCAAGTATTGGTAAGTTTATATGTGAATCTGTGAATGTGAAGGGTGGCTTACAACTCTCTGTATCTCCCACACCTAGCAGTATAGGTACTCAATAAATATTTGATTTAAATGATAATAAAAACGTGCTTTCATGTTCTAAAAAGTTTCAAAGAAGACATACCAAAGTGTGGTGAAATGAGTGATTTTGTACGTGTCACTTGGAAATAAGAAGCTAAAGGAAAAACCCTGACAAAGCTCAGCAGAAATACTGGAATGGGAAAAGCAAAGGTCAAAGAGTTGAAAAGAAGAGGGTGTGGAGAAAAGGGAACCCTCTTACACTGTTGGTGGGAATGCAAACTAGTACAGCCACTTTGGAGAACAGTGTGGAGATTCCTTAAAAAACTGGAAATAGAACTGCCATATGACCCAGCAATCCCACTCCTGGGCATACACACCAAGGAAGCCAGATCTGAAAGAGACACGTGCACCCCAATGTTCATCGCAGCACTGTTTATAATAGCCAGGACATGGAAGCAACCTACGTGCGCATCAGCAGATGAATGGATAAGGAAGCTGTGGTACATATACACTATGGAATATTACTCAGCCATTAAAAAGAATTCATTTGAATCAGTTCTAATGAGATGGATAAAACTGGAGCCCATTATACAGAGTGAAGTAAGCCAGAAAGATAAACACCAATACAGTATACTAATGCATATATATGGAATTTAAAAAGATGGTAATGATAACCCTATATGCAAGACAGAAAAAGAGACACAGATATACAGAACAGACTTTTGGACTCTGTGGGAGAAGGCGACGGTGGGATGTTCTTAGAGAACAGCATTGAAACAAGTATACTATCAAGGGTGAAACAGATCACCAGCCCAGGTTGGATGCATGAGACAAGTGCTCAGGGCTGGTGCACTGGGAAGACCCAGAGGGATGGGATGGGGAGGGAGGTGGGAGGGGGGATGGGGAGGGAGGTGGGAGGGGGGATTGGGATGGGGAACACATGTAAATCCATAAATGAAAAAAAAAAAAAGAAAAGACTTGAGTTAAATCCCAGCTGCATTGGTCCTAGATATGTGAATTTGGTTCCATTTACTCTATTGTACCCTATAGAATGAGTACAATAATCCTACCTCAAGAGACAGTTAGGATAACGACTAAGATGAAGTACACATAGTTAGGGGAAAAAAAATCAGCTCTCTTGAACTCCCTGTCCAAGATTAATGGATTTCTAACCATAAGTGCAATATCTACCCAAGTTAATTTTCTCTTTGAAGTCAGAAAGAGAAAAATCTCAAATCATTGTGGACCTAAAACTAAGTGTTAACAAAGTCCCACACCAACAATAATAATGCAAAAGTCATCAAGGAATACAAAAAAAGAAGACAGACCCTTGAGAATAAGTGGATACAATATTAGTAGAATACTATCAATACAAAGTCAACTTGGTAATCTTTTGAGGAAGCTCTAAGGCATGAAGAGAAAATTAGAGCCAAACAACAAATAATGTCTTCTCTCTTCTATAAAGTATTTAAAAGTTCACTTAGTTAATTGCAGCATTTTTATTAATTAAAAAACTTTTTTATATCTATGCTAATTTTTTTTTTAAAAAAGAAGATAGATTAAGCTGAATATGATTAGAATCTTCTTTCAACATCTAAAAGCTTTTAAATTGAAGGTTATTTTTGGGGTCATGGATATATACTATTATTTCACAATCGGGTTGTGATTAAACAGATATATCCATTTGTCAGAACTCACTAATTGTTCATTTAAGATACTGCATTTCAGTGTATGTGAAAAATGTTACATAAATATATACATATGCACAGATATATATGTGTGTATATATATATGTATGTGTACATATACATTTGTATATATTTGTATATATGTACTTGTGTATATATTTGCATATACAAATATATGTATGTATATACATTTATTAAAAAAACTTTAAGAATTTTAAAAATATAGCTGTATAATTTATGTGATCTAGATCTTTTTCCTCCCCCTCAAACTGGTCCATTTTTATAAATCAATTTTAATTGTCAAAGAAAAAATAAATAATTTTTAAAAGAAAGAAAATTAGTTCACACAAACTGTATAAAGAAAAAAGGAAAGTAAAAAATGAGCTCAAAAACTTTAACTCCAAATACCATACTAAGACATAAGATATCTCTTTTGCTGGGTTTTTTTTTTTTTTTGTCATTTTTGCTATTTTATTTTTAATTGTCTTCTACAAGAGACACATATCCAAATTACATTAGCAGTGGTTCTTGCATACTTGGGAGTTAGACTAGGGATACTTTGAATCAGAGTAGGAAATATAGATAGGCATACAGAAAGAAGAAATTTGGAATATAATTCCAGATACCTTATAGGTCAAGTTAGAAACCTTTCAACTAAAAGTTACCAAATAGTCAAAGGCCTGTCATATCTGTATGATTATAATAGAAATATAGGTTATTATCCTAGCAGTCAATAAAGGTGATTTCTTAGTACATATTAAATAAATAATCAAGGGAATGAGTGAATTAAGAGATTTTAGTCATATTTTAAAATTCAATTTAAGCTGATGCTGGTATATTTTCCTTTCAAGAGCTTTAGAAAAGAAACAAACTTACACAAATTTTCAAAGGGAAATATTAAAATCTCAAGGATAAAAATAAACAAAATGGAAAAAGGACAGAATAGAAAAGACCAATAATTGGTCTTGGAAACAACCTTTTGTGATGCTTCTCAGGTTATAACAACCTCAGTGCCTCCTTCCCCAGTCAAACCAAGGTACCAGAAACACTGAACTCTAAGGCTCACTCTTAATGATGAATGAATAGCCAAGGTTGCCAGATATTTAAAGAAAAATTATAACAAATAAAGTCCCAGACAAACTCTGAGGAAAAATAATTTTCAACATCAAACTGTGTGAGGTAAAATAAAGTCCTTTCCAGACATAGATATCCTCCACAAACTCCTAGGCACTCTTTTTCTGAAAGCTACTGGGGAATGTGCTCCTCTAAAGTGATGGCATAAATCAAGAGAAAGGCAGATTCAGCACAATAGAGAAAAAATTCTCAAGATGGTGTCAAAATGAATACTTCATAAACAGATGTGTCACAAATTTAAAAAGAAATCAACCCTGGTTGAAAAGGGAAGATAAAAGATAACAGGATGGATTTCCCTAGGAAGGAAAGAAAACAGAAGTTGCAGATTATCCTACAGATTTTATCATGTAGAAAGCTGTATTGAGAGTCACTTTATAGAAAAGAATCAGCCATAGATTCAAAAAGTTAAAAAGCTAAGCAAATGAAATTAAAAAAACTTATTAACTCCAAGATAACTTAGAAGTTGTGTAAGATGCAATTTTCATATAAACTATATATATGCTGTATACATATATAAACATATATAAAACATGTTTTAGTGTGTTTAATCTTAACATAATATATATTATACTATTTACAGTGTAATCTATATATTATAAAAACTATATACACATTTGACTAAATACTATAAGTATATATAATATAAACTATATGTGCAATATATAGTATAAACTATATATATGTATATATATATGTGTGTACAAACTATATAAAGTATACATAGTATGCGTGTGTCCATGCTAAGTCACATCAGTCGTGTCCAACTCTTTGCAACCCTATGGACTGTAACCCACCAGGCTCCTCTGTCCATGGGATTCTCCAGGCAAGAATACTGGAGTGAGTTGCCATGCCCTCCTCCAGGGCATCTTCCCGACCCAGGGATTGAACCTACCTATCTTACCTCTCCTGCACTGGTAGGCAGGTTCTTTACCACTAGCGCTACCTGGGAAGCCCATACATAGTATAACTATTGATAATATACACAGTATAAACTACATATATCTCATATATATACACAAATTATATAAATACACAACTATATAACAGCTATAATAAATCACTGAATATGAATTCAACCAAAAATTGTGACTCTGCTATCTTGGAAGGAATGGAATGAGGAAAGGAAGTATAAGAGAGCCAAAATAAATAATGTCTAAAAATGTTTAATCAAATAATAGCAGTATATGCATAGTATTTTGATATGAAAAGCAAACATTGAATTAAATAGCTGAAGAATTTGAAAATGGTTACCTAGGGGAGTTGGGGACAGCCAGAAGGACGAGAGGCAATGTAGTAAATAGGAATTAAAAGAATATTGGATTTTGCCTAAACCTGTTAGCATTATTTGACTTTAAGACTAAGTGCCCATATTACTTTGAAGAAAAGAAGATATAATTATAATTTATGATTAATACATATATTTATAATTAAAATAAATTATAATAATAATTTTTTATAAAAAGAAAGAAAGGAAAGGAGCCAAGTGAAGCTTTCCCCTTTAAAATAGATTTATATGCATGTGCGTGCTAAGTCGTTTCAGTTGTGTCTGACTCTTTTGCGACTGCCTGTAGCCCGCCAGGCTCCTCTGTCCATGGGATTCTACAGACAAGATTAGAGTGAGTTACCATGCCCTCCTCTAGGGAATCTTCCTGACCCAGGGATTGAACCCACATCTCTTATGTCTCCTGCATTGGCAGGGGTTCTTTACCACTACAGCCACCTAGACCAAAATAAATAATGTCTAAAAATGTTAAATCAAATAATAGTATGCTGTTATTTGCATGCTATTATAAACATGTATAATAAACATATTATACAACCACAGTTCTACGATAAGAAAGCAACTGCTTGCAACTTTTCAGTTTGTAAAAAATTCACCCTTAGAGTTCAGGTATTCAAGTTCAAGCTCAATCTAAGTAATCATATTAGGTCCAAAAACAATGGGTGAGGAATTAATAGGAACTCCAGCCTTTGAGGTTTCATTTACAATCACTTCCTCAAACCCAGCTTGTGTGCTTCATGAGGGTTTGGATTACCACTTCCACAAGGATTGAGGACCTAGAACACAGCTCCTTCTCCTTTGGCAGTTCTCACATTACAGTAGATAATATATAGTAAATAGTTCAAAACTTTAATTATTGGAACAGGAGGTACAGGAGGATAAATTTACCTAATTTATGGGGAGAGGAAAATGGAAATTAGTATCTTATTCATAGTAACATGAATACAATGGATGAAAAGCTATCATTCATAAAATAACATCACTGTAAGCATTCCCAAGACTAAGTATGCCATTGTAAGCATTCCCAAGACTCATACTCACTTGGTATGCATGCTCCCTACCAAGTAATTCAGGAGCAAAACAAACCCTCCATTATATAACTCTTATTTTACTTTTCTTAATCTTTGAGTAATTAACATTGAATAAAGTTGTTTTCTGGGCCACTCCACAAATAGTTTCCCAGAAGAGAAAAGCAAATAGGCCTAAGCATGTGATAGGCTTGGAAAGCAATGAATCTTAACAAATTTGCAGTTGAATTACTGAACTGTTAAGATTGTGGAGTTAAAGAGAAATGACTTAGATTAATAAGTGAGGTTTTGTTACCTTTGTTTCTTTGCTAATTTTGTTTGGTGCAGCTGCTTGTTGCCATGAGTGCCAAAAGTTAAGATGCTGCAATTCACACCGAATATTTTTATTTGGAAAATAAGGTCTCACTTACATAATTGAGGTTTATCAACCACATGAACTGCGAGTGGGAGATTTACATGTACCATAAATTTATTTGCTAAACTATTGATCTTGTTTATTTTTAGATGAACTACAAAATGGTGCTTCTTCCATTTAGAGAACAAGAACCTTTTCACTTATTCATTCAACAAATACTTGCTGAGTACCTACTATGAACTACTATATACTGTGTGCTCTAGGATCTGTGCTAGGTGCTAAAAAAATACAGCAGTGCAGAGAATTTACAATCTAGTGGGGTAGCTAGATAATTAAGCAATTAAACAAGCAATTATAATAGGATGATTTAAGTTCTTGGAACACATATAATAAAACATTCAACATACCCTAGGGCTCACAGGTGAGGAGGGCTTAGTCAGCTAAGTTTCCTAAAGGAAGTGACATTGAGTGGAACTGCAAGGAGATCAAACCAGTCAATCCTAAAGGAAATCAGTCCTAAATATTCATTGGAAGGACTGATGCTGAAGCTGAAACTCCAATACTTTGGCCACCTGATGCAAAGAACTGATTCATTGGAAAAGACCCTGATGCTGGGAAAGATTGAAGGCAGGAGGAGAAGGGAACAACAGAGAATGAGATGGTTGGATGGCATCACCGACTTGATGGACATGAGTTTGAACAAGTTCTGGGAGTCGGTGATGGACAGGGAAGCTTGGCATGCTGCATTCCATGGGGTCACGAAGAGTTGGACACAACTGAGTGACTGAACTGAACTGAACTGAACTAAGAGATGATTGGAAGTTATCTACACCGAGTAGGATGAAGATGAGACAAAGAGCCTAAGGAAGGCCAGGGGTCAAAGAAAGCAATGAGGAAGCCACTGCAATAACAGAGGGAGAGGTAACATTGTCCTGAACCTGGGAAATAGCAATGTTAGAGAAAAGGAGATGGATCTGAAAGCTAATAGGAAGATAGAATTGGTGGGATTTCATAACTTATGAGATGTGAGAGATGAGGAAGAATGAGGAATGAAACATAGCTGGTTTCTGGCTTGAACAACTGGGTACATTGTGGGTGCTTCACTGCGCTAAGGGCATGTAGGAAAGGCAGGTTGAGGAGGGAGATAAAGAATTCAATTCTGAAAATGTTGAGTTTGATGTACACAGCAGATAGTCAGCGGGAGATTTCTAGCAGGCAGTTAGAATATACGGTCTGGGCTACAGATACAAAGTCATTGTCTCAGAGCAGACAGTTGAAGCCTCTGGTTGAGGTTATATCATCCAGAGGAAGTCTACAGAGTGGGAAAAGCAGGCCTTTAGGGAACTAGTCAAGGAAGGGAAGCAAGAAAGTAGCCAAAGAAAGAACAGAAAAGAGAGAATGATAAAGTATCAGATGCCACAGAAAAGTCAATTCAATAAATATTTATTAAGCTCAAATATCTGTGTGCCAGGGACATGCTACTGGGTAATGAGGATAGAGCAGTGAAAAGCATACACCCAGTCACTATCATCAAAAGGAGAAAAAGCAGCCACAGGATTTGGGATTATAAAACTATATGGCTTTGTCAATAGCCGTTTTATTGGAGAGAGAAGTTGAATTAGAGTAGATTGAGGAAAGACTGAGAGCTGAGTAAGCTTTAATGGCAAATGGAGACAACTCTTTAAAGTGGGATGACCATGAAGAGAGGCAAGAATGAAGAACAGTAATCAAAGCAGACAGAGGGTTAAGGATAGGGGTTAATTTTCTGGTTTCATTTTTTTGGTTTTTAATTATATGAGAGGTCTGAACATGCTTACATGCAAAAGAAAAATGTGCCATGGAAAACAAGAAGTTAAACTATCCCATCATTGTTAATCAGTTATTTTCCAATATATAATTTAAAGTTTTTCAAAAAAGAAAAGAAAAGGTTAGTAGTACAAAAAAAAAAAAGGTGGAGGTTTCAGGGGTGGATGAAGATGGTCCCTGAGGGAAAAACAGGAAATGGGAGGACTCTGTAGTTCATCTTGCAGTCTTATGTGTATCATCTCCTGCTGTGTCCAAGGCACATGTCAGCTCTGAAGGGAGCATCCAGCTATGTAATGACTGCCCCACTTTACTTCCAGAATCATTAACCAAGAGCCTTAAATATCCAAACCAGTGGGATTTGGAAACAGGTGGTAGAACTCTTATGCCTCAAATCCAAAGATTCAGGCACTTCAATGGTGCTATCAGTAGCAAAACTTCTTTGCCACCCTCACCAATCCCTAAACTATAAGGAGACCAGATCATCTATGTACCTGCTTCAGCCTAGCTTTGTCCACATCCCCAGGGCCCTAGTACGCAGAGCAATTGGGTCAAGAAGGTGAGGAGACAATCCTGCCTTCTATCTCAGGTACCAGTTAGGTGCATACACACACACATGTAAACCTGTGCCTGGGGTCTGGAACTTCTCCTACTCCCTGCCTATTTTTAAACAAGCTTTCAAACACAACCCAGCTTTGCCTATTTCCCTTACCATTGCTATTCTGTAATTTAAAATCATCCTCTATGGCAGTCCCCACAAAAGAAACTCCTTTTGAGCCTACAGTGTCTGCTGAGAACTAGACTAAAATTTCTTGACTCATATCTGACCTTCATTCAGCTTTCCTCTAACTTCTCCATCCTCGGCTCTCACTCCCCTGGGTTCCCAACATGCCTGAAGGTCAGGGCTGTGTCACACCTCCAGTGGGATTCCAGAGCTGATAAAGAAGTTTGCAAGGACTTGACTCTGAAGTTAAAACATAGAATAAGGCTCAAGTGAAATCATTTCCTTTTACTAGCCTAAAATCTGGATTATTAAATACTGTCTATGTTGGTAGTGAGGTGGGACTTGACTAATTCTTGACTGGTATAAAAGAACACTGAGTCAACCACAGCTCAGGTTTCCACTTGCATTTTATTAGTTCTGTGAGTTTTGGCAAATTGCTCAAGTTCTCTGAGTCTTACTTGTCTAATCTACAAAATGGGGATGATTAATGCCAGCATTTGTATATTTATGGCATTCTAAACACTGTGAGTGACCTCATGTAATTCTCACAACAACCTCATAAGGCAAGTTCTATTTTTAACCGTTAGTACTTGATGAGCAAAGTTCAAACCAGAGCCTTATTTCAGAGCCTGCCCCGTTAACCACTGCACTCTGGCGGAGCACAGACGCTAGTGAGTGGCGTTCCCTCATGCTTCCAGGGCTGTAGAGAAGAGCCTGAGATATGAAACAATATGTGAGAAAACACGTGGTAGATTATCATTTAAAGGATACAGAGTTTCAATGTCACAAGGTGAGAAGAGTTATAGAGCTAGATGGTGGTGATAGTTGGACAGCAATGTGAACGGACTTAACACTACCAAATTATACACCTGAAAATGATTAAAATGGTAAGTGTTACGTAATGTGCTTTTACCACATATTTTTTAATTTTTAAAGAAGAAAACAGTAGCTTATAAAGTTCCACACATATGAAAACTATTAATGATGTTTTTTATTCTTTTTAATTTCTAAATCAGCAAGTTCCAGAAGAGGATTTTTTTTTCCATTTATTTTTATTAGTTGGAGGCTAATTACTTTACAATCTTGTAGTGGTTTTTGCCATACATTGACATGAATCAGCCATGGATTTACATGTGTTCCCCATCCTGAACCCCCCTCCCGCCTCCCTCCCCATCCCATCCCTCTGGGTCATCCCAGTGCACCAGCCCTGAGCACTTGTCTCATGCATCCAACCTGGACTGGCGATCTGTTTCACACTTGATAATATACATGTTTTGATGCTGTTCTCTCAGATCATCCCACCCTCGCCTTCTCCCACAGAGTCAAAAAGTCTGTTCTATACATGTGTCTCTTTTTCTGTCTTGCATATAGGGTTATCATTACCATCTTTTAAAATTCCTTTTGTATGCGTTAGTATACAGTATTGGTGTTTATCTTTCTGGCTTACTTCACTCTGTATAATGGGCTCCAGTTTTATCCATCTCATTAGAACTGATTCAAATGAATTCTTTTTAATGGCTGAGTAATATTCCATAGTGTATATGTACCACAGCTTTCTTATCCATTCGTCTGCTGATGGGCATCTAGGTTGCTTCCATGTCCTGGCTATTATAAACAGTGCTGCAATGAACATTGGGGTGCACGTGTCTCTTTCCGATCTGGTTTCCTTGGTGTGTATGCCCAGGAGTGGGATTGCTGGGTCATATGGCAGTTCTATTTCCAGTTTTTTTAAGGAATCTCCACACTGTTCTCCAAAGTGGCTGTACTAGTTTGCATTCCCACCAACAGTGTAAGAGGGTTCCCTTTTCTCCATACCCTCTCCAGCATTTATTGCTTGTAGACTTTTGGATAGCAGCCATTCTGACTGGCGTGTAATGGTACCTCACTGAGGTTTTGATTTGCATTTCTCTGATAATGAGTGATGTTGAGCATCTTTTCATATGTTTGTTAGCCATCTGTATGTCTTCTTTGGAGAAATGTCTGTTTAGTTCTTTGGCCCATTTTTTGATTGGGTCATTTATTTTTCTGGCATTGAGCTGCAGGAGTTGCTTGTATATCTTTGAGATTAATCCTTTGTCTGTTTCTTCATTTGCTATTATTTTCTCCCATTCTGAAGGCTGTCTTTTCACCTTGCTTATAGTTTCCTTTGTTGTGCAAAAGCTTTTAAGTTTAATTAGGACCTAATTAAACAGAAGACGATTTTATATGACTCACTTTTAGTTCTCTCTGAATATCTAGAATAAATGATGAAAATAGGGGAGGCCTAGTGTAAAATGGGAGTATCTTTACTCCAGCAGTCCTAACCGTGGAATAGAAATGAGGAGGGGAAAAAGTGGGTCCAGGTTGGTTTTCACAGAATAATCAGAAGGTTCAAAGCCTGACTGCATACACCTTCTCTGGCCACTTTACGCATTGTCCAATGGAGGCTAGAATATGTTTTCAAGAGTTAGAGCCATCTTCCAAAGCCTCTCTCCAAAATAAGTCTCAGGAGATCACATCAGTGTAAGGGGTGGGGTTCAAATCTGCTCTTTCACATCCACTGTTCTTCAGGCTGAGGCTGAGAGCCCCCCAAAGATTGCCAGCAGCAAAGGTGCATGATTCCCAGCAGGGTGCACATTTCCTACCCTCGCCTTGACCAGGATGGGTCCTTCTGTCATTTATTATACTTATGCCATTCTAATACCTTCCTTTTCTTCTAAAAATACTTTTTTTCTTTCTAAAAAGGACATGTTCATTATTTTAAAATTTAGAAAATACAAAGATGTTCTTGGCTAAGTAAGAAATTGGCCCAGTAGCTCCAAAATTGTTTTCTGATTCTCTCCAGAGAATAAAAAAGCAAAGTCCAATCTTATTTTGTAGGTGAATTAAGTTCTGAAATTTTCCTTGCAAGTTTATTATCTGGCACTCTGGTTGCACTCCTCCTTTCAAATAATATAATGAAAGGCCAATAGATTTCTAGATAAGCCCACGAAAACCTACCTAAAAACAAAACTGAACTGCAGCATTGCTCTGACACCAAGCCACTAGATTCCAAGCTCCTTCCAGGAGGCAGGGACTTTGCCATCCATTTCTGAACCCCCAGCACTGGCACACATTGGGCATGAAGCAATGGTGATTTCTAACTTTGACTTTACAAAGAGAGGGCAACCAGTTTTGTAGGCATCTCCTCCCCCAAGCAGCATTAAGAGTGTCCAAAGTTTCCATAGCTGGAAGGAAGATGAAACCATCTGGTTAAAGAAAAGGTCTTTAGTGTGTAAAGGTCACTGGTAGATTGAATGTTCACAAACTGGGAGCCTGCTTACTTGAATGGTCTCATCATATCCCATTTTATTGGTGACACATACAATCAACAGCCAGTCATATTTATCAGATAGCGTCCTTTTATTTGTTAACTAACATGTTGGTTCTTGGAAGGAACACAAAAGTATTTCTGAAGGCAACACATCACCTGACTACATAAATTTTCTCCTTTCTGGACCTACAACATTAGGCACAAAAGAACTGAGAATAATAAATGTAAAAAGCAGTACTATTTAATATAAAAATAATTTAAGTAACTCACTGTTTGTAATGTGTTGATTTCTTGCAAGTTTGTCTCTCATTCATAGTACATTTCCTTTTTTTAAAAATTTACCCAATAAATATTTGTCTGCAGTTTCTGTGCACCAAGTGCTGGACAAGATTCTTTGAAGACACCTGTCATCCCAGCCCCTCACAAACTGTCAGACTGGTAAAGTCAGGAGATTTAGTAAATATTGGCAGGGAGTGAGTATCAAACAAATAAATATATATTTCCAATCTGTAACACATGCTGTGATAGGGAATAATAGGAGGGACCTACTGAAAGGAGGTAGGAGTAAAAAGCATTGCAGGTAAAGGAATCTACCTGTATGGATACTCAATGAACTGAGAGAAAAACAATGTGGCTGAACAAGTAAGCAAAGGGGCAAGTAGCATTAAACAAGGTTACAAGACCTCACAGGAGTCTGGATTCCTCTCTAAGTCCAGGAGAAGCCACTGAAGGCCAAAGCCAGGGGAACATGAGCCAGTTTATGTTTTAGAAAAATCACTTTGATTTCTGGGTGAAGCGCAGATTTATAGAGGTTTAAGAGTAGAATCCAGGAAACCAAATGGAAGCTGTTACCTTTAGAGGAACCAAGTTTCCTTGAAAAACAGAGTCATAAATGATAAACACATCCTGTCAAACTATGTCTAGACACTGGGGAAAAGAGGGATTCTTCATATTACTTATTATGGTTTGACATTATACATTTATTAATTTATATAATCGTGTATCTCTTCAGTGTCTGTCTCTCCCATTAGAAAGTAAGCTTGGACTTCCCTGGCGGGCCAGCGGTTAAGAATCTGCCTGCCAATGCAGGGGACATGGATTCAAACCCTGGTCAGGGGAAAATTCTACATGCCACAGAGCAACTAATCCTATGGGGCACAACTACTGAGCCCCTGCTCTAAAGCCTGCAAACTGCAACTACTGAGCTCCCACACCCTACAGTCCCTGCTCCACAAGAGAAGCCACTGCAATGAGAAGCCCTCAGAATGCAACAAAGAGTGACCCCTGCTCACCACAACTAGAGAAAGTCCTCAGGCAGCAACCAAGATGCAATACAGCCAAAATAAATAAACAAATAAAAAGAATCTGCCTGCCAATGCAGGGGACATGGATTCGACCTCTGGCCCAGGGAAGATCCCACTTGCCTGGGGGCAACTAAATCCATGTGCCACAACTACTGAGCCTGAACTCTAGAGCCTGTGGTTTGCAACAAGAGAAGCCACTGTAATGACAAGACCGCACAACAAAGAGTAACCCTCACTTACAACAACTAGAGAGTGCCCATGTACAGCAGTGAAGAAACAACACAGTCAAAAATAAACATATTAAAAAAAAAGGAAAGTAAGCTTGGTGAGGGTAGGAAGGTTGCCTTGTTAACTCCTGTAGTCCCAGTGCAAAGAACATTGTCTGCCATAGAGATTCTCAATAACCACTCACTAAATGAATGAATGAACTGTGTATTTAATCATTTTATGAAGCAAAGGGCCCTTTGGTAAAGCAAACCATCATCCTCTTTCTTATCCATTTTAAAAGTCTGGATCTTTGTATATCAACTGAGAAGAACTTGAAGGAAGAGTAAACCTAGTCAAATAAAGTTTATTGTACAGAATGGAATGACCTCATAAAATGTAGATTTCAGGAAAATGGAGACCTGGAATATGCCTATTATATATTTTAGTGAATAAATTAATAAAACCAGAACTCAGAGCACTTGTCTGTGGTTTCCGGAATTGTGCTCTTCTAACAAATAAGAAACAACTTTGCATTTTAAGATGGTATTTTAGCTATTTAAGGTCATCTGATTTGACAGTTCTCATAGCCAACTGATTAACATTAGTCAAAGAATAAAAGGTTTCCATCTATATCAAGAGAAATAAAAAAAAAAACAGTAACATAACATGGTCTGCAATGAAACTGACAGAATGATCCATCCATTCATCCACGTCAAAGCTCTCTGCTACCTTGGTACCAGAAACCCAGACTTCAGGAGTGAATTGTCATCATTGAACATCAACAGACTTCAGGAGGTCATCACTGGATACTAAGGTCAGCAAGAGAGTCAGCTTCTGCACCCCTTCAATTCAAAATTGCTTCTTGAGGCAAGTTCTATAAGGCTGCATTCGTTTTTATTGCTGTTGTACAAACTACTACAAACTTGGTGGCTTAAAACAACAGAAATTTATTCTCTCACAGTTCTAGAGGTCAGAAGCCAAAAGTCAAGGTGTGGCAAGATTTGGTTCCTTCTGGAGGTTCTAAGAGAGAATTCCACTCCATACCTCTCTCCCAGCTTCTGGTGGCCTCTTACAAACTTGGCATGTAGACCTAGCCCTCCAATCTCTGCCTCCTTCTTTATATTGCCTTCCTATTTGTGTCCTCTTCTCTGTGTATCTTCTCTTCTAAGAACACATGGCATTAGATTTAGTGCTCATACTATTCCAAGATGATCTCATCCCAAGATCCTCAACTTAACTGCATCTATGAAGACTTCTTTTCTAATAAGGTTCTAGACAGACATATGTTTTGGGAGGCCACCATTCAACCCACTATAAGGAATAAAGCAGGGTTAAAGTTTAAAAATTTGTGCAATTCCAATGAGGTAGCTATCTGAATCAAAACAACCAGAATAGACGTTTGCAGCAGCATAACTCTTTTTTTTTCCTTTTTGGCTGTACTGGGTCCTCATTGCTGCACATGGGCTTTCTCTATTTGCAGCAAGTGAGGGCATTTCTCTAACTGAAATGTGAAGGCCTCTTGTTGCAGTGGCTTCTTTTTGTTTTGGAACACAGACTCTAGGGGGCTTCCCAGGTGGCGCAGTGGTCAAGACCACCTGCCAATGCAGGAGACACAGGAGACACTGGCTGATCCCTGGGTCAGGAAGATGCCCTGGAGGAGGAAATGGCAACCCATTCCAGTACTCTTTCCTGGGAAATCCCATGGACAGAGGAGCCTAGTAGGCTACAGTCCATAGAGTTGCAAATAGTCAGACACAACTGAATGATTGAGCACAGACGCACCCAGTTCTAGTGCTCAGGGGCTTCACTAGTTGCAGCACTCAGGCTCAGTCGTTGAGGTGCACAGGCTTAGTTGCCCCATGCATGTGGAATCGTCCCAGACCAGGGATCGAACTCATGTGCCTGAAACCACCAGGGAAGTCTCCCCTTTTTTAATAAATAGAAAAAGAGGAAAAGTAGGTGCATAATTATTTAATTAATTTTGATGAATTGATATCAGAGTCCCTTAAAGGAGCACTCAAGGGTAGGGGCCTAACCATGAACGTGGGTAGGTGGGGGAGGGCATTACTAGGTATTCTAGGGGATCTTTGGGCCTGTCAGGTGCATCAGCTCTGTACTACATTGCTTTCTCTGTCCTCATCTCTCTAAACTACTTTGGAAAGACTTCTCCAAACCTTGAGCATTCCTCTAGATCCTAAGACACCAAACTAGCAACCCAAATCTGACTCTGGATGTTAACCTCTTGTCTAACCACTTGATTTTCATGGCTTGATGTTGAACTGCACCCCTACTGGGATGAACCCACTCTAGCAGCTCAAGGTGAAAGACCTGACCCCTTTTCCCTTATCACAACACTCAAGCTCCATCGTTTCTCTTTGATGTGTAGAAATGATAGATCGTCCCAAATTCAACAAATGCTTGTGCATTGTCCAGGACCCCTTCCTTTACACACTCCCTGGTGATCTGGTTTGAAAGAAATGGCCAGCCTTGGCTGACACATTGGGCAACATTACAAGGCACATGAGGCAGGAAGAAGCACAGCCAAGATTTCATTTCTGTGTTTGCTGATCTCTACTGTGGTTTCCAATGAAGAGAACACCTTTAAGAAGGTAAAGTTGGCAGGGCCACACTGTGTCAATGGGCTACTTTCAGCTTTGAAGAGCATAGCTTTTTTTCTTTTTCTTGGGATACAGTCCTCTGGAAGATTGGAATTCATTTCTGGCATAGTACTTCACTAGAATCAATTGTGCATGCTTAAAATTGTACTTTTAATGTTATTTTAAGTACCTATTTTATAATTTCAATAAAATACTCTCAAGCATGATGTAATTCTGATTAATGACACTTCTCTGGTAGACCAAGAGCTCTCAGTTCTGCCTTGTGCCTCAGTGCTCACCTGAGGCATCCCATTAATCATTGTTATGCTACAGTCTGTCCTATCATATTGCTTAATTACCTTTTCTGTTACTCATTCATCTACTCTATTAATCCCCACAGAACAAATTCATCAAACCCTGAAGCCCTGAAGCAATGGTGTTCCTGATCTTGCCAGAACCTAGCCCTTATCCATAAAAGATGGAAGGATCCCAAAACTCTCAATACTCAAGAAAAACAACCCTAACACATATTGTCTACACAAGGGAATCTTGTCTCTCTTTATTCATTGCAAATCCAAACCTTACCCACCTTTCAAGGCTCAGCTAAATCCTAGTAACCCACATGAATTCCTCTCTAGTTAAGGTTCTTATTGCCAATATCACAATCTATGTCATTCAATTTTAGTATTTTGTTCCACTCTTTGTGGTCTTGTATATGAATATTAATTCAATTGAGTCATGAATTTCCTTAGGACAGCCTTCATGTTTAATACTCTTTAATAATAATGAAGAAGAATTATAAATAATAATAATAACATCTACTGACTACTATGTACCAAGCACGGGGGTCAATGGTTTACAAAGGTTAGCTCAATTAATTATATCAGCAATATTGGGTGGAAGTACTTTTATTGTCATCTTTGCAACACAGAGGTGAAAGTGCCCATGTTCACACAACCAGTAAAACAAGCATATAAAGCCAGGCAGCTTGAATCAAAAATCTAAGCGCTAGACCACTAAGTAGCACTACCTCTTCTCATAACCTTCACAGAGCCTGGCAGTATACTTACACACACTCATAACTAGCTTAATTGCTTAATTAATTAACTGTTTAGCTGGATTAAAATCCCCATTTTTCAGAATGAAAAGAAGAAAAATTGGTCCAGATTAGAATAAAGATAAGAGAGAGGAAAAATCTAAAACTGAAAGAAAAAAAATGATAGGTAGGTATTTGAAATGGGAGAAAAGTACTTGAAAAATCAGATGCATAGAATTTTATGTTCCATGAAAGGTATTTCTATATAAAAGCTTAAATAAAGTTTAAAATTTAATAGGGGTACGGTGAAGCCATAATGTAGTTTCATGACATCAAACTGGGTTCTAAGAGACACAATAGTGACTGGACCAATAGACTAGTTAGGTGTTTCTAGTCACTTTTTCACTGACTCATACCCAACATTTTCTAAACTTTTCCCCTCATACAGTTAACAGGAACTGTACTCACAATCTCTCCTAATAGAATTGTTGTTCATGTCTGTTCTCTCTTACCAAAAACTGTGCAGTAAGATGTACCAAAATAGGAATAGACTTTCTAATTGTGATAAATTATTTTCCAATATGAGAATAATCAGAAATAATCCTTTGCATTTCAAAATATTTAAAAGACAGATATATCATTAAATCACAGAGGATAATTGGATACAGTGGATTTTAAGTTACTGAACCCATTACATAAGGTGTCTTACCAGTAGGCAAAGCAAATTACATAGTTGTTGGAATAGGCTACCTGCTGAAGAGCTTCAGTTTCACCGCAATACTTCATATCCCATTTTTGTGCATGTGTATGCATGTATATATGATAGGGAAGAATTTTCACCAAAGAGTCTGTAGTGGTTATCTTTGGATTGTAGAATTTGGGATATGCTTATTTACACCATTTGAATTTTTATAGTGACCATGTGTACATTTTTACAAAAATAGTATTTCTAATTAACTTCCTATCTTTGGCTTGGAAGGTGGTTGATAATGGTTAAAATGGAAAACTCTGTGGATATCAGAAATAATTGAGGCTAGTATCAGTCACATACACCTTATTTTGAAGGTTGAGAGAGTAAATTTTGTCAGAATTACAGAAAGAGCATAAGAAGATTTTCGCTGCTTGGGAGTAAGGTGAGGTTAGAGATATCACCCAAATGAGAAATGACCCACCATTTTGAGTCTGAAATCACCAACAATTAGCTTTGCCTGTTTCATATTATTACATAACCTGGAAACTGACATTGTTGGAGAAAATGAATTTAACAAATTCAAACTCTGATTAAGATTCCAATACTCATGTAAAATCAAAAAATTTTGAAAGTTACAGACAGTGAAGCCAAAGAGCACACACTAAGGAGCTTCCCTGGTGGTCCGGTGGTTAAGACTCTGTGCCCCTACCACAGGGGGCATGGGTTTGATCCCTGGTTGGGGAACTAAGATCCCACATGACACACAGCAAGGCAAACACATAAAAACAAATAGCACACTCTAGATGAATACTAGAGGAATATTCTATCATCTCTTTCCTCAGTTCAACACATTTTCATCTATTTGGTGTATAAAATGGCTATTTGCATATGCTCACAGCAGAAGAACTAATTGCTCACATATCACAGTGTTTTGGTTTATAGTACCTCTTCTGTTTTGTTTTGTTTTGTTTTCCTTAGCTGAATATTATCTTCAGCTGAATTAGATTTCAAGCGAGAGCAGATTTTCCTAGGATTCCTCACACTGGCTACAAGAGTGTTGGTCAACATAAGATGCAATAGGTAAATAGCACTTTTCCTTGCTTTCTTAGCAAAGATGATTATAATCCCTCCAGGGATAAAAATGAGAAGAAAATCAAGTGGGAAAATCCAACTCCACAAATAATTGCTGTATCCCTAACAAGGGCAAAGCATTGTGCTGCAGCACCATCCTATAGTTGTACATAAAATACCAGATTTCCAGACATAATCATAAAGGTCTTCAGAAAACCATGGTGAGGTTAGCAAATGCCATGAGGATCCACAATAAGTAGTATAATTCTAATAGAAAACTTTTCCTGAATATTTGAGAGCTCATGGAAAACTGAGACTTCTTATCTCCCAGAGTTCTATTCTATCCACTTCAGAAAGTCTTCTCCAGTTCTAATTCTTATCCCAAAATCTGTCACAAAACAACCCTTGTTACCAGTGACTCCCAACATTAGCAGAATTAGAGAACTCCTGGAAAAACTCCTAACCATTAGCTTTCTATACATGAAGACTAATTCAGAAGATGGACTCTTAATGCAGGGAAACTTTGCTGGTAACGTTTACTTTGTTTAAATTATTATTCAATGCTGCCATTTTTCATAATCTTTCTTGAACTTCTGCAATTATTGGAGCTACAAAACAGCTTTGGATTAGCTAACTTGTGCCATCTAAAGGCTATAGTGAGAACATCTTTGATGAAGAAAAATAAATAATAAATGATAAATAAAAGTAATAAATTAAAATATTCATATCAGGCTCTCTGCAAAATGAATTGAACAAAACTGTTCTCTGTGATGCTAAAATGTAAAAAAGATAATCAGGGCTTGGACAGATACTATTGATTGATATTATGTCAAATTAAAATAAAGGAGAAAATCAAGAAACCTTTAAGCTATAGTCTTAGTTCTGTTGTACATAAGCTGTGGGACCTTAGGCAAGTTACTTAATCTCTCTGGGTATCATATTTCTCATCTATAAAATAAAAGCATTGCATATGATTTTGGAAGAAATTTGACAATACAATTTTTTAATTTATTATATAAAAAACAAATCTATAAATATTTACATGAAATTCAAGAAAATGGATAGGTTTAAAGAAGGGTCAGTGAATGAAGAGAGAAATGGAGTAAGGCGTTCACAGTCCTTCCCCTGTTTCAACTATTTCCTCTGTTTTCCTGGGCATCCATGATGGTCTTTTTCCAGGCTACCTCACAGTTAGGTTTTGACCAAGTAAATGAGTTCTAGTCAAAGGAATACTTTGGCCACCTGATGCAAAGGGCCAACTCATTGGAAAAGACCCTGATACTGAGAAAGATTAACAGCAAGAGGAGAACAGGGTGACAGAGAATGAGATGTTTGGTTGGCATCATCGACTCAGTGGACATGAGGTTTGGGCAAACTCCAGGAGATAGTGAAGGACAGGAAAGCCTGGTGTGCTGCAGTCCTTGGGATCACAAAGAGTCAGACACAACTGAGTGACTAAATTACAACAACAAAGGAATGCCATAGAATGATAGGTTTCTCTTCCATGTCTAGCCCATAAAACTACCACATGTGTGACACCCTCCATGCTCTTCCCCTTCTACCAACTTGATGTGGACACGTCAACCACCTTGAGAGGAAATGGGCATATGTATTAACACTTAGAAGAGACCCACTTATTTACTAGAAATACCCATTTGGCATTTTATACAAGCAAGAAGCAAACTTATTCATGCTTTAGACATGACACATCATCATGTTTTAGCCATTAAATATCATTGTTTGATCAGACAGCTATACTCTAACTGGTACAATAATTTTTCATTCAAATTGACCAAGGACAGATTTGTGTTCCTTGGAATCTCTTTAAAAATACCAAATCAAAAATCATCTTAGACATATGGCTTTCTAGTTTTGTTTGTGCTATGAACTTAAATAAGAATTGCAGGGACCTTCCTGTTGGTCCAGTGGTTAAGAATCTGCCTCGCAATGCAGGAGACTCCAGTTCGATCCCTGATCAGAGAACTAAGATCCCACATGCCACAAGCACCTAAGCACAAGTGACACAAACTAGAGAGTCCGTGTGCCACAGCAAAAGATCCCACATGACACAACAAACGTCCCAACTTCTACAGCTAAGACCTGATGCAGCCAAATAACAAATAAATTAAAAGAATCTCAAACTTTGGTTGTTACCTCAAGAAAACAAAAAGTGACTAAAGAACCATGAGCCATGATAAATAGGATGACATGATTAGAGCTGAAAGGAAGATAGAGACAGCTTCCAAATGTGGTTGAGTGCCCAATACAATGTCTTCTTGCACAAAACTGATGCTCAGTTTCTTCAGTGAAACAACGAGTGAATGACTGAACAAACCACAAATCTAATCATTTTTAAAGCGGAGCATGAAAAAAAAAAGAGATTTATTTCCCATGCCATGGGATGTCTAGATTTGACTCATTCATGTTATCAGAAGTGTCTTCAGTGCAAAAGAAAAATTCATCATGTGTACTCTACTGATTAGGTTCACCAAGACATGGGAAATCTGGAATTCATTCAAAATCAGACTAGGCTTCTACCATAAGCCTGGTTCTGTGTCTCCCCCCAAGAGGCACATATGCTCTTCATAGTTCCTCACCTGGGATCTAAAGATTTTTCATGTGACCTCAGTAGACTCCCAGTTTCCTTTGGCTTTTTCAGCACTGTCACCCTCATTCATAGAAGAGGGTGAGCACAATGGTGAAGATCACAGAAGTTCCAAAGAATAGCATGGAGAGATAAGAAAGCCTTCCTCAGTGATCAATGCAAAGAAATTGAGGAAAACAATAGAATGGGAAAGACTAAAGATCTTTCCAAGAAAATTAGAGATACCAAGGGAACATTTCATGCAAAGATGGCACAATAAAGGACAGAAATGGTATGGACCTAACAGAAGCAGAAGATATTAAGAACAGGTGGCAAGAATACACAGAAGAACTATATTTAAAAGATCTTCAAAAAAAACTAAAAAATAAAAATAAAAAAGATCTTCAGGACCCAGATAACCACAATGCTGTGATCACTCACCTAGAGCCAGACATCCTGGAATGTGAAGTCAAGTGGGCCTTAGGAAGCATAACTACAAACAAAGCTAGTGGAGGTGATGGAATTCCAGTTGAGCTATTTGAAATCTTAAAAGATGATGCTGTGAAAGTGGTGCACTCAATATGCCAACAAATTTGGAAAACTCAGTAGTGGCCAAAGAACTGGAAAAGATCAGTTTTCATTCCAATACCCAAGAAAGGCAATGGCAAAGAATGTCCAAACTACTACACAATTGCACTCATCTCACATGCTAACAAAGTAATGCTAAAAATTCTCTAAGCTAGGCTTTAACAGTACATGAACCATGAACTTCCAGATGTTCAAGCTGGATTTAGAAAAGGCAGAGGAACCAGAGATTAAATTGCCAACATCTGTTGGATCATCGAAAAAGCAAGAGAGTTCCAGAAAAACATCTATTTCTGCTTCACTGACTATGCCAAAGCCTTTGACTGTGTGGATCACAGCAAACTGTGGAAAATTCTTCAACAGATGGGAATACCAGACCACCTGACCTGCCTCTTGAGAAATCTGTATGCAGGTCAAGAAGCAATAGTTAGAACCAGACATGGAACAAGAGACTGGTTCCAAATTGAGAAAGGAGTACGTCAAGGCTGTATATTATCACCCTGCTTATTTAACTTATACGCAGAGTACATCATGAGAAATGCCGGGCTGGATGAAGCACAAGCTAGAATCAAGACTGCCGGGAGGAATATCAATAACCTCAGATACGCAGATGACACCACCCTTATGGCAGAAAGTGAAGAAGAACTAAAGACCCTCTTGATGAAAGTGAAAGAGGAGAGTGAAAAAGTTGGCTTAAAGCTCAACATTTAGAAAACTAAGATCATGGCATCCGGTCCCATCACTTTATGGCAAATAGATGGGGAAACAGTGGAAACAGTGAAAGACTTTATTTTCTTGTGCTCCAAAATCACTGCAGGTGGTGACTGTAGTCGTGAAATTAAAAGATGCTTGCTCCTTGAAAGAAAAGCTATGACCAACCTAGACAGCATATTTAAATGCAGAGACACTACTTTGCCAACAAAAGTCCATCTAGTAAAAGCTATGGTTTTTCCAGTAGTCATGTATGGATGTGAGAGTTGGACTATAAAGAAAGCTGAGTGCTGAAGAATTGATGCTTTTGAACTGTGGTGCTGGAGAAGACTCTTGAGAGTCCCTTGGACTGCAACGAGATCCAACCAGTCAATCCTAAAGGAAATTGGTCCTGAATATTCACTGGAAGGACTGGTGCTGAAACTAAAACTCCAATACTTTGGCCACCTGATGTGAAGAACTGACTCCTTGGAAAAGACCTTGATGCTGGGAAAGATTGAAGGCAGGAGGAGAAGGGGATGACAGAGGATGAGATGGTTGGATGGCATCACCGACTCTATGGACATGAGTTTGTGTAAGCTCCAGGAGTTGGTGATGGACAGGGAAGCCTGGCATGCTGCAGTTCATGTGATCACAAAGAGTCGGACACAACTGAGCAACCGAACTTAACTGAAGACCACAATCGGTAGAGTAAGAATGCCTGGGTGAGAACCGGCCTCTGAAATTTCTAGTCTTGGGAATTTGGGAAAGTTACTCAAGCTCTCCTCCTCTCTACACAGGAGTACTAACAGTACTCACTCCTCCAGCTGTTTTAAGGAGACATTGATAAACTCCAAGTTTCGAACACTGCTTGATGCACACTAGGTTATTTCTCAATAAATTTTAGATGTTATAATTTCTCATTAAGGATATACAGTCTTAAGATGGCAGACACCAGTGGAAAAAAATCAGACAGCATGTCAAAATTCCTAGATTGTAGGTTCTTAGATGGTACTGATGAAATTTTCTGCAGGTCAGCAATGGAGACACAAACATAGAGTACAAACTTATGGACTCAGAGGTGCGGGAGGAGGAAGGAGAGGGTGAGATGTAATGGAGAGAGTACCATGGAAGCTTACATTACCATATGTAAAAGAGACAGCCAATGGGAATTTGCTGCATGACTCAGGGAAGTCAAACAGGTGCTCTGAAATAACCTAGAGTGGTGGGATAAGGAGGGAAAAGGGAGGGAGGTTCAGGTCTGTTGCTAAACAGATATCTTAACGTGAACACATCACACGTTTCTGAGTCTCAGTTTTCTTATCTTTCAAATGAGAGGGGTGGCCATATGATTTGTATTTCCCCTTCCACTCTATGACTCTTGTCTTATGTCTTATTCAGTTCTCTGTAATCTCACTCTCAGTACTTTGTTCAGCACATAAAGCACAGACAGACAATTCCATAACCTCCTCCTGATACCTATTCCAATTGTTTTAAGACAAGAGTTCACTCCTGGCATCTTTGCCATATGGTAAAGTGTGTAATAGCAAAGGCAGGTGGAGCCAAACAGGACTCAGAAGCCCTATCAAACACCCTGAGGGCAGATGTTATGGCCGAGAGTGTGGGATCCATAGAAACATCTCATCTGCACAGAACATCCATAAGTTACTTATCTCCCGGCAAAGCACCTCAGGGATAAATAGCACAATTCTAAACACAGAAGGCATTCAAAAATATCTGTTGCTTTTTTGATTTATGTAGAACACTCATTTCCTGATTCTAAAAGACTGTATTTGGACAGACAAAAAATATATATTTCTTGCTTCAGGCAAGGAATTATATACTTTGATTCCTAGAGTCAAGTAGTAGGTTCTAAATATATCTATGTTTGGTTAATGAAATTAATATAGATCTTCTAGTTCTATGGTTAAAGAATACAGGTTGTTAGAAATTTGTAAATTAATTTTTATACTTTCTCCTAATGCAGCATACATATGGCATGTGATTATAATAATGGCCCCAAGGACTCATTTCTCCCTCTTGCCTATGCCCTTTTTGCAATGTTACATTATTGCTTCCCCAATAAGAGGTGGGGGGCTCTTTCTTCACCAATTTGAATTCAGGCTGGCCTGGTGACTTGTTTTGACCTTTAGAAAGTAACAGAAGTAACACTATGAAAGTTTCAGAGCTTAGATCTAAAGATTCTTTGTAGCTTCCATCTGTGCCCTCTTAGGGCTCAATTCAGTTCAGTCCAGTGGCTCAGTCCTGTCCAACTCTTCGCGACCCCATGAATCGCAGCACACCAGGCCTCCCTGTCCATCACCAACTCCCGGAGTCTACCCAAACCCACGCCCATCAAGTTGGTGATGCCATCCAGCCATCTCATCCTCTGTCATCCCCTTCTCCTCCTGCCCCCAATCCCTCCCAGCATCAGGGTCTTTTCCAATGAGTCAACTCTTATAAGATGGCCAAAGTATTGGGGTTTCAGCTTCAGCATCAGTCCTTCCAATGAACACCCAGGACTGATCTCCTTCAGGATGGACTGGTTGGATCTCCTTGCAGTCCAAAGGACTCTGAACAGTCTTCTCCAACACCACAGTTCAAAAGCATCAATTTTTTGGTGCTCAGCTTTCTTCACAGTCCAACTCTCACATCCATACATGACCACTGGAAAAACCATAGCCTTGACCAGAAGAACCTTTGTTGGCAAAGTAATGTCTCTGCTTTTTACTATGCTATCTAGGTTGGTCATAACTTTCCTTCCAAGGAGTAAGGGTCTTTTAATTTCAAGGCTGCAGTCACCATCTGCAGTGATTTTGGAGCACAAGAAAATAAAGTCTGACACTGTTTCCACTGTCTCCCCATCTATTTGCCATGAGGTGATGGGACCAGATGCCATGATCTTAAGTTTTCTGAATGTTGAGTTTTAAGCAAACTTTTTCACTCTCCTCTTTCACTTTCATCAAGAGGCTTTTTAGTTCCTCTTCACTTTCTGCCATAAGGGTGGTGTCATCTGCATATCTGAGGTTAGTGATATTTCTCCCGGCAGTCTTGATTCCAGCTTGTGCTTCATCCAGCCCAGTGTTTCTCATGATGTACTCTGCACATAAGTTAAATAAGCAGGGTGACAATATACAGCCTTGACGTACTCCTTTTCCTATTTGGAACCAGTCTGTTGTTCCATGTCCACTTTTAACTGTTGCTTCTTGACCTGCATACAGATTTCTCAAGAGGCAGGTCAGGTGGTCTGGTATTCCCATCTCTTTCAGAATTTTCCACAGTTTATTGTGATCTTAGGGTTCAGCCAACATCAAAAAAAAAAAGCTTGGGTCCAAATACTGATGAGGACCATGTAGAGAGAGAGAGGCCCCAGGTATCCAATCCTTCCTGCCGAGGTCCCAAATATGAGGTGAGATCCTCAAGACTCCACCTCTAGTAGATCCATCAGATTAATGCAGCTCCATGAGAGAGTCTAGGCAACAGATTATTGCTGGAAAACTATTGCTGGGTCAGAATCAGAATAGGAGTTTCGTGAAAATATATCAGCAGTTCCATCAGAGGGGTGAGAGGAAAAAATTTAAATGTAATATATATGATAAAGGATAAAATCTTAGATTTTTTTCAATATGCAAATTATGCAGGAAATGCAATGCAGGGATTAATTGCCACATAAAATGTACTCATTCATTGGTTTGGGGCCCTGCAGAAAATAGTTTTCAAAGAGTTTTCTAGAACTAACTATTCATTAGTTGTCATTCATTACATCAGTTAGCTATTTTTGCACCTAAAGTCACCCAAAAGCTTAGTAGCTAAAAGAACAATAGTCATTTATTATTCTCACAGTTTCTGTGGCGCGTGTATGTAGGAGAAGCTTGACTGAAGATTTGTGACTTGGAATCTCTCTTGAGATTGCAATTGAGGTGTCGGCTGGGGTTGCAGTCATATAAAATTTTGTTTGAGCCTGGAGAATTCACTTCCATGACTGGAAAGTGTATTCCTCTCCACTTGGGCTACTTCTTGTAGCTCCTTGTGTGCCTTCACGCCTCAGCAGCTGGTTTCCCCCAGACCAAAACTCAAAAAAACCAAAGCAGAAACTAAAATGTCTTTTATGGCCTGGCCTCAGAAATCACACACCATTACTGTTGCCCATTTTCTGTATGCACATAGAGAGTAGCTCTGGGTTAATACAGGAGACTACACAAGGACAAAAACTATTGCAGGCCCTCTTATTGTCACATTCTTATTGCCACAAAAATTGAGAGCTTATAGTAAAAATACATATGCAACAGGATTATTAAATATAATGTTAGAAAATGAAACCAGAAACCGTAAAGAGGCAAGAAGGAAGCTAATTCCATCTGGGCCTTCAGGTAAGATATTTATTACAAGTCCATAGTCCATTAACAGAAACCCTTAAGGCCAGATAAGTTTTAGAATTCAAAATTTTTTTAATTTTATAAAGGTAAGGAGTTACATATACCAGATACTACATAATATACTAAACAACTTAAAATCAACTACATTGTTATTTAAGGAAAAAATAGTGTGAATTTTCAAACTAAGTTGGATAAAGACTTTAAATAGTTATATACAACTATTTAGGTAAGATTTTGAGAACAAAATTTTTTAAAGTCCAGGCCTTTACAGTTTTGGTATGTCAGAATTGCAGGTAGAGAAAGTGTTGTGAATCTATAGAAGTTACAAGTTCACAAGATCAGAACCTGTGGCTATAGTTTCCCCTAGAGTGTGTGAAAATAATTCCATTCTCAGGCCTTGGCCCCCATCAATTCCCCAGGACTGCTGATCAAATTTGTCCCCAAAACTCAGATACTAAGAGCTTCCTTACTCATATTTGAGGTCTCCTGTTTTTCTGCCTTGTATTTTGAGTCAGGGGCTAAGTTTTCATATTTACTCAGCTATACTCAGCGTCTGTTTTCAGGTGTAGAGCTACCATTTTATCACTGATACCTTGCAGTAACAATTATATAGCCTAAGAAATAGGATAGTTACCATACTTGAAATATAGATTTAGTTATTTCCTGACAATCAAAGTGAAAAGCATTAAAGTTTTTTGAGAGAAACCATTGTTTTCCTCATGTCAAATTCTGATAGATATTTAGTCAAATGTACTATTTAAAAAGGACATACCTTTAACCTGATAGTGGAGACATCTAAAACAATACACAGCAACCCAGAAGTCAGAGTAAGAGATATTTAGTTTGTCTAAAATAAAAATACAAAATTTCTAAACAGGGTTAAAAGACAAGTGACAGACTGGCAACTTTGCAACATATAAAGCAGAGACAAGATTAATAAGAGCTCCTACAAACTAAAAACAAAAAGGCAAAACAGCACATTAATAGTAAATTCACAGAATACATATTTAAACATCAAGAAAATAAATGAAACAATCCCTCACATCACTAGAAATGAGGAACATACAATTTTTTAAGTGAGACACTATCTTTATCCATTTGATGAGCAAAATTTTTAAAGTTTGATAATATCAAATTTTTACAAAACAGTATATGAGAGTGCTATAGAGAATATGGATAGAGGTTCACGACACTAAACAGGAGGCAGTAACCAAAACCATCCCAAATCAAAAGAAATGCAACAAGGCAAAGTGGTTATCTGAGGAGGCTTGACAAATAGCTGAGGAAAGAAGAGAAGTGAAAGGCAAGGAAGAAAGGGAAAGATATACCCAAACCCAACAGAATACAAAGACCCAAAGAATAGCGAGGAGAGATAAGAAGGTCTTATTAAGTGTAAAGAAATAGAGGAAAACAATAGAATGGAAAGACTAGAGATCTCTTCAAGAAAATTGGAGATATCAAGGGAACATTTCATGAAAGAGTGGGCACAATAAAGGACAGAAATGGTAGGGACCTAACAGAAGCAGAAGAGATTAAGAAGATGTGGCAAGAATACACAAAAGAACCATACAAAAAAGGTCTTAATGACCCAGATAACCAAGATGCAGTGGTCACTCACCTAGAGCCAGAAATTCTGGAATGTGAAGCCAAGTGGGCCTTAAGCATTACTGCTAACAAAGCTAGTGGAGGTAATGGAATTCCACTTGAGCTGTTTGAAATCCTAAAAGATGATCCTGTAAAACTGCTGCATTCAATATGCCAGCAAATTTGGAAAACTCAGCAGTGGCCACAGGTCTGGAAAAGGTCGGTTTTCATTCCAGTTCCAAAGAATAACAGTATTAAAAATGTTCAAACTACCATACAATTGCATTCATTTCACATGCTAGTAAGGTTATGTTCAAAATCCTTCAAGCTAGGCTTCAGCAGCACATGAACTGAGAACTTTCAGATTACAAACTGGATTTAGAAAAAGCAGAGGAACCAGATATCAAATTGCCAATATTTATTGGATCACAGAGAAGGCAAGGGAATTTCAGAAAAACATCTACTTCTACTTCACTGACTTTGCTAAAGCCTTTGACTGTGTGAATCACAACAAACTGTGGGAAATTTTTAAAGAGATAGGAATACCAAACCATCTTACCTGTTTCTTGAGAAACCTGTCTGCAAGTCAAGAAGCAACAGTTAGAACCATACATGGAACAACTGACTGGTTCAAAATTGGGAAAGAAGTATGACAAAACTGTATATTCTCACCAAGTTTATTTAACCTCTGTGCAGAGTACATCATGCAAAATGCCAGGCTGAATGAGGCACAAGCTGGAATCAAGACTGCCGGGAGAAATATCAACAACCTCAGATATGCAGATGACACCACCCTTATGGCAGAAAGTGACCTCTTGATGAGGGTGAGAGAGGAGAGTGAAAAAGCTGGCTTAAAACTCAACATTCAAAAAACAAAGATCATGGCATCTAGTCCCATCACTTCATGGCAAACAGAAGGGGAAAAAGTGGAAGCAATGACAGATTTTATTTTCTTGGGCTCCAAAAGCACTGCAGATGGTGACTGCAGCCTTGAAATTAAAAGACACTTGCTTGTTGGAAGAAAAGCTATGACAAACATAAAGTGAAGTGAAGTGAAGTCACTCATTCATGTCCGACTCTTTGCAACCCCATGGGCTATAGCCTACCCTGCTCCTCTGTCCATGGGATTTTCCAGGCAAGAGTACTGGAGTGGGCTGCCACTTCCTTCTCCAGAGCATCTTCCCAACCCAGAGATCAAACCCGGGTCTCCGGCATTGCAGAAAGACACTTTACCATCTGAGCCACCAAGGAAGCCATGACAAACATAGAGAGCATATTAAAAAGCAGAGACATCACTTTGCTGACAAAGGTGTGTATAGTCAAAGTGTGGTTTTTCCAGTAGTCATGTATAGATGTGAGAGTTGGGCCACAAAGAAGGGTGAGAACTCAAGAATTGATGCTTTCAAATTGTGGTGTTGGAGAAGGCTTTTGATGCAAAAGGAGTCTGGACTGCAAGGAGATCAAACCAGTGAATCCTAAAGGAAATCAACCTTGAATATTCACTGGAAAGACTGATGCTAAAACTGAAACTTCAATTCTTTGGCCACTTAAGGCAAAGAGCTGACTCACTGGAAAAGACCCTGGCTGATGCTGGGAAAGACTGAAGGCAAAAGGAGTAGATGGTGGCAGAGGATGGTTAGACAGAATCACCAGCTCAGTGGACATGAATTTGAGCAAACTCCAGGAGATAGCAAAGGACAGGGGATTCTGGCATACTGTAGTCCATGAGGTTACAAAGAGTTGGACGCAACTTAGCAACTGAACGACGATACTATGAGCGGTAATGGCAGTACTACGAAATGTAAGTGGTACAACTTTAACAGAGGGTATCTGAAAATATCTGTCCCAATGTTAAATGCAAACACACTTTAAAGATTTATTTCACTTCTAGGATTCAACTGGCACAAGTGAACAGATACGTGAGTAGTAGGATTCCATTTGTTTGTTTCTCTTTTTTTTATTGAAGTATAGTTGGTTTACACAATTTTGTTGATTACTGCTGTACAGTAAACTGATTCAGCTATACCTATATATATATATTCTATTTCGTATTCTTTTCCATTATGGTTTATCACTAGTTATTGAATATAGTTCCCTGTGCTGTAGGACCTTATTGTTTATCCATTCTATATATACCAGTTTACATCTGCTAATCCCAAATTCCCAATTCATCCCTCTCTCACCCCCTACACCTTGGCAACCAACAGTCTATTCTCTATGTCCCTAATTCTGTTTCTTTTTCATAGACAGATTCATTTGTATCATATTTTAGACTCTACATATAAGTGATATTATATGGTATTTGTCTTTCTCTTTCTGACTCACTTCACTTAGTATGACAATCTCTAGTTGCATCCATGTGACTGCAAATAGGATTATTTTGTTCTTTTTATGGTTGAGTAGTATTCCATTATATATATATATACACACACCACATCTTTTTTATCCATTTATCTGCCAATGGACACTTAGGATGTTTCTATGTCTTGGCTATTGTGAATAGTGCTGCTATAAATACAGGGGTGCACATATCTTTCTGAATTATATTTCTGTCTGAATGTATGCCCAGGAGAGGGATTACTGTATTACATGGTAAATATACTTTTAGCTTTTTGAGGAACCTCTGTACCATTTTCCACAGTGGCTGCACTAACCTAAATTCCCACCCATAGTGTAGAAGTTTCCCTCTTGCCTATATTCTCTTCAGCATTTGTTATTTGCAGACTTTTTAATGATAGCCATTCTGACTGATGTGAGGTGGTACCTCATTGTAGTTTTGATTTGCATTTGTCTAATAATTAGTGATGCTGAGCATCTTTTCCTGTGAGTAGTAGAATTTTTAATTGCAGCATTTTTTGAAATAGTGAAAAATGAAAAAACCTGTCTATTAATAGGGAACTGTTTAAGAAAAAAATAAGTATGGTATAGTACAGGAATTTGCTATCTACGGGTCCCTGGATCTCAGTCTGTTTTTGTACTGCCTGCAAGCTAAGAATTGTTTCTACAGTTTTAGAGAATTAAGGAGGACAAACAAGAGAAGACAGAGAAGGAAAAAGAGAATGTGCCACAGAGTCTTTGTATGATCCAGAAAACCTAAAATATTTACTATCTGGCCCTTTGGAGCAAAAGTTTGATATAACCAAATCATAGAACACTTATCAGACCATCAGAAGATGAGAAACAAGGACAGCAACGGTTGGAGCCAAGCAGTGAAACTGACAAATTTACCCTATTCCTCTCATCTCTCAGGCTTCTCTGCCAATAGCACTTGAAGATACAAAGCTCCCAATGTCCCTTTGAAATTTCAAGAGGCGCACAGACCATTTTAAAAAAACAAACGCTAATTCCAAGTGACTGTCTAAATTGATCATCACTGGCAAGTGGTTCTCTACTTCTCTCAACTGACAAATGTTGACATTACAAAATCATAGCTTCGTGGGATTGAGAGAATCCAAAAGACAGTGGAGGATTAAGTAAAGTAAATGGTAGTGGGAAAATCCTAAATTATGTCATCCTATCTCACGAGAAAACTCAGGCTGACATTTTCTTATTCAGTAATGGCACCTTGACTATAAATAGTACTTCACAACTGACAAAGTGCAGGCAAAGCCAGCAGCTGAATCTTTGTTTTCACATGTGGAAACCAGGGTCAGCTCTAGAACCGCCATCTCCTGATTACAAGGAGAGCTCTCTCCATTATTTCCACCTGCAGACTTCAACTAAAAGATCCTGGATTGCTGTGAATAAGAACATAAAGACTTGTAGGGGAAAAAAACTTCAAAATCACAGCTATTGTTGTACTGAAAGGAGCATAAATTTGGAAGAAAGACAGTCCTGGTATTAAATACCGACTTCCCCACTCTTAGTCACCTTAAATACTTGTAGAATTCTCTGAGTCCCCATTTTATCTATAAAATGAGGAGTATAATACCTCCCTCATGTGGTGGTTAGCAGAATTAAATAATATACAAAAAGTGTAAAAACATAGTGGACACTCAGTCAGTGCTAAATCCTTTAACAATCTCAGCATTCAATAAATTCTACCTTATTTTGTGCTCAAATCTTTCCTGCTACATTTTATTTTTTATTTATTTTCACACTGTGGAAATATATCTATACATATATATATGCACATATTTATAAAATATTATAAGATAGAATTTACATTCGATGATTAGATGATTTTGCTCAACTGCAGGCTAACATTAGTGTTCTGAGCACGTTTAAGGTAGGCTAGGCTAAACTATGATGTTCCGTAGGTTAGATGTATTAAATGCATTTCAACTTAAGATATTTTCAATTTACGGTGGGTTTCTCAGGACATAAACCTTAACTCTTAGAGAAAAATGTCTCTCAATCAGCACAATTATCAGAACCTCAAAGTATCATGTCAGTTTTCCCACCCGATTATCTCGAGTAGATAGGAAGAAAATCCCATTTCCGTAGCTGAGGAAAGAGATTACACTCTGAAAAACCAAGAGACAAAGAGAAGGGGCCTGAATCATTTGGTTAAATAGGAAAATAATGTCTTCTTTGTTTTTATAAGTGTAGCAGAAGAAAAATGGTCGAAGAATTCTCATGCATGCAACCTATTTGCATTATGTATGGCATTGCTTTAACTCTGAAACAGGGGGAATACATCTGCTCAGATTTCCCATGATAGCGGTGAATAAAAAAAACAGGACTTGACTCTCACAAAATTTTTTCCTTAAAACCTTTGCAAAGGACCCTAAGTCAAGTCAAAGACCAGACTTGACTTTTTAAAAGCAAAATGATTTTGCAAAGGCCAAGTCTGCATTTGTTAAAATTCTCACAGCCAAATTAAAAACTTCATTCACCTTTTAGCAGTTAAAGTAGCAGCATAGCAGCACACTAAGAAAACGGCAAGGCTATGTTAAATCTACTTACACTGGGAAAATATGACAGTTCAGATTTGAAGGCATTCAGAGTAAAGCTTTATCCTCAAATAGAGGCTCATTAAGCACATAGTGTACTAACCACAGTGTACCCTACTGGGATAAATTCAGAACTCTTGGCATATGAGATGTTAGGCCTGGAGCAGCTCTGAACTCCTTTTATAAAAGCATGAAAAACATGAGAAGTATGTCTCTGAACCTGAGCCAACTCATAAGGCTGCCATGCCCTCCTGTTTTGGCAAGTATTTGAAAAACGCTTAATCTTCCAGTGGTTATCTGTCCTCATCATATTATTTTAATCTGTAATATTCTGAAGTCAGAAAATTCAAGATAAAACTCAAGAAAACAAGATTAGTCACTATGGGTAAGGAAGAATCTATAGCTAAATCCAGGTTCAAATTACCAACTATTTATTATTATTTTGACTTCTCTTACCTCACCAAGTAACAGACTTGAACAAGTACTATAGACTTATTGCCAAACAACTGGTTGCATAGCCTGCTCTAAGGGAAATACTGTATTTGAGGAACAGATGATATAAGGCAACAATACTTGGAAAAACAAGAGGACAAACCAAGGAAGCTAAAAAACTAAAATAACATGAGTGATGAAATCATACAGTGATAAAATCCATAAAGCAGGATTAGGACATGCATATACAGAAAAAATTAAAGTCAGAAGACATAGACAAGAAGTAGACATAAGAAAAGGAAAAAAATGAAGAAGAAAAGAGAAAAGGGCATAAAAAAACAGTGTGAGAGGAAATGAGGATGAGGGCTCACAGGGTGAGAACACACATGTGACCATTTCAAAGAGCCCCTGCATACTGGCATAAAGTGATCCTGGAAAATGTTTGCCTCTGTGATGTTTTACATTTGCATTATTTGGGCCTATATTAATTGTAGAGGATAGTGTATTTTTAACTGTGTTTGCACTAGCCAGTTAAGTCAGAGCTTTTAAACTATCAATGTATAATTATGTCTCAGAAATTTTCCCCCAATGAGTATATAAGAAAATAGGCAAAGTCAATATAAAGTTACTATGATGCGAAAGTAAGATAATTGTTGAGATGTCCTGTTGGGGATAAATGTACATGATGGGACACAAACACCTAAGATCCCCTTTAGAGAAATGTGAGTAATTTCAAATAGAGGAGAACACCGTCTAACTGTAAAGCAAGCTTAATATCTTGGCTTTATGCATGATAGCATCGAAACTAGAATCATACCTGAGTAATTCTTTAGAGTGTAATTCTTTTAGTTATAGCATTACCTAAAGCTATTTTAGCCACAGAAATTCTAAATAGATAAACAGAGAGACTGTAGCCTACAGTCTGAATAGATAAAAACATATTACAATTTCTTATGATGCCTTCTCAATGCAAATTGTGAAGCCAGTATTTCTTTCCTATTTAACTTCTAAAACACTGTGGTAGACAGAATTTTGACATCCATGATCTTTGCCCCCTGGTATTACTCCTGTAGTTAGGTTGCACTGCATGGGAAAAGGATATTGCAAATGTAATTAGGATTACTAATCATATGATTAAGGAGATAGCCTAATCTTAAAATAGGGAGATTATTCTGGATTATCCAAAAGAACCCAATGTAATCACATGAGCCCCTAAAATCAGAAGAGGAAGTAAGAGAGATTCAGAGCATGAGAAGGATTTGATATGATGTTATGGTTTGAAGGCAGAGGGGTCACATGGAAGACATGAAAAGGAACTGGTCTCTGCCAACAACCTGAATAAGCTTGTTTTGAAATATAGGTTTTATTATTATTTAAGTAAGGTAAGGACAACAGATCAGGAGACCATGACTATTGAAAAGATAATCTGTTACTCACAGTTGCCAAGAGGATTGTCATGCTACACCACACAGGGCCACATAGGGAAGCACCAGGGTCACTCAGGAGGCAGAGAAAGTGGAGACTATGTGGGCAATTGTCTTACATTGTAGTTTAGTTGGGAAAGAAAGGTCAAGGCAGGGTAAACAGGCTTGGCATTAGCTATTTTTAATAATTTCATCAGATTCTATGGCACAGAGGCTATCCTTAGTTGCCTGGTACCTGGGAGTGATTTGATTAGAGCAGAGGAATATTGGCCCTGCTTGTGACAGCCTGTTATAGGACGAATGAGGGTATGAGCTCTGGACTGGTTAGTTTACACACAAAAGGCACCCTCATAAGTCATTATGGTCTTCGGGAATTGGCTAGCCCTGGGAAGGGCAGCCTCTTCAGGGCCAGGAAAGTCCAAGATGGGCCAAGCAAAGCATCAGAAATATAGGAAATAAGAAGGCATAATTAATGCAGCTTGCATATTAATTCTTCCCAATAGCTTCCAGAAAGGAATGCAGTCCAGATTTTGGCTTTGTGAGACCCTGAGCAGAGAATTCAACTATGCCATGCCAGACTTCTGTTCCACAGATCTATGAGATAACAAATGGATATTGTTTTTGTTTTTGTTTTATGGATATTGGTTTAAGCTGTTACATTTGTGGTAATTTGTTACAGCATCAATAGAAAACTAATACATATGTCAAATCCTCCTTGGTAGCATGTTTCTAACTAATTCTCTGGGCATGCTATATTCTACAGAACCTTCCACGACTTTCACAATTACAGTACAGAAAAAGGTTAATTAGAAAAGCTTTCTTCAATGGCTATATTCGGCAAGTTTCCATCAAGCAAAATATAACATGAAATTTTTAATGCTATCCACCAATAGAGCATGGAGGAAAATTAAGTCAAGATGTGCTTAGGAAATTAGTTTGAGTTTATAGAACTCAAATTCTTAAATCTTTAAAGCATTTGGCTGTGTAAGAGAGCATAAGAACTGATAACTGCAGCACACACTCTCCATTCCTATTAGGCAAATGACTAACTGTATTACTTGGCCACAACTTTAGATCACGATGTTGTAAATGCATGCTTTGAGATACTCTCCATCCCAAAGAAGATCAGAGCAATGAAAGATTAAAAGTAAAAGAAGTGAAAATCTTTAAAATGTAGCCAAACTTACAAAGAGACCAATATCTCTGTGAATCAGTAACCATTCATTCGTTTGTTCATTCATTCATTCATTTAGCAAGCTTTTATTCAGTACCTATATGTGATAGACATTGTTTTAGACACAGGATACTGCACTGAACAAAGCAAAGTCTCTGCCCTTATGGAACTTACAATCTGAAAGAAGAAAATTCTATAGAAACACAAAGCAATAAACCAAGTGTATGCAGTAGGCAAAGGCAGTCAGAGCTTAATTCCTTAGGAGGGTGATGGAGACTAAAAGTGTCCTATCTAAGGCAGAACACCAGAACCAGCCTTACTGCTTGAAATAACAGACTGGAGAGGAAAGGGGGCTGGAAAGAGCTATAACTGATTGCTGTGGGTGCTATAACTATAACTATGTACCCATCAACATGAGACCAACGGAGAGCCTCACACAGTCAGGACTTGAGCTGAGCTACCATTGGCTAAGTGACTACCTACTCACCAGAGGTAAGTGCCTGAGCTATCCTTAAAAGACCTGATTCTGGACAGGAGACAGGAGCTGTATACAGACAACTGCAACAAAGCAGAGAAGAAGGAGTGAGGAAACAAAGAAAAAGGGGAAAAATACTTGCCCTCAAGATGAGTCTACAAATTAAAATTTTATACCACATGAAGCAAACTAAGAAGCAACAAAATGAAAATTTTTAAAAAAAGGAATCTTGACATGATTTTAGAATGCTCAAAGAGATTTTTGAAAAAGGAATAACACATTTATGGATCAAGAAATTATGAAATAAGCAGAAATGAAATGAAAATAGGCATTTTGAAAAAAATTAGAAATCCTGCAAAATGAAAAATAGAAGTTAACTTTTAAAATTTTAATAGGTGAGATAATCATGAGGGAATTACTAAAATGGAAGAATACTGAGGAATTTCTGCAAAACCTATCACAGTGAGATAAAGAGGCTAGACCATAATTATGATAAAGCAGTTTAAAAATATGTATGATCAATTGGACATCTCCAACAAACATCTAATGAGAGAGTCATAAGAACAGCATTGAAGGAATTCCCTGATTGTCCAGTGGTTAGGACTCAATGCTTTCAGTGCAGAGAGCCCAGGTTCAATCCCTGGTTAGGGGACTAAGATCCCACAAGTCATGCAGCACAACCAAAAAAAAAGAACATAAAGGAAGTGGCATAAACTTTTCCAAAATATAAGAAATACAGGGGTCTTCAAATTAAAAGTGCCCACCAAGTGCTACACAGAACAAGTGGATATATCTGGTCTGGAATTGATCCATTGCAATAAAGATGCTGAAGCAAAAAACAACCCACCCTTAGAATGCACTATTCATTTAAAAAATCTTCAGAAGTCTAAACTTAAGAATTCATAAACTGACTGAAATGTTCCTTAGCAGCTCTGAAACTCAATGGAGTTGGGATTTCCAGTTAAAATACTGTAAGAATTGTATCTAACAGTATTAAATTGTAATGTCTTCCTAAATTGCCTTTTCTGTTTCTGTGGAACAATTGAGTTGAAATTATCCAAAAAGTCCAAAGGGAGGAAAAAAATAAAGTCAGGTTTAGGCAATGATATACTAAACTGCTTGTATTATCTAGAAGAAGGGTAAATTTTTATTGCTAAGTCACTTCAGTTGTGTCCAACTCTTTGCAACCCTATAGACTGTAGTCCGCCAGGCTCTTCTGTCCATGGGATTCTTCAGGCAAGAATACTGGAGTGGGTTGCTGTGCCCTCCTTCAGGGGATCTTCCTGACCCAAGGATTGAACCCCTATCTCTTATGTCTCCTGCACTGGCAGGCAGGTTCTTTACCAGTAGCGCTACCTGTAAGCAAAGTAAATTATGCATGTTGTTATACATAGGTTAAATACTAAATGAACAAAACTACAGTATATAACTACCCAACTAATAAAGGAAAAAAAGTATTTTTAAAATATACTCAATCAATTAAAAAAAGGGGGGGGGGGAAGTAGAGCAGGTATAGAAAATAGAAAAATAGACAAAATTATAGAAGCAAACAAAATTTATCAGTAGCTATATACAATGGAGACAGACTAAATGTACTATTAATAGTTTAAGAAACAATGATTTTCAAACTGGATTTTAAAGGGACATTGAAAAGTTGAAAGTAAAAAGATGAAAAATCATATACTGTGCAAATAACAACCAAAATAAAATAGATGTATATATATATTAATATTACACAAAATCAACTTTATGGGAAAATTAGAAATAAGGAGACTTCTTAATGACAAAAATTTAAATTCACCAAAAACACATAATTTTAGAATTATATGCACCTGGTGACATGACTTCAAAATATGTAAAACAAAAACTGAATTACAAGGTTAAATAAGACAAATCCACAATCATGCAGAAAGATATAATATACTTCTCTCAATAAGTGGTAAAACAATTAAAAACAAAATGTTTGAACACAAATTAATTGAATTAGATTCAGTTAGAACACTGAATATAACAACTGTGAGATGCACATTCTTATCAAGTACACAGAAACCTTTATCCAAAAATTGACCATATACTGGGCCATAAAGCAAATCTCAAAAATTTCAAAGGACTGAAATTAAACAGATGTTTTCTGGCCATGTACAATGTGAAAAGATAACTTCAAAAATTTTGTTTGAGAAATTATGAAGTGAATCAAATAGGTAAAAAATAAATAATGGAAGAAATTAAAAACCAACTTGAACTGAATAAAAATATAAAAATCTGAATTTTAAGATGCAGCTAAAACAGTACAAAGAAAACATACAACTTAAACTGTATAATTTAGAAAAGAATAAAGACTGAACATTAATAAGCTAAGCATGAATCTCCAGAGATTAGAAAAACAGAAGCAAAATAAAATTACTGAATATAGAAGGAAAGAAATAACAAAAAATAGAGGGCAACTAATAGAGAAGCAATGAGAATGCTAAGAGTCTTTTCTTTGAAAAGATTAACAAAATTGACAAACTTTTTGTGAAACTAATTGGGAAAAAAAGAGAAGAAATGAAAAACAATTATCAGAAATAAGGAAGAACAACTACTATTGATGCTGCACACATAGAAAGATTATAATGGCCAATTACTGACAACTTCTGCCAACAAATCTGAAAATTTAGATGAGATAGAAAAAGCTTATAAAAGTATACTGTATCAAACTGGCATCAAAAGAAACAGAAAACTCTAAAGCCCTTTGGCCATTAAATAAATTAAATCAATAATGATAAAGCCTTCCCACAAAGATAACTCCAGTCCCAAATAACTTGGCAACGCACTCCACTATTCTTGCCTGGAAAATCCCATGGAGGAAAGAGCCTGGTAGACTACAGTCCATGGGGTCACAAAGAGTTGGACACGACTGAGCAACTTCACTTTCGCTTTCACTTTCAGATAACTTTACTCTTAAATTCTACCAAACATACAAAGAGTAAATAATTCTCCTTTGATACAAACTCTTTCAGATTAGAAAAATAGCAAATACTATCCAACTCATTTAATGTGGCTAGCATAATTTTGATAGCAAAACCTGTCAGTGACAATATAAGAAAAGATTATTACAGACCAAACTCACTTATATGAGCATAGATATAAAAATCCTAAACAGAATATTAGCAAACCAAATTTAGCAACATATAAAAATAATAGTAGATCATGATCAAGTTTTATTTATCTCAGAAATTCATGATTGTTTTAATAATAATTCAGTAATTTAGTAATGTAATTCACCACATTAACAAATTAAAGGAGAAAAATCATGTGATTGTCTCAATAGATGCAGATAAAAGTGCTGAATAAAATTTAACATCCATTTATGATTCAAATAAAATCCTTAGCAAACTAGGAATAGAAAGAAATTTCTTTAATCTGATAAAGAATATTTATAAAAAATACAGCAAATATCATACTTAATATAAATACTGAAAGTTTTCCACTGGACATCAAGAACAAGACAAGGAAGTCTACTAGTAATCTAACAACATTGTACTGGAGGGCCCATGAATAGGAAAATAGAAAGAAATTAAAGGTAAGAAATTATAGAAGAAAAATCAAGCTATCATTATTTATAAATAATGACAATGATTTTACACAAAATTCAAAAGAACTTACAAATAAACTGTTGGAATTTACAACAAATTTTAGCAAAGTCACTGGATATTAAATCAATGTACAAAAATCCATTTTATTTCTCTGTCCCAGCAATAAATTAAAAGTTTTACTTTTACAAATATAATTTTATAAACAAAAATTACCAATTACTTCATAAAAAGTCTAACTAAAGATTTCCAACACTTTTATAAGAAAAATCATAAAACTTTGCTAAAAGATACTGAAAACAACCTAAGAAATGGAGAAGCATACCATGTTCAAGGATTGGAACACTCAATATTAAAAAATATGTAACTTCTTCTCATATTTATTTATAGATTCACACAATCTTATGATGGTAACGATAACCCTATATGCAAAACAGAAAAAGAGACACAGATGTACAGAACAGAATTTTGGACTCTGTGGGAGAAGGCGAGGGTGGGATGTTTCGAGAGAACAGCATTGAAACATGTATATTATCTAGGGTGAAACAGATCACCAGCCCAGGCTGGATGCATGAGACAAGTGCTCGGGCCTGGTGCACTGGGAAGACCCAGAGGAATCGGGTGGAGAGGGAGGTGGGAGGGAGGATCGGGATGGGGAATACATGTATATCCATGGCTGATTCATGTCAATGTATGACAAAAACCACTACAATAAAAAAAAAAATTACAAGTATCTATGGAACTTGACAAACTACTTCTAAAATTTATATACAAGTGCAAGAGGGTAAAAGCAGTTAAGGCACTTATATGAGCTCTCTAGGACTGCTTAACAAACCACCACAAATTTGAAGGCTTAAATAACAAGTTTATCATCTCATAGTTCTGGAGGCTAAAATTCCAAAATCAAGATGTTACCAGGTTAATTCTCTGAAACCTGTACAGAGAATTCTTCCTTGTCTCTTCCTAGTTTCTATGGCTTCCTAACAAACCTTAACAAACCACCACAAATTTGAGGGCTTAAACAAGTTTATCATCTCATAGTTCTGGAGGCTAAAATTCCAAAATCAAGATGTTACCAGGTTAATTCTCTGAAACCTGTACAGAGAATTCTTCCTTGTCTCTTCCTAGTTTCTATGGCTTCCTAACAATCTTTGGCTTTCTTTGGCTTGCAGGTGCCATAACTCCAATATCTACCTTCATCATCACATAGCGTTCTCCCTATGTTTCTGTCTTTACAAGGCCATCATCTTATAAGGACACCAGTCATATTGAAGTAGGGACCTCACCTTAACTAATAACCACTGCAATGACCCTGTTTCCAAATAAGATCACATTCTGAGGTACTGGAGATTTCAACATATCTGTTTATGGAGGGACACAATTCAGTTTATAACATTACTCTTGAAGAAAAAGAACAAAAAGGAAAATTTGTTCTTCTAAGCTTCACGACATATTACAAGTATATATACATAGTAATCAAGACAGTGCAGTTTTGGCACAGGGGCAGAAAAAATAGATGAATAAGAGAGCTCAGAAACAGCATAGAAAGTGACCTGTGTTACACTAGATTTATTACAGAGACAGCACTGCAGAACAGTAAGAATGGAATGGATTTCCAGAAGAAAGCACTAGGACAATGAGAAAATTTTTATTGGACCCCTCTTTCATAGCATATGCAAAAATCAAACCCAGTGAATTTTAGAAAATACAGGATGATTTCTTCTTGACCTTGAACTCAGGAAGGTTTTCCTAAAGAAACACAAATGTTTCTTCATAATGGAGTCTTCATAATGGAGAAAGGTACTAGTAAACTAAATTTAAATTAAGAAGGCAATAGAGAATGGAAAGTCAACCCTCAGAGGAGGAAAAGACACGTGCAATATGTATAATTAAATATATAAATAAAGAACCAGGATCCAGAATATAAAGAAACTCCTACAAATAACAAGGGAAAAGTATCCAAAGGTAAAAATGGTGAAAAGATTTGAAAAAGCACTTCACAAAACAGGTAAAACCAAAGACCAATCCCACAGTTTAAAATGTTCAGTGTCACTATTTTTCAGTGTCACTATTTTTTAAATGCATTTTAAAACCATGATGAAATACCACTACTTACTCATCAGATGAGAAAAAATGTAAAAGCCTGACAATATCAACTATCGGCCAAATTTTGGAACATCAGGAATTTTAATAATGTGAATTGTGTATATTGGTATAAATTCTTTGAAAACCTGTTGCATTGTCTAGTCAAGTTGAAGACATGCCTATCCTATGACTCTGCAATTCTCCCAAATCTTTACCCTGGAGATATACATTTATAGGAGCCTGGCAGGCTACAGTTCATACAATCGCAAAGCCTCAGACACAACTGAAGTGATTTAGCATGCATGCATACCTTTATAATTACCACAATATATAAATAAAAACATCCTAGAAGCACTGTTTAAAAATACCAAAAAGTGTAAAGAATTCAAATAAAATGAATAAATTGTAGTGTTTTTTTTCCAAGGAAGAGGGAAATTGTCTATTTTAATGGCCTAAATAAATACAGTTTAATGCTTCATGGAAAAAATAACCTTTTCAAAATCATAGATTCATAACTGTAAACTCTAGATGTTACTACAGTTTCTATGGGCTTCCCTGGTGGCTCAGAATTGTAGTTTTAATCAGCAGTGAGAATGAACAATCCATAGCTGCAAACAGCAATATGAATAATTCTTAAAATAATGTCAAGACCAAAAAGCCAAGTCACACACAAAAAGCATACAATAATGATTTCATCTATATAAAAATCAAAAACCAAGAAACAACTTGTTGTTCAGGAAGTATATCCAAGTGGTAAGATTATCAAGAAAAGTAAGGAAATACTTCTGTAAAAGTCAAGGTAATGATTATCTTGAGGGGAAGGAAAGGAGCTTGGGATTGAGAGAGAATAATCAGGAAGACGTGCACAAGAGGCTTTCTGTGTACGAGTACTCTTCTATTTTCTGCCCTGGGTGACAGCTACAGGGATGTTTAAAAATATTTGTTAAACAATACATAAACGTTAAAGTCCACATGGTCTGGAGGAGAGTGAGAAATCAGTTACATAGTCAAGGCCTTTAGAATATAAGAATTTAGTAAGGAGACTATAGTTTTTGAAAAGAGATCCTTCTAGGAGCCACAAATAGATACAACACTGAAGACCTTTTAAATAGGGAATTAAAATGTCAGAGCTCAGCTAGCAGCAGCATGGAAAACAGGTGACAGCAAGAAAACTATAAGGGGGCATGAGAGCTCAAAATTGCATCTGTTGGAAAAAAATGGAAATGGTGGTATGGAAGTTAACCATGTACAACTTAGCATCTATCTGGTCAACAAAGCGAAGAAAAAGACAGAGAGAAGTCAAATATGGCTCCAAGGTCTCAGTTCTGGGCAACCTCTATGGATGGTTTTATTAAATGCAAAAAAAGAACTATGTGAGGCAAGGGAAGTTTAAGCATATGCATGACAAGTTCCATTCTGTACATAATGACACTGAGGTACCAGAAAATATCCCACTGTGGGACTTCCCTGGTGGTCCAGTGCAGCGGCTAAAATTCCAATGCAAGGGTCCTGGGTTCAATTCCTGGCCAGGGAACTAGATCCCACATACCACAATTAGGAGCTGGCCCTGCCAAATAAATAAATAAAATTTTAAAAAGAAAGGAAAATATTCCACTGCTGATATTTAGCTAACCATTGGATTTAGACCTGTTAGATACTCTATAAATATGAATTAAGGGCTGAATGTTTCTGTCTCCCCAAAACTCATATGTTAAGCCCTAACCCCAAATGTAATGATATTTGGAAGTAGGGCCTTTGGGTGATAATTAGGTTTAGATGAGGCCATGAGGGTAAAGCCTCATGATAGGATTAGTGTCATCATAAGAAGAGGAAGAAAGACCAGTTTTCTCTCTCCATTATGTGAAGACACAGCCAAAAGACAGCTGACTATAAGCCAGGATGTGATCCCCTAGAGGGGAACCAAATTGGCTGGCCCCTGATCTTGGACTTCCCGGTCTCCAGAACTGTGAGTAATAAATTCCAGTTGTTTAAACCACCAGTCTACAGTGTTTTGTTATTACAGCCTGAGGTGACTAATACAATATGGGAAGAAATGAGGGAGGAAAAGTCATGTAGTTGAGAAAGTAAAGGTATAGATAAAGATTTAGACGTCAGCCACACACAGCTAATAGTGCATCCCAAGAGACTGGACAAGTTTAAAAATGAACAAAAATGAAGAAAGAGATGCTAACATCAGACCGTGAGGAACAACTAAAGTTATAGAAAAATGATGAGACAGAAAAGGAACATGCAGAAAGATGGGAAAACCAGGAGAATATAATGTAAAGAAGTCAAAAGAGGAAAGAGTTCCTGTTTCTAACAATGGGTTAGAAGGTTGACAGAAAGTGATTGTGCTCAGTGACGGACCAGTTTTAACCACCTTAAAGAGAGTGATTTCAGCACATTTTTGAGGACAGAAGTCAGGCTACAAACAATTATGGAATTTATGAATCACTCTAAAGCAGAGGAAGCAAACGTGATGCTTTCAAAACTTTTGGTAGTGAAAATGTGAAGTAAAGGAAAGAAACAGGAGAGTAATAAAGTCAAAAGAAAAGGGCCTTTTCGTTAGACAAAGACTACTACAATGAAGATGCAGAATGGTGGTCAGAGTAGGTAAATGAAGGAATGATGTTCTAAGAACCATAAGAGCACAAGTGCAAGAGTTAATCTTTGAAAGGAGGTCGTCACACCCTGTCTGAGGCAGAAGAATCTTTGTTATTAAAATGTTGAACTTGAAAGGAAAACTCAGAGATAAAAGTGTTTATAAAAAAAAGAGAAGAAACCCTTGTGCACTGTGGTAGGAATGTAACTTGGTGCAGTCACTATGGAAAACAGTATGGAGGTCCCTCAAAAAATTGAAAATAGAGCTACTATATGATCCAATAGTTCCCTTCTTGAGTATTTATACAAAGAAAATGAAAACACTAACTTGAAAGGATATATGCACCCTCATGTATATAGTAGTATTATTTCTAATATCCAAGATATGGGAATAACCTAAGTGTTCATTGACAGAAGAGTGGATCAAGAAAATATGATATAACGAGTGATATATATAAATTATTCATCCATAAATAATAATGAAATATTGCCATTTATGACAACATGGAATACACCTTGAGGGCATTATACTAAATGAAATGTCAGGCAGAAACAGACAAAACCACATGATCTCACTTATATGTGGAATAAGCATAGTAACAAAGAACTAGTTGGTGGTTACTAGAGGGGGCAAGGTACAAAATGGGTGACAAACTTCCACTTACACAATAAATACCTGGGAGGATACACAGCATGATGAGCATAGTTAATAATATTGTACTGCATAATTGAAAGTTGTTAAGAAGATAGATCTTGTAAAACAGAAGGAAAAGAAGTGTTTTTACAGCTAATGCCTTGTAGTGGTGCTGTTTTGTTATTGTTTAGTTTCTAAGTCACATCTGACTCTTTTGTAACCCCACTGGGCTTTCCAGGTGGTGCTAGTGGTAAAGAACTGACCTGTCAATACAGGAGATATAAGAGACGCAGGTTCGATCCCTGGGTTGGGAAGATCCCATGGGGGAGGATATGGTTACTCACCCCAGTACTCTTGCCTGGAGAATCCCCATGGACAGAGGAGCCTGGCAGGCTACAGTCCATAGGGTCGCAAAGAGTTGGACACAACTGAAGCACCCATGCAGACTATTGCCCACTAGGCTCCTCTGTCCATGGGATTTCCCAGGCAAGAATACTGGAATGGGTTGCCATTTCCTACTGCAGGGGATCTTCTGACTCAGGCATCAAACTCAAGTCTCCTGCTTGGCAAGCAGATTCTTTACCAGTGATTCACCCGAGAAGCCCCTTGTAATGGAGTCTAGTCATTAAAAGAATTTACTCTGAACAAAGAATATTTCATGCATGTCTAGTTGCTCAGTCATGTCTGACTCTTTGAGACCTCATGGACTGTAGCCCACCAGGCTCCTCTGTCCATGGGATTCTTCAGGCAAGAATACTGGAGTGGGTTGCCATTTCCTTCTCCAAAGAATTTTCCCGACCCGGGATCAAACCTGCAAGTCCCATGTCTCCTGCATTGCAGGTGGTTTCTTTACCCACTGAGCCACCAGGGAAGCCCTAAACAAAGAATACAGAATGTATCTGCAGGGGCAAGGGAGGAGAAGAAGCAAGGTTACCAAGATAACATAAATCTGTTTAAGCAGTCATTTCTTCACATAGTTACCATATGGGCAAGGATGGCCACCTACATGTACATGATAGAAGTCGGAAGTAAATTTATTCTCATCAGGAGTTCCTCGGAAAGAATTCAGGCTTCATTATTTGGGGGCTTATGTTAGACAAAGTGTTACTGCATTTTGTTTGCTTTTACTGTGATTTGTGATACGCTATTTGTGTTGCTCTCAAATTTACAGTCATCTGCAGTCAGTGAGTTTTTCTGTCTGTATAAAGTGTGGATCTTTAGAAAAACATAAAATGCTTGAAATGGACAGTGTAGGAAACATGAGGAGTCAGTTGTATGTGATGTGTGCATAGAAATGGAATCATAGCATTAACAGTAAAATAAATAGTTTCCATACTTTCGGATATGGTATCTTTGACTATCTTTATTTTGGTCTTTTCCAGGCTCTCTGGGCTAAGAAAGAAAAAAAAGTGCAAAATATGTCTTTTTTAAATTTCTAAAATAAAGTAGAAGTACTATAAAAGTTATCCAATAGTAGAGACCTTTATATTAAAGTGACATTTAAAAAAATATTTCCAATAACTTCCTAATTTCTAATTTAGTCAAGATCTCACTTAGAATGAGATAAATTAATCTGAGGAACTATTAAAATGAATGTACTTATTTAATCATAGAAGTTATTAAAATAATGAAAATTCCTAAACCTCTTGCTAATATCAAATCACATTGCCAAGCTGCTCTAGAAATGAAGTTTAAATATAGCTTGAAGACAAGAATAAAAGGGTAGAAAAACACTTTATTAGTCTTCTATCACATTTTAATCATTCCAAATAATAGTAAAATATAAATATGATAAAATAGCCAAATGAAGTTAACCAATTGTTATAAAAACAAGAAAGCCATGGAAAATGTCTTTCTATAAAACTATGGTACTAGTTTTAAAATGATTCATTTCTGGTTTTAATTAACTTCTAATTTGCAGAATAGCAATCTGAATATATACTCTAGGAAAAAAATCATAATTAGACAATGCACTTTTTCTTAAAGTTATCCATTTTAGAGTTGAATGTGAAGAGTTGTCAGAAATAATCTTGAGGCAGCTGTTTCCAATTATACTTATTTTGACAACTGAAAATGAGTAAACAAACCAAAAATAGTTTAATATTTTGATCAATGTAACTTCTTAGTAGTAAACAAAATAATTATGCTTTATATTAATATACAATTTAAGAAGCACATTTTAATGTTTAAACAGGAGAGAATTATTTTCTTAAATTCTGCAGAAGTTAATTACTATGCAAATTCAAGTATACAATATACGACGTATGTTTTTATAAAAACAAAAATTCCAAAGAAGGCATGCCTAGTCTATAAGTCAGACTTGGATCCTTTCAACACAAGCTTCATTCATAAAAGGTTCCCAGCATATTCAATATTGAGGGATATCATATACAGTATCAACACCAGTAGTAGTTTTTTAATCCTGAATTTTTTTTCTTTTTCCTGCATTGGGTCTTAGTTGCAGCATGTGGGATCTTCACTGTGGTGTGCAGGATCTTTCGTTGCAACAAGTAGGTTTCTCTCTAGTTGCAGCCCACGGGCTTAGTTGCCCCATGGCATATGGGATCTTAGTTCCCTGACCAGGGATCGACCACATTCCCTGCATTGGAAGGTGGATTCTCAACCATTGGACCACCAGGGAAGTCCCCCAATAATAATTTAAATGTGACTAGGATCTTCTAAATACTTTCCATTCTGCCAAAAGTACATTTATGCCTTTATTCTTAAAAAAATAGTAATAATAACAACAACAAAAACTTTATAGGCATTTCAAATATTTGAAAGGAATTTTTTTATATGGAAACAAAAGTATTAATAATAGAGATGAGGCAGAAAGGAGAGGAAACATGAACAAGAGTTATCAAGCACACAAAAGTCTTAGAATTATATAGCAAAAACATAATAGGTATCTATGTTTTTCCCATCCAGACTACTCTGAAACACTGGGGACATAATTTAATCTTTGCATTTGGGATTAAAACATCCTTCCCTCATTACAAATCTGCATTTTTTTCTTTGCAGTTTTCATTAAGACCTTTCAGTGGCAGTTATAGGAATTTTTCTCAATGGAAAACAAATGAAAATTCAAAGGCAGTTTTGATCTTATGCATACAATCCTATAGAAAACACTAGAGCCTGCCTGTTCCTAGACACTTGTTCAATGAACCTGACATCATCTGAAATTTCCATTAATTTTTTATATTAGAGTGTCTTTGGACATAGGGAATTAATTCTGAAAGATTTGTATTGCTAAAATACAAAATGTTATATTAATACTAATATTTTTCCAACCAGCTAGCCAGTTGTACATGTACATGTATGTGTGTGTGTCAGTCATTTAGTTATATTCAACTCTTTGCGGTCCCATGGACTGTGAACTGCCAGGCTCCTCTGTCCATGGAATTCTCCAGGCAAGAATACTAGAGTGGATTGCCATTCCCTTCTCCAGGGGATCTTCCCAACCCTGGGTCTCCCACATTGCAGGCAGATTCTTTACCGTCTGAGCCACCAGGGAAGCCCAGTTGTACATAGTTGGGAACAAATGTATATAAAGGAAGGGGACACTAAATTATTTCAAACCAGTGGATATCCATCTTTATTGTGGATGGTAAGGGTGAAGAAAATATCCAGAGAATGATGTATGACCTAAAGGCAAATTTCTGGGGGCTCCGAGTGTGGGGTCCTTAAATAAAGCCATGGGGGAAAAGCCATGTTATAACAGATACTTGGGAATAGTAGGAGAACTAAAGAACCATATATTTCTACTTTACTATTTGATCTCCTAAACATTTTCCATTGCCGGGGTAAATAAATTCATAGTAATAATAGCAAGTTGAACACACCAGAAGAAAGCAGCATGTTTTAGTACTGTAAGATTTATGCCTTTCCACATTTGGTAAAAGGGGCTGTTTCTTCATCTATATCTGTGCTCTGCTTTCTGTCTTCAAATATGAATTCTTCTTACCTCTAATTCCTCATCTGCCTAGTTCTGCAGCAGACAAGGCCTAAAATACAATACCAGCCAGGACTACCTCACCTTGTTGTTCAGTCATTAAGTTGTGTCCGACTCTTCATGACCCCATGGACTGCAGCACACCTGGCTTCCCCGTCTTTCACCATTTCCCAGAGCTTATTCAAACATATGTCCATTGAGTCAGTGATGCCATCCAACCATCTCACCCTCTGTCATCCCCTTCTCCTCCGGCCTTCAATCTTTTTCAGCATCAGAGTCTTTATTAATGAGCCAGCTCTTTGCATCAGGTGGCCAAAGTATTGGAGCTTCAGCTTCAGCATCAGTCCTTCCAATGAATATTCAGGGTTGGTCTCCTTTAGGATGGACTGGTTTGATCTCCTTGCAGCCCAAGGGACTCTCAAGAGTCTTCTCCAACACCGCAGTTCAAAAGCATCACTTCTTCCGTGCTCAGCTTTCTTTATTGTCCAACTCTTACATCCATACATGACCACTGGGAAAACCAGACTTTGACTAGACGGACCTTTGTTGGCAAAGTAATGTCTCTGCTTTTTAATATGTTGCCTAAATTTGTCATAATTTTTTCTTCCTTAACATTAAACAATTCAGGCCAAGGACAGAAGGGAGCCATCCTTGTGAATTTCTAGAATGAAATGCCATGACTTCCCTTACTGGAAGTGTCGAGCCATCCCATGGTTTCCCTTAGTATCAAAACCAGATGATTATCCTTTTTAAAGATTACCCTGGTTTTCCTAGTTAGTTTAAAAAACAAAATCTAATTTTTATCTTGAAAAAAATCTCTTTAAAGTAAATATTTCCCCCAAAGAAAACCTCTATAATTCACTTGGGTAGAGGGGAGGAGAGGGACAGAAAAGGGAAAAAAGAATAAACTGAGATTTGCGTGGGGCATATGTAATTTGAACTCTGAACATGGACATGGATCTTTACCATTAGTAATTGTTCTGCTATTCTGGGGGAGAGGAAGGATGAAGCTGGGGTTGAAAACAATTCAGGACTGACCAGAGATGAAAGCACTCATTCCAGTGGGGGTGGAGGATAGGATTCAGAAATACTGGAAAGCTTTGTTTTCCTCACCCTGTGTCTTGGAACCGCCAGATCAGAAGTTGGCAACTCTAGATTAAACATCATAACAGCTGGGATGAGGAAACTCTTCACAGAAGGGCCACCCCAAAAGTCAGGAATGAAAAAATGCTAGAGGAATAAACACAACAAAATCCCTCAGGAAAACATATCTGGCCACTGGGTGGGTATCAGTCTTGTGTCATACTTGGTAGTTTTTCTTCCTTTAAAATAAAGACTTTTTTCTCCTCTCAGAAAGTTGTCTGGTTTTTAGGTATTCACCCATCTTTCACAGAGAATTTCAACTCTAAGTATATATTGCTCATAATACTGAATTTTTAGGGGAAATATTAACCCAACGCAATCCTTTGAGATATGGTTTAAAACCATTACCTATAACAGTCAGTGAATGGGAAGAAAGGAAATGTTAAACGATTTCTCCCCTTGGGAGAAGCAAGATGGTTTTCTAAATGTTATTTTCCCTGAAGTGTAAACAAGACTATTGTCAAGTCATAGGATGTCTCTTGGTAGAAGCACAATAGTTACCCTACCTTCATTCTGCATTATGTTTCTATGTCTCGGTCCTTAAACTCCTTCACCTGATGCCTCAGCATCTAACGCCCTATAATCTTTCCCTGAAAATGTTAGCCTTTTTTAACCACAGAAAAGCTGTTTCTTCACAAGGGAAACTACCTTAAATGTGGCCCTCCATGTTTCTACCTTTGCCTTCACATTATTTATTGACCCTCTTCCCACTTTCTCATGTCCATCTTATGTCCATTGGATGGTGGGAAAACGGGCAGCATTTTAAAACTACAAGGTAGGAGCCTAATCCATGACCAGGAAGTCAGAAGGCCCTGGAAAATAATGTTAAAACAGGATCAAAGTCAAGGGCAGAAAGAGTATCCAGACAGACAACAAAAGAATCAGTTCTTTAACTAAGCTTTATAACATTAAAGAGAAATCCAGAAAAACAAAGTGCTCATAGATAATGTGTTTTCCCCCCACTGAACAAAGAATTATCTTAATAAATGTACGAGAAAATACTGGAATATATAGACTTTAGGTTGTCACTTGGATAGATATATTTTCTTCTCTATACTAAGGAAAAAACAGAGTTCAAGTTCAATAGATGAAATTTGTGTTAGATTATTTTTTTCTGACTTAACTTAAGGTGAACAAATCACTGGAATATGGCACCAAAAGACCTCCCCTGGAAATCTGGAAGAACCTAAGCCAGTTATTGGACAGGGCTTCCTGGAAAACTAGAAGAGAACTCCTTAAAGCTGGAGAAAGGCTGTATAGAGTAATATATTTGAATGCCAACTTGGCAGTCAAGCATATTCTGGGCGTGAATTTTGCTTCACAAGTCACCATATTGGTGATCACAGGCAAGTTACATAGCCTTTATAAGCCCTGGTTTCTCAGCTATAAGAGTGGAGATAATACTAATAATCTCCTCAACAAGGTTGTTACTAGAATTAAATGAAGTAATGTAAATAAGTTATGGCATATGAAAAGCAAATAATAATAATAGTAATAACAGCTAAACTGTATCTAGTGACTACCAAGTGCCAGACACTGTTTACATGCATTACTTAATCTTCACAGCAATCCTATGAATGACATGCTATTTGTAGCACCATTTTACAGATGAGGAAACTGAGATTAAGTAATTTGCTTGTGGTCTGTCAGTTAGGAAGTGGTAGAGACAAGAGTCAAATCTAAGTACTCTTACTCAATATGCAACTTATTATTACTAGTACTGCTATTTCCATTCATTATTCATCAGTATACATCCAGTACCTAGCATGATACCTAGCATAATAAGCATTTGATACATATTTCTAGAATTTAATTCCTCACATTACTTAGACTCAGACAAGCAAGGAATGAATAATCTAGTCAACAAAAAAAATCATATTCATATTCACAGTTTCTATCAAAAAGCATGGCTGTCATTTTTCATTCAATTAACTTGCTTTTATCAGTTTTAGTTAAATAAAAGGTGAGGCTGTCAAAGTGCTTCACTCAATATGCCAGCAAATTTGGAAAACTCAGCAGTGGCCACAGGACGGGAAACAGTCAGTTTTCATTCCAATCCCAAAGAAGGGCAATGCCAAAAAATGTTCAAACTACCTCACAACTGTACTTATTTCACATGCTAGCAAAGTAATGCTCAAAATGCTCAAAAACAGTATGTGAACTGAGAACACCCAGATGTACACGGTGGATTTAGAAAAGGCAGAGGAACCAGAGATCAAATTGCCAACATCCGTTGGATCATAGAAAAAGCTAGAGAATTCCAGAAAAACATCTACTTCTGCTTCATTGACTATGTTAAAGCCTTTGACTGTGTGGATCGCAACAAACTGTGGAAAATTCTTAAAGAGATGGGAATACCAGACCACATTACCTGCCTTCTGAGAAATCTGTATGCAGGTCAAGAAGCAACAGTTAGAATCGGACATGGAATAACAGACTGGTTCCAAATTGGGAAAGGAGTACGTCAAGGCTATATATTGTCATCTTGCTTATTTAACTTACACGCAGAGTACATCATGAGAAATGCTGGGCTAAATGAAGCACAAGCTGGAATGAAGACTGCCGGGAGAAATATCAATAACCTCAGATATGCAGATGAGACACCACCCTTAAGGCAGAAAGCAAAGAGGAACTAAAGAATCTCTTGATGAAAGTGAAAGACGAGAGTGGAAAAGCTGGCTTAAAACTCAACATTTAAAAAACAAAGATTATGGTATCTGGTCCCATCATTTCATGGCATATAGATGGGGAAGCAGTGAAAACAGTGAGAAACTTTACTTTCTTGGGCTCCAAAATCACTGCAGATGGTGACTGCAGCCATGAAATTAAAAGACACTTGCTCCTTGGAAGAAAAGCTATGACAAACCGAGACAGCATGTTAAAAAGCAGAGACATTACTTTGCCAACAATGGTCCATCTAGTCAAAGTTCTGGTTTTTCCAGTAGTCATGTATGGATGTGAGAGTTGGACCATAAGAATTGATGCTTTTGAACTGTGTGTTAGAGAAGACTGTTGAGAGTCCCTTGAACTGCAAGGAGATCAAACCAGACAATCCTGAAGGAGATCAGTCCTGAATATTCACTGGAAGGACTGATGCTGAAACTGAACTCCAATACTTTGGCCACCTGATGTGAAGAGCCAGCTCATTAGAAAAGACCCTGATGCTGAGAAAGATAGATGGCAGGAGGAAAAGGGGATGACAGAGGGTGAGATGGTTGGATGACATCACTGGCTCGATGGACATGTGTTTGAGCAAGCTCTGGGAGATGGTAAAAGACAGCGAAGCCTGGCGTGTTGCAGTCCATGGGGTCACAAAGAGTCAGACATGACTGAGCAACTGAACAACAACTAAGTGAACCAAATGGGAAGAGTACACTCTAATATTCATGACTGTCATCAGAAGATAAAATCACAGACCAGTATCACTTATAAGTATATTGGGTTGGCCATAAGATCTTATGGAAAAACCTGAATAAACTTTTTGGACAACCCATAGATGCAAATATCCTCAACAAAATACTAGTCAACCAAATACAGCAACATATAAAAAGAATTATACACTTTGGTCATCTGGGGTTTATCCCAGGAATGAAAAGTTATTTAATGGCTGAAAATCAATGTGATCATCATATTGAAGATGTAACATTTTGTTGTTTTACTAAGAGGCAAATTTAAACCACATGCAATGAGAGACTAGTATGTGAAGACCAATCATGAAGATATACTTGGTATGTGCACCAAAAGCGGGCCTGCTGAGAAGGCAAACTGGCCCTTTTCTAGATCATTACCTTCGAAGTAACTCCTATAAAGTTGTGGAGGAAAAGGTGTCTCTGTGGAAAGTGGGCTCAAAAAGTCAGTCAGCAAACAAAACTATAGTAGTATTCATGAATTTGAGGATTCAAAAAGGACTTGGGACAAATCTCTAGCTGATATCAAGGATACACCATGTAGAATGTGATAAGTGTGAAAACTAAAATCAGATCACATCAAAGCTACCCAGCTGACTGGTCAAGTAAATTCTCGGAAATTCAGCAAAAAATTCTGCTAACTTTTAAACTCCAGTTTATCTTATCATTTTCCTAAGTTGTGATTTGTTCATGATTTCCTGTTTCATTTTTCTTCAGGACCAAAAAAAAAGTTTACAACATTTTCACACTTTCCAAAACAGTGCAAACAATCAAAAGTCAAGCCTACCATAATAAAATGATTCAAAATGTACATGAAGAAAATATGAAATTGCTTTATATTTTAATATTAGCTTAACCACATTACAGAGTATTGTGGCTACATAATATTGAATATTATGTTCTTTTAACATCATAAGCATAAACTAATGGCTCAGAAACAAAATGTGTGATTTGACTAAATTAGTGTTACTATGGAAACTTGATATTTTCAATTTCCTGACTCTCAAGGTTGATTTCAATACTGCAATATGCTGTATTTTCTATTTTGCTGCTAGAGTTCAGTATAATAGAAAGCATACTGCAGATAGGTTATTAAAGACTCTAAAACTAGGAAATAAAACTATGAAAAACTATATTCTTTTTAAAAGTTCATTCATATGTCATCTATGGTTCATTCCATAACCCAAGTCCTCATCTGGCTTGTCTTTATTTTTCCCAACAGTTTGTTGGCAGATTCACAAATTCAAAATAAATAGAATTTTTCCACTATCTAATTCTGAATTTGGCAGGGAAACTCAATGATGAATCTATTCCTACCTCAAAAAATGTTTTCTTTTATACATTTCACTCACCCATATTCACTCAAGTCTGTAGACCAGAAAAATAACAACCTTATTTTTTGAGGGGTGTGGGTATTTCCATCATGTTTCTCAGGAATAAGTCAAATACAAATTCAGCTGTAATATCTGAAATTTCAAATAGGAATAATCAATTTCTCCACCACTTTCCATCTTGGATTCCTTCCAGGCCATCTGAGGAGAAATCCCATAGGTTTTCTATGAAGAGCATATTCTTTCATATCCTGAACTAGTAAAGGGTCCTCAAAATAGCAGGTGATGCTGCAGAGTCACTGCTTCACTTACCCTTCAAGTGAATTGATTCTTTTTTAAAAAACAAATGTTTTACAACCTACACAAACCTTTAACCAATTAATATGTCTAGGACTTACAATAGTAAAATAATTTAAACAGTGCATTCTCAGTTGTGTCCATCTCTTTTGTGGCCCCATAGACTGTAACCCGCCAGGCTCCTCTGTCCATGAGACTTCCCAGGCAAGAATACTGGAGTGGTTTGCCATTTCCTACTACAAAGGATCTTCCTGACCCAGCGATCAAACCTGCATCTCCTGCACTGGCAAGTAGATTCTTTACCACTTAGCCATCTGAGAAGCCACAATTTAAACAATAATTTTTATTACTTCCTTCACCATGCACAGGTAAGTGAAGGGTTATTGTTATCTAAAATGCTTTCTCTACTAATTTTTTTCTTACTTTTTCAAATTAAACTTAGTTCCAGTCATTCTCTACCTACCAAGTCAATCTCTACTACAAACCTTTTCAAAAAAGCCTTAAAAGCTCATTCATTCTATTTGGAATTAATGCCAAGGAAGTAACACAACATGAACCACCCTGTTTGTCTCATGTAGGTACCTAGAAACAACTTATAATTTCTATTTGGAAAGAGACAAATCTGGGTTATACATGCACTTTTACTGTGGAATCTGTTAGTATTTCTTTTCAAGTATCACTTTCAGTTTATGTGAGGAAACTTGTCCCCAGGGCATTACTTTAAGGGAATTTGTGAATTTAAATTGCATAATGCCTCCAAATTAATTTCACCAAAGCAATTTTAATCATGTCACTACCTTACTCAAAACCCCTCAATGATTTTCTTTCTCCCTTGCCTACAGTCTAAAGTTCTAAAAGTTCCTCAACAATCCGGCAGCAGTTAGTAACAGTGCCCTCACTTCCTACCCTCTCTACCCAGACTCTCTCTTCCAACCAGGACAAGAAGAACTTAAAATTCCTATCCAATGGGATATGATATGTGCTGTGGACCAGGGGAAACCATGTATTGTACTCCAACCATTCTTACTAATGGGGAGTTTTATTGAAATTATTCTGTTCTTTTCCCACAATTCCATATTGGTTGTTTTGTTTGGAAGTGGAGCTCATATATCATTAAACTGTAAAAAGCTGTGTCCACACCTGATGGAGAGGAAGGAAAAACATTTAGAGATCCTGGACTCGGAACTTGAATTAGATTTGGATTATCTTCCTTTAGAGAGAGTTTGTAAATGCATGTAACAGTGTATGGGTAGGAAAAAAGGATATGGACAGATGCTGAGCCAGAAACAGATTATGGAGGACTCTGTGAGTGCCTCCCCCAATTATCTGCTCCTTTTGAAGAAAAACCATGCTGTTTGAGTGACAGCAAACCACATCTCCAGCTCTGCTGCTGCTGCTGCTAAGTCACTTCAGTCGTGTCCGACTCTGTGCGACCCCATAGATGGCAGCCCACCAAGCTCCCCCATCCCTGGGATTCTCCAGGCAAGAATACTGAAGTGGGTTGCCATTTCCTTCTCCAATGCAGCTCTAGGTGGACACTAATTTCTCTAAGCCAATCATTGTCACCTTATCTCCCTTGAAACAAACATTAGCTCAGTAACCCAGTATCAAGTCATGCAGTAGTTGTTATTCTACCAGCCACTGTGACTGGCTTAAGGAGGGTATAATCAGAACAAATCTGACAATTTTTGTTCAGTGGCTAAAAAAAAGAAAAAGCAACTCTTTTTTGAATGTGAACAAGGAAATCACATAGGCCAGATATGGTAGCCAGACTCCAAAATGAACCCCAATGATTACAGCTTCCTGATATTCATATCTTAGTATAATCCCCCTCTCATGATGTACCAGGGTTTGTCTGTATGGCCAATAGGGCAGAAGAGATGGTATGCCATGTCTGAGATTACATAATAATAGACTGGGTTCTCTCTCCTCTCCTCTATCTCTCTTTATTTGCTCTGGAGGAAGCTAACTGCCATGTCATGAGAAACTGAAATAGAGGCCCATGTGACAAGGAATTGAAGCCTCTGGCCATCAGCCACATGAACATACTTGGAAGTAGGTTCTTCAGCCCCCAGTGAAGCCTAAGATGACTAACCCCCAGGTGACATCTTGATTACCTCCTTGTGAGAGATTCAGATAGAGCTATTCAGCAAAACTGTGTCTAGATTTCTGTCACACAGAAACTGTATGACAATGTTGATTGCTTAATTTGCAGAAGTTTTGGGGAAATTTTGTTATGCAGCAATAGATAACTCATGCATGTGATAGCTCCGTTGGTAAAGAATCCTCCTGCACAATGAGATCATACTTATCAATAATTACCTTAAATGTAAATGGGTTGAATACCCCAACCAAAAGACAAAGACTGACTGAATGGATACAAAAACAAGACCCCTATATATGCTGTGTACAAGAGACCCACCTCAAAACAAGGGACACATACAGACTGAAATTGAAGGGCTGAAAAAATATATTTCATGCAAATGGAGACCAAAAGAAAGCAGGAGTAGCAATACTCATCAGATAAAACAGACTTCGAAATAAAGGCCATGAAAAGAGACAAACAAGGACACTGCATAATGATCAAAGGATCAATTCAAGAAGAAGATATAATAATTATAAATATATATGCACCCAACATAGGAGCACTGCAATATATAAGGCAAACGCTGACAAGTATCAAAGGGGAAATTAACAGTAACACAATAACAGTGGGAGACTTTAATACCTCACTCACACCTATAGATAGATCAACCAAATAGAAAATTAGCAGGTAAACACAAACTTTAAATGACACAATGGTCCAGCTAGACCTAATTGATATCTATAGGACATTTCACCCCAAAACAATGAATTTCACCTTTTTCGCAAGTGCACATGGAACATTCTCCAGGATAGATCACATCCTGGGCCATAAATCTAGCCTTGATAAATTCAAAAAAATTGAAATCATTTCAAGCATCTTTTCTGATCACAACGCGGTAAGATTAGACGTCAACTACAGGAATAAAAACCATTAAAAATACAAACATGGAGGCTAAACAACATGCTTCTGAATAAGCAACAAGTCACAGAAGAAATCAAAAAAGAAAACAGAATATGCATAGAAACAAATGAAAATGAAAACACAACAACCCAAAACCTATGGAATTCAGTAAAAGTACTGTTAAAGGGAAGGTTCATAGCAAAACAAGCTTACCTCAAGAAACAAGAGAAAAATCAAATAAATAACCGAACTTTACACCTAAAGCAACTAGAAAAAGAAGAAATGAAGAAACCCAGGGTTAGTAGAAGGAAAGAAATCATAAAAATTGAGGCAGAAATAAATGAAAAAGAAACAAAGGAGACCACAGCAAAAATCAACAAAACTAAAAGCTGATTCTTTGAGAAGATAAATAAAATGGAAAAACCATTAGCCAGATTCATCAAGAAAAAAGGGGAGAAGAATCAAATCAACAAAATTAGAAATGAAAATGGAGAAATCACAAGAGACAACAGAAATACAAAGGATCATAAGAGACTACAATCAGAAACTATATGCCAATGAAATGGACAACTTGGAGGAAATGGATGAATTCTTAGAAAAGTATAACCTTCCAAAACTGAACCAGGAAGAAGTAGAAAATCTTAACAGACCCATCACAAGCATAGAAATCAAAACTGTAATAAAAAGTCTTCCAACAAACAAAGGCCCAGGACCAGATGGCTTCACAGGTGAATTCTACCAAAAATTCAGAGAAGAGCTAAGACCTATCCTACTCAAACTCTTTCAAAAAGTTACAGAGGAAGGTAAACTGCCCAACTCATCCTATGAGGCCACCATCATCCTAATTCCCAAACCAGACAAAGAAACCACAAAAAAAGAAAACTATAGGCCAATATCACTGATGAATATAGATGCAAAAATTCTCAACAAAATTGTAGCCAGCAGAATCCAAAAACATGTTCAAAAGATGATACATCATGACCAAGAGGGCTTTATCCCAGGGATGCAAGGATTCTTCAATATTCACAAATCAATCAACGTGATACACCACACTAACAAATTGAAAGATAAAAACCATATGATTATCTCAGTAGATGAAGAGAAAGCCTTTGACAAAATTCAACACTCATTTATGATAAAAACCCTCCAGAAAGCAGGCATAGAAGGAACATACCTCAACATAATAAAAAGCTATATATGATAAACCCACAACAAACATTATCCTCAATGGTGAAAAATTGAAAGCATTTCCCCTAAAGTCAGGAACAACAAAAGGGTGCTCACTCTCACCACTACTATTCAACATAGTTTTGGAAGTTTTGGCCACAGCAATCAGAGAAGAAAAGGAAATAAAAGGAATCCAGATTGAAAAGAAGAAGTAAAACTCTCACTGTTTGCAGATGACGTGATCCTCTACATAGAAAACCCTAAAGAAACTACCAGAAAATTACTAGAGCTAATCAATGAATATAGTAAAGTTGCAGGATATAAAATTAACACACAGAAATCCCTTGCATTCCTATACACTAACAATGAAAAAACAGAAAGAGAAATTAAAGAAACAATTCCATTCACCATTGTGACGAAAAGAATAAAATACCTAAGAATAAATCTGCCTAAAGAAGCAAAAGACCTATATATAGAAAACTATAAAACACTGAGGAAAGAAATCAAAGATGACACAAATAGATGGAGAAATATACCATCACGAATCAGAAGAATTAATATAGTGAAAAAGAGTATACTATCCAAAGCAATCTATAGATTCAATGCAATTCCTATCAAGCTACCAATGGTAGTTTTCACAGAACTAGAACAAATAATTTCACAATTTATATGGAAATACAAAAATCTCAAATAGCCAAAGCAATCTTGAGAAAGAAGAATGTAACTGGAGGAATCAATCAGCCTGACTTCAGACTATACTACAAAGCTACAGTCATCAAGACAGTATGGTCCTGGCACAAAGACAGAAATATAGATCAATGGAACAAAATAGAAAGCTCAGAAATAAATCCATGCACCTATGGACACCTTATCTTTGACAAAGAAGGCAAGAATATACAATGGAGAAAAGACTATCTCTTTAACAAGTGGTGCTGGGGAAACTGGCCAACCACCTGTAAAAGAATGAAACTAGAACACTTTCTAACACCATACACAAAAATAAATTCAAAATGGATTAAAGATCTAAATGTAAGACCAGAAACTATAAAGCTCCTAGAGGAAAACATAGGCAAAACACTCTCTGAAATAAATCACAGCACGATCCTCTATGACCCACTTCCCAGAGTAATGGAAATAAAAGCAAAAATAAGCAAATGGGACCTAATTAAACTTAAAAGCTTTTGCACAACGAAGGAAACTATAAGCAAGGTGAAAAGACAGCCTTCAAAATGGGAGAAAATAATAGCAAACAAAGCAACTATTAAAGAATTAATCTCAAAAATATACAAGCAGCTCCTACAGCTCAATACCAGAAAAATAAATGACCCAATCAAAAAATGGCCAAAGAACTAAACAGACATTTCTCCAAAGATGACATACAGATGGCTAACAAACACATATGAAAAGATGCTCAACATCAGCCATTATCAGAGAAATGCAAATCAAAACCACAATGAGGTACCATCTCACGCCGGTCAGAATGGCTGCTATCTAAAAGTCTACAAAAAATAAATGCTGGAGAGGGTGCAGAGAGAAGGGAACCCTCTTACACTGTTGGAGGGAATGCAAACTAGTACAGCCACTATGGAGAACAGTGTAGAGATTCCTTAAAAAACGGGAAATAGAACTGCCATAGGACCTAGCAATCCCACTGGTGGGCATACACACTGAGAAAACCAGAATTGAATGATATATGTGTACCCCAATGTTCACTGCTGCACTGTTTACAATAGCTAGGACATGGAAGCAACCTAGATGCCCATCAGCAGACAAATGGATGAGAAAGCTGTGGTACATATACACAATGGAAAGTACTCAGCTATTAAAAAGAATGCATTTGAATCAGTTCTAATGAGGTGGATGAAACTGGAGCCCATTATACAGAGTGAAGTAAGTCAGAAAGAAAAACACCAATACAGTATATTAACACATATATATGGAATTTAGAAAGATGGTAACGATGACCCTATATGTGAGACAGCAAAAGAGACAGATATAAAGAACAGACTTTTGGACTTTGTGGGAGAAGGCAAGGGTGGGATGATTTGAGAGAATAGCATTGAAACATGTATATTACCATATGTGAAATAGATGACCAGTCCAAGTTCGATGCATGAAACAGGGCACTTAAAACTGGTGCACTGGGACAAGCCTGAGGGATGGGATGGGGAGGGAGGTGAGGGGGGTTCAGGATGGGGGACACATGTACACCCATGGCTGATTCATGTCAATGTATGGCAAAAATCACTACAATATTGTAAAGTAATTTACAATTAAATTAAATAAATTAATTAAAATAAATAAAAATTAAAATAAACAAATTATTTTAAAAAAAGAATCCACCTGCAATGCAGGAGACCCCAGTTTGATTCCTCGGTCAGGAAGATCTGCTGGAGAAAGCATAGGTTACTCATACCAGTAGTCTTGGACTTCCCTCGTGGCTCAGCTGGTAAAGAACCCACCTGCAATGCGGGAGACCTGGGTTCAATCCCTCGGTTGGGAAGATCTCCTGGAGAAGGGAAAGTGGGTAACTCCAGTATTCTGGCCTGCAGAATTCCATGGACTGTATAGTCCATGGGATCACAAAGAGTCAGACAGAACTGAGTAGACTTTCACTTCACTTCACCGGGGTAATTTTCTTATGCAGCAATAGATAACTCATACAGCTGAGGAATCATTCTAGAAACTAAGAACACTAAGCAAAAGGTAAAAGGACTATGAGGATCATTAAGAAATAGAGCTACAGCCCTAATTAATGCACACCTAAAGGCCACTTTACCTCCAGTTGTCTTCAATTACTTAAGCCGACAAATAAATGCCTTTTATTTTTTAAACAAGTTTGATTTACATTTTCCAGTACTCATAAAGAAAAGTAGGCTGATGCAGAATTTGTTTGGGAGGCACTCATTGCCTCTAAATATGACTTCCAAGCTACCCTGATCTCTTCCCATTTGCTCATGAAGAATCCCTTTAGTCTCTGCCCACTTTTGTTGTTGTTTAGTTGCCAAGTCATATCTGGCTCTTGCAACCCTATGGACTGTAGCCCACCAGGCTCCTCTGTCCATGGGATTTCCAAAGCAAGAATATTGAAGTGGGTTGCCATTTCCTCCTCCAGGGGACCTTCCAGACCCAGGGACTGAACTCCTGTTTCCTGCATTGGCAGGCAGACTCTTTACCACTGAGCCATCCATTCTTCATGGTTCGAGCCTTCACTTTTTCTGATCTAATGACCACTGCAAGAGGGTATCTGTGCATGCATGCTCAGTCGTGTACAACTCTTTGGGACCCCATGGACTGTAGCCCACCAGGCTCCTCTATCCATGGAAATCTCCAAGCAAGAATACTGGAGTGGGTTGCCATTTCCTCCTCCAGGAGATCTTCCCAACCCAGGGACTGAACCTGTGTCTCCTGGTTTCCCTGCATTGTCAGGATCATTCTTTACCATTTGAGCCACCTGGGAAGCCAAGAGAATATCTAGGTAATCTAAATTCATATGGTACTTTAACTGTCATTTCCATTCATTTGGCACCTGTTGTACACTATTGTGTACAATAGTATTGTATGCTATCTTTGATGAGTATATAGTATATACTTATCTATATTGTAACCTTCTTGAAAGTAGGGACCATTTTTGTATATTTCTAATCTCTATGGTATTGTCACGGAAGGCAAACATTAACTAATGACTGTTTAGTTAGGTCTATGTGTCAGGAATTCTTAATGCAAAAGTGTTCTACCTGGCTTGGAATCATACATTTTCATTCTGGCAGGTCAAATGCCAAAATATCTGCTGTGGCAAAAAGAAAAATTAAAAGAAGAAGAGGGCTGCTTTTTTGGCTGAGCCATATTTTCTCAATTTCATCCCTTGGGTGTGTAATAATGATGGATTTTAAAGATACTTCTCAGTTCCTGACAACATCATCCCATAAAACTTTCTGCATATTTGAAAAGGATGCAGAGCTGTCCAAGTAAGCTATGGCTAGTACATATATTTTTGAAACATATTTAATATCCATTCTAAACAGCCTGAACGCAGTAGAGTACAAACATATAATGTCTCTTTTTCCCAATTATTACTTTAATGCTGTCTGCTGAATCTTCTTTTCTTATTCTTTAACAATATTCTGGGCAGCTCCTACAGCTTTGAAATGATGATGTTATTAAGAGGAATCGGGTGGAGAGGGAGGTAGGAGGGGGGATCAGGATGGGGAATACATGTAAATCCATGGCTGATTCATGTCAATGTATGACAAAAACCACTACAATATTGTAAAGTAATTAGCCTCCAACTAATAAAAATAAATGAAAAAAAAAAAGAAGTTCAGTCTTAAAGCTTCCTTTTAGCTTGTCCCTTCCTGCAGCTCAGACATCTGTGGCCAGAGCCTGAGAAATGGAGAAAAGGCTTGGTCTCCTCCTTCATTTCTCCTCTCTTACCTCTGGAGTAGTGGGCGTGGGGGCTGGAGCTTATCACGGAAGCAGAGATGGGGAGCAACAAGTGTCTGTTTCAGTGCAGCCTGTAGCCTTCTCGAGGCTGATGCTGCTTATTGGCATCTGTGTGACAGACATCCTAGCACTGGTTCCGCCATGTGAGGGGTCTTTAGGGATTTGGGAGGGGCCTCCCCAGGGCATAGTCTCCACCTTGCTCTTCTAATACCCCCTCAGCTGCTACCTCTGGCATTACCCCCACAGCCTCTTATGTAGGGTACAGGCAAGTCAGCTCAAGTCTGGCTACTTTCCCCAGGGGCTTCTCGACCCCTACGAAACACACATCAGTGCCCTGCTGTAAGGTGGGGACAGCTGTTCCATTGCTTCACTTACCTCTGCCCACTTATTTCACTTTGATTCTCTATTCTGTTTCTTGCACAGGCAATGTGCAAGGAGTCAGATAATCTGGTTTGATGACTAAGAAATAAGGTATTATTTTCCTCTTTTAGTGTCCTTCTCTGTAGGTGGTCCTCAGAGGACCCCCTAGGGTTTCACAGGAGGAGCCATAGTACTTTCCACCAGGCTGAAGACTCACAACTCTAACAGCATGTCCATCTCCCCTTGCCTAGTCTAAAGTTTAAGTGGGTTGGGCATGAGGAGGGGTTCAGCCTCAGAGGATGATGGGGAGTGGGGCATGCAGCAGGATGCAGAGTTAGTTTGTCTGACTCATTAAATCCTAAAGGTGATACTGGTCTTCAATATTCAAAATGTAGGGTACTTGACACCTCTTTTTCCTAGGCTTTGGCTCCTAATTGCCAATTGCCTACTGAACACTTTGATACCTATGGCAGAGAAAGGAAACCTGGTCTATTGGGGAGAACTGGATTCTTGCCTTTGCTTGTCAGCATTTGTTGTTGTTTAGTCACTAAGTTGTGTCTGATTCTTTGTGACCCCATGGACTGTAGCCTGCCAGGTTTCTTTGGCTGTGGGATTTCTCAGGCAAGAATACTGGAATGGTTGCCATTTCATTATCTAGAGGATATTCCTGACCCAGTGGTTGAACCCATGTCTTCTGCTTGGCAGGTGGCTTCTTTACCACTGAGTCACCAGGGAAGCCCAAAGTAAGCATTAGCTAGCATAATACTATGATGGGAGTATTAATCTTCCATAGTTTCTCATCTGTAAAATGAGAATATTATTTACTTGATTAATAAGCTTCATTCATATACAGTCTAAAAACATAGAATCACTTTAATTTTATTCAGTATTTAGGTTGCATCTATAGAACATTCAATTAAAAAAATGTTAGTGTACCAGTTTCTTAGCACTGATTTATAATCCCAATTTGTTGCCATTATGTATGAGATTACAGGACTATTGTGAGAATTAAATTTATCACACATGAGGAGGTCCTGGCATAGATTAATTGCTCAATTAATATCATTCATTATTATTACTATTATTTCTGGCCTTATACAAGTCACTTAAGCTCTCTGAGTCTCCATTTCCTCGTGTTTAATTAAGGATAATAATAAAATTCTAAAGAAAGAGTCTAAGATTCATGTTCAAAGATTCTATGAAATTGTATTATCTGGTAGCAATTATAAATTTCTTTGTAAATGTTACATGTTATCTATAAAACAAGGACATTGAATCTTTAAACTATTTTCCTCTTCTAAAGCTGTCCTCCCAGCAAAGCCAGCAGTGCATCAGTCTCACAAAGTATTTCCTCTTCTAAAATGCCATGAATTTACCATGAAGAAAGAAAAGAAATTTTCACTTTTCAACAGAGTATACTGGAAACATTAATAAAATCAGCAAACACTGCCTCATTCTATCTGTGAACTCATAATTTTCAGAGTGTAAAAGACTGCTCTTCCCTTTTATTACACTCAATTTTCATCTGTTCTCCAGAATGCTTTCCTTCTCAAGTACCTTCACATAACACAACACAGAAAGGAAATGACTTAAGATGCAATGGAAAACTTCCAGAGAATCAGCCAATAAAATTTAGTCATAGGAGTTACTTATTCCAATTCCTTATATCTAAGATAATGGACGTTAAAGTCTTTTTGACTGTGTGGATCACAACAAACTGTGGAAAATTCTTCAAGAGATGGGAATACCAGACCACCTTACCTGCCTCCTGAGAAATCTGTATGCAGGTCAAGAAGCAACAGTTAGAACTGGACATGGAACAACGGACTGGTTCCAAACTGGGAAAGGAGTACATCAAGGCTGCATATTTTCACCTTGCTTATTTAACTTATATACAGAGTATATCATGAGAAATGCTGGGCTGGATGAAGCACAAGTTGGAATCAAGGTTGTAAGGAGAAATATCAATAACCTCAGATATGCGGATGAGACAATACCCTTATGGCAGAAAGCAAAGAGGAACTAAACAGCCTCTTGATGAAAGTGAAAAAGGAGAGTGATAAAGCTGGCTTAAAATGCAACATTCAAAACATGAAGATCATGGCATCTAGTCCCATCACTTCATGGCAAGTAGATGGAGAAACAATGGAAACAGTGAGAGAATTCATTTTCTTGGGCTCCAAAATCGCTGCAGATGGTGACTGCAGCCATGAAATAAAAAGACACTTGCTCCTTGGAAGAAAATCTATGACAAACCTAGACAGCATGTTAAAAAGCAGAGACATTACTTTTCCAACAAAGATCCATCTAGTCAAAGCTAGTAGTCAGGTATGGATGTAAGAGTCGGACCATAAAGAAGGCTGAGTGCTGAAGAATTGATGCTTTTGAACTATGGTGTTGGAGAAGACTCTTGAGAGTCCCTTAGATTGCAAGATCAAACCAGTCAATCCTAAAGGAAATCAGTCTGAATATTTATTGGAAGGACTCATGCTGAAGCTGAACTCCAATACTTTGGCCACCTGATGCAAAGAACTGACTCATTGGAAACGACCCTGATGCTGGAAAAGATTGAAGGCAGGAGGAGAAGAGGACAACAGAGGATGAGATGGTTGGATGGCATCACCAACTCGATGGACATTGAATTTGAGCAAGCTCCAGGAGTTGGTGATTGACAGAGAAGCCTGGCATGCATGGGGTCACAAAAAGTCGGACACGACTGAGTGACTGAACAGAACTGAAGATAATGGTGGAATGTTTTCTTCTATACTGCCTTCAAATATGAACGCTAATCATACCACAGGAATATTCATTCCATTTTGAAAATTCCAGGCCTTCCCATATTCCTAGCTTGCTGAATAATTTCAAAAGCATATTCAAAAACTACTGCTGTTTTTTCAAATAATCTATTTAATTTACATTCATTGGGCAGTCTGCCAAAAATATCTGGACCACATTAGTCAACTAACATTTGAAAGAAACAGAAATCTAAGCTTCTGTTGTCACAATATACCTAAGTATTTATTACAATCTTTAAATACAAAATTGAACCTAATTCTACTATAATTGCCCTTAAGCAATAAAGGGCAGTTATAGTAGTTAATGCTTTTGGCTATAATTTGGCTACAATTATTCTAATCATTAAGTTTTGAAACAGGAGATTCTCTCAGGGACAAACTCAATCTCAAGTTTGAATATTGGGGACCTTCTGCAAATCTGCAAGTGGCTCTATTTACCAATGAAGAAAAATGTCTTTTGAAAAGTCAGTCACATATTAATATGGTCCTTTACACTTCAAGACATGTTTGTCATATACACTGTTTTATTTGGTGCATGAGATTCCCTGGAAGAGGAGCACAGGAGATAAGGAAAATGAGGCTCAGTGGTGGTTAGCGACTTGCTCAGGATGACAGGAACTGGCAGAGCAGAAAGGAAAACTCGAGTCTCTTGATTTCCAGCCCAGGATCCTCCCCCCATAACAGACTGCTTCAGAAATCCATGAAGTTCCCTGAAATGCTGACAACATCTCATCTATCACCCTGCCATCAACCAGTTAAAATCATGCCAGATAAAAATCAGTCATTCAAAATCATGTTCAGTATGGGAGAATGCTTACAATATATTTCAATTACTCATTCATTCATTCAAATTTATTTGTTGAGAACATACTATGTCTGGCATTGTGCTGGCATTTGGGATGTAGTCATGAGTAAACCAGACATGGTTCCTACTACCCTGGAGCTTACAGTTAAGTCATGGAGATAGATACTACTCAAAATCACACAAGTAAGTCTATCAGTACAAATCAGGAATAACACTGTCCAGAATGACTACAACACACTTTGAAAGTGTCTAACAGAGAGACTTAATCTCATCTGAAACACCAGGAATGGCTAGGATAGGGGCAAGGGGTGGGGAAATAAGGAGCATCCCAGGTCATGGAAGGACATGCCAGGCCAAGAGAATCACATATATAGAAGCCCTAAGGCAGGAAGGAAAATGGAACATACTTTATGATAGTAATTTTGTGTAAGCAAAGGTGGGAGAGTCTAGCAGGAAATACAACAAAATATTAATGATGTTTTCTTTTAGAGAATAATTAGTGATGTTATTTTCTCATTTATGCTTTACTGAATGTTCCAAATTTTCTACGATGAAAAATAAAAGCTTTTTGATCTGCAGGGAAAGTCAGCCTAAAGAAGTGGGAAAGAACTGACTAGAAAATTGGGCCCAAAAGGAGGAGGGGAAACAGAACTCTCCCAGTCACTCCTGGCCAGAAATCCAAAAGCTGGACTGGGAAGCTGGAAGTTAGCAGTATAAAAACAGAATTAATTTTGGTGAGTTAAAAGATCCTTGAGTACTTAAAATGTATAAAGCTGTGAATGAAAAGGAACTAATATATATTGAGCCCTGTTATGGGTCAAGCACTATTCAACACTATAGAATTTCCTGGAACAGCAGTATACAGATAATGTGCTTTATTTCCACAGTTTACCCTCTGACTGTGTTCCTTTCTCTACACGAGTTCTACCAGATGGATATTATATCCCCATTTTTAAAAAGAAAGTGAGATTTAAAGAGAGGTCAAGTAAGTTACTCAAAATAAGACATCTATTAGATGGAAGAGCTGGGAGTAAAAGAATGGGTCTGTCTGATTCCAAAGAAGATCCTTGGACTCCTGTTGATACTGACCAGAGTTCTTGGCCTTCCCCAAGCAATAGAAATTGGTAAGAAGCCAGTCAAGAAATTCAGGCAAGCCTTTATTGGGGCTCCTGCTGCAGCATACGGGAATGAAAACAAGTAACAGTTTCCCTTGCTGACTCCCTTGGTTGGGTAGGGGCAAGCTGGTTCCTATATGGAGTGAGGGTAAGTCCATGGGTCAGGCCGGAGGGGTGGCTTAGGTGGTTTGCCCACCTCTTTGGTGGTGGGGCATGCACAGTAACCTGCTTTTTCTTCCAACACATAGCTTTTTGCTCCCAGATCTTCAAAAGTGATAGCTGAGTTTTTCTGGTCTTTTTGTATCTTGTTGTCTAGAACTTGCCCCATCTGTGCATGCACACAGTTGCTTTTAGTCTCTTACAATTTCTCTGTATTTTGTTGCTCAGGGAGCCACTTGTCTCAGTGCAAGCACTGCAGCAAAGGGTCCCAGGTCCCGGCCTATGTCACTGTCACCAATGTAAATGTGATAAATATTGCTTATATTAAGATTTTCCTGTAAAAATTGGGGATATAGGGACTATGTTGCTTTTTGGCAGACCAAAGATGATAGGATTGTATTGTCAGGATGGTAAGTGACTTCTGCAAAATGCAGTATTTTTAAACTCTTAAATAGTAGTAGGGACTGTTCTAAATGAATTAGAAATCTTATCTAATTTAATCCTCATAACAATCCTATAAGTACTGTTATTATCTGCAGTTTGCAGATAAGGAAACTGAGTTACAGAGAGGTAAAATAACTTGTCCAATATCATACAGAGCTGTTATTTAAAGCAGGCAAAATGGATCCAGAATCTGTAGACCTAACCACCAAGCTTTATATTATTTCTAGACTTTCAACTGACTCTCTTGGTCCCCTTTATACATGAGAGATCTACTTCCAAACTTTCCTTCCATGGCACCCCCGCTTAGATCAGTGAAAACAAGTTCCCTTAGAAGCTTGAAGCTGTTAGAAAACCACTTGATACTGACTACCATTTGCCTAAGAGTCTGAGACCTAGCCTGGAAGGAAGTCTGCTTCTGATTCTCAGAGTAGGGCTACACAATAATACTGAAGCTCTGATTGCCCAAATGCAGCACACCTTGTGAAAACAGTGTCTAGCCTAGTGGTTCTCAAATGGTAGTATACATCAGAATCACCTAGAGAACTTGTTAAAACATATACTCCTGGGGCCAACTCCAAAAGTACTGATTCAGTAGATCCTGCAGGAGGGGGGCGAAGCGTGGAGAACCATTGGCATAGCCTAATAGAAGCCATGACCATCCTAGGAAGCAGGACTCATAGGAATGTCAGCAGGGTTCTGGCACCAGAACCCTTGAAACAGAGTTCCTTTCAACCTGCTCTAACTCTGCCCTCATAATCTGGTTTCACAGAAGGTGGCTAAGATGGAGAAGGAAATCTGCTCTCAAATAAGCAATGAACCAGCACTGGAAGTGTTTGTTGAAAAACAAAAGCAATGGATTTTAGGTAGTGGGAACTTGAATTTTTTTTTCTTTTTATTCTTTTCAGGGGTGGTGGTTATAGTAATAGGTTCTGATTAATGTGTCGTTTGGGTAATTATTTTAATCTGACAGGAAAAACAAGATATAGTCCAGTTGCAAAACATTGGAGTTACATTCATCCCAAAATCTCAAACTAAGTTCACCTACAAGTACAAAACAATAAAAATTCCATTTTACATTTTGAGTTACAAAGGTCTGGAAATCGGAAGCGATAATTTAAGTAACACCCGAGCGCCCTCTGGTGGGAACCGAATTCTCCACTGCCCAAGCGCAAGTGTTCCCCATGCTAAGCAACCATTAGAGAAACTTTCATTTCTTTTCCAACGCTTTGAAATTGGTGAATGTTTTATAAGAACAAATATAAAGGAAAAGATTACTGAGGAAGAGAGATTTTGGAGCGCACTGTTATGAAAATATCTAAATTTTAGATCAAACATATGGATCTAAATCAAACCTGTTCCTTTTCAAATTTTTACCCACTAGTCTTAGCTTCACTGATGATTCTTGCCTGAATCAATTACTATGATGATGACAGACAAATATTTTTATTTATATTATAGATTCCAAAGCACTTGAACAATAGTTAATTTACAAACCTAGGATCCTAGTAACCTCTTGAAATTATCTCAAGTTATAAATATTCTGCTGGTCTCACTTGAAAATGCCCATGTCTTTTGTTTAAGTCACCAGGCTTGCTTCCATTTACTTGACATTTTGTAAAGCCCTCTTTTGTGTTTTGCAAAGTATACTGACTGGCTGTATATATCTCTTTGAATCCACAGCACACACCTACAGGTTCGGAATCAGGACTAAGGGATTCAGCTCAGAACATCTTTAAATTAGTAATTAAGTCTAAGAGGTAATCTCTTGCACTTGCTCAGTTGCTAGTAACCACCAGTTGGAATATTATTACATGATACTGATATCTTCTTACCAACCTTCAATCCATCTAGAGGAGCTGATGAAAATTTTGAATGAACTATATTTTAACATAGTAACTGACATATTTAGCAGTATTTCCTTCCTTTCAGGATTTTAATAATAACACTTAGCACTTAATAACCGCTATAGCTATTCACTGCAACCTTATGTGATGAGCACTCTTGCTGTTGCCATGTTACAGATCAGGAAACTCAGATTTACAGTGGTTGGAGCACTCACCCAAGTACAGCTCATTAAGAGCAGAATAGAGATTTAAACCCAAGAAGCCTTAACTATACTTTTAACAGTATGGCACACTATCTCCCTTTTTATTGTTTTCTTTTTATCTCTTTGCTTTTAAGAAAGAAAAAGACAAGTGAGGACACAGGTAGTCTTCTATTTGAAGGTGCCCCTGGTACTTCTAGCACATATTACCTCTATAAACCTGTTTCTCTATTAGATTCCTTTCTTTCTATAGAAGTTCAAAAGCATTGATGCTTTTGAACTGTGGTGTTGGAGAAGACGCTTGAGAGTCCCTTGGACTTCAAGGAGACCCAACCGGTCCATCCTAAAGGAGATCAGTCCTGGGTGTTCATTGGAAGGACAGATGCTGAAGCTGAAACTCCAATACTTTGGCCACCTGATGCCAAGAGCTGACTCACTGGAAAAGACCCTGATACTGGGAAAGATTGAGGGCAGGAGGAGAAGGGGACGACAGAATGATATGGTTGGATGGCATCACCGACTCGAGGGACATGGGTTTGGGTAGACTCCGGGAGTTGGTGATGGACAGGGAGGCCTGGCGTGCTGCAGTGGGACTACCATATAATTGCGCTAGCAAGGTTATGTTCAAAATCCTTCAAGCTAGGCTTCAGCAATACATGAACTGAGAACTTCCAGACGTACAAGCTGGATTAGAAAAGGCAGAGGAACCAGAGATCAAATCGTCAATATTTGTTGGATCATGGAGAAAACAAAGGAATTCAAGAAAAACATCTATTTCTGTTTCATTGACTATGCTAAAACCTTTAAGTGGATCACAACAAACCATGGAAAATTCTTAAAGAGATGGGAATACCAGACAACCTTACTTGTCTCCTGAGAAACCTGTATGCAAGTCAAGAAGCAACAGTTAGAATTGGACATGGAACAACAGACTGGCTCAAAATTTGGAAATGAGAACAACAAAGCTGTATATTGTCACCCTGTTTATTTAACTTCTATGCAGAGTACATCATGAAAAATGCTGGACTGGGTGAATCACATGCTGGACTCAAGATTGCCAGGAGAAATATCAACAACCTCAGGTATGCAGATGATATCACTCTAGTGGCAGAAAGTGAAGAAGAACTAAAGAGCCTCTGATAAGGGTAAAGGAGGGGAGTGAAAAAGCTGGCTTAAAACTCAACATTCAAAAAAGTCTTTTCACCTTACTTATAGTTTCCTTTGTAGTGCAAAAGCTTTTAAGTTTCATTAGGTCCCATTTGTTTAGTTTTGCTTTTATTTCCAATATTCTGGGAGGTGGGTCATAGAGGATCTTGCTGTAATTTATGTCGGAGAGTGTTTTTCCTATGTTCTCCTCTAGGAGTTTTATAGTTTCTGGTCTTACATTTAGATCTTTAATCCATTTTGAGTTTATTTTTGTGTATGGTGTTAGAAAGTGTTCTAGTTTCATTCTTTTACAAGTGGTTGACCAGTTTTCCCAGCACCACTTGTTAAAGAGGTTGTCTTTTTTCCATTGTATATCCTTGCCTCCTTTGTCAAAGATAAGGTGTAAGATCATGGCACCTAGTCCCAACATTCAAAAAACTTCATGGCAAACAGAAAAGGAAAAAGTGGAAGCAGTGACAGATTTGAATTTATTGGGCTTCAAAATCACTACAAACAGCGACTGCAGCCATAAAATAACAGATGCTTGCTCCTTGGAAGGAAAGCTATGACCAACCTAGGCAGCATATAAAAAAGCAGAGATCACTTTGCCAACAAAGCTGCATATAGTCAAAGCTATGGTTTTTCCAGTAGTCATGTACAGATATGAAAGTTGGACCATGAAGAAGGGAAGAATTAGTGCTTTCAAATTGTGGTTCTGGAGAAGACTCTTGAGAGTCTCTTGGACTGCAAGGAGATCAAATCAGTCAATCCTAAATGAAATAAACTCTGAAAATTCATTGGAAGGACTGATGCTGAAGCTGAACTCCAATACTTTGGCCATCTTATGTGAAGAACTAACTCACTGGAAAAGACTCTGAACCTGGGAATGACTGAAGGCAAAAGGAGAAGGGAATGACAGAGGATGAGATGGTTAGATAGCATCACCAGCTTAACGGATATGAATCTGAGCAAACTCTGAGGGAAAGTAAAGAACAAGGAAGCCTGGTGTGCAGCAGTTCATGGGGTCACGAGGAATCGGACATGACTCGGCAACTGAACAACAATTAGCTGTGCCAGCAGTAGCCTCTGGCATCCCCAGCCCCACTTCTGCACCTGATGAAGTCATATCTGTTATTCTGGTTCAGTTTGAAATTCATCTTTCCCAGAAAGTTTCTCTAGAATTCTTCAGTAGTCTATGCACATGGCTTCTAGTATAGCATGTTGCCATATTTTTTTTAATCATCTGGTTATGTGTTTGCCTCTCCCATTAACAGACTTGAAGGTGAATACCATGATTTACTCATCTTTGTAGCTCCAACCCAGTGCTTCATACATTCAATAAATACTGGTTAAACTGAAATGTTATATTCATGCCATCTTGCTGTCAGGATTGTGGTCTGCTGGAGAGGAGGAATTCTGGCTTCTAGTATATATCTTTCCATTCTCTATACTCATCATACACAAAGCTGACTATCAGAATCTGAGGAGTTTTAAGTATAGTTTCCGAGAAATGGGTATATTACAAAGGTGACCTTCCATAGTACCAGGCGGTGAGGGGAAGGATAGCAATTATTTCTCCAGTAGTGCTTTTTATCATATCCAGAAGATATTCTGTGATCAATAATTTAATTATTTGATTGTGATAGGGAGATAATGCTGAGTAAGTAGAGAAAATGTGTATAAAGCACAGGACACAGAACCACCTTGCTAGGAAGACTAACCTCTCTGTTGGCATGTCCAATATTTATTTACCTGGGCATAACATTTGCTATTATATTTACTTTTGGTGTTTGTGAGTTATGCTACAAGAAAAATTGCCAGGTCAAGTCTTAAGATTAAAGTGGGATGAGGCTCTGGAGTGAGTGGAATGTAAAGAAAATGAAGCAGATTGCTTTGTTTTGTCTATTTTAATATGTTATTATTTTTAGTGTTTAATAACTCAATACATTTATATTTAAAATTCCTGTATTATTGAAATCCCTGCAGCAAAAAATAACTTGGTTATTGCCAATCTAAAACTCTCTAACCCCTAATTTCCTTTTTCTACTGAAACAATTGTTTTGATAACATACTTACATAGTGAGAAGTATCTCAGGAATGATACTATTCAGTAATAGCAGAAAGAATTATATTAAAAATGGCATTGGGACAACTGGCTGATCAAATGAAGCTTACAGACTAAAGAAGAAAAAAAATCATTAAACATCAACATGACAAAACCAGAACTCATATTTTCCCCCAAATCTGGCCTTCTTCCCACTTCTCTAAGAGAGACATGTGTTCTCATTCCGCTCTAAGACAAGCATACCTGACACATTTGACTCTCTTCATGCCCTCTCCCCAACACCCAATGTATCACCTAGTTTTATAGATGCTACCTCCTAAGTATCTTGTGAATCTGTCCACTTTTCTCCAGTGAACTTCCAACATCCCAATTTAGACCTCTATCATCTCATATCTGGACTTCTGAAATAGCTTTGTCATGGGAATCCCTCTGTGCTTCCTTATGCTTTTCCAATTCATTCTTACAAACCACAACCAGTTTTTCTAAAAAACAAATCTAACAAGTTCATTCTCCTGTTTATAACTTTTCAATGGCTCCCCATTTACAGTAGACTAAAGGGCACACCCATTAAGATAACTGAAAGAATGCTGCATTTTCTGGCCCCTTCTCCAGCCTCATCTTTTGCCACTTTCTCCCTCAAACATCCTTATCCAGACACAATGAATTTATTTCATGCCTCTCTCATTTCTGGCTTCCAAATGTATGTTGCATTTGCATTAACCACTTTTTCTATCTCTTGACCACTTTTCTACCTATCTAGAAGCTTATTTGATACCTCCTCCTCCATAGCCAGTTTATGTTGGATTCTAATCTCTCTCTACTATGCCCATGATTGATGCTACCTTACTAAATTGTGCTTATCTATTTAATTGTCTATTTTTCCCATCAGACTATAAACTGACTGAAGGTAGAGATTTTGCCTATAACGTTCACTCCCAAATCTCTGGGCTTAACACAATACTCAGTACATGATAGTACAATTCAGTAGTTAATTGGTCAAATGGATGGATGGAAAAATAAATGAACTAATGAATATGCTATATGATAAGTGTGATATATTTATCATAAAATTATCATAGGTATTAAGACCACCTTCAGGTTCCATGATTCACTAGAAGGACTCAAAAGACATAATGTGTGTTATACTCACAGAATATACTCACAGAATGTGTGTTATGATTTGTTACAGAAAAATAAAGATTAAAATCAGCAAGGAAAAAGTGCATAAAACAGAGTCCAGGAGAAACTAAATACAAGCTTCCAAGTATCCTCTCTCAGAGGAGTCTCACTGACAGCACTTAATTCTCCCAATAAAGATGTGTGAGAACACATGCAAAGTGTTGCTAACCAGGGAAACCCACCTGAGCTTTGATTCCAGAATTTTTACTGGGGCAGTCAGTCACAAAGGCATAAAGTACCTGCATGACTGAGTCTAGTTACTCAGTATCCTGTTCCCAACCTAAAGATAAAACTGATACAGGATAACCCAAAACCCAATTAATGAAGAAACAGGCATTCACCACAAATCACACTGTGAGTATAAACCATTGTTTTCCCCAGATAGGCAAAACTAAAGTATGTCTAAGAAAACTTTCATAAGCCAAATGGTATAAAGTGAAGAAGCAATCACCTTAGGAAACACCTTGCTAACAGATGTACAAAATAAATCAAAATAAAGCCAGTTCAAAACTATGGCAGCTGGATACTGAGAGGCTGAGTGTAGTTCTCTGGGAAAGGAGCTTTGTGGTGCCACTCCTGCTGCTGGGAGTGCCCCTACCTCTATAACTGCTCACTATAGAGCAAACGCTGAACACTGTTTTCTCTTTTTTCATAAAAGTGAAAATCCTCTTCAGATTTCTTTTGGTTGGCAAACACAAGAACTAACACAGGTCTTTTGTGAACGTGAAGTGGTGTAAAGAGAACTTTGAAAAGTCCTGGGAAAACTGTATCTGGCACAGTACAAAGTCTCAGTTATATAAAGATACTCTGGTCAATAAGGATTATTTCAAGGGCTCAGAGGTTACATGCCAGGAGGTCGTTCATCAAGGGCCCATCCTCAAGACCTTTACAATGTGCAGGGTTTGGGCAACCCAGGCCTGCTGAGTTAATCCCTCTCAGTTTACAGAAACTCAATAGACTGAAGTGGGCTAAGGAGGACCTGTTAATATATACAACATTTGAGCTGCATATTAAAAGAGAAGAATCAGCCAGAAATACAGATGAGAAAGCAAACGTAGAAGTATGAGCAAAATCATCAAGGCATATGTGAGAACGGCTCTTTAAGGGAATAAAAGTGGTTCTCATGGATGATGTCACCTCTACTCACAGATCCTCAAGCTTCCATGATGTTTCTATTGCCACTCTTTTCCCACCTGTATTTATCTACTCACTAGAGATCTTTTCACAAACTGGAAAAATGATTACTATATCATATTGTAGTCTTTCTAATCTATGTTTAATGGTATGCAGAAATTTTTGCCCAAAGTCTCACGGATAATTTATTTCAAAGTATTGTTTGCATACATTTTCAAACTCATAAACTAAGTATCTATCATCTTCTCTCTTTTGTATAACCTTTCCCAGAGACAGTGAGAATATTATACCCAAGTTACTTCCTGAGTGAGGGAAAATGGTAAGACAGCTGAAAATACTAGAAAAGACGAATAAGTATCTGAAAAATATAATTTCCCTATACTTGTATGTCTCCTTGCAAATGTCTCAAGAAGGACAATCTTCTGTATCATTTGAATTCCCTGTAGCCTGTGAATTTATACTAATCCAAGTCTGCATGGCTATGCTCCCCTATTCTCTAAAATTAGATAAAATAATAGATCACTGTTGAAACAACCCTCATAGTTTAAGTACCTTTTCCAAATTTAAGTAAAATAATAAATGTGAAAACAGTATAGTGCCTATATCCAACATACTCAATAAATTATTATTGAAACTGAACTCTAATATTGTGTGGGTGTGTGCGTGTACATGCTCAGTCGCTCAGTCACATTTGACTCTTTCCTCCCTCACAGACTCCTCTGTCAATGGGGTTTTCCCAGAAAGAATACTGGAGTGGGTTGCCATTTCTACTCTATGGGATCTTCTTAACTCAAGGATCATGCCCAGGTTTACTGCATCTCCTGCACTGGCAGGAAGATTCTTTAACACTGAGCCACCTGGGAATCCCTAATACTTTAAGTACCTTTTCCAAATTTACCTCTTCATAAAAAGGAAAAAATAATTGAAATATATACTGAAATCACAGAGAAGGCAATGGCAACCCACTCCAGTACTCTTGCCTGGAAAATCCCATGGACGGAGGAGCCTGGTAGGCTGCAGTCCTTGGAGTCGCTGAGAGTTGGACACGACTGAGCGGCTTCGCTTTCACTTTTCACTTTCATGCATTGGAGAATGAAATGGCAACCCACTCCAGTGTTCTTACCTGGAGAATCCCAGGGATGGGGAAGCCTGGTGGGCTGCCGTCTATGGGGTCGCAGAGTTGGACACGACTGAAGCGACTTAGCAGCAGCAGCAGCATACTGAAATCAAGGCTTGAATGAAGTATACTTTCTTAACAGTCAAAGCTATCAAACTTTATGAAAGATAAAAATTAAAGTTTTCCATAAGAAAATATTGGAGGCGGGGAGGAATGAAACTTGTATGGGAAGAGTGAAACATACCAGCCGTGGATAATTAAACTAAGCTATGTATCTAATGCCAAAACCAAATTAAAGGAGGCTTAATGAGAACAAAGCAGTGGCCTGAAAGAAATCTCATTTGCCCTCTTCACCCTGGAATTGCCTTGTTGGGAGTCCATGAGAGTCTGAATTTAAGAAACAAAAATGTGCAGGCATTTGCTACAGAAATTGCTCTGGTTTCTCATGCAATGGTGTGGGGTCCATAAATGTTTAGTGGAAATAAGAATGATGAATATTAGAAATAGGAAAAAAGACATACCAATTGTTTAAAGGAAGAGAAAATAAAGATGCACAAATGGAATTCTTATATGCCTATTGATTTTTGAAAGCTATATGAAAGACTGAAAAGGACAACAAAATATGAAAACTAATATTGCTACTCAACTTCAAAGCTTCTTCTCTCATAAGACTGATGCATGTGTACAACCACAAGAGAAGCTTTATTTTAAATGCAAGCATTTCAAGGAATAGTGTGTGACCTTAGACATCATCTCTTTAAAAAAGAACAAGTTGTGAGAAGCTAAAGGCTTGTGATTTTAATGTGGGTTAACAATGATAATATAAAGCTACTTTGCACACTACAGTCCACTTATTAGCAACAGCTCATAGCTGTTTGCAGAGCCACCTATTTCACATCCAAGACACATTAAGTGTATTTTAATACAAAACCTTAAGTTTCTCCAAGACATTCCAAATTTGTATCAACATTATCATCTTACCCAATCAGCCAAAACTCCAATGTGTGGATTGCTTCTCTCCTGATCAGACTTCTGTGTGAATTGTCAAAGGGAAAAGGAGAAAAGTGTGCAAAAGATGGCTCTGTGTTGTTCCTGACTAAACATTAATGTAAGCCTATTCCAAAATCAGATCAAAGATATAATTATTCTGTTAAGAAGACACAGAAAAAATTTAAGAAGCAAGAGAAAATTTTAATATGGTCTGAAATTTCCACTAGCACTACCAAAAAATAGCTCCAAAAATCTCCAAATTTTAATCTATGTTAATTAAAAATGACAAACACAGTTACTATAAGCCATCGTGGCCTGAACTAATTTGTGCATGCAATGCAGTGTTGGCAAGGTCAGGCTTTTGTGCTCAATTATTGTTCCTTCATGCAGACTTCAAAGAAACTGTTTTGTGAGAAGGAACAATGATTCCACTATCCAAAGAATAACTAACATAAAATTTAAATAACAATCCAGTGGAGGTTGCAATTAGTTAGAATTCAAAAGACACACAAACATATGCAAAAACCTATTTGTAAATTGATTTTATTCATTAAAATTCTATAAAACTTTTTCCTAGACAGTAACAATGAGTGAATGCATCAGGAATGTAATCAGTATAGGAAAATCCATCCAATAGGAAAAGTTACAATGAAGGATAAGTAACAAATAACCATAATGGTGATTGACGGTATCAGGACACAGGAACACCCCTGAGACTGAGGATCTGGATGTAGAACCTAAGCTGTTTTAAGGTACGGAAAAATTAAGGTGATACCTTCATTGGGGCAGACCTCCTTCTGATTCTTCTTTTATTGGGATGGAGGGAAATTTCAGTACACCAAGACAGAGAAGTGGAAGGGATTTTTACTATCCCTCATTCTCCTCCCATGTGGCGCTAGTGGTAAAGAACCCACCTGCCAATGACTTGAGTTTGATCCTTGCCAATGACCCACCTGCCAATGACTTGAGTTTGATCCCTGGGTTTGGAAGATTGCCTGACTGAGGGCATGGCAACCCACTCGATTATTCTAGCCTGGAGAATCCCATGGACAGAGACGCTTGGCAGGATACAGTCCATAGGATCGCACGATTGAGTTGGGCATGACTGACGTGATTTAGCATGCATTCTCCTCCCAAAAATAGCAGCAAGTATTATCTCTGTGTTACCTTACTAGCTCCTACCCTCTGCCATAAGGTGGGAATTTTTAGTTATCTAAAGGATTCAAAGCCCTAAAACTGCTCAGTTCACTTGGTTCCTGGGAAAGATTCCAAAGAGATACCTGCTACCTTATGTATAAACAAGGCTGAGTGACTATTCCAAAGGAGGAAAATTTCCTAATCCCCATTATTGCTTTCCTCACAGCAGAAAATGTGGTACAGTGGTGATATCCAGTCACAGCTTTCTTAATAATCCATGACAAGGAGGAACAGATGCTTTTTAAACTTTTCCTCTACCCTCTTAGGTTAAGTGAGGTCCATAAATTAAACTGACAAAAGATGTATTCATAAAAGAAAGTGAAAGTGAAGTTGCTCAGTCGTGTCCGACTCTTTTTACGACCCCATGGACTGTAGCCTACCAGAAACCTCAGTCCATGGGATTTTCCAGGCAAGAATACTGGAGTGGGTTGCCATTTCCTTCTCGAGGGGATCTTCCCAACCCAGGGATCGAACCCAGGTCTCCCACATTGTAGGCAGACGCTTTACCATCTGAGCTACCATGGAAGCCCCGTATTCATAAAAGAAAATGTATATAAATTTTACTCATGCTAATATTTACATATCCACAGAGGCTTCAAAGGAAACAAGTGAAAACCCAAAGCATTTAGACCCAGGGGCTGTACCATTTTAACAAAGTGTGATAAATTGCAGAAAAGCAACTAGACAAAGGAAAGGGGGGGTTAAGCTTCTATAGTGATCAATTGAGGGAAACCAGTGGAAAATGAGAGCTATTTTAGTAAGGTTTTATTTATTCAGATTCATCTCAGTTCCAGCTTTCCATTTCCAGTGATAAAATCCATTCTCCTCATCCTGATACTCCACAAGGGGTAGAGGGGAATTTATGCCACCTTCGCAAAGGGAAATCTATGCCCTATTTCTGGGCAGATAAGGGGAGAGCAGAAAATCTTTCTTATATTTGTTGGTTCTTAATTTCCTTCAGCTCAAAATAAACCTTATTCCCCAAACAGCTGACTTTGCTAGAAAAAAAATCACCCAAATGAATAGATTGGTTTCCCTTGAAATACATGATCACAAATCTCGAAGGGCACATAGCCATGCAACCCCAGTGTCTGGCAATCCCATCATACTTCCTGAGAAAATTCAATTTTCTATCCCCCAAAATAACTTCTTCCTAAACTTCATAAACTTCTTAAACTTCCTAAACTTCTTCTCTCCCCCACAACCCTCTTCCCTCAGCTCTCAGCTACTGGCTTTATCGAAAACTTCATTAAAGGTACTGAAGTAAAACAAATTTCCTTAATTCTCCTTTAGGCAAGCCTTCAAACTCACCTGCATTTGCTCCTATCTCTACCTTCTCCCTTATTTCAGTGAAGGAAAATTTCCTCCAAGTATGTGTAAAACAGGGTATTAAATGAGGACTTTTTCTACTGTACCAGACTTTGGGTTAACACTCCAAAAATAAAAATATTTAGTGGTAATTACCCCAACACTCTACAAGAAACAAGACAGCAGAACCAGTCCATAACTGTCAACTCCCAATGTCCATTCCAGCCAAAACAGAGGACACTAACAACTTGGAACTTGAATTAAGAAGAGCCATGTAGGTAAAGGTTTGCCAGCCTAATGAGGAATGATATGGCATTTTCCTGCCCTTTCCATGGAGGAAGACAGAGTCTTCCCCACCATTTCCACCTCAATCAAACTAAGCAATGGGAACTCAGGAGAACCACTGAAAGAGGACAAGAAAAATATTATTTTCTTCCATAACTAAACATTTATTAAGCCATAGAATAGCTGTGTGATGCCATGAAATAGGAGCAAATACAGTAAGAGAGTTCTCAGGAAGGCTTGATAGATGTCACCTACAGCTGGAGGACTGGAATAAAGAATTTGAATCCATCATTTTTTAGTTTGATTGATGATAACTTGTAACCCTCAATATCCCTCTTCTTGTGCCTTACATCTGGGCACACTGATAAGAAAGTTTGAGCACTCCTTCTTTTCGTACCAGTGGGAAATTCAAAGCACACAAGCCTCTGGCCACCCACACATAAGGACACTCACCCCAGCACCACCTCACAGCCACAAAGAAAACTCTAAGCCAGTCTCCTTTCCCTGCTCTCTCAAGCCATTTTCAAAGTCAAGTCAGCTTGTAGAACTTCCCTGGTGGTCCCGTGGTTAAGAATCTGCCTGCCGATGCAGGGGACATGGGTTCGATCCCTGGTCTAGAAAGATCCCACATGCCTCGGGGCAACTAAACCTGTGAGCCACAACTAATGAGCCTGCACGCTCTAGAGCCTGTGCTCTGCAGCAAGAGAAGCCACCACAATGAGAAGCCCACGTACCACAACTAGAGAGTAGCCCCTGCTTGCTGCAACTAGAGAAAGCTGGCATGTAGCAATGAAGACACAACACAGCCAAAAAGAAAATAAATAAATAAATAACATTTTTTTGAAAAAATATATCAGCTTGTGAAGTCTGTCTCACTCCTCTCAAAAGCCTCATTAGGTAACTAATACACTTTTTCATACTCAATTTGGTATGTAGGTGGAGGAGAGGTGCGGGTGTGACATCAGTCTGACATCTAACCAAATTCTCAGAGCCCATCTTAATACTACAAAGCAGTCATACAGGGACATTTGAGAATATAGACTCTAGGGACCTCCCTGGTGGGTCCAGAGGTTAAGAATCTGCCTTGGGATGCAGCGGACACAGGTTTGACCTCTGGTCAGGAAACTAAGATCCTATATGCCACAGAGCAACTAAGCCCGAGTGCTGCAACTACTTAGCCATGTACCACAACTAGAGAGTCCATGGGCTGCAATGAAAGATCCCACATGACTCAACAAAGCTCCTGCATGATGCAACTAAGACCCGATGATGCCAAGGAAGAAAGAACACAGACTCTAGTGCCTGCTTTTCACGTGAGAGAATCTGGAGGCCAGAGACTGACTGGAGTCACCTGCAAAGGAGGGTAAGAAAAGAGGTCAGTGGCTGAAATAAGGCAGTGCTACCAGTTTAGGGGGCAAGGATGTGTGACTTTATGGGCCAAGAGAACCCAAGGAAGCTATTTCAATAGTACTTTACCCAAGAGGGCTAAAAGCCAAGACAAGAGGGTCTCAGCAGTAAGAAGCTGTGCGACAGAAGACCAGGAGCAGAAGTTGGGAAGGTCACAAAATGTCACCCAGAGAGTATCCACATTAGGCAACTATGCAATTTGGTGGTCTCAACAGAGGTGGTCCCACACATACACCCTATATCATAGACAGTTTTTGGATGTCTGCAGTAATGGTGGACATCTGGAAAGAACATCCCATCCTTATAACAGTAACAATAACATCAGACAATCTGGAGATTCACAACTCTCCTAGAACCCATTAGAGTGCTAAAATGAAAGAGTAACCAAATAATCTGGAACCTAAAGAAAGATAAGAGCCTCCAAAGAGAGACAGGACATGAACCCTTGCTTACCTGGCACAGTCATCAAAAGCCACTGGCAAGGAGAATTCAACTATAATTTTTAAATAATTACTAGAGGCCAATTGTAGGCTAGCTAGAGACTATAGAACCTCTGGAGGCTGCAGATACAAGAGGAATTCACAACCACTCACAGCCTCTTCTCTGCAGACCTCACTTGCTGCTGCTGCTGCTGCTAAGTCACTTCAGGCATGTCCGACTCTGTGCAACCCCATAGATGGCAGCCCACCAGGCTCCCCCATCCCTGGGATTCTCCAGGCAAGAACACTGGAGTGGGTTACCATTTCCTTCTCCAATGCATGAAAGGAAAAGTGAAAGTGAAGTTTCTCAGTCGTGTCCAACTCTTAGCAACCCCATGAACTGCAGCCTACCAGGCTCCTCCGTCCATGGGATTTTCCAGGCGAGAGTACTGGAGTGGGGTGCCATTGCCTTCTCCAGGACCTCACTTGGGCACTCAACAAAAAAAGCCTGGATAAGAGTAAGAGTGGGCTTCCCTGGTAGCTCAGGGGTAAAGAATCTGACTGCAATGCAGGAGACACAGGTTTGATCCCTGGATTGGGAAGATCCTCTAGGGGAGGAAATGGTAGCCCACTCCAGTATTCCTGCCTAAAAAATCCCAGGGACAGAGGAGCCTGGTGTGCTACGGTCCACAGGGGTCACAAAGAGTTGGACACAATGGAGCACAGAGCAAAAGTCCTGAGAAGTGTCCTTCCTAGTGCAGGCCTGGGAAGGAGCACAGCAGTCGCTGCAGGAAAGGCAGAAGTCCCACTGGATCCTTCTCCCCTACCTCCCCTAGGAAGGGGGAGGTACCTTACCCATTACAGGAAGGTAAATGCTGTCACCTAAGGCACTGTGAAAAATCCACTGCAGGTGGGAGAAGTAACAGAACATAACCCTTTACTTCTGGGGAAGGGACAGAATACATGTTGGGAATTATAGAATTACAGCTGGAAGAGGAACTTTAGCACTGAGAATTCTTCTCGCACCCAAGATCCAGGGAGATAATCCTTCCTAAGACTGAGGATTAATCAGAACAGCATATCTCTCATCTCCCACCTACAAGTAACAGTGTTCTACTGATGAGATGCAAAGAGTGAAGAAAGCCCCTCCAAGGAAGCAGGAAACAGAGGGGATACTCAGAGGAGTTCTGAAGAGAATTTAATGAAAGGACTATTTACAGAGGGGAAAGTGATTCTGGAATTAACAGTGAGGAATGCTGAGGTACTGAAAGATGGGCAGCAATAGGAAACCTTTAAGGCCCGATGTAGCAAGGAGAAGAAACACTGTAATTGGAGTGATACCCAGAGTTAAGTCAGCAGGGCCACAGGTGGAAGCAGTCATTGCCACACCATGACAAATTCAGGTTCTGTGTTTTTAAATTCTCTCTCCTCCAACCCTCTGATCTCCTGCTGGTGTCTCCCACTGGCTGACCCAACCATAAGTCAGAGGGCCAGGGAGGTAGAGTGTTACAACCCGTAAATCAGCCCCCTGGGGTACAGGGCAGAGCTAAGAAGAGTAGAAAGTGGAAGGAGCAGATGCAGATGGAAAATACCTAGCCTAATATATCCTAGCATTCCTCCTGCATTAAGGTTGGTTCCATCTCCATAGACTTAGCAGCTTCTCCCACCTTAGGGCTCAGATCCAGGCCTTCTCTTTTCTTTCTAACCTCTCTCTAGGAGATATCATGCATTTTGGTGGCTTGTGACATTGTTGGTATGCTTATTAATCTTATATTTATATTACTCTAGTCCTCTCCTTGAGTCAGGTCCACATTGTGACAGCATCTCAGGTGTCTCAGACACTCCATTCCTAATCCATCTAAGACTATTGATAGTTGTAATTCTCCCCTTCCTGAATCCAATTCATCAACAAATCCTACCAATCTCAACACTAAAATATATTCCAAATCCATCCATCCTTTCTTCTTGTCGCACTTGTCACCATATTACTCCTGATCTCTATACTACTCTCTCATCCACCTCCAATCCATTTTTAACTCAGCAGCCAGAGAGACCATCTTAAAATGTAGATTAGACCATGACTTTTAAAACTTTCCCATTCCTTTCTCTCCTTCCTCATCTCTACCACACTCTTCTTTACTACGCTCTAGCCACACTGGCTTTTCTGTATGTCCTCATAGAAGTCAAACTCTTTCATGACTTCAGGGTAACCATCCCCCTGCAAGTAGCTTCTCCCACCTGGCCCCATGTCTCAGAAACTGTCTCCTTCTTATCGTTCAGGCTGGCTTAAATGTCTCTTCCTCAGGAAGTCCTTTCCTGGCCACCTTATTAGATGCAAATTATGCGTTCATCTCACTATTTTCTACCTTCATACCTAGTTTATTTCTTTCTTAGCATTGCATGCTAAGTTGCTTCAGTTGTGTCCAACTTTTTTGCAACACTATGGACTGCAGTCCACCAGGGTCCTCTGTCCATGGAATTCTCTATGGACACTCAAGAATACTAGAGTGGGTTGCCATGCCCTTCTCCAGGAGATCTTCCCAACCCAGGGATCAAACTCAAGTGTCTTATGTCTCCTGCATTGGCAGGCGAGTTCTTTGCCACTAGCGCCACCTGGGAAGCACCTCACACTCTAGTCTTTCTGTTTGTTTGGCTGTGTCTTTGTTGAATCTCCATACTGGAATCTCCATAAAGCAGTGTTTTTTATGCCCTAATGACTATCTTGCCACCTTATATCCTCTGAGCCTAGCATATAGCACCTGACATGAAGCAGGTATTCAGCAAGTATTACAGCACCCTATTACATTTTCCATGTGCTAGGGTCTATGATTAGCTCCATAAAAATGACTGCATTTAAATCACATAACAATCCTAAGAGGTAGATATTATTTTCATTCTCATTTTACAAACAAGGTAACTGAAGAATAGAAATGGTAAGTGACTTACCAAGAGTCATATGTTTAAGAGGTGACAGAGGTGAGACTCAAACCTAGACAATCTGAGGCCAGAGTCAGTGCTTTTATTCACTGCTGCTGCTGCTGAGTCACTTCAGTCGTGTCCAACTCTGTGTGAGTAGCCCACCAGGCTCCCCCGTCCCTGGGATTCTCCAGTCAAGAACACTGGAGTGGGTTGCCATTTCCTTCTCCACTATGCAATACTTATTCCCACATTCATTTCTATGAATCAAATAATGACTATATGAATTAATAAAGTGTGAGGACAGACATAGATGTACCCATAAGTCAGCTTGTGGCGGGGGGGGGGGTCAGAGTAGATAGTATTGAAGCTAATACCAGAAGACTAAGTTTGCAAGACTGACACACACGAGGGGATGTATGTGAATCACAGAGGATCATACATGCAAAGGAACAGAGGCAGAAGAGAGAGTGGTATGTTAAAGAACAAGAAGTAGCTCAGTTTACATGGAATATAAAATGAGAGGGGCACTTGCATGGTGGTCCAGTTACTAAGACTCCACACTTCCACTGCAGGGGCCACGGGTTCAGTCCCTGGTCAGGAAACTAAGAACACAAGTGTTTCATGGCCAAAAATATAAAAATAAAATGAGGAGAGGGAGATAAGGAAGGATAGTAAGTCAAAATTGATAAGGCTGAATAGGAAAAATTCACAGTCCACACAAAGCAGTTAAATTTTATTGTGTAGATTAAGGATTTAGAAAGGCATTGAAGAAGTTTAATCAAGGTGCAGACACAGTTAGATTTGTGATTTAGAAAGATTCCTCTGGCAATGGTATTGAGCAGACTTTCTTAAAGTTGAATAGGCTACATTCTTTCAAGAAAAAAATATTTTTTCATCAATTCCTTCAGTATCTTAAAACTTTTTATTATGTTGCTTAAATAGGCATATATATATATACACACACACACACAAACCATGAGCGCCTTATTCTGGTATCTTAGTCATAAACTATATTAAATAAATACATAAGTATGTATATATATACACATATATTTACATATTGATTTCCCTGGTGGCTTTGTGGCGAAGAATCCACCTGCCAATGCAGCAGACATGGGTTTGATTCCTGGCTTGGGAGAATCCTGTGGAAAAGGAAATGGCAACCCACTCCAGTATTCTTGCCTGGGAAATCCTATGAACAGAGGAGCCTGGCAGGCCACAGTCCATGGGGTCACAAAGAGTAGGACACAACTTAGACTCTAAACAACAACAAATATTTATATATGTGTGTGTGTGTGTGTGTGTGTATGTATATATATATGGTTTAAACCAAGCTACAAACCAAATTAAATTTTAATTAGCAATCATTTAATGCAATGGTGTTTTACTTAAATGAAATTGCTGCTCAGAGGGTGCAGTGGTCTTAACTGTTTTGATGCAGGTTCACTGGAGTTTGAAGAAAAGAGAGAAGGAACAGAGAAACATTGAGAAACATTGCTTGTGGATTTAAACTGGATCATTTTTAATGTGCTGCAAGGTAAAGAAGTTGAGTTTAAATTATATTTTGGCTGTTGAACTAGACTTGGCAGAACTGTACTTCCAGAATGTGACATTTCAGATTGAACCTCATGGATCACAGCTTCGGTAGCTGCAACCACAAGAATGTAAACTTCATATGTTTTTAAGTCAATCTTAAAATGCTTAATATGAACATAGTCTGGATCATCTGGATGACTACTTCATAACAAAGCTCTGCCACAAGATCTCAGCATCCACATTTGCCTTTCAGTTTATGATCCAATTACTACCATTTCAATTATTTTGCATTGGTGGGAGGAAATAGATGGGTTCAATGTGCGAATTCTGTTTTCTAGCATTTCCAACTGGATGAAAACTAACTGAACCATGGTTTCTGAAGAAAAGGTTGTTCAGTATTTCAAACAGAGAAAACTAGAGGGAAAATTAAGAAAAGACTGAATCAAAGCTGAATCTATCATTTATTGAGTTGCTGTATGCAGAGTACACCATGCGAAATGACAGTCTGGATGAAGCACAAACTGAAATCAAGATTGCCGGGAGAAATATCAATAACCTCAGATATGCAGATGACACCACCCTTATGGCAGAAAGTGAAGAGGAACTAAAGAGCCTCTTGATGAAGGTGAAAGCGGAGAGAGAAAAAGTTGGCTTAAAACTCAACATTCAAAAAACGAAGATCATGGCATCCAGTCCCATCACTTCATGGCAAATAGATGGGGAGACAAAACAGACACTTTATATTCTTGGGCTCCAAAATCACTGCAGATGGTGACTGCAGCCATGAAATTAAAAGACGCTTACTCCTTGGAAGAAAATCTATGACAAACCTAGACAGCATATTAAACAGCAGAGACATTACTTTGCCAACACAGGTCCATCTGGTCAAAGCTATGGTTTTTCCAGTAGTCATGTATGGATGTGAGAGAGAGTTGGACTATAAAGAAGGCTGACTCGAAGAACTGATGCTTTTGAACTGTGGTACTGGGGAGAAGGCTCTTGAGAGTCCCTTGGGCAGAAAGATCAAACCAGACAATCCTAAAGGAGATCAGTCCTGAATATTCATTGGAAGGACTGATGCTAAAGCTGAACTCTAATACTTTGGCCACCCGATGCGAAGAACTTACCCTTTGGAAACAACCCTGATGCTGGGAATGACTGAAGGCAGGAGGAGAAGGGGACGACAGAGGATGAGATGGTTGGACAGCATCACCTACTCAATGGACATGAGTTTGAGCAAGCTCCTGGAGTTGGTGATGGACAGGGAAGCCTGGCATGCTGCAGTCCATGGAGTCACAAAGAGTTGGACACAACTGAGAGACTGAATTGAACTGAACTGACTGTTCCAGGTACTGTAAACACCCTACACCCTCCATCACATTTAATCTTAAATTTAAAAAAAAGTCCTATGAGATTTGTATTCTTATCCATTGCTATAGATGAGAAAACTAAGGCTCAGAGAGATAGGGCCAGACAGCTAGAAAATGGCAAAGCCAAGACTAGGACCACTCAAGACTAACTTTGTTACTGATCTCCAATGGGTTGGAGATCTTTCAATGGGTCAATGGGTCTTTTGCTTGGAGTTGAAAATGTCAATCAAATGAAACCAGGTTCTGTGTAGTACAGCAGAAACTTTATTCATTCAGCAAGGAATGGAGAAAGGAGATATTTTGTCACCCATACCAGCCCCTGAGAACTAATGGATCCTTGCCTTGATTTATCTCTATTGGTTTCAAAATCATCTGGTATTTGACAGAGTTGTTTTGCTGCTGTGCTAAGAGATACGTAGTGGTCAACTGCCCTGAACTTGTTCTGACTTTACCACAGGAAATCATCAACACAGACAAGACCTGGAAGTATTCAAAAGTTACCTTTGCTTCATTATTGTGCTACCATCTCCGCCCAAGGCAGTGGGGGAAGGGGTGATTGGTACTATGCTAGGCATACTAGGCATACTTCCTGCCTTCTGCAAAGAAGCATGAAAGACTACATATGCCCCAGCCACTGGCAATCTCCACTCCTTTCCTAGAGCCCTGATGACTTATCTGCCTCCTACCTCTTAAAATTCCTTTATTTCCCCCTCCCTTTGGGGGGGAGGTGTTTTTGAAGTATGAGTTCTCCTTTTTCCATTCCTTGATCTATAAATAAAGCTTCTGCTGTACTACACCAAACTTGGCTTCATTTGAGTGGCATTTGCAACTCCAGGCAAAGGACCAATTGAGGGGTCACTGACTCTTTGAGGATTGGTAACAATTTCAACTCTATGCTCTAAACTATTAGGCCTAAACGAAAAGGATTATACAGTACTTAGGTCCCTTACCAAAAGGTGATTTAATATTCTTAATTTATAAAACTAAAATCATGTTGAATTGTGGCAGGTAGATTCTGATAGATTTGTCCTTATGACAGGTTTCAGTGGGTTGGTCTTGAAAACACTGGTGACACAAGGTAAAGAAAAAGGTAGAAAAGAGGCAAAAACTACTTTAACATTAAATACCTATAAACAGAGTTATCTGTAATCCCTTCTATTGACATGGAAATTCCAAATAAGTGGTTGGAATTGCTTTTGAGAGCAATTTGTTGTTTGGATTTCTTTGGGGGACAAGGTTATGACCTTAAAAGAGAAATATGATCCTCAGAAGAATAATTATTTGATTCATTCCAGGAACCATATAAAGATTTCTCCAACAGACTGGATTAAGAGGGATGGGAGAAATTAATCCACCCCCTAGAAATTTATCAAATCAAATTCAAAAAACTTTTTTTTTTCATTTTCCAAAACTTTTAAAAGATAGTGGCAAGGTTTTTGCATTTAAGACTTGGTTTAGAAAGTATTAACTCTTCACGTCCATCCTAAATGAGATCAACCTTGGGTGTTCATTGGAAGGACTGATGCTGAAGCTGAAACTCCAATACTTTGGCCACCTCATGCGAAGAGTTGACTCATTGGAAAAGACCCTGATGCTGGGAGGGACTGGGGGCAGGAGGAGAAGGGGATGACAGAGGATGAGATGGCTGGATGGCATCACTGACTCGATGGGCATGAGTTTGAGTAAACTCCGGGAATTGGTGATGGACAGGGAGGCCTGGCGTGCTGCGATTCATAGGGTGGCAAAGAGACAGACACGACTGAGCGACTGAACTGAACTGAACACTCGACCAAAATAGGAAGAGAAATTAACTGCTCAATACTAAAACGGAAATGAACCCAAAATGATCATAATGATATATAAAATGATAACATAGGTCAACCAGAGGTGAAATTAACTTACTAGAAATAAATTGGGCTCCTATGGTGGCCCTTGGTACTCCCTTGGTAAAGTAGTAATATATTTGTTGCTTGAAATTTATAAAATAAAAGCCAGGGGGTAGGATGGAAGAGAGAAAGGTCTCTTTCCATGGCCTACTACGCAAATTCTCCTAATTCTCAGCTGGCAGAAGCCAGATAACAACAATGTGTTTTCTGATTATTTCTATTACTGCAGTACTCCTTTAAATACTTGTGCTATTTTAGATTCTCTTTTAAACTACCATAGAAAAACGAAAAACAAACCAAAAACTCACATTATTTTTCCAATTGTTGTTGATTGGCTAATACATAAAGGACGAGTTGGCTCAATTGCGTTCAGATAGTTTTGACCCTCTCTACGCTTCGTAGAAAGCAGCCAGGTATCCGCTTCCCCGGCGTTCCCCCCGGTACCGCGGAAATGAAACTGCATCAGGCTCCGCCCCACTATCTGCTGAGTAAGCCAATCAGGGCGCGGCCCGGGCTGATCGCGTGCCAGGTGTCATGGCGGCCTGCAGGCATTGCTGCTCGTGCCTCCGGCTGCGGCCTCTGGGCGATGGTCCCCTCCGTCTGCCAGGGCGGGATAGGATACTCACCCAGTTACAGGTGCGAGCTCTATGGGGTGGCACCGGACAGCGATCCGTGGCCGTGGATTTAGGCAGCAGGTAAGGAACCGTGTGTGTTCTCTGTCCTTTCACAAGGCGGGTCTGAGTACATTCACTTTCTAGAGTACGAATCCGGCAACCCAGGTCTCTTTACCCTAAACCTAAGTTACAAATTTCCCTTTCCGTGTTTGGAATCTGTTTCTTGGCACCCCCACCCCCATCCCCCTACTTCTCTTGCTGTCTCAGTGTCCTTTGCTGCTTCTTCCTCCCTCCCTCCCTGTTCCGAGCTTCTTTTCCCCAGCTGAGTCTGCCCACCTGATTTCCGTTCTCTTTACTTTTGGTGATTCCTCGGCTATGAAATGAAAAGATAACCCGTTAACAATTGATGCTTACGTCCTTCAGTCCAGTTTATTGCATATAAAGCTTGGCCCGTATGACTCTGGGTAGGAAGGGAAGGACAAAGTCAGTTTCTTGATACTGGTTATATGATACTCTGTTAAAGCCTGTGGAAGTGTTAGTCACTAAGTCCTGTCCGACTCTTTGCGACCCCAGCCAGGCTCTTCTGTCCATGGAATTCTCCAGGCAAATTACTGGAGTGGATTGCCATTCCCTTCTGCAAGGGATCTTCCTAACCCGGGGATGGAACCCAGGTCACCTGAATTGCAGGCAAATTCTTTACGGTCTTAGCCACCTGGGAAGCCTGTAGTAAATGTACTATTACTTTCATTTTATAGTTAAAGCAACAGGGGCTCAAAGAAGTTTAGGTAACTTTATCAGGGTCAGTCAAAGCTACTCCTATGAGACTAGGTGGATTTTGAACTTGTGTTTCAAATTGATACTTTCTCTTGGGGTCTGTTTGCCAGAATTCATGTCTTAAATCACTTTTATAAAACTAGTATGGAGTCCAAAAGTCTGTTCTATACATCTGTGTTTCTTTTTCTGTCTTGCATATAGGGTTATCGAGGGTGGGATGATCTGAGAGAATAGCATTGAAACATATATATTATCAAGTGTGAAACAGATCGCCAGTCTAAGTTGGATGCATGAGACAACTGCTCAGGGCTGGTACACTGGGATGACCCAGAGGGATGGGATGGGGACGGAGGTGGGAGGGGAGGTTCAGGATGGGGAACACATGTAAATCCATGGCTGATTCATGTCAGTGTATGGCAAAAACCACGACAATATTGTAAAGTAATTATCCTCCAACTAATAAAAATAAAAAAAAACTAGTATGGGATTCGTTTTTAGAATAAATGAAACTGCTAATACTTTATATATACTTTTCACATGTATTTTTTATAAAACGTTGACCCTAGTTCATACAAAAGTCAGAAAATCTGGCTTTGAATCCAGCACTTCCTCCCTGACTTACTGAATGATCTTTGAACAAGTTGTCACCACTCCTTCCACTCCCCTGAATGAGGAGACTGTTACTAGATCAAGAGTCAGCAAACTTTTTCTGTAATGGGTCAGACAGTAAATATTTTAGACCAAATCATAAAGGTGGGTGTTTCAGTTTTGCCTACTGCGTGTCAGTCACATAATCATATGCATTTACATACCCTCTAAAAATGTAAAAAGAAAAAAAAAGTTGTTAGGTTAAAGACTATAAAAAGAAGAGTTGTAGTTTGTTGACTGCTAGACTAGATGATCTCTAAGGTCTTTCTTTCCACGTCTTGCATTCTTTGATTCTGATTTTTGAGGGAAAAGATATCTCTTCCATTCTTCAAGGACTGAAAATTTATTCTTCTCTGAAGAAATGCCCCAGAACATTTCATTACACAGACATCTACTGTTTGTTAAGCACTAGGGACTCAAAACAACAAGGTTAGGTTTGCCCTCCAAATTTTTCATAATCTACTTTGAATCTCATTTATTAGTCAACTGGGATTTTTTTTTTTTTTTTTTGGTAACCTCTTTTTAAACCTGTGTCATGTGTTGTAGCAGTGAGATTCATAAATATCATACCTGCTGGGTAAATTATTTTCTTTGTCATAAGTTTGCAACAAACTTTTTTGGGTGACTGCTTTGTACCATCAACTTGATACTTGTTATGTGTATTCTTTACAATGTCCTAGAAGGTTGTATACTATTGTGGTAAATGTCTTTACTACTCACAATAAACTTTGTAGTAATTTTCATTTCAGCAAGTTATTGAGCATTTACTATATTGAGTTCCAAGGCAACTAGAAATAGTCTGATGAGGAAGAACACAGATTCAGTGCTGAGAAAATCAGTGTGGGAAAGGTATGAATAAGGTGCTGAAGGAGCACAAAGGGGTGTTTATCCCACTGTAAAGCTTGATGTTGAAGGTGAATCCTGAAATGCAAAAAGGAATGAGCAAGGAGAAAGTAGCAGAGAAAATGGCCAGTGCAATTGCAGAGAAGTGAGAGAGTGTATTGACTAGCTACAAATAACTCACTGTGGATGGAGTGAAAAGTGAAATATGAGTTTGCAGCAAACGCAAGGCCAAATCATAAAACTGGGTATTTGTTTTATTTTTGTGGGAGTAGGGGTAGGGTAGCATGAGTTTTGAACTACTGAATTTTTCTTGGAGGAAGGTGGTTACATGCCATACCATTTTGCAAGTGTTTCCAAAAATACTTGCATCTCTCTCCCTGGAGTTCTACTTCCTGTGGCAGATAACTCCTCTTTTCCCTTCTCTCTTCCTAAGCTATCTCCTCCCACTCTTTTGCCCACCAATAGGACCTCCCTGCTCATCTTATCCTTTTTATTATTTTTTTCAAAAGTATATTTTGATTAGGTATTCACTCACATTGTTCAATATTTAAAAAGCTCAAAAATCTCATACAGTACCATAGCCACCCAGTTCCAATTCCAGAAGCCACTGATTTGTTAACAATCTTTTCTATATATTTGGAGGTATTTTATACATTAAAATTAAAATATTGGCAAGTAAATTGATGAGGTAAAATCACCATGAAATACAAAACTATTAACATATTTGCATCAAAAACAACTAAAAGTGCATTTACAGGAAATAATTACATGTATCAGTTAGACACTGATCATGAGACATAATGGAAAGTAATCACCTAGGGGGAGAAAAGTTTAAATTAGGTCAGTCACCAAGGCAAAGCTATCTGGTAGGTGGTCTGGGACCCCTAAAGGAGACACTGTGTAGATCAACAGAAAGAACAAAGAAGTGGGAGGATTTGGTATTTGACTACTAATCCAGGCCTGTGTTTGAGAACATCTGGGGTACTTCTGTGTTTTACCTTTTGAGGAATTGCCAGATCATTTCCCAAAGCAGGTGCACCATTTTACATTTCAGTCAGCAGTGTGTGAGACTGCCAATTTCTCCACACACACCATCAACACATACCCATCTTAACCATCCTAGCAGATGTGAATAGTATCTCATTGTGTTTTCGATTTGCATTTCCCTAGCGGCTAATGATGTTGAGCATATTTTCATGCAGTACTGTTGATCTTCCTTGAAGAGACATTGATTGAAATCCTTTGCCGGTTTATAAAATTGGGTTTCTTGTTATTTTTGAGTTGTAAGAGTTCTTTACATATTCTAGATACAAGTCCTTTATCAGGTATATGATTTCCAAATACTTTCTGCTATTCCGTAGGTTTTCTTTCACTTTGTTGATGATATCCTTTGTAGCATGAAAGTTTTTAATTTTGATAAAGTCAGATTTATGTTTTTTTTTCTTTTGTTATCTGTGCTTTTGATGTCATCTATAGCAAGATGTTGTCTAACCCAGGTTTATGAAGATTTACTCCTGTGTTTTTTTCTTAGAGTATTATAGTTTTAATTTTTACATTTATGTCAATAATCCATTTTGAGTTAATTTTTATTTATATGAGGAAAGGGTCCAACTTGTATTAACTTTTTTGCATGTGGATATCCAATTGTCCCAGCACCATTGGTTGAAAAGACTGTTTCTTTCCCCCACTGACTTATCTTGGCACTGTTGTAGAACATGAAAGTGTATGTTGGCAATTTTGGAGTTTACATTTTAAAGGCAATGAGGGAGATTTTAAAGGAATTAAGGAGAGAAATGATAAAGTTTGTGTGTTAAAAGGCTACTTTAGTCAACAAGGCAAGGGTGGTAAGACAAGAGACAAAAGATGTGATAAATGGGAAATTAACCTTTAGAAAGGAGCTTCTTCTCTTCAGAAATACTCTGTCATTCAGATTACTCCTGTGCCTTGACTCCCCTTCAATCTTTGGTAATGATAGTGAGCTCTGTCCCTATTTTGTTTATTTATTTGTTTTTTGCTAGTTAGGGGCCAACGGGACCTTTAGTTCTTTAGAATCTTTGATTTATTCTAAGTTACGAATTGTACTAATGACCTAAGTCCTTTTGTATTGAATTCTTATTTTGAACAGAAAACTAGAAATATCCTCTGGAAAACTAGCCAGATTTGCAGATGGCTCTGCTGTGGTACAGGTAAAAAGTCCAAATTGTTAAATTTTCATCCTAAAAATGGTTATGGAGACTGGTACTGAGTATCTTTATAACATCATGTAACTGCTTAGAATTCTGGTACTGGAAATTAATTCAGACCATTTCTAGTGTCAAAATCATTCCAGACAACAGGGGAGTCAGAGGACTAGGTATACTAAATGACCTTTAAGGTCTCTTCCAAACTTGGGGTTCTATTTCATTCTGTTAATAAATTCTGTAATGCTTTTCTAGAGAAAGTAATTTTACTGGTTTCTTCAATAGTAGTTTTTTCTTTATTTATAGCCTAAATTTCCTAATAAGAAGTAGAAAATATGATTGGATGTGACTAAGCTATCAGTGAGCCTTTTCACTTTTAGTTCTGTTACTTTTGAAAAACTTAGTGACTATTCTAATATAGATCATGGTTGTGCAGAAGGGATTAAGATTGGACTGCTTGTGAGTAATTATTTTCATAGTCATAGTGTCACAGAATAAGTGTCAGTCTTATATGAATAACCGCTTATATGTTAATATCTAATTTTAAAGGAATTTACCAGTGTTGTTGTTTATGTTTAAGTCAGGTGACACTGCAGTGATGGTCACAGCAGTCAGTAAAACAAAACCTTCACCTTCCCAATTCATGCCTTTGGTGGTAAGTATTTGCTGATTTTTCTGAACTGTAATATAGAATAAATATAGAATTTGTAATATTTTTGTCCAATGTCTAGTGAGTACAAATTGTAAACTTTGCACAATAAAGGATTTTCCTTTATTGTGTGATATTGAGTCATTAAAAGAATTTAAATTGATTGCTTCATAACCAGTTCTTATATCAGTGGTTATCATACTTTTTTAAAGATACAGGTTTATCAAGTTGACAGAAACAGTGGAAGTGCATAAGTACTTTGATATTTAGTAAGCAATGAATTCATTGTTTTCATAGATTTCCCTTTGTATGAGTCTACAAGTATATTTTTGGTGAAAATAGTACTTTATGGCTTCTTTTATTATGATAAGGGGAATGCAGTTATATCTAAGAGTTAACACAAAAAAAAGGCAGTGTTGAACTTGACCAGGATAAGCTACTGTGGGAAGTATTGAGTCTACACAGTCATCTAACTGGGTAGTGGAAGGCTTTTTAAAAAATCAGTGTACTGACTATTTCTGTCACTCTCCTTTCTCTAAGAGATACAAAACGCTAAAAGTAAGCAAAATATTCACTCTTAGTCTGGAATATGTTGCTGGCAACCTCAGGACAATTGTATCTCCACAGTAATTTCTTGGGGAAAATTTGCTACTACAAAAAGCAGTCAAATGAACAGCATTTTTTTTCATCACTCCTTCAGGTTGACTATAGACAGAAGGCTGCTGCAGCAGGTAGAATTCCCACAAACTATCTCAGAAGAGAGATTGGATCTTCTGATAAAGAAATTCTTACAAGTCGAGTAATAGGTAAGATATTAAGGTCTCTGATATACCTGTGTTAGTATCTCTTCTCTTTCATCTATGTTCTATAATAGCTCTTAAATTTTCTTCATTACATTAACACCACCTAAGGTTATTTACTTTCTGTATCCCCTGATTCAAATGTGGGCTTCATGAGAAAAAACTTTTTGTTTAATACTGAATCCCCTATACCTAGCATACTACCTGGCACAAAACAGGCATTCAACAAATATTTGTTGACCAAATGAATGAATCTCTATTAATCATATAAATTCTGGGCCCCACGCCTCTACTCTGTTGAACCTGTCCTAAGGATTTTTCATTTGTATGTTCAGCATAGTAATTCCTAAAAGCATTATAGTCATCAACTACTGAAAAACGTTTATGATTTTTCAGATCTTTGATATCCTTAAATATCGTGGGATCATTTGTAGTTTACAGTTCTTCTAACCAAAATTCCTACTTTATGTATGTTTATATGCACTCGTCAGACACAGAATTCCAAGGAAGGGTTTTATTTTGGTGTGCTGTTGGTCTTAAGCCTCTTTCCTCTGCTTAAATAAATAAATAACAATTAAGCAATGAATTTTGATGTCTGTGGAACCAGGATGAAAAGTTGCTCCCCAGTTTTACACTTAGGTGCTCCTGTCCTGCTGGTTTTTCATCTTTAGGACCTGGTGCATATTATTTATCTGTGTCCCTGTGAGTACATTAGTCCAAGGGTTTTGTTTTTGCTGTTATTGTTTTGTTTTATTAAATGGTTAGTTACATTATTTTTTAGCTTGGTTTGTTTTTGTTTTTTTTTTAATAAAAGGTCGTGATTTTTATTTTATTTTCATTTTAAGAAGTGGCATATTTGTGATGATTTCTCTCCTCAATGTGAAATTTGTGGCTAAGATGGCAATATTTCTACATTTATTTGAGGGGATTCAAAATCATACCTAATGAATTTAGCTGCTGTTCAATCTTTGAGGCTTAGAGTGAATTCTCAGGGGGGAGAATGTGGTAATAGAGGAATTAAAAATTGATGATAAGTAAAGTTTAGTTTAAGGATTTTAAAGGTAGAATGGAGGTGGAGCCGCTAGACTGGTAAAATGATAGTTGGAAAATACTTAAATTCTGCACTGGATATATGAACTGTGTTCTGTACATTTGTTATAGAATACTCATCCTTCAACTATACTACCTCCTTTTTCCTTTTAGGGTTTTAGTGTAGAAACTTTGGTAATCATCAGGGAAACAAAATTTACATAACTGCAAATCTCTCATATCAATCTTAAACTAAGTGGGAGAAAATATAGTGAGGAAATGGCCTGTGAGTCTGTTTTCACATTAAAATACTCAGGAAACTTAAACTTGCAATTGTTGTGTACTAGCAGTATGATGGCAACCCACTCCAGTACTCTTGCCTGGAAAATCCCATGGACGGAGGAGCCTGGTGGGCTGCAGTCCATGGGGTCGCTAAGAGTCAGACACAACTGAGCGACTTCACTTTCACTTTTCACTTTCATGCACTGGAGAAGGCAATGGCACCCCACTCCAGTGTTCTTGCCTGGAGAATCCCAGGGACAGGAGCCTGGTGGGCTGCTGTCTGTGGGGTCGCACAGACTCAGACACGACTTACATGACTTAGCAGCAGCAGCAGTGTAATACTACTGGTAACAAAGTTGTAATAGAAGTATAGTATCTAGACAAGAGGAGATGAAAAAGCTTTCCTTCTAGAACATCTCTTCAGTTCAGTTCAGTCGCTCAGTCGTGTCTGACTCTTTGCGACCCCATGAATCGCAGCACGCCAGGCCTCCCTGTCCATCACCAACTCCCGGAGTTTACTCAAACTCATATTTATGGAGTCGGTGATGCCATCTAGCCATCTCATCCTCTGTCATCCCCTTCTCCTCCTGCCCCCAATCCCTCCCATGGGGGAAAGTTTTGAATTGTGAAGCAACTTCTGTTAGTAACTATTTAATCTCTTTTTTTTTTCTTTTGGCAGATCGTTCAATTAGACCTCTCTTTCCAGCTGGCTACTTTTATGATACACAGGTATGTTCCGTCTTAGGTTTATTTGTTTCCAGGTCAGTTAAAAAAAAAAAAAACAATGATGTAATCTCTATTTAATACTTCCTAGGCCAAACATAAACAGTATAAAATAAGAATTTTTGGTGATGCTGCTACAGTTTACATTAATTTTTAAAATCTAACATTTATTTGGTATCAGTATGAGCTGATACCTGAATTATGAGTAGGAATTAACCAATGTGGGAGTAGAGGAAGATGGAACAGGAAGCAGAAAATCCTTGGGCAGGAAAGAAAGTGGTAAATTTGAAAAAGGTTAGAGTAATTGAGGTGAGTGGGGACAGTTCAGACTGGACCTCGAAGGTCATATTAGTAACAGACAAGGACTGTCAACATAGTCTTTATTACCTATTTTTTATCACTGGGTTCTCTAAACGTCTGCTTTGTTATATTTTGTTACTTTCTGAATATTACCTTCTTTTGTAACAATGACCCATATATATACTTTAATTAACTATTTTATGTGTTTGAAAAAAATAAATTTGCCTTGCAGATATTCTTTGTCAGAATGTCACTGCCTCAAGAAGTTATTTTCCTAAGTACCTGACATAAGCATATTATTACAATGTAATTTGTTTATGCTTAACAAACCTGAGACAACAATATTTTTATGTAACATTTACTAACATAGCTAGCTAACGTTAACTGCTCAGTACTATAAATAATTTACACACAGTATTTCCTATAATTTTCCTAAGAACTTTTTAGGAAGATAACATTATTTTTCCCTTTTAAAGATGAGGAAACTTTTGAGGCTTAATTTAAGTAATTTTTTTCTATGGTCAAGCATGTAGTTAAATGATAGCCAGAAGTAAGGGGTTTGACTACAAAGCTTTTGCTTTGAACCATATCATATAGTTTTCCTATATTTTAGGCCAAGATGTTATTCCAAATGATAATCCTCCCAAATCAAGTAGATTTTTTTTAAAGTGCTTTGCATTTTTTCTCTTGCACCAGATCCTTTGTAATCTGTTAGCAGTAGATGGTGTTAATGAACCTGATGTCCTAGCAATTAATGGTGGTAAGTATAAAAATAAATATTAAAATTATTACTGTTGATTTTCTTTTTTAAGCAATGAAATGTTTTTATTTCAGCTCTTATTTTCTTTCTTTTTTAAAGCTTCTGTAGCCCTCTCATTATCAGATATTCCTTGGAATGGACCTATTGGTAAGTTACAATTTGAAAATAAAACATTTTTTCTATCACTTCTCACCTTTTTGACTAAGATCATTGAAGAAACGTATTTCTTTCAGAAAATAGGAGTGAGCATGCTATAGCAAGGGCATAAGATTTATTAGCTTTGATTTACTATTTCTTGGGGAATCTGATTAGATGACATTCTAAGAAGAGTCCTTTCAGATCTTTAAGACACTTTAATCTTTGCTTTGGGTTTTGTTTCTTATAGCAATATGTTTTGTGTTAGAGATTATTTTATGTTCTCAGATACTGTGACTTCTTAGTTGCCCCTTCTGTTTGAAGAAGTTCTCTATTTTTGGACTGAGAAATTGTCAGGGTGTACACACTCTTTCAAGATACTATTGAGATATAAACTTGTTTGTAACTTACAGCTCATGTAAGTTGTATTCATACAATATACAAATGATTTCTCAGATAAATAATTACTGAGTGTCCTAAATGCCCTATACTGGACTTAGCAATGAAAGAACAGTTTTCATTCCAATCCCAATAAAAGGCAATGTCAAAGATGCTCAAACTACCATACAATTGCATTCATCTCACACGCTAGTAAAGTAATGCTTAAAATTCTCCAAGCCAGGCTTCAGCAATACGTGAACCATGAACTTCCAGATGTTCAAGCTGGTTTTAGAAAAGGCAGAGGAACCAGAGATCAAATTGCCAACATCCACTGGATCATCAAAAAAGCAAGAGAGTTCCAGAAAAACATCTATTTCTGCTTTATTGACTATGCCAAAGCCTTTGACTCTGTGGATCACAATAAACTGTGGAAAATTCTGAAAGAGATGGGACCACGTGACCTGCCTCTTGAGAAACCTGTATGTAGGTCAGGAAGCAACACTTAGAACTGGACATGGAACAGACTGGTTCCAAATAGGAAAAGGAGTACGTCAAGGCTGTATATTGTCACCCTGCTTATTTAACTTATATGCAGAGTGCATCATGAGAAACGCTGGGCTGGATGAAGCACAAGCTGGAATCAAGATTGCTGGGAGAAATATCAGTAACCTCAGATATACAGATGATACCACCCTTATGGCAGAAAGTGAAGAAGAACTAAAGAGCCTCTTGATGAAAATGAAAGAGGAGAGTGAAAGAGCTGGCTTAAAGCTCAACATTCAGAAAACTATGATCATGGCATCTGGTCCCATCACTTCATGGCAAATAGATGGGGAAACAGTGGCTGACTTTTTATTTTCTTGTGCTCCAAAATCACTGCAGATGGTGATTGCAGCCATGAAATTAAAAGACACTTACTCCTTGGAAGGAAAGTTATGACCAACATAGACAGCATATTAAAAAGCAGAGACATTGCTTTGCCAACAAAGGTCCATCTAGTCAAGGCTATGGTTTTTCCAGTGGTCATGTATGGATGTGAGAGTTGGACTATAAAGAAAGCTGAGCGCAGAAGAATTGATGCTTTTGAACTATGGTGTTGGAGAAGACTGTTGAAAGTCCCTTGGACTGCAAGGAGATCCAGCCAGTCTATCCTAAAGGAGATCAGTCCTGGGTGTTCATTGGAAGGACTGATGTTGAAGCTGAAACTCCAGTACTTTGGCCACCTGATGTGAAGAGCTGACTCACTGGAAAAGACCCTGATACTGGGAAAGATTGAGGGCAGGAGGAGAAGGGGACGACAGAGGATGAGATGGTTGGATGGCATCACCAACTCGATGGACATGGGTTTAGGTTGACTCCGGGAGTTGGTGATGGACAGGGAGGCCTGGTGTGCTGCAGTTCATGGGGTCGCAGAGAGTCGAACATGACTGAGCGACTGAACTAAACTGAACTGAATGAAAGAACTAAGGCAGACTAGGTATCAGCAGTACAGAGATGAATGAGACAGTTCTTGGTTTCAGCATGAGTGAAACAATATTTTATAAACAATACTATAAAAGTATATTCAGAGTGTTAAGAAAATGATAGAGAAGGCAGGTTTGTATTTGTGTGGTTGGGTGTCAGAGAGGGTTTCTCAAGAGTCACTACATTTATGCTATACCTTAGTAGGATCAGAAGGTAAGCACTTGTCTTAAGAGAAAATATAGTCAAGACTAGGAAAAGATTACGAGCATAATCACAGAGATGAATGCTGAACTTGAGTCTCCCAGTGAGGCCAGAAGATAGGGTGAGGTAGTATAATCAATGGTCCTTAAATACCACGATAGAAATACAGATTTTATTGTGGTCACAACTGAAGATAGGGATTGAAGCCATTACTGGAATGTCTTGAAAACTGAGTTTTTATTAAACAGTTGCCAATATTTTAATATATTTTAGGGGCAGTACGAATAGGAATGATTGATGGAGAATGTGTAGTTAACCCAACACGAAAAGAAATGGCAAACAGTACTTTAAATTTAGTGGTTACTGGAGCACCTAAAAGTCAGATTGGTAAGTAGTTTATGTGGTAGATTTGTTCTGGATTTGATGTATAGGCTTTGGCTTCTAAAAATGTATGTGTGTTTCGTTAATTATCCATAAACATTTTTGTTTTGTTTTATTGTTGCCCCATTTTGGTAGTGCTCTTGCTTATGTCAAACAATACCTAGAATTATAGAATGTTACATAACTAATTGAAATACAAAAGTTTTTATTAAGATAATTTTAGTAATTATTCTTAGACTGATAAGCTAGTCTAAAATTTGAAGTTTTAAATCTGGTAGTAAATAAATTGTTTTATTAGTTTAAATACTTTAATTTAGCTAATGCAGTCATTCTAAGCCTGTTTGTTGTCCTCTGAGAAAGAGTATCATATTTCCTTATAGGAAACTAGGGATAAAGATATGCACTGGACAATGGGTCACCTTTACTCCTTCCAACTAAAATGCCATAATCAACATGAACAAAAATCAGAGGCTGGTTCTGTTGAAGGGGAATAGCCTTTAACAGTCAAAATGACTTGGGTTTGAAACCCAGCATCTGCCATAGTTAACGATGCAATCTTGGACAAATAAATTAAGGTCTCCTAGTTTATCCTGCTACCTGATATTTGTTGTCTGGAACTTTTTGACACAGAATCTTCTGATGTAGGAACATTTTGATGAAACGTAAACTTATTAAACTTTTAGTGCTTTTTTGTTCAGTTAACATGTGAAATACCTCATTTCCAGCTGCTGCTTTTGGAATGTTCATAATGACTTAGAACTAGATGATAGACAAAATACATGAAAGAGGAATTGTGTATTATCTACATGTTAGTTAGGAATTGTGTGGTTAAGCTAAATAACAAGGTTTAAACAAGATGAGAACTTATTTTCTCTAAAGTAAAAAAAATTCAGAGATAATGAGTCCAGGACAGTTATAGCAGCATCCCTAATGTCTTAAGAAATCTAGATTGTTTTATAGCTTTCTACTCTGCTGTCCTCAGGGTGTTGCCCACATCTTCATGCTTACGTACTAGCTACCAGTGGTGGTATAATCGCCAAGTCGTGTACAAATCTTGCAACCCCATGGACTGTAGCCTGTCAGGCTTCTCTGACCACAGGATTCCAGAGCTCTGGCTAACAGAACTCTGGCCAACTTATCTTACTTACAGGCAGGAGGGGAAAAAAGAGGCGGGGGCAAGGGACCAGGAGGAATAGTAAAAAGATATGTGCCCACTAAGTAAGTCACCCTCCCTTTTAAAGGTGAAGGTGGGTAACTATCACAATATAGAGAAGATTCTAAAGATTTTGGGAGGCTGTGAATAATGAATGACCCCTACATTATATTTGAGCATCTCAAAAAGGGCCCTGAGTAGAGTGTTGGTTTGCTATTTGAAGTTCACTTGGTCTATATCTGAAATTTTTCTGCTGAAAGTAAGTTTCAGCAAAATTAGTAAAAAAAAAAAAAAAAGAAAAGAAATTTACTGATTTATCAATTAGTAAATTGATTTGGCTACTTTATAGGGCCATTATGAAGATCAGAGTCGAGGTTTGTAGAGTACCCAACATAGTACCTAGAACCTAGTAAGCAAATGGTTAATATTACTGTTAAGATGCAAAATAAACAATCTCCTAAATGGTCATATACCTTTATCTGCCTTTATGTCTGAACCACTTTAATTTTAAAGAGATACTAGAGGAATGAACTGAGGATCTTTACTGTATCTGCAGAATGCCACAGAAACCCAATAGGCAGCCTTCCAGCTGTTGTTCTGACCTGTTCCTATGCTCTTTTTTAATTTAATTTACTGAGGTACAGTTTACATACATTAAATGCATGTTTTTAAATCTCCAGTTCTGTGAAAGGGAAAGGAGATGTCATGGGAACACAGATAAGAGACAGGATATAACCATCTCCATATCATGGTATCAGAGAAAGCTTCTTTGTGCCTCAAGTGAACAATTGAAACCTAACCTCCCTTCATTCTGCCCCATGTATATTTGTTTAATATTTCTCTACATTTAGAACCACAACAGGGAAGTGTTAGAATTTTTGCTTCGACCATCCAACAGTTTAGAAAATTCCAGACAAGTATTCCAGTGTGTTGTATTTACCCATATTTCTGCTTAATATGTTCCTAACATGGTTTCTTCCTTTATTGTTTTCTTTCTATTTAGAGACCTTCCTTTAGCCATTTCAGGGTGACACATTTTCTTCGTTCTCCTACATCTAAGAATTTTGATTTCTCCTTCACTCTTAAATATTTTCAATGGGAATAGGATTCTAGGTTGACAGTTCTTCTCTTTCAGCACCTGAAAGATATTATGCCTCTTCTTCTGGCCTCCATGGTTTCTGATGATAAATCTGCTATTGTTTGAATTGCTTTTCCCATATGGGTATGGTGTCATTTTTCTCTAGCTGGTTTCAAGATTTTTTTTCCTTTGTCTTTGGTTATCAGAAGTTTAATTATGATTTGTCTTTCTTTGGGTTATCTTATGTAGGATTTATTCAGCTTCTTGAATATGCAGGTTTATGTTTCCGCCAAATTTTGGAAATTTCCAGCTATTTTTCCCCCAGTACTTTTCAGCCCTGCCATCTTTCTCCTCTCTTTCCAAGACAGCAGTGACACAAATGTTAGATCTTCAGTTACAGTTTCACAGATCTGCTTCAGCTGACTGATGGAATTCCAACATATAAAGCATATAAGATTTTTTTTTCCATTCTTTATTATGCTTAGAAGTCTTAGAAGTGACTTTTTAGAAGTAATTCATTATGACTTTTTAGCCATAATAAATCTTAATAACAACATGATGTGGTTAAACACACTAGTTTGATAGTAGCTATGCATGACATGATCTTAGACTTTGGACAAGTTGAGAGATGCCAGAAATGGCACACAGGTTGGCAAGAGTCTATTCAGCCTTATAGAAACCAGAGCTAAAATGCTACAAGCCTTACTTTGGAGCTTCCCTGCTTTCCACAGGAATTATACTTTACAAAACTAAAAACAACCATTTTATGGTAGTAGCTTGGGTCCTCTAGTTGGCTAACTTGAAGCAGTATCACTGCAAAGATTTCCTGACCCAAGCAAGAATTAGAAAATGTGACAAGGACCAAATTAAGTGAGAGGTCACATCAAATAATTGTTAAACAGGAAACGTTATTGGACATCTACTGTGCTGATATTTTAAATTTTCAATTTAAATACATTTTAAAAATAGATGCAATTGTATATGTTAAAGAATGGAATTTTATGATATTTGAATTATATCTTATAGAGCTGTTAGAAAAAATTGCATATTTCATCTTCTGTTTCATTTTTTTAATGAGAAATTCCTCAGTAAATTTATGAAGAGTATATACTTAACTTCAAATATCAAGGTTTCTTTATTCATTTACTACTGTCTATACTTTGGAATTGTGTTAATTCTTAGGAAGGAAATCAAAAAAGGTAGAACGTTGATCTGTAGTATTTGTCATGTTATGGTCTTTGAAAATGGTAAAATTGAAATTTGAAAATTCAGATTTGAAACATTTGAAAATTGGTAAAAGGTTCAATGGCAGTCTTTTTTTTTTTTCTTTTTAGTCATGTTGGAAGCCTCTGCAGAGAATATTTTACAGCAGGACTTTTGCCATGCTATCAAAGTGGGAGTAAAACATACACAACAAATAATTCAGGGCATCCAGCAGTTGGTAAAAGAAAATGGTGTTACCAAGAGGACACCTCAGAAGTTATTTGTCCCTTCGCCAGAGATTGTCAAACACGCTCATAAGTAAGAACATCTGTACAAAAGAAAATATGAAAGTATCACCAGATTTAATTTCCTCTCAGAAATAACGTCTCATGGAAGCACTGTCCATGCATTACTTCCTAAATACCAGCTTTCTATTTCAAGAGTCATTGCCATAAATAGCAGTCTAATGCTTTTAAAAGGATAAACCTACATCTCTTCAAGGACCTAAGTTTAAATCTCAAAGGAAAGGGGAGAGTGAGTATCCTGGTCTAAGTTAAGATAATTCTCCTCTCTCTGTGTCAAGGAAAAAGAGTATAAAGCATAAGATATTTGAATATCTAAGGAAACTGTTGAGGTTCTCAAAAAGAAATATAACCACCACTATATGCCCAGTCCTTATAATAGTGCCTGTACATAAAGTACTCAATAAATTTTGAATGAATGACCAGAGAATTATTTCATTTGAAATAAACTAAAAAAGTTAATATTTCCCTTAGTATGAGTCTCACAGCCATTACTTAGAGATTAGAGTTTTAACACTACCCAATCAAAGGATTACCTGCAATAACAGCCAAAATGTATAGAAAAAATAAAAGGCAGCTGGTTCCATGACAGTGAGCGAAGAGAGAAAAATCTAAGATGAAATTAATTGAACAGTTAAGGGAAGGTATGTGTGAGTGATTCCCCTAATATGTGAGGAGAAAGAAATTTGTGTTCTCCTTCTCTTGTGACTCAGCTGGTAAAGAATCAGCCTGCAATGCAGGAGACCTGGGTTCAATCCCTGGGTTGGTAAGATCCCCTGGAGAAGGGAACAGCTACCCACTCCAGTATTCTGGCCTGGAGAATTCCATGGACTGTATAGTCCATGGAGTTGCAGAGTCGGACACAGCTGAGTGACTTTCACTTCATCATAAATAGTAAACAGATTAACAGTGTTAGAGAGCAATAAATACATATTTTTAATTATGAAATGTTAAGTATTTTATCCTGTTAAATATTTCAGTCTTGTTTATAATAAACACTACCTAATGTTTCTACATATTATGCTGACCTTTACTTTTTGCTTAAAATAGACTCGCCATGGAAAAACTCTACACAGTTTTTACAGATCATGAACATGATAAAGTAGGTATACCTGAATTTTGTTTATATAACTGTTCTGGAATTCTTTTTTGTCATAGCTCACACAATTTTGTTTATGAATATTTGTCATATTTTTATGACAAGGGGAGTATGTGAATACATGAATACATGAATTAAACAGGTAATATTTTGTACAAATCAATAACCAGTTGCGATCTTTTAAAGACTATTACCATTAGGGAAATATGATTACTATTACAATGTGTTAATTGTGTAGTAATTTAAAAAATAGAAATGTTTAATACAAATGCCATATATAACAACTGAACTTCAACTTTCTTTTAGATTTCCAGAGATGAAGCTGTTAACAAGATTAGGTTAGATACAGAGGAACAACTAAAAGGTAAATTTTACTTTTTTTTTACTTTAAAAAAATAAAGGAAATAATAGATTTTAAAATTTCAGTTGTTAAGAGATCAGTTATTCTTGTTACTCCTTAGTTTTATCTTTAGTAAACTTGTGATAATGATACATCCCGAAGTTACTATTAAACTGACTTCTATGAATGGGTAAGAACTGCACCTGACCCAAAGTGAGCACCAATAAATGCTGAATATGAGGTGTTCCTAATCTTTTCTAGATCAAACTCTTACACTCCAAAATGGGTACCCTTGTATCCTGTCCTATGAAAACCTAAAAGATACTCTTTAAAATTCTTGTTTAATTTATAAAATTGCAATACTAACATGGTTTGTGAGGATTGAATGAATAAACCATTTATATCTGTGCCTGGCACATAGCAGGTATTCAGTAAACAACTGATGTTATTAACATGTGGAATTATATAATTTAGATTTTAGAGAATCTTTCTCTCTAAAAATTATTAAACAAAAGGATTTTATTGCTTAATAGCAGTCACACAAACTGATGTGTACCACACATGACATATAGTTCTTGTTAATTTTTCTAATAGACAAATATCCTCTTACCTGCGTATCTCAAGACAAAAATTTTGCTGCTAGCATCAATATTAAGGCCATTATGTATTTCTATAATTACCTATATCCATTATCTATATCTGTAATTGCCATTGAAAAAGTTTGGTTTTTTCTCAGTGTATTTCATCCTATTAAGGATTAGAAGTAAGTCAGATAGAGAAGGAGAAATAACATATGACATCCCTTATATGTGGAATCTGAAAAGAAATGATACAAATGAACTTATTTGTAAAACAGAAAGAGACTCACAGACTTAGAGAATGAACTTATAGTTGCCAGGGGGGAAGGAAGGAGGGAAAGGATAGTTAGGAAGTTTGGTTTGGACATGTACACACTGCTGTATTTAAAATGGATAACCAACAAGGACCTACTGAATAGCACATGGAACTCAGCTCAGTGTTATGTGGCAGCCTGGATGGGAGGGGAGTTTGGGGGAGAATGGATACATGTATACATAGCTGAGTCCCTTCACTGTTCACCTGAAACCATCACAACACTGCTATCCAGCTATACCCCAATACAAAATAAAAAGTTGGGGAGCGGGGGAGATGCCAAAAAAAAAAAATGAGTAGAAGTTGTATAACACCAGCTGCCTTATTTAAAAAGAAAGTGATTTTAATAATATATAGTCGTGGGGCTTCCCAGGTGGCGCTGGTGGTAAAGAACCTGCCTGCCAAAGTAGAAGACATAAGAGATGTGGGTTCAATTCCTGGGTCAGAAGATCCCGTGGAGGAGGGCATGGCAACCCACTCCACTAAAAAAAGAAAAGTAGTAATAATAATACAGAGTCGAATACCTTCATGACTATCTGGGTTCATAGGATAATATTTTAAATGTTTTGTTACTAATTTTTCTAAATGCAACCTAGTTAAAGTATAAAAATTAATATTAAAAATTATTCCTGTCTGAAAAAGACACAATATATATCTCTCTGTGGCCATTTCTTATGTTCTGGCCACTTTCAAGTTATATTTAATAAACCAAATGCTTAAGAGAACAGTGCTTAGAACTTGGCATGAATTAACTATTAAGATAATAGATAAAGTAGCTTAACATTTAAAAGCATAAGCCTAGGCAGACATCTTTATTCAGGTCACAGCTGTCAGTTACTACCTGGGTGATCTCTGGCAACTTGCTTCTCTTCAGGCCTGTTTTTTCTTCTGTAAGACAGAGATAACAATAATAGCATTTATCTCACAGATTCCTATAGAGATTAAAGGTATTTAAATAAAAACATGTAAAATACCTGGGTTATGAAAGAACTTGATAAATGGTAACTAAAAACTAGTCAGCAGGGGGCTTTCCTCACTGATAAAAGAATCTGCCTGCCAATGCAGGGCACATGGGTTCGACCCCTGATAGGGGAAGATCCCACATACTGTGAAGCAACTAGGCCCATGCACCACAACTGTTGAGCCTGTGCTCTAGAGCTCAGGAGCCACAACTGCTGAAGCACTCACTCCCTAGAGCCCATGCTTCACAACAAGAGAAACCACCACAACTAAAGAGTAGCAACTAAAGAGTAGGTCCTGCTCGCCACAACTGGAGGAAAGCTCATGCAGCAACAAAGACCAAGCACAGCCAAAAATAAAGAAAGAAACAAAAATCTATTAAAAAAACAAAAAACAAAAACTAGTCAGTGAGGATTTGTAATGTATAAAGAAAATTATTCCTCTATTTGTGGACTAAAATAAAAGTTCCTAAGGCAAAACAGGGAAGGAGACTACTCTTAAAAATATCACTTAAATCTTCTCATAAAATGGTTGGCTGGATATGTCAGATAACAATGAAATAGTTGATTTTAAAGCACTATTGTTCTGGTAGAAAGCAAACTCAGTTCAGTTCAGTCGCTAAGTCATGTCCACCTCTTTGCGACCCCATGAATCGCAGCATGCCAGGCCTCCCTGTCCATCACCAACTCCCGGAGTCTACCCAAACCCATGCCCATCGAGTCAGTGATGCCATCCAGCCATCTCATCTTCTGTCATCCCCTTCTCCTCCTGCCCCCAGTCCCTCCCAGCATCAGGGTCTTTTCCAGTGAGTCAACTCTTCTCATCAGGTGGCCAAAGTATTGGAGTTTTAGCTTCAGCATCAGTCCTTCCAATGAACACCCAGGACTGATCTCCTTTAGGATAGACTAGTTGGATCTCCTTGCAGTCCAAGGGACTCTCAAGAGTCTTCTCCAGCACCACGGTTCAAAAAAATCAATTTTTCGGTGCTCAGCTTTCTTTATAGTCCAACTCTCACATCCATACATGACCACTGGAAAAACCATAGCCTTGACTAGATGGACGTTTGTTGGCAAAGTAATGTCTCTGCTTTTTAATATGCTGTCTAGGTTGGTCATAACTTTCCTTCCAAGGAGTAAGCGTCTTTTAATTTCATGGCTGCAGTCACCATCTGCAGTGATTTTGGAGCCCAAAAAAGTAAAGTCTGACACTGTTTCCACTGTCTCCCCATCTATTTGCCATGAAGTGATGGGACCAGATGCCATGATCTTAGTTTTCTGAATGTTGAGCTTTAAGCCAGCTCTTTCACTCTCCTCTTTCACTTTCATCAAGAGACTTTTTAGTTCCTCTTCACTTTCTCCCATAAGGGTTGTATCATCTGGATATCTGAGGTTATTGATATTTCTCCCGGCAGTCTTGATTCCAGCTTGTGCTTCTTCCAGCCCAGCGTTTCTCATGATGTACTCTGCATATAAGTTAAATAAGCAGGGTGACAATATACAGCCTTGACGTACTCCTTTTCCTATTTGGAACCAGTCTGTTGTTCCATGTCCAGTTCTAACTGTTGCTTCCTGACCTGCATATAGGTTTCTCAAGAGCAAACTAGGTTCCCATTAATGGTACATTTGTGGTATAATAGTTGTGTCTCTCCTACTTAAAAACTTTTGCTTAGAGGACTAATGTTCAGTCAGCTCCTTTGGCTCAATTCCATAGTTAATTGATTTGACACTGTGAACTTAAAGAGAAATTTTATCTTCCAAAAAGAGAACATCTTTGTTTTGGTTTGTCTTTCTTCTACAGAAAAATTTCCAGAGGTTGATTCCTATGAAATAATAGAATCCTTCAATGTTGCTACAAAGGATGTTTTTAGAAGTATTATTTTGAATGAGTACAAAAGGTAAACATATCCTTTTTTTTTTTAACATATCCTTTTTTGATGGAATTGAAGCACGTACTCTCTGCAAATTTCCTTGAAAGTGACAACTAGCTGAAAGCTAGAAACTAGGATTTTTTCCTTCAAATAACAGGAAGTCATTAGATACCTGTGGACAAGTGTGTGGATTCTGTCGATATGTTTTGACTGTCTCTCTGTAGGCTTCATGTGTAGAGCATTGCTTCAAAGCCATGACTGCATGTCAGAATTACCTGCAGAGCTTTTTAACAAGGGTATGGGTCACAACCCCTGAGATTCTAATTCAGTGGGTCTTAGGATGGGGCCAGGTATCTATATTATTTTTTAAACTTATGCAGGTGGTTATGATATGCAGTTCAAGTAGAGAATGTTGTGGTAGTGATCAAGAGATAATATGTGATTTTTCTGACTTACAACTCTGCTGTAAATAAGTATTTCCTTTATTACTATAGGTGTGACGGTCGAGATTTGACTTCACTTAGGAATATAAATTGTGAGGTAGATATGTTTAAGATTCTTCACGGATCGTCATTATTTCAGAGGGGACAGACACAGGTAATGTATGTAAAAAGCTACAATTATTTGCTAATACATGATTGTTTAGTTAGTCCTAATAGAAGTACATTTATGTAGGTTTTTATCGTATGTAATATATTATCTATTCAGAATAAGATCTGATTTTTTAAAAAATATGTTTAAAGATAATGAACATATCAGTTGCCCCAAAGAATTTCCTCGTTGCTGTCTGGTCTCTTGTTCCTGCTCCCCTCCCTTTCCTTAGGCAACTGTCATCACTGCAAATTAGTTGCATTTCTAGAATTATCTGGTAGTTTTATTACATTTTTCTTTTAATCTTAGGTATACGAAATTAAGTCACTCATCTCTCTCTTTAGTCACTAAGTCGGTCACTCATCTCTCTTTCTCTTTAGTTGCTCAGTCATGTCAAACTCTTGCGACCCCATGGACTGTAGTCTGCCAGGCTCCTCTCTCCATGGGATTCTCCAGGCAAGAATACTGGAGTGGGTTGCCATTTCCTTCTCCAGGGGATCTTCCCGACCCAGGTCTCCTGCACTGCAGGCAGATTCTTTACCAACTGAGCTAAGAGGGAAGCCCAGCATTTTTTTGGCTGTACCACGTGGCATGTAGGATCTTAATTCCTTGACCAGGGATTGAGCCCCTGTCCCCTTCATTGGCAGTGAGGAGTCTTAACCACTGGACCACCAGGGAAGTCCCAAGTCATTCATACTCCTCAGTTTATGATACTGTCACTGTTGGTCTATTCGAGGCTCTCACTTGTTTTCTCCATTTAGCCTGAACCTCAGTCCTGTTCTTTTCCTTTACATAGGCACCTGTTCTCTTATATTTAACATATATTTGTATGCATTGTTTCATGTATGGTAAAATGCTTTAATTATGTAAATTACTAATTCTGCCCACGTAATGGGTACAAAGTGGTATGTCATTGCTTTCATTTGTATTTCCTCTGAGGAGTGAATGAATCTGTCTTTATATGATAGCCAATTAACATGGTAACTGTATAAACCATACCCTGTGGGGTGCATACCTCCAGGGCACTCCTATAGATACTGTCTCAACACTATAGATAGAGTTCAATAAAGTGGTAGCCCTAGTTTAGGTTTGCTCTTTCATGAATTATCTGCTTATATCCTTTGACCAATTTTTTTTTCTTTTTTTTTTAAATATGGTTTACTGTCTTTTTCATGCTATTTTTCATGCTATTTTTTAGTGAATTCTTATGTGTTTTAAATATGAATCCTTTTCAGCAACCATAATTTGTATGTATCATCTCCTTCTTTGCCATAAGCCTTCTAGCTTTATTTGTGGTAGTCTACTAGAGGCATACCTTGGATATACTGCAAGTTCAGCTTCAAACCAGCATGATAAATATCACAGCAAAGCAAATCACACAAATTTTTTGGTTTCCCAGCACGTATAAAACTTACATTTTAAACTATCTGTAGTCTGTAGTACATAGTATGATAGCATATGTCTTAAATAACTGTACAAACCTTAATTTAAAAATACTGCTAAAAAAACACTAACCATCATCTGAGCCTTCAACAAGTCATAATCTTTTTGCTGGTGGAGGTTTTGAAAATTTCAAGCATCAACTACAATGTGACACCAAGATAAGAAGGGAGTAAATGCTGTTGGAAAAGTGGTGCTGATACACCTGCTTGACACAGGTTTGCCACAAACCTTCAGCCTGCTTTTAAAAAAATCATTATTGGCAAATAATTAAAAAGTTAAACACAGTACAGTGAAGTACAGTAAAATGAGACATGCCTATATATGTCTACAGTGAGCCTAAAATCTTTAGTTTTGAGATCTTCTTTAAGAAATCCTTACTCCAAAGGCATAGAATTATGCACCTACTGTTAACTTTCTAGTTTTAGCTATATCTGCCTTGGAGTTTATTCCTATACATGGTGTGAGGTAAAAACCCTCCAGAATGAGTCAGTTTTGCAACAGTGTTTACTAAAAATTCATTTTTTCCCATTAATTTGTAGTCACCTTATCATATTGAAAATGTACATTTTTGAACTATACACTCTGTTCCATTGTTTGTGAGTTCCCTGGGCCAGTGTCAAACTGCTTTAATTATTATAGTTGGGAGATATATTTTAATACCTGAGGGACAAAACCTCCCTTTTTATTCTTCCTTCCCTCCCTCCCAAAATTGTCTTAGCTATTCTAGTACCTTTGTTCCTTCATTTAAGTCAGTGATTTAGATTGGCTTTACACTGACTTTATGGAATGAGTAAAAAATGATATTTTTACAATTTCAATCAGTCTTTCAATAAATATAATCTGTCTTCTTTGATTTGTGTTTTCTTTTATGCCTTTTAGTAAAAGTTTATTATTTTTATTTTTTTGGCCATGCAGAGTCGCTTGAGGGATCTTAGTTCCCTAACCACGGACTGAACCTGAGCCCTCGCTATGAGAGTGTGGTGTCCTATCCACTGGACCACCAGGGAATTCCCAAAAGTTAAAATAAATAGCTCCATTAAGATATTTTGTATACTTTTGTTAACCATTCTGACAATCTTTGCCTTTTAACTGGAGTGTTTTGTTCATTAATGTTCAGTTTAATTATTAATTGAATTTAGTCTGTCATTTTATTATTTGTTTTTTGTCTAGCCTCTTTTTTTTTCTATTCCTTCTGCCTTCTTTTTGGATTAATTTAATATTTTTTAAGATCTCCATTTTAATTTGTGTATTTGCTTTTTAGCTACACTTCTATATTATTTTATATGGTTACTATTAGAGAATATGGTATGCATCCTTAACTTTTCATAGTCTTTTTACAGTTTATTTTTCCCACTTCACACAAAATGAGTAAAGTGCAACCATTTAGGTATATTTGCCCCTTATTCTATCCTTTATGCTGTATTTACTTCAGGAGTTATATCTACGTGTGTTACAACTCTACAAGGCAACATTATGACCTTTATTTTAAACAATTATGTTTTTTTTTCCCCCATTGGATCTTCAGGAAGAAATAAAACCCATCAGAAATGTCAAATATGTGCGTCAATATAAAAGTCTATCTTTTTTTTCTTTAAATACATAGTTGTTTAACAATTGTTTAAAATAACAATTATGTATACATAATTGTTTAACAATTGTTTAAATTGTTATTGTTTAAAATAACAATTATGTATACATAATTGTTTAACAATTTAATCTTTTTACAAAGAATCTTTTTGCCAGAATATAGATTCTGGGTTGATATCTTTTAGCACTCAAAGAAATGGCCTGTTCCTCTTTGTTTTCCTTTTTCTGATGAGAAGTCAGGATTCATTCATTTATCATTGTCCCTGTAATTTATTGTTTTGTCTGGGTGCTTTCAGGGTTTTCCTTGTCTTTGGTTTTCAGCAGCATGACTATGACAAGTGTGGTTTTCTTTTATTTATCCTACTAAGAGTTTCCTGAGCTTTAAACCTGTAACTTTGAATCTTTCATCAAACTTGAGAAATTTCAGCTGTAATTTCTTCAAATATTTTTTCTATCTCATTCTCACTTTTCTCTCATTCTGGGATTGCCAGTACATATGTTTAGGCCTTTTGATATTGTCCCATATGTCCTGGAGGTTGTGTTGTTTTTTTCCCCGCTTTTTGTTCTATAAGTTGGGCAGTTTCTTCTAATCCTTGCTCATATTCACTGACTCTTGCATTATCTTATTTTTCAGTTCTAGAATTTCTATTGGTTCTTTTTTATGTCCTTGAATATAATTATAGTAGCTATTGAAAATCTTTTGTCTTTTAATCCAACATCTGAATCCACTCAGGATCTGTCTCTATTCATTGTCTTTTCTTTTAAGAATGGGCCCCTATTTTCTCTTTTCTTATAGATTGTATCCTGGATGTTGTGAATGATACAGTGTAGGGTCTCTGGATTATATTATATCCCTTCAGTCTTCTTAGATTGGCTTTTTCTTTTTTCCAGTTTTAAGCAGGAAGTTAGTTTTATTGGCTGAACTTTTATTGAGGATTCCTTTATGGGCAGGTTTATAAATACTCTTCTTCTTGTCCTCCTCCCCCAGCACTCCTAATACCTTTCGTATGTAGTCTGTGTGATATTAGACATCTGGATTTCTTAGATTTACATATAATGTTTATATGTAAATTATATAATTTCTGGTGTTTACTGTACCTTGAATAAATGTTTATTGTACCTTGGCAAGCTTTGAATAGAATGTACTTATTTCTTTAAAAGCTAAATGAGTTTTTCACATGTTTTTCATTTTCATCTTTGTTGTTAGTAAATTAAAGCCTGAAGAATTTCATTTTTTCTTTTTTAGGTGCTTTGTACTGTTACATTTGATTCATTAGAATCTAATTTTAAGTCAGACCGAATTATAACAGCTATAAAGTAAGTTATGTTTCCTGGTTATGATGTTACAATATATAACTCATGTGGCATATTATCATTATTTCTTAAAATCGTATCTCTATACTTAATTTTTCTGTTTATTACATAAGTGATTGCAAGGGTTTTTTTTGTGCTATATTTGTCTCCTAACTTACTTATTCAAACAAAGTATTTAATTCTCTAGCATGGGTACATTTAGTTTATTCTCTTATCTCTAGAATCATTACTCTGGATAGATTTTTCTATTAACAATAAGTAAGAATCCCAGTTCCCAAAAAGAATCTGGAAGTTGTTAAATTAAAAAAACTGATCTAATTCTAAGGTACATTGGAACTTATGTTTTTAAAAACACTTGGTTCTCCTCCTCTGTTCCTAAAAAGTCAGCAGTAAAATCATGTTGATCAATTTTGTATGATCAGAATCTATATTACAGTCCTCACCAACATTTCTGCCGCAGAGTTCTGAACTCAGAGCCACCAATTTTCCTCAGTGCCTAACAGGGTTGCTTCCCTTTCCTTTGTTAAGGGTCTCAAATGACCAAAGCACTACCTCCCATTTTCTGCTTCCCAACTGATGAAGATAATCCCTAGTACCTTCAAGATTGTTGTTGCTTAGTCACCATGTCGTGTCCAACTCTTTGGTGATCCTATGAACTGTAGCCCACTAGGCTCCTTTGTCCATGGGATTTCCCAGGCAAGAATATTGGAGTAGGTTGCTGTTTCCTTCTCCAGGGGATCTTCTTGACCCAGGGATCGAACACATATGTCTTTGTGTCTCCTGCCTTGGCAGGCAGATTTTTTTTTTTACCACTGAGCCATCAGGGATGCCCATCTTTAAGACAGCATCACTAATTATTTTTCATGTACCTAATAAAAATAACAATGCAGCTGTATGTATAAGACTTGAATGTTCATCATAATTATGATTCTTTGTGGCGGGGGAGCTCTTAAACTTCTGTATTTTAAATTCCCACCTAGGCCAAAACTTGGTTGCCCTGCTCTTCTTCATACTGACTCCCTTCTTCTAGGAGGCAACACAGCCTCATAAGTGTGTGTACTGGGTTTGGCCAGGGTACCTCTCTACGTTCTAGTCCCAGGTCTATAACCTCTGTAAGTGAGGTGGTACATATCACACATCTATGCTGGTCTTTTGTCTTCTCACCTTATGAAGTGCAGGTACTTGGCTAATGATCCCTAGGCTCCTCTATAGCCCCCTAAATCTATGATTCCTTTAATCTTCTGGAGGTGTCTTGTTTTCAAGTTTCTTTCCAAAAGGCTGTAATTTATGGTTGTGCAGATCCAGCCCTGGCTTAAGACTTTCTAAATCCTCTGTACAGAGAAGTGCCTTTTGTAATCCCACTCAAAGGGAACACTGCTTGTGCCAAGAACCTGTGTATGCCTGTCTTTTCCTCAATTAAAAAAAGTTGGTTTCCTGCTTCCAGAAATTTTTTCTTCTCATCTTTATTCTCCCCAATGTTGTACATTCAGTAACAGTTCTCTTCGCAATCTTTTCAAACCCTGAAAAAAATCTTTGCCTGTCAGATCCTCTGATTATTCTGTCATTTCAGTTATTGATTTTCATTTCACGTTTGTCTTAGAAGATCATAACTGAGATTTAAATGATATATATATAACATTTAGGATTCTCACTAGTTATTAATGCTTTAAAATGTGTCTGCTGTCTTAGTATTTTAAGTCTGGATATCTAAGTCTTTATTTGAAGCAAAATTGTTTTCTTAATCTGTGTAGAATTCATTCAAAAGCCCTAACCTTGGGGGGGGGGGGGGCGTGAAACACAACTGTCTCTGACATTCATCCTTCTAATTCTTCTGGTATTTAATTTCAGACCAATTCTCCTTAATAACCAATTGTTTTTTTAAATTCACTTACATCTTTTTTCATTGTTTATTGAATAAATTTATATCTGCATGATGTCTTTAATATTATGCTTTTTGTTTGTAGTGGGATAAAAGATAAAAATTTCATGCTGCACTATGAGGTAAGGTGAATTTTTCCCCAGTATTTTATTTTGAAAGATTTTACAGTACATAACCTTTATATCCACTACCTAGGTTCCTGCCATTAACATTTTACTATGCCAGTTTTATTATATATCTGTTAAGGTTTGGGCACTTATTTTAATGCTTATAGAGGGATTTAGAGAGTAGAGAGACAATACCTTTCCAACCAACAACATCCTGTTCTGAGTCAATACAGAAAGGCTAAAGTATAGTAGACAATATTGTATTAGTCAAGAAAGAGTTGTAACTGTTCACATGTATGTCCAACAAGTGGGGCTTTTCAAATACTTCACCTGGCAAATCACCATCTCCCTTTAGTTCATTTAAATGTTCATATTTTTACTCATTTGCTTAGCAGCAAAAGAACTGAGGTATTTAATGTTAAATTATTTTATGTATGACATCAGTACATGCAATGAGTTTTTGATTAGCTTTTCTAAGGGACCAGCCATGACACAACCATATAGCACTCTAATACTAGTATTTGAAGCACACAGTTTGGGAGACTAGTGTGCAGCAGCAGGCCTTCTGAGTGGCTGTTGCTGGCTACCCAGAATCCCAGCATTCAATTTTGTTGAATCTGCTATAGCTAATAGGAGAATATTTCATGTAGAAAATATATGCTAGAGAATATCTAAACCTGGAGATTTTCACAGGTTTTAAATCCCTAATATCCTGTTTGGGATATATACAGATGCTAGAGAAGCCAGAGAGGAATTATAATTGATAAGGCAAATCTTAGGTCAAGAACTGAAGAGCACATGGCAGTCTTTAAAAAAAATCTTTATAAAGTCTTTAAAAAGGGCACCTGCAAAAAATACAGTTCTAGCTGATAATTGGGAAAAGAGGTGAGGGCAGAGGCAGGAGAAAGATAGGGGCTGTATTGCTATTTTATTTCATTTTCTTTTTTTTAATCTTTTTATCATAAAATACAGATACTGAAAACCATATAAAACAAAGGATGACTTAATGAGTTTTCATAAGACAGACATCCTTGTAACTACCACCAAAGTCATAGAATAGAAGGTGTCCAGTCAGTCCTTCCATGTTTTTCATCCCAGTCTTAAAAGCCTTCTTTCCCTAAAAGTAACTACTATTCTAAGTTTTATATTAATAGTAATCACTTCCTTGGGTTTCTGTCACACATCCCTAAATACAACAGTGTAGTCTCATCCTTTTTTTTTTTTAATTTGATATTCTTTAAGTCTCTTTTAATCTATAGGTCTCTCCTCCATCATATTCTTTTCTTTACAGTCTTTCTGTTGAACTCCCAGAGCCATCTGACCTGTAGTATTCCCCACAGCCTGGGGGCTGATGGCACTCATGGTATACAGTTCAGTGGTCTGTCTCCTGCAAATTGACCACTAGATCTAGAGGCTTTATCAGATTCATGTTCCATCTCTCTTTTTAAAAAGTATTTAGTTAAAGTAAGTGGAATTCCAGATTTTTACAGGAATTTTTCAGTTTTTTAAATAACTACATCTAGTTTACATTCTTTTAAGACAGTATATCAATCAAATAAAATAGTTTGCAACTCTTGGCTAAAGTAATACCCTTATTGGAAAAGATCTGTTTCCTTAATGTGCATTTTTTAATGTATATTTCTTGTATTATAAAAATATAGTATTTTGTTATTGTTAACAATTTAAATATTACAGAAGTTTGAGTTGTAAATCCTCATAACCATCCATTTCCTACCCCAGGTCATATAAACACTAGAAATACCTACTTTTAGCAATTTGGTATATGTCTTAGGGTCCAGACATTTTCTGTGTGTATGAGTGTACTTTTTTCGTTTTTTTTTTAACAAATATGGGATTCTATTTATATTTGTAACTTATTTATATATATGGGATATCTTTCCATGTCAATTGTATTAGTACGTGCTTTTTGTTTGTTTTTTTAAGTTTCCTCCCTATGCAACTAATGAAATTGGCAAAGTTACTGGTGTAAATAGAAGAGAACTTGGGCATGGTAAGTACAAATCTCTGTATGTACATGATTTTACTAAAGAGACTTAACTTATTTTTTTTTTTGGCTCATTATTTTCTGTTCTGATTTAGGTGCTCTTGCTGAGAGAGCTCTGTATCCTGTTATTCCTAAAGATTTTCCTTTCACCATAAGAGTCACATCGGAAGTACTAGAGTCAAATGGTATGGTTTTGAAATATTTTTCCTATTGAAAAAGAATGGACTCCCTGTTAAGAGTTTTAACTTTTCATAAGTAATGTTTCATTATGTTTATTAGTACCCAAAACCACTGCAAGAGAAAAATATGTTTAATCATATACTTGTCTGAATCTCTGTTCTTACCTAATGATATGCTTTGAAAACAATATAATTTAAAAAAAAATGTTTATCTTTGTATCTCTTTTACAGCAGATCCAGTTTTGGTTATTTGTTTCCTTATTTTTATAAACAAACCATAGAGCAAGGCCAGCTTGGAAAGAGGAACGGAGGAAAACATAGAGAACCGTTAAGCAGGGGACACTTGTCATGTATCACAGATATAAGAATATATTACCAAAAAAAAGAATATATTACAGAGAAAGGCTGGGTTTAAAAAGCCAAATTTATTTTTTTATTTTTTCAAAAGAATTATCTTTTTTTTTTCTTTTTTGCCATGCCATGCAGCTTGTGGGATTTTAGTTCTTCTAGATCCCCAAGCCAGGGATTTAACCTAGGCCCTTGGCAGTGAGAGCACAGAGTCCTAACCACTGAGTACTGCCTGGAAATTCCCAACAGTCAAATTTAAACTGAAACTCGGTCGCAGGTCAAGGTAAGGTAGCATAATCATTAAATGCAGAAAGGGCACAGGATTCTCAAACATGTAGCCTACCTAGATCAGATGGTTATAGATATTTTGTAAAAAGCTCAAAATTTAAACTAGGACTTCCAGTTCTTTACTGGGTGTGATTAGGCTATAGCTTATGGCCCAGTGAGAGAGCTAGAGCCCTGTATTTTTAACTGCCTCCTAGTTAAGCAACAAAAGAGGCATGCTGGTTTTTCTGGTAGTTTCCTAGAAACAGAATCTCTAGTACTGCTGTCCAATAGAACTTTCTGTGGTGACAGAAATTCTCTATCTGTGCTGTGCTAAATTCAGCTAAGGGACTGAATTTATTTCAGATAATTTAAATTTAGCCACACATTGTTAATGGCTGTCACACTATCTGTGCAGCTCTGTAGTCTGTGGTTTAGGAAAGCTTGCCTTAAGTGCTTTTAAAAAGAAGGAAGGAAAGAATATTGAATATTTAAATTATAAATGAGTAATTGTAAGGAAATAACTAACAGTAGCAATTTTCTACATTTAACAAAAATCCATATTAAAGCAAGTATTTTCCTTTGTTTTTATAGGATCATCTTCTATGGCATCTGCATGTGGTGGAAGTTTAGCATTAATGGATGCAGGTAAAAGAATTATGTCTCAAAACTACCAAAGCTTATTTATATAAATAGACTTAATCAGTAATAAAATATAGGATTTTTTAAAACTGTATTTTAGCAAGACTTGAAGAAGTCAGATTACCAAACCAGGCCAGAATAAAGATAATTAAAAAGCACAGTTTTAACTACAGATATCGGCTGAAATTCTTATTCTTGGCTAAAAGTAATAAATTGAAATTATTTATTTGGTGACCCCTTGGGCTTTTGAGAGCTCTGCAATTGATACCATTCACTAAGGAAGGTTGGCTTAGCAAGCACAAGTATTAGGACCCATAAAGGAAAATGATTTATGTAATCTTTCAGTCGTTTTAAGCAAACCCTGGGAAGAACGCCACTCATAGAAGAGTACACAGAACTTTAGGAAGGAAGACTGCAAGTGGTTCAGTATAATCTCTGGATCTGAAACACCAAAAAGGAAAGAGGTAGCATGTTAAGAGACTCTGAAAACAGTATCTGCCAGTTACCAGTGATGCTATTTAAAAAGAAAGAGAAGAGGAACCTAAATCAAAGAGGCCACACACAGAGTTCCCTATAAGTTCTCACATTTACAGTACAGAAAAGGAGAAAGAAAGAAAGGATGATATAATGAAGAATGAAATGAAAGAATGGTATAAATGTATAATGTGTATTCAATCACTCAGTCATGTCCGACTCTGCAACCCCATGAATCGTATGTAGCCCACCACGCTCCTCTGTCCATGGAATTTTCCCAGCAAGAATACTGGAATGGATTGCCATTTCCTTCTCAGGGGATCTTCCCGACCCAGGGATTGACCCCACGTCTCCTGCATTGATAGGTGGATTCTTTACCACTGACCCACCATGATACTATTATCTAAAAACCTTAAAACAAGGCAAAGTAAAAAAAGCTAAAAGCAGTTAAAGACACTTTTCTAGTTCTGTTCAGTGGAAGGAAAACATAACCTGATATTTAAGGTAGCTGGTTAAAATACCATTTCTATTTTCACCTTCATATATTAATTCAACAAATTTTTATTATATGCTGACTCTGTGCCAAGCACTGATCTAAACTCTTGGGACTTGGTGGTGAACAAAAGAAATTCTCTGTCTCATGCAGCTTGCATTCATTACTCTTACAGTCTCATATTGGAAAACACAGAACACATCCTGAAAAAGGTGAACTGACAGATAAAAGATCACAAGAGAGTCTTTATCTGCTCTAAATGAATTCAGATCTTCAGGTCTAGACAGAAACTCATCCTAAGTAATGAGAATTTCAGGATAAGATAGCTGAACCAGTTTGGCAGTATTAGAGAAATCATGGAGGTTAGTATATCAAAGAAACAAAGAATTCTTACTTTTGAAAGATATATGTATTTCCTGTAAAGTGTAATAACCCAGTGAACTTGACAGTGACCCTAGTGTATAAGTATTGTAACAAGGAGGTAGAGGAGAGTCACTCCAAGTAAGCCATGCCATAGAGCAGAGGGAGGATGCTGCTTGTACAGTGTATCTAGAGCTCAGCTTAGCAGTTTGTGACCTTGGCAGAAAAGGATGCAGAAACTGATAATGGGTGATAAGTATACCATTTATAACTACTTGAAGGGTGAGCAGCCGGAACTAGAATCTGATCAGTAGGTTGGAGAGAGTTCTGAAGTGGAGCTTGAAGATGCTCCATCCTAAACCTTGTCCTTAAAAACTGACTAAAAATGTTACTGAATTGACTAAGAACACTGGTCTGCCAATAAAAAAGATACTGATAAAAAGTAGTATGTGACTAATGTGTTATATGACAGTTTTGACCTCTTTAAAAAAATGTTAACATTAAAAAATAAGGAGCCAAATAGAAAAAGAAATTGACAAGAATGAATGTCAGATTCTGTGGGAAGAGCCAACAAATGGTATTCAATTCAAATATATGAGTGCTTGCAATGTCTTACATCAGACTCTACAGGGGTACCCAGTTTTTTAGAAGTTTACAGGAACAAAAACATAAAGATAGTAACACATCAAAGAGATAATACAAATATGTACAAGGCACAAATATGTACAATATGGATGAAGAACTAGGTTGAACATAATTGGCTTCATAGAGACAGCTACATTTCATTTGAATTTAAAGGTTGAATGGTTGTTGACCAGGCATATTAGCAATAAGGCCCATCTTTCATGTGAAAGGAGCATGTGCAAAGTTATGAAACAGTATAGTGTGTTTCTGAAATATATTTGAAAGGTGTGATGATGTAATACACTGGGACCATATTTCAAAGATCATTATTATACTAAGGAGTTTGAAATTTTCCCAACTTAGTATTCCGTGAAAAAGAGTACCACAGGATGTTGATTATTATATACTATGGAAAAAAATATGTTTACATGGGATTAAACAAGTTTGTTTAATATGGTTTAAATAAGCTTAAATAGGTTAATGTGAATATTGAATCTCTAGGAACAGGATATTTCCCAAATTTTTTTGGCCACAGAACTTACATAAAAAATTCCTGAAAGCAAGTAATGGGGAACATGAAGGATTTTATAGAGAAAAGTAGGATGATGTGAATCTGCTATTCTTTGGAGGGGTAGTTATTCCTAGCTTACATGATAGACCTAGGCGATGACATGGGAGAGAATAGGAGCTGGGGTAGGGGTAGGGGCGCTAAAAATCTGAAAACTGGACAGGGAAACTCTTGCCAGGGGAAGAAATAGTGTGGACTTGGACTAAAGAAGTAGCAATGGATATTTCAGTATTTGGAGGAAAGGACAGATTTTCTACAAAAAATATTTAGAGGATGAACCTCTAATCAGATTTTTGTGACTTGATTAAGATGAAGGAAGAGAGAAAGGAAGTGTTGATTCTAATATGTCATTGCTTTCAATCAAGACAGGGAATGCAGGAGAAAAGGGATTTATCAAGGGTGATTAAATTTTGAAATTTAAATTTTTCTATTTATTTACATATTTAAGATATATTAGGGACATTTAGCTGGCAATATCCAGCAAGCATATGGGTTGTACAGATCTAGGTTTATCAGAGAGAACTAGGTAGGAGGGATAGATTTTAAGTCATCAACATTATAGATGATAGTTAAAACTGTTGGCATAAAGAATATGAAATGAGGTCCCTACCGCATTCCTTTATGCCATGTAAGTTTCAAGTGATTAAAAATTTAAATTTCCTTTTAAAAAATTAAACAAGATTTTATGAAACTCTTGGACAGAAAAAAATAAAGCCTTTCTAGGGAATTCCCTGGCCATCCAGTGGCCACTCAGTGCTTTCACTACAGTGGCCTGGATTCAACCCCTGGTTGGGGAACTAAGATCCCACAAGCCGTGAAGTGTAGCCAAAAAAAATTTAAAAAAAAAAAACAACCTTTCTAAGCAAAATCCAGGAACTATGATTACATAGAAAATCCTATACAGGAAAAAACACATGAAAATCAACAGACTAAAAAATAATATTTTATCATGTATTTCATATTTGTATTTTATTTACTGTAACAGACTATATATTTAACAAAGATCTGTCCATATTAAAAACTCTTACAAATCAATAACAAAAGACTAACCATGTAAGAAAATGGCTGAAGGCCATGAAGAGCCAGTTCACAGAGAAAGAAATATAAATGGTTTTAAAACATTTTTTAAAAGTTCAACTTCTCTCATAAAAACAGAAATCAAGTTAAAAAGAGTAAGTTACCATCTTTATCATTCAGATGGCAAAGGTCAAAAGATTTAACAAAAATTAACAAGAATGTAGAGTAGCAGGGAGCATCATATACTGCTGGTAAAAGTATAAACTACTACACACTGTGGAAGACAGTTTGACATTGTAAGAAATGTAAATCCACACCCGCTTCAACTCAGTAACCCCACTTCTTATAAGCACATACAGGGAGTGCTCTGCAGCTATTCAAAAGAATAAGATAAAGAAAAGATTAGACTCACATTTAGATTCCTTGGGTATAATTTTTGGGAGGATCCACAAAACCTAATGGTGCTGTCACGGGGAAGTGGATTGAAGGACTCAGGCTAAAAAGATTTATCAAATACATGATTATTTTTTCAAAAGAAAAAGAAGGCTCCAAAAGCAAAGCACAAAGAAATGGATTAGTTTAAAAGTTAAGTTTGCCATTATTAGAGAAGTTTTTGTTGAGAACAAAGAATTATGTTAAAGGACTTTTATTATATATTTAAGAAGAAATGAGGCAGGCAGATGATTTATTAAGGCTTCCATGGCAGCTCAGCTGGTAAAGGATCTGCCTGCAATGTGGGAGACCTGGGTTTGATCCCTGGGTTGGGAAGATCCCCTGGAGAAGGGAAAGGGTACCCACTCAGTATTCTGAATAAAGGTCAACAGAACGATGAATAACCTATGTTCGGCTGGTACATACACATTGTACACAAGTTCTTTTTCTCAATTACAGGAGTTCCAATTTCATCTGCTGTGGCAGGTGTGGCAATAGGATTGGTCACCAAAAACAATCCTGACAAAGGTGAAATAGAAGACTATCGTTTGCTGACAGATATTCTGGCAAGTATATTCACATTTTCAAATGTTTAATGGTGAAGATTATACACACTTTATAACAAAGTGCTTAGAAGAATGCTAGTGCTAGAAAAATGTCCGTGTTCTTACTTTCCTCCTGCATATCTGCCTTGGATTTTATAGGATGTGAGTTAAAAACAAATATTACAGTATGAGTATTCATATTAGCTCACTTTAGGATGATTATAAATTAGTCCTTATGCATTTATGGGACATTATCTAAAAATAAACTGATTTTCTGATGAAATATATGTAACTTAAAACACCATATTTTTTTGTATTTAATACATGAGTTTATTTTATTAATATGTGAAATATATATGTTCTAAAGGGCATAGTTTACTTATAAAGCTATTTTTAAAAATTCCTCTACAGTGACTATGGATGAATTTTACTTTTGTTTAAAACTATTACTATATCTTAATTTTTTAAATTGTTTAAGGGGATTGAAGATTACCATGGTGACATGGATTTCAAAATAGCTGGCACTTCTAAAGGAATAACTGCATTGCAGGTATTTTAGAACCTATTTTATTTTTAAATACTTAATTATATCAGAAATCAATATTTATATAGTTTTTTGACTTTTCCATATTAGGCTGACATCAAATTACCTGGGATACCAATAAAAATTGTAATGGAAGCCATTCAGCAAGCCTCAGGTACACCAAGCCAGTATGCCTGATTCTTCTTTCATCACTATGTGTTAAATGTGAATTATAATTCCCATTAGGTGTATTATTTAAAATAGGCTTATTCTAAAACACTGCTTTAGAAAATGAAATTTAACGTAATAACCTAAGCCAAGAAGTATTAAGTTACTAGGTACATGACTATCACCAAAGTGGATGACCAGTGAAAATTCAGTCTTTACAAATTGACTCCCCAAGATAGGATTTATGGAGAGGGGAATACAAATAGAATTTTTAAGGTAATTGAGATGCAAAGAACTTTGATTATTATGTTTTTATTTCTTCTAGTGGCAAAAAAGGAGATATTACAGATAATGAACAAAACTATTTCAAAACCTCGAGCATCTAGAAAAGAAAATGGACCTGTTGTAGGTAATACATTAAAATTATTGATTTGATAAGGTAAACATTATTATATGGAAGTACACTGCTATGTAAAACTTTTTTAATTCATACACAAAACAAAACAATTTAAATGCTTTTGTAGTTAAAATACTTTAAATTTGAGGGGATAATCTGAAACATAAGAACTTTTTTAGTCACATAGTAAACTGTTTTTCTGTTTCATACTAAAATATTTCTACGTGTGTCTTATCCAAGTCTTGACTGACCAGTACATTTCTAGGTTCATAAGTACATACATATATATATATATTCATGAATGAATGAATGTGAATTATTTCTATTTTTGTCTATGCTGCATTTCAGAAACTGTTCAGGTTCCGTTATCAAAACGAGCAAAATTTGTTGGACCAGGTGGATATCATTTAAAAAAACTTCAGGCTGAAACAGGTAAGAGTCGTATGATGTTTGGGATTTTTTATTTAGGTCATATAGGTTTGCCATTACATTTCTACTGTGTTTCTCCAAAAATATGTTTGAGAAATGTAACGTTGACATTTCAATGAGATGAGAAAAGGATGTAACATCGACATGTCTTTATTTCTGTGTATGCCTCTTAACTAGTAAACGATCATCTTTACTTATATTCAAGAAGCGTGGCTTAGAATTAATCCATTCTTCCTCAACATTTAAAAATCAGACATTTAGAAAAACTACTTTTTACGTTAGAAGAGTTTTCTTTAATTTTTCTTATTATGAGTTCTATTTTTCATTTAGTCTTATTTATTTAGACTCTTTTATTTCTTTAGAGAATATATGTGTAGAAGTAGTATGCTTTACTTTGCTTTTTTTTCTGGAATCAATGTTTTGGGATACCTAGTCACTTACCAGCTTTGAGGTTATAGAAGGAGCATAAGAAGTCAAGTAACCTTAGGCAGTTCTCAAGATTGAGAAATGACATGATTTCATCCCTCATCCATCCGACGACCACTCTAAAAAGAGGGAAAAAGAAGAAACGGTGAGGAATTAAAAGCACAGAACCAAAATTAGAACTTAAATGTTTTCTCCCACCAAGAAAGTAGGGACACTGGTTCACTATTGTATCCCCAGGGCCTGGCACAGTGTTAAGTCTTTTCTCCACTGGAATGAGCAAGTTAACTTCAATATGTAATAAATTATCTTTTTAAAAGGAGTCACTATCAGCCAGGTAGATGAAGAAACATTTTCTATCTTTGCACCAACACCTAGTGCCATGCATGAAGCAAGAGACTTCATTACTGATATCTGCAAAGATGATGTAAGTATTGAGCTTTTGATAGTTACTTTTTTTTTCTACCTTTTGTTACTGTTTTCTTTATGAATCTTATGGTTTATTTTGTACTTACAGCAAGAGCAGCAATTAGAATTTGGAGCAGTGTACACCGCCACAATAACTGAAATCAGGTAATATCAACTAAAATGCTGTGCTACTTTTTGTGTAAGATTTTATATTATAACCTCATATTAACTTCACATTTGCATTATTTATTTTGCAAGTATAAGGTGTTTAGATTATGTGTCAATTACCATATAATCATTATTCTTAAGATAAAATTTATTTTCTACACCAGTTTGTAGATTCTCATGAACATGGTTCTGTGATGATTATTATACTAATAGATTTTTCTGACTGAATTGCTTTCTTTAACCGAAGTTCCCACTCTTTTAATCTTCCATTAAACATATTTCCTTTCTCTTTGTACTTTTTTTCTTTTTGGTAGTTTCTTGTTGACTTGTTTTAAAGTTAGTATTAAATGCCTAAGTAGTACAATTTTTTAAATGCCAGTTTCAACCTCAACTCATTTTTTTTAGCTAAAAAGACTGAATTTTCTGAAGCAGAAAATTACCTTTTGGGGACTTCCCTTGTGGTCCAGTGGTTAAGACTACAGGCTTTCACTGCAGGGGGTGTGGGTTCGATCCCTGGTCAGGCAACTATGATCCCATATCCCCTCCCTCCCACCTCCCCACCAAAAGAAAGAAAATTCACTTAATAAGAAAAAGAAAAAAGAAATTATCAAATACAACATAATGTTCAAACTAATTGAAATGAATTATAAAAGACAGTGGAATAGTTTGTTTAATATCACAAGTGAAAACTAAGAAATTGCTGGCTTATTTTAGTAGGGTAAAGGAAAAAAGCTATCTTTTTTAATAAAATAGGTATCCCATTTTATCTAACCCGCTTCCTTAAATTTGGGCTTCCCTGATAGCTCAGTTGGTAAAGAATCCGCCTGCAATGCAGGAGACCCCAGTTCAATTCCTGGGCTGGGAAGATCCACTGGAGAAGGCATAGGCCACCCACTCCAGTATTCTTGGGCTTCCCTTGTGGTTCAGCTGGTAAAGAATTCGCCTGCAATGTCGGAGACCTGGGCTCAGTCCCTGGATTGGGAAGATCCCCTGGAGAAGGGAAAGGCTACTCCAGTATTCTGGCCTGGAGAATTCCATGGACTATATATAGTCCATGGGGTCGGAAAGAGTCAGACACGACTGAGCAACTTTGACTCGCTTCACTTCACTTCCTTAAATCACTACTTAACAGGTTGCTGATAATTCTACACTTACTTTAAAATATTTAAGGCCATTTCAAAAGCTTTTGGAAAATATTATGAAGAGAAATATAAAAGAATGTATATTCCAAAAGCTTTTCCCTACCTATTTTTCCTTTATCTTTTCTCTGTCCTTTGATCCGTAAGTATTTAAATACAATATGTATTTTCTGTTAGAAAAATAAGTATCCCACTTAGATAATCATACTTCTTATAGTTATAAAAAACATGTACTAGAGAGTGGTTTTTATGTGTTTTTTTACTTTGTTCTCCTGTGAAAACATAACCACAGTTTAATTATCTGTAGATAATAAAGTTCCTTATTATTCTAATCAGGCTTATTTCCTTACTATAGAGACACTGGAGTAATGGTTAAACTCTATCCAAATATGACTGCAGTACTACTCCACAACACACAACTTGATCAACGAAAGGTAAAAACAAGAAAGGCAGATTTGATTATTTTTTTAACTGCCTTAAAATAACCATAGTGAAATTACCTATGTTGATAAGGACTGTACACTTTGTCCACTACTAGACTAAATACAAAGACAAAACAAACAAGACAGAAATACTGCTTGACAAAAGGATTTACACTGTTTACCAGATAATGTTTCTCCTTCGATGATGGAGTAGAAACATTCTTGAATGTTTTGAGGTGGAACAGTTCTAGAATTAACACATAGCAATTTCTAAAAACATCTAGCTACAGCCCTGTTTTCCCAATTTTCCTGACTAGCCAGTCATGGAAAGATAATTCTTAGGATGTCCTTAATCTTTATTATAGTTCTATATTTGGAAGACTTAAGAATATGAAACTACTCAAGAATACTATGGGGCAGAGAAATAATAGGTGTTTTACCAAATATTAAAATATTATATAAAGCAATACAGGATAAAACAATGGATTACTGGCCCAGAAATGGACATCAAAAATCAGAAATAAACCCAGTGATGTGCATAAGAATATAATACATACTAAAAGTTGCATTTTTAGTTGAGAAACAAAGATTATTCAATAAATCATATTGGAATAGCCTGTTTTCATAAAACAAGATCTTTCCTCTTTTTATACCAAAGTCCTATTTGGATCAAGGAGTTAAATGTAAAAAAGAAAAAAATGTTTAAGGCAGTGAGGGCAGAAAAAGAAAATCTGGACATCCGGAAGGGTAAGGGTTGAGGCAGAACACTAGATGAAAATACAGATATTTTATTAATCTTGGAACTGGAAGAATCTTTTTCAGCATGATATCAAAGCCAAAAATGTAAATAAAGTGATAACATTTGACCCCATCATTTTTTAAAATTTTGGCAAAATTATAGTAAGTTTGAAAGACAAGCAACAATTTAAGGGAAAAAAAACACTTTAACATATGACAGAGGCTTCATATATGGAGGGCTTGTATAGACCAGTAAGAAAGATGAGTATCAATAGGAAAAATGAGCAAAGAACATGGAAAAATTGTTTTTTAAGCTGACCAAGATATTGTGTCAATAGCAATTTTTTTAAATGCAAGTAAAGCCAAGTTCCCATTTTTCAGCTTTTCAGATAGTTGAAAATTCCCAGTGTACATCAGAGTGTAAAGATAAAAATGGACTTACAGGAATGTAAATTAGGGCAAATTTTTGGAGTGTCTAGTAAAGGTACAAGTACTTTTGGACCTACGAGTCCCATCACATATAGGACGTTGTTCTGAAAAGATAAGAGTACATGAATATATAATCATTGTAAGACTGCAATTTATTTTTCCTCAGCATTTTATTTTGAAAATTTTTAAACCTACAGAAAAGTTGAAAAAATAATAGGCCAAATATTTATATACCTTGCCCCTAGATTCATAGATTAAACCAATAAAGCTATTTTCCACTTGGAAAAAAATGTGTACTACCATAGATAGTAGGTAGTTATGCATGACAACTAATAGATTAACATGTTGTCTTTCAGATTAAACATCCCAGTGCTTTAGGATTAGAAGTTGGCCAAGAAATTCAGGTACTTGTATTCATCGTTTTAGCCTTAAAGTTGTAAATTATACTTTAAGTTTCAATTATTTGTTTAATCAAATAAGCTGAAAGAATCAAATCTACATTTGTGGTTTATGTTATTTATATGCTGTCTTCTTTTTTAACTTCTTCCTTAAAACAGACTCATTAGGGATTTAGATACAATTCTTACCCTCAAAGAGCTTACAGGTTAGTTAGGACAATAGTCCCCCTTTAAAGCTTTTAAAAATACATGAGCAACTCAGTGATGGATATGTAGAATCAGTGATTCAGAGACAGGACATGAGAAACATGATAAGTAACTTTGAGGAGTTAAGACTTGAATTGCTTCAGTGTATACTGGTTGAGGCTGAAAGTTTTTAAGTTTGATGAAAGCCATGATGTCAGTTCTGGAATTTTGATAACAAAATTGACCTTTGTAATAGTCCTTATGAATAGATGAAAGAAGTGGTTGCCAGTCTGTTTTTTGGGTTTTTGTTTTTTTTTTTTGGCTACACTACATTCTGTTCCAGTAGTACCTAATACCTATGACCTGAGTGAAAACTAGACATAAGTTTATTCCCAATCTGTCATTCCATTATCCACAAAGCCTCCGGGGAAAAGTAAGAACTACAACATAATCTCTCTGTATGAGATTTTTTTTTTTAACATCAGAAGGAACTTAAAACTTAGCACATCTCCCCCTGACCTTCAGTGTCTAAGGTCAAGCCGAACAACCTTCAGCATGATAGATGGTCCTTTGAGTGTTAGTCTGAGTGACCTAAGCATAATCCTAAATAGATTGTAGCACAGTTAGGGTCAAGAAGCTCTTGTCTAGATTCATTCACCGTGCTTTTTACTGTTGTTCCATAATAGGGACAAACAAAAAGGCACAGATAAGTCTAACAGAAGATTATAATTGGGCAACTAAATATCCGTCTCTTTTCTCTTTTTATAATCACTACTTAAAAATATATATATATATAATCACTACTTAACCAAGTATTTATTAGCATATACCTCCAATTAGCACTGAGGTGTGGTTTCAGTGAACAAGTGAAAACTTTAATCATTGTCTTTTTGGACCAAGTATCTTTTAATTTGGGTATCAGTCAATGTGCTATAACTTATAAAGTATGTTGTTCAGTCACTCAGTCATCTCCAACTCTTTGCAACCCATGGACTGCAGCACGCCAGTATATTTAAAGTATATTTGTTTCTTTAAAACAGGTGAAATACTTTGGACGTGATCCAGCTGATGGAAGAATGAGGCTTTCTCGTAAAGTGCTCCAGTCTCCAGCTACAACTGTTGTCAAAACTTTAAATGACAGAAGTAGTATTGTAATGGGAGAATCTGTTTCACAGTCATCATCTAATTCTTCCCGGTGATTTTTTTTAAGAATTCTAGAGTGATATTCTATATTCTATAGAGCAAAATTTCAGTAGCATCTTCTAACATGTAGATTTATATATAATATAAATATATTCTAATGATTTGTATGAAAATGCTCATTTTACGTGTTCCATTTTTTAAATTCCGAGTTACCTGTATTATTATTTACATTATAAATCAATACATATTTATTATTAAAAGTAAATCATTTATACATATAAGACTCCCAGCTGCTAATAATTTGGAAAAATAAAACTAGTTCTTAACCTCTAGAGACCGATGGAGAAGGAAATGGCAACCCACTCCAGTATTCTTGCCTAGACAATCCTGTGGACAGAGGAACCTGGTGGGCCGCTATCCATAGGGTCGCATAGAGTCAGACATGACTGAAGCGACCTAGCATGCATGCATGTGTTGCAGAAGGAAATGGCAATCCACTCCAGTATTCTTGCCTGGAGAATCCCAGGGACGGCGGAGCCTGGTGGGGCTGCCATCTATGGGCTCGCACAGAGTCGGATGACTGAAGTGACTTAGCTGTAGCAGCAGCAGTGCCACAAAGTGAAAATACAGGTCACTAACTACAAACCACCAAAGGGTTCCATTTCCACTTAAACCAAGGTCATACACGTTATGTCTGAACTTTTCTTATTTTTGTCTTTATTCATATCTTGGTAGTTTTCCCTGCTTTCCATTAAGTTCTTATAGGAGGGCTATTATATACTAAGATCTCTAATTTATAATGACTCAAACTGACTACCCGTCTTTGGTAGTAATGCAGTATAGGTACTCACAAGACTTGTTCGTTTATAATCTTTGTTACTAACACTTCCCTGCCCATAAATCACAGTTTTTTAAATACCATTTTTTTTCTTCTCTTATAGAATATCTTGAATTTCTGGATCTAACATCATTATCTTTCTTACTTCAGTTCAGCCAAGCATAGCATTGATTTATTCAATACTTACTATGTGCCAAGTTCTAGAATGTATACAGGAGGTATATCAGTAAACAAAACAAAGTTCCAATGCTCACATTCTAGTGGATGGAAACAATAACTATACAAGTCAGATAGTGGTAGGTTCTTTAAAGAAAAACTGGGTAAGGGGGATAGGGTGATTTTTTTTTTTTTTTTAATTAAAAAAAAATGGTACTATTGTAGATAAAATGATCCAGAATAGCATCTCTGAATAGGTAACATTTGAGCAGAGACCTAAATGAAGTGGAGGAAGATACACAGCAATTTTGGAAAGAAGATTCCGGATAAAGGGACTAACAACTTTATGAGTGTGCTATGTGTAGAAAACACAGCAGCCTTTCTATTCTAGGAACCAATTTCACATAGTCCTTTTACTCCTTAGTCTTGGGCCTGTTCTTCACCAAAATTAGCAAATTTTATAAAAGAATATAAAACAGGAGGAGATATAATCAGCACAAGGTGATAATTTTCAAAGCATTTAATCTGGAAAGAATGTTTGCTTACTTGTAAGAAGAGGAAAGATACGAAGGTTGTTTAAGTTTAAATGACCTTTACAAAATTTCAGGCTCATGAGAGACTAGAGTGGTAGGCAGCAAAAATGAAAAAGAGAATCTTATCTTGGCATCAAGGGTCAGAACCAATCTAAATTAAGCTAAAACTAAGAGGGAATTTTATCACAGGGCCATGAATTTATTTCACAGAAAGTAAGTCATAATCCCTATGGTGGAATGGAATCAGGACTGTCAGGTAATTATTAGGAACTAAGACAGTTCTCGCCTACCTGTGGAGTCTCATGACCTCTCATTTGTGCTTCTTTCCATATAACAGCTTTTTTCTTCTAAGTCAATATATTTTCATAGCATGGGGCAAAAGATGACTGTCCACAGGAAGTTACTTGTCTCTGAGTTCAACTTCTGGAGGAGAAAAGGACAGACTTAACTTGAGAAAGGTGTCAAACCTGATCAGGATTGCCAGATAAAATAACAGAATGCCAAGTGAAACTGAAATTACAGGTAAACAAATGTTCAGTATGGTATGCCTCTACAATATTTGGGATATACTTGTATTTTCAAAAAATTATTCCTCGTCTATTTGAAATTCACATTTTACTGGGTTTTATGTATTTTTGTTTGCTAAATCTGATAACCCTAAACCTGGTACAAGCAAGTAAGTCAAGGAATCCTTAAGGGCTCATTTCTGGGAGAGGAAAATGTACAGAAAAAATGGACTGAGCCTATACCCAAGATACTGCAGAACAAACAATAAAAAGAAAATGGATAGACTTAGATTAACTCAGATAGTAGGGGATACAGGTGAGAAAAGAAAAAAGGCAGATTTCAGCTGAGGGTTGTGAAGACAGGCAGATCTATGATATGAATAATAAACCTGGAGGGGTAAATAGTTTTAAAGAAAAAAGTGTTTGATTTATTAAAAATGAGCATGAAATCACCAACCAACATAATGGTTGGATATTCACCTGAACATCCGAAAAAGCAACTGAGGCATAAATGACTTTTGCAGAGATAATGTTTTAAAACAATCTTAGTTTTACCATCTCAAGCATATCTCAAATCACTGCAACAGGTTTCAAATTAAATTGTGAAATTTACAAAATTAAAGGTAATTAAAACTATCTATTATGAGCACAGTACTCAGTTATGGAATAGTTTGTTTCCTTCTGAGATTTACATATAGAGTCAGTAATTTATGAAAAGCTGATGAGCAGTCTAGTAAAGGTTTTTAAAAGTCATAAAAAGATAGGGGAAAAAATAGGTTAATTCTAATCGGAAGAAAAAGTGAAAGTTTCTAAGAAGTGAAATTTGAATAGGACATCATTAGGGAAAGGTGATATTTGAGTTGGGCTTTTAAGAATGATTATAAAGGGAAAGGCTGCGTGTGGAATGGAACAGTTTTATCAGTGGATGAAGAAGGCAGTAAGTAGAGGCCAGATTGTAGAGGGGTTTAGGATAGTAGACTTAGGACTCTGAACTTGATTCTGCATATACTGAGAAACATTAAAGAATACCCATTGTTTCATGAAAACCAAAATTGCAGTCGGCTATAGTTTTGATATTGTGGCCATAAAATTTAATGCAATTGCCAAGGACTCAGAAGAGACGATATTTTTAAAAACACTAAAATGTGTAGGCCATTATCATCTGTGAAAACAGATAAATTATTTTAATAAAATATTGGCAATAGCTATTAGGACCAAATAGTCTACAGGAATGCAAGGATGGGTAGGCATATAATCTCTATAGTGAATTATAGAGAAAAACCATATGATAACCAGATGCAACAGAGGCAATTTTATAAGATTCAATGTACATTTCCTAGAGAATTTAGAATATTAGTATTTGTCCTCAACTTGGTAAGTGGTATCTATCAGCAATGAAGAACATGTATACAAACACCGAAGATGTTGCCATTAAAGTCAGGAACAAAACAAGAATCACCACTATTTGACTCATCAGTGTTGAACGATGAATGATGAACATAACACACCATCAGTGTTCTGAGGTCCTAATCAGTGTGGTGAGATTAAAAACAGGTGGAAAAGAAAAAACATTTGCAGATGATTATCTAAAACAAACTTTAAATTGTTATAAAACAGGCCACATATACCTGCCAAAATAAATAGCAGTCCGCTGCTGTTATGATATGAGCTCATTTCCACTTCTCTCAATTTTTCCAGGTTTCAAAGAGCTACACCAGCAGTGAGTTTGCCCCATCCCCTGGGGTCCTGACCAGGATTAAATCTTCTGTCCCAAAGTCAGTGAAATCTTGATTATCCAGTCTTAGCCTCCAGTCCCCTTGATCAAGAACCCTCAAAATTCAATCCCAAGTGTACTCTGGTTCCTGTTAGTACATGTTAGTTTATTATTTCAGTTCCTTTGGTGTATAATCTCCTCCCTTATCAGGCAAAGCAGTCCCCAGGCATATTACAACTAGATTTTACCCCAAGCCAAAGTTGTCCATTAGAGGAGTTCTGTGGACAAGAAAGGACAAGTCACCCAAAGGGGTCACTTGCTATCAAATAAACTGTTCTCCAGAGTACAGTATCTTTAAGGAAATCAGAATGGTTCATGTATATGGCCACCACACAAATCAAAAATCAAAACAAACTAAACCTACATACAGCAATTAATTGTCGTACTAGAGTTGGCCAAATAAAACAATGGAAAAAGTGAATGCAGACTCAAATCCAGATATATGTCTGTGAATTTAATAAAGAATATAATTTAAATAGCATTTCAAATAATTTCATCTGTAAATGATGCTGACAGTTGACTCTCCCATTTGAAAATTTTAAATTAACATCCTATTTCATATATACAAAAGGTTTCAAGTGAATTAGAAAACTAAACATTAAAAAATGTTAAACATTAAAAAATTAAAAAACCATAAAAGCATGACAATACCTTGGTTAAACATGAAAAATGAAAAACACAGTTAAGTAATTTTTTTAAAAGAGTCCAAAGGGCAAACAAAAGACAACAGCAGAGATGAGATTTTAACAAATGTTGGTTGCATGACAAGCAAATAGAAAAGCAGTGGTAAATTTAGCAAAACAGAGGAAGTCACAATCTAGATGACCCACAGAGGTGATGAGGCAGAAGAACACAAATCATCTCCACCAAAAAAAAAAAAAGGAACAGGGCTGAGAATTTGAGGGCGGGTTAAAAGTCTATACAGAAACATGCCTGACTCCCTTCCAATTTCACATAACCAAAGGACTACCATTATCCTACACAAACACACTCATACTCATACATGCTCTTGTGCCACGACCATCTCAGAAGAATGAGATCCTAGCTACCGGAGATGCAATGGTGAGAAAAACATAGCTCCTCAGACTCATGAAAATTTTTTATCTTCATGTGGAGACAATTATTAATCAAAACCCATACAAATAAATATAAAGGTAAGGATTCAGCCTGAGGATAGATGAGGCAGAGCAGAAAGCAGAATCAAGAGGAAGGAAATCAAATTCTCATTGATACTCAAGTCAATCAAATCAACACAGGTTCATCTTATCTTCAGACTTTCTATTCACATGAGCCAATGAGTTCTCTTATCATTTAAACTAAAGTGAATTAAGTTTTCTGGTACATTCCAAGGGATATGGAAGGAAGTCAAGGAAGGCTCCTCTACATAAATGATAATTGTAGTGACATCTGAAGAATAAAGCAGGAATCATCATGAGATGATTGAAAAGAAGGAAGCTCAGACAAAAATGTCTATTTTAATCAAGTAGAACAGGTTGAAAGATGTTTGTGGGCATTATCTACATAGAGATCTTTAGTGAGTTTAACAGAGCTTTTTGGTGAGGACTGAGTGATGGAAACCAGAATATGCATGTGTATGCACATGCGTGCATGCTCAGTCGTTTCAGTTGTGTCCGACTTTTTGTGACCCTATGGACTGTAGCCCACCAGGATCCTCTGTCCATGGGATTTTCCAGGCAAAAATATTGGAGTGGGTTACTGTGCCCTCCTCCAGGGAATCTTCCCAACCAAGGGAGCAAATTCGAATCTCCTGCATTGCAGGCAGATTTTCTACTGCTGAGCCACTGGTGAAGCCCAGAAACCAGAATAGGTAAGTTCAATTAAGGACTGAATGGTGAGGTGAGGAAATGAAATTGAGTGTAAAACAACTTCAACCCTTGAAGAGTTTGGCTGAAAAGAAGCAAAGAAATCGGAGTATCAGTGAAGAAGATACAGGTTATCAGTTTTGATGACTTTTTAAAGTCATGGGGATAGCCTTAAAGATTAGTCAACTTGAGGAAAAACTAATTATACAGCAAAAAATCTCTCATAAAAGTTTTTTCATAAAAATATCCAGAAAAGGCAATGGCAACCCACTCCAGTACTCTTGCCTGGAAATCCCATGGACAGAGGAGCCTTGTAGGCTGCAGTCCATGGGGTCGTGAAGAGTCAGACATGACTGAAGCAACGCAGCAGCAGCATAAAAATATCAAACAATTAGGAAGGGTGAAAACAGAAAGCCTCACATTTCAAGGACATGACTTTCACTTTCATGCACTGGAGAAGGAAATGGCAACCCACTCCAGTGTTCTTGCCTGGAGAATACCAGGGACGGCGGAGCCTGGTGGGCTGCCGTCTCTAGGTTCGCACAGTCGAACACGACTGAAGCAACTTAGCAGCAGCAGCAGACAGCATAAAATTATCAATTAGGAAGGGTGAAAACAAAGCCTCACATTTCAAGGACATGAGGTAATAAGATTGAGAACCCAGTTTTACTCTGTAGAGAGAACTGTTTTTAATCCTTAAGAATTAAAAAGTGTAATGTACTCTCAAGAGACATTTGGCAAGGATGAGAGATAATTCCGATGATCACAACAGGAGGATGAGGTGCAACACTACTAGCATCTGGTGGGTAGAAGCAAAGAATGCTGCTAAACATCCTGTGATGCACAGGACAGCCTCTCACAACATAGAATCATCCAGCCCAAAATTTCAGTGGTGCCAAAGTTGTTAAGCCCTGCTCTAGGAATTTAACCTACGCATGTGTTGACACACATAAAACTACTTCTGTACAACCATTTATTGTTTGAAATTACAAAGTACTGGAAATGACATAGGTATATATAGAAGGTTTAAACAAACTAAGGTACACTAGAACACCAGTACATATGATATTCCATTATTTGTGTTTAAAAAAGAATGGTAGAAGTAAATGTTACATATATAGATAAAGATACCTATCTATCTTAGCCTTTGGGGTTGAATCTTCCTGAAAAAAAAATTTTGCTGGGAAAAAACACAGTGTTGCAGTGCATCACTGCCCTCAGTATATTTTAGAGAATCTTGCTCTGGCCCTCTGTCCATGCTTCTTTCCATGGGATGAGAAATCAATGAAACCAACAGATGTGTCCAGCTGGAATCCACTCTTTCCCCTCCAGATCATGCTCTGGGCACCCTGGAATTCCTTGTCCCAAAGGCCAAGCCTGCTCCCAGGGTCTGCACAGTCCTCTTCCCAAATTCTGTCCTCTTGAGGAGCAGCCAAGGGTGACTACATTCAGGGAATGCAAACATAGAATCTGGACAAAAGGTTAGGGTATCCTATTTGTGCACATGAGAGCTGTCAAAGTGCAGGACAGAGCTGAAGTGTGAGAGAGAAGGCAGGCTAAGGACTTCAAGGGCCAAAGGGCGAAGGTGGAACTCTGAAGAGTTCAAGAATTCTAGATTTGAATTTAGTTTCCAGGCCACATGAATATGTATTTCTCAAGGTATGCCAACGGTAGGAAAAGAAAATATATTTTTATTTAATAGATTGATTTAAAAATTTAAAATCTTCAGACATATAGTATACTGTCTTCCATTTGTATGCTTGTCCTGGATCTTACCAATGTTAGAGGTCGGCCCTTTGCAGAAGATAGAACCCCTGTGACCTAGAACAAAAAAGAAACAAAACCTGGGCCAGAGGATCCAGCAAGGGGCAAGATGAGTCCCACGGATTTAACTCTGTTCCCTACCTATTTCTCCGTTCCTTTATTTCAGATCTTGGGGAGTAGAGCAGAAAAGGAATACCATAGGAAATACGGAAGCAATGCTTTGAAACACTGCTCAGATCATTTCATTCCTTAGTTCAAAACTCCCCAGTGAATTTGCAACTCTTCAAAGTAAACTCCAAGGCCCCAAAACGGCCTCTCTCCAACTCCCAACTTTACTTCCCACCATTTTCCCCCTTTCTCACTCCACTCCAATCACACTGGTTTCCTTACTATCCCTCTCACTCACTCAGGATGCTACAGCCTCAAGGCTTTGTACTTGCAGTTGCTGTTTTCTGGCTCTCTCTGCCCCCAGGGAAATGCATAGCAGACCCTCAGAAGCCTCCCTCAATGAACATTACCCTTCCCAAACTCACTATTTTTTTTTTCCCTTTGGTCATAACATTTACCAGTATCTAGCATAGATTTGTTTATTGTCTTCCTACACTAGAATGTGGGCTTCCCTTGTAGTTCAATGGTGAAGAATCCACCTGCAATGCAGGAGACACGGGTTTGATCCCCGGTTCGGTAAGATCTCCTGGTGAAGGAAATGGCATCCTACTCCAGTATTCTTGCCTAGGAAATCCCATGGACAGAGGAACCTGGCGGGCTACAGTCGATGGAGTTGCAAAGAATTGGACACAACTGAGGGACTAAACAACAACACTAGAATGGAAGCGCCATGAAAAGAGGAATTTTTTTTTTCTATTTATGCACTGAATAGAACAGTGTCTAGCACACAGTATACACTCAATGAGTGTTTGTTGAATGACTGAATAAATACAGGAAATGACTCCTGTGATTTCAATTTTTTCCAGTTAGATCTTCTTTATAAGATAGTAAGCTTTTAACATATGGTGTCAAAGTGACTTCTATATAGTTCTCATTCTCTTAATATTAATAACTTGCTCATAAATTCCTTTAGGCCAGTAACACATTATGACTTGGTTCACCTGGTCCCCACAGCCTTACACACCTTTCAAACCAAACTTCCACTCAGGGATCCTCTAACATCAGGTCCAAAAGTTACCGGTGTGAAGCCTTCTCTGACCTGAGATAGAGATGTTATTTTCTCTGGGCTCAAAATGCATTTTGTGCACATTAGTCACAGCAATTAATGTGCTCTATTGCTACATATATTGCACGCATCTCGTTCATGGCGTCGCGAATCGGACACGACTGAGCGACTGAACTGAAATGAACTGTGCTCAGTCACTAAGTCATTTCAGACTCTTCTGTGACCCCATGGACTGTAGTCGATCAGGCTTCTCTCTTCCTGGGCTTTTCTCGGGCAAGAATACTAGAGTGGGTTGCCATTTCCTTCTCCACAGGATCTTCCCCGCCCAGGAATCGAACCTGCATCCTGTCTCCTGCAATTTTTTACCCCTGCGCCACCTAGGAAATCCCCAACATATATAACTACTTAAATTCAAGTGTATTTTCTTAGGTTCTCTTTAGATTAAAAGAAAACCCTATGTAGCCAGATTTTGAAAGGAGAATATATTTTTCATCAGGAGCCTATTCTGTGTAAGCATGTCATGTGTCAGTTCGTATGCTGGGTGTACGCAAAAGATTTGGTCAAAAGAGAAGCACGTTTTGACAACACCATTGGTAAGGAATGACTACAACTCCCAAGATGCGCCACAGGGTAAAACGTGTCGATCTCGCTTGATTTTCACCCTTCAGACTGAAGGGCTGTCAAGAGCTGGCGGCAGAACAAGCTGAAACTGTCTTTAAAAACGAACAAAAAGAATCTACCAAGAACTAACAGAGACTGACAAACAATACAGCGCATGGCTCGTATCTACCGCGCAGTGTCTGACAATTAATGTGATGTGTGACAACCGCGGTGAACGTCCAGAGAATTGCTCCCTCACTTACTCAGTGCGGAAGACCTCCCGAGAGAGAACGCTAGAAATGCCAGCAGGAGACACTCAAAGATATGGAAACAGTGCTCTTAGATGTGTTAGGAAGGCAGTTCCCCGCCACTTGCCTAAACTTATCTGAAGACTTATGTTCCGAGGTTACCAACGCAGGAAGGACACTGTATTCAAGAAGCGGAAAGTATGCCAGCCACCAAAACCCTGACGGTAAAACGCCTGAAAGAAATAAATTGTCAGTGCACTTTTGTACGATGTTATAATCTCCTGGAGACCCACAGAACAATTCCTGAGGAGATGCTTATTGTAGCAGAGTCCTTAGCGAGTTTTAGTGGGTTTCGGGTCGCATTAAAGGGCTAATGTCTTCACAAAAAGAGGTTTAAACTATTTTTCTCTCACAGGCTGAAAGGGCGAGCTTCCACTATGGAGTGCGAGCACATTTCCTTCCCTTCTGCTCAGGGTGAGTCCCGTCCAAGGATGCGTACTTCCCAAGCTTGCTTCGTTTTTTCCACAGAGCTGGATCCCACGACTCCTCACACGCCGGGCGCAGCCCCAACAAACCGCACGAAGCCGAAACCACAACTCCGCTCTCGCCGCCAGCCCAGAAAAGAGTCTCGCGGCACAAGCGGAGACCCGGAGCTCGCGAGAACCGCCCACCTAGCCGAGAGCCCACGCCTGCAGGCGGAGCCAAGAGAGGAGGAAGTCGCACTTAGACCCACCCACCTCGCTCCACTACCCCGCCTCGCGAGAATACTGAGCACGGCCGACCAGGCTAGCGCGTGCAGAAACGGAGGCGTCACACGTTGGACTCGTCGGCCGCCGTAGCCCCTGCTAGGACAGCCCGTGCGAACCTGCTGGAGGAGGAAGAGAAAGGCAGAGAGAATCGGGTTACAAGATGGCGGGTCTTTAGTAGTTACCGCGGCGGCGGCGGCGGCGGGAGAGCGAGCGAGCTCCTGGGGGGTAAAGGGTGGGGAGGGTGGGTGCGTTCGGGGGTGAAGTGAGAAGTAACTGGGAATCTGGGCGGCAAGGTCTCAGTGGCTCCTGTTGCCCTTTCCCGCGGCTGAACCTGGGAGCCATGGTGAACTCGGGCCTCTCCGGAGCCGCCGCCGCCGCCGCTGCTGCCGCCACCGCCGTTACCGTCTCTCAAGAGTGAGGGGCGAAAAGGAGGTGAGCCAGGAGGCGGCGGCCGGAACTGTGGGGACAGCAGTCACCATGTCGGATACGCGGCGGCGAGTGAAGGTCTATACCCTGAACGAAGACCGGCAATGGGACGACCGAGGGACCGGGCACGTCTCCTCTACCTATGTGGAGGAGCTCAAGGGGATGTCGCTGCTGGTTCGGGCAGAGTCCGACGGTAAGGTTATTGGAACCGTAGGATAGGGGACAATGCCTCCGGTTTGGGCACAGCCTGGGGTTTAGGCCCTGAGCCGAGTACTGTTACTGCCAGCCGCTTGGAACAGCGCCTTGCTTTTGTGTCTTCACTTCAGTAAGGTAAAATCAAACTACTTTGTCGGGATTTACCCTCAGTCGGACGCCGAGCCTCTGTTTCTCCTCTTGCCAGCGTTATTAAACACGAGCTCTTCCTCTGCAGTCTGGCCTCTTACCGAAGCGGGGAGAGTGTGGGAGGGAAGGGAGGAAGTAATGAAAAGCAATTTAGTGCTCTCCTTCTGACCCTCCCCGTCCCCCTTTATTTCTTACACATTATATCTCTGGTACAAAAAATTTAGTGAAACTTAACTTTCTTTTTTTTAAAACTGATTTTACTAACAAGCTCCAGTTGCTACAGTCGACAGGTGCTGGGGAAAACCAAAAGACGCCTTTTTCCTGGGGTTATTGCAGATTGTTGCCACGATACATGCAGTCACAAGCACATACGTCTTCAGTCTGGGATCCCTCCAGGCTATCTTTGTAGAGGGTGCTGTGAACAAGTGAATACTTTACAACTTAAACAAGTTAGGACAGCAGACCAGACTGTAAACTTGTATTCCTTGATTTATTGTACGAGTCTTATGTGAAATATTTTTAAATGATAAAATGTACAGCCTTAATGAAAACACCTTCCTCACTGTAATCTGATCGCTGGATTTGAGCAGCTGATAACGTGCAGATAAAAGAATAAGAGTCTTCGGTTTATTTTCGACACATCTTGTATTCTTGCACTTTTTTTTTTAAAGTAATCATAGACATTTATTTTTACATGAGGTGGCCTTTTGTTCTTAAAGAGAAAAGGATAAATGCAGTTCTGTAATTTGTGTGCAAAGTATTTAGATCCCTGTTGTGGTACTTTGTAATTTATTTGTTAAACTGGAAACGCAATAAAAATAACTTTGTTAAAAAGAATTTGGTTTCAGGTGGTCATTTAGACCTTAAAATTTTTCCTTTCAATAAAACTATAAGTCATCTAGTCTCTGTATATTCTTGGTCTGAATGCTGGTCTTAGATGGACTTTTTTTCCCTTAAGAGTATTATGGGGATGGAATGATACGTTCTCATGCAAAGTCCAGATCTTGAGAGAAAAATGTAAACTGGAATAAATTTGATTACTTCAGATGTCTTGCTGGGGGAAGAAAAAAAGTTGTTTTTTTAATGTGTATTCTGATGTTTTATTCAGGGTTTTATGAGTTGAAATTTATAAATATTATTTTTTTAACTTTCAGGATCACTACTCTTGGAATCAAAGATAAATCCAAATACTGCATATCAAAAACAGCAGGCAAGTAGTTGTTTATCTTTAATTTGAAAGACTTCATCTGTGATCAAGGAAGTATTAATCAGACAAAGAATGGGAAAGCTTTCCTGACAAGAAAAAAAACATTTGTTTGGTAAACAAAGTTACATACTCTGTGTATTTTCCTTGCAGATTAAAAGTTTCAAACTGAAAAGTGAAAGCTTTTGTACTGGCAGTAATTTATTATCTTTGAATTGAGCCACTGTTAGTTTTTAGCAGAATACAATGTGTTCATTAGTCTGCAGCTAGCCAGGTATCTTCTATACACTATACACTAAGCTTTTTATTCTCAGTCACAGTTAAAGGAAATGGCATAGAAGAAAATTCATAGGGGTACTCTTTAAAGCAGGGAAAGCCTGTGTGTGTTGTGAAAGTAGATCCTTTGACTCATACAGAGGTAAAGCTTTTGAAATAGAAGCACTAACATCCTGTTCTTTAATTGTTGTATATTTTTAATATAATAACCAATGGATATTTTATGAAAGTGTACACTGCTTATTATGTAATGTTTTCTGTTAATATTTATTGTCTTATCTGGGAAAAGAAAATCTGTGTTGTGTATTAGTGTGCCTAATTATCTAATCTGGAAATGGCAGCAGTGATTCAACCTTTCCTTTATTCTGTGAATGTTTTCTTTTTTATTATGAAAAATTTCAAAATTGAAAAGTACAGAGAATAATATAATGAGCGTCTGTGTAACCCCTCCAAATTTAACAATATTAACATTTTACCGTATCTGTTTCAAATCTTTTTGTAGTGTTGAACATTGTGGATAGAATTAAAACTCTCTTTGTACCCATTTCATTCTATCCATTCTCCATCCTCCCTATGGGTAACCAACTATTCTGAAATTGATGTGTATTATTTCTGTACATGCTTTTATACCTTTTCTGCATATGTATGTATCCATAAATAATCTGTAGTCTTTTGTTTGTTTTAAACTTTGCACAGTTGATCTTCTATTCTTACATGTACTCTGCAGCTTTCATTTTTCACCCAGCGCTATTTTGAAGATTTGTTGATGTTAACAATGCAGATCTAGTTGGGCTTTTTTTAAAAACACTGTATGATATACACCTGTTGTTAGAAATTTGGATTATTACTAATTTTTAGTGTGTTTGATGTGTCAAGTGAATATGGCAGAGATTTTTGGAGGAAAAGATAATTTTCCAGTGTATTTTATGTGTGTGTGCAGTGTGTAAAGTGAATATGGCAGAGATTTTTAAAGGAAAAAATAAATAACTTGAGGGAAAAGATCATTATATTTATATCATCAGTGCCTACTCTGTTCAAGATCAGTGAAAATTTTGATGCTTAGAAACAAATACTTTACAGTTGGAGAAATGAAATTATATGTCTATTGCACAGTGCATTGTTAGTAAAAGTCTTACTGTTAAAACAATTATTTTGTGTATACAACATATTCTTAATCAGTAATTTGAAATACTTTTGAATTTTTAATATTCAAGTAATAGGTTTTTTTTCTGCTTATAAAATACGATATGTTTTTCTGATAGAGAATCAAACATTTGTTCTGTGTTGAACCCTGAAGATATTTCAAGTCAGCTATTCAGATGGTTATTCCCTGTCTTTATACTGACTTATACCAGATAGCCACTTTGAGTTTGTTTTTTTGTTTGCTTGCTTCATGGGGAAATACATACTGATATTTTGTGATCATTTTCTTTTCCACCTGCATAAATATAAAATTCTCAGAAACTGTTTTCTTAAGTATAACTCCCTACAAATTAGTTATATTATGGAGTCTTCTCAAATTGTACATGAAATCCTTTAGTTGTTTTAACTGGAAAGATCCCCTTATGGTGGAGGTTTGTGTATAAAATAGTCCATCATCATTAGTTCCGAATTACACAGTGGTTCTGTGAATATTTTTAGAAACTTTGGGACATAATTTTGTGAGTCCTGTTACTCTGCTAAAAAATTTAAATAATGCAGGAGAGAGATCTTAAAAAAATTTTTTTTAATGCCACTATGGGAATAGTTTTTGTAATTAATCACACTTAATAATATACAGAAGAAATAAAAACAAAAAAAAAGATAAAAATAATATACAATTAGGACTTTTTAAAAAATATTTTCCCTCATTGAAAATTTAATAATTTTACTAAATAACATTAAAGTACTAATAATTTAGTACTTTTACTAATAAAGCTTACGAACTCTTGAGCAGTAAGAATACTCTGGAAAAGCTTTGTTTATAAGACTGAAAAACCTATGTAGGTGGGGTCAGTTGTTTGATTATATTTGTTTAAATTAACTATACTTTTTTAATAGAAATCAAAGAACTATATGAGGGTTATGTTATGTATGTTTGTTTCACCAGATCTTGTTTTGTTTGCCTTTTTACCAGGTTACACAAATTGGGATTTCCAAGCACATTAATATTTTTCTATGTTCATTAGAATTATCTTTTTTTTTTAAATGTTATCATTTGAGTATTCAATAAATTAGCCTAGAAAATTGTGTGCTTGCTAAGTTGCTTCAGTCGTGTCCGACTCTCTGCAACCCCATGGACTGTAGCCTGCCCGGCTTCTCTGTCCATTGGATTCTCCAGGCAAGAATACTGGAGTGGGTTGCTGTGCCCTCCTCCAGGGAATCTTCCCGACCCAGGGATCGAACCCATGTCTCTTAATATCTCCTGTGTTGGCAGGCAGGCTCTTTACCTCTACCACCACGTGGGAAGCCCCTTATTTCCAAAATTTATATGAAATAATATTGATCACTAGCGGGAATTTTTGGTATTTTTATGTTTTTGGCTATGCTTTGTGGCATGTGGGATCTTAGTTCTCTGACCAGGGATCAAACCCATGCTCCCTGTGTTAGAAGTGTGGAATTTTAACCACTAGACCACCAGGGAAGTCCTCCATTAGTGGATTTTTTAATTAAAAGAGAAATACCTTCAGTGAGTTAATGAGACATTTGTAGTTATAGCATATTTTGCTACATTAAAGTACATTGATTAAATACAGAAAGGAATATTTAACATTCTTTTAACATTACAGTTCTAAAATGAGCTAAGTACTGAATTAGGGCTCAAAATGAGTTAGAATGAGTTGAGTTTAATGTCAAAAGACTCTAAGAAATCACTGATTCTTGTCACTTTCTTTGCTTACTATGGGCAATAGTGAAGTAATTAATGGGAAGAAGATATACTTAACCTTAAGTAGCACATAAACTTGTAAAGTGTTTAAACACATTAGAAGGAAATGACAATGATTATACAGCGTGACACAAAATATAGTACCTGATACCTGTGTCAAAATTATAAGTTATTTAGAAACAGTTTCACTTGATCTTGACTAAATCAGAAGCAGACTTATAGGGTGTATACTTTGTATATAGAACATAATTTTGTGTTAATTGGGTTTAGGAGAGATGTATAAAGAAGTCTTCGTCCTGGGTCTTACTGGGAGACAAGACACAACAAGTGAAACAATTACAGAATTAAATAAAATGGCTAATAAAATGCTTTAACCCAGTCCTCCTTGAGAGCCCATGAAAGCATTTCACAGATAAGGCAACTAAGGTACAGAAAGTTTAAGTTTTTTAACTGAGGTTATACAGCAGGTATGCACCAACACTACTATGAAAAGTAACTTTATTCCAGAAACTTAAGCGGTAGAAAATAAGAGGAAGGAGAGACTGATTTGAGCCAGAATCATTGAGAAAATCTTCACTCCTTGGTGGTGTCCGCTGAAGGAACTGTGATAGGGAAGGAGAGTACACCTGACACAAGAGGTACTATTAAGCTCTTTGCAGCGGAGGTTTCTTACTTGAGAGCTTGGTTTGCTAAACAAAAGGGAGCCATTATAGGTTCTTGAGTAGGAGCCTAACATGAAAGTAACACTCTGTTTAGGAACCCAGTGTGGCGATGGTATGAATATTGGATTGGGGATAGGGAGGGAAACAGAAGAGCTTTAGGTAGCAAGACCTTTGCAGTAATTAAGATCAAGAAAATGAAAGTCTGTTCAAGTGTAGTAAGTGAATTGGAAAAGAAGAAACAACTTCAGTATATTTTCAAGAAAGTGCTGGAAAATTTGAGTAATGATTAAATATGGAAGAGAACTGATTCACATTTTTGTACGGCAGAAATCAACACAACATTTTAAAGTAATTATCCTCCAATTAAAAAATTTTTACCACAAAAAAAAATTTTTTTTTTAAAGGGAATCAAAGGGTACTAGTAATGTTGAGTTTTGGGGCCGTGAAAATGATGGTTCTTTCCAGAAACTGGGAAGTTGAGAAGAAAGCAGGTTTACATTTTTCATATGTTTATGTGCTTTTTTTTTTTTTAATGTTTTTTATTTTGAATAGGTAATACATTCATGTTGTTAAAAATAAGAAAGTATCTATGAAGTCTCTCCTACTCTGGATTCTGTCCATACAGTTTCGTTTACTAGAGGCCACCAGTGTTACCAATTTCTTGTATATCTTGCTAGAGGTTTTATGCATATGTAAACAAATATGCATGCAATCATCTACATAAAATTCTCCCTTTTATTGGCATAAGTGGTAGCAAACTGCATTTTGTTCTGTGCCTTATTTTCATTTAGGCTCTGACGTGAGTAAAATGAATAGGTCTGAAAATTGAACACCTGAGACTAGAGAGAGAGTGAGAGTTTGGTATAGGAGATTCTGATTAGCGAATCATTGAATGTTATTTTTAGCTACAAGAGGAGATTGCCTTTGAGAGAGTAGTTATAGAGAAAAGAACAGAGCTTAAGGCTAAGTCTTGCTAAACTGTCTACATTTACTCATTCATCCAATAATACTTGTCTGAGAGCTATTTGTGGTTTGGTTACTGTCAGTAATTTGGATTTTTAAAGTGCGGTTGAAAGCTCTTCAAGAGTTTTCAGCATAGAAATGACATGATCCAAAATAGTAACATCAGTCTGTAGAACTGAAGACAAGCAATAAATTGGAGACTGGTTGAGAGAGCGCACAGCAGAGTCTAGTAGGCTAGAGAGAATGGTGAATCCAGTTAGGGTAATGGAGTAGAGATGGGAAGAGGAGGGTTGGTTAGATGTGAGATACATGTGAAGATAGAATTGACAGGGCATACTGCAGGATTAGATGTTTGGTAATCAGGAATAAGGAAGATACAGTGAAGAAGAAAGAATAAGCAACTGGAAAGAACAGAGCATCAGGAAAATACATTGTCTTCAAACCAAGGGAAAATATAACTGGTAAGGAAAGAAGGGCCAATCAGGCATCAAATGCTGTTTCATATCATTTCAAGAGAAAGACTGAGAATATTCTATATTTTGGTTAGAAGAATGTCCACTGAAATGAAGATAGAAATGAAAATAATCTTACTGTATCTATCTCTGAATTGGCAAAATAATCCAATAAAATTGAGGATGTTGAGGTTTAGGCTAAGAACCATTATGAGGAATGGACTAATGAGTATGTGAGAGGGAAAGAGGTTGATAAAATTTTGAATGCTGCATTAAAATAGCTGCATGAATTTGTAATGAGTAGAATCCAGTCTGCACCTTGAACTGTCAATCAAGTGCATAAGTAGAGGACATGAATGATTAGGTACGAAACATGAGGCAGAGTGATTGGGTAGTGGTCTGGAATGGAAACAAGGAGGAATCTGGATATCATATGGAGAGGTCTTTCTTATTTAGGGTCCTTTTTATTTCTTTTATTTCCTTTCTTCACTGGTGGCTCGAAGAAGCTGCTGGCAATGCCAGATATACAGGTTCAATCCCTGGTTTGGGAAGATCCTCTGGAGAAGGAAATGGCAACCCACTCCAGTATTCTTCCCTGGAGAATTCGGTGGACAGAGGAGCCTGGCAGGCCCCAGTTCCTGGGGTCACAGAGAGTCGGACACAACTGAGCAACTAACTCTTTTCACTGCACTTGTTTCTTATAATGCCACAGGAGAGACAATTGGGAAGCAAGTTTATTTTGCCGTCTCTTAGAATTTGTTCACATTTCTCGTGGGGCATAGTGATAGAGACATGGGTTTAGAGTTTCATGGATACTCTTTAACTGTTTTTAATTCCAATATTTCTATCTTTATGATTTTGAGCAAATTCTCTCTGAACCTCAATTTTTAAATGAGATACTACCTGACTCATGTAATAGTTTTGAATTAATATATGAAAATTGCTTTAGCACAGTAAGCACACATAAGCACAGTAAGATAACTGTATTCATGGTCATCTTATAATAATCCTTATGTAGGCTGCATTTTCCTCTTTTCCAGTAAAGAAAGACAATCAAAAAAGTTAAATACTTTGCTGAAAGTCATCAAAATAGTGGACAGTGAAACTGTGGGTGGTACTGCCAGGTCCTTGATCTAGTTCAGGGTTATTCCCATTGTACCCAAATATATCAGATTTTGAGACAATAAGACACTACTACTGTAAGTAGTATCATCATGTCTGTCTTGGACTATGTGTTATACCATACTGTATGTAATACCATGCATAGGTTTAAAAATCTATCTCAGAAAGCATTTAGGCCAACTATTGTTACAAACTGCAGGGGCTTCCCGGGTGACTCAGTGGTTAAGAATCCACCAGCCATAGCAAGGATGCAGGTTCAATCCCTGGGTCGGGAAGATCCCCTGGAGAAGGAAATGGCAACCCACTCCAGTATTTCTGCCTGGAAATCCTGCACAGAGGAGCCAGACTACAGTCCATGGAGTCACAAAAGAGTTGGACAGGAATTAGTGACGAAACAACAACAGAGTTACATGCTGCATTTTCTGGTTAATCTCACTGATATCAGGCTTCACATTGATTTTGAACCTGTAAGTTGAATTCTGTAAATCTAATAATCTGTTTTCCTTTTTAAGAAAAAATTAATATTCCTTTTCAAAAACTTTGGCTCCTCCTGTATCGATTTTGTCAGTCATTGGGAGCAAAGACAGGGTTAGTCTGGCAAGCAGTAGGATCTCAAATATTTTATGAGTAGATTATATTCATGTTAATGAAGTGAATCAGTACCAAGGAAGAGAACTGAAACATAATTCATTGGTTTGTTAGACCCTTTAAAAATGTGTCACGGATTTCTTGGCGAATTATAAAAATTGGAGACCCTTTCCCCAAAAAAGATGTTATGTATCAGGTTTTAGATAAAACTTTAAAGTGTCTGTAGACTCTGGATTAAGAACCTCTGATTTAAACAGTATTTGGCTCAAGAATGTGTTTTTAATATATAAGATTGAAAATAACTATTTCTCATAATAAAACTACATTGTGAAAACCTGATTTAGTAGAGGCTAAATTGTCAGGTTTCTCTCACTCATGTCTTACTCCCATGCTGGGCTTGAACATAATCACCTTTATTTTTTCTTCTTCTTTCTTTTTACACAATCAGACCAGATATAATTTTAAAGCTCATTTTAAATCTGACTCCCATAGGGATATAGTGGTGATTAAGTGTTTTAGTTAATAGAGGAAAACTATGCTTTCCTTGATTTAAACAGAGAGATTAATAACATCCCAAAGATATGTGTGCCACACACTGATTAGGGAAAAAATGAAAGATCTCAAAGGACAGTAATTGAAAACAAACTTTGCTATGAAAAATTGGGCTTGACTCAATTTAGGCTTTTTGGTATGTAAGAAACTGTGCCATTTCACACTTCATTCTGGTATAAATATTCTTGTGCCAGCTTTTTATATATGTTCCCTTATCTAGCAACTTTGACCCTTGGAATAAACAGTCCTTAAGGGGTACTTTTTAACTGAGACAGTAAGATATGGAGGGGAGAGAGAAGGAAAAATGGATTTTGTCATTTGACTGAATAACAACAACATAGAGATGGAAGGTGTCTACTCTGACAGCATTTCCCTTTTCTCTATTAACCAACTCGTGATATACTTAGGTCATATTCTCAAATTTGACTTATCCAAAGAATTACCTGAGATCCTTGTTAAAAATAAGGATTCTTGGACTTACTCCAGACCTGTATCCAGGGGAGAAGCATGGGAATCTATATTTTTTTACCATTTCCTGAGGTCAGTCCCCTTTGCATTGAAAACAATTCTGAATATAAATCCTATTTAGTTTCTGGGATTTTGATTGGCTTATGGATAAGAGCTTACTGTTAAGGATGGGAAAGAAAGAAGAAAATGGCTAAGAAGAAAGATACTGCATCATTTTAATTCAGACTTTGCTACTTGTTGGGACTTTTCTCGTAAGATAGGTTGGAACCAAAATGGAAGGGGTGTTGAATACCTGGATAAAGAAAGGGTTTTGAATTTCATTCATTCTGCTATACTAGTGATCTCCAAAATGGAATGCACAGTATGAATCATTGGAGAAGAAACCTGTTTATCAAAAGTTGAATTTTGCTAATATTTAATGAAGTCACATGGTGAAGAATCAAAAATAAGCATGGTATTCTGAAGAAGGGGATTCCCTGGTAGCTCAACTTCTAAAGAATCCACCAGGAGACCCTGGTTCAATTCCTGGGTTAGGATAGGCTACCCACTCCAGTATTCTCGGGCTTCCCTGGTGGCTCAGCTGGTAAAGAATCTGCCTGCAGTGCAGGAGACGTGGGTTTGATCCCTGGGCTGAGAAGATCTCCTGGAGAAGGGAAAGGCTACCCACTCCAGTATTCTGGCCTGGAGAATGGGGTCGCAGAGTCAGACATGATTGAGCAATTTTCACTTTTCTGAGAGAAGAGTAACATTTCCATGAAGACTGTTCCCCACCTATTATGAGTTGCTATAGCCTGTATATGCAGATAAATATTTACAGTTATTTTTCAACTAACATAATCCTAACAAATGTGCGTGTGCCTTAAAATGGGTTGAAGACGAGAACGACAGTGCAAGTGAACAAGATAGTAGTCAAACTGATTTACACTCTTAGTGTAATCTGTCTGTTGGCCAAGTGACAAAGCCAAAACGATGATTAAAATAGATAATATAAAAAGTTATCCCTCCCCCCCAAATTCAGAATTACTAAAAGGATGGCATTAAATATGGATTTGTATCTCCTTTCATTTGTGGATATACTATGCCCTAACTATATTGGGTCTTAAAATTCTTAGTAATAATATGGAGCCATTACAGTTTAAATATTTTTAAAATATGGCTTATCTTTTTAAGTGTTATATAAGCCTTTTAATTTCTGTTTTAGTATGAAATTAATGTTTTATAAAGTATGTATGGCTCTACTAATATTGTATTCCTTAAATAATATGTAAGTAATTTGAGGCACACAGTTTTTAAAAGTTTGGAGATCACTATTTCTGAAGCTGTTTTTCTGTTGAGCTCTAAGAAACTCAGGAACAGAGGAAAGAACATGGACCCTCTGCAGGTGCCCTAGTGCTTTAACCAGAAGAGCTTTGTTTTTATCATTTTTTTAATGAAGATTCTTAGTAAAATTTTGATTATAAAACGAGCTCTCTTGATTTTTTAAAAATGAAATCTTTTGAAATCAAACCTCTTCTGTACATAATGGGAGCAACTAAAGGTTTTTAAATCAAAGAGTGGCCTGCTTAAATAAAGGGGCTTTCCAGGTGGTGCTAATGGTAAAGAACTCTTGTGCCAGTGCAGGAGACAAAAGAGACACGGGTTCAGTCCCTGGGTCGGGAAGATCCTTTGGAGGAGGCATGGCAACCCACTCCAGTGTTCTTGCCTGGAGAATCCCATGGACAGAGGAACCTGGTGGGCTATAGGTCCCATGGACAGAGGAGCCTGGTGGGCAAAGAGTCGGACATGGCTGAAGCAACTTAGCACACAAGCACAATGGAAAATAATCCCTTCCAAGAAGCATGGCCAATAAGAAGCCAGAAGACAGATTTTCAGTGTTCTTTTTACCTGGTTATACAACAAATAAGTGTTAATCTGAGTCCTAGATTAATTAAAAGATATTTTTTACTTTCTTGTAAGAGCTACCAAAGTACTGAAATGTTTTCATTTTGAAAATTTTGTCTTTATTAATTTGGGGCTCACTTTTAATTGTATATCTTTTAATATCAGGCTATAATATTTATAAATACTGGTTAACTGAATAATTAATAAATATGTTTTCATAAATTATAGTTTTGATAATTGGAATAGGCTCGTTGCATTTTTTTGAAATTCAAAGTTTTAGCCATATTAAACTTCCATTATAATGTATCCTTCAAAAGCCCATTTCATTTAGGTTCTCATAATGATTTTAGTGTTATACTTGTGTTTTAATTTAAAACCAAACTTTAGTTTTTAATAAGGGAGTTGACAGTTTTTCCCCGACAGCATAACCTTTGGGGGAGAGAGAATTAAAGACATCTGAATGTGTATACTATACTTTGGCCAAGAGTGCTAGACTTTTGATTAAACGTTATCTTGGTCACATGAGCCTGCTAACATCTTAATACTTTTTGTGTCAGAAAATTGCTCACTGACACTTTCAGTGTCAAAGCTATGATTTCTTTGCCAGTATAATACTAAAGTTACAAAGGATAACAAAATTCAGTTATATGGTATCAGTTGAGTGCCCATTAATTGCACTTATCTGAGGGCGTTGCTTTGCTGTTTCCTGTCCACTTGATTTTTATTTATACTTTGTAGTTATTCTGGTGTGATGACACAGAAATCTTTATTTTTAAACAGGATACATTAATTGTTTGGTCAGAAGCTGAAAACTATGATCTGGCACTAAGTTTCCAGGAAAAAGCTGGCTGTGATGAAATCTGGGAAAAAATTTGTCAGGTAAGGTTATTTTAATAATATTCAACTTGCATGCATTCTTGATTTTTTTTTTTTTTTCATTTTATCTAAAAGAGGTATGTTAGAATGTGGAGAGATAAAACAGAAAACAAACATATAAGAAGGCTGACTGCCCATGTGGCTGACTCTAGTTTCCAGCGCTCCCAGATGTTGAACTGATACTGTGTGACCCAAGATCTCCCCCATAAACCTTACAGTTAGCCACACATGTATGTGCATGATACATCTGGCATAGCACAAGGCCCCCAGGTAAACAAAACCACTCCTAATAGAAAGGATATTCAGAGTGCTTAAGGGTTACATCTTGGGAATTAGACAAGGTCCACACCTTTCTTGAGGCAACAGTAGTCCTTTACTGCAAAGATCACCCTTTGGCCCTTGACTGAGACTTTTACAGCAAAATGATCATATTTGCCTTAGCATCTGCATTTAGTGTAGCATATATGTGACAGAGCAGTAGTATCAGTATGAATATGCCTAACATTTGGAGAGCCAGTCTGGGCTAGGGATAGATGTAAAGAAAAAACTATTCTGTCCTATAAAGCCATTATTTACTTTTTTGCACTATTTTGACTGATCATTTCCCTCCTCCATCTACTGTAATTTGTTTTAATACCTTACAGTTGACTCTTATAGAACTCTTTAGTATAGAGATTAGCTGATGGTTAACAGCTAGTAAGTCCATTTATTCTTCGTGTCAGTCATTTTCTATTGACATTACATGCTAAGGAGCTTTACTTCAGTTTTCCAATACATTTGATCACCAGTATCAGTATTATCATAAGGCTTATGTACTTAAGGTAGTTGGATCAAGAGTAGCAGTGTTGTACCATGTGTGGTAGTAGATATAATCTGAAAAGTAAGAGTCCAAGTGGATACTGGCATATTACTGTTGGGTTGGCCAAGTTATTTCTGTTTTTTCCAGAAGATGTTACAGAAAGAACAAGCTTCTTTGGCCAAACCAGTAGAATCCCACTCAGTCATTAATAAGTAGTCCAGTTCATCATACTGTATGGCAGTGTCTCCCAGAGTGGTGTCAGTTCTGTCTGGTTGACCTACAGACTTCCATTCAACTTTTTTGAGTCCCAGGAGCAGTGGTAGACTTGGTAAATATATAGCTTCAGGCTTCCAGGACATCTGTTATAATTGAGCTAAGAGAATACCATCTCTTACTCTGAGCTTTTTTTAAGGCATCCATGTTAATACTTGATTTCTCTCTTTACGTTACCTATTTATTCATTACTTGGCACTCTGTTATCATTTCTCCTCCCTATTTGTCATTGATTTTTACCCAAACTTTTCCACCTTTGAAAGGAATGTTATGTTTGGCCACTCTGCTGGTCTCCCAAGGTTAATTTTTTACTACACAACTCAGTACTATACTTTTAAGATCTATCCGTGTTTCTGAGTATACATTCAGTTTACTGCTCCCAGCTACTGTGTGGTATTCTACAGAACCATACATTATGTTTTAGTTCTGGGAGGTCATTCCTGACTTTGAAAGAACAATTTCGATAAAAAACACATTTCTTGGTTGTTTCTTAACTCCTTATAATGAGAAAATAGAATTCCTCTCTGAAAAAGATTGATAGCTCAAGGAGCACTAAGTATCTTAAGGGTAATAATAAATGATAGAACAGAAGGAATCATTGGGAAGAAAGAAATTATAAAAACCCAGAGCTCAGATAATTGATAATATATTGAGCTCTTGGAAAGCATGGTCATAAGTACATATGAACTTTTAACCTTAGAAAATGGTAGGGACATTTTCTTTGAAACAGATGAAGGAAGTGAATGAAGATATAAGTTGTGAGGTGGAAAAGAAGAATGTTGGAGGAAGGTGAATACTCAGTGGGCTCTTGGAGAAAAAGATCTCCTTTGTGAGACTTAAAGGAGAAATAGTGTTTGACAGATGAAAAGGAAAAAAATTTAAAGCAGTAACTATACGGCACTGATGACTGTGATTGGTGGTGTGGGAAATATAAATTTTCATTGAGAATCCTATTGATAATGTGGACTTACCATGAACCTTTTCAGCATAAAGTTGACTGACTTTAAGAATGTTAAGGACAGTTTATGTTGCAATAACAAAATCATGAAATTTCAGTGGCTTATCACAGCAAAAGCTTGGTTTTTTTTCCTTAATGCTGTTTGACCAATATTGGAGAGGAAGGAACTTTGCTTAGCAGAGTCACTCGGGGACCCAAGTTGATAAGAGAATTCACTTTAATATTTCCAAAGTTATTGCAAAGTAGGAAAGAAAAGTGACGAATCAGGGGCACTGGTTTTTAAAATCTCTTTCCAAAAGTTACACATGGCACTTTTGTTCACATTTTATTGGCCAAAGCAAGTCACATAGCTCCATGTAGCTTCACTGAATCAATGAACTCATGTGCCACAAGACACAGAACCAGAAATACCTGGTGGACAGCCCTGTGTGTGTTACTCACTCAGTCATGTCTGACTCTGCAAACCCGTGGATTGTAGCCCACCAGGCTCTTCTGTGCATGGGATTCTCCAGGCAAGAATACTGGAGTGGGTTGCCATTTCCTTCTCCAGGGGATCTTCCTGACCCAGGGACCGAACCCAGGTCTCCTGCACTGCAGGCAGATACTTTACCACCTGTCCTACTAGGGAAGCCCGGTGGACAGCACTGTTGACATCCAAATAGACACTTGGGTTTGTGTGCAACTGATAGATCAGAGTTATGTTTAGAAGAGAATTGAGGAAGCTTGTCAGGGTTAATACTAGATAACAAAGAAATGAACTCGCGATAACCAAGTTAATGGTTCCAGAGCTGTGCTTTTATTCTTAAACTTATACAAACTTATACAAAAGTTTATTCTTAAACTTATACAAACCATGTTCATTTGAAGTGTAAGTTAACTCCTCTGGTGTCCTCTTTTTTGTTCTTTGTAACCCCTGTTTCTTCTTCCTTCCCCTCAAGCTTCGTCTCTCTTTTCTCTGGTTACTGCTAGAGTCTTCTGGCCTTAACCATTACCTAATACCAGATATCTATCTTCTGTCATATTTTTCCAGAGTAGTAGGCCCATGGGCTTCCCACGTGGTTCAATTATTAAGAATCCGCTTGCCAAGCAGGAGACACAGGTTCAGTCACTGGGTCATGAAGATCCCCTGAAGAAGGAAATGGCAACCCACTCCAATATTGTTGCCTGGAAAATCCCATGGACAGAGGAGCTTGGCGGACTACAGTCCATGGGGTCGCAAAAGAGACAGACATGACTTAGTAACTAAACAACAACAGTAGACCCACAGGTTTAGTTGTCAGCTGGATATTCAAACACCTCAAACTCAAATCAGTTTGTTAAAGAAGCCATGATCTTCCTAATGACAAGTTTAAAACTGTAGGGTCATTGCGATTCCTTTTCTTTTTTGTAGCTATTCCTCATCTGCCCCATCATCACAATCCAAATTCAGTTGTTCATTTAGCCTTTGGAATAACAACCTATTTTACCTATATTTTCAAATTTATCTCATGTAGCTGATGCCAGGTCAACTCTCTAAAGTGCTGCACATTCACTCCCTTGAACAATACAGATGTTTTAGCTTGACTTTCCATGATCTGGTTTCATTCACTCTGCATTTCCAGTTTTGCTGTTTGCCATGTGCATGTCCTGTACTTTGATTTCTCTGGCTCTGTGCTCTTTCCCCTTGCACTTTGAGTACCTTTTTCTCCCTCTGAATCTTACATGTCTTTGAAGGTCTACTTAAAATCTCAAATGCCGTGGCTTTTATGATCCCTTCCTTATATTCTTTGCTCACCCCCACCCCAAGAGCTGGAAGGAATTTTCCTTCCTCTGAGTTTCCAAGACATTTTATCTGAACTGTTCTTATGACCTTGTTGCTTATAGTGTCTCTTAAATTTATGTGTCATCCTCCCTAGGCCCAGATATTCTGTTGAAAACTCAGAAGTAAAAGAAATACTGTCATTCCTCTAGGGAAAAAAATACACAGGCCTTATTATATCCGTCTGCTTTTTTCTCTTTAAGTTCTTAGATCTTTTTTCATGTGTTGCTTTGGTGAATTTGGAGATTTTTGGAACTTTGTTTAGGATATTCAGGATGTTTTAAGGTAGAGAATAGAGGATTATTGCACAATTGGATTAGGAATTAGAAAAATTTATGAAAAGTCAAATTCTAAACTTTAGTAATTCATTAGAAAATTTGTTAGCCTTGCTTTTCTTCAATCATAAAGCAGTCAACCTGAATCATACAGCAGTTCTTTATTCATTATGGTGTAATTTTTATCTAGATGTTAGTACCTTTGGAGGTTTTATCACAGATGTTAAATGAATGCCAGTTTTTAAAATAATAGATTTTTTTTATTTGTTTCTTAGTTTCAGACTTAGAGCAAAAGCAAATGTTTTTCCAAAAGTATTTTGAGGAAATCTTATTTTCTTATTCTTGAATAGACAAGGAGTTGGGTTTTAATTTGGTTTGAACTCAATAGTGTCCTTGTTAAGCCAGTGAGGTGGTGCTTTGTTATACATAATAATTTTGGGGACTGAGAGAAGAGTTAATTTCTGCAAGTTCACTCCACATTATCTGAAACATTCAGGTTATTAGGTATCAGAATTAACCTCAAGTTATAAGTTGGGAAATTTAGAAGTGAAATCATCTGCAGTCAGTAACTGAAGACTCAAATAACTGACTGTAAGCTAGTAGTATTTCCCCCTCTACACTTTACTTTTAATTAACAATTAGGATTAATTAATTAGGATTAATTCCTTAAAAGGTATATTTACTTAAATTCAGTGGTGAGTGATTTGGTTTCCGAAATTTTGAATTCTTTTGTATTTTAAGGTAACCAGCTGTACCTGTATATTTTTAGGTTCAAGGTAAGGATCCATCAGTGGAAGTCACACAGGACCTTATTGATGAATCAGAAGAAGAACGATTTGAAGAAATGCCTGAAACTAGTCATCTGATTGACCTACCCACATGTGAACTCAATAAACTTGAAGAGATTGCTGACTTGGTTACCTCAGTTCTCTCCTCACCTATCCGTAGGGAAAAGCTGGCTCTGGCCTTGGAAAATGAAGGCTATATTAAAAAACTACTGCAGCTATTCCAAGCTTGTGAGAACCTGGAAAACACTGAAGGCTTACACCATTTGTATGAAATTATTAGAGGAATCTTATTCCTAAATAAGGCAACTCTGTTTGAGGTTATGTTTTCTGATGAGTGTATCATGGATGTCGTGGGATGTCTTGAATATGACCCTGCTTTGGCTCAGCCAAAAAGGCACCGAGAATTCTTGACCAAAACTGCAAAGTTTAAGGAAGTTATACCAATAACAGACTCTGAACTGAGGCAAAAAATACATCAGACTTACAGGGTACAGTACATTCAGGACATCATTTTGCCTACACCATCAGTTTTTGAAGAGAATTTTCTTTCTACTCTTACGTCTTTTATTTTCTTCAACAAAGTTGAAATAGTCAGCATGTTGCAGGTAAGCAAACTAAGGTGTTCCTAACAATTCTGTTTTCAAATATGTAGTCACCCTAATAGTTAAGCTGGTGTTTGTTCCTTCTTTTTGAAATATTTATTTTGTTTACTTTAAATGTACTATCAAACATAGAAAACAGGGCTTTATCTCATAGTTTTCTGAAGAATCATTTCTTAATGTGATCTTTTATATTTCTGAATCTCCTGTCATGCAGCTGGGTTGTTTTTTTTTTTTAACTTTTCATTTTTTGCATTTAAAACATTGTCATACAGTATATGTGACATAAAATTCAGAATTTTAATAATTTTTAAGTGTACAGTTCATAGCAATGAGTACATTGACAGTGCTATGCAGCCATCACCACTGTCCATTTCCTGAACTTTTTCATCTTAAACAGAAGCAGCTTATTTTTTAAAATACCTTTTATGCCATTTTGTGAGACCTAATTAGTATTGTGGGTATGTGTGAGTGTGTGTGCTTAAAGCTTCCCAAATAATTCAGATATGCAGCCAGGACTGAAACTGACTGATTTTATTCTGTTTCCTTGAATTGTATAACAAGTTTTGTACCTCTAATGGTGAACAAGCCCTGGGTTTGGCATTTTGGTTTTGTGCGTGTGCCCATTTTTACATCATTGCAGAGAAAAAAGTTTGATTTCAGACTTTATAGGAGCAGCTCCTCTTTTCCCCTTAGTTTTGTTACCTAAAGTCGTAGACATGCACAGTTTGACTTAGATAATTATGATTTATTAAAAGCTCTTAAAGTGAAAGGGTAAAGAAAAACTGAAATGATCTAAGGAAACTAGTTTAATTATTAATGCTTAAAGAAGCAGGAATTTAGGCGGAGATTTCCCAGCTGTATTTATGATAGGCTTTAAGCTGTCAATCAGTAGCTCCCTTAATATATATATCAGAGCAGAGTGCTTTTGTAGAATATTATCAAGAATAACAGGGGCTTCCCTGGTGGTCCAGTGGGTAAAACTCTGTACTCCCAACGTAGGGGACCTGAATTCAATCCCTGGTCGGGGAGCTAGATCCCACAAGACACAAGTAAGGGTGCTCATGCCACAGCTAAGACCCAGCACAGCCAAATAAAGATTTTTTTTTTAAAAGAGTAATAGAGATTAGGGGGAAAAGATGCTAGGAATCAGAAAGCATTCTCCTAGCAGACTGTAGTACTTGAAATTGCTTCTCTAATCCTTTTGGAGTTTTAGCTGTCAGCACACAAATAATGAATCCTATAAGAAGAATTTAAATGGGAAATTGCATTTATCAAAGAACTGGAACTATTTTCCAATGAGAACATTCTAAAAATAGTTAAAAATCTTTAGACAGGAAAGAAGGATTTAATCTGGGAGCAATGCAGGAAGAGAAAAATTTATAAAAGGTGGTAAGTTGAGACAAATATGTACTTATTCACTAAAATCTAAAATATTGAGATAAATGATTTGAAGCATATGTGATTTATACAGTTAAATTCTCTCAGAAGGTGGATGATTCAGACCTCCATACGTAAGATCCGAAGGGAATCGACAGAAGAACAAAAGGAACACTTCTGAGTCAGTGAAACGGGTTATTTGTCTTTGAGTAGCACCAAAGGATATTTATTGGGAGAGCATATTATATTTTCCATAGTCATACCTAGTGCTTTTCATTCATTTTTTCATATATGCTCTACCTTGTTTCAGAAAGGCTTTAAGGGATTGATACCTCTTCATGGGGGATTCACAGTAAGAAAAGGGGCAGGTATATTAGCTAGTGGTAAAGAACCTGCCAGCAAGTGCAGGAGACATAAAAGACCCGGGTTCAATCCCCGAGTCTGAAGATCCCCTGGAGGAGGGCATGGCAGACCACTTTGGTATTGTTGCCTGGAGAATTCAATGGACAAAGGAGTCTGGCAGGCCCCGGTTCATGCAGTCACAAAGAGTCACACTGTGAAGTGACTTGTACGCAACATACTGGCTATATCCTTAATGTGTCATGGTTTGACTTTTACTGTCAACCATGCAGTTACCACTGTTACAGATATTTTTAGGTTATGTTCTTTTAATTAAAATTATTTGAATTATATTTCATAAAAGTGAATTTTAAAGATTACTAAAGCTTAAAGCATAACTTTCAGCAGATTTTGATGAAAATTTTCTCTAAAGTGAATTTCAATATTCATGTCAATTTTTTCCTTTGTAATTTAATTGTTCATACTTATTCTAGAAAATTGGAAATTGATGAATAAAGAAGAAAATCACTCAAAATCCATTACCAAAAGATAATCACTGTTAGCATTTATAATCTTACTGCTACCAGATTTCAATGTTCTTTATTGCTGAATTTGTAACTCCCATTATTCTAATCCACTATGGACTAATAATGAAATCTTCAAACTTGTTTGAATTATGTTTAAATTAAGTATAAATAAACAGACCCTGAACAGGAGCTAGAACTCAGTTAAGGTAAATAGAGTTTTTATGCATGCCCTTTAGAACCATCAAATTTTTGTTTCTCAAAGAGTTCTTTAGGGGTTTCTGATTAAATGTAAATGAGGTAGTAATATATGTCTAGCTAATATTGAAAGGTATTGTCAAGTTTTGAACCTTATAACATGAATATACTGGAATTTTAAGTTTGTAGTGAAACTGCTAGTAGGTTTTCATCTACTTTTACTGTAATTTGTAAAATCAGATGAGTGAGTATAACTTTATACTTTTGTTAATATTTCATATAATATTTCTTCTCATGTAGGAAGATGAAAAATTTTTGTCTGAAGTTTTTGCACAATTAACAGATGAGGCCACAGATGATGATAAACGACGTGAATTGGTAAGTTATTATTGAAATTCACACCCTTAAAGAGCACTTACTTTTCGGCATACATAGCTTTGAAAATTGAGCTTGTTAATCTAAGAGGAAGATGTTTATAATTAGTATGAAAGGAACAGATGACCCTTGAGCAACACACGTTTGAACTATACGAGTCCATCTAGACACAGATTTTTTTTTCAATAGTAAATACTACAGTACTACACGGTCCAAGGTTGGATGTGGAGCAATAGATATGGAGGGCCTGCTATAAAGTTACATGCAGGTGTTTGACTTGGTGGAGAGTGGGTTCCCCAACCCCTGTATTGTCAAGGGTCAACTATATTTAAACTATACTATACAATGATTATTCTCAAAATTTCTAAAACTTATTATTTTATTTATCTTAGAAGCTTTTAGAGATATTTAGTTTTTCCCCCCAGTGAGGTAATATGTGCCTTATAAATTATAAAGTCAGGAATATGGATTGTGTTAGGACAGAACTACGAATTCATATATTTTTGTGGTTGTAGAAACATTGAGATGCCTTTTTTTTTTTTTAACAGATAGGGAGAATCCTGGCAGAAACCAACACAATATTGTAAAGCACTTATCCTTTAATTAAAAATAAATAAATTTTAAAAATAAAAGGGAGAATCCTTCTTGAATAATGAATGATAAATAATTTGGCTCTTAGAGATGCTTTTATTTCAAATGTGTTGAGTTAGGTTTTTGAGATATAAACCATGCTTAGGGGAAAGAGAATGGTGACTGCTGTTTACCAACAGTTTACCATTTTTTTAAACTTTATAGTCAGATGCTAAAGAAGTCCTGAAAGAAAATTAGAGGTTTCCTGGTGTAAAGGGATAATTTTATAAATGAGAAAACTAAATATGCTATTAATAAACAACTACACCAGAGATGAATTGGCTGATTTGAAGTCAGGATATCCTGGCTCCTCATAACCTAAAGAACATAGAAACCATGCTATAAAAAATGGTAACTGGGTTTTCAGGTCCTTGAGAAGGTTTAATTCCACACTGGTAATTCACATTACAGTTTGCCCCAAGATTTCTTTTAATGTGTGTCGGCTTCTCACTGTACTTTCTAACATTACAGGTTAATTTTTTCAAGGAATTTTGTGCGTTTTCTCAGACATTACAACCTCAAAACAGAGACGCATTTTTCAAAACTCTGGCAAAGTTGGGGATTCTTCCTGCTCTTGAAATTGTAATGGTAATTATATAGTTTCATTTCATGTTTTTGAAAAAATTGCAAATTTGTAATAGTTTTATATTGTGGATGGGAAATAATTTATTATAGTAATGCATGTTGAATGTTTTAATTTAAGTTGTAAATCACTTGGTAGTGAGTCATCTTCAGATTTTTATTAACTTAAATTTATAATATTAATGTGTGATTCATATACTATGACTTCAAGTGAGTAAAAATCCCGCATGTTTTTACAAGACTATTATCTCTTCTATAACAAAGTTAAGTCTGTTTCATAGAAACTAATAAAGTTCCTTTCCTTTTTAGACCAGTGAGTAGGGGGAGTGAAGATGACCAAGGGGGCTTGTGCTGCAATATGGGGTAGAGGGAGTGATTTTCACACTTCTGTTTATATGAACTATCCAATGGCATTTATTGTATGAGAAATTAACAGAAGATTTTTAAGTATTAACTCATTCAATAATAACCCATTATAGTTAACATAAATAACTTTTATGAACATACAATTTTTCCAAAACAAAACAATTTTGGTGAGACAAGTGGCATTGTTTCACTTTTTTGGCTAGTCTCTTTGATGTCTGGCTTAATAGAAGATAGGTAGATTCTCATAGCAGCTTTTGCATTTAATCTGTTACAATATAAAACCTTATAGCCTCTGGAAAACTCCACTAGACTTCTGAGAGACTGGAAGTGAAAAAGGCCAGTAATGCCTTAATACTTATTTTCATAAGTATTATGAAAATAAAATAAGTATTATGAAAATAGTTCTACTCTAGTGCAGTTTTCAAAAAGGTGTGATAACCCCCTTTTGGAGTCGTTAGACCCCTCCCCAGGATTCCCTGGGCCACACTTTGAGAATTGCAAACTTAGGGAATGTTTTCAGAAAAACCTGGAGATTTCTAACTTATGAATTATATGTCCTTTAGGTACTACTTAATGGGGAGAAATCATTCAGGATCACTACCTTAGAAAACTAAGTTATGGAAAAGAATGAAAATACCCAGATTGTTTTCAAAAGCATCCTCTATTAAGAGAGTAAAAGAGAGACTCAGTTCCTCAGGTGTAAACTGGCAAATCTAGGGCTAAATACAGATTCTAGAAAGTTTTGAAGCCTTATCTGAGAGACATCATTCACATTTTTGCATTTATTTAAATCAAAAATCCTCCTTCCCACCCCCTAAATTTTTTGCAGCATTTATAAAGCAGTGCTTTATAATCCTATGCTCATTCTTTTATTTGAATTCTATGAATGTTTATCTTTGCGGTGGTTAAAACACACACACACACACACACACACACACACACCTGGTCGACACTAATCATTAAGCTGCCTGAAATTTTTAGTATTTGTAAAAGAAAATGATGAGAGAGTTATGTATTTTGATTCTAGTACCATGTCTAAATCCAAAAATATGTTTGACATAAATCTGGGAGAAAAAGAGGGGTCAACATTCTCCAAGTAATCTGATTCTCCTTTTTATCAGGGCATGGACGATTTGCAAGTCAGGTCGGCTGCAACAGATATATTTTCTTATCTAGTAGAGTTTAGTCCATCCATGGTCCGAGAATTTGTAATGCAAGAAGCCCAGCAGAGTGATGACGTAAGTGGCACTGTTTTGGTTCTGTGTGAATTACCTATAGACTAATGTCTGCAGACTGTTGAGAGAAAAGGAATATAACCATAATTTTAATCTTTTATAAAGAATAATTGGATTTCTAATTAGTTGTGACTTTGGCAAGCCCAGAATATGTAGCAGTTGCTGTGTTTATTGTTAAAAAAAATTCAAACTAGTATTGAGATAGATTTAGTGAATCTAGTAGGTCAAGCACTTTTCTGGTATAACTTAGAAGTTGCTTTTGCTTGTTCAGATGTGTCTGTTATTTTAGTGGGGATGAACATTTAATAATGAAACCTATGTTGTGCTTTCCACTACAAAAATACTAAACTTTCCCCTTAAACTATTTTAAAGACAAAATGAACATATATTCATAATGAAGTACCCTTATATTAAATATATGTTAGTGTTAAGTAGAAAATAACTAAAATATCATTATGTTCCTTCTTAAAGGTCTAGATTCCCAATGCTAATTTGATTCATTTATGTTTTTGTTACTGTTGAATTAAAACTGTAGTTTTTTATGTTTCATTTTTAACTTCTTAATGTCTGTTTAGATTTTTGCATTCATTTTTGTTAGATATTTCCAATTTTTTTAAAGGCAGTTTTTAGAATCAGGACTAATGCTATTGTTCAGCTGGTAGGAAAGAAATAGAAGAAATATTTTGTATTAAGTATATTTTAAAGTTTAAATGGTGCTAAATCTGACTAAAGAAATAGTTGGTTAATTGGTTTACCATGTCACTGTTGATATCATCTTAGTGTTATTTTTACAAAAGATAACTTTGAAACAAACATGTCTGTTACTTCATCCTCAGTGATGCATGGGATTATGAGCATTCATCATAAAATCTCTCAAACCTAGTAACTTAAAATTCTTAACTTTTAAATCTTTTACTTATGTTTTCATTAGAAATATTTCCTTGTTTACATTTAACTGATGGAGAAGCAGTTACTCATTTTTAACATTGAAAAGTCCCTTTTTAATTTCTCTTTTTCTTGTAGTCACAGTCTTCAAAGTCTTTCATTTCCCTGAATATTCTGAAGTCTTACAATTTCCATTTAAAATTTCTGTTTACATCAAAATAAGTTAGCCCACAAATGAAGATAAATTATTTTTTCTTTAATTTCCAGAATTAAAGAGTCTAAATGCTGAATTCTATATTAAATTGGTGGTAACATTGAAGAAATAACTTACCTCTGTATTCAGTGTGCTCTCTCAAAATAAACACACAACATTCAAACTTTTCTTTCTAGTACTATAGAGCAGATTTGGTTTTAGCAACATGGATTACAGGATTAAAATGTGTTAAGACACAAGGAAATGTTAACATTTTTCCTATAGTCATTAATTCTATATACAGATTTCTGCACAGATTCTAATATTTTCTTGATCTTATCAGAAAGTGTCAGTGCAAATCTGTCATGTAACTTTGTCATGGTTGCCACTTGACTAACAGTGACTATAAAAAGCTGTAGATGATAAAATATATCTCAGCATCTAGAAGTTAAAAAGTTTTTAAGAAACCTTGGAAGCAGTGGAATAAAGTATGTTCTTTGTTTCCCAATCAGAAAATAGGGAGGCCAGCCAATTATCTGGATAATACCTAATTCCATATGTAGATACCTAGAACTTTCCTTCTGTTGCTAATTATTTTCCTTTGTGGCTGATTATTTAAGAATTGAAAAATTCTTAAACCCACTTAAATGTACTTTAAAAACAAAAGTATGTGTTTTCTAAGAATACTATGACGTTGGAATGTGATAAAACCAACAGAAGTATTATTCCTCTAAAACTTGATTTAGAAATTATTATACCAAGGCTTTGAAGTATCTCCCAGAAGCTATAATTAGTGTCACTCATGCTATTTAGATGAAGGATGGCAGTCTTTTCTTAAAGGGCCAAAAGGTAAATAAGATTTGGTGGGTCCTTTAGTCTCTGTTGCAGCTACTCAACTCTTCCTCTTTAGTATGAACCATCTATAGATGGTTTGAAAATGAATAGGTGTGGCTGTGTTCCAGTAAATGTTCTATTGTAAAACTATTTACAGAGTGAACATCCAGCCGGGTAGTTTGGTAGTTGAATGACCCCTGGCTTAGTCTCCAGAATATTGCAAGTAAATAGTGGTGACATTTGGAAGTTGGTTCTGAATTGAAGGTTCTAATTGCAAAGCTTCTCTGATAATACAAAGAGATGTAAAACTCAGAGACCATGGTAGTAAAGCAACATTAATGGGATAGGAGTTACTAGGCCTCTCCTAAGACTACAAATTTAAGAGAGTATTCTCAAGAATAGATTTTGGTGACCTATCGCTGGAAAAATGTCACTGTGGTTACTCTATAATGGCTTATTTTTCAGATCAAGTCATAGTGTGACATCCGAAGAAGTAATTTTCCTGTCATTTGTCTTAAATCTCCATTATTTTGCTATAAGTTTCTTGATCATGAGTTTTCTAGTGTGATGAATGCCGTTGTTGGAGAAGCAGATTAAGGAAAATTAGATTTGTTTTCATGCCAGGAAGGAACTTTACCATGCAGTTAGAAATGCTGGCTTGAATGTTGAGAGTGGTCTGACTTTAATGACTGCTGAATTTTAGTTCCATTGGAGAAAAGAGCATGGAAGAGTTAAAATAAGGCTGCTTACCTAGCTAGTTATTAGCTGTACTGATGTTACAGGCTTGGTCCTTTAATTTAGCTGTTCCTCCTGTTTATCAAGTTTGCTAAGAAAATGAAGCCTGTTTTACAGACAGTGAAAGTGAAAGTCACTCAGTCGTGTCCAACTCTTTGAAACCCCATGGACTGTATAGTCCATGGAATTCTCTAGGCCAGAATACTGGAGTGGGTAGCCTCTCCCTTCTCCAGGGGATCTTCCCAACCCAGGGATGGAACCCAGATCTCCCGCATTGCAGGCGGATTCTTCATCAGCTGAGCCACAAGGGAAGCCTGTTTTACAGACAACTAACTTAGAGTGCTGGTAATTCTTTTAGCTCATTGATGAATGTTAAATCATTCATTGTATTAGGAATTATTTGTTCATTGTCTCAGCACATTGTTACTTTGAAGTGGGTTTAGTCATGCATTATAGGTAGACTAATGTTAATTGTTGGCTGAGTTGAGTGTCCCTCTGGGATAAGACCATTTTGCTATTCCATGCTACTCTCCACAACATCATCTCTAGCCACAAGGTTAATGCCAGTTTTTTTAGAAGTGATTTTTACTTAGTTTGCAGAATCCAGTAATTAATACTAATAATAATACCTAACATATATCATAGGGCTCATCTCATTTGTTACCTATCTGTTAGTGTCTTTCATTGTCTGGTGTCTTCTATATTACCAGTTGTAGTTTCATATATTTTGTCAGTGTTTTTTTAGTTACAAAGATTGAGAATATGTTAGCGAATAAGAATTGCTGGTAAATATTTTGTTTTCCGTTGCCTATAAGGATGATATTGTAAGCTATTGTGTGCTCTGATTTTTGTTTGGTTTTGAGTGAGTTTCTTTTTACTCTAGTATGTTTATAGAACTTTGAAGACGTGAGGATTAAAAAGTTTAAATAACTTCATCCATTCTTTTTTTTTCTTCCTGTATGATTCTGATTTTGTTCTTTCAGCTGGTGTGTTTGTCTTATATCCAAACCAGGTCTCATATAAACCTGTTTTCTTTCAGGATATCCTTCTTATTAATGTCGTAATTGAACAAATGATCTGTGACACTGATCCTGAGCTAGGAGGTGCTGTTCAGTTAATGGGACTTCTTCGTACTCTAATTGATCCAGAGAACATGTTGGCTACAACCAATGTAAGAAATTACTCTGCAATAGAAACACTTTGGTCTAGTCAGTTTTAGATGATTTTGTATATACTAAGTTGTATATACATATATAAATTATATGTAAATATTTAAATTTTGAAAATTTGTACAATTTTGAAAAGCATTCAAGCATTTGTACACTCAGTATTCAAGTAGCAGTAATATTCCTCTAGCAGTTATTTTTGCATCAAAATACAAGATTGTAATCTGCTGAAATCTTGGTAAAATGCTAGCCCTTCCATTTTTGTTTCTTGGCCTCTGTATGTTAGCATCTTAAAAATTAAAACAGCAATGTGAATATAATTAACACTACTGAACTATATATAAAATGGTTAAGATGGTAAATTCTATGTTTTTTATCACAGTAAAAAAGAAACAATATGTATCAGATTATCTTAATTGCATGGTGAAAGGAGTCATTACACAAAAAGGACTTAAGGAAATATCACAAAATATTATTAGTGGTTATCTCAAAATGCTTGAATATTTCTCCTTTATAGAATTCCCTCATTTTTAGAGAAAAAGTGTGTTTTCAAGTCATTACAAGTTTATAGAACCAATTATATAAAAAATAATGGTCAAAAAACCAAAAGGCACTATTTTCCAAATTTCCAAGTAACAGATTCTTAAAACTTTTTAAGAAATATCTAAAATCTATACCATTTCTAGTGGCCTGATAAATAAACTTGGTGTTTGTTCATATTTGGATACATTGTGAAATCTGGGCTTTCAAATTTTAAGTGGTTAAGTTGTTCTTACATTGATAGATTTTCCATTGCATTTCAAATCATACACGTGAAAAAAAATTATTTTGAATAATTTTCCCTGGAGAAACCTTTTATAATGCTTTTTTTCATTTAATATGTAATATGAAATAGGTTTGTCAGTTCTTCAGAAATAAGATTAAGGTGAATATGATAACTTTGTTGAGTCTTTCACAGTATCCTTAAGTATCTCTTGTTTGTGTATGACTTGCACTGCTAATTCTTGAAGATGTTCTATTAATTATAAAGATAATAAAGTTTTTATTTTAATTCTGTATATTTCAGAAAACTGAAAAAAGTGAATTTCTAAATTTCTTCTACAACCATTGTATGCATGTCCTCACAGCACCACTTTTGACCAATACTTCAGAAGACAGACGTGAAAAGGGTAGGGCCTCTTACTTACCTGCTTATGATTTCTGTTTTAAAAGATCAAGATAAGTATTAAAGCTAACAGGCTCTTTACTTGATGCTTTTTATGACAGGGAAATTATTACCTAAAATTGTAACCTGAAATGTAAAATCATGGTTTCCCATGTTTTAGAGTGTCTGTGGTAGAGAAGCGTGTACAAAATGTGGGAGAAAGTATTACACCTTGAGGAAGAGAAATGTAAACACTTAGCAAAATAAGATTGTTCCCAGAGTTCTTAAGAGTTAATATAAAAAAAAATTTTTTTTTTTTTAAAGAGTTAATATCAGAGTGAGTAAGTGTACAGAGTATATTGCCTACATTAGAAAATCCAAGGGAACCATCATTTTAGAGTTGGCAATACAGTAAAAAATGCTTCAATTTCTGAACATAAGCATCAGAAGTTTAAAAAGTTGGTTAAAGCAGAGAATAATAATTTTTAAAAATAATCTAAACGTTTACTTTACATGCTGACTCTTACTGATAGTTCGAATAGTGTCAAGTCCTTTTTTGTTTTTTTCTTTTTGTGTGTGTGTGTGTGTGTGCATGTGCATGTGTGTGTTAGTCGCTCAGTCGTGTCTGACTCTTTGTGACCGAATGGACTGTAGCCCACCAGGTTTCTCTGTCCATGGAATTCTCCAGGCAAGAATACTGGAGTGGATTGCCATTCCTTTCTCCAGAGGAACTTCCCAACCCAGGGATCGAACTCTGGGCTCCTGTATTGCAGGCAGATTCTTGACTGTTTAAGCTCCTGGGAAGTCTGTTTTTTGTATATGGGTTTTCTTTAATTGTGGTGGCTCAGACAGTAAAGAATCTGCCTGCAATGCAGGAGAACTGGGTTCAGTCTCTAGGTTGGGAAGATCCTCTGGAGAAAGGAGTGGCTACCTATTCCAGTATTCTTGCTTGGAGAATTCTGTGGACAGAGGAGCCTGGCAGGCTACAGTCCATGGGGTTGCAAAGAGCTGGACACAGTTGAGCACCTAACATTGTCACTTTCACTTTCTTTTCTTTAATTGTATTTCCATATTGCATTCTTACATAAACAGCACCATAATTTATCAGCTACAATTTCTGGTTTCAGTTTATTAGAGTGAAAACTGAAACATATTTTTTAAGCAATCTGAGTGTAGAATTCTGCTGTGGTTTTAAGTACTTTCCCTTTAAGTGTTTAAGTATTCATAATTTTGTGCATTTAAGTTGAGTTCTGCTGTATTTAGCTTAGCCATAGATTATTACAGTTCTGTGACATTTTATCAATCTACAGTATTTATGTGATCATGTGCCAAATATAACTAGCTAAAGGACTGACTCTTTGAGAAGTATACAGCTCAACTGGCAAAATGAGAAATGTTGGGGGACATAAGCTCAGAAAATGATGGTTTATCTGTTAAATCAGTTAAGAGGAAGTCAGTTAAAATCTTTGTTAAACTAATAAAAATTGTACACCCTAGATAATACTATCAGCTCCATTTCTGAATTTATATCTTAGGGAGCATTTATGCATATACATGACAGATATAAGAATGTTGTTGCATTGTTCACTGTAGGAAGTGACATGTATATTTGTACAGTGGAATACTAATTAGCAGTCAAAATAATTGAATTTTGATCTGTCAACTGATTAGTTCTCAAAAATATAAAATTGAATGGGTAAAAACAGCATGTCACAATGTTTTCTTTCAGAAAGTTTCCGTTTATATAAATTCAGTGATTTTTAGCTTTCATTTTATTTTTTTTCCCCATTTATTTTTATTAGTTGGAGGCTAATTACTTTACAATATTGTAGTGGTTTTTGCCATACACTGACATGAATCAGCCATGGATTTACATAGCTTTCATTTTAAAGTAAAATGTTTCCAGCATACAGAAATATTTAGATAATAGCATCACAGATATATATTTCCCATTGGCTTTGTCAATACTGACTTGTGCTTTTTCAGTTTTTAAAAAATAAATTATACATAGTTTCTTATGCATTCTCATTTTACCCCATCCCCATCCCTCAAGAAATGCCGAATTTGGAGTTTATTACCCCTGTTTTTTATATTACTGTGACATGTATAATGTGTGATTTTTCACAGTAACTTGTTTCTAGCTTTCTGCTGTTACAAACAATGCTCTGGTATACATTATTATGTTTCCTTACATAAATATGCTCTAAGATGTGAGCCTAGGAATCGAAACTTTTAATACTCCTAATTTTTTTAATTCAAAGCGTAAGTGACTAATTGTTAAAATCTGTGTTATCTTAATAGAATATTTGATACCATCTTTTAATAATTGTTCATCTGCACCCAAGTCTCTAAAAAAAATTGCAGATAGAGGTATAATATTTGACTGAAGCTACTAATTCTTAATGGCTATTATGCCGGTAAAATGAGGTTATGATCAAAGATGTGCTTTGTATGTTGTAAAGTGCTAAGGAAGTGTGAGGTATTATTACTGAAGTCACTGATTTTAATTTTTTTTTTAGATAATATAGTTGGATCTAACAAAAGCAGCACGATTTGTCCTGGTAAGTATAAATTCTTATTTTATGAACTAATGCAAATTACATGTTTTTCCTATTCAGAATATAATGTACTTAGACAAAACTAGGAAAGGTTTATTTTTATCCAAAAATCCAAAACTAGATTTTTTTTAAAAGAAAAAAATTCAACTCTAATATCAAAGATGGAAAATCCATTTGAAACTTTTTTTCCTGTAAATTTATGTCCTGCATTTTTTTTTAGAAGACCTCTAAGAGTTGAGGATTAGTTCCTTCTTATTTTTTAAATACAGTAAACTAAGGCAAATCAGTTAGGAAGTAGTCTTCATAACAGTCTTTGCATACATAGATGTCTCATGATTCTGAGTATAAGCACTGTTATTTCTACTTGGAACATATGTATCAGGTATTGACCTGGTAATATGGAAAATAAGCTGTGTGTACCTAAGCATCCTGTCTTTTCTACCAGGCTCATCAGAGTTCTAGGGAAGCCAGTTTCAAATAAGGAAGCAATTCAGAGATTGAATTATTAGATATATTGTGAGTGATTTCACATCCTAATTTGGGAAAGTGAAAACAAGACATTAATTTAACACTACAGACTGCTGTTGCAAAATCTTTTGTAAATAAAATTTGCGAATTGAGAAATTAAAGAGAATTGTTTTTAATGGTAAGAAACTAGTTCAAATATTGGCTGTGGTGTTGGCTGTTATACTAATTAGTCTGGAGCAGGTAAAACTCTTAGATTTGTAGTAGAAAAGATCTTTGAGTATCAGAATTATATTTTCTATACTTGATGGTCATTCTTTTATTAAAAAGAATGCTGAAATTTCTTCCTGATAACATCATGTGATGTTCCACAAAATATTTATGTGAGAAATAAAATAGTTGGACTAGATGATGTCCGTCTTTTTTCCTATTCTCTAAGGCTTTGATTCCATAATTTCTTCATAGCTTAATGTTTTCTTGCTTAAAATATTTACAGTAGGTATGGGTAATTACCTATTTATTCAATCTTGATGTTCAAGAAGCAATTGTAAATCATTCCATGAGTATGTAAACAAAAGCCTCTTGAGGAAGAAAAAGCTGGAATATTTTAGTAGGCCTTTCATTGATATCGTGATTTGATGTTAAAAAGATTATTGTCTTAAAATCTTGATATAACATTTTTCACTTGATATTCAAACAGCCAGAAATGTCCTTTTCTTAAAGATGTCTTTAAAGAAAGCATATTAATTTTTCTTGAGAGATTTGTGTTGTACCACTTTAGGCAAAAAGTTTAAGATATTTCCTCTTTACTATGGGGTAGATCCTTTTATAGACCCATTAATGTTAATAATGATAGCACATATTACAAAATCATTACTAAGAAAATCTCAGTGCAATGAGGGTCATCTTACCATGTTTGTAGATTTTTATTTAACATACTTAAATATTTTATATTAGAGCCTTAGGAAGTATTTAGTAGGTAAAACTACTAATACTTCTGGAGAGTCTACCTAATGAAAAAATAAAAATCTGTAGCTTCTTTAATTGATACAGAAATTAGGAAAAAACACAGTTTTACTTTTCTTCTAAAATAAAGGATTTATACTTAGTATTCTCTTTGTCTAGATGTGTTGCAGTGTGTATTTTCATGCAATGATTTTCTTTGCAGATAATTACCAAACAGCACAGCTGCTTGCCTTAATTTTAGAACTACTCACATTTTGTGTGGAACATCACACGTATCACATAAAAAACTATATTATGAACAAGGACTTGCTAAGAAGAGTCTTGGTCTTGATGAATTCAAAGCACACTTTCCTGGCCTTGTGTAAGTAACAGTTTTAATGAACATTCTTTACTTGTAAAATGTCTTATGGAACAACATTTTTAATAGTTTTAGTCTGTTATTTAAAGGACAGGAGGAATAGGTCATAGTGCTTCTCCCACCTACATATTGCTCACATTTAGATTCAGTTGTGATATAATACCATGTGCAATGATATCACTAACAGAACCTCTCCTGCCATCTTTTACATCTGTTTCATCAAACTGTCGTTTAGTAGTGACTCTTATTTTTGAGATACGGGCCTTATATGTTTTTGTGTAACTCAGGTTATTTAAACTTGTAAAATTAAGTTATGGGTAGCCCTTTAGTAGACCACTTGGACCAATAAAAATCAAACTTTAATGCTGATGTTTGCTCAAATGTGGATTTTTGGCATACTCCTTCCTTTCTTCCTCATAATTTCACCTGCAGATAAAGGTAAAGAAACCTTCTCTCTCAAAGTAAGAGCTTTGTGGATTTTTTTCTGAGCATGAAAAATCATAGTTAAACTGTAAACATTTAAAGCATAGAGAAAAGGTTAATCTCCCTACTACACCTTAATTTTTAAGGCCTTAATAAAGCCAGTGTTAACTGCCTGCACTACTTATTTTCCATTCCTTTTTCCATACCTGTGCAGATTTACATAAACATTCACACATGTATAGGTTTTCATGTTTTATTTTTATAGAAACATGATCATGCTCATACACATCTCAGCCCCTTCATGTTACTCTAACTCATTGGATATGGCGTGAACTAATATTTTTCCTAAACATAGCTGAGTAACAGTTCATGAAGTGGCTCTTCCACAACTTATTCTACTGTTCTCCACTACATGGATTATAAGATTGTTTGGATATTTTGCCATTCCAAATAATAATGTAGTAATTAGCCTAGTACATAAATCTTTACTGGTTTATTTCCATAGGGTAGATCTCCAGTATTGGTATTGCCAGGGCAAAATATTACTATATTTTTAATATATCCTCTTTTGATTTTAATTTAACATAATAGCCTCCAGATTACTTTCTCAACAGGTTGAGGCACCTGACGTGAAAAATGCATTCATTGAACAGCACTCAGTGTGACTGCCTTTTTAAATGTTACCCAGCTGATGATGGAAAATGTATTGTTTGTGTTTCAATTTATATTTTCCTTGATACCATCTTTTCACATTTTAGTGCTTTTGTATGTTATCTGCTATGAGTTGCCTATTATCCTTTTCTTAGAGCTCTTATATATTAGAGATATTGGCAATTTTTCACATTTTGGGGAACAAAATGTCCATCTCATTTGTCTTTACCTTGATTTGTGGCATTGTTTTCCATATAATTGCTATAAAATTCTTTATAATGACAAATATGTCTTATGGGTTTTTTGGTCTTGCTTAAAGTCTTCTGTGTCCTAAGTTTATACAAATATATTCCTCAATTTTCTTCTATGTTTGTTTTTTTCTTTTCTTTTTTTTTTTTTTGCCACGCCTCGTGGGATCTTAGTTCCCTGGCCAGGGATAGTCCCCTGCATTGGGAGCATCGAGTTTTGTTTTGTTTTTAATAATGTGATTTTTTTCTTTTTTTTTTTTTTTTTGGCTGTGCTGGGTCATTGTTGCAGGAGCTTTTCTCTAATTGCAGGGACTGGCCGCTACTCTCTAGTTGGCTTGTGCAGGCTTCTCATTGCAATAGCTTCTCTTACTGTGGAGCATGGGCTCCAGGACCCGCAGACTTGAGTAGCTGTGACATACGGGCTCAGTAGTCCAGTTCCCAGGCTCTGGAGCACAGGCTCCGTAGTTGTGGCACACAGGCTTTGTTGCTCCAGGGCACATGGAATCTTCCCCATCGGGGATCAAATCGGGGTCTCCTGCACACATGCTCAGTTGTGTCCAGCTCTTTGCATCCCCGGGATGGTAGTCCACCAGGCTCCTCTGTTGATGGGGCTTTCCAGGCAAAAATACTGGAATGAGTTGCCATTTCCTTCTCCAGGAAATCTCTCCAACCCAGGGATCGAACCCATGTCTCCTGCCTTGCAGGCAGATCCTTTACCATCTGAGCCGCCAGGGAAGCCCAGGAATATGGAGTCTTAAGCACTAAACCACCAGCGAAGTTCCCTAGCTTTTCTTTGGATGGATAACCAATTGTGCTAACACTAAATAAACTATATTTTCTTTACTGAATTAAAATACTTTTGATGCATAATAAGTTACCATATACATTTGTCTTATGTCTGAATCATCTGTGCTTTTATTTCACAAGATAAAATGAATGAGAATGTTTATTTTGTCATTATAATATCTCTGGTATAAAGTTTAATATCTGCCTAGCACCTCTTCTGTTTTCTTTTTCATAATTTTCTTGGTTCTTAGAGTTGTTCTTCCACAGCAACTTAAAAATAACTTTATCCAGTTCATCCTGATTAGATTTACATTAAACCTTTATATTTTGAAAGAATTAATGTTCTCATGCTAGATTTTCCTGTATGGCTTTCTATAAATAGTCCCTTCTGAAATGACTGCTTATTGGTCCTATTTAAATGGATATATCATAATTGAATGAATATCCAGTATTTAAATGTTTATATTGCTTTAAGATTTAAATTATTATAAACAATGCTGTTTTAACTATAGCTTTGTGTGCATGTTCATTCACCAGCAACATATGAAATTGCCTGTTTTCTCAGGTCTTTGCCAGTACTTCAGTCTTCTTAATCGTAAATAAACTAGTTCTTATCCTACTATAAAAAGAGGTGATGTTTTCAGTCTAGCACTTCTGTCCACACCTGTTTTAAGTGTTACAGTGATCACACATTCATACCTTATGTGGCCTATTTCTGTTTTATTTTCAGATAATATTTAGAACCTCTTTCGATAGACACAACTTCTTCTTTTAGTAACTTCCATCTGTGAACGAGGGTTTGTAATGAAACTAACTTAGAAAGTCGGAAGCTTTGTGTTTTAAAGGATGTGGCTTAGTGGTATCTATAGAATAAATTAAGCTATCTAGGAGAGAGGTTACAAGTTAAAAGATAAACATAAAAATAAGGGATTGAAATTAGTTTATGTTTCATCAAAGTTTTAGTAATATTGCTAAATTTGTTTAGTTTTATTTAACTAGGGAAAGACTAAAGGGAAATTTTCATTTCAGTATTCTAAAATGTGAAAAGCCAAATTATACTGCTTATTTATTGCTCTGTCACTCTTTTACAAATACAATCTGATCTGCCATAGTACATATTTTGCCAAAGGTTAAACAGCTTATTATAATCTGGAGGTAGTGTTGGTTCACGGATGATTTTCCCAAGGCAAAGAAAACTGGAATAGCCTTCACCAGAAAAGTAAAGCAACCCCTTAGCTCTCCTGTATACAGGTAGCAGGAGCACTTTGGCTGTATTTTCAGAAAATTTAAAAGAAGCACCTAATTCCAAAGCTCCTCCCACTCCCTTTTCCCCTCTGTCCCCCAAAGAGTTAATGAAGTCTTGGCTCTTGGCAGGTTGCACCATTCATGTTCCTTTCCTAATGACAGCCCCTGCTGATTCTAAGCTGCTTTCACTATATTGTCTCATGTCTACCAGCACTGCTCTAAATAGTGCCAGCATTTGTATTGTGTGGGTTTTGTGTATTTTCTAATCTCTCTGCCTTGTAGCTCTCTGCTTACCAGTTGTTGGAATTTTGTTAGCTCCCTACATAAGTTTTAAAAGTTTTGAGTGGTCTTTCCTTAATTCTATTTTTCTCAAAACCCAATTATTTTTAATGTAGTTTTGCTTTTTACTTTAGATGAACATGTACATTTTTTTATGTAGAAATACCTGTACAATAATTAATATTAGTAAGATTATTCACTTATTTCCTGTGTTTTTTTTAATTAGGTGCTCTTCGTTTTATGAGGCGAATAATTGGCCTAAAAGATGAATTTTACAATCGTTACATCACCAAGGGAAATCTTTTTGAGCCAGTTGTAAATGCTCTTCTGGATAATGGAACTCGGTACAATCTGTTGAACTCAGCTGTTATTGAGTTATTTGAATTTATAAGAGTGGTAAGTTTATATTAAAAGATTCTTTGTTAAAAAAATAGATATGTTTAGTGATGTTAATATTTTACATTGTGAACTTACCATAGTATTTTAAATCATGTTTACTCTATATTCTTCTCAGTTCCTTTTTTTTGGCTAAATGGCTCAGGATATTTAGCATATGTGGATGTTTCACTCTGGCATGCCATTGATATGATCTCTGTGATCTATTGTAAGGGTAGTGATAAAAATGAATAGAAAAGTTGAAGATAATTCCCTTGGTAGACATTGATACAAGATGCATAAAAGGTAGGATGTTATGATGGAATTTTAAGTTGAAGAGACTGTTAGGTAAACTATTCCAACTGCCTTATTTTATTGATGAGGGCTTGAGACACCCAAAGAGATTAGCTGACCTACTCAAATGCATTCATTTGTTTAGGAGCACAGTCAGGGCTTGAAGATATGGTGCAGCTCAGTCTCGGGCAGCTAAAGAATTGTCATAAAAGATCTAGAGAAAGCTCTATGTGAATAGCAGGGATAAGATGAAAACTGAAGAACTGGTACAGTAAATTTACCCTGTCCCACACACTGAAATGATTCCACTGGCAGACATGGCCACTTGATCAGAAAGAACTTGAAAAAAGAAAATCAAAGCTAGAAATTCATTCTCTACTTTTGTTTCTTGCAAGTCAAATTTGAACTGATGACACACTATTCTCATGTCAACATTATTTGGCAGACTGTTTTTCTTAGAGTAGTCATTTGCTATGAGTACGTTTTGCAAAAAGGATGAAGAAGATAGAAAGAAGTTCTAGCCTTAGAAAAAAGGGAAAATAGTTAACTAGCTCACCAACTTTCTGAACCCAGGTTCACAGCACACTGTTCTGTGAATTAGAGATTAATTTTTATATTTTTTTCCTTTAAAATTTTTGTTGAGATACAGATCAAATGAAGTGTAGGGTTCATAATGCCATCCTTATTCCTATGATTGAATTTGTTTTTCTGAAAATAATTTTGAATGGTTGATAAATACCCTTTGAAGCCCAAGACTTACCTTTTTTTCCTTTCAATATGTAACAACCATTTTACCTTGGGTTCTAATTTTTCTCCTTTGCATATTTTTTGATTCAGATATTCAGGGGAACTAGTTTAAAGACTTAAAAATTCTGAAAGTTCAGATTATGGTTTATTTTTAAAGAAACAACATGTATACTTTAGTCCTGGATCACAACCTATTTTTAATAATAAGCCTGCTTTTCACCATGCATTTGCACTGATTGCTTAAAATCATTCATTAAGAATTTAGAATTTATTACTATTGGTCTAGAGAACTGGAAATACACAGGAAGTCAAGTTGTTTTATCAGATATGTGTATGTGATATAGTTGGAGGAATCTTGTTTATTTTTTAGTAAGACTTATCTTGCTTTGATAGTTAAACAAGGAATCATTAAGTAATATCTTCAGTGTTTTTTGAAAATATAATTTCAAAATCTGCTTTCTAACTAGGTGTGCACTCTTGATCAGGCCATCCAGTCTCTCACAGCCTCAATTTTCCCTTTCTTTAAAATAAGGACAATAAAGTCTATTTCATAGAATTGTTACGAGCGTCAAGTGAAATTGTATGTGAAAGTGCTTATTTTAAGTTGTAAAGTACTATTATGTAAATGCAAAAAATAAATAGGTGACATAAAGTAAATACATTTATGTTTCAAATGTTCTGTATAGTCTCCCAGAAGGGCTTCAAGGAATTGCTTCTTTTTTTTTCCCCAAGTTTTCTTTGGAGTCCTGGCTCATGTATAAAGAAACTAGGACGTTTATTTTTGGAAGGTGATTTGAAAAACCTTTATTTCGATCAGTTTTGGAACTATAAAAAAAAACTTTTTTAAGTTTTTCTTCTAGTAAGTATTGTATTATATTTGAAATGCAAATTTTGTGCTTATACAGGAAGATATCAAGTCTCTTACTGCACATATAGTTGAAAACTTTTATAAAGCACTTGAATCGATTGAATATGTTCAGACATTCAAAGGATTGAAGACTAAATATGAGCAAGAAAAAGACAGACAAAATCAGAAACTGAACAGGTATTTTTTAAGTATATTACATTTATAACCTATAAAATTATGTCCAAAGCCGTATGTAGTTTGATCTTACATACAAAATTTACCCAGGAATTTTCTTTCTATCATTAGAAAATACAGGGTTGTATAGGACGGTAGGCTGTTCTCCCTACCCTGAATCCTTTATATAAAAAATTACTGCTCCATATCTTAACTCAAGGTAAATTTTTAGGTTAGTGTACAAACATCCTTGGAGTGTTCTCTGGTTACATCTTCTTTCACAACTGGTTATAAGTTATACTCAGTTAAAATTATTTCACCTCCTCTTGGTTATACATATTTATTCTCATTTAAACTGGTCAGGAATTTTAAGTCATTACTCAATACTTGTGATATATTTCTTACAGTGTACCATCTATATTACGTAGTAACAGATTTCGCAGAGATGCAAAGGCCTTGGAAGAGGATGAAGAAATGTGGTTTAATGAAGATGATGAGGAGGAAGGAAAAACAGTTGTGGCACCAGTGGAAAAATCTAAGACAGAAGATGATTTTCCAGATAGTTATGAAAAATTCATGGAGACTAAAAAAGGTATTAAAGTGTTGAATTTTTGATTAGCTCATTCTCTTATTTAGTATAGAAATTATATAGTTGCTTGTGAGGTTGTGATCACAGTTTATAAAGCATGAAGGACATGAATTTTATGCTAAATAAAAACCTTTTAAAACAAAATTATCACTTTTTTAAAATCTGATTTTTCAAAACATTTCTCATGTTTAAAATATTTTTCTTGAAACTTGCTTTTTTGTGATGCTCTTCATTTGCTATTTAGAAATTGCATTGTCTGTTTATACTTTGCCTTCTGTGAACAGTTATGGCTTTATTTTTATACTGAAGTCTCCAATAATGATAGAGATCCATAGAAACTTTCCAGTGCACTCTGTCATTTACAGGTGAGGAAACTAAGCTTAAAGAGACAAGTACTTTACTCTTTGAAATTTTTTAATTGTTAATAAAGCTTTCATAAAGATAAAATGTCAAGAGGAAAAGTAATAGTAAAATTTCCTGTCTTTCAAATATGTTTAACTTGTCTGTAAAACTAAGATCTTACTAGTGTTTTTCAAAAGAAGCAATCACTTTTAATTCTATGACTTGAGCAATTACCACTATTGGAGAGTACCATACTGTATTTATCTTGAAGGGCAAAAGCACTTCCTAGATTTTATGTAAGTTTGTGATTTTGAGTGTTAGATTTTTCTTAAGGCATTTCTCACAAGTTAGTGTTTCATGAATTTCTTACTACATTTTCCTTGAAACTCTTGTTACCAGCCTCACTCATTTTCTCCTCACTACTGCCGTAAGTTCTATTTACTTCAGCCTCGAGGAGCAAATAACCTGTGAAAATGTCCTAAGAAACAGGTACCTTTTGGTAGCCAAATTCTGTTTTTACTCATTACACCCACTGCCCTGACTACTGTCAAAAGAGGCAGTGAGGCAATACCTGAAGTACTGCATACAGTTAAGAATCATATATAAAAATAGTATGAGCCAGATGTTAAAAGATAGTAGACACCCTTGTCATAAAGGAAACAGATAAAGGAACCTGGAATATTCGGAAAACAAATAAGCATGATCATAATCATTTTCTTTAGGCATTTGGAATATTATTGACTTGTGAGAGAGATTATTAGGTTTTCATGAGTATGGAAGTGTAGAATCAGTGAGTGGACGCTTTAGAGAGACAATTAAAAAAAGAGAGACAGCAAGTGAGATCTTGGGAGGGTCCTAGATAGAGCAGTGGAGAATTCTAGGGGAGGGTGGCTCATCAGTTACCTGATTCTTAAGGTGCCTTCTAAACCTGGGATTTCTAAGATGACAGCTAATGAAGACATATCACTGTACTCATCATGCTCTGCCCTCTTAGTTCTTACAAAAAAGCAAAAGTTTTAAATTATTGTTCTTTTCAGATGCTTTGACTTAGCAGTATTTACCAACAAAGATTCAAATATTTATGTTTCCTTTAGCAAAGGAAAGTGAAGATAAGGAAAACCTTCCAAAAAGGACATCTTCTGGTGGCTTCAAATTTACTTTCTCCCACTCCACCAGTGCTGCTAATGGAACAAACAGCACAAACAGCAAATCTGGAGTGGCTCAGACACCACCAGCAAGTTCTAATGGATCCTCTTCCAAAACCACCAACTTGGCCACATCTGTAACAGCCAGCAAGGTATGTGATACTGCCCTGCACACAAACAAACTCTGCTGTTTTCATCTGTAAAATTATTTCATGTTTCCTGAAGAAAAATTGGATAATAAAAATAATTTCAAAGAAGATAAAAAGTTGCACACATTGTCATAAGAAAATGACTGCTAACATCTGACTGCTTGTTCTTTAGGTGTGCGGGTTTATCTGACACAATTATGCTCTTTGTATAAGCACAGTTTTGTATCTTGCTTTTATTTGTTATAAGAATTTTTCTATGTTATTAAAACATTGTTGATGACTAGAATTTCATTTTATTTAGCTGTATCATAGTATTTGTAAGCATCCCCTCCCCCCACCAGTACTTTGGAGCACATAAGTTGATTCCGATATTTCACTGACTACTGCTACTGTTGCATTTTAAATTATTTTCTTGGATAGATGAGTAAAAATGTTTTTGAACATATTGTCAAATTCCTCTCCAGAAAGACTATACCAGTTAGTTACCATAAGCATTGTATAAGTGTGCTTCGCTCACTGCCACTTTGGCAGTGTTATTATAATGATTTTTAATCTTTACTCACTCAGTAGTGGAAACAATATTAATATATATCTCATTCCCCAGTTGTATCTTTTGTTACTAGTGAAGTTGAATATTATCTCTTTTGATTTGTTCTTCTGTTTATTGTCTATTCATAGTCTTGCCTTTTTAAAATTGGTTTGTTGTTTTAGTGAGTGAGTCTTTAAGAATATTATTAATAGCCTGTTTGTCATTCACAGAGCAAATGTATTTCCCAGTGGTTACCTTTTTTATGTAAAATAGTTTAAATTGTATATAAAATGTTTTGATTTCCTTTACAGTATCATTATATGTAAAATATCCTTTTCCCCAAAAAGGAGTGGCTTAAAAATGAAAAGGCATAAATACAGGACAACTTTAGTATAAGGGTAGAAGGACAAGAGAAGGCCATAGTCAAAAACCTAACTGAAGTCAAGCTTGTTTTAAACATAAAACACAAGTCTGAGTTTATTTTAATTTTTTTCTTTTTTTTTTACAAAAATGTAGCATCTTTCTTAAGTATTTCTAGCAAAGTGGGTTCTTGACTAATTATTACAGAAATAGCATTTTCAATGGGATTCTTCTGTTTTGTAAAACACAGTTTATGTTATGGAACAAGAATTTTTAAGTTTTCATTTTTTTGATAGGATAATTTAGTGTAATATTGTGACACTATATTAAGAATATTATATTGTTTGGGTTCAGATCTTGACTCTGCCTCTTTTTAGCTGTTTAATCTCTCCAGGCTTTAGTTTTCTCATTTTAAATAGGAATAACCTCCTTTATCAGTTTGTTGTGAAAATTAAATTATTTAATAAATGTAAAGAGCTTAGAACACTATTTGACACAACTCAATATATACTAGCTTTTTTTTTTTTAAGTTAAAATAATATATATACTTGCTTTTAAAAGGCAAACAGTATTAAAATTATGGGGGAAAAAACAGTCCTCTTTTCCTCTCCACAGAGAAAGCTTGGATCTCTTCTGTTAATACCTGTTTCTAAACAGTATGCTAATACTGACATATTGTTTTACCACTCCTTACCACATCCTCACCCTTATTACTCCCTGTATCACAATTTTTGGTTAAAACAATATTTGATAATCTTATAGCTATAACAATGTAAATATTTTTATTCGTTAATTTTTTCCTGCTCTTTTTTTCTATAGTATATTTTGCTTTGTAACTTTTTTTTTAATAATTGCCACCATTTTTTCGTTCGTTGCAGCAGTTACATGCCTCTCACTCATTCTTTCAGTACCTCTCAAGTTAGTTTCCACATAGTCTGTTCCTTGGAGGTGTCTCTCTTGAAGACCGCCATCTTGCCCCAGCCGGAATCGCTCGCTCTCTGGACTCGCTGCATAGCCGTTGTCTTAAGGCCATTCTGCCATCACCCTAACACTTCCTTTGCCTTTCTTTTTTTCTTACATTGACTGTTTCCTAGATCTCGAGTCTCTGTTCTCTTTCTTGATTTTCCATTTCATTTTATTGGAGCATACCCTCTCTGTTTCCTGAGAAAAGGATTTCATGAGAGAGAAAGTGTAAGACCTGGCATGTAGGAAGATGTCATTATTGTATCCCCATATTTGATTGACAGTTTAACTGAATGTAGAAGGAACCAAATTAGAAATAATTTTCTTCCAAAAATTTGAAGTTATTGCTGCCAAGAAATCCAGAGACATTCTTATTCCTAATTCTTTGTGTGTGAATTTAATTTGTCTTTCTTGGAAGCATTTGGAGTTTTATCCCTGTATTCTCTAACTTAAAAATGAAATACTTTGGGCTTTCTCAATTAAAAGTCATGACCTTTAGTTTTGGGACACTTTATATTCTTTCACTATAGCTTTCTGTTTGGATATTGTGCCTTGTTAATTTATCTTATAATACTCATAATTTTTCTCTCCTTTTACTCATTTTTTTTAATGGTTCTATTTGCTTGGTTGTCTCCCTGAGTTTTCAGTTTATTATCCTTCTAGATAATTTTTTATTTATGAACAAGCAAAATCAAGTGCAAACACACAAATGCTTATTTCACCCTTACGACACTAACAGCAGATTGCCAAATACATTTGATCTACACTTTTGGGGGGAACAGATAGAAAAATAGCAATTGTTCTTAGAAAACAAATTAATTGTTCAGTCACTCAAGACTATCACAGAAATTTGATATTAAGCAATATAGGAGCTCACAGAGTAAAGCACTAGTTATATTGGCTCTCAACCTTTTTTCAAGAAACTGACCACATTTCTAATTGGTCAGGTTCTTTATCACCAATGGTCCTTTAACCATTTTCACCATCATTGTTTTTCAGGTGTCCAGAAAATTGATTCATAGATAGATAAGTTCTTTTTTAGATTGTTTTCCATTATAGGTTATTACAAGATATTGAATATACTCCCTGTGCTATACAGCAGGTCCTTCATGGTTATCTCTTTTACATATGGTATTGTGTATATGTTAATCCCAAACTCCTAATTTATCCTCTCCCTCCTCCCTTTCCCCTTTGGTAATCATAATTTTCTTTTCTATGTCTGTGAGTCTGTTTCTGTTTTTAAATAAGTTCATTTATATCATTCTTTCTAGATTCCATGTATAAGCAATACCATGTTTGTTTTTCTGATTTACTTCATATGATAATCTCTAGGTCTCTCCATGTTGCTGCAAATGGCATTATTTCATTCTTTTTCATAGCTGATTAATATACCACTGTGTATGTATACCACATCTTCTTTATCCAGTCATCCATTGATGAATACTTAGGTTGCTTCCATGTCTTGCCTATTGTAAATTGTGCTGCTCTGAACATTGGAGTGCAAGGATCTTTTTGAATTATAGTTTGTCAGAATATATGCCCAGGAGTGAGATTACTGTATCATATGGTAACTCTAGTTTTTTAAGGAACCCCTGCGCACTGTTCTCCATAGTGGCTGCACCAGTTTACATTACCACCAATACCGTAAGTGAGTTCCTTTTTCTCCACGCCCTCTTCAGCATTTATTATGTGTAGACTTTTTTTGATGATGGCCGTTCTGACCAGAGGAGGTAATACCTCGTTATAGTTTTGATTTGCATTTCTCTAATAATTAGCAACACTGAGCATCTTTTCATGTGCCTGTTGGCCATCTGTATGTCTTCTTTGAGGAAGTGTCTATTTAGCTTTTCTGCCCAGTTTTTAATAGGGGTTTTTTTTTTATGTTGACTTGAACAGTTTTATTAATTTTGAATTTTAACCCCTTACTGGTCATATCATTTACAAATATTTTCTCCCATTCAATAAGTTGTTTTTTCATCTTTGCTTTGCAAAAGCTTTTAAGTTTAATTAGGTCCCATTTGTCTGTTTTTGCTTTGTTTTAGGAAACTGATCCAAAAAAATAATGTCATAGTCTTCTGCCTTTGTTTTTATCTAGGAGTTTTGTAGTATTTGGCCTTACATTCAGGGCTTTAATCCATTTCGAGTTTATTTTTGTATATGGTATTAGAAAACATTCTGATTTCATTTAAGACATGTTTATGTAGACAAATTTATTTGTCCCTTTTCACCCTGGCACCTTATCCTGCCTGCCCTTCGCTGTGTCCAAAGTCCTGAAATGCAGAACCTTTGTGGTTCCTCTTCCTTATGGTGGTTGTTGGTGGGTGAGCTGGAATCTCCTGGTGGGAGATCTCCTGGTGGGGGTGGGCACGCAGTAGGGGAATGAATTATAGAATTGAGGACTCAGTTGTCTGTTTCACTGGCTCCACCATTAACTGTCTTCCCTGCTCTCCCTAGTATTTTGGTGCTCTTTCTTTCTGTTTGCTGGGATTAAGACAAATCAGTCTGCTTCCTTCTCATTTCTATATTCTCCTGAAAATACTTTCTTGACTTTGTTCTCCATTAAAAATGAGTTGTTGTGCCTCCCTGATTTCTTTCTCCAAAAATGCCTTGACATCTTTCCTCTGCTGTTTTTTCGTTTCCTTTTTGGTCTTTGTTATATGTTGTCAGAAACAAAAAATTTTAAAGAGAGTATAATCCCTGGGAAAGCAATCCAACAAGGAATTTAACTTTGGTGATGTATCCGTACCATGGAATACTAGAGTTTATAAGAATGATATAGAACTTTGTTTACTAACATCAAAAGCGGATATTTATTTAAAAACAACATTTATAGTTGTATATGAAAAGTCAATCAAATTCTTCACAGTATATGCATCTGTGGATTTATAGTCCTTTTACTTCCAATATTTCTTATTTTGTATTTTTATTCTTTCTGTATGCTAAACATCATTTTTAAATGTATAATGAGTTTATGGTGTGTATATGTATAGATAATATAGATAAAATTGAAAAATTGTGTAGCTGAGTGTTTCAGACAATATTTATTGATCTTACGCCAAAAATTATTTTTAATTGTTAACCTTTTGGAACTGAAATGTGTGTACCTTGTGATATATAGGATTAAAAGCAGAATTAAAACTTTCATTTGCTGTCATTCCTGTGACTGTCAGACTGGTGCCTTTTGTACTGTAATTATGTCTTCTACCTCTTACCTCCACTCGTCCACTTTGTTTGACTAGAAACCAAATAATAATGATTATGGTAATAGTAGTTAATATCAATTAGCAAATAGTAACTACATACCAAGCACTGTACCAAGGGCTTTATAAGTTTTAAATTTAGCCACACTGCTTCTTGCTTATCCAAATTAAGATATGTGTGTTATCAAGTTGACAAAGAAGCAGAAAGATGCTCACTTATGTAAGTTTTATCTGGTTCACAGACTTTCTGATAACTGCTTCTAGCTGCTCAGAGCCCTTTGTTGATTAATATTGAAGTGCTTCGATTATATTCTGGTAAAGTGTTAATGCCAGATGCTTGGATTCTTTAGGTATGAAGCTACTTAGGTTTGAAATATGACTTGACTTCTATTGTATTTGCTTATCCTATTGAGATCTTAAGGGTTTGAACTAGATGTAGTGTATAAATTTCATGGGATTGGCTCATCTTAATGCATACCTGAGGACATATAATTTTCTGGGTAAAGTATCCAGAGCTTTAATAGAATTTTCAAAGGGGTCCATTACTCATGAAAGATCCAATGCCTGAAATAACCGCATCCTTTTCTTTTGGATAGAGAGAGCTGGCCCTCAATTTTTTAGTCATTAGTTTTTAGAAACCATTTCATGTGTTTATTATGTCAGCCATTTAAAAATATTTTTCAAAAGCAGAACAAAAACAATGATGTGTACTTAGTGATGAAATACATACATGAGGAACAGAGACTAACAGGAGACTCCTTGTCAGTCACTGGCTGGCTATCCTCTCTAGTTTAAGATTAGAGATGTGAACTAGTTTACCTCCAAGGTCTTTGCAGCTCCAAATGTCATGATTCTTTGTGAGTCCTACCAAATGTTTGGAGATAGTTATTTTCCACAGTGAAATTTTGCTGGATTATCCTAAGCCAAGTAAAGGAGTTGAGGGCAATTTAAGAATGCCACCAGTTGTACTTACTGAGTACTCATATCATCAAGCAAGTTCCTTTATCAAACTCAGAAATAATCTGTTTCAGATATAATAATATGTGATTAGTTTAGAAAACTGATTTCTAGTTACATATGTTAAAAATTTTTTTTTATTCTTCACTAGGGAAGTTTGGTTGGTTTAGTGGATTATCCAGATGATGAAGAGGAAGAGGAAGAGGAAGAAACGTCTCCCAGGAAAAGACCTCGTCTTGGCTCATAAAATATTTACTGGGGGCCCTCAACATGTGGTTGAACAAAAATGCTGCAACTGTTCAATGAGCTGAAAATCTGAATCAGAAAGCTTTCTCACTTGAACTTATAAGTATACAAGGAATAGCAAAAGACACTCAGTATATGAGTTTGGAGAGTTTAGTTCTGTAAAAAAAACACAAAAACAGGCTTCCCAGGAACTTGATCGCTTGCTAGTAATTAAGAGATTTGCCCTTCAGGATGTTAAAAAAAAAAAAAAGTTAGTAACCTGGGAGGTAGCTTCTCAGCAAGGAAACTCTCAGGTTTGGGGATGGTTTAGGGAAGGGATAACATTGGTAAGGTATTGTTAATGCAGGGTTGCTCCAGGGGGGTTTCTGATCTAGAAACAGTTACAAAACTTCAGTTGCAAACCCAATAACATTACTTGTATAATGGTGCTGGCCATGTTGTTCTTTTAATCAGTTGCCTCTCACTTTCATGGAAAACATTCAACTATCATTAAAAAATGAAGTTAAGCAGTTGGGACCATTTCTTTGAAGATCTAACAGAAATTCAGCCTTATTGGTAGTTGGAGGGAAATAACACCCCGTGTTACCGCACATGTTGAGTTTTCTCCATCAGGAAATTTCAGTGTGTATTTTGATGAAAACTGGATTAAAAATGGACGGTTTTGTTACTATAAGTTTAAAATCAGCACTTTTAGAGATAACAGATGCCAAGAATCAGTACAGTAGTATTCCAAAGTGGTTTTCTCTAGAAACGGGAGTATATTGAACAGAATGTTTTCAACTGTCTACCAGTACAATCTTTTGTGGAAGATACTTTAAAGTCACTTTCTACTTCATTAGTAAAGTTTTCTCTGCAAAGCTGCAGGCAAGTTTTAAGGTGTAATTTATAAAGACTAACATACAAAGAATAGTGCTGAATTAAGTGGCATTTAATACCTACAGGTCATTTTGGTCCAAGAAGTTACTTCAGTGTCAGTCAGTATGCAGCACCTGAAGCTTTTCCATAAAAAAGGGTGTAATATGAAAGCTGCTTTTTTTTTTTTTAAAGAATAAAAGCACATTCCATGTACGAAAATGAATTTAAAATAATAAACTGAGGCAAACAGTTAAGAGGTTTTATTTTTAGAACAGTGAGTTAACTAAATATTTTAATGTTAGTTTGCTGATCTGAGATCATGCTGAAGTGAGAAAAACATCCCCCAAACTATAATACATTAGGGGGAAAAAAAAGACTAAAATTAGTAATTCCAGCTACAGTCTTCAGATCACTGTTGTAATGTGTTATGGGTCCATTTTTCCTGGAATAGCTTTAACTGAAGCAGTTTCCCCTGTTTTGGAGATTTTGTAGTTAATTTTAATTTTGGCTATTGTTTGGAGGATGGGCTGTTGTGTAGATATGAAGTATAGTTTTTCCATAAAACAGATGTTTATTTTGTATTAAAAATACCACTGTACTTGTTTTACACCATTTGTATACATGTGGTGATATTAATGCTGACCTGTAAAATTCAGGAATTAAAATGTGACCCTGTAATTCTATGGTTGTTGCTTTTGTTTGGTTTGTTGTAAATATAAGTAAATTCCATTTTGAGTTATGTCCATTTTACAGTATTTTTTAAAAGCCAGTATGTTTTCCATAGATATTTATTATAGACCACTGTGTCATAACACCAATCTGAATGAAAGAATTCTAAATAAACAATGGCCAACCTCACATTAAATATCGCTGATACTAAGAGAAGGTATGCCTTGGGTCCTAAAGTCCTAGCACCAAAGGATCACAGCATGGGGGCAGTAGCTCCTCTTTCATTAAAGGTGCATATAATGGAAACTACCACCTCATAACAGTCAAGTGACTCAGGACAACTTAAACAAAGATCAGTAAAGTTACTACAGGAAAACATTCTCTTTCAAGCAAGTTTTATCAAGCCCCTTACCTCTTCTTCTTTCTTATTAAATTGCCTCTTAGAACCTAAGAAGCCCAGCCTTAAAACATTTCCCTTTCTACTTTTGACTCTTCCTAGTAAAGCAACTTTGAGTTCCAGCAGGAAGTCTTATCTTTATCTTTTTTAGTAAGTTTTTCTTTCTGAAGAACTGCCACAGGTGAAATGTGAAGCAGCATTATCATAGGAACCTTTTTTTATAGCATAATTGTGAATATTTTGTTGAATTACAGGAAAATACTTTCCATGGTACAGATGCTCAGCCACAGTGAAATGAGAGCAAGACTTAAAAATATCACTTGAAAGAATAACTTAAGATGACATATGTTAGCTGCTGTCCCAAATGACTACCCTCAGGCAGACAGATCAAGATTTTTTATCTTTATCTTCACTCAGTGAAGCAAGCCACAGCCCACATTTGTATGCCTGAGGTTCTCTTAAAATAGTTATCTGTAAACATGTATGCAATATAAAACCTATTTTTAATAAAAAGCTTCATGAAATAAATTTCTGTGTTTCAATCACTAGTTTTCCACTTGTCCATGTAAGCGATGAAAATGTGACAAATATAAAGTAAGGCTGGGTTTTCTCTGCATGTTGAAGGTTGGAACTAAGGTAATTTCAGTATCCCGTTTTGGGTGTTTGGTTTTTTTTTTTTTTTGCCATGCTTTTGGGCGTGTGGGATTTTACTTTGTTCCCTGACCGGGGATGGAACCCACACCCCCTGCATTGGAAGCGTGGAGTCTTTCCAGTGGACCACCAGGGACATGTTAGAATCCCTTTTTAAAAGCTTATAACTATAGATATAAGGAGATAAAATGGAATTATAAATTAAACCCTGGGAGTGGCCTGTAACCAGAAAAGAAGGTGCTTATGGATGACACAAAACACAGTTTCTGAAAGGTTTCTCCTACTATTTTGTGATACCTTTTAGCAAATGGACTACACAATACCCCAAGATCACTTCAAACACAGAAGACCGTGTATACCCATGGCAGAATTCCCCCTCAAAGAGGCTCAAGCAATTGTTCCTTTATCTGTTTTAATGTTGCTTTTCTAAAAAGTGTAACTGGATATTTTGAACATCCCCCACATCTATTTTTGAAGTCCTATTTGCTCCTGCCTCAATGTAGGGTGCTAAATTCTGCCCCAGAGAACCACTATTGCATTATATTGATTACCCTATACCTGTTCACCCACACCTACTCTTAAACTCACCCAATCACCACACAGCAACTACACATCTTCTTTAAATGGACATTTTGATCATGAAACTTCCCTGCTTTAAAATTTCCATGACTTCCCACTGCCATTATAAAATCTTTAAAACTCTCACATTCCTACAGGCCTTGCAAATCAGTACCCCACCTATCTCCAATTCCATATGCTAACCTCTTCTCATTGTCTGCAGGATCCTGTTTATAAGACTGCACTCTTCCCATCTAACAGTGGCCACATGAAAGCAGGGACCCTGCTGATCTACTTGATCACTGCATCCTTAGCATGCAGCACAATGCTTATTAGCACAAACAATAAATAAATGATGAATGCACTATCACTTAGCTTTCTATACCTTCTCTCCACAAGAGATTATTATTCAGAAATTTGTATTGAACTGGTCCGCATAAGTAACTGCCCACTGCCCTATACCTGAAGAGTTTAATAAAAGTAAGCAGCTTATCTTTGCATTTATAAACACAAGTCTCTGAAACTAAACAGGCTCAGTTTAAGGATTAAATAATTTATTTTTAAGAAATTTTGAACTGCTTGCTAAATTGTTCTTAAATTTACTTATTAATAACTTCTTCTTTAAGTTTCTCTGCAAGCAATCTCCTCTTTAGTAATGTTTGCTTCTCCTCTGCTGTCATTTCTGGTTTCTCTGTCATTTCCTTAGAAAAACAAAAACAAAAGAAAAATATTGGCTACAGCAGAAGATGGGTTCATTTGTCTAAAATTCCTAGCATACTGCCTTGAACAAATAGAGCATTCAGTGAACTAAAGAAAAAAAAGCCACACATGGGCTGAGTTCCCTAAATTTCTTCTTTGTAGAAATCTCTTAGGGAAGCCTTTTAGAGGTGGTGGCTAGGGTACCGATGCTGTTCTATGATAAAGTATTTCAAAAGGCTTAGGTCAAACAGACAGCTGACCCTTCAGTGCTCAAAGCAGGGCAAGTAAAGAACCATAAAATTACTATCATTTCTACCTCACAAAATCCTATCAACCCTTTTACTGCTGAGGAAAGACTGACTTTTCTCAGTGTAGGAGTGCTACACCGACAGGGAGACTGTTAGGAATGCATCTGAAGAGCATACACTCTGAGAACCCCACCCACAGGTGTGCAAAGCTTCACATACGAGAGCTGGTCATACCTCCACCTCCCTAGCAGGTTTTCCCTTCTGCTCCGAAGTTTGATTCTGCTTAGTCTTCATGTCCTTCCTCATGGCCATCAACTTATCTCTCTTCTGTTTTAGATAGTGTTCTCGCTGGCGGAGCTCTTCTGTTCCAAGTGTTGATAAATTCTGGGTCAAATGAGAGCAGGAACTATTTAAATTCAAGACTGCATAATAAGTGGCACAGATACCCACTGAATGATCAAATTAGAAGTTTGAGTCCAAGACCATAACAAAGGCTGGATGTCTATGGCCATTTACAATGTTTCTAGTACTTTGTCATTTGCTCATAATTCTTAAAAAATAATGTCTTTACTTACTGCTATTGGTCCCTCCATGCTTGCATGTTCGAAGCCAGGAATCTTCAGGCCTTTGTGTGGGAGGCAGGAAGTTTCAGGCAACATTTCCAGCTTTCTTGTCGAAGGCTGGACTGATTGATTAGCAAAATGCACTTTAACTTCTGGCAGTAATTAGAGAGACCAATTAGAATATTATAAGAAATATTAAGTTATGCTAGATTTACCAAAATGAGCTAATGTTAGTAATACTCGGGTTTTTTTCTCTCATTCATTCACAAGCATTGGTTCAGTGCCTCTGTTGTGCTAGGCACTGGGTGGAAACAAATGAACATGGTCTCGGGTCTCAAGGAGCTTTAACTATGGTTTCTTGTGAACAGGCATTTTGACAAATACCAAGCTCCTGCTGTTTGGTACTATAGCTACAAAAAGATATAATTCTTATCTAAAGATTAGAACTATTGTATAATGTAATACAAGGTTGCCATATAAGCCAGGTAAAGAATCCACCTCCCAATACAGGAGATGAGGGGTTTGATCCCTAGTTCAGGAAGATTCCCCTGGAGAAAGAAATGGCAACCCATTCCAGTATTCCTGCCTGGGAAATATCATGAACAGAGGAGCCTGGTGAGCTACAGTCCATGGGATTGCAAAGAGTCAACAACCTACCAGCTAAACAACAACATATAAGCCAAATAAAGTGCACTAAAATCCCTTACTATCAGTGTCACTGTCTTTCAAACTTTTGTCTGCAGGCAAAAACTGTTAAGTGACCTTATATTTGCAGAGCAATTAATATAAAGCTACAATTTTTTGTACTGGAAATCAGTGCCAGTAGTATCAATAATGTTAAGTACATCCTAAAGATAACTATAAACCTACTAACATATTAAGAAAATGTAAAGATTTTAAAGTAAGTAGAATTTGGAAGCAGATATAACATGAGCACTCAACACCTTCCAATTATCTGGTAACTGTGCCAAGAGACTAGATTAACATGCTAATTGCTTTTCTGAGCCATTTTTTATTATAGGGTGGAGATTTTAAAAGACAAAACATTTTCATTATAATACATGGACTATGAAAGACAGCAAGTGAGAACAAAGACTCACATAAAAATGATGCCAAGAACTAAAGGCATGATGGGAGAACATGATATACATGTCTCTAAATGATTAAAAATCTTGCCAGCACAGTAAAACCAGAAATAGAACTTTGCATGAGCAAGAAATTTGCCCAAGGACCACTGCTCTAGCATGGGGAGAGCGGACTGACTGCAGGGCCAAAGAGGTTGGAGGAAAAGTTCTTTGGGCTCTTGGACTGAAAGGGAAGTTTCCATGGAAGAGATGAGGCTGCCGTTAACACTCCAACCAACCTATACAGGAAGCTACAGGACTAACTATAACAGAAATGAAAATGAGCTTCATTCAACAAGTTGGTCAAAATAAGCAAAGTTAAAATGCCATTCATATGATGGTGACTTTAAGCAGAGGTAAACTTGAACCACAGGGCTGGGCATGTGGGGTGGGGTGGGGTGGATTCCAGGCACATAAGCATTTATATTCATGTACTTGTTTTGGACAGTTCCTGCCTTCAGTTTGTTGTCATTAACGTTAATCTTTTATATTCTAACTTGAACCTAGAGAGAAAAGTGCCTAAGGCCAAAATACTTAGCTTGTCTGATTTCTATGAATGGAGACTCGAAAAGCCAGCTAGCTTAAAGGAAGGTCACCTGATCACTGGCAACCCTGAATCTACTGAAAAACAGAAGTTACCCATTTCTAGCAGGAACCAAGGAAAGATGTGGGCAATGGGATAAGCAGGAAGCCAAACACCTTTATGATTCTTCCCACGTTAGGCCTTTCTTGGGCTCCTATCGCTTTGTATGATGTGACTGCCTGGAATATCAGATATATGCATTTTTTAAAAATAGAACAGTTTTTAAAACGTAAAGTCATTACTTTTAAAATTACCTTCCATTGTTTCTCTGTTAATGTGCATAACTGAGTTACAAATGGTTTGAAATTAAGTTTTCTATAGCTTAATAGTCTGATAGGCAAATATATTCAAATTATGTCAGAAATGAGATTTGAACAGTACAGGTACTTGTGTGTGTTAGTCGCTCAGTCATGTCCAACTCTTTGCGACCCTATGGACTGTAGCTCACCAGGCTCCTCTGTCTATGGAATTCTCCAGGCAACAGTACTGCAGTGGGTTGTCATTCCCTTCTCCAAGGGATCTTCCTGACCCAGGGATCAAACCCAGGTCTCCCACATTGCAGAAGATTCTTTACCATCTGAGCCACCAGGGAAGCCCCTACATGTATTTAGGTCTACATTAAAAAAAAAAGTTAAATTTGGACCAGCAAATCTTAAAAGCACTCAAAGAAATCTAAAGAAGGCACTTTTACAGACATAATTCAAATGAGGTTATTCTACTCAGGGCATGCAAACAAAAGAAATTATTAAATTTGCTAAGAATCAAAAAGCAAGATAACTTGATAAAACTGCTTTGGTTTCACATGCCCATTATTTTATCAACTAAGAATACAGTTTCTTAAAATAGTTGATAAACATCAAACCTATCTATCGCAATTATAAAACTTCTGCAAAGTGCAGAAAAACAGAAGACTTGAAGTCAGAAGACCAAGGGAAGTCACAGTCTCACTATTTAAGAGCTCAGTTACTTTGGACATCACTAAACTTCCTTGAATTTCTTGTTTAAAAAAATAAAATAAAAGTAAGGATCATAATATCTACCTCAAGGAGTTACAGGGTTTTTTTAAATTGAGAGAAGGACATGTATCTAAAAAATGTAGAAATACAAAATAAAAATGAGCTAAATGCATCATCATATTCAAGTTCTGCTTCAGAATTACCTGTCTTCTTAAACAACAAATCAGAATACATATACTGAAAATGGTTTCCCACATACTGAACAAGATCATCCACTAACATTTCCCAAAAGGAGTCTCCTCAATTTTAGTTTCAATGACAATTTAAGACTAAATTTCTGAACAAACTGGATACCTTTTATTTACTGTGTTTTAATTCACTAGGAAAATAAGTTAATATTATCTTTCCATGTTCAGCTTCTAACTCCCACACATCATCTAATGGTGATAAAGGAAGAAGGTACCAAATGTTACGTGACCATACTGTGAATGCTGTAGTCACGGCCTACAGGCTGGGGGCTCCCCCAAGGAATTCTGCTCACTGCTCTGGGTTAGAAATTTAGGGGCTACACCCTTTCTGTCAGCTGAATATCTCCTACAGGCAATCTCTTTAGCTAAATTCACAAAGAGCATTAAATACCAATGGCCACTGAACACTCCCTCACAGGGTTTTTGAAGCTGAAGCATGTATAAGAAAACACCACACTCTTTACAACGTTTAAGTATTCATATTACTCAGAAATTTCAGTATACTTCAACCTTACCTGAGGTTGGGTGTGCAAAATGTTCACCATCCCCTTGGGAATTATTCATTTTTGTCGTTTCATTGGCCTGCATCGAAGGCTCTTCTGTTTTAGCCTCTGATAACTTAAGGCATCAACAACACAATTTAGAAAATATTTTAGATTAATTTTGAATAATTCACTACTTAACAGATTCAAACATATTAGTTTCAAAAATTACTGTCTACTAAAAAGAAGATTGAGCACCACAGAATTGATGCTTTAACCTAAAATAATTTTAAAAATACAATAATAATAATACCAGTACTATGATATGCCTGAAACAGCCACAAACTGGTTTACAGCATACCTAATTTTATTGCACTTCAACTTACTATCTTTACTAGATACTGGGTTTTTTTGTTTTTCTTTTTTACAAACTGAAGGTTTGTGGCAACTCTGCATCAAGCAAGTCTATACACACCATTTTTCCAACAGAATTTGCTCACTGTGTCTCTGTATCACATTTTGGTAATTCTTGCAATATTTCCAACTTTTTCACTATCATATTTATTATCCTATCACCAGGAATCAGTGACTTCTGATGTTACTATTGTGCCTGTTTTGGGGCACCACAAATCTCAGCCTTATATATGAGACAGTGAACTTAACAGACGAAAGCTGTGTGTGTTCTGACTGCTCCATTAACCGGCTGTTCCCTTACTTCCCTCCCTCTCCTCAGACCTTCCTATTCCTTGAGACACAAAAATGTTGAAATGAAGCCAATTAATAACCCTACAGCAGCCTCTAAGTTTTCAAGTGAAAGGAAAAGTCACAGGTCTCTCACTTTAAATCAAAAGCTAGAAATGATTACATTTAGTGAGGAGGTGTGTCTAAAGCTAAAACAGATCAAAGGCTAGGCCTCTTGCACCAAACAGTTAACCAAGTTGTGAATGCAAAGGGAAAGCTCTTGAGGAAATTAAAACTGCTACTCCAGTGAACACGACTGACAGAAAGTGAAACAGCCTTACTGATGATATGGAGAAAGTCTTAGCGGTCTGGATAGAAGAACAAGCCAGCCACAACATTCCTTTAAGCCAAAGCTTAATCCGGAGCAAGGTTCTATAAAGGCTGAGAGGAGTGAGGAAGTTGCAGAAGAAAAGTGTGAAGCTAGCAGAGGGTGGTTCATGAGATTGAAGAAGCTGCCTCTGTAACACACAAGCGCAGGGTGAGGCAGCAAGTGCTAATGTGGAAGCTGCAGCAAGCTATCCAGAAGATCTCACTAACAAAATTAATGAAGGTAGCTCAGTGGTAAAGAATCTGTCAGCCATGATTCATGTCAATGTATGACAAAACCCACTGAAATGTTGTGAAGTAATGAGCCTCCAACTAATAAAAAAAATAAAAAATAAAAAAAAAATAAAGAATATGTCAGCCAATGCAAGAGACACAGGTTCAGTCCCTGGATCAGGAAGATCCCCTGGAGAAGGAAATGGCAAACCACTCCAGTATTCTTGCCTGGGAAATCCCATGGACAGAGGAAACTGGTGAGCTACAGTCCAAGGGGCTGCAAGAGAGTCGGACACAACTTAGTGATTAAAACAACAACAACTCTACCAGCAGATTTTTAATGTAGATGAAACAGCCTACTACTGGAAGAAGATACTATCTCGAACTTTCAGAGCAAGTGAGGATAAGTCAATGCCTGGCTTAAAAGCTTCAAAGGACATACTGTCTTATTAGAGACTAAAGCATAATAAGGCCCTTAAGTTCAGTTCAGTCACTCAGTCATGTCCAACTCTTTGAGACCCCATGGACCGCAGCACACCAGGCCTCTCTGTCCATCACCAACTCCCAGAGTTTATCCAAACTCATGTCCACTAAGTTGGTGATGCCATCCAACCATCTCATCTTCTGTCGTCGCCTTCTCCTCCTGCCTTCAATCTTTCCCAGCATCAGGGTCTTTTCCAATGTCAGCTCTTTGCATCAGGTGGCCAAAGGATTGGAGTTTCAGCTTCAACATCAGTCCTTCCAATGAACACTCAGGACTGATCTCCTTTAGGATGGACTGGTTGGGTCTCCTTGCAGTCCAAGGGACTCTCAAGAGTGTTCTCCAACACCACAGTTCAAAAGCATCAATTCTTTGGCGCTCAGCTTTCTTTATAGTCCAACTATCACATCCATACATGACCACTGGAAAAACCATAGCCTTGACGAGATGGACCTTTGTGGACAAAGTAATGTCTCTGCTTTTTAATACACTGTCTAGGTTGGTCATAACTTTCCTTTCAAGGAGTAAGCATCTTTTAACTTCATGGCTGCAATCACAATCTGCAGTGATTTTGGAGCCAAAAAAAATAAAGTCTGCCACTGTTTCCACTGTTTCCCCATCTATTTGCCATGAAGTGATGGGACCAGATGCCATGATCTTAGTTGTCTGAATGTTGAGCTTTAAGCCAACTTTTTCACTGTCCTCTTTCACTTTCATCAAGAGGCTCTTTAGTTCTTCTTCACTTTCTGCCATAAGGGTGGTATCATCTGTATATCTGAGATTATTGATATTTCTCCCAGCAATCTGGATTCCAGCTTGTGCTTCATCCAGCCCAGCGTTTCTCATGATGTACTCTGCATATAAGTTAAATAAGCAGGGTGACAATATACAGCCTTGACATACTCCTTTTCCTGTTTGGAAGCAGTCTGTTGTTCCATGTCCAGTTTTAACTGTTGCTTCCTGACCTGCATACAGGTTTCTATAGGCCCTTAAGAACTATGGGAAATCTACTCTCCCTGTGCTTTATCAGTGGAAAAACAAAGCCTGGATGATAACACATCTGTTAACAACATGGTTTACTGAATATCTGAAGCCCACTGTTGAGACCTATTCCTCCAAAAAAGAAAAAAAGATTCTATACAAAATATTACTCCTCATTGACAGTGCACCTGAACATCCAAGAGGTCTGATGGAGAGGTACAAGATTCAAGTTGTTTTCATGCCTGCTACACAGCTCATGATGCCAAAGCTGAAGCTCTAATACTTTGGCCACCTGAGGCGAAGAGCTGACTCACTGGAAAAAAACCTGATGCTGGGAAAGATTGGAGACAGGAGGAGAAGGGGATGACAGAGGATGAGACGGTTGGATGGCATCACCAACTCAAAGGATGTGAGTTTGGGCAAGCTCTGGGAGATGGTGAAGGACAGGAAGACCTGGTGTGCTGCAGTCCACGGAGTCGCGAAGAGTCAGATAAGACTGAGCAACTGAACAACTACAACACACAGCTCATGGATCAAGGAGAAATTTCAACTTTCAAGTCTTATTCTTTAAGAAATATATTTCATAAGGTTATCGAGGCCATAGACAGTGATTCCTCTCATGGATCTGAGCAAAGGCAACTGCAAACCTTCTGGAGAGAAATTTACCAGTTTAGATGCCATTAACAACCTCTGTGATTCATGGGAAGAGGTAGAAATAACATTAACAGGAGTTTGGAAGAAGTTGATTCTACCCCTCACGGATGACTTAAGAGGGGTCCAAGACTTCAGTGCAAGAAGTAATTGCAGATGTGGAGGAAACAGCAAGAGAACCAGAATTAGAATTGGAGCCTGAAGATGTGCCTGAACAGATGTAATTTCATGACAAAATTTTAATGGGTCAGGGAGTTGCTTCTTATGTATAAGTAAAGAAAATGGTTGCTTGAGGCAATTTGCTCCCAGGGAAGATGCTGTTGAAATGACAACAAAGGATTTAGAACATTACACAAATGTAGTTGATAAAGCAGCAGCCAGGTTTGAGAAGACTGACTCCAATACTGAAAGAAGTTCTACTGTGGGTAAAATACCATCAAACAGCACTTCATGCTACAGTGAGATTGTTCACCAAAGGAAGAGTTAAATAATGCAGCAAACTTCACTGTTGTCTTATTTTAAGAAACTGCCACAGCCATTCCAGCTTTCAGCAGCCACCACCCTGGTCACTCAGCAGCCATCAGCACAGAGGCAGGACCTTCCACCAGCAAAAAAGTCACAATTTGCCAAAGGCTCAGATGATGGTCAGCATTTTTTAGCAATAATTTTTAATAAAGATATGCACATAATTTTCAGACATAATGCCATTGCACAATTAAAAGACTACAGTTTAGTATAAACTAACTTTTATATGTGCTCAGAAACCAAAATACATTTGTGATTTACTGTATTGTTATCTTCACTTTATTGTAGTAGTCTAGAACCAAACTCACAACATCTCTCAGGTATGCCTATATTTCCATTTCTAAAATAAGATGCTGCATTTAAACCAAAGAAATCACTTAAATCTTGGAAAGAACTAAGGAAAATAATTCATTTTTCCATAAAAATAGGAAAATCCAATCACATGTAACTTTTTAGATAATTCATGGATACCCACGTCATAAGTCTCTATATATGCTGAGTGATGGAAACACGAGGACTTGAAATTATTATCAGCTCTACTTTTGTGTGTCTGAAAATTTCCATTTAAAAAAGTCTAAAAAAAAAAAATCATATGCCCCTAAAACATATTATTATTCAAGAATCCTGATACAGTTTATTTATCAATCAGAAAGTTAAGACTGTCTTCTTTTTTTTTGGCCACATCACGCAGCTTATGGGATCTTAGTTTCCCGACCAGGGATCAAACCTAGTCCCACAGCAGTGAAAGCACTGAGTTCAAATCACTGGATCACCAGGGAATCCCCAGTACTCTGACAGCTGACACCAGTTCTGAATAGTTTCTGTTCTATATTCTTATATTTAAAAATAGTATAATCTATGAAATTCACATCCGCTTACTGAAAGGATAGTTAGTCAAAGAGAAATAAAATCCCCTGTAAATTCTAAAAATCTCTCTTCTGCTCTTCATTTGGTACCTTGGAGTAAAATAGGTTTTTTCAAAGACAGTAAATGATACAAGCATAAATCACAGTGATTGAGGGAAAAAAAGGAAAATGACTATCAAGTGACTGAGAATTAGTTTATATTAGGTTTCCCTCTCCCTTCGGGGAGATTTGGGAAAATGTGGAAAGAGAGGCAGCTAGAAAAGCAGGGAGTAAAAAATAAACATTAGCTTCCCTCACCTCAACCAGATATATGTTTAATTTTTCCTTAGGAAAAATTAGGCACTTTAGGGAAACAGTTTCTAATGAAAGAATAGTACACCAGGAAATGTGAAACTGAGTCATTCTGCTTCAAGCTGGCAACGTTAACTACAGGGGACCCTCAGTGGTAACTGCAGCTGCTGTTTCAAAACAGTAAAGCAATCAAGGCAAGTGGGGAAGTCAAATATTTTCTTAATCTTCTTTTATTCATAAAATTAAGGGGAATTTGTATTAAAAATTCCCCCAAATATGAATAGTATTACAGGTTTTTTTGGAGTGAATAATCTCATTCTTTACTGAGAATTTAAAAGGCAGGTCATTGGATGAATTATAAAGTGAATAAAAAAGCATAAACGCTCAAAACTGCCAAGAAAATATGAATACTCTGAGGAACTGTGTCATTTCACCTAAGCTTAAACTTTTAACAGAAATCCTAGGTGTGAACTTAAGGGATAACAGCAATGAAATACTTCTATTATATTAGTATGTTTTATAGGCACCTGCTTTTTTCTCTTCCTTTCTTCCTCCTGGTCATACTCCTCTTTTGATTTTCTGAAATACACAAAAATAAAGTAGAAAAGTAAACTTTCTCTTTTATCAAAAAACAAATATTCAACAAGCAACATGCTAACCAAAGCTTACAATATGTGTAAGGAATTTTGGAAACAAAGATGGAAATAATCAGGCTTCACTTAAAGCAGCTTACAATCAACTGAGGAAGACATGCATAGACATGAACAGCATAATGTGGTGAGCGATGTAAAACACAGGTTTGCCCATATCCTGGGTGAAGCACTCCTAGCTGAACAAAAACCAACAGGTTTGAAATTCTAAACCCAAATCTGAATGGCAAATTCCATGAATATGGACTCTGATCTCTCACTTTAGACAGATGAGTTAGTTACATGTCCCCTGATAAGATCCATTTCTCTCTTCATTTTAGTTGCTCATGGCAGATGAGCTATCACAAAGCTCTCCTGATGCCCTTCCACCAAAGCCCTATCAGCTTTGTAAACTGCTCACGAAGGCAGTCTGATTTAGGAAAATAGCCAAGTCAGCTCTCTTACATGTCCATAATTAAGTTCCACTGTTTATACAGTAGCACACCCCCATCAAAAGGCTACAGAAAATAAAATCTAAAAGTATAATACTGATTAGTTTTCAAACCATCAATCAACCAACAGAAGCAACCAATATAAGTCAAAACTACCAGTCTTCTAAACCAACTACCAAATATCCTGAACTCTTCCAATCTGTAAACTCAAAGCTCTCTGTGTTGTCTCGGGCTCCTATATACCCTCACCTGGCACATAGGAAAGGAGGATCTGGCAGGAAAGGCCTGGGTTCACCCCATTTGCCTCCCTCCCCACACTCACTGAAATCCCCTGAAATGAAGGACTAAATCCTAGAGCTCCTTCCATAAACTCCCACTAGGCCCATCCTTCTAACCACCATCCTGCCTATCCTCCCTCCTGCTTTGGAACTGCGGACAAGTTGGGAAGGTGGGAGGACCACAGGATGCTAGAAGATTGTCATGTATGTGGTTAGAACGGAGAGCCAGGGCGCCTAAAGGCCAAGGCTCCACTCTGCAGGAGACACAGCAGCTGTAGGAATCCTTTTTCCTTAAACCAATACATCCCCATAGACTTAAATATTACATTTTGCAATTGGCCCTCCCTTCTCAAACTCCCATAGGGGACAAGGGACAACAGACTTTAAGGGGGAAAAAAAAAAAATCCCCTTTACTGGACTGCACATTCCATGCCAGGCATTTGTCTGACAATCACATAATAGATAAGAAAGTGAAAGTCGCTCAGTCGTGTCCGACTCTTTGCGACCCTATGGACTGTAGAGTCCATGGAATTCTCCAGGCCAGAATACTGGAGTGGGTAGCCTTTCTCTTCTCCAGGGGATCTTCCCAACCCAGGGATCGAACCCAGGTCTCCCACATTGCAGGCAGATTCTTTGCCAGCTGAGCCACAAGGGAAGCCCATAGATAAGAGGTCAGCAAATAGTCAGCTATTTGGTCTGTGGAGCCTGGATATCCAGCCTCCTCCCATGAGACACCTGGCAGCAGCCTCCTCTAATACCAAGATCCAGAAGCCATGCAGTCTCCTGCTCAGCTCAGGCCACAACAGCCCTTCCAAGCATCAGGCTGCATCTACCACACCTTGTTTCCACTGATGGCTAGTTTCCTAGGCCCATGATGGGCGTGGAGGAAGACCCTCCCATTTGGGCTGATATGTCCATTAAGAAATGTAATACAAACATAGTTGTAAGCAAATAAAGTGATAAATCATGTTCATGGTCTTTAGGAAAGAATTTAGATATTTTACTAGTTGACAGTATTTTTTGGATAAAAAGTTTATGTACAGATCATATTGCAATGTTATTAATGATCCATTCAAATAATTAAAGAGGATACCTAAGAACTTCTTTCAGGATTTTCATCTCTTCCTGTTCAAGGTCACTGACCACATCAGAACCATCTGTTAAGCAGTCAGGTAGCACACCTGTTCAAAACCAGAGATCACACAGGAGAATATCAACTCAACTGAAAACATTTTATTTCTCACTATTCTAGTTCATCAAGAAGTACAAAGTAGTTTATTAAGATCTATCACTTTAAAAAAATGTTTTATGCTATTATGTTTTTATTATCTTTTTAACTATGGTCTTTTTAACTTTTTCTTCTTTTAAGGAATCAGCTCCACAAAAAAAAAAAAAAGTTAGAAAACGCACAATTTCACCTAGAAATGACTCTCGGTAACCATGTATTTTGTATTTAAAATGACAATAATATATGATAATAGAAATTAATATAATCTATGTCTTCCATAATCATATACTACACAGGACATACCAATGAAATTAACAAGCTCCTAATAATGAAACTATGCTCTCAGAAGTATTATTTAAAAGGGAAAAGAGTTTACAAAGCAAAATATAAAATGCTTTGTTAATTGAAACAGCATGTTAACACTCTTCACTCATACTACAACATATGCTACCAAAAGAGCCCTGCTTGCTACATGCAAAAAAGCATGGTGCTAAGCACTTAAGGGGAATATAAAGATGAATAAAACAATCTCTGCTCTCAGATCATCTATTCAGATATTGGGATAATAACTATAAACTAGGGCAGTACCAACTTTGGCCCAAGGCAAAGAGTAATTCATGGCAAGTAATTTTAAGTATTGGTTTAATTTACTTTATTACCTATATCTTCCTGATAAGCAGGTAGATGGTAATAAGTGTTCTGCTTTTATCCATAATTAGTATATTCCCAAAACATTAACAGTATATCCCCTAATATTTACCTTTCATATTCATATATGATGATGGGATTTTGGATCTGCTCTAAATTAAAGTAGCGTTATTACTCTAATGCCCTTGATGTTTAAGTGCATTTTAAATTAAACTTTTCATTTTGAGATAATTGCAGATTCACATGCAGTTTTAAGAAATAACACAGAGATGCTATGCACTCTTTACCCAGTTTCCCTCAATGAAACATCTTTCAAAACTGTAGTATAAGTATCACAACCAGAAAACTGACTTCTATATAACCCATTGATCTTAAGGGCATTTTTGCTTAGTCAAAAGCTATATAAATAGTATTCTCCTATTGATCTTTCTAAGGAAAATTTTAAAAACTAAGGAGAGAATAAAACAACAGTATGCAATTCTTCAAAACCATCAAAACATTGCTCTGATTTGCACTTGCCCCAAATTCTTTGATAAGATACAACCAGAATTCTGAGAGCCTTTGAATTTTTCTCACACAAACAGTCTGCAGTTTTGAGTACAATCAACTTTGTTCTAAGGTACTTTCCCCTGGATTTATGTTAAGTGAGATACTTAAATACAAGTATTAAAAGTTCTGTGGCAGAAACTAAGTATTAGTTTATGTTTAAATGTAAGCAAACTGTCCCACTCTGTGGTTTGACTGCAGCATTATTTCACATCATTCCCCTGGTCTTCCCTTGCTAATAGAAGCCATCTGTGTGCAGCTACCAGGCAGCCAAGTACTTAGAGGCAGGGCCCAACCCCACCCCAAAAGAGTGAGTCATGAATTAAGCCAATCACCATGGTCTCATTCGCCCTGCCAGAGGGTTTAGAAAGCCATGTGAATCCAATCCTGACCAATAGGACCTGACAAGAAAATTCCTAAGGGGCTTCCATGAATGTGTTGTCTTGCTTATAAAAGGAGATGTACAGGAAGAAGCACCGCTTTTCTTCATGAGATATTGTTGAGTGTGCACTCAATGAAAGCTCGAGTGCAATCATAAGAGAAGATCCTAAGAATGGCAGAGTAAAAATGGAAAAGTGTCAGGGCTCGTGGAAAACATCACTGAGCCACCAAATGAACCAAGCCTGGACCTGTCTGTCTTCCTTCCCTTCCTCTACTTCTGGTTCTGTGAGATGATAATTTCTTATTGCTTAGGCCACATTCCCTGAGGTATTCTGCTAATGGCAACTTGATACAAGTATCCCAGCTGATACAAGCTATGGTTACCTGTTCTCTTTTCATTAAAATCTTGTTTCCAGTTAAATTCTAAAAACTGCAGAGTGCCATTATCAAGTTCCCTATTTCTTTTATCAAAAGATCCCCTAAAGCAATGTGAAATAACACAAAGTAATTATTCAGATTCTCTATCCTATAGGTCATAATAAAAAGCATAGTTACAGGAAAACACAAAAGAAAAGGATCTTATGAAGCAAACCATGGTAGAGAAAGAAAAAGAAAGAGACTGTTTTCCAAACTTTACACAAAAGCAGCAGTTCAGTGTCATGCATTGTTCAGGGTTAGGGTGGTTTTATCTCCACATCATGGACAACAGCTCTTTCCTGCTGTGAAATGCATTTGAGAGAATAGATATGATGGTAGTTGGCTCTAGGAGTATGGTCTTTACTCACCTCAGACAAATGAGAGGAGAACCCACAACAGTCTAACCCACAACAGACCCTCCAACAGTCTAATGTTTGCAATGTAACAACAGAAGCCTTATTGCTGCATATTCCAGACCCTTAAAAGCAAATAGTACAACTAAACTATAGCTCTAATATGCTCAAGAAACAAGCAAAGAAAAGACCCCACTGCCAAACCATCAGACAGTATATAGGTATGATAAGGAATATCCGTGGCAATCTATTAAGCAAAGGAATACACAGGTATTAAGCTTACTAGAGTCTGAAATGGGAAACTTAGATATGCATCTGGGTTGAAAAAGAGATAGCACAGTAACAAGAAGTATGGTTAGAGTGTGATGTTTTGAATCAAGATGTCAAGTAGAATTCAAGTACACAGGAAGGGAAGAAAAGCAGGAAGAGCTAGGAAAAAACTGAGTTCAGGTAGAGAATTAAGGAAAAGATAAAGCGAAAGGCGGCCACCAGGACTGTGAGCTCTGCTTTCTCTTCCACCTGACGGCCGCACAGTGATGTCCGCCCACTGCCCTAGTTCTCAGCGCTACCCCAAGACCAGCAGCTTCAGCCACAGCTAGGAACATCTTAAAAATACAAAGTACTAGGCCCCACTCCAGACCTACTGAGTCAGAAACTGAGGCACAGGCATGTGTTCCAACAAGCCCTCAACTGCTTCTAATTGCTCACTAAAACTTTAGAACCACTGTCTTCTATAAGCCAGAAGGGAGAAAGTAACTGTACACTCAACAGTAATTGTAAGTGTGACCACTCAAAAATACTGACTTCCATAAACACGATGGCTGAGCAGAAAAACCGAACTCCCTGAAACCTGAAACGTTAAATCAAATTCTGGTCTGCTTTCTTTGAGATGTCAACCAATCAGTTATCAAGAAGTTTACACTCTAGTATCTCTTAAGTGTCAGCCCTAGATTTTCAAACTTGAAATAAATTTATACAAAGCAGCAACATTAAGATCATATTAGTTAAAACTAACACCAAAACAAAATGCACTTAGCACTTAGATTTCTAAATTCAACCTTTTACCATTTCTCTCTTGAATTATTCGAATGGCTTGCAGCTGCATTTCAGTATTTTTCTGGACCATCATTGCTTTAAAGATAGTAAAATCTTCTGCTGCCAATACAGGTTGCAAAATGGCCTGTGGAAAGAAGTCAGGAAGTTACAGAACTATTTCCCACACACTCAAATCATTTCCACTGCAAAGGTGCATTAATTCAAGAATGCTGCCTTATTATTTATGACTAGATGACTCAAAAGGACAATTTTAAGATTTTTTTCTAAAAGCCTTTAAAGGAGGGTTCTCAAGAGGCTGATCTTCTAACCCCTCCCACCCCCACAAGCCTAAGGCACACAGTGACACATTTTCCAAATGAGCCAGTGCTGAGCAACTCTGATAAACAACATGGGAATTAGTCTTACTCTTTTAAAGTTACCACTTCAGTATACAAATCTGTTTTTCAGTCAAAATAATGATAACTATTTGGTTTAGATTCTGTCAATCTGAAATTTGGGGCTTCCCTGTTGGGTCAGTGGTAAAGAATCCTCCTGCCAATGCAGGAGATGTGGGTTCAATCCCTGGGTCACGAAGATCCCCTGGAGGAGGAAATGGCAACCCACTCCAGTATTCTTGCCTGGAAAATCCCATGGCTGGAGGAGCCTGGTGGCTACAATCCATGGGGTCGCAAAAGAATTGGACACAACTTAGTGACTAAACACCAACCAACTGAAAGTTACTGTTTAGTGATAAAGCAGTAACTACAAATAATTAAAATAATTTTATTAAAATAATTTTAATTAATAAAACTGCCAAATTAAATAAGAACAAATGCCAAAATTCACTTCATGGTAAATAGATGGGGAAACAATGGAAACAGTGAAAGACTATTTTCTTGGGCTCCAAAGTCACTGAAGATGGTGACTACAATCATGAAATTAAAAGACGTTTGCTCCTTGGAAGAAAAGCTGACCAACTGAGACAGCAAATATTAAAAAGCAGAGACATTACTTTACCAACAAAGGTCCATCTAATCAAAGTTATGGTTTTTCCAGTAGTCATGTATGGATGTGAGAGTTGGACTATGAAGAAAGTTGAGTGCTGAAGAAATGATGCTTTTGAACTGTGGTGTTGGAGCAAGACTCTTGAGAGTCCCTTGGACTGCAAGGAGAGCAAACCAATCAATCCTAAAAGAAATCAGTCCTGAATACTCACTGGAAGGACTGATGCTGAAGCTGAAGCTCCAGTACTTTAGCCACCTGATGCAAAGAGCTGACACTGGAAAAGACCCTGATGCTGGGAAAGACTGAAGGCACAAGGAGAAGGGGATGAGAGAGAATGAGATGGTCAGATGTCATCACCGACTCAATAGACATGAGTTTGAGCAAGCTCCAGGAGTTCGTGATGGACAGGGAAGCCTGGCGTGCTACAGTCCATGGGGTCGCAAAGAGTCAGACACAACTGAGAGACTGAACTGAGTGAAATGCCAAAAAAATGGAGTCTGGAAAATAAGCCTAACATGGTAGGAATGATGTGAGAACACAACAGTAGTAGTCCTATAGGCAAAAAGTTTCATGGAAGAGACAGAAATTATGATGTGAAATCTTTTTCTAGATGACACTGAAGTGTAATAAATTAAGAAACAATAATAACAGTAGCTACCCTGCACTGTTCTGTGCTTAGTCACTCAGTCGTGTCCAACTGTTTGCAACCCCATAGGCTGTAGCCCGCCAGGCTCCTCTGTCCATGGGGATTCTCCAGGCAAGAATACTGGAGTGGGTTGCCATGCCCTCCTCACCTACCCTGCTGCTGCTGCTGCTGCTGCTGCTAAGTCGGTTCAGTCATGTCTGACTCTGTGCGACCCCATAGACAGCAGCCCACCAGGCTCTGCCGTCCCTGGGATTCTCCAGGCAAGAACACTGGAGTGGGTTGCCGTTTCCTTCTCCAATGCATGAAAGTGAAAAGTCAAAGTGAAGTCGCTCAGTCGTGTCCGACTCTGTGAGACCCCATGGACTGCAGCCCACCAGGCTTTTCCGTCCATGAGATTTTCCAGGCAAGAGTACTGGAGTGAGTTGCCATTGCCTTCTCCGCCTCATCTACTCTAGAGTACCCACATTAACACTCCTTTAGCTACAGAGAACTACAGAGAACTATTATTATATCAAAAAGCAAACAAATTCCCAAGCTAATCAGTAAGAAGAATAAGCTCTGAAATGCATGAAAACCCAAAAGAAAACACTCAGACCTTATTCACCTTACTAAACCTTATTTCAAGCTTTACATGACACTCATGAAAAAGCTGGCCACAGGAATCAAACAGAGGCAACCAAGGGTGTGCTACTGTTCACCAGGTAGGCAGCAGTGATAATGTCAAAGACACACCTCAACAAATGATCCATCCAAGAGTGCTGAGCAAAGAGGAAGGAGTCCCTCCAGCAGCAACCAGCTCACATTCCACACAAAAACAAAACAGTCAAGCAAAATAAAGTGCAAAAGTAGTGACATTTACAAGGAGTCAACTGTAGGGAAAAAAAAAGAAAGTTCCTTGTCCTTTAAATTCACATATACTGTTCAAAAGGCCGAGGGCAGGGGACGGCAAATAGGCTTCATTGGTATTTACCTGAAAGTTACAGCCCATAGAGCACTATTAAAGACAAGTGCTAAAAAAATAAAAAATAAAGACAAGTGCTGGATCAGATAGGTCACTAATGAGAAACTACTGCACAGCGCAGGGAACGCTGCGGTGACCTAGACGGGAAGGAAATCCAGAAGAAGAGGGGATATATGTGTGTGTACGTTACTGCTGGTTCACTTCACTGTACAGCAGAAACTGACACAGCCATGTAAAGTAACTAACCCCAATTTAAAAAATAATTTTTAAGTTTCCTTTAAAAATAAAAAATATTTAAATAAATAAAGACAACTGTAGCCAGCCTCTGTCATAGAGCAGTATATATGATCTGCCAGGGCACCTTTGTGGGATTACACAACCACATAACATTGTTCTTGGTCCTCTTAGACTTATTAATAATATCAAGTTCTCTATCCTCGTCACTGATAAACACTTGAAGGATATTAAATATCCTAATGGCATTGTGTCAGCTAGAGCTATCAGCAAGTCTGCGTTTGAGCTGATCCTTAAACATATAATGCAGGGCTTCTCAAAGGGTATTTTTAACCCTTCTAAGAAACGCAGGAAAGAAGGATTGTTAAATGCATATTCCTGAGCCCTACCCTAGACATAATTAATCTAAATTTCTGGACCATGTATCTCCCGGGATAATTCTTATAACATTTAAATTTGAGAACTATTGATACAATCGGGGGAAAAATAAGCCCTTGATATCAAAGGCTACTTTGAGCTTAACCATATGTTAGCTGTTTGATTCTGTATCCATCATTTAGGCTTCTGGGCATTAGTTTCTTCACCTGCAAATTAACATAATAATAACAACAATAATAATATTAATACAGTATTTTGTCAATTCTAAGACTCAATAGATCAGCAAAATAAACCATTATTTCATATACCAATAAGAAAAGGAAAAAACCCTATCGATTAAATTATAACATGCCATCAATTACAAAATGCATTCTCATTGGAAAGATATTTCTGATAGAAAATTTTCATTTGAGAATGAAGGAAAAATAGTAACTTTCTGGCTGAGTGTTAGAATTAAGCAGTGCAAGAAAGTCTTTTTTTTTAAACTAAAAGTCCTATAAAGGTAATTGTTCTGGGCCTTTTGATTAAATATCAAACTGGTGTGCTAAACCTAACAACTGTACAGCAATTGGGCTATTCTGTTCCAAGGAAATGGATCACCATCACCCTTTGCCTAAGAGCTTCCAATAAGGGTAATTAGAGGAACTAAATACAAGAGTTACTCCAAAAAGCTAGCAAGTGGTTTAAAAACAACAATCTTAAGTATCCTTTAAATTAATTGAAATGCCAAACTACTTTGAAAGAATACTATGAGATAAATGATATAAATAAATATATGTGGTGTCATATATGTTTGAGAAAGGCACATTGACAAAAATATGAACATTTAGAGTCTTTCAGAATCTGACTTAAGTGAGTTTTAAAAACTTCCAAACGTGTTCATACTTAGCCTGAAGTTACAAGTGATTTCATGCATTTATGCTGCTCTATTAACCACAAGGAGAAACAAATGAATTCACTACTATAGTTGGAAACTTCAGTAATGGACAGAATCAGCTGGCAGAAAATCAACAAAGAAATAACTGAACTGAACAGCACCTTCAGTCAACTAGATCAAATTGACATTTTTCCAACAACAGAAAAATACATTCTTTTCAAGTTCACATGGAACATTCACCAAAATAGACAACATTCTAGGCCATAAAACACACCTTAATAAACTTAAAAGAACAGGAGTCATATAGAGGAAACACTCAGACCCAATAGAATTAAACTAGAAAACAGTAATAGAACAATAGCTAGAAAAAGCTAAAATACTTGGGAGATTAAGAAACACACTTTAAAAGAGCACATGGATCAAAGAAGTAGTCTTAAGAGAACCTCTAAAAATATTTCTAAATGAAATATTTCAAAATATTTCTAAATGAAAACACAACTTATCAAAATGCGTGGGGTGTAGCAAAAGTTAGTGCTTAGAGGGAAATTTAAAGCACTGAAGCACGTATTAGGAAAGAAGAGATAACCAACATCAACAATAAAAGCTTCCACCTTAGGAACTAAAAAAAGAGCTAGTTAAATCCAAAGAAAGGAAATAATAGAAATTAGAGAAGAAATCAGTAAAATTGGAAAACAGAAAATCAATAGAGAAAACCAACAAAACTAAAAGCTAATTATTTAAAAAATAAATAAAATTAAGAAATCTCTGGCCAGGTTAAGTTTTAAAAAAAAGGCGGGGGGTGGGGGGTGTGGAATTCCCTGGTTGTCCAGTAGTTCAGACTTTGTGCTTCCATTGCAGGGGGCATTGGTTCAATCCCTGGTCAGGGAGGTTCCACATGCCAGGATGTGAGACACACAAAAAAAGACATAAATTAATATCAGAAATGCAAAAGGGGACAGATCCCATGGACACTAAAAAGGTAATAATGAAATTTTATGAACATTCTTATGACCACAAGTTTGATAATCCAGGTGAAATGGGCCAATTTCTTAAAAAACACAACCTGCTAAAACTCACACAAGAAACAGACAATCTGAATAAGTCTATATCTATTAAAGAAATGGAATCAATAATTAGTAATCTTCCAAAACAAAAAGCACCAGGCCCAGCCAGGGTCAATGATGAATTCTATCAAACACTTAAAGAATTTTATACAATTCTTACAATTCTATACAAATAAAGATAGAACTTCAAAGAAAAGCTATAGATTCCTTTTACTTCTCAAAAGAATAATGATTATTTATTTGCAGAAATTCAATAGCATAGCCTATAGAAATGATGTGAAAGCCCTTCTATTGATTCAAAGGACTAAGGGGGGAAAAGTATAACTATGAAATCTAGTCCCATCACTTCATGGCATATAGATGGGGAAACAAAGGAAACAGTGAAAGAGTTTATTTTCTTGGGCTCCAAAATCACTGCAGATGGTGACTGCAGCCATGAAATTTAAAAGATGTTTGCTCCTTGGAAGAAAAGCTATGACCAACCAAGACAACATAAATTAAAAAGCAGAGACATTACTTTGCTGACAAAGGTCTGTCTAGTCAAAGCTGTAGTTTTTCCAGTAGTCATGTATGGATGTGAGAGTGGACCATAAAGAAGTCTGAGCGCTGAAGAATTGATGCTTTCAAACAGTGGTGTTGGAGAAGACTCTTAAGAGTCTCTTGGATAGCAAAGAGATCAAACCAGTCAATTCTAAAGGAAATAACCCCTGAATATTCACTGGAATGACTGGTGCTGAAGCTGAAGCTCCAATACTTTGGCCACCTGATGCTGAGAAAGATTGAAGGCATGAGAAGGGAATGACAGAGGACGAGATGGTTGGATGGCATCACTGACTCAATGGACATGAGTTTGAGCAAGCTCCAGGATGTAGTGATGGACAGGGATCCCTGGCTTGCTGCAGTCCATTGGGTCACAAAGAGTCGGACACGGATGAGAGACTAAACAACAACAACAAAGCAATTAACAATTGGAATTTGAAATAAAAAACACAATACAATTTACATTTAGCACTACAAAAAAGTACTTAGGAATAAATGTAACAAAATATGCATAAGATCTATATGAGGAAAACTAAAAAATTATTATGAAAGAAATCAGAGGAGATCTAAATAAATGGAGAGCTATTCCATGTTAATAAATAAGAAGACTCAACACTGTTAACATGTCACTTCTCCCAGATTTGATCTGTAGATTCATGCAACCCCAATCAGAATCCCAGCAATTGTGGATACCAACAAACTGATTTTTAAATTTATATGGAAAGGTAAAAGACCCAGAACAGTCACACAAAATTGATAAAGATCAAAGTCAGAGGACTGACACTACATGACTTCAAGATTTACTATAAACTGCAATAATCAAGACAGTATGACATTGGTGAAAGAACAGACAAAGAATTAATGGAACAGAACAGAACGTGAAAACTGACCAACAAAGACATAGTCAACTGATTTTTGACTAAGGAACAAAGGCAATCCAGTGAAGAAAGGATCATCTTTCTAGAAAATGCTGCTAGAACAACTGACATCTACATGGAAAAAAAGAAGGAATCTAAACACTGACCTTATACCTTTCACAAAAATTAACTTAAAATGGATCATAGATTTAAACGTAAAAACAAAATTTTGAAACATAGCATGGAGAAAATCTAGCTAACCTTGGCTTTTGGCAATGACTTCTTAAGATAAAATATCAAAACCATAAACAATGAAAGAATCACTACATCAGACTTCACTAAAATAAAAAAGACTTCTGCTTTGTGAAAGACATTGTTAACAGAATGAAGAGAAAAGCCACAGGAGAATATTCTGTGAAATATTTGCAAAACAGACCTGATAAAGATTTGTATCAAAAACATACAAAAAAACTCTTACAACACAACAATTAGAAAATAAATAACTCAATTTAAAAATGGGCAGAAGAAAACAATGATATCACTACGTATCTATTAGAATGGCTAAAATCCAAAAACCTGACAATATCATGTGTTACTGAAGACATGGAGCAACAGGAGCTCCCATTCATTGCTGGTAAAAATGTAAAATGATATAGCTACTTTAGAAGAGAGTCTGGCAGTTTCTTACAAAGTTAAAGTGAATCTTAACATATGATCTAGCAGTCTTGCTCCCAGGTATTTACGCAAATGAGATGAAAAATTTACACCCACATAAAAGCCTGACTATGAATAGCTATAGTGACTTTATTCAAAATTGCCAAAGACTGGAATGCACCAAAATTTCCTTCAAAAGGTTATATACCACCTTCAAAATGTGGTACATCCATAAAATGGAATATTATTTAGCAATAAAAAGAAAAGAACTATCAAAAATGAAAATACTTAAATTCATATTGCTTACTGAAAGAAGTCAGTCTGAAAAAGCTATATACTGTGTGATTTCAATTACATAATATTCTGGAAAAAGCAAAACTATACAGACAGTAAAATGAACAGCAGTTGCCAGAGGTTTGGTGTAAAGATGGAAAAGATGAATATGTGGAACATATGAGATTTTTAAGGCAGTGAAACTATTTTGTATGATACTGTAATGATGGATATATGACATTATGTATTTGTCAAAATCCACAGAACTTACAACACAAAGAGTGAACCTTAAAATAAACTATGGACTTAACAATCATATATCAGTACTGGCTCATCAACAAATATACTACACTAATGAAAGACTTTAATAAAAAAAGACATTTACATTAACTGCTCAACTTTGGGTAAACATAAAACTGCTCTAAAAAAAGTCTATTAATTTTTAAAAATCTTATGAGCAATCACACAAAATATTATTAATTATCCAGTATGTGTTTTTAGAAAATGAAAGTTATACCATAAATATAGTCATTTTAGTGATAGAAGTTCTTGGGGAAAAAAAGAATAACTTTCCCAAATTAACATTAGAAGATAAATATTTCTGAAAGCGTTAATTTCTATTTTACAAAAGGCAAAGTAAATCAAGTGAAAAGCAAAAACAAAAACAAAAAATACTTTGTCTCTTGCCATATAGTCATCCCTGGCTCCTGCTATACATAGAAATCAGTGATGAGCTCTGTCCTCACCAAAAAAAATCACAAGCAATGAAAAAAGCCACTTTTGCCTATTTCAGTTGAAAACACCATAGAATTACAAAATCAACTAAACACAACTGAAATAATTATCTCAATATGCATTCTATTATCATATATTCCTGAACTTTTTAGAAAGGTATCTTAATTTATGAGCATTTTTTGAGAAGCTACACATGTACGACAGGAAAACATGCCCTTAAAAAGTCTGTTGTTGAGACTTCCCCGGCAGGCCAATAGTGAAGACTGTGTTTCCACCAGAGAGGGCCCAGGTTTGATCCCTAATTGGAGAACTAAAATCCCACAAGCTGTATGGAGAAGAAAGAGGAGAGGAGAGTTGAGAGGATGGGAGAGGAAGGATGGAAAGGATGGAAGGGGTGGAAAGGGGAGGGGAGGAGAAGAGAAGAGACAAGAGGAGAGGAAGAGAAAGGAAGGAAAGAAGGAAGGAAGGAAGGAAAAAAAATAAAAGGTTGTTTTTTTTAAAACCAGACATCTTCATCTGATGTACTCCTTACAACTCCTGCTGATTTTAATACACAAGAATGCCAGGACCAGTGGTCTAGGACTAATGGTGACCAAGCCAATTGAAAAGAATTTTGCAAGTCATCTTTAGCAGGACAGTTCAATGAGAGGGGAGCGAGCAACTGTTTATAAAAATCAAAAGCAAACCAAACAGACCAAAACAAAAGAAAAAGTACCTCCCAAACTACCCTGAACTAACAATTGGTTTCTTGAATTCCTTATAGGCACTCTAAATTAGCATAGTGGAATCAGCATTCTGATCTTTATTTACAAAGATTAGAGTATTGCTGCAAAGCAGTATCTAGCAGGCTTTGGGCTGTTTTTCTGGTTATTGGAGACGGCCTTGTGCTTATTCAGTCATACTGCCCTTAGTATCTGGGGCTAAGTTTGCTCCAGAAGAGAATAAAGCTAACTAGTCCACATGGGGATTGAATACATGACCCTGGCCTAATTAGCACCCTGCTAATCAACCACCAAAATAGCTGCCATTAATTACAAGGTGCTTCCATTTATAGACCACCTTATATGTGTCAGGTATTGTGCTCAATGTTTTATGAACATTTTTGCTCAAATCTCACAAAAACCTTTCAAAGTAGATACTATCCCTGTTTTACAGATGTTCAAACTGAGAATTGGAATAGACAAGACAGAAAAACTGTAAAACAACTTAGTCCATGATAAATGAAAGTAATCAAAAGATCTAAGTTCAAATCCAAGTCTGTCTGTGTCAGAAGGTTTCCATGCTTGTATATAACAAGACTGTACTACGAATCAACTCCAAATCAAAAGGTGTTATGTAACAGAACAAAGCAGAAAGATGTTACTCTTGATGTGAAAACAGTATTTTAAAATTCTGAATGTCTTCGTTCACAAGTTATCCTATGATGAAAACAAAAGATGAATGTGACTACTATTACTATGAACATCTTTTTTCACAAAGTATTTCAGATTCATTCATAATAGCTTAATTAAGAGGCTGACAAATATTAACCAAAGAAGAAAATATTCTGGAAATACAAGAAAAATAAAAACAAATACCAATGCCTTAAAAGAAATCTAAATACTAATTAATAATTTTCAATAAATTCTTCAAGGTAAGTAGACTTGTAAAAAACTTTAATTCAAGGCAATTAAACTGAATTGAAAATGTAAAAGTGCTCAGCGGGGCAGAATGAGTACTGGTCCGACTAGAGATATAAGGAAAGTTGCATTGCAGCATCTCATTGATGATGAGATGGGTTTCTCTGGGTAAGGAAAGGATGGAGTGGTGAGAAGGTGGGGGCTGAGCATTCCCGGTTAAGGGACCACTGTGAGCAAAGCCAGGTGCACCAATGCTTACAAAAACAAGTAGCCAGAATTACTATAGTATGTAATGTACTACAGAATGACAGCAGGAGGTTGAAAATGATAATTTGAGATCACATCCTAGATAATCCTATCATCTCACTAAGGAATTATAGTTAATTTGGTAAAAGATGAAAAGCTAAAGTAACTCTTTGAGAAGCCTATTTGGGTAGTAATAACATATCTCTATACTCAATCTCGGAGCCTGAGCTGATATTCTGGCTTTGTTACTTTAGTTGTAGACTGTGCACCAGTTCCTTAATATATATGTGCAATAGTTTTCTCAATTCTAACAAAATAAAATAAATAGTACCAATTTCTTAAGGACTATTAGGAAGATTCAGTGAAATAACACATGTCAAGTGCTTAAAACAGCAGCTAGCATGAACCCCCAGTAAGTATCAGTTACAAATATACCCAAAACCTACTTCCATTCAGCGCTGCAGAACCAATGGGACAATAAAATTAGTTCTAACAGAAGGAAGCCCCAGGAACTGTGTACTGTGTATCTGCTAAGATTAAAAAAGAGGCAATGGCAAAACCATTACAAACCTATATAAATAAATTTTTTTTTGCATAAAGCCTATGATCTATTATAGTTCTGACAGGAAGTTCTTTTTTAATCACATCAGTTTATTAATGCCTCAAATTATCTTTTCTCAAGGTAGTTATAAAGAAAGAATCCATATGTTAAATTGGCTTTTCATTCTTACAGTCTCTAGAATATTATACTTTGACAATCAAACATAGCAAATCTAAGTGGAATCCTGGGCATTTTTGTTAAAACTATATATTAGCAGAAAAACACAAAAACCTGTGATGTACGGGTCTTTGCAAGAGGAGAAGTACATGCTTCTTGAAATTGATCTTCATTAATTCCAATTTCTTTAAGGTAAGTTTCTAACAGCTTTTCAACCTAAAAAAAAAGTTTAACTTTTACAATTTACATTGAAAGATTCCAAATGAGTTTTTATATTGAGTTTAGAAAAGTATAATCAAATTCTTGCTTGCGACTATTAATCTACATAAAATTATATTATATGGCTGTGACAATCTTTTTCACCAAAAAAACCCAAACAACTAAAAGTGAAAATCTTTGCAGAGAATGAAATGAAATTTCCTCTACCAGAAATAACTGGCCAGGATTATGAAGTTTGATTTGGTATAATCCTTGTGCTACCCAGGCATTTCTTAAAATCTCAAGACAACATGGCTAAATTAATAATGAACACTTCCCTGGATATACCTGCAGAAGAACAGGAATAAAATTTAAAGATCAGATGCAAGATCCCTTAAAATAGTTGTCCTAAATCTATTTCTTACATTCTAGAGTCTTATGGAGGAAATGCACAGAGAACTCCCAGAGTCTGATGCAACTGATAGCACTACTAGGGTAGACTGGAATTTTTTAAGGAATTTAAATGGACAAGTCTATTTTTTAAATTTAGAACAGATTGAATTAATATTATTCAAGTTATATTTAAAATCAGTTTTAAAATACTCACTAGTTCTTTGTATTCCTGATGAATCTCTGTATAAGTCAATTTGCTTTCTTCTTCATCATCAAAAACTAAATTTAAAAGAAAAATATTGCATAGTGTAAAAAAATTTCATTAAATATGAAAGTCAGCTCCACAAATAGAACTTATAAATAGAACACTCATTCTTGTAAACTGGCTCTTCCACTTTAAAATTGGGGGGATTAAAAAAATAATAATTAATTGTAAACAAGTTTTTTTCCTATACCTAAGAGCTACTTCGTTTGGGAGAGGAACACTAATTTGCTACTTTTCAATCAATAATACAAGGCAACAATTTATTTACAAATTTCAAATGGAACATTATTGGTAAGTTTCTAAATAATTCCTTTCACAACAGGTTCCAGATTATTTCACCATATTGGAACTTTGCTGATCCAAATTTTACTGAAACTGACTCTTTCTTTATTACATATAAATCAATAATGAAACAAAAATGAATAAAAACAAATGTTTACTCAATGATTATATGTGTGAAACAATGTAGATTAGAAAGATACATATTCCTTCAAAAAGCTACAATGTGATCAAGGAAAAGACAAATTCATGAACTGTAAACCATAAGCCACCTTTTAAAAAAACTCCCCCATTCTTTCTAAAATACATAATTAACATCGGTAATTTTCTATTCAAAACTCTTCAATTAAAAACTCTTCAGTTCTTTGCCTAGAGAATAAGTATAAAATACTTAGAATCCCAGACAAAACCCTCCAAGACTGGATCCCAAGTCTCATCTCCCACCACTCCAAAACCCGCACTTTGCCCTCATAACAGTATACAATTACTTGGAATGTGGACAAATGTAAAAACATAGAAGGTGCTTCAAAGCCCCAGGTCTTTGCTCAAGCCCTTCTTGGATCTCTTTGCCTTTACCCAGTACCTCTTCTCCCAACCATTCTTCAAAATACTGCAAGAGGCACATTCTCCATGATCTGCTACCCACTCCCAACTCCCTCAACTATTTAGATTCCTTCCTCAGAACTATTTGAATACACAGCACCATATGTCTACCTTTATAATAACATCTGGTCACTTTACATTTAAAATTCCATTTACCTGATTGTCTTCCCCACCAAATTATAAACTTCTCAAGCACAAAGATTTGTTTTATTAACTTTTCTATCCTCTACTTCTGGCTCAAAGACACTCAATAAATGTTGAAATAAATGCTGACATTTACAAAGTTAAACAAAACTAATTTTTTAATTACCTAAGGTGAAGAATAGCACATTGACAACCCAAAGTCAGTGAAATACAAACACTATTATTTCAAGTGCCACTGAAATGTTATTTCCATTTCTCTTGGCATCTATTCTACATAGCACTGGGCATACATGCAATATAGCAGCTAATAGAGCTGTTTTCAGATAATTTTGAAGCCAAATTACTACATCACATGTTTACAAGTCTGAAAATTACTATTTCCCTATAAAATTATGCAATCAGGTGTGTTATAACTGAGATGCAGCCACTTTTAACGTTTGGGGATAAAAATAACTTTTTTTTTTTTTTGCCACTTCAGCATTTAGGTTCAGGTTCAGTGGCATAAGTGGAATCAAAAGGTGACTAATTTCTTTTTTTCTCCTAAAGGAGATCAGAACACCACCTGCTTCCTCGGTCTCATAATAGCGTTTAAAATTCTTTAATGGAGCAGAAATAAAAGTTATTTTGCACTTCTTTTAAAAATTACCTGAAAGAACAATACCCAGTAAATACTATTTGAATGTTGCTCATGGCAATGAGAATGTAATGAAAAGATTCAGTGGTCAAAGTAAATTTCATCTTTACCAGATTCATGGAAACTTAGGGTTGAAAGGACTCTTAACAGATCATTCATGATAATCAATCATTTGACAGTTGAATTTCCCTCTGTAATAACTCTATTAAGGTGCTATCAGATTCATTCAAACACTGCTAAGGCCTGGGGAACTCATTACCTTCTGAGACAGGCGAATTTATCCAGGATACTCTCTGTTATGAAGCACTTCCTTCACAGAAATTTGTTTACCTCTAGCTTGTACCCAGGGACGCTAGCTGTAGCCCATTGAACCTTAAAAAAAACAAGTCTAATCCCTCCAACGTGCGACAGACGTTCTAACGATTAATGGATATTACTACCCTTAAGGTCTTGGCCACCTAAACAACCACAACAGCCTGAAATTATTCTTATGACATCGCTTCTGATCCTTTTCCATAAATGGTCTCCAAATTATCTTCAAGAACTGAATACACAGCTCCAAAGCGTGAACTGATCAGAACCTGGAGGTACTCTTTCCTCACAGGGAACGTTATGCCACGTTTACATACCTCATTTGTTGGAAGATACCCTCCATTTTTGATATAACCGAGAGAGAGCGCTCAAAAAAGGGAATACAGACCACCGAGATTACAGGCTCTGGGCCTACCGGAGTAATCACAATACCCCTCGCCCACCCACTTTTTGGCCAACAGTTGGAATCAGAAGGAACCCAGAAGCAACTGACATCTCTCCTCCCAAGTCACTGGGGAAGCTGATGAAGGAAGAAACCCACACAGTCACCTGCCCAAGGCAGAAAGGTGCAGGATGGGGTGAGAGACTCAACACAGGATTAAAGTCTAATGTTTTTCGAATGTGTGCTTGGGCCCAGGGCGGAGAGGTATCTCGTCCCCCTTTTCATTAGCGTGGGAAAGACAGGCGCGGTGACAGCAACACATCCTAAAAATCCAGCTCTAAACCTGGTCGACAGGAGTGGAGATCGAGGAGATGAGAGGCGGTTTGTGGAGAGGTTGTTGGTGTGAGAGAGGTGAGCAAGGACTGACGGTTCGAGATTCGGATTTTACCTTCACATTTCTGCTCCACGAAGTCCAAGATGGGGATGGACCAGTCTGGGCCCCGCAGGAACCCCGCGATGCTCTCCACCACCCATTCCACCTCGTCCTCTTCTTCCGCGGCCATTCCGCCCCCGCGGGGCGCCGCGGAAGCCTAGGCCAGACCCCCGGATCCTAGAAGGCCTTTCGGCCGCAGAGAAGGGAGAGGAAACAGGGGAACGAAGTGCCCCCGCAGTCTCCGCAGTCACCTGGCTGAAAGCTACAAACCACTTAACGTAAAACGGTCGCTATGGCGACAAGCGGAGCCGCCTCCGGCAGCCGCCCGGAAGTAAAGCCAGCTTCCTCGGAGCCTGCGCAGCTTAGAAAGAGGCATTTGAAGAACGTTTCCGATTGGCTGGGATGGAGTAGAACAGTCGAAAGATAGTCTTCCGCCCATTGGCCCGAGCTGCTGGTAGCGCTGACTTGTAGCCATTGGCTGGAAATCCAGGAATCTCAACGTTCCCACAGAAGTGCGTAGGACCAAGGACTAGAAATGGCGCCACGAAGGCCCGTCTCACCTGGTCTCTGACTGAAAAGGTTTTAAAGGCTTCAGTTCACGGCTGTATCCCCACCGCTCACTCCCGACCATTTTCCGACCCGCTGAGCCAGAAACGTTTGTAATTGAAAAGTTGTTTGTTTGAAAATACAAACCCGAGGAAAGTAGCTCTGTTAAGACTTGCTGCTTGTCCCAGCGTCAGTTTGCATCCCGTAGCTGCCGGCGAGTCTTTATGGCGTAGATAGAAATAACTAGAATTAGCAATTTTTCAGGAGTAAAGTCAAAGTCAGTGTTCCTTTAAATAAATGTCTAAGTAATCAACCCTTAATGTTAAATAATGCTAACTACTTTTAGCTTGGAGTCCTTTGCAGAATGGGTCTTCAAAGGTCTCTGCCAGGGTACTTGGCATCCCAAAATATTTTCAAACAACTTTGTATGTATTTACATACATGGGATCATATGTACAGTTAAGAAACTTTGTTCACGTAGTATAGTCATCTGTACATGTAAACATAAAATTGTTTCTTGACAGCTACATGATATTCTATAAGCTAGCGTTTTTAAATTCATATTTCATGTATATAGGAACAGTGGACTCCCGTGGTGGCTCAGTGGTTAAGAATCCGCCTGCCAATGCAGCAGACGTGGGTTCAATCCCTGGGTAGGGAAGATCCCCTGGAGATGGCAATCCACTCCAGTATTCTTGCCTGGGAAATCCTATAGATAGAGGAGCCTGGAGGACTACAGGGTCGCATAAGAGTCAGACACAAGTTAGATTAAACAATAACAAATATACACACAGTATCTTACTTGGATGCATAGATGTGATTAGTGTGCCGTTTTCTTCTCCCTCCATAGTGTGGATGTATGTACCATGCCATTTTTCCCTTCTATAAACAGCTGAAATGAACATCTTTGTGTCTCTAAGAACTGTTGGTTTTATTGACTATTCCAAGGGATACAGCCTAGCAGAATTGCTAAGTGAGAGAGTATTTATACCTTGATTTATGTGACCAATCCTCAATTGCTAGATTCATTTCTTCAGTTTCTTAAATAACAATTCTGTAATGAACACACATATACATATTTTTCAACTCTAGTCTCATTGTTCACTTTGGATAAATTCCCAAAGGAAAGATTTCTGAACCTATTTTTAAAAACCTTTTTGGAAAATACCTTTACCAGTCTACTAGGTTAAAGATGATACATAATTTGCATTTTCAAATTTGAACGTCAGCTTTATTTCATGTTGATTAGTCTTTGGTTTCTTCCTATGTTGTTTTTCGTATCTTTTGACCATTTCTTACTGGGATTTATTTTTCTTATTGATTACAAGAATTTTAACTTTTCATCACATGTTGCAGTGACACATTTGTCATTTGTCTTTTAATTCACTGTGTCTTCTGCCATATAGAAGTTTTATATTTTCTATGTAGACTTTAAATGGTAGCCAGTAAATTATTAATAGTTATTTTCCTTAATGGATAGCCATGTTCCAAATATCACTTACTAGAAATGGGTGTGGTAAATTGTGGTGATTTCTTAATACTGAGAAGAGGTAAAAGGAAAGAAGGACGTCATTTTGGGGGAGCCAATATATTGTGACACCAGCAGTGGATTACTATGGTTTATTGCTCTCCTTTTCTGTCTTCTAAAGCAGCTTAAAAGAGAAAGCCCACTTCTATTTGCCAATTTCCTCCTTTCATGAAAAAGTTACTTGTAAGATTTCTAATGAACCTGAAGGCCACAAAATTCTGTCCAACTGAACTCAGCATTACCTGGCATTAGGGTCTTTAGTCTCAAGTGCTTTCAAGTTCCACTCAAAGCAGATAATAACTGGAATGTACAAACTCTCCTTTCACTTATTTTATCAGCATCATTTTTTTTAATATTTATTCATTTGTTTTATTTGGCTGCATCAGGTCCCAGTTGGGACATGTGGGATCCTCTGTCCCGGCTGGCTGGCTTTTCTCTAGTTGTGGCAGGCAGGCTTAGCGGCCCCAAACCATGTGGGATCTTAGTTCCCTGATCAGAGGCAGAACCCCAGTCCCCTGCCCTGGAGGGTGGATTCTCAGCAACTGAGCCACCAGGGAAGTTTCTTAGTGTCTTTCTTGAATGTGGCCAATGTGAATTCCCTCAGGCCTGCAAGCTTTCTCATTTATTTCAAAACATTGTATTAATGCAATTTTCTTCTCAAAATGTAAAGATTTCCTTTTTATTCAGTCCTTGGGACTTTTATAAGCAGGATGCTTATACAGATTTAATATAATGTATTCAATATGCTTATTGTGAAATAAACACAAACTCCAAAGAACAGTGCTCATACTCTTAGGGCAATGCAGGTGGATGCCCTGAAGTAAGAATGTAAAGGAAAGGTGTGTGTTGTGCATTTTACCATATATCACTTTGTTCAGCCAAGTAGTGTTTTTCGTGTTTTGCAGTTCTGCAGTTCTCTTTTGATAAAAATCACAACTTCTCATTTTGGCAATTTTGTCTGCTACAGATGAACAAATTTTCATATTGAAGTTGTGTTTTGTTTTTGTTTTTTTGTTATTTTATTTCCCAATTATTTTTATTAGTTGGAGGCTAATTACTTTACAATATTGTAGTGGTTTTTGCCATACGTTGACATGAATCAGCCATGGATTTACATGTGTTCCCCATCCTGAACCCCCATCCTGCCTCCCTCCCCATCCCATCCCTCTGGGTCATCCCAGTGCACCAGCCCCAAGCACTTGTCTCATGCATCCAACCTGGACTGGCGATCTGTTTCACACTTGATAATATACATGTTTCGATGCTGTTCTCTCAGATCATCCCACCCTCGCCTTCTCCCACAGAGTCAAAAAGTCTGTTCTATACATCTGTGTCTCTTTTTCTGTCTTGCATATAGGGTTATCGTTACCATCTTTCTAAATTCCATATATATGCATTAGTATACTGTATTGGTGTTTATCTTTCTGGCTTACTTCACTCTGTATAATGGGCTCCAGTTTTATCCATCTCATTAGAACTGATTCAAATGTATTCTTTTTCATGGCTGAGTAATATTCCATTGTGTATATGTAGCACAGCTTTCTTATCCATCTGTCTGCTGATGGGCATCTAGGTTGCTTCTTGAAGTTGTGTTTTGTAATGGAAAAGACCAAAATAGGTAATAAGCATACCCATGTAAGTATACACACACACATACACATATATTTACAGTACCTTTACATGGAGTTGATAAGAGGTTTAATTAGAGAACACTTGGGACCATGTGTTGGTAAGTTAGGAAATGCTCGATATATGTTAGCTATTATTGTTATATGTAAGTTACATCTTCTTTAACAACTTGCATTCTCCTTGTCTCCACTGACTAGTCAGTTGTGATCTTTACTGCAGTCTTACTGAAATCTCTTGGTTCTCTCCATTCCTTTGTGGGACTGAATCTCTACCTTACTAAAGGGTTATAAAGTTCAGTCTTACAGAGAAGGAGAAATATCATATGACATCCCTTATATGTGGAATCTAAAAAGAAATGATACAAATGAACTTAAAAACAGAAAGACACTCACAGACTTCAAGAAGGAGCTTAGGAGTGCCTAAGGGAAGGGATAGTTAGGGAGTTTGGAATGGACATGTGTACACTGCTATATTTAAAACAGATAACCAACAAGGAGCTACTGTATAGAACTGGAAGCTCTGTTCAGTGTTATGTTGCAACTTGGATGGGAGGGGAGTTTGGGGAAGAATAGATACATGTATATGTATGGCTGAGTCCCTTTGAGTTCACCTGAAACTACCATAACATTGTTAATTGGCTATAACTCAATACAAAATAAAAAGTTTAAAATTTGAAAATAGTAATTCTGATGAAAGAAAAAATAGCAGATAAACCAAAGTACAGCATTTATGTTCTCATTTTTATCACTAATTGATTATCACTATTAAATAATTTTCTTTAAAATTAAAAAAAATGATCAAAACTCCCCCAAAAAGTTCCATCTTAACAAGATTTTTTTTTTGTTAAGATTGTTGTTTAGTTGCTAAGTCGTGTCTGACTTTTTTTTTTTTTTAATTGAAGGATAATTGCTTTACAGAATTTTGTTTTGTTCTGTCAAACATCAGCATGAATCAGCGGCTTTTCTATATATTTAATTTTATTTATTTTGTTTTTGGCTGTGCTGGGTCTTGGTTGCTGTGCAGGCTTTTTCTCGAGTTGCGGAGAGCGAAGGCTACTCTGTAGTTGTGGCTTCTCACCATGGTGGCTTCCTTTGTTGCTCAGCATGGGCTCTGGGGAGAGCGGGCTTCAGTAGCTGCAGCTCAGTAGCTACGGTTCCCGGGGCCCTAGAGCACAGGCTCAGTAGTTGTGGCACAAGGGCTTAGTTGCTCAGAGGCATGTGGGATCTTCCCAGACCAGGGATTGAACCCGTATCTCCTGCATTGACAGGCAGGTTCTTTACCACTGAGCCACCATTCCTCCAGGTTTCTCAGGGACCCTGTACTAACAACTACTTACATTTGTATAGTACCTCATAGTCTACAAAGGAATTTATGTCTGTCTGACTCAGGACAACCTTAAGAACTAAGTGAAGATGGTATTAAGATTCGCCCATCTTCCAGATGATGTGTATTAGTTTGCTCAGACAGCTGTAGCAAAGTACCACACTCTGGGTGGCTTTGTCAAAGATTAAGAAATACCCAAAATAAAACCAGTGAATCATGAAAGTAGTAATTAGTTAAAATTTTTTGTGCACACATCAAAAAGACAGTTTGCAGAGGAGGAGCTCTTCAGCCAAAACATGGGCTGAGGCCCAGGGGTATATTGTCATAAAGCAGCTTATGTAGTAAGAAAGCAGTGACTCTTTATTCTTTACAGTGATTGGTTATAATATTAGAATTTTCTTAAATGATAGGGAATTTGTCAGTAATTATCTCATATCAACCTTGGGGAACAGGTTATGATTTCCAGAGGTGTAAACAAGAAATGACCCAGGTCAAGTAGGTCTCACAAAGCAAGCTAAATTAAGCCTTGTTTATATGAGTAAGCTGGTGTTATCTGCTGAGGGAATTTTCAAAGCCATTCTTCCTTTGTTTCTAATTTGAACAGCTTAAACAACACAGTTTTATTCCCTCATAGATCTGTAGACTGGAAAGCTGACTTTGAGGTGTCAGCAGGGTTGGTTTCTTCTAAGGCCTCTCTCCTTGGTGTCTGGATGCCACCTTCTCACTGTGTCCACTTGGTCTTCCCTCTTTACTCATTTGTGTCCAGATCTCCTCCTCTCATAAGGACATCAGTTGAAGGGGTTCAGAATGTGGCACTCTGAAATATGCCACTTTGGCATGTTGATTATTTTGAGCTCAAGTCAGCTGAGAAACAGCAGATGCAGAAACAGCTCTCTACTCTCCTCCATCTGTGTAAAATGGGGCATAAATTTCCCATGAGAAACCTACTAGGCAGAGACAAGGCGAGCACTCTCATCACTAGGGATGAGGAGTCAGTGCTGGAATGAGTCTACATAACAGACTCTATTAAAATGACCCTTGTCTTCCATTAGAAGATTTCTTAACCACCTCCTCCCCATATATTGCCAAGTCACTTCTGCACTGTTTGTCAGCACTAGAAGCCCAAGCCCTATTTTCTTTGTGTAGTCCCTTCTCCAGTTTATCACCCTTTGTTAAAATGGTATGTAAACCCCCAAATCTGTCTGCCCTTTGATTTTTTCACTTCTTTTTTGGTGAGGCCCCATGCATATACAATTTTAAATATTAATAAAATTGTAGCCTCTTCTGTCAGTCTGTCTTTTGTCAGTTTTAATTCACCAGCCCCAATAACTAAACCTAAAAGAATAGAGGAGAAGTTTTCTCTTTCCCTACATAATCATATTGCGCTAGCCCCCCCCAACCCCCCGCCCATGACCTCATTTTAACTTAATAACCCCTTGAAAGGACTTCCAAATGCAGTCAAAGTTTTAGGTACTGTGGGTTAGAAATTCAATGTACAAATCTGGGGGACATGATCCAGCCCATAACTGGTAGAAGAACTGAAATTATGAGGTCAAGTTTCTTGCCCAGTGTCAGCACAAAGTCAGGGCCTGCATTTCCCTGTACTTGATACTTAAGCAACAATGTAACTTCCCATATTCCTTTTATAGTATATCACAGAAGTTTTTCCCTGTCTACATGATCCCTTTGAAGGAAATCTATTGTCTTAGTTTGGGCTGCTGATAGAATACCACAGACTGGGGGGCTTATAGACAGGAATTTCTTTTTCCCAGTTCTGGAGTCTGGGCAATCCAGGATCATAGCATCAGCAGATTTGGTGAGAGCCCAATTCCTGCTTTACAAATCACTGTCCTCTTGCTGTGTCCTCACCAGTGGTAGGAGTCAGGGAGCCCACCAGAGTCTCCTAGTAAGGGCACTAAGCTGTTAATGAAGGCTCTACCCTCATGACCTAATCACCTACCAAAGGCCCCCACTTCCTAATATCACTTCTGGGGTTAGGGTTTCAACATATGAATTTTAGGGGTACGCAAACAATTCAGCCTATACCAACCACCTACTTTTCCATTGTGTGGCTGTAATACAATTTATTTAAACAATTCCATATTTACCTAGGCTATTTCTTACACTATTTTAAAAACAAATGCATCCTTGTAACTAAATCTTGGCACCTAATCTTTATCATTTTGTGAAAATGTATTCCTGAAAGTGGAATTGCTAAATCATACAGCAGGCAGTTTTTAAAGACCTGTGTACCTAAGGGTTTCAGTTTTAAGTAGAAACATTGTGCATTCTGCAGTAATCATGGTTATGCACAGATATATCTCAGATACTTAGAAGATTGCTAATTTAATCAGGGGAGAACTAGAGAAATGATTATAAATTCCAAAGGAAGTAAGCTATTTAGTTATTTATTTGACTGCATCAGGTCCAAGTTGCTGCACGCAGGATCTTCACTGCGTCATGCCAAATCTTTCACTGCAACTCACAGACTCTCTAGGTGTGGCATACTGACCAGTAGCTGTGGTTTGTGGGCCTAGTTGCTCGAAGGCATGTGGGATCTTACTTCCCCAACCAGGAATCAAACCCATGTCCTTTGCATTGTAAGGCAGAATCTTAACCTCTGGGCCAGCAGAGAAGTTCAGAGAATTAAACTCTTTATTTTCATAAATATATCTCCAACTCCAACACAATGCTTCACCCTAAGAGATCCACAATGAATATTTGATGAATATATGAATGGCGACTGGAGTACATAGTACCTCATATTTGCCTAAAAAGAATCCATTTTGATTTTCTGCTTCTGGGGAAGAGAGTAAAAGTGTAACCACTAGCAGAGCAGGGTTTTTTTTTTAACAAAACATGGTTGCATTCTAGATCAGATGGCTTAAAGTTATTATTAGCAAGAGGCTTAAAAATACCAATGCAACAGAAGTGTCATTTTCATATATAATTTACAGAACATATAAAACATCACTAATGAACTACCTAATTGCTATTCCAAATGGTATGAATTCAGCTTTCAAGTAAAGAAAGAAAAAAGGTCTCTGCTTTAATCCTCCCAATTGCTTTTTTTCCTGGCTGTAGAAAGACTTTTTAGAAGTTCTAAATTATAGGTTCTTACCAAATATTCACGATTATTTGGTTTATATAGCAGCAAAGGGATGGAGGAGGTTTCCATGGGTTGGCAAATAAATAATTACCTGCCATATCTTCAAATTCTCCAGCAAACCCTAAGATTTTTATTGCATTTGCAGATGTAGCATCACAGAATTTCCATTGTCATTTCATTGCCTTTTGTTTTGTGTTCCTCATAATCTGTAAAATATTCAACAACTTGATTTAAAACAACAACAAGGAAGTAAAAATGCAGTGACTTCTCAAATCGGACTTAGCACATTCATTTGGTGTGAAATGGCATAGTTTAGAATCCTTACTTTACTCATTGAGTGCACACTATGTGCCAAGCACCATGATACTAAGAACAGAGAGCTCCAAATATGGTAATTCTCAATTCCAACTGTATGATGGTTTGCTTGTTTTCATTTACCTCTAAATGTTCAGGATCCGTGTGTGAATTATTCTTTCTCTTTGACCTCCCTTTCTTTTGTCATAAGGTTTTTTTTTCTTTATTTGTGTATGTGTAGATAATTTTCATGTTTTACTTTCTTCTCTTTCCTTCTACCTTTTATTACCTACTAAGTTGACTCTTGCATTTTTCTTCTATTGTGTTTTTTCTATTTTTATTTTAACTGTTCATTATATTAGTGACTTTGGGGACAATGACTAATTTATAGAACATGCTTTATGTACTTAAATCTGTCTTTAGCTCTCTGAAAAGCAGCTATAGCCTAAATTAATGGTTTCTAAATTTTTTGATGCGCTACTCCATCAATAAAATAAGATGTCCAAATGCCACTTAATATTTGAATATATATTTACTAATGACTTACAGACATGTACATATACACACATGAATATAAACAACTGTGTAATATAATTTAAAAGACAAAAGTTGAAAATTGAAATTGACAAAAGATGAGGTTAAAAATAATATAAGTTGAAATTCTAAAACTTTTTCCCAGAGTGCCAATGCATAATCTTGTGGACCCATTGTGGGGGCCACTACTTTGGGCTTGATAAACGATAGTTTGGACTTATGGCATAGTAAGCAAACCACTGAGTGTCCTATTTGCTTTAGTCCCATTTTGAATATCTGGAAAAAATGATAAAGAAAGTGTCAAGACTCACATTTGGAGCCCAGAACATTGAGATCAAGACTCTCAAACAAAAGGATAACAGAAGCCTCTTCCACCTTTACAAGAGGTAGAACTGGATTTACTGACTGGGAACCATCCTGATATGGGAAGCAGTAGGAAATTGGACTTAATAATGGAGCATTTTTTAAGGATGGGTGGGAAACTTTATTTTATTTATTCATTTAAAATTTTTATCTTTATTACTGGACTTTCCTGGTGGTTCAGTGGTATAGAACTCACCTGCCAATGCAAGAGATGTAGGTTCAATTCCTGGGTCAGGAAGACCCCCCTGGAGAAGGAAATGGCAATCCACTCCAGTATTCTTGCCTGGAAAATCCCACTGACAGAGGAGCCTATCGAGCTATAGTCCATAGGGTCACAGAAAAGTTGAACATGACTTAGCAACTAAACAGCAACAACAGTCTTTATTACTTCTTCTGTTGGAAAAGTCATGCAGTCAACCCTTCATATGCATGGGTTCTGCATCCTCAAATTCAACCAAACAGGGATTGAAAGTACTTGAAAAAAATTCCAGAAATTTCCAAGAAGCAAAATTTTAATTTGCCACACAATAGCAACTATTTTCATAGCATTTACATTGTATTAGGTATTATGAGTGTTCTGGAGATTATTTAAAATAAATAGAGATATATATATATATATGTTATATACAGATACTATGCAATTTTACATAATGAGATTTGAGCATCCATTTTTATATCCACAGGGGTCCTGGAACCAATCCCCCATGGATAACAAAGAATGATTATCTATGTATATTGAAAAAAACCTCAAATGGTATAGAACTACACAATGAAGAAAGTGAAAGTCTTCTATTTTTCCTACCACCTAAAATAAAAAACCCACTGTAATTGTGTAGTTATTGGGCTCCCGATTTTTTTTAATGTACCTGTTGACATATATTATTTCTTTATTTAACCAAAATGAGGCTAGTCTTATTTATCTAACTTGCTTTCACTTTATTTTCCAAAGATATTTCAATATAAATACAAAGAAACTGTTCTTTCAAATGAATGCATGGTATTCTGTTATGTAGAGGTATCTTTTTTAAGTGAATATTTTATTCATGCTCATTCATAATTTTGCTCTTATAAACACTGATAAATTAAATACCAGTGTACAAGTATTTTTGCATTCTTCCAAATCATTTCATAAAAGAACTAGAATTCTGGGTGTAAGGATATGATATATTTTGGGAACAATAATATTTTCCATCAGTATTAACAAATTGCCTTCCAAAAGGCAGTACAAGCTGATACCAAAAGATTGTGTTTACATTTCCACACCTTTTCAGCACCAGAAACTATTAGTGTCTTAATGATTTTTTTCATCTGAAAGGTAAAAAAAATTTTTTTTTTAATTTACCTATGAAAGTAACAAAAGAGCCTCTTGATGAAAGTGAAAGAGGTGAGTGAAAAAGCTGGCTTAAAACTCAACATTCAAAAAACAAAGACTGTGGTATCGGGTCCCATCACTTCATGGCAAATAGGTGGGGAAAAAGTGGAAACAGTAACAGACTTTATTTTCTTGAGCTCCAAAATCACTGCAGATGATGACCACAGCCACAAAATTAGAAGATGCTTGCTCCTGGGGAGAAAAGCTGTGACCAACCTAGACAGCATATTAAAAAGCAGAGACATTACTTTGCTGACAAAGGTCCATCTAGTCAAAGCTATGGTTTTTTCCAGTAGTCATGTATGGATGTGAGAGTTGGACCATAAAGAAAGCCAAGTGCCAAAGAATTGATGCTTTTGAACTGTAGTGTTGGAGAAGACTCTTGAGAGTCCCTTGGACTGCAAGGAGATCCAACCAGTCAATTCTAAAAGAAATCAGTCCTGAATATTCATTGGAGAGACTGATGCTGAAACTGAAGCTCCAATACTTTGGCCACCTGATGTGAAGAACTGACTCATCTGAAAAAGATCCTGATGCTGGGAGAGATTGAAGGCAGGAGGAGAAGGGGATGACAGAGGAAGAGATGGTTGGATGGCATCACCGACTCAATGGACATGAGTTTGAGCATGCTCTGGGAGATGAAGGACAGGGAAGCCTGACATGCTGCAGTCCACGGGGTCGCAAAGAGTCAGACACGACTGAGTGACTGAACCAAATGAAAGTGAAGTGTTAGCCGCTCAGTTGTGTCCAACTCTTTGCGACCCGTGGACTGTAGCCTATCAGGCTCCTCTGTCCATGGAATTCTCCAGGCAGTAATATTGGAGTGGGTAGCCATTCCCTTCTCCAGGGGATCTCTCCAACCCAGGGATCAAACCCAAGTCTCCCCATTGCAGGCAGATTCTTTACTGTCTGAGTCACCAGGGAAGCCTAATTCACCTCTGTTTAATTGTTAATGAGATTGAGAATTTTTTCATATATTAATTGGCCATTTATATTTGTGAGAGCAATAATTTTTGTTTCTTTTTTAACTATTGGATAAATTTGCACACATACACAAAAGAAACACCATGCTTCAGCAGTTACCAACATTTTTGCCAAACCCATCATGTCATTTTATATGGGAGTTCTTTTATCAAAGATTGGAAGATGTCATTTAGGGCACTTTGACTCAGGCACTCAGCTCTAATTCTTTGGTTAGCTAGATGGAATGTAAACTAAAGGGTACCAACCAAACCTAGATATGTCGCAGCACTGAAAATGTAGTTGCAGATTGAGGTCACCAGATGGCAGACCACAGGGCAAAAGAAAAAGAAGAAATCCATAGCTACCAAGACCCAGCTTCAGGATGGTCCAGAGGGTTTAGGGAACTTTATTTCATATTAGTAGTAGGGGGAAGGGGAGATTAGTCAAACACATTGTTTTAAACAATAATAATGTATTTAATTATTTGATAGTAATGTCATTTACTATCTTATGGGTTTTTTTTTTTTTTCCATTTTTTTCCTATGAATATTTAGGCTTCCAAAAATAACTTTTGTTTTTCATTTATTTATTTGGATACACCAGGTCTTAGTTGCTTCTTAAGGAATCTTCAATCTTGCTTGTGGCCTGCTGGTACTTTAGTTGTGGCATGCAAGATCTTTTCCTTGTGGCATGCAGAATCTTTAGTTGCAGTACTTGAACTCTTGGTTGTGATATGTGGGATCTAGTTCCCTAACCAGGGATCGAACCTGGGTCCCTTGCATTGAGAGCATGGAGTCTTAATCACTGGATCACCAGCAAAGTCCCCCCAAATAATATTTTAATTGGAATTGCATCAGAACTACAAGTTAACTTGAAAAATTAGTATCCTTACACTATTGATATCTTTGAATAAGGATTGCAATTTCCCTTCTAAAGATCATGCACATCACTCATTAAAAATTTTACTTGGGAACAGACTCATTGCATATATTGTAACTGGATTTTGATGATTTCTTGGACATATATTGATTTTTGTAGGGTTAGTGTTTATTCTCTGTATTCTCTTATCAAGAAATAGCCCTGAGTTAGTTCTTTTTAATTTTCCTACTATGGAATTTCTTAATCTGAAAATATCATAAAATCCTTATGCTTGCCTTTCTAGTATTTATTTCTCTTATTTCTGTTTTACTCTTCATTGCATTAGCTAAAAATGTCATAAAATTATGAAATATTTAATAATTATAAGTAGCATATCTTTAGTATGTATGTGCATACTCAGTCATGTCTGACTCTTTGGTACCCAATGGACTGTAGCCCCCAGGCTCCTCTCTCCATGGGGATTCTCCAGGCAAGAATACTGGAGTGGTTTGCCATTTCCTCCTCCAGGGCATCTTCCCAACCCAGGGATTGAACCCAGGTCTCCTGCGGCTCCTGCATTGGCAGGCGATTCTTTACAACTGAGCCACCTGGGAAGCCCTTTAGTATGTATAATTGAATTTTTATTTGGAGCAGACACTCATCATGTTTATTTTAATTTTCTATAGTAATGTATTTTTATAAGAATATAAATGGGTGTTGAATTTCAGTGGTGGCCTTTTGACATCTACTGAGATCATCATATAATTTTTTTAGTTAATCAATTGATACGGTTATTTTATTAACTCTTCCTCATATTGTCAGCTTTCCAGTCTAAGGCAAATTCTTCTTGATTTCGTGAGTTAAAGTTTTAGTGTATTTTGAACTAGAATTGCTATCATTTCATTTATTTTGTGTCTACTCTTCATAAGTTAGATTTGTCTAAAATTTTTTGGCATGAGACATCTTTATTAGGTTATAGTGTTGGAACCATGTTTAGCTTATAAAAGAATTGGATAACATCCAATCATTTTCTCTGTTTTATGTTCCAGAATAAATAGGTAATGATTTTTATCTATTGTATTATTATGTTTCTAAAGCTGTTCTGAAAGAAATGCTATTTTTAAATTTTAAATGAAAGTAAATAAAGGCTTGTATTAGAGATGTTTTATAATTCAAAACCTTAAAGAACTGTTTAAAAGTTATTTCCCCCACTCCAAAATGTTAAAGAAATGCCTGCCAAACCGATTATAAAAGATTATCTCTGTCTGGGTGTGCTCTGGGTTATACTATTACATAAAGCAGACAGAATCCTTTATTTTTCTCAGCTGTTCTGCTCAATCATGGAGATAAAATTATGCCTAGTGATTCAGCATCTGAAATGGTATACCAAGTCAAAAGTAAGTTGCTGCCTGTATATTTTTCACAGTAAGCTATTGCATTGCTTAGGTGCTGGTGTGTGTGTGTAGTCGATCAGTCATATCCAACTCTGTGCCCCCGTGGACTGTTAGCCTGCTAGGTTCCTCTGTCCATGGGGTTTTCCAGGCAAAAATATTAGAGTGGATTGCCTTTTCCTACTCCAGGGGAGCTTCCCAACCCAAGGATCAAACCCGCCTCTCTTGCATCTCCTGCATTGGCAGGCAAGCTCTTTACCACTAGCGCCTGGGAAACCCAGGTATAATACTGTTCCAAGGAAGTGTATTTCTTAGGGGGCAAAAAATGGCAGTAAAGAATTTTGGTTTTTGTTTTATCTAGTTGTACATCTTGCCTGTTGAAGTCGCTCATGGCAGGTAGCTATGGTAAACTTCCAGATGAATAATATTGATAAACTTCTGAAAGATCACAGATTTGTTCAACAGAACTTTCTACCATGTTCAGTTCAGTTCAGTTCAGTCGCTCAGTCATGTCCGACTCTTTGCGACCCCATGAATCGCAGCACGCCAGGCCTCCCTGTCCATCACCAACTCCCAGAGTTTACTCAAACTCACGTCCATCGAGTCAGTGATGCCATCCAGCCATCTCATCCTCTGTCGTCCCCTTCTCCTCCTGCCCTCAATTCCTCATGAGGTGGCCAAAGTATTGAAGTTTCAGCTTCAGCATCAGTGCTTCCAATGAACACCCAGGGCTGATCTCCTTTAGGATGGACTGGTTAGATCTCTTTGCAGTCCAAGGGACTCTCAAGAGTCTTCTCCAGCACCACAGTTCAAAAGCATGAATTTTTCGGCCCTCAGCTTTCTTCACAGTCCAACACTCACATCCATACATGACCACTGGAAAAACCAAAGCTTTGACTAGATGGACCTTTGTTGGCAAAGTAATGTCTCTGCTTTTTAATATGCTATCTAGGTTGGTCATAACTTCCTTCCAAGGAGTAAGCGTCTTTTAATTTCATGGCTGCAACCACCATCTGCAGTGATTTTGGAGCCCAAAAAAATAAAGTCTGACACTGCTTCCACTGTTTCCCCATCTATTTCCCATGAGGTGATGGAACCAGATGCCATGATCTTAGTTTTCTGAGTGTTGAGCTTTAAGCCAACTTTTTCACTCTCCTCTTTCACTTTCATCAAGAGGCTTTTTAGTTCCTCTTCACTTTCTGCCCTAAGGTTGGTGTCATCTGCATATCTAAGGTTATTGATATTTCTCCCGGCAATCTTGATTCCAGCTTGTGCCTCTTCCAGCCCAGCGTTTCTCATGATGTACTCTGCATATGAGTTAAATAAATGTTCTGTTTCTCTGTCCAGTATCTGCTGTGACTCTAAGGACTTGAAATGTGGCTAGTGCAAATAAGGAACTAAATTTTTATTTTTACTTATTTTTAATTAAATTTAAATAGCCACTTGTGGCTAGTGACCACCAGGTTGAACAGCTCAACTTTTAAGGTACAAAATTGAATTGGTAGGGTTACATTAAAAAACCCAGGATGTTTTCACCACTAAACATTTCCTTATTATGCATAAGTAAATTTCACTTGCCAGTGTTTTGACAACTGAGAATCAAAATCACCCTCTGCTCACTTCTCTAAAATTATTTATATTTTCATTTTAATAACCTGATTTAATACTTACTTCCTCCTATCTGATCCACCTTCTTTTGCCATTCTCAGACATGTTCTGTTTTTCCTGTCATTAAGTATTTGCTGCTGTTGTAGTTCCCCTTTGTTTACATGCTTTCAGTCCTGCCATTAGGTATCTTTGTAATTTTGTATCCAAACCGAGTTTTTGTCATTTCCTTAAAAAAGTGATTTGGTTTAAAAATTGAACGTGAACATTTCACCATGTATTATGATGGATAATAATATCAGAATTATATCAGTAAAATGGTCATGGGTAAAAAATAATCAAGAAGAGTTTGCAAAAAAATTTTAATGAGAATTTATAAGAACAGAATTGGCACTTTAGTAAGGAAATTGCAGCTGTACCATTGAACTGCTTTTCAAAGATGAAGTCATTTTGCTTAATCCCTTACTATAATTATACTTTAAACTTTCTGAGAATATACACTCCAATATATACCAGTTTTATATGTAGTCTCAGCATCCAGCTCCAGTATTATTAAAATTTTAAGATTTGGTGGTTATGTTTTTGTAACAATCCTACATGTGCTGCTGCTTGTATTTCTGTAGCAGCAATCTGAATGTATACTTGGAAGGTTTTATTATTTCAAATGATCTAATAAGATGCAGGAATTATTTCCACTAATTATCTTTTGATTAACAGATTGCAGAGTACTATTTTAGAGAGATCAGAATAACCATTCATTTGAAGCTAAACCTTCATCATTTAGCAGTTGAGAATATGTTCACTACCTATTTTCTTTTTAAAACTAATTTTAAATGAAATTATCTGTGACTGGAATTCAGGTATTGAAAACATTGAAATATTGGGCTGGCTGGATACTAAAAGAACTCAAGTTTCTATTAAGATGCCGAGTCTGGTGGTTGAAGTCATTCTAATAGAGATGAGGGAGGTAACTCACAAACTCTTCAGAAAAGAGATGCTGCACCTCACCCAGATCAGTAACACAAGACTAGTCTAGCTTCTTGATAAAATGTAATCTTATTACCTTGGTCCCCACTAGCTCACAATTTATGATGTAAAATGTAAGTTTGCACTGCTTCTTAGGAAAACATTTTGCTATCAAAATAATAATGTGGACAAAGGAAATAACATAAAAACATGAGATTGTCCTTTATATTAATCTATTTTTCTGTGACTGCCTCATTAAAGTTACATAATATAAGATCATTTTTTATACTGGCTCAGGATATTAACTATTTTTACCTGTTTTTATTTTTTGGCTTTCTTGGCCACTCTGTGTGGTTTGTGAAATCTTAGTCCCCCAACCAGGGATCAAACCTGGGCTCCCTGCAGTGCAAGCACAGAATCCTAACCACTACACCCCCAGGGAATTCCCTACCTGTTATTTTTTCAGGTAAATTTCAGAATTATTTTATCAAGTTCTTTGAAAGTATTTCAAATTGGAATTTTACCACATTGCTTTAAGTGTAATAATTAATTGGTAGGAGAGTGGCATTATTAAAATATTAGTCTTAAATACAGTACTTCTTTTCTTGCACTTAGTATCTTTCAAGAAAAGCTTCTGATTTTCTTCATATTAATGATATATTTCCCACTGAGAGTCATTAACATATCTGGTGCTATTACAAGTTAGGATTCCTTTTTAATTACGTATATCAAACAGTATGATTGGTACATATGAATGTTATTTCAATTTTATATATTTACCTTATTTCCAAGCGTTTTTCTGAATTCTTTATTCTATATTCTTCTCCGAAAATAGAAACTTCTTTTGTTATCTATTTTCTTAGTCAAAAATAACATCTATTCATTTCATGCATATAATGTTCATTAAAGTTCAAGACTCAATAGGGTTGAGAGCACTGATCTATCATATAGAGAAAGGGCTCTTGCCTACAGAGTAGAATAACATAGGCAAATTATACTCTGGAATACCAACAAATCAATTTAGAAATAGCAGTTTCTGCTTAGACATTCAAGGGTTCGTGGGGAAGTTTTTGTTAGAGGAAAGATCACCTTCAGGGCATTTGAAACTTGTTGCCCTAAACTTCTGAAGCTTTGAAGAGGTTATTGTTATGTTGGTGTGTTGGCAATCAATAAAAAAGGCATTTATTTAATATTAATAAAGTGAATGAATACATGTAGCACTTACTGTGCTCTGAAGGTTTACTGATGAGAAAAAGAGATCTCAAGGGTAGATGGACATTAAATAAAGACTCTGATAAATACATCATCTGTTCCTGGAGTGGAGAATTTGAGGAGCCCAGAAATCATGGCAGCCAGAGATCCCTCTCCAGTGTGACCTTAACTTCCCACAGGAAATCCAACCCTAATTGATACCATTCCCTTTGGAGTTGCCCATCCCAAATCCCTGATTTTTGAAACAGGAATTCAAAATAACTGAGAGGGTCCTACTGGACACATTTGTCAAACAGATGAAAAACTGGGTAGAACAGACCTCAACTACCACTCCACCTTCAGTTAGGTGCCTAAACCTTTTATTGCCTGACCAGTTTCCTTCCCCAGTTGCAAATTACTAAATATTCTCAATGAATTTTCAAGGAACTACCAGAGCCTGAGACCTCAATCTGGAGTATCTGAGAGCAGGTAAACCTAGCTGTTTGTATTCCCCACAGGCCAAGGACTTTCAGTGATGCCTATAGCCAATGTTCAGGGTACTGAAACTGCACACTAGGTATCTCATTTGTACCCCCAAAAGAGGACTCAGTCAAACTCCACGATCCATTTCACTTGGGTGGACTCCCATGTGTCCTGAAGACTAAGAACTTTGTAAACTTGCCTAATATGAGTTTGTGGGGAGGAGTGGTTTCCAGGGAAATGTTCCACTATGTTGACTTATGAACATTGCAGTTTCCCAAAGCTCTGGTAGTTTAGGAAATAATTTGGTCTGTAATCAGTTCAGTCAATCGAGTCAGGAACATAGAAACCACTGTATATAGTTGAAACAGAAAGGGACTTAATTCTAGGAAATAGTTACAAAGGTGTTGAGAGGGCTAGAGGAAAAAGGAGGAGAAAAGAGGGAGTGTTACCCAGAAGTCAGAAAGCTGCTATCACAAGGCATCAGCTGGAGTCCTGCTGTGTTTGCTGCTGGAAGTTCCTGAGTGGCCAGTACAGGAACCCTGCCTCCACAGAAGGGGCCTGCTGTGGCCAGTGCTGAATCTACTGTTGTTCAGTTCAGTTGCTCAGTCGTGTCTGACTTTTGCGACCCCAAGGACTGCAGCATGCCAGGCCTCCCTGTCCATCACTAACTCCCAGAGCCTACTCAAACTCATGTCCATCGCGCTGGTGATGCCATCCAACCATCTCATCCTCGGTTGTCCCCTTCTCCTCCTGCCTTCAATCTTTCCTAGCATCAGGGTCTTTTCCAATGAGTCTGTTCTTCACATCAGGTGGCCAAAGTATTGGAGTTTCAGCTTCAGCATCAGTCCTTCCAATGAATATTCATGACTGATTTCCTTTAGGATGGACTGGTTGGATCTCCTTGCAGTCCAAAGGACTCTCAAGAGTCTTCTCCAACACCACAGTTCAGAAGCATTAATTCTTTGGTGCTCAGCTTTCTTTATAGTCCAACTCTCACATCCATACATGACTATTGGGAAAACCATAGCTTTGACTAGACAGACCTTTGTTGGCAAAGTAATGTCTCTGCTTTTTAATATGCTGTCTAGGTTGGCCATAGCTTTTCTTCCAAGGAGCAAGCATCTTAATTTCTTGGCTGCAGTCACTATCTTCAGTGATTTTGGAACTCAAAAAAGTTCAAACTGGATTGAGAAAAGGCCAAGGAGCCAGAGATCAAATTGCCAACATTCGCTGGATCACTGGAAAAGCAAGAGAGTTCCAGGAAAACATCTACTTTTGCTTTATTGACTACGCCAAAACCTTTGACTGTGTGGTTCACAACAAACTGTGGAAAATTCTTAAAGAGATGGGAATACCAGACCACCTGACCTGCCTCCTGAAAAAATCTGTATGCAGGTCAAGAAGCAACAGCTAGAACTGGACGTGGAACAACAGACTGGTTCCAAATTGGGAAAGGAGGACATCAAGGCTGTATATTGTCACCCTGCTTATTTAACTTATATAGAGAGTACATCATGGGAAATGCCAGGCTGGATAAAGGACAAGCTGGAATCAAGATTGCTGGGAGAAATATCAATAATCTCAGATATGCAGATGACACCACCCTTATGGCAAAGGTGAAGAAGAACTGAAGAGCCTCTTGATGAAAGTGAAAAAGGAGAGTGAAAAAGTTGACTTAAAGCTCAGCATTCAGAAAACTAAGATCATGGCATCTGGTCCCATCACTTCATGGCAGATAGATGGGGAAACAGTGGAAACAGTGGCTGACTTTATTTTGGGGGGCCCCAACACCTGCTGTTGAGACCCCTCTATCACTGGTACCAGGCTTAAAATGGCTTCCTCTTTCTTGCACCAGTGACTCCCACTGGCCAAGCCTGACTGAAAACCAGTTGATAAAGGATTCTGGGGAATAGAGTTACAGGGTTATAGCCACTACAGTTATGGGATACGGAAGGGGGAGTGTGGCATTGTGCCAACAGAAAAATAATTGGCACAGTAATGTTCTCAGGTAGATCTTTAACCATTTTGATCAATTAGATAGAAAATTACCTCTGAATGGATTAGATAAGTGTATCTAATCACTTTCTTTCCCATGATTTCTTGGGAAATCTTGCTTTTGAGACTTATTAAGAAGGTAGTAGCACAAGTCAGAGATAAAGAGTCAAGGATGGTTGAAAATATGAAGAATGGACAGGGCAGACATGTGGATAATTAACTTGATAAAACATGGGTTTTGAAAAAGATTTCATCTTTCTAATTAAAAAATATTTTGTCTCTAAAATTGAGGGTGGAGGTAGGGCAATAACAATAAAAAACCTTTCTTTTTTATTTTTAAATTTATTTTTTAATTGAAGGATAATGGCTTTACAGAATTTTGTTGTTTTCTGTCAAACCTCAACATGAATCAGCCATAGGTATACATATACCCCCTCCCTCTTGCACCTCCCTCCCATCCCACCCCTCTAGATTGACACAGAGCCCCTGTTTGAGTTTCCTGAGACGTACAGCAAATTCCTGTTGGCTATCTATTTTACGTATGGTAACATAAGTTTCCCTGTTACTGTCTCCATACATTTCACCCTCTCCTCCCCTCTCCCCATGTCTTTAAGTCTGTTCTCTATGTCTGGCTCTCCATTGCTGCCCTTCAAATAGATTCTTCTGTACCATCTTTCTAGGAGGAGAAGGGGACGACAGAGGATGAGCTGGTTGGATGGCCTCACTGACTCGATGGACATGAGTTTGAGCAAGCTCCTGGAGTTGGTGATGGACGGGGAAGCCTGGCATGCCGCAGTCCATGGAGTCGCAAAGAGTTGGACACAACTGAGTGGCTGAACTGAACTGAACAATATTTATCTTTCTCTTTCTGACTTACTTCACTCTATATAATAGGCTCTAGGTTCATCCACCTTATTAGAAGTGACTCAAATGCATTTCTTTTTATAGCTGAGTAATAACTACATTGTGAATATGTACCACAACTTCTTTATCCATTCATCTGTTGATGGACATCTAGGTTGCTTCCATGTTCTAGCTATTGTAAATAGTGCTGCAATGAACATTGGGGTCCCTGTGTCTTTTTTAAGTTTTGAAAACCTTTCTTTTTGTCTGAGTAGCAAGAGCCAGAGATCAAATTGCCAACATCTATTGGATCATCGAAAAAGCAAGAGAGTTCCAGAAAATTATCTACTTCTGCTTTATTGACTATGCCAAAGCCCTTGACTGTGTGGATCACAACAAACTGTGGAAAATTCTTAATATGGGAATACCAGACCACCTGACCTGCCTCCTGAGAAATCTGCAGGTCAGGAAGCAAGTTAGAACTGGACGTGGAACAACAGACTTGTTCCAAATCGGGAAAGGAGTACATCAAGGCTGTCTATTGTCACCCTGCTTATTTAACTTATATGCAGAGTACATCATGAGAAACGCTGGACTGGATGAAGCACAAGCTGGAATCAAGATTGCTGGGAGAAATATCAATAACCTCAGATACGCAGGTGCCACCACCCTTGTGGCAGAAAGCGAAGAAGAACTAAAGGGCCTCTTGATGAAAGTGAAAGAGGAGAGTGAAAAAGTTGGCTTAAACTCAACATTCAGAAAACTAAGATCATGGCATCTGATCCCATCACTTCATGGCAAATAGATGGGGAAACAGTGAAAACAGTGACAGACTTTATATTTTGGGCTCCAGAATCACTGCATATGGTGAAATTAATGAAATTAATTCAGCCATGAAATTAAAAAGCACTTGCTCCTTGGAAGGAAAGTTATGACCAACCTAGACAGTGTATTAAAAAGCAGAGACATTACTTTGCCAACAAAGGTCTATCTAGTCAAAGCTATAGTTTTTCCAGTAGTCATGTATGGATGTGAGAGTCGGACCATAAAGAAAGCCAAGTGCCAAAGAATCGATGCTTTTGAACTGTGGTGTTGAAGAAGACTCTTGAGAGTCCTTTGGACTGCAAGGAGATCCAACCAGTCCATCCTAAAGGATATCAGTCCTGAATATTCATTGGAGGGACTGATGCTGAAGCTGAAACTCCAATACTTTGGCCACCTGATATGAAGAACTGGCTCATTTGAAAAGACCCGCATGCTGGGAAAGATTGAAGGCAGGAGGAGAAGGGGATGACAGAGGAAGAGATGGTTGGATCGCATCACCGACTCAATGGACAAGAGTTTGAGTAAACTCCAATAGTTGGTGATGGACAGGGAGACCTGGCTTGCTGCAGTCCATCGGGTCGCAAAGAGTCGGACATGACTAAGCGACTGAACTGAGCAAGAGCCATTGAGTTTTATAAGAGGAGCGTGGTAGAATCTAGGTCACTAATTATATGCAAAATCTCCTTTATAATGAAAGAAAAATGAGTCAACAGAAATAAACAAAACTACATAAATTAACACCTTCACTGTCTTCAGAGAGAGTGAAACAGCTGATAAGAGTTGTCCCCAAAGTACCTTCCTTTCATCTTCCACCCAGGCATATCCACTAGCATTTGTAAAAGGCTCACATCACCATCAGTTGATACCTGATGTGGAATTTTTTTTTAACTTTCATTATATTTCTTCCATTTTCACTCTGCTTCACAAAATGCTTTATTAGAGTTCACAGGGGCATTGTGGCTTATATGACTCAGAAGTGAGTTAATTCCTGTTTTGTTAGGTGGCATGAAAACATCCAGTGAGTGATACTAGAAGGATGATTACTCTATGGATAAACATGTATAGATCGTTTTAAAGATTGTTTTGAAAATTCTACTTTGTAGTAAAGCACATTTAATTTTTTAAATATTGTAAGTGCATTACATTCGCTTTTAAAATGAACTTTGTTCCTTGCCAGGAACATATATATGTATATATATTATATATAACATATATATATATATATATATATATATATGTTCCATATAATATATATGACTATATTTTGTGGGGTACCACTCTCCAATGATGTTCCAGAGACTTCCTTCAGAATTATGAAATGTGTAAGAATGACAAAAATTGAAATATCCTTTTAGAATTTCATTTTTAAAGCTGCCACTTGCTGTCATCATGAAATGTATACTATATGTTCATTGTAAAGTAATATGGAAATAATAAATTCATATAAATATATTTATATTTTCACATGATGAAAAGGAGTATTTCTGTCAGATGCTTTTCTTAAGTTTGTGTACAGTTCTCCACCCAGTTCTCCTGTGTCTAAAGTAAGTGAATCCTTTTCAGAGTTAATCCTCCTAGGAAAATACTGGAAAGGTGAAAGCAGTGGATCAAGTTATATTGGTGTAACTTAATCTTTTCACCTCTTGGAGGTAAAAGGGTGAACATTCAAGCCACAGTTATAGAGAACTGCATAGAGACCCCAGAGGAGTCATTTCACAGATGGCCTGTATTTAATTCCATTTGGGCAGTCTGCACAGGTGTGGCTGTGCTGTCTTCAAATAACAAGAATTTTCCATACCTGTGGTGGTAGAAAAAGTGATGGTCCCCAAGTTGTCCACTTCCTATAGATCCAGAACCTGGCATCTTACATGGCAAAAAAGGGGTTTTTCAGATGAGATTAAGAATGTTGAAAAAGGAGATTATTCTGGATTATCCAGTGGGCTCAGTCTAACCACATGGCTCTTTAAAAGTGGGCTTTTTCTCAGCTGTGATTAGAGTGAGATGTGACCATGCAAGAAGAGCGACGGGGAGGTGTAATATTGATGACTTTGAAGATAGAGAAAGGGGCCAGGAATGGAGGAATGTAGGCAGCCTCTATAAGCTGGAAAAGTCAAGGAAACAAATTCTCTCGGAGCCTGCAGAAAGAAGGATAGCTGTGAAAACACCTTGATTTCAGGTCAGTGAGACCTGTGCCTAATTTCTGACCTATGAAACTGTAAGATAATAAGTTTGTGTTATTTTACCCCTAGGTTTATGGCAACTTGTTACTGCAAAAATAGAAAACGAATATACCTACAAAGCCATTGCCCCACGCCCACTGCTTCGTCAGCCACCCTGAGCCTCCTCTTTTTCTCAATCCATAAAAAAACGGGTAACCCCTGGCCTGGCAAAGTTCCCTGGGGCCCTGTCCCAACACAGCACAGCTTCAGTTCTGACTGGACCACACCCAACTTGAGCAGTTGTGAAATATTTTGAACTTTACTTTCAATTTCAGGGACCTAAACCAGTGACTTTCAACCTTTTTTGACTCCACCCTACCTATAATAAGATACACATTTTTATTTCAATCTAGGACATAAGACATATTCCCACACGTACAAATTATATAACTGAAAGTAAGGTTTCATGAAACTATTTAACTTTACTGCTTGCATTGCACTGTGATATTTTCAATTCTATTGTCTTCTATTTTGTTAGTGTAAATTTCAACCCACTAAACTGATTTCATGATTCAGTAGCAGGTTTCAAGCTTCAAACTGAAAAACACTGACCTTGATCATGACAACTCAAGATGGTCAAGATGTAGAGTTTTTGATGGAGAATATATTGTTTCTTTTTATTATTTTTTAATTAATTTATTTTTTTGGCCATACTTCACAGCATGTGGAATCTTAGTTCCTCCACCAAAGATCAAACCTGCAGTGGAGTCACCAGGTCTTAACCACTGGACTGCCAGGGAAGTACCAATTCTGTATCATTTTTAAAGGAAGTTGACTTTGTTCAGAATTTAAATAGTTTCTATATGTAACCTTAATTCATTGTTATTAAATGTTATTTATGGATGTACTGAAAATGAACATCAAAGTGAACATCAAACCTATGACAGTTTGTAAATTAAGCCTGACAGTACGAGAGAGGCACCACAACAGGGAGGGAGAGCATTTTAGGAACAATTTTTAAATGAATAGATGTAGTCATTGGGCACATGTATTTAGTATTCTGCTTTCTGTTGCTCAATTTTTTCATTTCTGCTTTTATGTTTAATATTTCCCTTTTTGTGCTTTTAAAATGTTACCTATTTCCTTTTCTAGATTTGTTATGTTAATTTGTGGCATTTTCCCCCCCTTATTACTATTTATAGCTGCAGTATCATTTCAGGCACTTACACTTTGTTTTAGTAGCCTCTTAATTTGAGGTCCTGATGGAGTTTAAATGTGAGTTTCAAATTATGTTTATTATAACTCAGTTAGCTTTTCTAGGTATTGACAGCAAAAAATGTTTGACAGTTATACTGTGTGTGCTTCACTAGTTTATATTGTGGAACAAATCATCTCCCTAATCCTTGTGGCTTACAACGTGCATGCTTGCTCAGTCGCTTCAGTTGTGTCCGACTCTGCAACTGTATGGACTGTAGCCCACCAGGTTCCTCAGTCCATGGGATTCTCCAGGCAAGCCTACTGGAGTGGGTTGCCATTTTCCTCCTCCAGGGGATCTTCCTGACCCAGGGATTGAACCTGGGTCTCCTGTATTATATGTGGATTCTTTACCGCTGAGTCACCGGGGAAGCCCCTGGCTCACAACAGCAATGGTTTAGTGCTGCTCTATGCACCTGTTTGCTACAGCTCTGTTCCAGTATCTTTACTCCAGGATGTAAACTGAAGGAACAGACCTGTGTGAGACATGCTGGTCCATGGCTGAATCACAAGATGTCTCTTAAAGCATCTGCTCAGATGTGGAGCATCCATCACTTCTGCGTGCATTCCTTAGGTTCATGCAAGTCATAAGGCTAAACCTGATGGCATAATCCTTTTATAGACAGGGCAGTAAATAATAGGGAAACAATAGTAGAATCTAACCTCATGTTATCCCCTGTAATGCTGCAACACAAAAGGTTTATCCTTGCATCTCTGTCAGTTCAAAACTCTATTTAATTGTTGGATTTTATCCAAGATTTACTATTAAAGCATTTACATTTCCATTTTCAAATGTATCTTTAATCATGATAAAATACTGTTTGTCTCCCTTAATGCTTTTGCTATTTAATTAGCTATGCTGATCATGTTTTTACAGGCCATGCCAGGCTGTGGCTACTATGAGTTATAATAGCATTAGGAAAGCAGCATTTTTCTACCTTAACCTATACCCACAGCAATGCCAGACCTCATTGCTCAAAATTCACCAGCTATTGCATGGGCTTTTTCAAGGAGCCCTGTGGTTCCCAGGAGGATCCCTCTTGGTACCTCTAGCCTGGGTCCCAAGTATGCCAAGAGATGAGCAATATTTCCTCTGTAAACCTCCATACGTCTCTCTGCAGAGCAGTGTTTGCACATCTCGCACCTTCAGAGGTTCTGGGGAGTTCACTCTTCCTAAATTAATAGTCATCTTTCCCCAGAGCTTTGGCTCAAGGTCCTAAGATAAAACTGGATAGCGAATGATATGATTAATATACTGTACCAAACTCAAAATTACCCCAAACCTCTCATTTCAGTTCAATTACAGCCAAATCTTTCATTTCAGTAAGCTGATTTCCCTCTCCCTCCGTCCTCCCTGCTTTCCTCCCTGCTTCACCCTGCCCGTCTCCAGCATCCCTTCTCCCCTCTCCCTCTACGTGAGGCTCCTCTGCTGTCCTGCTGGTATATCCTGTGATTAACCAATCCCACCCTGGAATCTTTGTGAAACTGATATAATTTAAACACCGGGTTTTTATTGTGCTTGTACAGAAGGCACTATGAATTGTAGGCCATTCTTGCTTTATTGCTATGCTTAGTTGCTCAGTTGTGTCCGACTCTGCAACCCCATAGACTATAGTCTGCCAGGTTCCTCTGTCCATGGGGATTCTCCAGGCAACAATACTGGAATGGGTTGTCATGCCCTCCTCCAGGGGATCTTCCTGACTCAGGGATCGAACCCAGGTCTCCTGCATTACAGGCAGATTCTTTGCTGTCTGAACCACTTGCTTTATTAAAATATTATTTAAGAACATTTTTTATCATAGTAATCACATATGGAAAAAGCAATGTACTAGGGTTTATAATGAAACCATAGTCTACTGCCCTATCTCCCCTTCCCCTAATTCAGTTTCCCAGGAGGAATCACTTTTGTTTCTGTTTCAAGGATTTTTGATGGTTATTTCCCTAATTCTAAAAAATGAGCCTTTACTACTATTTCTTGATTTACTGGTAAATCACTGTATTAAAATGAGAAGATTTGTTCCCTCTTCTTCCATGTGTTCTCCTCAGTTTCTTCCTCCTGCTTTCTGTACTTGTACCTTTACTTTTAAATTATAAAGGTTGGCATTTATACTTTCTCTGAAGTGAAGTGAAAGTCGCTCCGTTGTGTCTGACTCTTTGCTACCCTACGGACTGTGGTCCCCATGGAATTCTCCAGGCAGGAATACTGGAGTGGGTAACCTTTCCTTTCTCCAGGGGACCTTCCCAACCCAGGGATTGAACCCAGGTCTCCCGTAATGCAGGCAGATTCTTTACCAGCTGAGCCACAAGAAAGCCCATATTTTCTCTAATACCATAATTAACTTTTCCCTGAACAAATTCATAGGCTGCTTCTAAAAATTGAAAACTGCTAACACCATTGACCTAACTGTGTAAGTATTGTTGATAGGAAAATTAGATAGTAAGTTTTCATTTTCCTCTCTACAGGGGCTCTACAGATCATATAACAGACTGTTCAGATTTAAGATTACAAAGTTTTCACTAGGCTGATTTGATTTTCTATTTCCATCTCTTTTTACTTATGCTGAAATTCTTGGTTCTGATGACAATACATATTAGTATTTAAAGAGTTATGTTACTCTTTACATCACAAAGTTTTATTTTTTAAAATATCAGCTAGAAAAAGTTGAAAGAATAGTATAATAAATACCTGTTTACCATTGATCTAGATTCACAGATGATTAGATTTTTTGCCTCATTCGCTTTCTCTTTTTTGTTTTTGCTGAGTCATTTGGAAACAAGTTACAGACAGCATGACTATTCATCATTTGCATGTTTCTCCTGAAACAAGGACATTTTCTTATAAAACCACAATCCTATTAACAGACCCAAGAAATTTAATATTGATTCTATAATACCTATGACTTAACCCATACCCAAATTTCCCCAGTTATCGCCCAAAATATCCTTTATAGCTTTTCTTTTATCCAAATTTCAATCAGGGCTCACTCATTATATGTAATAGAAATATGTCTTTAGTCTTCTTGATTGTCCTTTAGTTTTCATTTGTTTGGTCTTTCTTTCATGACATTTGACAATTTTTTCTTAGTAATTTAATTTATTTATTGGCTGCAGTGGGTCTTTGTTGCTGTGCAGACTTTTCTCTAGTTGTGGTAACAGGAGCTACTCTAGTTGCGGTGCGCAGGCTTCTCGTTGCTGTAGCTTCTCTTGTCACGGAGCACAGGCTGTAGGGCACACAGACTTCAGTATTTGTGGCTCCTGGGCTCTAGACACAGGCTCAATAGTTGTGGCACAAGGGTTTGGTTGTTCCTTGGCATGTGAGATCTTCCTGGATCAGGGATGGAACCTGTGTCTCCTGCATTGGCAGGTGGATCTTTATCACTGAGTCACCAGGGAAACCCTGACACTGACAATTTTGAAGAGCCCAGGAAATTACTTTGTAGAATGTCCTACATTCTAAATTTATCCCACTGCTTCATCATGATTAGATTCAGGTTAAACATTGTTTTTAAAAATGTCATAGGAAAAGTGTGCCCTTCCCATCACATCACATCATGATTCTAGTTTGTCTCACTCTTAATGATGCTAAAAACTTTTTGACACAGGTGGTGTCAGATTTCTCCAATGCAAAGGTACCGTTCCCCTTCTAATTAGTAATCTGTGGGATGACTTTTCAAGACAAATCATCTATTTCCTAATCACTTTCCACTCAATAGTTTTGGCATCCACTGATGTCTATTTTCATACTGTTCATGGGGTTCTCAAGGCAAGAATACTGAAGTGGCTTGCCATTCCCTTCTCCAGGGGACCACGTTTTGTCAGAACTTTCCACCATGACCCGTCTGACTTGGGTGGCCCTACAGGGCATGGCTCATAGTTTCATTGAGTTAGACAAGGCTGTGGTTCATGTGAATGGGAAAGACTAGAGATCTCTTCAAGAAAATTAGAGATACCAAGGGAACATTTCATGCAAAGATGGGCACAATCAAGGACAGAAATGGTACAGACCTAACAGAAGCAGAAGATATTAAGAAGAGGTGGCAAGAATACACAGAACTGTACAAAAAAGATCTTCACAACCCAGATAATCAACAATGGTGTGATCAGTCACCTAGAACGAGACATCCTGGAATGTGAAGTCAAGCAGGCCTTAGGAAGCATCACTACGAACAAAGCTAGTGGAGGTGATGAAATTCCAGTTGAGCTATTTCAAATCCTGAAAGATGATGCTGTGAAAGTGCTGCACTCAGTATGCCAACAAATTTGGAAAACTCAGCAGTGGCCACAGGACTGGAAAAGGTCAGTTTTCATTCCAATCCCAAAGGAAGGCAATGCCAAGGAATGCTCAACCTACCGCACAGTTTGCACTCATGTCACTTGCTAGCAAAGTAATGTTCAAAATTCTCCAAGCCAGGCTTCAACAGTTCGTGAACTGTGAACTTCCAGATGTTCAAGCTGGTTTTAGAAAAAGCAGAGGAGCCAGAGATCAAATTCCAAACATTCGTTGGATCATAGAAAAAGTAAGAGAGTTCCAGAAAAACATCTTCCACTTTATTGACTATGCCAAAGCCTTTGACTGTGTGGATCACAACAAACTGTGGAAAATTCTGAAAGAGACGGGAATACCAGACCACCTGACCTACCTCTTGAGAAACCTGTATGCAGGTCAGGAATCAACAGTTAGAACTGGACATGGAACAACAGACTGGTTCCAAATAGGAAATGGAGCACATCAAGGCTGTCTATTGTCACCCTGCTTATTTAACTTATATGCAGAGTACATCATGAGAAACGCTGGGCTGGAAGAAGCACAAGCTGGAATCAAGATTGCCAGGAGAAATATCATTAACCTCAGATATGCAGATGACACCACCCTTATGGCAGAAAGCGAAGAAGAACTAAAGAGCCTCTTGATGAAAGTGAAAGAGAAGAGTGAAAAAGTTGGCTTAAACTCAACATTCAGAAAACTAAGATCATGGCATCTGGTCCCATCACTTCATGGCAAATAGATGGGGAAACAGTGAAAACAGTGACAGACTTTATATTTTGGAGTCCAAAATCACTGCAGATGGTGACTGCAGCCATGAAATTAAAAAGCACTTGCTCCTTGGAAGGAAAGTTATGCCCAACCTAGACAGCATATTAAAAAGCAGAGACATTACTTTGCCAACAAAGGTCTGTCCAGTCAAGGCTATGGTTTTTCCAGTAGTCATGTACGGATGTGAGAGTTGGACTATAAAGAAAGCTGAGTACTGAATAATTGATGCTTTTGAACTGTGGTGTTGGAGAAGATTCTTGAGACTGCAAGGAGGTCCAACCAGTCCATCCTAAAGAAAATCAGTCATGAATATTCATTGGAAGGACTGATGCTGAAGCTGAAACTCCAATACTTTGGCACCTAATGCAAAGAACTGACTCATTTGAAAAGATGCTGGGAAAGATTGAAGGCAGGAGGACAAGGCGATGACAGAGGATGAGATGGTTGGATGGCATCACTGACTCAATGGACATGAGTTTGAGTAGACTCCAGGAGTTGGTGATGGACAGGGAGGCCTGGCATGCTGCAGTCCATGGGGTCGCAAAGAGTCAGACATGACTGAGAGATTGAAATGAACTCAATTTATGCCTCTTGCTTAAATCAGTTAAACTGAGGTTTTTAAATGGTGGTTTTCTAAGTCATTCTTTTGTAATGGCTGCATAGTATACCAGCCTTTAGAGTTGTATCATAATTTATTCATTAAGTTCCCTGTCAATGGATTTAGATTATTTTCAGTCTTTTGCTGTTATAAACAATACTGCACAGCTATAACTGTTAGATGAATCTCAGGGAGTAAAATTGCTAGGTCAAAAGCATTTAACATTTTGATAGTTATTTCAAGATTGTCTCCCAAAAGAGATAATACCAGTTTGCATCCCCACTATCAGAACATAAAACTGCCTCTTTACCCAATGCCCTTATTTTTTTGACTACGTATTTTGGCTTTGTGTCTACCACTGCCTCCTGTTTCCCAGCTTTCTCCTGCTATACCTTGACTCCCACAGGTCTTCCACTCCTTCTAAAACGTAAAGGTTGCTGTCTCCTTTTCACTGCTCATGATTCCCTCTCACTTTGTCTAGTTTCTACTTGGCTTATATCCTGTGATTCATCATTATAGTTAGTCTTTTGTATACACCCTCAAATCCCTTACTCTGATCTCCCTCCACTGTACTTTCTGTCCAAACTCCAGCCCCGCTTAAAACCAACTCACTTCCTGTGTCACACCCAGCAGCTAAATGTGACTGTAGAAAAACCAACAACTACTTATTGCAAATTCACGACCCCAACCTCAAACAGGCCTTTAATGAAGTGCCAGTATGTTCCCTAACCCATTGGCTCTCTGGATTTCCTAGAGAGTGATTTCATTCCTTTTCCTCTCTCCTCAACTCTTCAACGTCTCCTGACCCCTCTGGTAACGATTTTGCTTCCTACTTTGCAGAGAAGAGAACATCCACAGCTACGACCACCGCTACTGGCCTGCCAGCACCAGTGCTCAAATATCTGTTTCCTTTCTTGGAACTGTGAATATATTGTTGGTCCTCCTGTAGCTCAGATGGTGAAGAATCTGCCACAATGCAGGAGACTCAGGTTTGATCCCTGGGTCAGGAAGATCCCTTGGAGAAGGGAATGGCAACCCACTCCAGTATACTTGCCTGGAGAATTCCATGGACAGAGGAGCCTGGCATGCTGCTGTCTGTGGGTTGCAGAGTTGAACACAACAGAACAACTAAGACACCCACCCACACACACACACGTACACCCCTCCTGTCTAAAGCCACCCCCCTGCAGTTGTGCACTGGATTGCTTCCCCGTCCATGTACTCAAGGTCCTCCAGCAATTTTCTTTTTCTATCCTGCATTATTTCTCCCTAGTAATCATTCCCATTAGCATCAAACATACTATAACATCTCCCATTTGGAAAAAAAAAAAAAAATCATCACCTCCAGTGTTCTTGCCTGGAGAATCCCCATGGACAGAGGAGCCTGATGGGCTGTAGTCCATAGGGTTGCAAAGAGTCAGACACAACTGATCAACTAAGCATACACACAGGCCACAAAAGCAGCTTTGGTCCAAGTCCCTAGTGACCTCTGTGTTACCATATCCAAAGATCAGTTCTCAGTCTTCACCTTGCGTTTAACGTATACACAGTGTATGACATGGTTGGTCATTTCTTCCTTATAACACTTTATTCTAAACTCAAATGTTACTTCATCAGAGAGCCCTTTCCTGAGCACTCTGAATTAAATAGCCAGCCAACTAACTAGCCCTTTCTACTCTGTATTATTTACCCCCCTACTCTGCAGTATTGATTACCACCTGACCTATTTTATATTTGTTTATTGACTTCATCCTTTATTTCAATCCCAACTTGAGCAAAGCAGCTGTAAAATGGTATCTTTATGACACCTAGGGATTTTTTTAATATAGACCAATTATCAAATGATATTAAACAATAATTTTGTTAGGCATGGTGGTAATTTGGGGGGAAATATTTATCAGTTAGAGGATGTATAATGAAGTATCTGTGAGTTAATTGACATAATGTCCAAATTTTTTCTTTAAAATATTCAAGAATGAGTTCAAGATTTCTGGGTTGAGCAACTGGGAAGTGAGGCTGTTATTTGCTGCGATATTTGAAGACTGCAGGTGAAGGCAGTTTTGCAGGGAGAATGGGGCTTGGTTTGACACTGCCAAGTTTAAGATATGTGTTGCTAACTAACTAGTGTGTAGATAATCAAGTAGAGATGTTGACTATCTAGATGGACCAGTATCTAGATGTACTAGTCAGGAGTTCAGGGAAATAGATGAGGCTGGAGATACATATCTGTGAATCATCGAAGTCTACATGGTATTTAAAGTCATGAGTCTGGATGGAAATATTTAGGAAATTATAATCGTATTTTTTTCAAAAAAGGAATAAAAGAGGTCTGAGAACTAAGCCCTACAGCATTAGAAAATTCTCAGGCTAGATATGAGAAGTCATCAGAGGAGACCAGAAAGGAGAGGCCAGTAAGGAGAACAGATCGGTAGCCTGAGAGGCAAATGGCTAGTGTCCCCCAACCCAGGGTTCCAAAACTGACAGTACCACTGAAGTTTTAACAAGTGAGTGTAACACAATACTTACTTATAACACAGTAGTTTATTTCAGCATATCCACTGACTGAATGCCAGAACTTTCATAGTACCGTGATATTCCATTAGAATTTTTAAATAAAATAGCCATTATTGTGCAAATTATGGATTAAAGTTTAGCTAAACTGAAAGTGTTAGTCACTCAGCTGTGTCCTACTCTGCGATCCCTTGGACTGTAGTCCACGAGGCTTCTCTGTCTGTGGGGATTCTCCAGGCAAGAATACTGGAGTGGGTAGCCACTCCCTTCTCCAGGGGATTTTCCCGACCCAGGGATCGAACCTGGGTCTCCCGCATTGCAGGCAGATTATTTACTGTCTGAGCCACCAGGGAAGCCCAAAGATGAGCTAAGTGCCACTAATAATCTCAACACTTGATTCTGTTTTATACCACACTGCATTGTGCTGAATACTGTTGTGCTCCAGCCAGAGCCCTTCAGGGCCAGCACTCTCATCCCCAAGCTGCTGGGGGTGTGGACTATAGTTGGCTCACTGCCACCTCTCTTGCTGGGAACCCCTGTTGGCTGCAGGGACCTGCCTCTCTCAAAGTTATACCCCTAATAAGAGGCAGCCTGTATCAAATGAATGTTAAGTCTGGCCCCTTGTCTCAATTTGAGACAACTCTGAAGGGTGGATGACTGAGTCCTCAGCTGAAACCTCACTGGGGTCAGCTTCTCCACTGTTCAGCCCTGCCTTCCTTACCTCCCCAGAGGTCTCTGTCTAATAAATTTCTGCATACAGCTCTCTATATAGGGAACTCACCCTGAAACCATGTCTGCTGGAGGTACCATTGTCCTCTAACGTAATTGTGCCATTTACAATGTGTGGTAGTTACACAGTTTGTTATTTGTTGAAAAATCCAAGTCATTTGTTCTGTAGAATTTTCCATGTTCTAGATTTGGCTGATAGTATCCCTATGAGTAGTTTTATTCTGATACTTTCTGTGAATCGTTAGTAATACTAAAGGCCCAAGTTCAACTCCATCCATTTAAACATGGTATTCTGAAACCTTTTTTAACTTTTCTTTTTCTGCCCTGTGAAATGTAAGCATTGCTTATCTGATGCTAAGAAGAGATGAAAATCAAAGCTCCCCAGGATCAGGAGAGCTCATTTATAATTGTGTCTCCTTCCCCTAACCCCTCATCACCACAGACTTGGTGTATGCAACATAAAGGCCTTCCAGATGCTAAAACCCAAAGACTGGAGAATGTTTACTTAGGTTTAAGGCCTTAAACAATAAATACCTTCCTCCCAAAGCAGAGTCTGATTATCTTATGCTCATCTAGGAAGAGAACCAAAGACAGCAACACCATCTCTGGACTATTTGCATGTAGAATTCCATGTTGTTACTAATTTTAAAAGCCATCCTGGCTTTCTTCTGTCAAATGGTTTGATTGTGGATCACATTCTTTCACCGACAGCTGGTGTATTCTAAGTCAATTAATCAACATGCATTTATCAAGCACCTGCTGTGTGATCAACGTAATTCTTAGAGAATTCGTGCTGATTAAATTCTCTGTAAAACAATTAGAAGGCTGTATCTTGTTCCTGCTCTGCCCCATCCCCACCCCCAGTTCACACAAATGCATTCCAAAATCAAATAGATGCTCTTTTTGTATCAATTTACTGTTTTGAATTTTCCACATCCTGCTCCATTCTGTTGAGAGTTGATAACATCCTGGACAATTATGATTTTTCTAAGGTATTCAAAGCAGTTTTGCATAAATGTATACCCTTCTGTACTCTTATGCATCTCCTTTTAAAGAAATATGTTATGAGTTTTTGTTCATTTTATTTTTTTATTAATGTCATTACAAGTAATAGAAACCAGCTTGAGCTGACTCAAGGGAAAATAAAAACTTATTGGAAATAATATGTTAGGCTCTCTCACAGAATCCAAAGAACTGAACCACCAAACAGACCTCTGGAAGGGCAGAAGACAGGGAACCTCTGGGGGCCCTAACAACAGCTGCTCACAAATGCGCCTTTTGGAATTCTGCCATTAACATGACTCACAGCCAAACTTCTCCTGTCTGTTTCTCAGTTCAAAACTCAAAATTCCTGGGAGTGAGAATCTGATTGGTTGAACTGTGGTTAGAAGGCTGCTGATGCTCCAATCAAGTATGACCAGGAGACTGGGTCACGTGTCCAATATATCCACACTGTCACATATCCACACTGTCCAGTACCGAAGCCACTGGCCACCACGTGGCTGTGGAGCACTTCAAGAGTGCTTGTGGAGCACTTGTGAAGGACTTGTGGAGCACCTGTGGAGCTAGTACTTTGAGGAACTGAATTTTATTTGTTATTAACTTAAATTTTAAAACTGAAGAAATGTAAAATTTTTTCCCATTACTTACAACTCTATTATTTTGGTAGAGCTTCATTTCAATTTAACTGTTAAAATTTACAATCTGAATTGAGATATGCTACCAGCCTAAAATACTCATTGAATTTTGAAAGTGAAAGTGAAGTCGCTCAGTCGTGTCCGGCTCTTTGCGACCCCATGGACTGTAGCCTACCACAATTTATATATATAAAATAACTGCATACTACTATTTTTAAGCACTTAATGTATATCATTTACCTGTGACCATCTGTATTAGTTTGCTAGGGCTGCTGTAACTACATACCACAGACTGAATGGTTTGAGCAGAAATTAATTTCCTCACAGTTTGGGAGGATAGCAGTCCAAGATCAAGGTGTCAGCAGGTTTGATTTCTTTTGAGGCCTGTCTGGTTGTCTTGCAGATGGTGGCCTTCCTATTCTCTCTTCATGTGGTTTTTCCTCTGTGCACGCTCATCCCTGATGTCTCTTTGTGTCTCCATATTTCTTCTTCTTCTAAGGATACTAGTCAGATTGGATTAGGGTCCACCCCAATGACCTCGTTCTAGCTCAATCACCTCTTTAAAGACCTCCATCTCAGAATACAGTCACCTTCTGAGGTCCACTTCATGGGAAATAGATGGGGAAACAGTGGAAACAGTGACAGACTTTGTTTTTTTGGGCTCCAAAATCACTGCAGATGGTGGTTGCCAGCCATGAAGTTAAAAGACCCTTACTCCTTGGAAGGAAAGTTACGACCAACCTAGATAGCATATTAAAAGGCAGGGACATTACTTTGCCAACAAAGGTCCGTTTAGTCAAGGCTATGGTTTTTCCAGTGGTCATGTATGGATGTGAGAGTTGGACTGTGAAGAAAGCTGAGGGCTGAAGAATTGATGCTTTTGAACTGTGGTGTTAGAGAAGACTCTTGAGAGTCCCCTGGACTGCAAGGAGATCCAACCAGTTCATCCTAAAGGAGATCAGTCCTGAGTGTTCATTGGAAGGACTGATGCTGAAGCTGAAACTTCAATACTTTAGCCACCTCATGGAAAGAGTTGACTCATTGGAAAAGACCTTGATGCTGGAAGGGATTGGGGGCAGGAGGAGAAGGGGACGACAGAGGATGAGATGGCTGGATGGCATCACTGACTCGATGGACATAGATTTGAGTAAACTCCGGGGGTTTGTGATGGACAGGGAGGCCTGGCGTGCTGCGATTCATGGGGTCGCAAAGAGTCGGACATGACTGAGCGACTGAACTGAACTGAACTGAGGTCCAGGGGGTTCGGGTTTCAACATATTCATCCTAGGAGGATGCAGTTCAGCCCATAACACTGCCATTTACCTATGAAGAAAAAAAGTTGAATTAGATGCTGTTCCTAAAAGAGGGACATTGTGAGAAGTGCTATCGTAGAATTATGTAAAAGTAAGACCACAGAGGAAAGAATGCAGATTATTCCTTGATGCCGGGGCTGGGAGCAATCAGAAGACTTCACAGAGGAGGTCATATGTGAGGTGGTGTCAGAGGACAATTACACATTGCCTACTTTGTGTCAGGATCTGTGGCAGCTATGCCTAAAATATAAAGACACCAATAAATTATTCAGTATTTCATGGGTGAGCAAGTGATTGGGAAGCAGAAAGGCACTATTTCAGCTTTCCTTTTTAAAAAATTATTTAGCAATATTACGATATCCCTTATCCCTGCAGAAAACAAGTTGCTAATTAAAATCTAAATACTTAATATCTTCATTAGCCTTCTTTATTTATAGAATAATACTTGGCAAAATAATTTTGTTGTTTCTGGATTTTTTTCATGAAAAAAAATTTAAGTCTTAAATTTTTTTTCTGGGGTAGAGGAAACTTCTACAGAAATTTTACGTGTCATCCTGTAATTGATGACAGCATCTAAAGCTATTAATTGTGGTAGGAGCAAGATGGAATAACACTTAGCAAAGTTCTATATTTCTCTTGGATTGAAGAAGTCCTTGAACTGACTTCAAGTAGAATTCTTTATAGCTCTTTGTTATAATCCCCACAGTATTGTTCTCTTATAATAAAAGACACATAGTCTTTAAAAATTTTCTTAATGAGTCTTTTTTTTTCCTTTTAGTCACACCATGCAGCATACGAGATCTTAGTTCCCCAACCAGGGATCAAACCCATGCCCCCTTCAGTGGAAGTGCAGAATCCTAACCCCTAGAGCACCAGGGAATTTCCTGTAATTTTTTAAAAACAAACCCTGTATCAAGATAACTTCTATTGATCTGAAAACAGCTTTATTTAAAAATGCAAGGAATTCCCTGGGGGTCCAGTGGTTAGGACTGCACTTGCATTGCAGGAAGCACAGTTTTGATCCCTGATCAGGGAATTAAGATCCCACAAGCCACTTGGGACTGGTTGGAGGTGGGGGGAGCGGTAGGTGGGAAGCCAGGTAACCTTCAGATTCCCCCAAATTACTCCAGGTATTTCACCTAAAGAGAGCTTTCTTTTCCTAGAGAGAACTTTTGGGTTGTTCGCAAGTATTTGTCCTTCTAAAGAAGTTGATTTGGCAAGAATCTCGACCTGTGGTCTTTTGTGGTTTCTGTGGCTTAGACTGTGATGACTGGATCAGACCTGTAATGTTTTCATAAATTATACTCCACTACCTTTACAGCATGTCACTGGAATAAAATTCAAACTCTATTAATTACATTAGGAAGAATGAAACTGTTTTCCCCTAGAAGTTAGAATGCTTTGAATTTTCATGTACTTCTCTTACCTCTCACTGCTGTGGAAACTATTATTACGTCCTATAGAGAATGTATGAAACTGTATATAGCTAAAATATGCCAAACAAATAGAGACTCTTTACTAGAGGATCTCATAATCACAGCACAAGTGACATCTTGACAACTTGTGTTGTTTTGCTAATGAATAGTTTATCTTAAATATTAAAATGACACATTCTTCACAATTGTCACAGCTTAACTGGAAATGACTTGGAAAAGAATTCATTTTAAAAGTTAGCAGATTAAATGCAATGTGCTTCTCCTGGATTGGATCTTGGAATAGAAAAGAACATTAGTGGGAAACTGATGAAATCCATATACATTCTGGAGTTTAATGAATAATAATGTGTCAATGTTAATTTCCTTGTTTTGACAAATATATGCTGGCTAGGGAAGATTTTAAAGTTAAGAAACAGTGGATGAAGCATATAAAGGAGCTCTCAGTTCTTCTTTTCAACTTTGCTGTAAGTCTAAAGTCACTCTGAAATTTAAAGATTTGTTTTTTGTTTTTTTTAAAGTTAGCAGAGTGTTGAAATTATATTGTCCATTCTGTCTCCATGAGTAAAGGGGTCAGCTCCAATTCCAGGGATCTGGATTGGACTTGAGGCTACTGGGGAAGACAAGACAGAACCAAGATGCAAAACCAAAAAAGATGGAACAAGAAGAGCTTCTGGGTGAGGAGATTCAAAACTGGTAAAAGGAGAGGAAATCTCTAGGTGGCCACTAAATGTTAATATAAATCTAGAAATGAGATTTTAATAACAGTGTAATAAAATCAAAACATGTATGTAGATTAGAAGGATGGACAGAACACTCACTGATGCACCTTTTAAAAGTACTTCTGAAATTTAGACTCTACCTGTCAAAAATTTGGAAGCTGCCAGTTGACAAAAGCTAAGGAAACTGCTGAATATTTACAGGATCGGCTCTTGCATTTCTAATGGTGTGAAGACAAGACGGGGTGACAATGTGTTCTTTGTTTTTGTTGTTCTCTGTTTCTGACTCCTTCTCATTCTGTTTGAGATCACCTTGCAATTTTTAAGCATGAGGGTGTGATCCTAAGAAACTTTCCTCCTCATATATTTTCAGTTTTAGATTTCATGATTTTCATATGAAGCCCTAAATTCTGTAAGGAATTTTAAAGATACAAGGTAACTGTTGGTCTACCTCAGCATTCCCATTTCTTTTCCCTTTTCCCCATTTATCTGGATGTACTGACAAACTGGGATGATGCCAACATGGAGATGCTAGAAGAACCCTGTTAAGCAAAGAGGAAAGGATGAGCTTGAATTCAAGCTCACTTACCTGAAAGCAGAAAGGCAAAAACATATTGGGAGGCCCTTTCTGTCTCTGACCAGCAATCCAGGACCACTGAGGGTCAAATGATAATTTTTCTTACTGATTTGAAAAAGCTGAAATCTATGCTCCATTCTAAAAGTGTTGCAAAGAAAGGAGGCAGGAATCACACCAGAAACACGGTAAAAATCAGAAAACCCTGTTTCCCTTGTCCCTTTCTCTTAAACAACTGTGCTGTTCCCTGCCAAATATAATTAATAATCATGCTCGTGGAAAAACACTACCCACCGTGTTACAGCCCAGGGGCAGGGTGCCATAATGGGAGACAGTTGAAAACCCATAAGATGTGCAAAGCTGAGATCTGTCGCTAAGAGTAACTGCAAGGGCAGGATACGATTTCTGGTGTTGGTGCCTAGCTTATGGAATCCCCAGGTATAAAATTGGCAAAACACCAGCTGAGATCTGAAGGGAGTTGTACTGCCAGAAAAACCCAACTTGGAAACAAGCCTGTGAATGTTCAAAGCCTAAGGCAATGCACAGGCTCCATAATGAGGTCAGTAAGTAGTTGGTGGCTGAAGTAGTGCAGTCCAGGAACATGTTGATTGAGGGAGACTAGCTTCTCATAGGGGTAGACTCAAGGGCAGCAAGATTGAATCACTAAAGAACTCCTCCAGATCTTCCCTGGTGGTCCCGTGGCTAAGGCTCCAAGCTCCCAATTCAGGGGGCCCAGATTTGATCCTTGCTCAGGGAACTAGATCCCACTTGCCATGGCTAAGAATTTGAATGCCACAGTGGAGATAGAAGATGACTGCCTGATATCTTTCTGAATTTTGGCTGGCCATCACACAATCTCTCCCAATACTAGAACATCTCTTCTGGAACAGACATGAGCATACATCACCAGCCCACCCAATCTTAGTACCCCATTCCCCAGACATCGTGATTAGTATAGGGGTGGGCATGCAGCCCAAGCAGGGCCTATAAGAGTTCTCTGGAACTGATATGTAGATGTTGGGGGAGAGAGGTCTCTTTCCACTGAGACTCCTAAAGGAGATGATGTAAGCTGAGAGCTGTGGGCAACCTAATTCTCTGGCAACTTGGAATGTGGAAGAAAATGAGGTCACCACACAGAGGAGGCTGAGCTGAGCAATTAGGAGGAGGGAGGAAGAGAGAGACCTGATGATATCATTTCCATGCGGGCCTGAAGCCAAGTCCTTCCATTGAAGTTCTCTTTCCTTCTTTCTCACCCTCCCCTCAACTCCTCTCCCTCTTTAGTTTAATTTGAATTGTGTTTCTGTCCATTTCTACTGAAATAGTCTCTATTTTAAATATTTTTGTAAATATAACGGTAATATGTACTCACTGTAAAAGAAATTTGAAAAATATAAATAAGTAGAAAGAAAAAAGAAAATGATCTATTCTTTCAGGCTTCAAGTATAATGAGGTTAGCATTTTAGATTTCTTGCAGTACAAAAATGTTTTTTTTTACATAATTGTGATCATAATAAATATTCAAGCTTAATCTACTCCTTATCCTGTGTAACATTTTCCTATATTCTTTAAACACCTCTGGTGGCTCAGATAGTAAAGAATCTGCCTGCATTGCAGGAGACCAGGTTCGATCCCTGGGTTGGAAAGATCCCCTGGAGAAAGGGAATGGCAACCCACTCCAGTATTCTTGCCTTCAGAATTCCATGGACAGAGGAGCCTGTTTTGGGCTACAGTCCATGAGGTTGAAATGAGTCAGACATGATTGAACAACTAACACTTATATTCTTAAAACAGCTTGTAAACATAAAATAATACTCTTAAATATTTTCTACTATTGAGTAATTTTGCAGTATTATAACCATTTCGATTATAGCATTTATTTTCAGAAATATAATTACTAGCCCTAAATATTAGGACATTTTAAACGCTCATTTTATGTTTTAGATATTATTCCTTATTTAAATACATGCAAATGAGAACTTTGTCCTTCATGGACAATCAGGATTAAATGAATCAAAAATAATATAAGGTTAAGTAAGAAAAAAAAAAATTGAAGGATCATTAGGCCTTCAATGAATAATTCTTTTTACAGACAGAACGATCCTGAATTAATCCGGTTCAAAACTTAAGCCACATCCAATTACAGGCATTAAGAGAAATAAAAATACTAATATTCAACCATGGTGCCAGATATGCTTTCTCCCTAACTGACAGTCCTTTAAACATATTATTTTAGCTTTTTTCCACTTTGAAAATAATATGTAAAGAACACATGATACTATTGACACATTTTTTTTAAATGATAATGGCTGTTGTTGAAGATGTAGATGTAATCTGAGAAGATTGAGAATTAATATAAACCTTTAGAGACAATTGACAGCAATTTTATTTTTGTGCGAACGAATAAATAACCAGTCATTTAAATTGTTCTATGATACTCAATTACATGCATATATTTACTTAACCAATACTCTATTTTAAAACATGTAGATTGCCTCCAGTGGTTTACTATTACAGTAATACTGTATTATATTATTTTATAATAAGTCTTGAGGAAAAACGTTCCTCTCACTTCCTTGGGAGAGTCAAGGGGTGAGTATGTGACCTAACTAGAACAACTGTACTCTGTCCTAGAACTTTTTTAAAAAGAATTTAATAAACTTTATTCCAGCACACACAAAAGTAAAAGGGATGGTATAATGAATCTCCTTGAACTCACACTCATTCTCAACCATGACCAATTCATGGCCAATCTGAACTGTGTATACATTTCTCCATTTCCTCCAGTCCCCAGGTTTTATTGAATCTAATCTTAGAGATATAATATCAAGAAATATTTTTTCCAGTATCACTAATATATGCCATTAGACTCCTTTAAGTTAGTTTGATAAAAGTATTGCTTTGTGCTATAAATGATGCTTTCTTAGAGTCCTTTCAGAGCCCAGTACTGAAACTGACAAGGCCTGAAAAAAAGTATTTTCCTCGTTGGAAGGATGAAGAAATGTCAGGGTCTCATCATCTTCTGTTTCTCTGACTTTTTGTCAACCTATGTTTGTTACCTCCAAAGTAAAACACAGTTGTATCAATTTTATTTAACTTGAAAACATTTGTTTACTTCCATATATTATCATGTGTCATTTAATCCCTAGAAAGATTTATGCTTCATTGCTCTAAAATTGCCTTCCTGAAAATTTTCAGTATTTGACTATGTTCAGACTATTTTTTATTTTTTGTTTATTGTGGGAAAATATATATAACATAAAACTTGCCATTTTAACTATTTGTTAGTGCACAACTCAGTGGCATAATGTACATTCACAATGTCATGCAATCAGGAACTTAGTATATTGAGCAGTGTGACTTAAGGAAAGAAGGAAAGTGTTCACTCCTTGAAGCATGAATACCCAAACAAGACCAATCAGGGATCCCTACTACTGAAACCTTCAGGAACTGTTTCATTCCAAGCTGGGTGTTCAGCTTCCTTTCTCTCCTAAAGGCTCCTGCAGCCCCCTTAAAATGATCAGTGTCAACTGTTTCTCTACCAGAGAACCCTAAATGCCACAGAATGTGAAAGATTTGAAGCAAAAAAGTGACATGATCAGCTCAACTGATAGAGAAAAAAAACCTTTGACAAAATCCAACACCCTTTCACTATAAAAACACTGAATAAACTAAAAGTAGAAGGGAGCTTGAGCTTCCCTGGTGGCTCAGTGGTAAAGAATCCACCTGCCAATGAAGGAGATGTGGGTTCGATCCCTGAGTTGGGAAGATCTCCTGGAGAAGGAAATGGCAACCCACTTCAGTGTTCTTGCCTGGGAAATCCCATGGATAGAGGAGCCTGGTGGGCTACAGTCCACGGGGTCGCAAACAAGTTGGTCATGACTTATCAACTAAACAACAACAACGTAAAAGGGAACTTCCTTGACAAGCTAAAGAGCATTTAAGAAAAACTCTCAGCTGATATCATACTCGGTGATGAAAGACTGAAGTCTCTTTCCTTACATCAGGATCAAAACAAGGATGCCCACCCTTGCCACTTTCAATTCAACATTGTACTGAAAAGGTCTAGCCAGAGAAATTAGGCAAAAAAGGCTGGGGGTAGGGATGGGGGAATCCAAACAGGAAAGGTTTGCAGCTTTGTGTTTTGGGAAAGTCACTTGGACTATGGTATAGAAGTTGTTATGGACTGAATTGTGTCCCCTCCAAATTTCAACATTGAAGTTCTAACCCTCAAGATGACAGAATTCGGAGATAAGGCTTTTAGGGAAGGAATTAAGGTTAAATGAGGTCATAGAGTGGAACTTTAATCCTTTAGGACTGGTGTCCTTATAAGAAACCAAAGAGATGCCAGAACTTTCTCTCTGTACACAGAGAAGAGGTCATGTGAAAACACAGCAAGTAAAATAATGCTACAATAAACATTGGGGTGCATATATATTTTGGAATTATAGTTTTCTCCTGATATATGCCTAGGAGTAGGATTGCAGGATCATATGGTAACTCTGGAATCAAGATTGACAGGAGAAATACCAATAACCTCAGATATGCAGATGACATCACCCTTATGGCAGAAAGCGAAGAAGAACTAAAGAGCCTCTTAATGAAAGTGAAAAAGAGTGAAAAAGTTGGCTTAAAACTCAACATCCAGAAAACTAAGATCATGGCATCTGTCACTTCATGGCTAATAGATGGGGAATCAGTGGAAACAGTGACAGACTTTATCTTTTGGGGCTCCAAAATCACTGCAGATGGTGATTGCAGCCGTGAGATGAAAAGACACTTGTTCCTTGAAAGAAAAGTTAAGACCAACCTAGACAGCATATTAAAAAGCAGAGACATTACTTTGCCAACAAATGTCCGTCTGGTCAAGGCTATGGTTTTTCCAGTGGTCATGTATGGATGTGAGAGTTGGACTATAAAGAAAGCTGAGCGCAGAAGAATTGATGCTTTTGAACTGTGGTGTTGGAGAAGACTCTTGAGAGTCCCTTGGACTGCAAGGGGACCCAACCAGTACATCCTAAAGGAAATCAGTCCTGAATATTCATTGGAAGGACTGATGCTGAAGTTGAAACTCCAATACTTTGGCCACCTGAAGTGAAGAACTGACTCATTTGCAAATACCTTGATGCTGGAAAAGATTGAAGGCAGGAGGACAAGGTGACGACAGAGGATGAGATGGTTGGATGGTATCACTGACTCAATGGACATGAGTTTGAGTAAACTCTGGGAATTGGCGATGGACAGGGAGGCCTGGTGTGCTGCAGTCCATGGGGTTGGAAATAGTAGGACATGACTGAGCGACTGAACTGAACTGATAGTAACTCTATTTTTAGTTTCTTAAGGAACCTCCGTACTGTTCTCCATAGTTGCTTGTACAATATATTTTGAATAACACTCATTTCACTCTTTTAAAAAATCTGTTATCTGGCTGTTAATGTTAAATCATTGTCCCTGGGATATAGATTAATGTACACACACATATACATCAAACTAGAGTATTTTCAAGCAAATTCCAGACAAAATATCACATACCTTTCAGTTCAGTTCAGTCGCTCAGTCGTGTCTGACTCTTTGCAACCCCATGAATTGCAGCACGCCAGGCCTCCCTGTCCATCACCAACTCCCGGAGTTTACTCAAACCCATGTCCATCTGGTCAGTGATGCCATGCAACCATCTCATCCTCTATCATCCCCTTCTCCTCCTGCCCCGAATCCATCCCAGCATCAGGGTCTTTTCCAATGAGTCACCTCTTCGTATGAAGTGGCGAAAGTACTGGAGTTTCAGCTTCAGCATCATTCCTTCCAATGAACACCCAGGACTAATCTCCTTTAGGGTTAGTTTAACAGTGTTTAAAATGAATTTTGTTTCCCACAGTTTTTTTTTTCTCCTCGGGGTGAAAGTGACATTGATTTTAAAAATAGTTGCCATGACTCAGATGCAGTGTAATATGCCTTACTATTAGTCAAGGGGCAGAAATCCTACTCAAACTGATTTAAACAAAGAATTTAGTGGATCATGGTCCTGGTGAGAATAGAGAAGGATCTGACCATAGACACTCTGGACCTAGGGACTGAAAAGGATATTGAAAACTCTTCTCACTCTTTCTCTCTCTTTCTTTTCCTTGGCTTTGTGTTTCTCCCTTGCAGGTCTTTTCCTCTATTTTAGCTTCTTTTCTATTTATGATAAGACTTTACACCAGGCACTTGACTTTCCACCAGGTACTTGACTTTCGTCTAGGTCTGTTAGTTGAAGGAGAGTTTGGAGACCATTTCTCCTGTGGGCCTGGATCCTTGGTAAGGGTACAAAAAAGAATCTAAGTTCTTACCCATTGCAAGAAAGTGTATTAACAATAAGGAAAGACAGATCACAAAGAGTCGGGTGCGACTGAGCACACACAAAGAAAGAACAGAGACAACACCTCAAGAGAGAGGTGGGCCACACCAAGGGAGGCACACGGCCCTGGAAGGCTAGGGTACAGAGTTTTTAAGGCAAGGTCATTTGCATAATCCAGGGGGGTCATTGATTGACAGTCTTAATTGATAACTGCAGGTTATATTACAAGATGCTCTGCCATGCGTGTCCTTCCCATAATTCAGTCTGTTATAATTAGATGTATGTATTAATGGAATATTTATGAGCAGATAATGAGTCCAATATGTGCCAAAAGTTAGTTTAGTATAGCACGATGTGAGGTATTCACATGTGCCAGAGGAGGGAAAGTCCCACCAGTCTGCAGGTGGGGGATTTTTGTGGCCCCCCTGACTATTTTTGGAGTACGAGTGGGAGTATTAGGGGTGGGGCTTGTAAATTCCTTGGTGGGATTAGGTGGCTATTGGACAACCATGGAGGGGCCACCTCTCTTTGCTCTCAGCTAACTTCCTGCCTATCAGCTTCAAGCCCCTTTAGCACCCAGTGGAGAAAGCCTTGGATTATCTCCATTGCTGTCACCTTTTACCTGGATAAATCTCTGGTGGGAGGTTGGGGTGCTCTAAGTCGGGGGGGCTTGCCCTGTGCTTTGTGGGTGGGAGAAGACAGCAAAAGAAGAGGTTGAGCCAAATTGCCTCAAACTACAGAGGCCATGCCTCCCCCACCCTCCTTTTTGCCCTATCCCTGTTTTTCTTTGGCTCCTCTGTGTTAAAATGGATGTTATGAAAAACAAGAAGAATTAAAACTTTCCATGTCTTAAGATTTTTGAAGCATGTAAACTTTGATCCACTTCCTATTTTCAGTAGGAAAGACCATGTAGAACTGGCTTAAGAACTTTCAGGGATTTACCGCCGCCCCCCACCCCCCACCCCTCCACCACCACCACCAAGTGATACCATTAAAATTGAAATCTAAAAGTTTTTATAAGCAGATGTGGGCTAACACTGATCTGAAAAAAAAAGTGCCAGTGTGCCCTAGCAGTGAATATCATAACCAAAATTAATTTCCTTAATCATTGAAATTAATTGAAGGTGGGACTAGAAAAAAACAGCCTGTTTATACATTTAATCATTGTCTATAGGTAAGAAGCTCCTGGACTTTCCAGGTAAATGATGCTCCTGATAAATATTTCTCTGTCTTGTGGACAATGAAGTGACTCAACAAATGCCATATGTAGTGTTTAGCTCTCAAGGAGACCTGCAGCCTAGTTGGAACACATCCTATTTACTGTGCCTACTGGAGGGTGGAATGAACAGATTGCTGGTAATAGCTCACTCCACATACTGTCTGTCAGACATAAAGTGCCAGGTCAACAACTGACCACATGCAATGTGGACACCATTATTTTTCCATTTCTCTCAGTTACTAAGAAGCTTAAAAAAGGAACAAAGAGGACAAATTGTGAGAACACTCTCCAGACAACAAATGGTGATATGATTATCTGACCATTGTATTATAACTGGTTTATAACATTGTTGATTAAAAATGGACAAATAGTGCCAGTTCTGATTTTAAGTTTTAACAGAAACACTTTGATGTAATGATTAGCAACTTTCTGGCATGAAATTTTATTATTGAATATAGTCTGAAGAGGAGTGCCATTGTAGCAAAAGCCATATTACTATTAATATTTATATATGGAAGATAGTACCCTCATGTAGATGAATAAGACCAAAATAAAGATGAAAGAGTGAATGATAATGTCTAAGCTCTGCTATTTAGGACCTAGTTGTTTGCTGAGAATTACACTGCGGATACTGAAAATACATACTTTTGCAAGTACATGACTAATATATTATTAATGCCTTAATACTTAGACTGTGGTATATGGACATGCAGCATCAGCATCACCTGGGATCTTCTTTAAAATGCAAATTATTTGGCCATACCCTAGACCTACTGATTCAGAAATTCTGGGAGTTGAGCCAGCTGTCTGTGTTTTACAAGCCCTCCACATGCTTCTGGGGCACCCTAAATTTTGAGAAGTACCACCCTCTCCTGGTGGCTTGTGCCAAGCCCCAGGGATAGGACTTGACAACGTAGATTAATGTCATACACAGGTCTCTTTTTCAGCAGTTAAACCAACTTAGTAGACCTCCAGTGTTGCGATGAATTCTTTCACCTAATCCTCAAACCCACACATTAGGTAGGTTGAAAGTTTCAATTTTTTTAGGTAATCAACGGAACTTTTCAGGTTACTTTTACTTCTAGAGTTCTATCTTCTGTTGTCTTTAATCAATGCCATGTAATATAAAAATACTGTTAATAGTCAACACAACTAAGACATTTCGTTTCTATAACATATATTCTTTAAACATTTATTTTTCCTTTCAACTATTTTTTTTTTCTCAAGACTGGAATGCTTGAATTTTCTTATGTCACTTTGTACTAGGATAAACTCCTTTCATGCATGTGTACTAGCCAAAGCTGCATAATTCACTCCTTACTATTCATATATTAATTACAAATTAAATTGTAAAAAGATACTTTTGGAACAAGTGGTCAATCAGCATCAACAAATATTTATATTATGTATATTTTTACAGCCAATATGTTTTCTAAAAGCAGATGTGTGTGTGTGTGTGTGTGTGTAAGATATATAGTTGGTCTAAGACACCATCGTCATTTAACATCTGGTTAAGAAAAAAACTTAAAAATTTTAGTGACAATATCACATGATGATATAAGAGATATATCTAGGCCTTTTATGATTAATTGTAAAATAAATGGAAAAATCAGTAAAAAGGAAGAGATCACTGGGTCAAACCTGTCTGAGAAGGCTTCACTCAAGTTTCCCTCATGAACCCAGGTTGAGGAACTACTTGTTCCAAGAAGGGCCTTTTGCAGGTGCTGGAAAGAATATGGAACCTGAGATAAGTTTCTGGGAAAAGCAATCCAAATGACAGGAACAGCACAAGCATACGTATGGTGTGAGGAGTTAATGCAGTAGGTCTGGTGACCTCTCCTCGCATATCCCCAAGGAAGCCCGGACCACGACTGACCATTGCCCATACCTGGGCATGTGGTCCTTTGAAGGCTATGTTAATTGGGGTTATTCTGTTGTATTTACTTGGAGCAATGGGCCATGATTTACCTGCTTGTCACATTGCTTTGCATAATCATTAAGATGGCTGAGGGAATTCCCTGGTGGTCCAGTGGTTAGGACTCCACGCTTCTACAGCCAAGACCAGGGTTTAATCCCTGGTCAGGGAAATAAGATCCCGCAAGCGTCATGCAGAATTGTGAGAGCCCTGAGTTTCAGTTGGCATGAATGGTCATGTATCAGAATATGCCTATGCAACCAGACCTGCATAAAAGCCTTGGACCCTAAGACTTGAACTAACTCCCTTAAATGGAGACATTCCGCATATGCCCTATGCCTAGAGAGAGAGTATGTCTTATATGACCCTTGTTGGGGAGGGACTTGAAAGGCTGTATCTGACCTCTCGGGATTCTGCCTCATGTGTATCTTTTTTTGCCAGCTGTTTTTGCTCTGCACTCTTTGCTGTAACAAACTGTAGCCATGAGTATAACCTGATTTGAGTCCTATAAATCCTCTAGCAAATCACCAAACTTGAAGCAGTCATGGTACCCCTGAAACACATGGCATTCAACAAGATCCAAAATGCACATAAATGCCTTTGGATAGAGACAATAAATATTTAGATCTGGTGGGAAAATCCAATTGTTGATTGCTGAACATAGATAAAGGGTATGTGGGTATTAGAAGGCTTCCCAGGTGGCTCAGTGGTAAAGAATCCACCTCCTGATGCAGGAGAAGCAGGAGATGTAGGTTCGATCCATGGGTCTGGAAAATTCCCTTGAGGAGGAAGTGACAACTAACTCCAGTATTCTTGCCTGGAAAATCCCATGGACAGAGGAACCTGGCAGGCTACAGGCCATAGAGTCACAAAGAGTCTGACATGACTGAGTGAACTGAACATACACACGCACAAATGTGGGTGTTCTGTGTACTATTTTTTAAAGTTTCCTGTCGGTTTTAAACATTTCAAAATATAAACTTGTAAAAAAAAATGAATGGTATTGAGCAAACATTAGTACTTACATTAGTAGAAATGTAAGCAATTAAAAACCTTAATTATACATGTGTATACAGAATCATAGAATTGTACGTTGGCTTGAATAATAGACATTTTACATGTCACTGTTTATTCAGATCTAATCATCTTTGCTTGTTTATTCATATATGTATTTTTCATTACTTTTGGTCTAATCTCCTGTGTTAGACAGATGGGGGCCTGAGAGGCATGGGAGAGCCCTGAGTTCCTGGGCTGGAAGTGGGCATGAGGCTGTGGCAAGTGGAGCCAAGAGGATAATTACCAGGTCAGTTTCCTATGGAGTTACTGGGTTAGTAGTGCCAAGACCAATAGTCTAGGGTCAGAATGCCAAATTCAGACAGGACAATAAAAAGAGGAAGCTTTAATTTTGTCTGTCTGACAGAGAATGCAGTATGAAGGGAGTTCAAGCAGAGAGGAAAGCAGACAAGCCAAGAATGATCCCTGAGAAAAAATACATAAAGCTACAAATTCTTTTTTAACCTGGTTCCTGCCACAGCCAAATGAGGGGGTATAGCCTGAAGTGACTGATACAACTGGGTGCTGGGAACTTGTGAGGTCACAGAATTCTGTCTCATCCAGGTACTGGATAAATATTCATTTACATTTTCTTCTTTTTTTATTTGAGATTTTTACATGTGGTATTTTAATTGCTATGTTAGATTGTTGTATCCATACATATGAATGAGATTGGTTTATACTGTGCTAACTTCCTCAGGTTTTATAAGTAAGATATTCATAGCTGTCAAAAATGTGAATTCTAGAGTTAATCCCTTGGGTCTAAATCTTTGCTGTAACACCTAATAAATAATTAGCAATATTACTTATTTCTTGATATTGCATTCTCTCCTTCTATAAAATTCAGGTAAAAATATTACCTACCACAGGATTGTCATGAAGATTAAATGGTATTTATATAAGGCCTTCAGCACAGTTCTAAGAGAAGTACTCAGTATGTTTTTAGTATTTTATTGGTATTTGCAGCATCAAAGAAGGAATAACATATAAGAAAAGGAGGAAGGCTAGAATGACTTCTATGATGTTGCAATGGAATGAAAGTGCCAGGGAAAGATGGTAGAAAAGGAGTTTTCTACCATCATTCTACCACAAAACATCAACTTTGGCAATCACCCACAGATGAGGGTACCCTTGTAGGAGTCCGTGAGTCCAGGGGAGAAGTTCCAGCACATTTTGAGGCAAAAAAATCTGAGAACAGACACAATGAAGAGCATAATAAGAACAGTTTCGCTTTACTTGCAGAAATTCTGGGGATCTATTGTACAGCACAGTGACTATAATTAATAAAATTGTCTTGCATACTTGAAATTTGCTAAGTGAGTAAGCATTCTCATGATACATACACAAAAGAGGTAATGTATGTGTTAACTGGTGGTAATCATTTCACAGTGTAAACATACATTAATTCATGTTGTACACTTTAAATATACACAGCTTTGTCAGTGACACTTCAGTAAAACTGGGGGAAAAAGATCAATATGATCTATTGGGTTTGGATAAACATAGAAATATAGAAACAGAGGTGTGTGCTTATGTATATATACATATAGATATTAATTTATGTATATATACATATATTCCCCAGCTCTGTCTGATAAGAGGGCCTATAAGAAATGACACCCTAGTAGCAACAACCTCACTCAGTGCCCAGACTTTGTTCTGTAAGTATAATTTTCAAAATAAAGAAAAAGATAAAGTTCCTTAGAGAGATGGTTAACACCAAGGTTGGAACAGGGAGAGAACAAGAGCCTGGAACATTTTGCAGTGCCAAAAGTAAGTGATGAAAAAATGATGAGAGCGGGACTTCCCTGACCATTCTGTGGTTAAGGCCCTGTGCTCCCAGTGCAGGGGGCATGTGTTCAATCGCTGGTCAGGGAACTAAGATCCCACATGCTTCAAGGTGCAGCCAAAAAAAAAAAAAAATAATAATAATAATAGGGGCATGTTGAAAGAACATTATAACCAATGTGATGGGTTCCCAGTAGCCAAATTTGGGACAGTTTAAGCAACCAAATAGATGAGAGTAGCACATTATAATCCAATAATAAAATCAATGTCCACAAGACCATATGATAAAAAATCAAACCAATCAAAAAATCAAATAATCAGTGGGATAGGGAAAGCTCTTTGGAACAGTAGAATTTCAAGCATTAGATGTTGAAGAAATGACAGAAATAGGAAATCACCATTTGCCCAAAAGTATAGTAAGCATTGTTTTAGGCAAGAATCATTAATAGATCTAAAATTGTTGGAACAAAAAATGGAAAAATGTAATTTTTTACATAAAGTCAAAGTACCCGCTCAGAAGATACTTATTCATGGCAAAGAGAAAAAGTATCAAGGTCTCAAAAGACAAAGGAAGCTTGAGAAACTGTCCCAGATTAAAGATTAAAGAAACAAAACTAAATACATTGTGTAATCCTGGATTGTTCCATCCTGGTCCAGGAAAAGTATGACATTTAGTGGATCAGTTGGCAGAATTTGAATATGGCCAACAGGTTAATTAGTGGTATTTATTGGTGGTACTTTCTCAATTTTGGCCATTTTAATGAGGGTTATGTTACATTTAACATTTGGGGAAATCAAGTTAAGGGCATACAAAAATTCTTTATACTATTTTTACAACTCTTTTGTAAGTCTGAAATTATATCATAATGAAAATTTAAAAATTAAAAAGTGTTTTTCATGTATAGCTGACTCATTTTGTTGTACAGTAGAAACTAACACAACAATTTAAAGCAACTATACTCCAATAAAAATTAATTTTAAAAGTGAATAAATAAAAAATATTTTTCCTACTCACGGATGTCTTTCTTGACTTTTCTAATATAAATGTTAGCAATAAACACATATTTGTGTATAGATATTTTTGTTCTATTTTACTGAAATGAGATTGCATTATATATGGCTCTTTTTGGTTTCCACTCAGCAATTAAATTAATTTCTTTTGGGGTACTGGCTTATCTTATAATAACCTAGCTTAACTTCATTCTCCACACTATGGGCCCCAGACAACCCTATTTCTGTTTACATGACTTCATTCCTTGGTCACAGATGATGAGACCATGGGTAGAGGTCTGACTTAAACTGAGATCATCAGATTCTTTCTACTAGGAAATTGAAATTGGGACCATAATATTCTTATTTAGACTGAGCTACTATTTTGAGTGAAGGAAATTTTAAAGCATCGAAGCTGGGATAAAGGTTAACCTGACATGTAAACTGAGTAGCAGAAACAGTTGCTAGGCAGAACAATGAAAATTAAACAGAGAAACAGGACAAGATACTAGAAGGCATTTCCTGGGTTCCTGGTTGCTAACCATTGTATTATCCCATGCTCTTTCTGAGATACTACTGCCCTTAGATTCCACAAAGCCTTACCAATAATACAAACAGCTAACTAACACACAGTTGTATATGATATGTATACCTATTTATTTTATGCATTCATGACACACCTTTGGATTGATTTTTTTGGATAGTTCTATGCTCTGAGGTTCATCTGTGCAGTTTTCAGTTTGTTGCAGATCTCAAAAAAAACTGATGATGTATTTACTGAAAAAGTCTCCATACAGGTGGACCAGTGCAGTTCAGATCTGTGTTGTTCAAGAGTCAACTGTATAGGCCAAATACTGTTGTTCAAAGTTCCCTAGGTTAGTTTCTGTCTTTCCTCTTTCAGTAAGATTATGTCATTCATTTGTAATATAGTACTTTCTTTCCTCTTTCAGTAAGATTATGTCATTCATTTGTAATATAGTACTTAAGTTCATTTGTTACTATATTTAATTCCATTTTGGGTGTCTCTTGCAAAGTGGTTGAATTAAATTACTCCTTTTTGAGTATGTGAAACATTAATATTGTTCTAAAAGTCAGAACTATGCCTAAAAATTTACTGTCGAAAGTATCAGTACCCTCTCAATTCTTCTATCCTGATCCCACTCCTCCATTCTTTCCACTTTACTCCTACTCACCTACTGTAGGTGCCAGCATCATTAGTTTCTGGGTTCTTCCCATTAGTTTCTGGGTTCACCATTCTTCCCTCCTGACTTTCCTCTCCCCTGCCCTTCCTTCCCTTCCCCTCCACCCTCACCTTCTCTTCACTTCTTTTCTGTCTCTACTCCTCCTCCCCCTCTTACTCCTCCTCCTCCTTTTTACCCCACAAATAAGCAGATATAGATATATTTTATTTTCCCTTTGTTTTTACATAAACATAAACACTCTTTTGCATTTTCCTTTTAACACTTAGAAATGTATCCTGAAATAGTCCACACTAGTTTATAGTTCACACTAGTTCCTCAAGCTTTAATACAACTGTACAATAAGCCTTTGTACTGCTGTATAATAATTTATTCAATTATCCTAGTGGGAGTTATTTTTATTACAAAAATTATTAAAAAAAAATTTTTTTATAGAAATAGACACAGCTCAATGGTTTTTCACACACTGAACACACAAGAGTAACCCGTACCAGGTCAAGAAACAGATCATTGTTAGTACCCCAAAAACCCCCCTGTGCTTCCTTCCTGCTACTGTCCATCTCTCCCCTATCCCTATGGTAACTAACCACTATCCTACTTCTAAGAGTAAAGATTAGTTTCACCTATTTTTGTTCTTAATATCAATGGAGTTTTTTTATATATTATTCATTCAGTTGTGTCTGCCTCTCACTCAACATTATATTGTGAGAATCATCTATGTTGTTCTGTGTACAGCATGCTTATTGATATATAGTATTCTATTTATTTATTCATTTTACTCTTGATGTGCAGTTGAGTAGTTCCCAGTTTGGGACTATTATAGACAGTGTTGCAAGAACATTCCAACACATGTCTTTGTTATACACAGACATACATTTCTGTTGGGTATTTACTTATGAGTGAAATTACTGTATTAATAGGATATATATATATATTTGGTTTTAGTATATGTTACTATTTCTCCAAAATATCAGTTTATGTTCTCACCAGCAAAATATGAGTTCCATTTGTTCACATCCTCACCCACACTAGGTAATTTCATTTTAGCCTTTCAGGTGGGTGTGTAGTGATATATCACTGTGATTTCATTTTGGATTCCCCTGATGACTAATGAAGTGGATTACTTTTCATATGTTATTGATCATTTGTATTTGCTCTTTTATGGAATATCTGCTCAATATCTGCTTTTATTTCTTATTAGATAGCTTGCATTTTCTTATTTTTTGAAGAGGTTCTTTTTTTCTTAATATTTTGGATACAAGTTGTTTCTTGATGTCTTAGTTTGGGTTCCCCAGAAGGAAGTCCTGAGGTTAGTTTTCTAGTCAAGTGATTTATTGATACAGTGCTCCCTGGAGAAAGTAATAAGGGAGTGTGAGAATCAGCATGAGGAAGAGGAAGAAGTTAAGCAAAGGTGTGAGTTCAGGTAAAGTCCTGCTGAGGGTAGTTTCAGCCTTATGCCTTATGCCTCTGGGATGTTCTTTATACCTTAGACTTTGTCCCAGATTGAGAAAAGGAAGCTTGATTTTCATATTCCTGATACGTAATTCTGATAGCTGCTACAACATGGATAAACTTCGAAGACATTATGCTCAGTGAAACAAGTCAGAACAAAGGGACAAATGTTGTATGATTCCATTTATATGAGGTACCTAGACTAGTCAACTTCATAGAGACAGAAAGTAGAATAGTGGTTACCTGTGGCTAGGGTAGGTGGGACTGAGATTTATTACATAATGAGCACAGAGTTTCCATTTGGGATGATGAGAAAGTTCTGGAGATGGATGATGTGATTGTTGTACAACAGTCTGAATGTACTTAATGCCACTGAACTGTACACTTAAAAATGATTTAATTGGTGTGTGTGTGTATGTGTGTTTTAGTTGCTCAGTCATGTCTGACTCTTTGCAACCCCATGGACAGTAGCCCACCAGGCTCCTCTGTCCATGGAATTCTCCAGGCAAGAATACTGGAATGTGTTGCCATTTCCCTCTGCAGGGGACCTTCCTGACCCAGGGATTGAACCTGGGTCTTCTGCATTGCAGGCAGATTCTTTACCGTCTGAACTACTGAATATAGAAATAAATACAGAAAATGCATTCCACAAAATTCAACATTCTTTAGTGACAAAACTGTCAACAAATTAGGTGTAGAGGGAACACTCTCAGTATAATAATGGCTTTGTAAGACAGACTGCAACTAACACCATACTAAATGGTGAAAGGTCGAAAGCTTTTCTGGAAGATAAGGATGCTCCACTCTCATCACTTTTATTCAACATAGTACTAGAGGTTTTAGTCAGAGCAGTTAGGCAAGAAAAAAAAATAAAAAACATTGAAATCACAAAGGAAGAAATAAAATTGTCTCTGAAAGGGTTTCCCTGATAGCTCAGTTGGTAAAGAATTGCTTGCAATGCAGGAGGCCCCGGTTTGATTCCTTGGTCAGGAAGATCTGCTGGAGAAGGGATAGGCTACCTACTCCAGTGTTCTTGGCCTTCCTTTGTGGCGCAACTGGTAAAGAATCTTGCTGCAATGTGGGAGACCTGGGTTTGATCCCTGGGTTAGGAAGATCCCTGAAGAAGGGAAAGGCTGTTTGAAAACCCTGAAAACTCCACCAAAAACCCTTTATAACTAATAAACAAATTCAATAAAGTCATAGGATACAAAATAAACATAAAATTTAGCTGTCCTATACACTAAAAAAAAGTGGTCTTCCCTGGTGGCTAAGATGGTAAAGCATCTGCCTACAATGCAGGAGACCCGGGTTCGATCCCTGGGTGAGGAAGATCCCCTGGAGAAGGAAATAGCAACCCACTCCAGTACTCTTGCCTGGAAAATCCCATGGATGGAGGAGCACAGTAGGCTACAGTCCATGAGGTTGCAAAGAGTCAGACACAACTGATTAACTTCACTTTTTATATACTAAAAATGATGAAAGTGAAAGAGGAGAGTGAAAAAGTTGGCTTAAAGCTCAACATTCAGAAAACTAAGATCATGGCATCTGGTCCCATCACTTCATGGCTAATAGATGGGGAAACAGTGGAAACAGTGGCTGACTTTATTTTTCTGGGCTCCAAAATCACTGCAGATGGTAATTGCAGCCATGAAATTAAAAGACGCTTACTCCTTGGAAGGAAAGTTATGACCAACCTAGACAGCATATTAAAAAGCAGAGACATTACTTTGCCAACAAAGGTCCGTCTAGTCAAGGCTATGGTTTTTCCAGTGGTCATGTATGGATGTGAGAGTTGGACTATAAAGAAAGCTGAGCACAGAAGAATTGATGCTTTTGAACTGTGGTGTTGGAGAAGATTCTTGAGAGTCCCTTGGACTGCAAGGAGATCCAACCAGTCCATCCTAAAGCAGATCGGTCCTGGGTGTTCATTGGAACGACTGATGTTGAAGCTGAAACTCCAATCCTTTGGCCACCTGATGCGAAGAGCTGACTCATTTGAAAAGACCCTGATGTTGGGAAAGATTGAGGGCAGAATGAGAAGGGGACGACAGAGGATGAGACGGTTGGATGGCATCACCAACTTGATGGACATGGGTTTGGGTGAACTCCGGGGGTTTGCGATGGACAGGGAGGCCTGGCGTGCTGCAGTTCATGGGGTCCCAAAGAATCAGACATGACTGAGCAACTAAACTGAACTGATACACTAAAAAACACCATCTGAAACAGAAATTAAGAAAATAATAAAAACATCAAAACAATAAAATATTTAAGAAATTTAAACAAAAAAGTGAAAGATCTGCGTACTGAAAACTGTAAGACATCAATGAAAGAAATTTAAGAGGATACAAATAAATAGCAAGATATTCTGTGTTCATGGATTAGAAGAATTAATATTGCTAAAATGTCCAGACTACCTAATGTGATCTACAGATTCAATGCAATCCCTATGAATATTCTGTTGCTATTTCCCACGGAAGTAGAAAAAATAATCTTAAAATTCATAAGGAAGCACAAAAGACCTCAAATAGCCAAAGGAATCTCAAGAAAAAAGAACAATGCTGGAGGCATCACAATTCCTAATTTCAAACTTTATCATGAAGCTATAGTAACCAAAACAGTATGGTACTGGCATTAAAAACAGCCGCATAGACCAATGGGGAGAAAATGGAGAGCCCAGAAGTAAACTCACACATGCAAAGGAGTCAGGAAATCTCAATGAGGAAAAGATAATCTCTTCAATAAATAGTATTGGGAAAACTGGATATTCACAAGAAAAAATGAAATTAAACCTCTATCTTACAGTACTCACAAAAATCAACTTGAAATTGCTTAAAGACTTAAAACTTAGGCCCCAAACTATAAAACTACAAGAAGAAAACATAGGGAAAAATCTCCTTGACTTTGGTTTGGCAGTGATTTTTAGGATACGATACTAAAAGCAAAGGGGCTTCCCAGGTGGCATTAATGGTAAAGAACACGCCTGCCAATGCAGGAGACATAGGACATGCAGGTTCCATCTCTGGGTTGGGAAGATCCCCTGGAGGAGTAAATAGCAACCCACTCCAGTATTCTTGCTTGGAGAATCCCAGGGACAGAGGAGCCTGGTGGGCTACGGTCCATAGAGTCGCAAAGAGTCAGACACAACTGAAGTGACTTGGCACACACGCACGCACTAGAAACAAAAGAAAAAATAAACAAGTGAAAGCCACTCAGTCATGTCCGACTCTTTGCGACCCCATGGACTGTAGCCTGCCAGGCTCCTCTGTCCATGGAATTTTCCAGGCAAGAATACTGGAGTGGGTTGCCATTTCCTACCCCAATAAACAAGTGGGATTACATCAAACTACAAAATCTTTTACACAGGAAAATGAAAAGGCAACCTCTGAAATGGGATAAGACATTTGAAAACCATATATCTGATAAGAAGTTAATATCTAAAATATATAAAGAACTCATACAACTCAACATTAGATCAATCTGATTAATATATTGGCAGGGGACTGAAAAGGAAGCTTTCCAAGGAAGATATACAAATGGTTAACAGGTACATCAAAGAGTGCTCAACACCACTAATTATCAGGGAAATGCAAATCAAAATCACAATGATAGATCCCCTTAAAACTCTTTGGATGGCTATTCTTAAAAAGACAAGCTGTAACAAGTGTTAATGGGGCTATAAAGAAAAGGGACTCCTTGTGTACTCTTAGTGGGAATGTAAATTGGTACAGCCAATGGAAAACAGTAGGGAGATTCCCTAGAAAATAAAAAATAAAACTGCCATATGATCTAGCAATCCCTCTTCTGGGTACATTTCCAGAGGAAATGAAATCAGGATCTTAAAAAGAAATATCTCCACTTCCATGTTCACTGCAGCATTCAAATTATTTAAGTTCATGGAAACAACCTAAGTGTCCATCAACAACACATTAATTTTAAAAAGTGTGATACACACAAACACATTGCACACTGAAAGATTATCAAGCCATAAAAACCCAGAAATCTTGTCTTTTATGACAACATGAATGGATGTTGGGGAAATTATGCTAAATGAGAAAAGTCGAACAAAAAAAGATATATCATGTGTTCTCACTTATATGTGGAATTTAAAAATCTCTTGGAAATAGAGAATAGAATTGGTGGTTGCCAAGGGCTGGTGGCTGGGGGAAATGAAGAGATGTTTTGATCAAAGGATAGAGACTTCCGGCTATAAGATGAAGAAGTTCTAGGGATCTAATGTACAGCAGAGTGAGGGAATAGAGGTATTATCTAACCTTACTGTAAATCACTTTGTTATTTACATGTGTATCAAAGCAACACATTGCATACCTTAAACTTACATATAAGTCAGTAATATCTGAAAACAGGAAAAAAAATTTAATTTTTTTTCTGCTTCAAATTATATTCTAAAAAGTTTTTATTGATGTGTAAATATAGTCTTGGTGTATTGTTAAGTGGGAAAAAAAGAGTACTATACATTGTCTATTGTTTGATCCCACAGTTGTGTGATTGTGTGTGTGTGTGCATGTGTGTATGACCATTTGAAAGCATCTAAGTAGATGGGATTATGGGTGGAATTTTTCCAATTTCTTTCTTTTATTTTTCTTTTCTCATTTTTATCTTTTTTATATTTATCTATAAGATCTGATTTTTCTACAGCGAAGACATACTTTACAGGTCAACTTATATAAATATGAGTTATAGATTTTATTAGTGTGATTAATGCTGAATATATTAAGATATATAATTATAATAGTATTCAGGACACAGATATGAATTACCTGTATTTATCATAGAGCATTTTGTATAATACATATTCTTACTATACATTTAGATCACCACATTAGTGGTATATTAATTTTATTTCTATTATCATGTTATGAACATCCTGAGATTCTTTTTTGTATCCTTTATTCTTAGCACACTTAACTGGCACTTGGTTGCAATGAAATTTATGAATAACTTGAATTTCAAAGAAGGAGAAATCTTGTTTGTAGTTGTGGTTTAATAGTGTATGGAGGATGATTCAAAACCTCAATGATAGCATACACATATATTTGTAATGTAATGCTGGCATTTTTTTATTGTGGTATAGTCAATTTACGATATGTAAATTTGAAGTGTACAAACAGTGATTCACAATTTTTAAAGATTATCCTCCATTTACATTATTATAAAATATTGGCTATATTCTCTTGCTGTACAATGTATCCTTTTAGCTTATTTATTTTATACATAATTTGTGCCTCTTAGTCCCCAACCATATCTTGCTCCTCTTCCCTTCCTTCTTCCCATGGTAACCACTAGTTTGTTCATTATATCTGTGAGTCTGTTTCTTTTTTGTTATATTCACTAGTTTGTTTTATTTTTTAGATTCGACATAAAAGTGAAAACTTACAGTATTTGTCCTCATCTGTCTTACTTCACTAAACATAATGCTCTCCATATCCATTCATGTTGTTGCAAATGGAAATTTTTCATTTTTTTATGGTTGAGTGGTATTCCATCGTGTGTGTGCCTGTGTATGTGTGTGTGTGTTTGTATCCCGTCTTGTTTATCCATTCAACTGTTGATGGACACTTAGGTTGCTTTCATAATCTTGGCTATTGTAAATATCACTGCTATAAACATTGGAGTACGTGCATCTTTTCGAATTAGTGTTTTTATTTTCTTCAGATATATACCCTAGAGTGGCATGTATTTTTATACTACCAAACAGAACAAACATTATTTCAGGGAAATCTAAATTCCACCAGCAAATGAATCTAAAATAATGCCCCAGGCAGTAATTTCTTTTCCTTTCTGCCAATAGAGGGCAATAAGAACAAGCTGCTTGATGGGTGGTAGTGTTCATAACCTCTTGTCTGTCAACAAAGTTCAAGAAAGTCAGCGTTAAACTTGCAACAAATGAAAGCAGTGTGTATTGAATCTATAAAACTTTAGTAGGAGGAATTCCTGTCTGGTTCCTCTGCCTGCAGCCTCACCTCTTTCCAATCCCCCCTCTACCGTACTACTAGAATTTTCTTTTTAAAAGAGAAATCCGATACCATTCACTTTTTTTTTTTTAAGCTTTAATTGACCAAGACCAGTTCTTGAGTATGATATTTTGGTTTCTTGACAGTATGACCTCAACTTTCATTTCCCACTCATCTCCACCCCTGGGAAACTACGTTCTTTCTCTACAGAAAGGTATTCATGACGCCGAAACACACCATGCTCTCTGGTACTTTGATATGTTGCTTCTGTTTTTCTTCTATCTGAAATGCCCTGGACTTTCCCTTTCCACTGAACATCTACTTTTCATTTGAGGCCTGGATGAAAGGTCATCTATCTGTGCAGCCTTTCTTTGCTTTCCACTAAAACTGAATCTTGTTTCTTCCTCAAATACTACCCATCACACATTGCACTGTTTAAGAATAATCAGTTTGTCTGTATTTCCTAGCCGACTGTAAGGTCCGTGAGGGTTCATGTGTCATAAGGAAACATCTTATTCACCTCTGTATCCTCAGTGCGTGGCTCATAATAATTACTGAAAATGCACGTTCACTGAATAGACAAAAGAAAAGGGACTGAACAGAAAGTTCTCATAGTGGACAAAACCTGTTGGACAAAATTTTAGACTGACATTATAGCTGAGGCATGTGGGTGGTGCTTTCCGTGAGTTCAGGAAGCATCTGATGTTACTAATAGATTATTTTTGAAATATACAGGGATTTTTTGGTGAATTTTAATTTCTCCACCGCTTCTTAGTGGCCAGTTTTTTGTTTTGTTATTTTGTTTGTGGTATTTGTCCAGGTGGGGGTCCTTTAGTGCAGAAGTACAGGGATATTGTGTTACAGTTTGGAGAAATCCTGGAAGCATCAGGTCACTTGATTTCTAGACCAGGTGGAATTCTACTTTTTTGCTTCTCAGGAGACAAGGGTGATCTACAATCTGTGTGTACTTTGCCGACTCAGTCACTGATTTTGGTCTCATTGACGCCTTGATGCTGAGATCAGCATTCAGGAGTGCAATGAAGGGAGAGCAAGCATTCCTTTCATGGTTCTACCTCAAACTTGAGCACCAGAGTATGTTAAAAAACACATGATATATAGACTGGTAAGTAGACACAGATGATGTTTTGTAGAGGTGGTCATTGCTATACCATCTGCCAGGTCCTGCAGTTGGTTAAAAAAAAAAGAAGAAAAGAAATTAGTTTGGCAGGATTTGCTCTTCACAAAATCATGTTGAGTTTTGCCAATTCTATGTAATTTGATATGCTCTTGCAAAATGAGTAAGAGCAAAGTGTTTTCACATCGAGCTACAGGAAAAATATGGCCATTGTTCTTATGACCTTAGTTTAAAAAAATTTAAGTATGAGTAAGATAGGGCCATGGTAAATAAAAGATAAAATGAAGGAGAAGCAGACAGATGGGTAACTAATTCAGAACTACCAAAACTCAAAAATTGTCCATAGCTGTAATGTAATTGATATACTATTACCATGTCTCAAACTGAAAAGAAGGGGCATGAAATCTAAAGCCTTCTGGGATCAAAATATGCTCAATTCAGGACTAGAAAATTTATTTTTCCAGACTTACATTAGTAAATTTCTACAGAACATGTATATGAATTTGTGAAAGGTAATAGTTGCATACAAATAATTTCTTCCTAATTTAGAGTCAAAGACTTCATAGGATTAATGTATTAACTATAGGAACTCTAGTTGGTATTATCTACTAACATTATTTCAGTCATTACCATGTTGATTTCACAAAGAATTTGGAAGATGCTAATTAAACTTTGTCAGATATGAGTAAAGGGTATAACTCTGATTTGTTATCCATTTTGCTCTTATTAAACAGAACGATGACTAAATGATTTCAAATGAAGATTCATTCTAAATGTTGAATGTATAGGTTTTAGTGCAAGTTGGTCTGTGTGTGTGTAGTACTTCTGCTTCTTACTGTGAGTGAAGGGCACAGATAAGAGAAACACCAGTGCCAGCACCCCATTGTCACATTAATCTTGCTATTTTCTTTTAAAATAACATCTCCTAATAAATTACATTTCCTGCTACATAAAAGTCAAGTTCTTTATATGAAAGTTATGAAAAATTAATTATCTTAACAAATTTATTCATCCAACTAATATAGAGTACGTACTATGTGCAAGACACTGCAGGACACTGATACTATATATTTGTTAGTCTAAAAAAAGAGATTTGGTTTATACTTTGCATTAACAGATCTTATATATCGAATGACATGCCACATATTTTATGGCATTTTATTCTTAACATCTTAACATATTTATTCACTCCTCGTGTTTCATCATGGCATGGCACCAAAGATTCAAGCTTATTTTCATTTGATAAGAATTGCCAACTTGTATGGCTATCAAAGAATCTAAAGACACGGTTTCAGGTGTTATCCACATTTTCCACCTGCAGCTCTATGCCAGAGTCATATCACCTGGGTTCTCTTGCTTTCTGCTTCTTGTGGGGTTCAGCAGTGGGGATCATTGGCCAGCAACATAAGTGAGAAAGACAGAGGTTGGGATATTCTTTCCCATTTCTTCTTCTGCAGCGTGATGATGTCAGTAGCTCCATTCTCTATGGACACAGTTCTTGTCCAGTGGTTCCTCTTCCAAGACGACAGTCTTTCGGGGTTCCAGAAGCACAATTTCCTCCTCCCCAAGCCCTTTGGCGGAGGGATAGAAGCCCTCCTGGTATTGCTCCTCCCTCAGTGCTTCTCCACCCTCTGGTGGTTCACTTAACTCTCCACACCTCTCCAAGCCATCCCTTCATTAAATTCCCCTTTCAACCACTTCAAGGGTAACTCCTCTTTCCTGTTGAGACTCAAGAGAATGCCCCCCAAATATTTTTATACCCAGGGGATTGGTTTCCAATGGTAACATGATGAGAGATAGAAAACCGTTTGAACTATATCTGAGGCACTAGAATAATGGAATTCTGTTTCCAAGCAACTTGTAGACAAACTCTTCCACACTTCTAGAATATATATGCAATAGAGTTGATTATTTAGAAAGTTAATGACTTGACTGAAGAAATTCAACCCTGTTTTTTGTTTTCTTTGCATCCAATATAAATACAGTGACTGCTAGTTTAGAGGTGACAAACTATGGCCTGACAAAACCAAACCTTTATTTTCCACAAATAAAGTTTTACTACAGTGCAGCAACACCTATTTCTTTTCCATAGTCTATAACTGCTTTGTGCAGCCATGGCAGTGGGGGATACTTGCAACAGAGACCTTATGGCCCACAAAGCCTAAAATATTTACTATCTGGCCTTTTACAGAAAAACTTTGCTGACCTTTGAACTAATTGATTGAATGATATGTTTATCATTTTATTTATTTTGGCCTCATTTGGATACTTCTCTGAATCTTATAGTCCATATGCTATCTCACACATGCAGTAGCTCAATCAATGTTGATTAATAAAGAAAGTTAGAATGCACTGACCAATATAGAACTCAATCTCAGTTTGGCTTTAAACCCAAATAATTCATTTTTATTCTTTTACAAGGCTTATTAGCCAAGTTTTAGATATGGTTATGGAAATTTGGGGGTTGATGTTTTAAAAATTGGTAACCTTTGGTTACCAATTGGTTCTATACACTTAACACATGGTGAATATCATTATTAAAAATTTGTTTGAATTCCATTTATTGAATAATTTAAACTGAGATGCATGTTCAGATTTTGATCATAGTTATATTTCCTAGTGGTGTTTTGAGAGTGGTACCGTTTTTTAAAATAATATGAATTATATGCAGAAATGTATTAACTTCTGAGTGGTAGAATTATAGGCTTGGTTTTTTTTTTTGTTTGCTTCATTTTTGTGTGTTGTTGATTTTTCCAAATAGGACAATGAAATGTATTATTGATAATTTTTAAAATATGGAATATGTTTAGTTTCACGTAACTGAATATTTCATACAGCTATTTTGGTTTGAGAAACAAAAGATCTTTACAAAATTCATGGAATAAAATTAACTCTGATTTTCAACCTAGATGCCCAGCAGCAGACGAATGGATAAGGAAGCTGTGGTACATATACAATATGGAATATTACTCAGCCATTAAAAAGAATTCATTTGAATCAGTTCTAATGAGATGGATAAAACTGGAGCCCATTATACAGAGTGAAGTAAGCCAGAAAGATAAAGACCAATACAGTATACTAACACATATATATGGAATTTAAAAAGATGGTAATGATAACCCTATATGCAAAACAGAAAAAGAGACACAGATGTACAGAACAGACTTTTAGACTCTGTGGGAGAAGACGAGGACGGGATGTTCTGAGAGAACAGCATTGAAACAAGTATACTATCAAGGGTGAAACAGATCACCAGTCCAGGTTGGATGCATGAGACAAGTGCTCAGGGCTGGTGCACTGGGAAGACCCAGAGGGATGGGATGGGGAGGGAGGCGGGAGGGGGGTTCAGGAGGGGAACACATGTAAATCCATGGCTGATTCATGTCAATGTATGGCAAAACCCACTACAATATTGTAAAGTAATTAGCCTCCAACTAATAAAAATAAATGGAAAAAAAGAGAAAATATTCAACTGGCATATCTCAATTGAAAATTAGAAAATAAAAATATTCACATTACAATTTTTAAAAGTTTTGCATGAATTTTAACTTTAAGCAGAACATAAAATACATAGTCCCTTATATTTGCATATGCATTTTTAACACATCTTCCCACTGTCATTTGACAGAAGGAAATAAAATGCTTTCATATTTCCTCATTTGCAATGTTCATCATTTGTAATTCATATTTTCATATGAAAACAGACCTACATTTTTTCTATGATTAGAAGTATTTGTTTTAGCCCTCATTTATTTTCAGTGGCCTCAGAGCACCACTGGTGCCTTGTGTAGAATTGACTTGCTGATTTACCCCAAAGGGATGCTGTGTGACAAATTCAAATGATTCCCTAAAATGGTATTATTATACCCAAGAATAGCCAGTTTGTGTTTCTTTTATCAGAAGGTCTTGAGATTTTGTGTCATGGTATATAATTTATCAGTTGTATTTCTGTGTTCTTCCTCCACTGTGAGAGTACTTCCTGCCACATGGAAGTTTTGTCTGTTTTATTAATGCTCCATCATTTGCTCTGACACAGATAAGTTCTTTCTTAACTAGGTATTGTTAATGTTTGCCTCTAAGATCATAAAGGTTTACCGTCAGAATATGAGAGTGATTTTTTACCACCTTTTAAAAGTCCATTTTTATAAAATTTGTCCTTTTCCATACATGTTTTTATTTTCTCCTCTATCAAGTTTCTATTTGTTTGCCGTCTTTCCATCAGCAGCATCTTAAGAAGGAATGAGTCATCACCAACTATAGCACAGATTTAAGGAATTAAGGGAGGGGGAAGAAATCATACAAATACAAGGAACTGAACACATGATATGACAGTCATACCCTGGAAATACCTGACAAGTGACCATTAACTTAGAAGATTATTTCATGTCAGACCACAGCCAAAACATTACACACTTCTTGTAGGCACATCACAAATTCACAGACTTTACTCATAGGAGAGTCCATCAGGTTCTCACTCAAAAATTATTACATCTTTCAGACTGTTTTCACAATCTGTGAATTTCCTGCAGATAGAAAATTAGTTGCTGCAGATTTGAATGGGGACTCTTGATAGACTCTCAGCAACAAAAATGAAGAGCCAGGCGAGAAGAGAAGAAAACTCTTCAAAGTAAAAACTCAAAACATAGTTGTCCGGGACCTGTGAGGACAGGTCAAACACCCTCATACTTCTAAAGAGCCTCTGAATATATTATTATATTAAAAGTATAACACAGTCTTTTAGGTCAATTGCAGTGACATATTTCTTTAATGAAGTGTCCATTTCTGTTCAATAAAGCTTAGACAATAATAACACCTTTCGACAAGATTTCATAAAATAATAACAAATGGAAAACAGTTTGGGTATTGAAGACATGTCATCGTATGCTGTCTGAGAAATGAGAGATTACATCATATTTATGTATACCTCTATGCTTTTCCTTGAGGGAAAAAAATTATAGACCGGCAAAATCTGTCTTGAAAGCCATGTGTTTTATAATCTCAGTGTCTTTTTAGTTCTTCACGTTCACTGGCAAGTGGTATCTTCAGTTAATGCTTCCTCTAGGTCATTAGTTAACTAGAATAGTTCTTGGAAGTTGCTCATCTGTGATCTCTTGGCAATTGTCAGGAATTTAAACTGGTCACCATGGTTGAAGGACGACTCTAACACACTGACCAAGAGTTCCCATAAGAACAAGGCACAGTGCTAAATGCCAGGGATACACAGGTTAATAAAATGAGGTCACTCTTCAGGATTTCCCCATCTATCCAGAAGAACATGTCAGCAAATACATGCCATTCAGGGTATATTATAGAAACAAATGGAGATTAGATCATCTGCAGGCACCACTTATCCCGTGGAAGAGGAATGCTTCAGAGAAAATGACCCTGGAATCCTGAAGGTTGGGAATTCATTTTGTTAGAAATGAGGAATGAGCATTTCAGGGGATGGTCACATGGAATTAAAAGATGCTTGCACCTTGGAAGAAAAGCTATGACAAACGTAGATGGCATATCAAAAAGTAGAGACATTACTTTGCCAACAAAAGCCCATATAGTCAAAGCTATGGTTTTTGCAGTAGTTATTTTATGGATATGAGAGTTTGACCATAAAGAAGGCTGAGCACCGAAGAACTGATGCTTCCCAACTGTAAAGTTGGAGAAGACTCTTGAGAGTCCCTTGGACTGCAAGGAGATCAAACCAGTCAATCCTAAAGGAAATCAATCCTGAATATTCATTGGAAAGACTGATGCTGAAGCTCCAATACTTGTGGCCACCTGATACGAAGAGCTGACTCACTGGAAAAGACCCTGATGCTGGGAAAGATTGAAGGCAGGAGGAGAATGGGACAACAGAGGGTGAGATGGTTGGATGGCATCACCGACTAGATGGACATGAGTTTGAGCAAGCTCTGGGAGATGGTGAAGGACAGGGAGGCTTGGCGAGCTGTAGTCCATGGAGTTGCAGAGTCAGACATGACTGAACAACAACAAGCGTGGAATGTAATGATGAATTTGTGATGGTTCACCTTGTTCAGAATACAGCATTAGGGCATTTGAGAGGAATCATTGTAGAAAGGGCGTCCCTTGTGGCTCAGCTGGTAAAGAATGCATCTGCAGTGTGGGAGACCTGGGTTCGATACCTGGGTTGGGAAGATCCCCTGGAGAGGGGAAAGGCTACCCACTCCAGTATTCTGGCCTGGAGAATTCCACAGACTGTATAGTTCATGAGGTCACAAAGAGTCGAACATGACTGAGCGACTTTCACCTTACTGATGACCAGGCTAAGAAGAGGATTCCTTTCTCTGCTCTGTCATCTCTTCCAACTTTACTTTCCTCTGCCCATTTGAGATATAGAACAGAACTACAAGTGCACTAATTAGATGTCCTTAGGGAATGAAACCACTATCCCATTTTACAGCTGAGGAAATAGATGCTCAAAGAAATTAGGTAAAATACCTTCTCTTTGTCATCGTATTATGTTTCTCTTAAAACTATGCTTGATAATTAAAACATATATCTTCTATATTCTAAGGTGAATTTAAAATCTTACTCTTTACATCAAGAGGACTTAGAGACCCTTTTGAGAAATCTTTGAGAGATTGGATTTCTTGATGACCTGGCATTTCTTTTTAAATATTCATGAAGCAATGATGCCATTCCTTTTTTTAAGAACTAATTGAAAATTCAGCCATTTTAGGTGTCCAATTCAGTGATTATTGTATATTCACAGTATTGTGTATCCATCACAAGTCATTGAGTATTTTCTCAAAAAGAAACCCACACCCCTAAATCATGAATCCCATTTCCTCCCAATCACCCCAGACCTAAACAAACACAAATCTACTTTCTGTCTCTATACACTTGTTTCTTCTGGACATTTCATATAAATGGTATCATACAATATGTGACAGGCCTTTGTGACAGACTTCTTTAGCTTAGCATAATGTTTTCAAGGTTCATCCATACTGTAGCATGTGTTAATACTTCATTGTTTTTTATTGCCAAATAATACTCCATTTTATAGATATACCACATTTAATTTATTCAATTATCAGCCAATGGGCATTTGGGTTATTTTCATTTTCAGCTATTCTAAACAACAGTGCCATTCTGCTACTGTATTTATGTCATTTATTATACTAGCTTATGGATGTGATTAGCTTTGCAAATATTTGTCACCAAGGAGCCTGGTTCCTAGTGAGTTTATCACTTCCTGTAGTGTAAATCAAGATGGAAGTAAACATGGGTGCTTTTAGTACACAGGTCATGTTATATATGTGTGACCTGCAGGGGAAGCCTCAATTATAATACACAGAAAGAATCTTTCTCTAGTGATTCTTAAATTGATCCTAGTCCATTCCAATCATTTAATTTCTGATTAGAAGAGGGTGGAGCTTTAGACCCTAGCCAGATGGATATGATTTTTCTGAAGTCCTTTCCTGGGGATTTAATGTTCTAAGAGGGAATGAATTCAGGACACATAGTTACAAAGCACACACACACAAAAAAATACCTTGAAGAAATCTTGAGAAATATCTTCCTAAGTGAAAGGAGGATAGGGAGAACTTTTGGATTTATTCTTACAGGATGTTGCAATTCAAAGACCATTAAGTTGTATATAATGTGCAATCCTCTTTTGCCAGACAGAGAAGTTTCCTGATTGTACTCTTGAGATATTATAAAGCATTTCTAAGGCTGCTGTTAAACTAGAGAATTGTGAATTGGTAGGTTTTCAAATAAGTTACTCCAGACCTCCGTCTGGTCTAAAGCTTCCTGCTTTTACAATTAACTCCTCATGTTTCTTTGTTGCGTCCGTGTGTGTGTGTGTGTGTGTGTGTGTGTGTGTGTGTGTGTGTGTGTGTGTGTTAAACCTAAAGACAGACCAGGAAGCATCTGGGGCCATCTGGTTCTAAAGGGGAATCCAGATTTCTATGAGGGCTAGGTACTAACTGTAAAGAGGATAAACAATTCTATCTTAATTTTCAACTTCTGTGCTAACCTTCAGTCATTACCATCCAAAATGCCCTTAACTCAACACTGGTGTTAAACTTCATGGTGTTTTCCTTTATGAATGAAGCAGGTTGGTCTGTCTTAACACAAACCACAGTACAGGCATGAACACTTCCATGTTGTTTTCAGCCAGGCTTCTGAGAGATTACAAAGAAAAGTGGACAAGTTAGGCACAGGGCAATTCTTCCTTCTTGGTGCCTGTTCATTCTTGGTCTGTGTTTCCAAATAAAGGATTGTGATTAAGAAAGAGTCATCAAGAGCAAAGGGAAAAGACTGCTAACAACCGGGATGACCCAGGGCTTGTGTACTGGCCAGGGCAATGCAAGATTCTACTCTGTATATCACTTAGCAAAGTGCCACATGAATGCATCCTAATTTTAATTAAGATAATTTGGGAAGTGCATTTGTCTGCTCTCCAAAGCAAGATTCTTTCTCCTGCAACTGAAGTAAGGCAGGTTACATTTCATTTTTTCCCTCAAGATTCTTAATTTGAGAGGAATAATAATGAAAACAACACCAGTAATATGCATAAAACCCTTACTCTAGGTTGCCATTTAGCTGTATTAAGTTAACCCTGTTTAACACGTGAAGAAAGTAAAGTGCAGAGAGGTTCAGAGACTTGCCTAGGCTTACACAGCTGGTAAGTATTACAGCCTGGATTTGAATTCGGCAGAAGACTCTAGAACCCAGGCTCTCAACAACCTAAATAAGAAATTGTGCTGTTCTTAATTCAGTGTTATGACAAAAACATTTTTGCTAATTAAAAATATCATGTAAGTACTCAAAGTAGATATTTATGTAAATGTAAACACACATTGAAGAACTATAATACTATATTTTCTAAAAAAAATGTTTTTGCATGCCATTTTGTCCCAGGGAAAAGCCTTATTTTCCTACAAAATGAAGAGGAATAACATTTGATTTTGTGGGGGAACTGTTAAAATTACTTTGATGGTTCCAGTCGTGCACAGCATTAAGCTTTATGACAAATATGTAATCTGGTTATTTGTCACCCAACTTGGATGACTTCCAAATGTTTCCTCTTAGTAGCTCTTGATTTTTGTTCGGATTTTTTTCAATCACCAAATAGTCAAACAACAATGTCTGAATCACGTTTGCTCCAGTTAGAAAATACCAGCATGTTGAAAGGCAGCTTTGGTTATTTAAAATCCTACTATATTCAGGTGCAACTTTGAAGAGCATGCATGCTTTCATGGACTGGATTTTTTAAAGAAGAAGCAAAAAGAGGAAAAAACCCCTAAAACAAACAAGTTTGCGGCTCAAGTCCCTTCTTTGCTATTTACTGCAGTGAGTTTTCTTACTCCGTTTTGCTGGCGAAAGAACGCTCAACAGATCAAACTGTCCGAAAAAGGCCGTCTGCATCCCTCATGTTTAGAAGAGAGGGATTTCGTTCTCTTTCCTTCACACATCAAAGAAAGCACTCGGGGAGGAAATAAACCATAATTAGGCATGAGCAAGCGAGCAGACCGACCCTTTCCTCTCCCTTCCCCATCCCCGCCCCCCAGGCCCTGGCAACCATCCTGGGCGCGAGCGAGGAGCCGGCCACCGCAGCAGCTGCAGCGAGCGCGCGTCCACGCCGCGCCCGCCGCTAGGATCTGGGCGGCGGCGGGGCCGGCCCGGGGTCGCGCGTACTCGGGAGCGCGCTCATGCAGCGGTTTTCTTCTCCCACAATCCAGAGGCTCGCGGCGCGGGAGGGGCGGAGAGTCGGCGGAAGGATATGGCCGCGGAGGGAGCTGCACGCTCCCTTTGACGGCTGGCTGGAGGCGCTAGTTGAGCGGCGAGGAGCGGGGTGTGATGCGGCACTGCGGTTCTGAGGCCGTTACTCCGGCTCCTCTAGAGAGGGCGGAGGAAGAGGCTGGACCGCGGCGGTGATTTTGTGCCAGGGCTTCCCAGAGGCGCACTGAAAAGGCTGGCGGGGCTCGGGAACCTGGGGGGTTAGAGACACTCATTCAAGCCCCCACACCCCGGGAGGGGAAGGGGGCAGGCGGCGAGGCTCGAAGGCGGCTGAGAGGTGGTGTGTGCTCGCGGGGAAGGAGCGAGCGCTGCCTGTCGTTGGTGAGGGGCTGCAGGCAGGGAAAGCTCCGCGGGTCAAAGCTGCCCCATGCCCACTGGTGGGTGGAACGTGTTGAGCGGAACACAGGTCTAGCCTGGCGGCCGCTCGGAACCCCTAACGTGGTTTCTAACGTGGGATTTCATTTAGCCCACGGTGGGATTAGTTCGTTGGGGGCAGCCTCGCTGTTCTGGCTCCTCCAGGAGCTGGGCAACCTTGACGGGCTTTTTGTCTTGCTGCTCCAGCCCCTTCTCCCTTCCTCCTCCTCCAGATGCCTTTTCTCTGCCCCTCCTCGCCCGGTACAGACATTTCCAGCGCAGGCTGCCGCTCGGGGCTGCTGTCGAAGCCACTTTTCGGGATTTCGATTCGTTTCCCTCTAGGGTGTTTTTTGAGGAGGGAGAGTTTTTCTCCCCTCCACGATGGGATTTTCTTCCCGTGCCAAAATGGACTTTCATTGATTTCTACTTACTTCTTCAACGTTTAGTGACCAATTCTCTAGGCGTTTTTTTGTGGTAGTTCCTTTTTTTTTTTTTCTTTCCCAAGTACATTCTCTGTAAAATGGAGAACGAGGTTTTTACTCCCCTTCTGGAGCAGTTCATGACCAGCCCCTTGGTCACTTGGGTAAGTGGGGTGTTATTTGTTGCATATTTTGCTGCATTATTTGTGGCTGCAGAGATGGAGGTGGGCGTTCGTGTCGTAATGATCATTCTGTTCTAGGTTAAAACGTTTGGACCTCTGGCTGCAGGAAATGGGACCAACCTGGATGAATATGTGGCTTTGGTGGATGGGGTATTCTTGAACCAAGTCATGCTTCAAATGTAAGTGCTCTGTTTTTTCTTTCTAGGCAGCTTTTTTTTTTTTTTTTCCAAATTGCATACTGTGAACTTAGAGACTATGTTTTAAGATCTTTGGTCAGAAAAATTCAGGTGGTTTAAGAACTGCACCTTGAAAGGTGATAATCTTACATGCCAACCCCATTTATCACAAGCCAGTAATTTTACCTGTTAAAATTGTGAAACTTTTAATTTTTCATTCTGCAAATCATGTATTGTCACTTACTGTCTTCAGTGCTGAAATCCAGACCACATTGTGTCCTTTTTGATAATTTGGTAAAATGAGGAGGTGAATTAGAATAGTTTCCTGAGGTGGGGGGTTGGGGGGGGGGAAGCGTTTACTGTAAAGTTATGTGCATTTGGTACAGAATGTTTCTTATTAACCTTTGTGTCTAAAAATAAATGGCTCAAATTTTCAAACTGGTGAAGTAATAACAGATTTCAGAGAAAAGAATTTCAAACAGCAGTTCTGATTGGTGAAGACTGTTGCTGTAGGAAGTAATTTAAATGCATATAATAACTAAAGTCTGATTAGATGATTGTGTGAATTATTTGATTCATATTTGGGGAATCATTTTAAGGTGTTCTTAGAGCTTGTTTTGAAATGCAGGTGACTGAAATCTTGATGACAACTAGCTAATAATTTAGTAGGCAAAGATCTTTGTCTTTATAATGTTGGCTTTAAGTAGAAAAGTGTTTTCGAGGTGGCAGTTGAATATTGAAACGTCACTGGTAGCTGGATCAATGAAATAAAAACTGTTTATCATAGGTATTGTAGCATTAGGTGCATTCTTAGCACATCAGTGTACTGAGTGTTACAGCTGTGCTCAAAATTGTGTATTAGCCTTATTTCTCTTGAATACTACCCCACTACAAGAGTCGTTTGAAACTTTCCATTTTAAGATATTCTTTGTGTTACATATGTGGAAATTTAGTGCATTATTAGTAAATGTTACCAGGGAATAAGTCTACTGTTAATAGACTAATACCCTAACATAAAAATGATCAATTCTGTATATTTTTGGTATTAGTTTTTAGATTTTTCTACTTAAAAGAAGGTATAGTGAAATCCATAAATAACTGTTCCACTTGTAACTTCAGTCTGTGTCCTCAGAGTCTTGTAGTCTGTATGCTCAAAGAGACTTTTGTGCTCTTTTTCATATATGTGTTGATCCTACAGCAAAGTATTATACTACTACATATTTCCAAAAGTGTTGTTTTTTTTTGTGTGTAGGCACCCAAAGAAATATGTTATCTGAAATGTATTTCTTTTCTCTTAAGAAAGGAAAAGGGAATGTGGACCTTAATTATTTCCAGGGATAATAAATATATTTGGGGCAGCTTTCCCAAGGAAGTATCTTTAATCTTGGAAATGTCCCTCTATTTCCCAAGCAAAATGGTAGAATAATTAAACCAACTTCTATTTTAGGGAACACAAATGACAGGAAGGGTAGCCATTACAGTAGATACTCAGAACTTGTTCCCCTATGTCTCTTTTCTTATTTGTTTTTAGACGGAAGATTTTGAGTTTGTATGTTGGGCCCTAAAAAAAAGGTGTGCTCATAAATATAGGAAAATACATTAGTTTCCCCCTTTAATGGTTTTTATTTGAATGATTCTTTTTCCAAAAAATATTTAGTACATTTTTTTTTTGAAGCCAGAATAGTTAGCTGAGGTGCTAAAAACAGACACTTTAGCTTGTTTCCACTTTGGGTACAGTTTTATACTTAAAATATATATGTGTGTGTATATTTTGAAAGTAATGGTGTTCCAAAATAGTGGTTGCCAGGTTGTTTTTTTGGGAAGACTAGCTCCATTCCAAACCAAATCTGCTTCTGTTTTTAATTCCACCTTTTAGTTTCTTTAAAAGTTTTTTCAGTGTCCTAATTCTGTTCTGAATGACCTGTGTAAATTAAAGGAAAATAAAATTAAGGAAAACAGAAAGACATATGTTTTAGTTTTTTAAAAAGTGTCTTTTGAGATCACAAATTTATTGTAATTTATTACCTAATTATTTACCTAATAGGGCAACAAAATACACATTGTTTTAAAAGCTATATTTTGCTAATTTTGAAATCATTAAGATTTCTACTGAGCACTTTGCTCAAATTAACTTTTGATTTATTATATTAAATTGTCAGTTGAAATTGTACCTAGTAAGTTAACCTAAAAATAATTTCTAGATTAAGTTTGGTTATAGAATTTGTGGGTGAGAACCGTTTGTAAATGCAGCATATGGATTCTTTTTCTTTTGTCACATTTCTTGTGCTTGGAGTTCATTGAGCTTCTTAGATCTGTGGTTTTATAGTTTTTATCAAATTTGGAAAAAATCTGGCCATTATTTCTTAAATATATATGTATATATGTCTTTTCTTTGCTGTCTTTCCTCCTCTTGGAAGCCCAGTTACATGTATATCAGGCTACTTGATGTTTGTTGATATACCATTCAGTTTTCTTTTCAGTCTTTTTCTCTGTTTCACTTTGGATAATCTTGCTGAATTCATTAATCCTTTTTTTCTGTAATGTTTAATCTGCTGTTATTCCCATCCAGTGTGTTTTTCATTTTAGATACTGTACTTCCATCTCTAAAAATTCAATCTTTTTTATATCTTCCATGTCTATAGATTTCATGTTTTGTCTTTTTTGTAGCTTCTTGAACATAGAGAATACAGTAATAAGTGGAGTAATGTTCATGTCTTCTAATATTGTCTGTGCTGTTTCTTGGTTGGTTTTGATTGATTTTTCTTCTCACTCTGGACTGTGCTTCCTTGCTTTTTGCATACCTGGTAATTTTTTATTAGATGCCAAACATTTGAAATTTTACTTTGTTGTTGGGTGCAGGATTTTTTTGCATCTAATTAAAAATATTTTTGAGCTTTCTTTTGGAATGCAGTGAAGTTACTTGGAAACAGTGGTCTTTTCAGATCTTGCTTTTAAGTTGTGTTAGGCAGTACCACTTTGCTTTGTTGTACTGTTGAGGCAAAACCCTTTTGAGTACTCTGGCGGTGGGAACGGGAACTGTTCCTGGATTTCTGTGTGCTCTGGGTGGTGTTCCCTCTAATCCTTTTTGGTGGTTCTTTCACTGTCCGTGGATGGTTTTCTTCACACATATGTACTGATAAGTACTCAGCTAAAGACTTGAGGCATACACTCTGCAGATCTCTGGATCTTTCTGAGCAGCTCTCTCTTAGGTGCTCTGCTGTGTATATGAAGGTCACCTTGCTGTCCCCAGACTAAGTTCTGTCTCCTGGATTCAGGGAGACCACTGTGCTCTGCCTCCGTTCCCCATTCCTGTTCTGTGGCCTAGAAACTCTTTCAAGGCAATAAACTGGTACAAAGGTAGGGCTTATTTTGTATGTTTCCCATCTATGAAGGATCTACTGTTCTTTGTTGCCTGATGTCCATTGTTTCGAAAAATGCTTCGTATGTTTTGTGTCCTTCCCGATCCCCCTCAGTTGTTTCAGGCAGGAGGGTAAATTTGGTTCCTTTAATTTCATCTCGGCCAGATGTGAAAATCTGTTTATATACTTAAAACCTGTCTTGTATTCCCGCCTTGCAGATGTGACAGAATTTTGTTATAGGATCCTTATGGTAGAATTTTTTTTTCATCTAAAGAGTAAGAATATTAATTAATTTAGTGACTTCTGGATTTGCCATTTTTGACCCAGAATTTGAAAGTAAAGAGTGGACCTCTGCATTCTAGTTTATGACTCTGCCTTATAGTTTCGGAGTCTGTTCACTGATTTGGGATTCACTGTATTCAGAGATGAATCCTGAATTTCATTGAGTAGCTCGTTGAATCAAAGAATCTCTGTAAGAGCCTGTGACAAGGCATCAGTCCTCTAACTAATGGGAAGAGGAAGCTATTTAGAGATCTGTAATGATGGCCAGCTCTTCTGCATGCTGCAGGGCATTTTCCTACTTCAACCAGATGAAATCTTTTTTCTTCAGTGCTAGTTATCAGACATAGGGCTTGGTGACAGTGAAGTGGAAATAATCATTTTCCTGTTTGAGATGTCATGCCGTTTTGCAACCAATTTAGGATATTACTTGCTGTGAATTTTTAAGGTATTTGTGACATTGTAGTTGATTTCATAATTTTAGTCATACTACCTAAGCAGTTGAAAATATGGTTATGTTAGGGTTTTAAGTACTGAAAAGTTGTTAATAGTATCAAAACCATATTTGGAAATTCTGTGATTCAACCCCATTAGATAGACCCCTACAGAAATCTGTTCTTGAGTTGTGTAGTAATTATGATATGCTTGTTTATGGCATTTCTTCTTTTAGAAATCTTGATGGGATTTTAGAAATCATCTACCATGAAAATCATTCTTACATGACATGGTCATCCAACTTCTGCTTAAGTATTTCCCGAGAAGCAGCTTCATAAAGTATACCTAAAGAAGGCATTTAATAGAGGAAGTTGACTGAGAAATCTTCCTTCATTCTACTAGATTAAGATTCAAAACTGCACTGTGCTAACTTCATGACTGAGTAACCGTCAAATGTCTAATAAAATGCATGTTTTCTTACCAAGTATGACATTGACTCTGAACTTTGGTATGGTCTCTCATACGGTTTTTGTTCAGCTTTGTTTTTGTTTTGACTTCTTTAAGAACACACTCGTGATATAGTCAGAGTTGCTGTCTTACTACCTGGTTTTTGATTTACCTCCCCAGTGTTTCTCAGATGTGTCCCTGACTCAGGTTAATGAAATAGCCCCTGACTGGTTTTCTTACCTTTGGCTTGCCCCCCTTCAAGTTGTCTCCTCATCTGTAATCATGGGAAATTTTTCAACAAGCAGATTTTATCATGTTACTCCTCTCTTTTAAGATGGCTCAGCAGCCTCCTCCTGCCTTCAGAGTGAACATATTACTTGAATGTCTAGACTCCTTTGAGATCTGGCTGCTGCCTGATTCTCTGTTTTCATCTTTGTATAGTACCGGTCCTCGGTTCATAACCTGAGACTGAGCAGACTTAGAGTTCCCAAAGACAAGCTGTGTTCTCATATGTCTCTGTGCCTTTTGATACACATTTCCCTTCCTTAGAACACTCTCCGCCTCCTTACTAATGCTTTCTTTAACTTTGCAGCCATTCCCTGACCCATCTGAGGCTTAGCACTCCTTGTGCTTCCGTAGGACCCTATATATACCTTGGTGATAGCAGTTTTTGGTATGCTAGACTCTACTGACTAACCTGTGTTTGTCTTGGTACCAAAGACTATATCTTTTATATCTTTGTTCCTAACACAGTGCTTGATACACAGTAGGTTCTTGATACACTTATCTTGAATGAATGAATAACAGAGAGGCTGTATGGTAAAGTGGAGGGAATTTGGGCTTTGCATCAGATGGACTTGGTTTCCTGTCACCATGCCTGCCTGTTCATGTTTCCTCAAACAAGTCATGATCTTTCACAGCTCGGTTTTGTATGATCTCTATTGGTGTCATGTCCCTTAACTTCTCAGTTTTCTCGTTTATAAACAGCATAAAAAGAGAATCATAGTGTTATTATGAGAATCAAATAGGATGGCTTGTGCACAATGCTTAGCATATAGCGAGTGCTCAGTCAATGTTAGCTACTGAAATCTTTTATTTCTATTATAATAATAACTGTCTTCTAGACTTCCCTTCCTCCCCCGCCCCCTTTTTTGTGCCAGCAAATTCCTACTCATCCTTTTAACACGCTGAGAAGCCCCTTGGCAGAGCTAATTGCCCTCTCCTGTATGATTCCTCAGCTACCTTTACTAAATTGTTAAATTGTTGTTACTACTAGAGAGTTAGTGTTTGGAGGCTGGAGATTTAGTGTTACAAATCACCAGCATTTAGCATCGTGCCTGGCATGTATCACCAGCATGTAGCACAGATTGGTACATCTAAGTTTTCAGTAAATGTCAAGGGAATGAATGCACGTTTTGTAATTTTATTAATTTTCAAAATTTTGAGAACCCTCTCTAGTTTTAGTGTTGTACAATTTTGTTTTACTTTTTAGTTTGTCTCCCTTTTTCCCCTAAATTAAAAAAAAAAAATTGTTTTTGGCCATGCTAGGTCTTCATCGCTGCACTGGTTTTTCTTGAGTTGTGGAGAGTGGGGGCTAGTCTTTAGTTGTGGTGCAGTGGTTTCTCTTCTGGCAGAGCACAGACTCTAGGGTATGCCAGCTTCAGTAGTCGCAGTTCCTGGGCTCTTGAGCACAGGCTCAGTAGTCGTGCTTCCCCAATTCTTTACCACTGAGTCACCAGGGAAGCCCTTTAGTTTGGCTTCTGTTTCTCCTTGCTTTTGTTTCCCTCTGTCCCTTTATTTATTTCAGTTACCTTTATTGGAGCTTTTCCCCACCTATGTTATGTCTTGCTGTGGTGAGGTGGTAAGAACAAGTCATAGTTGGTGGTTTTGTATGGTATTAGAATATATAGAGCCTTCAGTTTGCGTTCTAGTAACTTTCTTGTTGATGTTCAACATACTGAGATTTTTTGTCCACAGCCCAACAGTAAAAATTCAAATTAATAACTTGTGGAATTTAGAATTCATAAACTCACAGTTTTGTATCTGAAGAGGTGAATCCCAACCTCCTGTCACCATCCCTGACTCTGACACCACAAAGAGGTCTTCTGTGCATGCCTGTGGACATCTTGCTTGTACCTGAGGTCCAGGCTCTTGTACTCCCTCTTCCAAACAGCTATTCCTTGGCCCAAGGATGTACACATCTGTAGCATTGAACACATCCTCAGAGCAGATGGGAAAAGAGGCCTGTGCAGGTGGTTTGAGGTATTTTAATAATAAATTCCACAGTTCCAGATAAGTAGAGTGTCATCAAGAAGTGGGTAGTGTAGGGGTTTGTCCTCTTGGTTTCATGGACTTCTTGCCCAGTGGTGAGGGGCATGTCCTGAGGAAGGCCAGAGTGCCACTCTGGACAGAGACCTCTTTAACCAGGATCTATAAATATAGTACTTAGTCAGAAGGATAAAAGGGATGGTTCATTCAGAGATCAGTTCATTCATTTAATAGCAAAGTCTATATTACAAACTATCTGATAGGTGTTTGGGATGTGATGCTGAGTAAGATAAGTCTTTTGCCCACTAGTAACGGAGGCGACATGTAAACAAATTGCAGTGTGGCATACGTGCTATGTAGTGGGATTATGTTCTTGATAGTGTGTTGGCACAGAAATGTAATAATTTACATTGAGTAGGAGCAGTCAAGTGAATAGAAGTCACAAATAGTGGCAGTAGGAGGGAGGACGTTTGAAGTAAAGAAAGTAACATGAAAAGAAACATGAAAATGTGACTAAAAATGGTGGAATTGGGGAACTGTAGGATATTTTATGTGGCCAGAGCAGAGATTGTATGCTTCTTGCACATGGGAAATGAATTTGAAGAGGTGAGAGTGGCAAGCTGTCCTTAAGAAACCGCATTGAGAAGATGGAGTTTTTTCCTGAAGAGATGAATATTTGTTCAGGTCCTCTCCAGAGAAATGGAACTGACAAGACTGTATCTGTGTGAATGTGTCTGTATGTGTATGTGTGTACATGTGTGTGGAGAGAGAGAAAGAGATGTGTTAATAGATTTATTTTAAAGAATTGGCTCAGGAGATTGTGGCGGCTTAGTCTGAAATCTAATGGAATGGGCCTGCGTGAACTCAGGGAAGAAATGCACTGAGTTCAAAGGCAATTTTATAGCAGAAAGTTCTGTTTGTTCCATTAAGGTCTTCAAATGGTTGGACAATGCCCATCCACATTATGGAGGATAATCTGCTCTACTTAAAATCGGTTGACTTAACGTGTTAATCTTGTCCAGAAAACACCTTCACAAAACATGCAGAATAATATTTGACCAAATATCTGGGCACTGTGTGTTCCAGCCAAGTTAACATATATAATTAGCCATCGTAACTAGTGTTTCTTTAACTGGGTCCACAGGTATTCTTGGGAATCTTTAGAAATTCTAACTTTTTTGTTTCCATGTCAGTAAATTATTTTTCAAGTGGTAATAATAAAACATTTCTTTTGCAGTAGTAATTCCCTATTGAAAGTTTCTTTTTTTTTTTTTTAATCATAGATTTAAAATTAGTTTCTTAAGCGACTTTTTTCAGACAGGTGCCTTGGACTCTTAGGATGTCTATGGACAGATCCTCAGAGATTCTTGATAATTTGTTTCTTTAAAATGTGTCACTCACTACTCCATCTTGAAAAGCATTAATATAAACTAAAGAACATTGGAGTAATTAAGCAGATAGTATTTGCATTTCAGAAGGACTGAGTCTGAGGCCAGAACAGAGATAGAAACCATGTTGATGTAGAAATGATATGGAAGAGAGAGAATGCTGACGTGATGGGACTGGGCTACCAATTTGGTGTGGAGAATGAGAAAGGGATGTGTTTTAAGATGATTATCAAGCTTTTTGCTTGGGTGGAGAATGGATGGTAGAGGGGCTTCCCTGGTGGTCCTGTGTTAAGAATTCGTCTTGCAGTGCAGGGAATGTGGGTTTGACCCAGGGATCCAAGATCTCATATGCAACTAAGTCTACATGCCATAATAAGACCCGATGCAGCTATATAGATAGATATTTTTTTTTTTTTAAAGAATGGATGATAGTGGTAGTGCCTTTTGTAAGTAAGGCATTATGAAAAGTTAAGGGGAGGGGAAGTGTGGAAAATATTTTGGAATGTCTGATGAACTGTGAGAAATATCTTATGGGCAGGTGGATATGCATAGGTTTGTGCTCAGGAAAAAGGCCTAGAATAGAGATAGAAATACGGGAATTAGCTTTTAAGTTTGTAATAGAAATTAAGGACATGAATGTCAAAAAATAAAAGGGCCAATGACATATCCTAGGAAGCAGCAACATTAAAAGGCTGGAAGTTAGAGGAAAGTGGAAAATTTCACAAGGCTACTGGGAGGAAATCACAAAGGGAGTCAGTTAAAAATGAATACAAGTATTGTCTTTCAGGGTTGATGGCTTATTTGAGATTTGGAAACCACACATTTTAGCAGAGCCAGTCAGCATGGTTGAGTTCAGTGATGCCTAGCACTCAGAAACTGACCATGATCTGTGGAGTTTATTCAAAATTAGGGATTGATTCAGAGATGTGGAGTGAGAACATTTTCTGGTGAGAAGTGAAATGAATAGAATGTGAACGTTAAAGTGAGGAGGGACGTGTCGTCAGGGGAGGGTGATAGACTAGAGTTTGCAGTAATGAGTTGGTTTAGAAGGAGTGAAGAAATGAGACAGAGTGGTGTGTATGTTGAGGTCAGAGGGGACTTGGAATTTGAGATTTTGGAGGTTGCAATTCTGAGTGGTCATTTAGAGCCAAACTTACACCATGGTAATGGGTGAATAAAAATAAAATAGAGTGAAGGTAACTAAAGTTGAGAAGGAAAAAAAAAATAAAGTTGAGAAGGAACTTATTTCCTTATTCTTTATGAAGCGGTGGTCTCTTGATCACCCCTAGAGGTAGGCAAAAGTATTTTGAATTAAAAAGGAAAGCTGAATAATAAATAGCTCATTTTAACAGTGTTATAATTAAAATTTTAATAGTAGGGAAAGAAGACCAGTAATTGGAACTTTTTATTAGCATAATCCTTGTATTAAAAATCAAACTTAGCTATTCCACAAATAGTTTTTTTGGGGAGTTTTTTTAAAATGATGTATTCTTAATGTGACTTACTTTCCTAGTGATAGCCAGAAAAAAAATTGAACTTCACATTACCATTGACAACATGACTGTTGCCTTTCCCTAGCGTGGTAAAGGATCAAGGATGATGGCTTAAGTTTTAGGTGTTGGGTTTTAGTCCTTGAGTAAGATGTGGATTATTTATAACAAAGTGGTAGTGGATAAGAAGTGAAGAAAGACCAGTGGAGGCAATACACCACACCAATCCTTCTTTTTTTTTTTTGTAAGATTAAGCAAAATTTTATTTTCCATTATTTCTGAGAGTGTATTTTTTTAAGTATAATTGATTAACATTATATTAGTTTCAGGTATGCAGTGTAATGATTCAGTATTTGCATATACTGTAAAATGATCACAGAAGTCCAATGAACATTTATCACCATTCCAGTCCATTTTTGCTGAGACTGGTTATGAAAGGGTAAATCACAGTAAAATCCTAGTTGATTTGAATGTTCAGTGAAAATGGAGTGTTGTTTACTTATAATTGCTAATTTCATTTTCTCCAACTCTTTGTTTAAAATCTTTGCAAATGAATTAAACTGTATTTCTACCTCTGTAAATATATTGTATATGTGATGATTCAGAGTCTTGCAATATCTCATTTTATTGTTTTAAAGTTAAGTATTTGTGTTAAGTATTGAATGTATATAACTGACCTAGATGAATGGTGAATGATCCCAAGCATGTATTTGAAAACAAATCTCTGATTAGTAGCTTTTCTCTTTCTTTCTTTAGTTTTCATGAGTTTTATGTTTCTTTTCAGTGAGATAGAGAGAGAGAGAGAGAGAGAGAGAGAGAGAGAGAGAGAGAGAGAGTGTGTGTGTGTATTAGCAGGTTTGGATTAGAAACAAACCTAAAAGAGTAGGGAACCCTGCTGTTTATATAAGTTAGAAGTTTGGTTTAGCATCTTGGGTTATGGATAGTCAGGGAAACCTAAATAGGGAGGAAGCTAGATTTGATTCAGATCTTCTAAAATGATTGGACTTGATAGCCATAGATGAGAGGAGGGTGTTTTAAAGTAGGGAAGCAGCTTGAGGGAAAAGTATACTATTTATATTTATTAATTGGAAGATGGTGAGGGGACTAGCCTTAGCAAAGAATCCAATTTGGGGAACCGTAATAGGCCAGATTATAGAAAACCTGAAAATTCACTAGTTATGAGTTAGACTGCATATACAGGCATTGGAGAACCATTTAAAATTCCTCATTAGGGGATTAAAAGTAATATATTAGGAAGGCCCCGGCGGCTAGAGCGTCCCGCCTACTAGGATCCGCGTGTGACCTTTTCTCCTGTGGAGCGATGCTGCCGGCGGCCACAAGCCTCCTACGGGGGGCCGTGTCTCGGGCTTCGAGCTGCTGCGCTTCGCCTCGCCAGGCAACAGGTACCTCATGTCTGCGCTGTGCGGCTTATGAGATGCAGCAGCCATCAAAGCGGGGAGGCCCTCACTGGTGCCCACCTGGATAACGCCCCCAAGGAGTACCCCCCCAAGATCCAGCAGCTGGTCCAGGACATTGCCAGCCTCACGTTGCTGGAGATCTCTGACCTCCTGAAGAAAACACTGAAGATCCAAGATGTTGGGTTGATGCCGATGGGTAGCATGGTGCCAGGGGCTGCCCCTGCCCCAGCAGCCTCGGAGGCAGCAGAAGAAGACGTCCCCAAACAAAAAGAACGGACACATTTCACTGTCCGCCTGACAGAGGCAAAGCCCGTGGACAAGGTGAAGCTGATCAAGGAGATCAAGAACTATGTCCAGGGCATCAACCTCGTCCAGGCAAAGAAGCTGGTGGAATCCCTGCCTCAGGAAATCAAAGCCAACGTGGCCAAGGCCGAGGCCGAGAAGATCAAGGCGGCCCTAGAGGCAGTGGGCGGCACCGTGGTTCTGGAGTAGCCACCCAGGAGACTGTGGACAGGGTTCCCGGGCCCTGAGTGGGGCTCTGCCTGCTTTGTGCCCAGCACCCAGGCTCAGTGGATGGAGCAGCCTTGGAGCAGAACTGGGTATCCGCACCACGAGGCCAACTCTGTTCTGGGACAGACGGACCTGCTGAGATGGGGAGGGAGGGGCAGCCGCTGACTGTGCAGCCCCAGGGAGAAGGACTCTAGAACCTACCAGGAGTGTACACACCCCCCGTGGCTGCTGGGAAAAATGCATTGTCCAGGCCCTGAAAAAAAAAAAAAATAGGAAAATCACTTTGGCATTAATTGGCAGCATAGATTGAGGAAGGAATTTATTTGTTTATTCAGTTTATTGAGCATATACTATTTATAGTATTACAAGTACTGAGAATTACACCAGTGAATTAATGGAACTTAACATTCTGTTAATAATAGTGTTTGAGGAATAGGTAAGGAAGATAGATGGGTAGTAATGATGTCATTTATGCTTTTGGTGTTGAAGTCCTTGACCAGGGTGAGGTGTATGACTGGAGAAGAAGGAGCAAATTCAAGAATTACTGCAAAAGAATTAATGGAATTCTAGATACAGTGTGTGAAAAGGAAGAATGAAAGATGATGCCAAGATTAAAGTTGATCAGACAGACTATATTTAAAATTATGTGCTTATACAAAAATGATGTGAAGTTTGAATACTTAATTTTGCTGAAGAAATAAAGATACTTTCTTTTTATTTTTCATAGCTTGCAACTACATTTAAATGTGTGAGATAGCTGTGTGTTTTGACAGTGAGGCCTAATTTTGTATGAGAAATATTTCAATTGCTATGTGTCTGTGCTCCTGTTTAAATTCTCATTACTATCATTTAGTGCATATTTTGTTTATGAATTTATTTTGTAAAATATTTTTAGGATGTGTTATTACAATTCTTTCGGGTTTTTTTCAGTTGTGCTGTGCACCTTCCATGACCAAGAAACTCTCCTCTTGCAGTTTAACTATTTAGAATTTAGCTATCTTTATGGCATACATCTGGTAATTGTAAGGATTTAAAGTTTTGTCTGTGCTAATAGAGGTTAAAACAGTGTTTCAGAGTTTAGGTAGTGCTGTCTTCAAATGTTTCTGTTATCTGAGAATATTCGTATATTACACATTATTCTGAAGACATATGCTATTACACAGTTATTTACTCTGGTGGTCTTTGCATAGTTCTCCAGAGGGTTTTTGTTTTTGTTTTTGTTTTTAGGTTTTTTGTTCTTAATTCTATTTTAAAAATGAAATTCTTTAATTTATAGAGAAATTAAATTCAGTATTTATTGAATATTGCATGTTTTTCCTCTGAACATCCCATTATCCATCAACTTTGCTGTTCCCAGGCACTTTTAAAATATTCTGAAATTTACATCATATGTTCCTCTATTAAAAACTAATGATCCATATTTATGAAATTGGAGGTCCCTGGAACAATTTACCCCTCCCATTTGTAGACCATCTTGCCTATTAATACTTTCTTGCCTCCTTATTTGTGCTTTTCTTCTTACTTGTTTTTCAATTGATCACATCTTTTTCAGTACTACACTTGTTATATGTGTGGCTATTTTTTCCCTCTTGTTTTACTTCTTTGTACTGTATTTTTTCTTTCATTTCAGTCTGTCCTTACCAGTGCCTTTTTAATAGGCACCTGTTGTTTTGCCTTTAATTGGTGGACTTATAATGAAGTTAGCTTGTGATCCTTTTGGATCACTTTTACGGTATACTGAAAAGGGCATATTAAACCAGTATCATTTAATAGGATTCTGCTCTCAATAGAATTCATATTCTTAGAGTTATCCCTAGGGTTATGGGAACTATTTTTGTTTAATATTAGATGATGAGAAAGCATTTTCTTATCAAATTTGAAAACTTCTTGTTTGAGATAAGTTTCTCTGTGTATTTTAGTTCATTAAGTAGAATAGATTGTACTTTGGAAAATACTTTTTAAAGTTTTTCCTTATTTTAGAGGGCTTTATTCTCAAAAATGACAATGATACATGTCATTGATAATTAATAAAATGAACTATTTAAATTACTCTAGGAGGATTTATGGACTTCAGGTTAAGTATCTTCAGTGAATTGATAGTGTGGGAGTGAAAGCCATTCTAGTTAATAAGTTGGTCACTGATTGAGGAAAATACCTAACTACACATCAACTCAGTTTGAGATTTCTTGAGTCTCTAGGGTAACTGGATCTGGAGCATATACTACCCTAGAATACTGATTTAGACAGACTCCTGTGACCCTTTCTTAAGGCTTAAGGGCAGTGGATGAAAGTTCCACCACTGGTCGGAGATGCCCCTTGGTACTATATAAACAGTTTTTGTTTCAGTGACTTGCCATGTGGTTGATCACTGAGTACATGAAGATTCTGTTACTTTATGAAGGCACTGATTAGCATAATACTAAGTCCTCAGAGTTCCACAGTCAAGAACAGGAGTTGATTAGCCTAACACAGTGGTCTCAAAGTGAGACCAGCAGATAGCTGGGAGTCTGTCTGATTGTCTCTCAAGTCAGAGTTATTTTCATAATAATATTAAGATGTCATTTGCCTTTCTTGCTTGTGTTGCAAAAGCAATAATGGTAGAAGAGCAAAAGTGGGTAAAACTGCTCACATCTTAGCGTAAATAGTGGAGTAGCACCAGATTGTACTGGTAGTCTTTGTATTTTTCACACTATATGCTTATATATATACTTATATTCTTCACACTATGTTCTTGCAGTTAAAAAGTAATCCAGCTTTCCTTTAAAATGTCTTCATAAAGTAAAATTTACCTTGTTTAGTCTTGACTCTTGAGTGTGTGTCTTTTTTACATTCTGAAGGACAAAATGGGAAGTATGCCTAAAACACTTTTGTTGTATAATGGGGTATGATGATTATCTCAAGAAAAATTACTCATGATTTTTTGAGTTGCAAGGTGGAACAAGTCTCTATTTTGTGGAACACTGTTTTTACTTGAGAGAATGACTGACGGGCAAACTATAGTTACTCAGGCTGGAGTTCTCTGCACACACTTTCCCAAAAATGAATAAAGTGAACCTATCACTTCAGGGAAGATAACTGATACTATGTGTTGTCGGTATTAAGACTGAATTATAGAAATCATGAACTTGGTAGCTTCTCAATATTTAGAGACTTTTCTGGTGAGATTGGAGGTGATAATAATGTAATTTTAAAATACTGAATAATAAAATGTGCAATGTTTGGAAGATCTGTGTAACTCAGTGAAACAGTATTTTCAAAATGACCAGTGCTTGGTAAGAAATCATGCATATGTAAATGATCCATTCAAGGTGTCAGATAAACCAGTAGATTTTAGTGTTATAACAGCAAGACAAGTTCATTGATAAGGGCTTCGAATTCCAGATTGTGTCCAACCTTTAAAAAAAAAAGCGCATTTCACTGAGTTTTGATAGTATCAAAGAAGAATATCAGTAATTATCTGAAAGGGCTATTAAAGTACTCTTCCTTTTTCTGATTGCATGTTTGTGTAAGGTCAACTTTTTTCATATACTTAGAGAAAAATAATGTATCACAACATGTTGAATGTACAAGTGGATTTAAGAATTCAGATGTCTTCTACTAAGCCAAACATTAAAGAGATTTGAAATTTACAAAGTTATGAAAGAATGTCATTCCCTACTAAAATTTTTGTACTGTTTTTGAAAAGAATATCTACTTGTCATAAATATGCTTTTTATGATAGCATACAGTGAGTTTGTTATTTTTAGATAGACTAACAAATTATTTTTTACTTCTTAATTTTAATGTCTAATATAGTAAAATATAGATAGATATAACATGTAAATAAAAGCTCCTTAGAGTTATCAGTAATTTTTAGGAGTGGAAAAGAGGTCTTCAGACCGAAAAGTTAGAAAACTGCTAACCTAATATTTGAAGAGCTTATGTTGTCTTATTCTAACAAGTAAAGGCTGTATCTTTAGTCATTTTATCCAATTCAGATAAAACCAGAGTTAAGTGTATTGTAGTTTTATTCTCTTTGGGTCTATTTGCAATTTTTAAATCAGAGCAGTAATTCTGTTTGTTAAGGGAAGATTGTGCTGTACTGCTAGCTCAGTCTAGGGCTAACTAGAAAATGTCAGATATTTCTTCAGCTTTTGAATCTTAAATTCTCTATCTTAAATTATGAGTGTTTTAATACATGAAGATGGTTGGGGCTGTGTCCATAATCTCAGTGAGGTAATTGTGTGTCATATACCTCTCCAAGAATGACTGTTTAGTTATTGTGAAGATCAAATTAGTTAAAAGGTGAAAATTTTTTATAGATATATAAAAGATTATATTAATATGACATTTTATTATTGGCCATCATGCATTATGATTGAGTTTGTGAGAAGGGGGAGATGCTAAGGTGAAGGGATACTTTTTTTTAGAACCACTTAGTTCCCTGATACCTTACTACTTGGATAACCCTAAATGTAATGATATTTTTCCACTTAATATTTCATAAAGCTATCATCCTGGTATATTTACATTTGAAATTAGATATGCAAATTAGTTATTTCAGAATGTTTCAAGATGACATGTAAATACTATTCATTTATGTTTTATGTGAAATATCTCAAAATTAAAAAAAAAGAAAGCCCTATGTACAACTAGCTTTAAATTAGAATGGCATTGTCAAAAACATGAGCACATGTAGTTGTTAGGCACCAACACTAAACAGATGGTCCAAGAGGATACATAACAGGTTTGCAGTCTGGGTAGAAGAGCATAAAGCCATTAAAACTATCAGATTTCTCTTTTTCATAGATATTAGTCAATGAATAAATAAAGATAAAATCCTTCATTACATAAGGACCAAATCTTAGAATATTAGTTGCAGAATTGTTAATTTTTCCTTCCTCTTTTACTCTAATTTAAAAATTACTGTATGCAGTGACAGATAATACTATAGCCTATTTACTGAAATTAATGTATCTTGTCATAAGTAGGTCATTTATAAATGTGAAATTGCTTGAGGCAGTCTTTTACTGCCATGTTGAATTTAACTTGTGGCTGGACAGATTTGAGCTCTATTTATATTGCTAGGCTATTTGCCTCTCTCAATTTTCATCTTATAGGAAGAAATGGACTATTTGAAATTATGTTGACTTAGAGATAGCTGTGTATGGTTAGAGAGGTACTTCCTCACATATTATGTGTGTATCATTCAACAGCTCATCTTTTATTTTAGAAAAAGGTTTTTTCAAAGATAGTCTTTTTTTTTTAAGGTGTGCCTTCAAAAACTTAAAACTTCGTTAATTATGACTTTTTCTGAATTAATCTTTGTTTAGTATTTTAAGTATTAAACATGAAAGAAAAACAGGATTTTAGAATACTGAATAGACTCCAGTTTCTTTTTAGAGATTTCTGGACTTATACTAAGTATGTTTAAATTGCTACACTGTGACCCTGTATCCTGTAAAGAAATAAACCTTAAAATATACAGTGGGAGTGGAGTCCTTTCTGTCTTTCATAGAATGCATACTTTTTACAGAAGAAATGTTTTATATTGTTTTATTTCCTTATGTTTATGCATAGTATCACACATCTTGTGACTCTGAATCTCTAGCATTGAGTGCCACGTCTATGACCTCATATTTTTTCCTAAAAGTAAATAAACAAGTTTCATGAAACAGCATTTTTTTGTGTCTTTTCCCTCTTTAAAAGAGTGTTCTACATGGTTAAAAGAATTAGTTAATACCAAAAGGTTCACAGTGAAAAACTACAATCTCTGCCCTAACTTAGTCACATTTAATTTCTGTTGCCCAGAATAAAACTTTTAACTTTTTTAAAAAAGTAGTTTCCTTTGTCGCTTGTCCCCAGATGTAGTGAGAATATACTTACTCTAGTATTTCTTTTTTTTTTTTTTTACTTTTTACCCTAGTATTTCTTGATTTATCCCTTTCAGACATTATCTACTAACATCCTGATAATGGTAGGTGAGATTTTAGCTTTTTTTTAATGTCCCATCTGTTTATTTTCTTAAACTATCCTTCTAATTTATTGCAAGTTAAATCAGTAATCAATATTCATATGTAATGTTTCCTTCAGAACCAGGTAGCATATTCTTATTATATTTTTCTTTTTTAAAAAAAAATACTACTTTTCCTAAAGTTACTGATTTTCTTAAATTGCATTATTTTCAGTAGATCCATCCTTAAATGTTCAATAGCTTTTCACGGGAATTGAGATTAAGACTTTTCAGGCAGTTTCACCTGAGAGAAGACCTCTCACATAAAGAGTTGATGTTCTTAGGGTCAAAAGGCCTGTTTTCAGGGTCCTAACATATGTCAGTATGATACTAACTCAAATTAACCAGAATCAAATGGGAAACCCAAGCCTTGTAATTGAAAGTTTATTGCTTTCACTCCATGCCTAGAGTGCTTAGCAGTTAACCCCGTCTCCAGTTCAGAACTTTATGGGTGGACTGTGATGGAATATCCAATGATTCTAAATCAGTAGGGACTTGACTGATTACTAAAACAACTCCCCAGAGGTATAGTGTAGATTAGAAACTGAAATTGAGGTCTTGAGTACCTAGGTATCAGCCAATTCTTACCAAAGAATTGCACTGTTCTATTGAAATTGCTCATGAGTCTACTAGATCTACTTATTCTAGTATCTTGTAGGATCTACTAATTGTCTAGAAATCCCCTCAAATCCCATGTTAATCATAGCAAATATCTATAAACATAAAGCCACTAGAAAACTTTCATTGCCCTGTCTTTTAAGACCCCTGTTGAAAGTGAGGTTAACTTTAGGTGTTGAAGTACTTTCTGTAAATTTTTCAAAATACTTTCTCTAACATATCTTAATTGCATATTTCCTATTTTCCTAGATTTCTAAAATAATTTCATTTTCTATACTTAGTGTATAAAAACTGGACAGTTCCTGCTCTTTATATTCAGAATTGTTTTAATTGTTATACACAGTCTTTCTCAGAGGCTGAAGAAACGATACAGAACTTATATATTTTTTTCTGCAATAATTTCTTAAATTTGAGCAAACCAAAATTCTAAACTCTTAAAACTTGCTAATTCTTAGAGAAGAGCTTTATGCAAAGGAGACTATAGGCCTTTCTGGCAGTTTAATAAATTTTGAAATATCATATGAGTAATGTTGGACATAAAATTTTAACACAAACTTTAAGACTTAAGTTTAAAAAGCACTCTAAGAACACAGAGAAACTTGGTAACAACTCTGTGAAGGCAAAGATAATATTTATATTATAAAATTAGTTAAAGTGGGAATGAAATCACATGTGTTTATTGGAATATTATGCATCTATTCTACAGTACAATCTGAATTATGTATTGGCATGTAACAGTGGTCTTGTACTATAAAATTTGTGGGATTTTTGGTTTACATACCTCTTCAGTAGTACTGCTGCTGCTGCTAAGTCGCTTCAGTCGTGTCTGACTCTGTGCGACCCCAGAGACAGCAACCCACCAGGCTCCCCCGTCCCTGGGATTCTCCAGGTAAGAACACTGGAGTGGGTTGCCATTTCCTTCTCCAGTGAGTGAAAGTGAAGTCGCTCAGTTGTGTCCGACTCTTAGCGACCCCATGGACTACAGTCTACCAGGCTCCTTCGTCCATGAGATTTACCAGGCAAGAGTACTGGAGTGGGTTGCCATTGCCTTCTCCCTTCAGTAGTACTAGTAAAATAAAATTTCTTAAATATTTTTCATCTGAATTAAATACCTAGATTTTTAAATAAAATAGTAAGTACTGTAATGAACTGGAGAGGGGAAGGAAATGAATCTTCTTTAGTTTAATTAATCACTATGAAAACAATTAGGAATATGCACAAACAAAAAAGCAATGATTTATTGTACACATGGATTTTATAGATGACATTGCCAAAACCATTTTCTATTGGTATTGTCTTTGTTTTCTTGAATAAGAGAAAAGATTGAAAGAGAATAAAGGGAAGAATCTGTGAGAGCCTAGGCAAATTACTACTTTGGACTTCAATTTTCTGATTTATAGTGAAACTAGATAATCTCTAAAGTATTTTTTGGGTCTTAATGTTATCATTTAGGACAGAAGGTGAGAGGTTATTTAATAGAATTCAAATACAGAATAAGGAAAACAGAAATAAAACATGAAAGAAGACTAGAGAGAAAAGATTCTTACTGAATGTGATTACAAAGGAAATTTATGTATCTGTAGTATACCTAACATTTTTACTAGAGTTATTCCTGCTGTCTTTTCCCAATTACAGATGTACTTTTCTCCACAATGATAGCTTGACTAAACTAAGCTCTATACATTAAGTAATATAGCTACAGTATGTATGTACAGTATGTAACTTACTGACAGGAAGGATACCAAGTTAGTTACATAAAACAGGAATTTCCCTTCAGCTGTCTGAATTTTTTTTGACCTGACCTTACTGCTGTTTATCTTTTGTCTGCCATGATACGTGATCTGACTTCTGAAATATAGTCTCCTTATTTTTGTGGGTGACTAGTTCTGGTTGGTACCTTTACCTAAGAGACCTACTTTTCCACTTACACACCCATTTGCTTTGGGCTATTCATTGTTCATTATTTGCTTTAAGTATAAGTCAGTCACAAGTCAGATTTAACTTACGTTTCTGTTATTCTTGCTTGTTCTGTATGTCTCAAATTGTGGTTTAGAACTCTGTTATTCAGCTGATCTTTGGGACACAAACCTTAGTAGGGAGTGTTACTCGGGTCTGCCAAATGACTTTAGCTTGGAGAATGTCATCTCATAACTCTTTAATAGTAAGCAACAATTTTTAAAACTCTTTGCTTGGTCTCAGATCATTTATTCTTTTTATCTACTCAAACATTTGCCTAGGATTTATGCTAATTTTAGAGAATAATAAGATAAGGGCCCTGCTGTCAGGGAGCTTACATTCTGGTGAGAGAGTGAAAGGCACAAAGGCGATTAGTATTGGAAGGCCTGTGAGAGAATGATGTACCAACACGGGAATAGTAGTTACATATAGGGGGCTGAAGGAGTAATAGTCTGGGGTTGTGAGGACAGTTCAGTGTTAAAGATATAACAGTGTAATATTCACTACATTAACACATTAAATGAGAAGAATCACATGGGAGTAGATGTTTGAGAAATTCACCGATTAAGATATTAAATAGGATTAGGAGGGAACTTAACTTGAAGGAGGAGGTTGATCAGAAAATTACAGTGAACATTATGTATTTATGGCAAAACATTAAAAGCAGTCTCATGAAATTTGAGAACAAAATAAGGATAGTTCTTATCTCCATTATTATTTGTTAATACAGTAAGTAAAAAAACAGAAACGAGATGTACGTTTGGAAAGGAGATAAATTATCATTTGCTTCATTTTTTCACCTAGAAAATCCAAGAAAATGAACTGAATAAACTAAATTTTAAAAGGTGGTTAAGCAGAAGTGTAATATACACAGACTGCAGTTTTCCTGTTACACACTAGCAGTAACCAAGAAGACGGTGTGATAGAAAACAAATCCATTTCACAAACAAAATCCCAAGGGAAAAAATAAAGCCTACTTAAATGTAAATACAATTGTGCATAAATTTTAAAATTTTACTAATGTGAATGTTTCAAATTAGTTTTATCAAATTAGTTTATTAATAAAATCCTCATAAATCTCAACAAGCGTTTTCATAGAATCTTAATAAATATCCTAAAACTCACAGAAAAGAGCAGCAAGTGTGACCAAGCAGGACGATTTACAAAACAAAAGCAAAGGAGAAGGACTTGCTCTAATAGAAGCAAGATCGCAGTAAAGCCATAGCGATATTTAAAGGGTTTTAATGACCCAGGAATAGACAGATGGGTTAAAGAAACAGAATAGATGCCAAAAGTATAGCCACACTTACATGCACACTTATATGGAAATCTGGTATAATCATAGAGATCAGTGGAAAACAATAAACTCTTTAGTAATTAGTGTTGGGATAATTGATTATGGAAAAACTATAAATTACATTCTAGAGAACCTGTAAGAGCACCAACAAACAGGATTTCTAAAGATAAGAGAAATAAACAAAAATTGACTATTTACTTATCAGTAGTAATCTACTAGCAAATATGTTTTAAAAAATTACATTCACATTAACAGCAAAAACTGGAAGGAATTTGAATATAGCTAATAAAAGCCCTTCCTAGAGAAAATTAAAAAGTGGTTTTGTAGTAAAAATTTTTAGTAAAAATTAAAAGTGGATCATATCAATGGATATGATCCCCAAGCACAGCAACAAAAGCAAAAATAGGTAATTAGGACTACATTAAGCTAAGAAATTTATGCGCAATTAAAGAAACAGTCAACAAAATGAAAAGGCAATCTATGATAGTTATAAAAGAAATTATATATTAATAGATTATGATCACTGATAATTATGGGGAATCATAAGTGTATACTGATGTAAACAAATACATAAATTGAAGATAGATGTAAATCAGATTATTGACATAGTTTCAAAGTATGTCTTCACAAAATAATTTCAAAAGGAAAATAGTGACTGTCATGGAGAAAACTGGCAGATACCAATTTAATTAAGTGATAAAAGTGAATATTATCAGTAATGGGATAAAGTGAAATCAGGTACCTCCTCTTAGCATGCACTGAGAAGATCAGAGCATCTCTTCTATATTTCCCCTGTCAAAGATATGTAACCTGAACTTAATTAAGAGCAGTATACAGTTTAATCAGAGAAACCCAATAGAAGGACATTCTATAAAAAATTGGCCTATAACTGGACTATAACCTTTTAAAGTACATAGGTCATGAATTTCAAGGAAAGATAGAAACTGTTCCAACTGAAAGAGACTAAAGATTGTAATTCAGAATACTGAATGCAAAGTGTGGTTTTGAGCTAGATCCTTTTCCTATAAATCCATTGATTAATTGGAGCAAACTTGAATGGATTCTAAAGATTGGATGATAGTAATTATATGACTGTTAATTTCCCAATTTTGATAGTTACATGTGTTTGTACAAGGTAAATACTAAAATATGTGTGGACTCTTGGGTATCAGGTCAGCAGTTTATTCTCAAGTGGTTTAGGAAAAAAACTGTGCTGTCCATGCATCTTCTTTGTTAATCTGTTGCCCCTTAGCTCCTTTAGTCTCCTTTGTTAATTTCAGGTGGTGTTTTTTTTTTCCCCCCTGTGTTTTTTGAGATTTTTTTTTTCCTGTATCTTCAAATTCACTGATCTTTTGTAATAGTTTCTTATCTTCTATTACACACATGCAATAAATTTTTCATTTCAGATATTATATTTTTTAGCCTTATAAGTTCCATTTGGGTTTTTAGAAAGTTAAATTTTTTTTTCACATAATGTTTATTTTTTAAAAGTTCTTTAGTATATTCATAGTAGCTCTTTTGAAATCCTTGTTTGCTGTTTCCTTGGTCTCTTAATTTCTGGGTCTGTTTCTATTAACTGTTTCCATTTTCTTTCCTGTTCACAAATCACATTATTTATTTATTTGTTTTGCTTCCTTGCATGTCTAGTAATTTTTTACTTTATGTTGGACATTGTGATTATTACATGGTGGTGTCTAGATCTTGTTCTTTAAACAGTGATGAGGTTTGTTTTGGCAGATTTTCAAGTTACTTGCAATCAATTTGATCCTTTCTTTTCTTTCTTTTTTTTCTTGCCACACCACATGGCCTGCGGGATCTGAGTTCTCTAACCAGGGTTCAGTCCTTTGTTCCTTGTAGTGGAAGCGCAGATTCCTAACCACTGGACTGCCAGAGAATTCCCAGCTTGAGCCTTTCAATGCTTGTTTGCAAAGCTTTCTAAGGAGCTTCTGGAATAGCTTTTACTCAACTGCTAGTTTAGTTGCAAGAGATGATTCTCCTGAGGACTCTACTGATGCTCTAGGTATTTATTCAGACTGGTCAGAACTTAAATTTCTCTTTGCACTCTGTGAGCTTTTGGTGTTATCTAGTTTCCAGCTTTTCTGTACTTGTCCTCTGTTCAGCCTCCTGGAGTTTTAGGGTACATATGTACAACTTAGTATTTAGTCAAAATCTTAAGGGCATATTTTGGGAGCCCTTGGTTTGTATAGCTTCCTTGTCTCTGGTTTTCTTTTCTGAAAATTTCAGTTTTTTAATTCCCTTAAACTGAGCTCAGTAGTTGTGGCACATGGGCTTAGTTGCTCTGCAGCATGTGGGATCTTCCCGTACCAGGGATCAAACCCATGTCTCCTGCTTTGACAGGTGAATTCTTTACCACTGAGCCACTGGGGAAGCCCCTTATTTCTTCGTATAAATGAACCAAAATAACACAAACAGTAGATAGAATGCAGAAGCGAAGATGAACATCAGCCCTCCCCTTTTTTTTAACATTAAGCTAGATATTAGATTTGTAAAAATAGTAAAACAGTGCCAGTCTTCTCAATAAATTTTTTTTGGTTTGGTGTTTATAAGCATATAATCAGTTTATTATTTTTTTAATGAGTCAATAAGTAAACAAATGTGAAATTTTATTTTCTGATATGGTAAATATTGATAAATGTAACCCACAAAAGAATTGCTGAAATAAAGCACCGTAGGGTGCTGTCTAGGGAAGGAACTGAAGGCATCAGGAGTACAACAGACTGTGTTAAAAAGGGAGGGATTAAGGAGTGAGAAGTGTCCGTTCAGTTCCTGTTCTCTGTCGGGTAAGCGTCAGCCTTCTCTGCATTCTCGTGTGGAGGTGCCTGCACTTCGTCTGTAATCATGGGTTAGTACTCTGTCCCAGCAGCTTGTTAGATTCCTGCTTTATGATAATACCCACTCAGCCCTTGCATAAGGACATTTCACCTGGCAATGTCTTTTTCTAGCTTGACCTCCTTGTCCTAATGAGGAACTAGATCTTCGCTAATGTTCTGGCATTAACTTATACCCTTCCATTCTTATGCCCCCCCTTTTACTTAAATTTCCTATTCTTAAAAAAAAGAACAACTGTAATTAAAAATTTTTATTTTCTTCACCTTTATTGACATATAGTTGACAAAATTGTAATTATTTAAAGTGTACATAGCGGTGGCTTTATGTATGTGTACATGTGAATGGATTCCCACCATCTAATTAATTAATACATCCCTCACCTCACATTTTTAACTGTGTGTCAGAACATTTAAGTTCCACACTCTTAGCAAATTTCAATTATTTAATATAGTGGTTACCATGTTTTTCATTACATCTTCAGGCCTTATTCATCTTATAGCTGAAATTTTATACACTTTTACCAGCCTCTCCCTCTTTACACCCAGTTCTCCCGTTCCCAGATGCTGGCAAGTGTTTTTCTACTATTTCTATGAATTTGACATTCTTTTAAAAATTATTTATTTTAATTGGAGGATAATTACTTTACAGTATTGTGAAGGTTTTTGCCACACATCGACATGGGTCAACCCAAGGGTGTACACGTGTCCCCCCATTCCCAACCCTGCTCGAACCTCCCTCCCCACCCTGTCCCTGCAGGTTGTCCCAGAGCACTGGCTTGGGTGCCCTGCTTCATGCATCGAACTTGGCACTGGTCATCTATTTTACATATGGTAATATACACATTCCAGTGTTATTCTCTCAAATCATCCCGCCCTCGCCTTCTCCCACAGAGTCCAAAAGTCTGTTCTTTACATCTGTGTCTCTTTTGCTGCTCAGCATGTAGGATCATTGTTACTGTCTTTCTAAATTCTATATATATGTCGATTTGTGTTTCTCTTTCTGACTTACTTCACTCTGTATGAGTTTGACTTTTTTTTTATATTTAACATATAAAGAAGAATATACAGTATTTTTCTATCTCTTTCTAGGTTATTTCACTTAGCATGGCCCCCTCAGGTTTCATCCATATTTTCACAAATGGCAGGATTTCCTTCTTTCTTATGTCTGAATAATATGCTATCTGTGTGCATGCTAAGTCACCTCAGTCTTGTCCGACTCTTCGACCACATGGACCGTAGCCTTCCAGGCTCCTCTGTCCATGGGATTCTCCTCGCAAGAATACTGGAGTGGGATGCCGTGTTCTCCTCCAGGGAGTCTTCCTGACCCATGGATTGAACCTGTGTCTCTTAAGTCTCCCGCATTGGCAGGGAGGCTCTTTACCACTAGTACCACCTGGGAAGTCCCTCTATCTGTGTATGTACCTGTGTGTGTCTGTGTGTGTGTATTTCATATGTTTTTAATCCACTTATCTGTTGTAGGACGTTTGGGTTGTTTCTGTATCTTGGCTATTGTAAATAATGCTGCAGTGAATATGGGAGCACCATTATCTCTTTGAGATCTTGTTTTTATTCCTTTGGTTTTTATACCCAGAAATGGAATTGCTAGATCATATGGTAGTTCTGTTTTTAAGCTTTTGAGGAACTTTCATAGTTTTTGCACCAATGTATTTGCAACAGCAGTGCACAAGGGGTCATTTCTCCGCATCCTCACCTACCCTTATCTCTTGTCTTTTAATGGCTGTGATTCCAACAGGTATGAGGTAATACTTCTTTGTAGTTCTGACTTGCATTTTCCTGATTCTTGTGATGTTGAGCACCTTTTCATATACCCATTGACCATCTGTATGGTGTTTTTCTTTTTTTTTTTTTGAAAAATGCCTATTCAGTTCCTCTACCTATTTTAAAATCATTTTCACTAGTGAGGTGTATGAGTACTTTGTATATTTTGAACATTAACCCTGTTAAATAAATGATTTGTACATATTTTCTCCCATTCAGTTATTTACCTTATCATTTTTTTACTGTATCCTTTGCTCTCCAGAAGCTTTTTAGTATGATGTAGTCACGCCTGTTTATTTTTGCTTTTATTGCCTTTGCTTTTGGTGTCATTGAATTTCTTTCTTAACCATGTCCTACCTTTTATTCTTCTTCAGCTTATGCTACTTCACAATCTTTCAGTCCTTCACTTTTATTAAATCTACAAAGTTTATCCAAGATGAAAGTGATATTTTGTGTCCTCACTTCACTCTTTAATTTCTCTGGGACATTGCCTGCTCAAGTATAGTCCTCGTTTTTCAGTGAGAAGATACAACATTTATTATTAGTCCAAATTTACATTATTGATTTAAATAGATTTATATTGGGTGGTGGAAGTATATATATTCAAAGGAAATAAAATGTTATTCATTTCAGGAAAGATGAAGAGACAAAATGAGAATGAAGTGCAACATCTGACTTATATTTTACCACTGTCTGTGAAATATCAGATGCATTTATATTAATTAAAACCACAAAATACATGTCAAAATAATATGTCTTTTTGGATCATCTGTCAATGAAGATGAATACACAGTTTGTTTATAGAAAAGATGTATTATATGATTATTTTTTGTTGTCTATAAATTGATAGGTATATTTCAATATAATTTTTAAAGTTTTTTTTTTTTTTTTAATTTCTTACAGTAATCCTAAATCAGAGAGTCAGAGAGTAAATAAAAAAGTCAACAATGATGCTTCACTTAGAATTCATAATCTGTCCATTTTGGTGAGACAGATAAAATTTTATTACCAGGTAAGTAGTTCTTTTTTTTAATCTAATATTTTAGTAACTGCTTGCATATTCACATTTTTGTGTTGTTTAGTATTAGTCACCTAATATATACTAAAGGCTTATTATTATGCCAGGTATTGGTCTATTTGTTGGAGGTAGAGTAGTCATAACACAGTTTGTTTGTTATGCAGTGTTAAAGATACAAACATGTACTTCATAATTATAAAATTTACAAATAATTATTGTTTTATGATTTTTTAAATTTCCTGATAATTTGTATAATGAAACACTTCAGCTGCAAATGAGTTTAGCATTGTTTTATAATTCTGGAAAAATTATAGCATTTATAATTGTTTCTACATGTTTTTCTGTCTACTGGTTTAAAATTTTTCACCCTACTTCGGTTTTTTTGGGAAACTGCTCTTGAAATTGTACCTTTTATTCTTTTCGTAGCAAAAGCCAAAAGTAATCAGTAGCTTACTCTTTTTATGCAATAGTATTATGACCGTAGTTCAGTTCATTTCAGTTGCTCAGTTGTGTCCGATTCTTTGCGACTCCCTGAACTGCAGCATGGCAGGCCTCCCTGTCCATCACCAACTACCCAAGTCCACCCAGACCCATGTCCATTGAGTCGGTAATGAAATCCAACCATCTCATCCTCTGTCGTCCCCTTCTCCTCCTGCCCTCAATCTTTCTCAACATCAGGGTCTTTTCAAATGAGTCAGCTCTTCACATCAGGTGGCCAAAGTATTGGAGTTTCAGCTTCAACATCAGTCCTTCCAATGAACACCCAGGACTGATCTCCTTTAGGAGGGACTGGTTGGACCTCCTTGCAGTCCAAGGGACTCTCAAGAGTCTTCTCCAACAGCACAGTTCAAAAGCATCAATTCTTTGGCGCTTAGCTCTCTTTATAGTCCAAATCTCACATCCATACATGACCACTAGAAAAACCACAGCCTTGATGATACAGACATTTGTTGGCAAAGTAATGTCTCTACTTTTTAATATGCTGTCTAGGTTGGTCATAACTTTTCTTCCCAGGAGAAAGCATCTTTTAATTTCATGGCTGCAATCACCATCTGCAGTGATTTTAGAGCCCCCCAAAATAAAGTCAGCCACTGTTTCCACTGTTTCTTCATCTATTTGCCATGAAGTGATGGGACTGGATGCCATGATCTTAGTTTTCTGAATGTTGAGCTTTAAGCCAACTTTTTCACTCTCCTCTTTCACTTTCATCAAGAGGTTCTTTAGTTCTTCTTCACTTTCTCCCATAAGGGTGGTGTCATCTGCATATCTGAGGTTATTGATATTTCTCCTGGCAATCTTGATTCCAGCTTGTGCTTCCTCCAGCCCAATGTTTCTCATGATGTACTCTGCATATAAGTTAAACAAGCAGAGTGACAGTATACAGCCTTGATGTACTCCTTTTCCTATTTGGAACCAGTCTGTTGTTCCATGTCCAGTTCTAACTGTTGCTTCCTGACCTGCATATAGGTTTCTCAAGAGGCAGGTCAGGTGGTCTGGTATTCCCATCTCTTTCAGAATTTTCCACAGTTTATTGTGATCCACACAGTCGAATGCTTTGGCATAATCAATAAAGCAGAAATAGATGTTTTTCTGGAACTCTCTTGCTTTTTCGATGATCCAGCAGATGTTGGCAATTTAATCTCTGGTTCCTCTGCCTTTTCTAAAACCAGCTTGAACATCTGGAAGTTCACAGTTCATGTATTGCTGAAGCCTGGCTTGGAGAATTTTGAGCATTACTTACTAGCATGTGAGATGAGTACAATTGTTTGGTAGTTTGAGCATTCTTTGTCATTGTCTTTCTTTGGGATTGGAATGAAAACTGACCTTTTCCAGTCCTGTGGCCACTGCTGAGTTTTCCATATTTGCTGGCATATTGAGTGCAACACTTTCGCAGCGTCATCTTTCAGGATTTGAAATAGGCCCACTTGACTTCACATTCCCTGATGTCTCGCTCTAGATGAGTGATCACACCATCGTGATTATCTGGGTCGTGAAGATCTTTTTTGTACAGTTTCTGTGTATTCTCTTCTTAATATCTTCTGTTAGGTCCCTACCATTTCAGTCCTTTAATGAGCCCATCTTTGCATGAAATGTTCCCTTGGTATCTCAGATTTTCTTGAAGAGATCTCTAGTCTTTCCTGTTCTGTTGTTTTCCTCTCTTTCTTTGCATTGATCGCTGAGGAAGGCTTTCTTTTCTCTACTTGCTGTTCTTTTGAACTCTGCATTCAAATGGGTATATCTTTCCTTTTCTTCTTTGCTTTTTGCTTCTCTTTTCACAGCTATTTGTAAGGCCTCCTCAGACAGCCATTTTGCTTTTTTGCATTTCTTTTTCTTGGGGTTGGTCTTGATCCCTGTCTCCTGTACAAAGTCACGAACCTCCGTCCATAGTTCATCAGGCACTCTATCAGATCTAGTCCCTTAAATCTATTTCTCACTTCCACTGTATAGTCATAAGGGATTTGATTTAGGTTATACCTGAATGGTCTAGTGGTTTTCCTCACTTTCTTCAATTTAAGTTTGAATTTGGCAATAAGGAGTTCATGATCTGAGCCACAGTCTGCTCCCGGTCTTGTTTTTGCTGACTATATAGAGCTTCTCCATCTTTGGCTGCAAAGAACGTAATTAATCTGATTTTGGTGTTGACCATTTGCTGACGTCCATGTGTAGAGTCTTCTCTTGTGTTGTTGGAAGGGGGTGTTTACTATGACCAGTGTGTTCTCTTGGCAGAACTCTATTAGCCTTTTCCCTGCTTCATTCTGTACTCCAAGGCCAAATTTGCCTGTTACTCCAGGTGTTTTCTTGACTTCCTACTTTTGCATTCCAGTCCCCTATAATGAAAAGGACAATCTTTTTTGGGTGTTACTTCTAGAAGGTCTTGTTGGTCTTCATAGAACCGTTCCACTTCAGCTTTTCAGTGTTACTGGTCAGGGCATAGACTTGGATTACCGTGATACTGAATGGTTTGCCTTGGAAATGAATAGAGATCATCTTGTCGTTTTTGAGATTGCATCCAAGTACTGCATTTCAGACTCTTTTGATGACTATAATGGCTACTCCATTTCTTCTAAGGGATTCCTGCCCACAGTAGTAGGTATGATGGTCATCTGAGTTAAATTCACCCATTCCAGTCCATCTTAGTTCACTGATTCCTAGAATGTCGGTGTTCCCTCTTGCCATCTCCTATTTGACCACTTCCAATTTGCCTTATTTTAGCCATTTCCTGTTAACAGTTTTTAAGCTCTTCTTGTCTTGTATTTTAGTTCTCTTTTTAAACCCCATTAATTAAATATTGAGCATACTGTTAAATAAATCAAATCAGTGTTCTTTTAGATCAAGTCCTGTATTTTCCTGTTTTTCCTCTACATAGTTTTCTGTTGTATCGCAAATCTGCCTTTGATACTACTTTCTTATTGAAGTACATCCTTTAGTTGTTTTGTGTGGAAAAGGCTTGTTGATAGTAATGTTTATCAGTGTTTGTCTGAAAATGCCTTTATTTCATCCTTGTTCTTAAAAGATAGTTTTGTTGGGTATGTAGTTATAGGTTAATAATTACTTTTCTCTCAGTGTTTTGCAGGTTTTTACCTTCTCTCTCTAAAAGAACAAAAAGGATTCTAGAACTACATACTCAACAAAATCATAAAAAACGAGATAAAAATGAGAACAAGGAAACTAAAAATTACAATTAATTTGACATTTATTAAAGTCCATTTAGCTGTTACATACTTGGCTATAGCATATTTTATCTTGAGATACCTTGCATTTAACTTGAAAATTCACTTATTAAATACTCCCAAACTTAGTATCATCTGTTGGAGCAAGTGATTGTAGCAGTTTTTGACACTTATTTAAAATATTATTAACAATATTTACATAATATTTTTAACTGTATTCTTTATTGTGTTCAGCATATGCTAAATGTTTACCTTTCTTTAAATGTGTGCATATTTTTGGTGTTAGTTTTTTTAAGAACTAGTGAATATAATACTGAAGAAAATTTTTTATAACTTTCTAATACATATTTGTCACAAATTAGAGATAAAAGATCAATTCTAACTAGCCTCTGGGATCATGCTATTCTCTCACTATAAGAAAACACTTGTAGATATAGAATCGCACAGTTTTTTAAAAGCAATACAAATTAGGTTTTCATGGTTATTTGCTTGTTTGTTGTAGTATTAAAGAATGATTCAGAAAGAAATAACAAAAAATTATTCTGTAGCAGCTAGTATGTCTGAATGTGTAGTGAAAGCCCAATAGTTAAGCACTTATTAATATCTAATATTGCAGAGATTCAGTGTTACCACATTGCAGTGATCGATCTCTAGTCTCTTTCTTCCCAGACCCTTTGCAGTGTGTCATTGGTGGTGGTTATAATGATAGACATGGTGTGTTCCTTCATTTGCTCAAAGAACAGAAGATGCATCCTGGGCATATAAATAAAAAGAGTTGTTGGGAAGCATTCAGTTCTTTCTGAATCATTCTCTGCCATAGAAGTTTGTATATATTCTTGTCACAAAAGGTTTGACAGAAGTCAAAGGGAGTGAAACGTCTGTTTTTGATAGGAGATAAATAGTGATTCACTTAGGAAGAATCATTCACTTTTATGAAAATGATCGTAAGATAGGATTTTTAATGAACTAACTAGCTTTCTTAATTTTACTATCGGTTGATTTTTTTGGTTCTCTTAGAAGTAGTAAAAAAACCAAACAACAAAAAGCACACATACCTGAATTTTTATTGAAGAAGCTTGTTTAATTATCTAATACCTAACATTCAGTTCAACTTGGACATTTTTGTTTTATGGACATCGTACACTTTTAGTTATTTAAGTCATTAACTTATCATTACAAAAGATTTAAGACTTTGGTTACCTTTTTTTCACATTTTGTAAGCTTTTTAATTGCAGTATACCAGTGTAGGTATAGGAGAAGGCAATGGGAACCCACTCCAGTGCTCTTGCCAGGAAAATCCCATGGATGGAGGAGCCTGGTGGGCTGCAGTCCATGGGGTCGCTAAGAGTCAGACACAACTGAGCAACTTCACTTTCACTTTTCACTTTCATGCACTGGAGAAGGAAATGGCAACCCACTCCAGTGTTCTTGCCTGGAGAATCCCAGGGATGGGGAGCCTGGTGGGCTGCCGTCTATGGGTCACACAGAGTCGGACACGACTGAAGCGACTTAGCAGCAGCAGCAGTGTAGGTATAGCATGCCTAAGAGATGTGCAAATAGTAAGTCATAGCTTGTTGAGTAATTACCCTGTCAGCTTACCCAGACAGCAACCTTTGTGTATCTTTTTATAGGAGACTTTGCAGCAGTTGATCATGATGTCATTGCCAAATGTCTTAATCATTGGCAAAAATCCCTTTTCTGGTAAGTATTAAAATTAGCATACTTTGATAATAAAGATAATATCATCTTTGTGTAATATTGTAATGCTTACTAAGATCTTGCTTATTTCCATTAACACACTACGTTTTTCGTCAGTCTGTAGGGAAAGTTGGAGGTGATAATCCATTCTATAGAGAGAAAATGAACAGAATATTTGTAAGTTGTTGCGGAATCAGACAAACATCACTAAGTCCAGTGTTTTTCTGACTCTACCAAATTGATACTTTTCTGTGATGATTTTTAGTGCCTTAAAGATAAGTATGGAAATTAAGTACAGTAGTTAAAAGCTTAGAAAAATGTAAGCTTTGAAAAGAAGTGATTTTGAAATGACTTCTAGGATTCTGTTGACTGTTCGGGTATTTGCTTTGGGCTTCCCAGGTGGCGTTAGTGGTAAAGAACATGCCTGTCAATGCTGGAGATGTAAGAGATGAGGGTTTGATCACTGGGTGGGAAAGATGCCCTGGAGAATGAAAGGTAGCACACTCTAATATTCTTGTCTGGAGAATCCCATGGACAGACGAGCCTGGTGGACTACAGTCCATAGAATTGCAAAGTCGAATGGGACTTACTAGCACACGTGCACCATTGCCAGAGTTGTTTGAATCTAAGGTTTTACTGATTGGTTCCCAAGTGGTGCTAGTGGTAAAGAATCCACCTGCCGAAGCAAGAGAACAATTCTGTCCCTGGGTCGGGAAGGTCCCCTGGAAGAGGAAATGGTAACCCACTCCAGTATTCTTGCCTGGAAAATCCCATGGAGAGAGGAGCCTGGCAAGCTATAGTCCATGGGGCCACAAAGAGTTGGACATGACTGAGCATGCACATACATTTTCTAGTTTAATTAAACTACTTTTGAGTGGAAAGAAGATGAGAAATAGTTTCTTAGATCATTTAAATTATTTTCTTCAAAGTTTCTGCCCTTTACCAGATTTTAATTGTGATATGTTCAGGGTTTTAAGTTTTGAACAATTGGGAAAATTAACAGCTACCTAACAGTTTCAACAAAGGACTTAATTCTTACAGGCTACATGTAACCCAAATCAAGTATATCTTCTCCAATTCCCAGTCAAAACAAAGATGAAACCAAAATAAAAACTAAATCCAAGCAGCTGGTTTTGTTGAGGAAACTCCCAATTACATGGGGGTGAATTAGGAGGTTAGGTGCTCTTTCGAGACATATTGGAATGTTTGAATATACAAATAAAAAATGAAAAAGTGTTGTGTATAGAATGGAGTTGTTTTCAATTCCACATATATTTAGGATTTACTTACCAAGTTAGAGGGGCCAGGAATATAAAGAAAATGTTTTATGTTCTGAAGGATCTTGTGTTTTGGTGGGTGATAAACAGATTACTGGGTCATGTAATAATTAATGCAAAATAGATGTAAAAATGTTAAGGCTTATAAAATATGGAGCTATTGATTAAAGTTGGCAAATTAGTGAGGGCTGGAGACCACTGGTATTTGGGTCAAGGAAGACTACAGAGATGTAAGAGCTGTGCATCTTATTGTGATTAGATTAGTAAGTAGTTCATTAGAGGAAAGAGGGGTAGCAAAGAAGGACAGACAGAGCGGGTAACAGAAGTTATGGCAGTGGCATGTGTATGTATGCATATTTGGGGAAGGGTGATCAGTCTAGCTAGGAAGGTTTCATGGAGAGTAGGAGGAATTATTTGAAAAGAAAATTTGGACTAATTTGTAGACAGATTGGCTTGATGGTGAAATTCTGGAGTGACTCAGTGTTTTAAGAACATTTGGATTGAATACTGTTGGACAGTGAATATACTTTCCAGCTCTGTTACAGACCATTAATTTTATCCTGCTTGTTATATACCTTTATTTTACCAGCCTCACTGTAACTGACATTTAAGGTTTTGATTCTTATCACTCTACATAGTGGAAAGCCATTTGAATTTTATAGGTAGATGAATCATATAAGGTATGTGTTTTAGAAAAAAAACACCAATAGGCCTAAAAGAAGCTGGACTTATTCGGGACCGTTTTGGCTGACTCTGGCATGTCTGTATAGCAGCAGTTCTTAATTTGGTATCCTGTTGTAATATAATGATTTATGGAGAAGTGGTGGATTTGTAGTTAGCATCCTTTATCACTTAGAGCTTTGAAAGCTATTTTATCTGTACTGCAGCCTTTCAAAATGGAGATCCTTGCACATTTCTTCTGCTGTTACCACATTGTGCACATAAAGAGCTGCTCTTTTGAATTCACTGTACTTAGAAACTTAATTCCTTGGTCAAGTTGTGAATACCATCGCTAGAGTTAATTCTACCACTATCACAGTTGAACTAAAGTTCAATGTTGTACCTAGTAATTCTTTTTATTTCAGAACAAGGCACAGAAGAAGTTAAAAAGTTGCTTTTGCTTTTACTGGGTTGTGCAGTTCAGGTAAGTTAAAATACTTCATATTTTTATTTTAATAAAATTTTGTAAATTTTTGAGGCTCTAGTTTCTGAAGGACTTAAAGGATGGGCCTTTGCTGTTCAGAGTCCATGTTAGAAATTTTAACATAGCTGTATAACCTAAGGAGATTCTGAAGAAAAACACTTTTTTTGTTATTTTGTTTCAGATATTATTTATGCTATCAGATAGTCATATCTGATAGCATAAATTATGTTTATGTTAATTTAACTCTTTTTAATTTAATTAAAATTAATTCTTTTTTAAAAAAATACTGAGGCTTTTAAAGACCCCAGGCTTTTCAAGTTCCCTAGAGGTACCCTGAAAACCTCTCCCAAAACATCCGTATGACTTATGCGTGTATGTGTATGTGTTATTGAAGGGAAGAGGAGTGATGATAAAAAGGCAGAACTTATGAAGTCTCAATCATCTGCTGGCTTAGAAGTCAGTTACTATAATAGAATTAGAAATCTCTTCAGTGCCCATAGCACTTTAAGAACTGTATATAAAGATAAAAGAGCTTAATTTTAAGTGGAAAAAGTTTGCTAATGCTTATTTAGTCTTCATGCGAGTCTTTATAATTGGAAGTAAAACTATTTGTAGTTCTGTTTTTAACACCAGACTCTCTTTATGCTCTAGAGCTGGACTGTCAATAGAATAGCCACTAGCCACATGTTGCTGTTTAAGCTTAAATTAATTACAATTAAATAAAATTACAATCTCAATTGCTCATTTGCACTAATTACATTTCAATACTCAGCCATAGGTAACTTCTGAGTACTGTGTAGGAAAACACTGATATTCTGATTTTTCAATTTCAAAATTTGTGTCTTCTCATTCTTTTCCATCTTGGTACTATCTCTTTTCTAGCCTTCAAGAACCTATCAACTTCATTCTATGTTCTTTAAGAAAGTCTAGCCTGTTTATTCTTTAAGAAAGTCTAGCCTTCTTAAAACTTCTAAAGTTAGAATAGAGGTGAGATTTAGTACAAATTGTAGGTATTTTAAGGGTAAAGGAAGAATTCTGATTGATTTGTGTTGAGATTATGTTAAAGGGTGAGCTTAAACAGTGGCTCGAGGACTTAGAAAAGGGAACTGTAGTATATGCTTAATTTAAACCAAAGGTATGGCAGTTGAATTATGACTCTTCGTTGAGTCATAGTTATTAATAACCCTGCCATTTAATTTATGCTCATTGGCTCAAACTATTTATTGGGCAGCACTTTTGGAAGCATAAAATTTAAAAATTGGGATTACCATACCTAAGAAGTTATTTTATATATGCTACAAAGGTACCCTCACTATGCCTGTTAGTTGTTCTCACTATGCCTGTCAGATATTCCTGTCAATAGACCAAAAATCTTGTTTTTAAACCTGGTAACTTTTATCACATGTTCCCCAAAACTCTGACTTCCTCGTTAAAACTGAAAACTTTGTATTTCTTGTAATTTAATTTTAAATATTTTTGTATTATCCTAATGATTTTGTTTTTATAGGATGAGGAACTTTCTGCACTGATAGAAATGTGCTTAATTAAGTTAAATTGTGTGACAATAGAAATAGAATATTATAATGTAGAGTATAAATCAGAACCTTACTAAGTTTCTTATTGACCGAAGACTCAATTTTTCTTTTTTGAGTTTAGTGCCTTCACTAGGAGTTGAGTAATTGGCCCAAAAGATGCAACTAAGCTAGTCAAGGCAGTGCTGTCTATTTTGTATGCACTTCTCATTTGGTAGCTGTAAAAATAGTTATACAAACAGTTGGATTGCAGTATGAGAGATGTAGGGCGAAGACAGAGTAAAACAGTAAGATGCATGTTAAGCTCTTATTCAGTACTGACTGGAAAGGAAAAGATACGGTTTGCATTGTAACATTTTTAGTTTATATCAAGTTTTTTTAAATGTACACAATGAAGAATTGCTGCCTTTATTCCACTTGCTACATGTGTACTTGTATATACATTCTTAAATTTTGCCCCTGGTAACTTTGTGTTAGAAACAAATCAAATATTTATTGTATTATCTTATATGTGTTGAACTGGGCCACAAAAAGAGATTTCTTTCATTGAGATTGATAGGATAAAGATGTGAGAATGAATTGTAAGCTTGAAGTAAAAATTGTTTAGAATTTTTTTTTCCAAGAAGAAAGGCTGTGTTGTTTGATGACAGCCAAAGACTGACTGAGCATTTTGGCTATATTCCGAATTCTGCCACTGACTCACTGTGTTTTTTGGCAAGTAACTTATCCTCCCTGAAACAAGTTCTTTATTCTTTACTTCTCTGTTTGTAAAGTTAGCATAATAATATTGTACTGACCTCACATGAATTGTGTAATGATTACCTGCTTTAGAACTTTTCAGCATACAAGTAATATGGATTTTCAGTACCTTACTTTTAAAATAAATATTTCTAAATTTTAATCTTTTTATTAGATAAGTATATTAGAGGGATTATTTAAATGCAAAACAAAACCCTCATTGTGCTGTTTAAACCCTAATTATAGCCAAGCTTTTTAGCCTAATGAGTTTTTACTTATTTACAACATATTAACAACTATACCCTATAAAGTATGAGTGATTGTTCTATTAATTTCCCTTAGTGTCAGAAAAAAGAAGAATTTATTGAAAGAATTCAAGGTTTAGATTTTGATACGAAAGCAGCAGTTGCCGCACATATTCAAGAGGTAATAATCTGTATAAAATGTTTATGTGTTTTTTGTGAAACTCGTCATACATTACATTTGTATATCTCCCCAAATACTTAAAGTCATAACTTAAGCAAGAATAAATAAAAGTTAAATATAGATGCACTCTGCTTTTAGGCAAATCGTCCTCTTTTCTTTAGACATAGCTTCTTAAGTGAATCATCTATAATGGCACAGTGCTGACTACAGATGTACTGTTGACTTTATCCATAGGGATATAGGCAGAAAGTGCTATCTGAGGAATGTATATTTCTTTGTTAGCATAGCATGCATGATATAGTGAATGGAAATAGCATAAAGTGGATCACTGCCTGTAATTCAAATTAAAGTGAGCTAAGGTAATGTATTATGTCACTCCAGTGATTTTGTTGTAATGAATGGGCACAGCGGAATGTCTATTGAAGATATTGCTTGAGTTATAAATACATTAGTGATTTGTAACATCCATGTAAAACCTAAATATAGGGCATAATGTGCACTGTCAAATAATTGAAGTTAATATTTGTTAAGATTTTTTTTTTAAAGCTGCTATTTCTGCATCTGTCTAGTCTTGGGCTTTTAATCTTGTGTACTTATTAGTTTTTAGAACTATGGTGTGTTAAATTTTACATGTTGATTGGAGAGAACTAAGGAAATGGAAGGGGGAAGAGTTGTACTTAAATATTCTCTATTTAAATCACTTTGTGTTCCATATGTCATCTTTTCTGTTAGTTAATGTTCATAGAACTCTGCTTTCTTGTCAGTAATATTGTCAACAGTAAGCATATTAGTATACATACAATAAGATACAGTTTTGTTGGTAGTTTCCATTTATATATATGTTTCATTAGCTTTGTGATTTGTGTTTTATTTTGAATAAATGTTGAGTGCCACAAGTTGCTGAATTTGCCACCATTCTTGAAAGTGTTATTTTTCTGTTTATTGTGAAAGTTAAAGCAAAATATCAGAATCACAGTGAGAAATGGAAAACAAGAAATAAATATTTCACTTACATAACTTCTCCATTCTTTTAAAAATCTTTATTAGGAGTCCTTTTCTCCTAAGGTGCTGTGATAGTGTCACCTCAGAATCTGTAAAAACTTTGCTTTTCAAGAATAAAAGTGCAATGGGATTAGAAAAAACTTTTGCTTTTGATTTCAGTTACAATTAATTTAGTCTTATCTAAGGAAATGATCAATTGATTCTATTAAAGCAGTTGTCAGAAATAATAGTATTACCTTTCCTTAGGAATGCCTTGAATTAAATCTTATTTTTTAGTTAGAAGGTAAAAATAAATTCATTTAAAGATTATATTTAGTGAAAATAATTTTTAGTAGAAGCTTTTTCAGCATTCATTAATTTCAAATGTCTTTAGACATTTACTTTTCATATTTTTATTATATGGGATATATAATATTTAACTTAATGTACTAAAATTTATTTTTAAATATTAGCTATTTATTTATTTTGTTTGCTTTCTAAAGGTAACCCATAATCAGGAAAATGTGTTTGATCTACAATGGATGGAAGTGACTGATATGTCTCAGGAGGAAATAGAACCACTCTTGAAAAATATGGTATTGCATCTAAAAAGGCTTATAGATGAGAGAGATGAACATTCAGAGGTTTGTAAATTTCTTTTAGTATATTATGAAAGTTTCCTTTCCAAAAAACTTAAGAGATTTTTGAGAATTGATAGTCTGTTTCTTAGGGACAGTTAACATGGTACTGTGTATTTTGTGTAACACAGGAACCAGAAAGGATGCATAAGACCCCCAAAGTAAACATATTGCCATTTGATTTTCTTTTCCCCTTCCTTTTATAAATTACTCTGATTTTGTTCTTCTGTGTTTTTTTAAAAACTCATCCCTATAGTTCTGGCAGCAAGTATGAAACCAGAGTTCTGGCAACAGTATAAAACTAAAAATATCGTTGATGTAACTGGAAAAACCATTGCTTTTTCAAGGTTTAAGAATTTGATTAAGGTTAATTTTGTAGTTTCATTGCCACATTTTGAGACTGTAAAAAAAATGTGTTAATAAAAGGAGAATAACAGGTGTTCTGAATAAAATGTCCCACAAAAGGTCTCAAATTTTTGTAGCAGTATAATGAGGTGTGATTTTTAAAAAAGAATTATTATAAGCTCTTTTAAGAAAGCACTTTGCTTTTAAAAGGAGTAAAATTGCACCAGACTTTTTGGTTGCATTCTTTAAGAGCAGTTTATAATTTTTAGAGAAGTCTAGACGTTAGTGCATGTGGTGGTGAGTAATATTTTCTTAATAGCAGACCAAAATACTCTGTCATTCTGGAGATTGTGAAACTTTGATCAGTCGTTCAATTTACATGAGAGAGACAGATTTGAGTTTGTTTATGGAGAATTTGATTAGTCTTGGGACTAATGAAAGACTATATAGGAGAAATTTCTAGAGATGTTTTTGGAATAAAAAGCTTTCTCATTGCTCTATAAAATATATTCATTTCTAATGGGAATTTTTAGCTTTTCTTATGGCTTTAAAAGAGAAGAACATATAGGAAATAAATGTTTTTTAAAGCAACAGCTAAATTTTTAAAAAATTTAAGACAGTGAGACCAAAGGAAGAAAAGAATTGAGTTTCAAAACATTCCTAGTGTATATGAAACCTACCCTGAGATACTCATATCACTTCATTTTCAGTCAGTCTTGAACCATATGCTGTATCTACTTTTTTATATTAGTATCTTTTTACTGTTTTAGTAAAAACACTTTCAGTATGTATCCTGGCGGGCAGCAGTACTCACACTGGGAGTTCAAGTGGGTATCCTAGCACTCAAGTCCTCCGTTTGTTGGCATGGCCAGAATTGGGCAGCCACAGGCTGTCCACAGGGGGTGCTCCCCCTTGTCAGAACAGAGAGCCCTTTTCTCTGTTTTTATTGATCTTTTGTCACCATTGTTTCACTTTGATCTAGAAAGTATAATTTGGTCACATTGTTTTTAATTATACTTTTTTTTTCCTTAATGCTATGAAACAAGAATCTCTTCAGTCATCTCCTTTTGAAAGTAAAAGTGGCTCAGTCATGTCAGACTCTGTAATCTTATGGACTGTAGCCTGCCAGGCTCCTCTGTCCATGGAATTCTCCAGACCAGAATACTGGAGTGGGTGGCTATTCCCTTCTCCAAGGGATCTTCCCAACCCAGGGTTTGAACCTGGGTCTCCTGCATTGCAGGCAGATTCTTTACCATCTGAGCCTCCAGGGAAGCCCAAGAATACTGGAGTGGGTAGCATGTTCTCCAGCAGGATCTTCCCAGGCCAGGATCTTCTTTTACTAAACTCCAGCAGGATGTTCTCCTTTTACTAAAAACTAAATATTTATTCTCACTCTTTAGGTCAAGCTTTGTATTGTAAATTTATTGTGTACTTAATTTTAGTACATCTGCACAATAATCTCATTTTATAGATGAAGATTCTAAAGTTCAGAGAAGTTAGGTGACTTGCCCAGTCTAACTCCAACACTTGTGATCCTAACCTTTATAATACCTTTGCCTAAATCTCTGCTCTGATAACTTTTCCTTAATGATGAATTCTGTAATTATTGTCACCTGAAATTTTTAGCCTTGTTGTATCATATGTTCATTCTTTAACATATATTGATAAATACCTGCTTTTTTTTTTTTAAATACCTGCTTTTTGTGAGAACTTTTACTAGAGTATGTGAGAGCAACAGACTTTCAAAGAAGAACCAAAGATGGTTACAATCTAATAGGGAAATTATTTTAATAAGTGAGTTAACTGTAATAAAAGTTCGTGACAAGTACCCAAAAAAGAGACATATATCTAAATGTTGTACTGTATTTGTGAGTTAGTTGCTCGGTCGTGTCCGACTGTTTACGACCCCATGGACTGTATCCCATCAAGCTTCTCTGTCCATTGAATTCTCCAGGCAAGAATTCTGGAGTGGGTTGCCATTTCCTTCTCTGAAATGCTGTACTATAGGAATTTGAAGAAGAAAGATATTACTTGCAACTGATAGTGGAATACCTAAGATTGGAAGGATCAGGGAAAGCTTTTCAGAAATTAAAAGTATGCCTTAATAACATTTCCTATCAGACTTTTTGAAAATGTTTGGAGTTCTTGAGCTCAAGAAACTGCCATTATTAGAGAAAAGGCAAAATGGAAAGTACCTCTGGGTACTCTTTTAATTCTTAATACTAGGTTTCTTTCTTTTTATTTATTTATTTATTTTTACTGTTTATTTTAGTTGGAGGCTAATTACTTTACAATATTGTAGTGGTTTTTGCCACACATTGATATGAATCGGCCATGGGTTTACATGTGTTCCCCATCCTGAATCCCCTTCCCACCTCCCTCCCCATGGTTTCTTTCTTTTTAAAAAATATTTTGCATCCATAGATCTTTTGTGCTGTTTGTTTACAACTGGAAATTGTTGATATACTTTAATTTTACCACCTGCTAATTTCAAATGTAATATGTATCTTCAGTACTTTTCTTGAGTTTTCTGTTTTGTGAATAATTCAGTTAAATATTTTTGAGCAGCTTTTTGTGTTCACTACTATGCTGGATAACATCAGGGATACAAAGGAAGTATAAGGAAGGTTGTATCTGATTTATTTTCAAAAAGCACATTGTAAATGAAAAATAAGGTGGCATGTGATTAAGTTCTAGTTTGTGTATGAAACAGATATTTAGTAATTACTATATGCAGGTACTGATGGTTCACAGGTAAAGAATTTGCCTGCAAATGCTGGAGACATAGGAGACCCAAGTTCAGTCACTGGGTCAGAAAGATCCCCTGGAGGAAGAAATGGCGACCCACTCCAGTAATCTTGCCTGAAAAATCCCATGAACAGAGGAGCCTAGCGAGCTACAGTCCAAAGAGTCATAAAGAATCAGACATGACTGAGCACAGGCACACACACATGTATGCAGGTGCTTTTGTTAAAGACAAAAGATGTTACAAGGCAATATTAAAGATAATTGAGACAGTAAGAAAATAGGCAAATAAAAGCTGACTCCGTGAAGTTTGAGCTTGGGCTGCTGTGGAAATTAGTAACGCTAATTTAGTAATGCTGTTCACAGAGACAGTGGAGTTGGGCTGGACATACTAAGTAGATAGACAAGATGAAGTAGTGTCAGTGAGCAAGCCATTCTTCAAAACGTAACATTGAGGGAGAAATAGAAGGATAATAAAGGGGAAAATGTGATTCCCGCCCCCCCACCCCGCCCCCGTCCCCAGATAGTGGAAACTTGTATGTCTTTGAAGAACAAGGAGAAAAAAGCAATAGGAAGAGAGAAACTGAAAATGTTACAGAAGTAAGGAATATGTGTTGGGAATAAGAGATGCATAAAAATGGAGGAATTTATTGCAGATGGTTCTGTTTCTTTGACAAATTGAAGGAGAGTTCATTTGTTGGAAATTATGATAGCAGTTTGCAGTTGGGGGCTTATGTAGAGAAAAGGGAATATATTTACATCTGCCTTTATGGGAAAATTTTGCCAGGAAATCATCAAGATTTTCAGTGAAAGAATTGATGGGCATTGGAAAGAACTTAATTGAAAGTGGATGACAACTTCTGTAGTAGGGCTGTATTTTATTTGTTTTGTATTTTTTAGAGTTCTTTATCACCTTGGAACAGGAATAGAAAAGTTGACAGTAGGTGAGGAAAACGACTTAGCATTTTAAGTCAGACTTGAATTTGAATTTGTGTTATATTCGTGTGTGACTTTAAGTTATTTAATCTATATGTGCCTCAGTTTCTTTATGTATAAAATAGATTAAAACCTTTATTGCCAATTATAGTATTGGATGGGATCTTTTTTTTTTTTTTTTTTTTCCTTTTTTTTTAAATTTTATTTATTTTTTTTTATTATTATTATTATTTTTTTCCAGTGGGTGGATGGGATCTTGTTGGAAAATTCTCCAGCTAGAAGTTCTATAAATATTTGTTTCCTTTTTTTTTTTTTTTTCCCAAAGAGTGAACGAACCATAGTCAAAGAATGACATAGTAGTGTTAAATTAGAAAGTATGGGTGACATTTAACAGGCTAATTGCAGTTTCAGGCCAAGTAGGAACTCGAGGGTACTCAAGAATAATCCATTTGACTGGGCAGAAGGGGAAAGTTGAGTGATTGGAGGTTCAGGCATATGAATGGTGATACAGGAGTAATGTTCTAGTAAAGGAGGCTAAGGAACTGTATTTTTAATTTTTTAAACTTGAAATTAGCCTCTTGTGCTACTGGTTACTGTGTTGGACAGAACAGTTACAGACATACTAATCTTAATTCCTTTACTGTGTCAACAAATCTTCTCTGCCTTTCCAACAGTTGCTATTTGTTCTATATATTTTACCACAATTTATTAATTTTTGTTAAAACACTGGGAAAGGAAAAAAGTATTGTCTTGTTCTTGTGTTATCTACTGAATAACTCAACCATGTACTGTTGAATGAAACTTTTTAAAAAATGACAGCTAAATCTGTCAAAGTTAAGGGACTTACCTGGCAGTGCTGTCTTTAAGTCACCATGCAAGGGGTGTGGGTTTGATCCCTGGTTGGGGAACTAAGATCCCACATGCTGTGTGGCATAGTCAAAAAACAAAAAGTTCACCATTAATGATAAAGATATTAAATAAATAAGACATTTTTGAGCAATGGATTCTTTCTGATATTGTAGTATAATACTTAGACTTAGTGACTAGTGTTGTATATTTGATTCTCTGATATGTAAAATACTAAAAGTGCTTCTGTGATTTCTGTTTGCTTAGACTATTGTAGAACTCTCTGAAGAGCGGGATGGTCTTCATTTTCTACCCCATGCCTCTTCATCTGCACAGTCACCTTGTGGTTCTCCAGGCATGAAGCGAACAGAAAGTCGACAGCATCTGTCAGTGGAGCTGGCAGATGCTAAGGCCAAGATAAGAAGGCTTAGGCAGGAATTGTAAGTTGCTGCTTTTCAAGGCTCATTGAATTTATATGGTTGCAAAGGTGACCTAAATGCAATGTTTTTAGGCTTATGAAATATAGATGCATGGTTCCCAGTTGCTAGGCTGTGTCACAGTTTTCAGCATTTGTCAAAATGAAGACACTATTATAAAGTTTTCTTAATGCTAAGTCTTATCAATTTAAAGGATGCCTGTTATCCTGTATCTGTGTACTTCCTATTCTTCTAGTGTTAGGATGTCCTTTCTTTTATAAAATAATGTTTTCCCTTGGCAAATTGAGGTCTGCTCAATTTTTTTATTTTTTCATTCCATGAAATCCAAAATACTGACAACCACTGATACAGATTGTTAAGTTCAGTTTTTTTTAAATTAACATAAATGAATTTTGGTGTACAGTATTACAGAAAAATAATTTTGTGTATCTTCTGCATGGAGTAATTGAAATGCCTGAGTCACATACTTAAAAAAGGTAAATATTCAGATTGGTTAGTGCTGATAAAATTAATATTTATTTAACTTTCAAAAACCATTACAGGAAAATCAGTATAAATGTCACATTGGTGAATAACTTGTAAAGACACAACCAGTCTCTGCTGGAGATTTTTTTATATTGCACTTTAAAAAACAAAGGAGTTGTGTGTTATAGGCTTTTTCTTTCCTTTTTTTGGGGAGGTTTTGTTTTCTTGGAATTTAGGCTTTGGGGTATAGATTTTAAATTTAAAACCACCATATAGCAATTAAGTTTATTTATTGATTGTTTAAAGCAGCAAGTTTTAAGAAAGTGGTTGAATGTGCAAGGTAGAAAAAATATACAGTCCATAGGAAAATTTGAAAACAAGAAAATACAGTTTTCATTGTGAATGTCTGCAGTATTATGTATCTGTTGAAGTGAATACGCCCAAGATATTCTATAAACAGCTGCGCCATGAAAATTAGGGAAGAGATTGCTGTTATTAGTTTGACTGGCAGTTAATGGATAGCCTAAACAGTGAACACTAGTTCGTTCCGTATAATTTAGCACAATCTTCTTCAGTCTTTAGATAAAGCGTGCAATTAGAACTGCAGTGATGGCTGTGAATTCATTTAACATTTTGCACTATATTAGAATTTGATTTTAAAATAAAATTTACTTGAGCATAGTGTTATTAAAATTCCAGACAACTTAAAGAGATTAGTAAAATTTGGTCTCATGCTGATTGGAAAATATAAATGAATATTTTTAATGAATAAATAAATATGCCAGATATAGCAAGTTTTCTCAGTAACTAGCATTACTTCAAATACTATCTATATCTTTTGTTGTCTTTTGAAAATGTGTCCCTTCATGGGTTTCTTCTGTTAACATCTGTTTTAAGTGTTTTTGTTGGATAGATCTTTACTAAAGTGATGGAAGTGTGGAATCACTAGATAGATAAAAATAGTTTAGGTTGCCTTATACCTAATGGAAATAAATAATTGTAATAAGAACATGCAGACTGATAGCATACTTGTGGGTGGTACATCATGATATAATTGCTTTCAATTTATTGACATACAGAGTAAAAGTGTAATTTGCAGTTTGGATGGAAGAAGAAGTAATTCCTTATAAATTTCACTTTTATGCAATAGTTAACACTATCAAATGCTTCCTTTAATAATTCTCTTTGTCTCCATGGATCCCATGGTTCCAAAGGGTTTTTCTCTCACGCAAATTATTTTTTTTAGAAAAAAAAAAAGTTTTATTGAAATATAATTCATATATCAGAAAATTGAACCTTTTAAAGTGTGCAATTCAGTGATTTTTAGTTTATTCTTTGAGTTTTGCAATCATCCCATGCCATCTAATATTAAGACATTTTCATCACCCCAGAAAGAAACTGCATACCCGTCAACAGTCACTGCATCACCTTTGGTCTTTGGCTCCTCAAAAACACTAATATACTTCCTATTTCTATAGATTTGTCTATTCTAGACATTTCATATATATAAATGGAATCATACATTATGTGGCCTTTTATTTCTGGCTTCTTTCACTTACCATAATGTTGTCAAGATCCGTGCATGTTGTACCATATAGCAGTACTTCATTCCTTTTGATGGTTGAATAATAGTCTCTTATGGACGTTCTACATTTTGATTACTCATTTATGAGTTGATGGACGTTTGGATTGTATTCTACTTTTTGGCTATTTATTTATTTATTTTACTTTTTGGCTATTTAAATAATGCTCCTATGAACATTCATGTGTGTATTTTTGTAGAGAAATATATTTTCATTTCTCTTGGGTATTTACTGAATTGTGGAAATTCTGGGTCATATAGTAGCTCTGTGTTTAACCTTCTGAGGAACTGTCAAACTGGGCTGTACTGTTTTACATCACCACCAGCATAGTATGAGGCCTCTAGTGTCTCTGCATCCTCAGCAATACCTGTTATTATACACCCTTTTATTACAACCGTAGATTTGACTTGCATTTCCATCATGACTAATAATGTTGAGTCTCTTTTCATGTGCTTACTGGCCATTTGTATATCTTCTTCGGAGAAATGTTTATTCAGTTCCTTTGCCCATTTTTAAGTTGAATTTTGAGATAAACTTTTAATCAGTTCAGTTCAGTCACTCAGTCGTGTCCGACTCTTTGTGACCCCATGGACCACAACATGCCAGGCCTCCCTGTCCGTCAGGAAATTACATGAAAACTGGAGGTGTGTTAGAAACCTTTGTACCCCACAGTTGAGAGTAAGTGAATTTTATTCACTTTTGACTTGGGGGAGAAAAGGGAGTGGTGTCAGGAAGAGTTCATAGAGATAGTAACATTTCACCTGATGTTATGCAATTAAGTAAGTTAAGGCTCAGATGGGTATTATAAGCAGAAGAAACAGAAGCAATAGAACATAAAGAGGGACATGGGGAAATGAAGTTGAAAATGATGGAGTGGATAAGTAGAATGTCATGTATGCAGTGCTGAGAAATTTGAATATTAAACAGTGGGGGCCAAACTGAAGATTTTTTTTTTTTTTTTTGTATAGGAGAGCAGTTTAAAAACAGATTTCTGTTTTAAGAAAGAGGTATCAACCTAGTAGCTGACCTTTAGTGAGTATTCAAATTGGAAAAATAAATTCTGGTGTCATTGTAAAGACAGATTGAAGGACAGTCCAGGCAAGAAGTGGTGTGGGCCTGATCCAGGGTTTTAATGATGAGGTTGAAGAGGAGATGCTAAGAAAGAAAGTAGGGTCTGCAGGATAATTCCTAGTTTCCTACAAGTAGTGTCTGTCTGGATGGTGATGCCGTTCGTTCAGACAGGGAACATAAGAGAGAGGAATACTATTAAGGTAAAAGACAAGTTTAGTTTTGACATATTTAGTTTGAGGTGCCTTTGAAATATTTCTGTGGAGATGATCAATTGGATAATTGACTGTCTGGCCCATGATGCAGAGTAGAGATTTCGGATCATTAGTATACTCATGCAGAATAATAATATATGCAGCAGCATATAAGTCATAATTGAAACCTTTGGAATGGATCAAACTGCCCATGAGCATGAAGAATGTGAAGGATATAATCTGAAGAATACAAAGATTAGAAAGATGTTTAAGTGCTTAAAGGTAGATGCCACCATTTATTACCCACATTACTCAGTTTCTTCATATACAAAATGACAGGTAGAGCAAATAATTAAGTGCATGAGCTTTAGAGGCATTCTAAAATGTGAATCCTGGCTCTCAACACTTCCTAACTGAGTGACTGTGGCCAAGTTACTGAAACTCTAAGGCTATTCAGGTTCCTAGACTGTTAAATGGGAATAATATTAGTGCTTACTTGTAGGGTTGTTGTGTGAGGTAAATATGTAAGTAAACAGTGTGTATTACATAAGTGCTCAACAAGTGTAAGCTGCAGTCACGAGCTACTACTTCTTTAGAGTTCTTGTGAGGATTAAGTGCTTGGCAGAGTATAAAATGCGTAGCACAAGTGTGTGGCACAGATAATGAGAACTTGATAATTGTTAGCCAAAAGATAGGCACAAAACATGAGATCAGCAAAATAATCAGAGAATTAATATATTGAGAACTAGAAAATCCTAAGAGTGTAGAGTCATGGAAACCAAAGGAGAAGCTTATTAAGAAGAGTGGCATGAATTAAGTTTCTCAAAGATCTGAAAATAATGTGTTGGATTCGGCAATAAGTGACTGACTGACTGTAATAAATAGTGTCAGTGGGAAGATGTGAATGGAAGCCTCATCACTGTAGATAGAATGGTCAGATGGTTGCAAAAAGGGATTATTTTATTAGTAAGTGAAGATCCTCCTGGGTAACTCTTTTGGAAATTCCAGTAATTAAATTCATACTTCACATACTCCAAAGTGAATTTCAGATGGATTAAAGAGCTAAATGTAAAAAACAAAATCACGATGAAGAAACTAGTCTAGATGCTGCTGCTGCTGCTAAGTCACTTCAGTTGTGTCGGACTCTATGCTACCCCATAGACAGCAGCCCACCAGGCTCCCCCATCCCTGGGATTCTCCAGGCAAGAACACTGGAGTTGGTTGCCATTTCCTTCTCCAATGCATGAAAGTGAAGTCGCTCAGTCATGTCTGACTCTTAGCGACCCCATGGACTGCAGCCCACCAGGCTCCTCCGTCCATGGGATTTTCCAGGCAAGAGTACTGGAGTGGGGTGCCATTGCCTTCTCCGAGTTTAGATGAGTATGTGTTAATATACTCTTGGTGGGGAAGAATTTCACACAAAAGTGGTTGCTCTGTTTGTATTTAAAAAATGTTAAATATGTAAACATCCAGAAAAAAATAAGTGTATTAAAAGTGTTAGAATATTCCTCAAAACGTTAAATATAGAATTTTTATATAATCTAGCAGTTCCACATGTATGTATATCCCACTAAAATTGAAAACAGAAACTCAAACGTATACTGGCATGCCATTGTTCACTGAAGCATTATTCCCAACAGCTGAAGAGTAGAAACAACCCAATGGCCATGAACAAATGGACAGATAAACAAAATGTGCTTGTGGGCACACAGTGGATTATTATTCAGCCGTAAAAAATGAAATTTTGATATGCTGCTGCAACATGCATGAGCCATGGAATGAGCCATGAGATGAGCCATCTCAGCTTGCTAAGTGAGATAAGCCAGATAAAATGATAAATTTTAATAATTCCACTTAAATGAAATATCTTTTATGGGCAAATTGAGAGAGATAGAAAATAAATTGGAGAGTTATTGCTTAAAGAGTATAGAATTTCACAACAGGGTGATGAAAAAGTTTGGGGAGTATGTAGTGGTGATAGTTTAACATTGTAAATATAATTAGTGCTTCTGAACTGTACATTTTAAATTAACCATTTTAAAATGGTTAAAATTTCAATTTTATGTTATATATATATATGTCACCACAATAAAAAAAGTTATTTTTAATTTTTAAAAAAGCATTTAACAGGGTATTTCCTGCCAGTCCAGTGGTTAGGACTCCACGCTTTTACTCCTGAGGGCCTGGGTTCAGTCTCTGTTCAGGGAACTAAGATCCCACAGGCCATGTGGTGCAGTCCCCCACCCTCAAAAAAAAGCGTTTAACTTTTTGCAAAGAAGTATCTGTAAGAAGTATCTTATATATTACAAAATTGTAGTAACTTTTCATCAGAAGAAATTTAAATGGCACAATAAGAAAACTAGCCTTTCATAATATTCAAATAAATTTAACAGCATTTTTCAGTTGTTAAATTGTTTCACGTACAGTCACTTTTATCCTCTGCTAGTTGCATTATGAATTGATAGTGACCTGTCTGCAAGACAATTTGACAGTAAATATCAAGAACCTTTAAAGACATAATATACTTTTAGAAATCTATCCTAAAATATACAGGGTTTTATTTATAATGATTTTATTTGCCAAAACATCATTCATTACAGTGAAAATTGGAATCCATTTAATGAGTAAATTATGATTCTTCTGTCAATGGGAATATTCTTCCATTAAAAATGGGTTTCTAAAAAAAAAACATAAGCCAGGGCTTCCCTGGTGGCTCAGTGGTAAAGAATCCACATGCCAGTGCAGGAGACACGGGTTTGATCTGTGATCCAGGAACATCCCACGTGCTGTGGAGCAACTAAGCCCACGTACCACAGCTACTCAGAGCCTGTGCTCTGGAGCCTGGGAGCTGCAACTACTGAAGCCCGAGTGCCCTAGAGCCCGTGCTTCACAACAAGAGAAGCCACTGCATCTTGAGAGCAGTGGGCTTGCGCATCACAACTGAAGAGTAGTGCCCGCAACTGAAGAGCTCCTGCCCGCGGCAACTAGCGGAAAAAAGCCTGTGCAGCAACAGAGACCCAGCACAGCCAAAAATAAAGAAGTAAATAGATAATAACAACAAAAGCAAGCATGTGCATGTATCTTTTCAAATTAGTATTTTGCTTTTTTTTTTTCAGATATATACCCAGGAGTGGAATTGGCTAGGTCATATGGTAGTTCTGATTTTAGTTTTATGAACAACTGCCATGCTGTTTTCCACAGCAGCTATACCAATTTACATTCCCACCAAGACTGTACAAGGATTCCCTATTCTCCACATCCTCACCAGTGTTTGTTGTTTGTGTTCCTTTTGATGACAGTCCTTTGACACCTGTAAGGTGATATATTAATGTGTTTTTGACTTTCATTTCCCTGATGATTAGTGATCTTGAGCATCTTTTCATGTGCCTTTTGGTTATCTGCATATCCTCTTTGGGAAAAATGTCTACTCAGATCTTCTGCTCATTTTTTAATTGGGTTGTGTGTTTTTTTGATATTGAGTTATATGAACTGTTTATATATTTTGGATATTAACTCCTTATCAGTCATATCACTTGCAAATATTTTCTCTCTTTGAGTAAGTTATCTTTTCCTTTTTGCTTTGCAAACACCTTTAAGTTTAATTAGATCCCATTTGTTTATTTTTGCTTTTATTTCCTTCGCTTTAGAAGACTGATCCCAAAAGAATATTGCTGCAATTTATGTCAAAAAGTATTTGCCTGCATTTTCTTCTGGGAATTTATGATTTCCACTCTTGAATTTAGGTGTTTAATCCATTTTGAGTTTATTTTTGTATATGGTGTTAGAGAATGTTCTTATTTCATTCTGTTACATGTAGCTGTCCACAATTTTTCCAGTATCACTTATTAAAGAGACTGTCTTTCTTCATTGTATATTCTTGCCTCCTTTGTTGTAGATTAATTGAGCTTAAGTGCATGGGCTTATTTCTGGGCTTCCTATTGTGTTCCACTGATCTATGTGTCTGTTTCTAGACCAGTACCATATTGTATTTGATTATTGGAGCTTTGTAGTACAGCCTTAACTATATGATTGAGGCACATGATTCCTCCATCTCTGTTCTTTCTCACAAATGTCTTGGCTATTTGGATCTTTTGTGTTTCCATACAAGTTTTGAGATTATTTGTTCTAGTTCTGTGAAAAATGCCATTGGTATTTTAATAGGGTTTGCATTGAATCTGTAGATTGCCTTGGATAGTATGTCCATTTTAACAGTACGAATTCTTCTAATCCAAGAACACAGTGTATCTTTCCTTCTGTTTGTGTCATCTTCAGTTTCTTTCATCAGCATATTATAGTTTTCTGAGTATAGGTCCTTTTCTTCTATAGGTAGATTTATTCCTTGGTATCTTATTCTTTTTAATGTGAAGATAAATAGGATTATTCCTTTAATTTCTCTTCTAATAGTTCATTGTTAGTGTGTAGAAATGCAACAGATTTTTCTGTATGTTGATTTAGTATCCTTCAGCTTTACCAAATTTGTTGATGAACTCCAACAATAGTTTTCTGGTTGCATCTTTTGAATTTTCTGTCTTTGTTGCTGAGCTTAGGTTTGATGCTCAAAAGCCAATACTTAAGAGAGAACTATTGCTTGGAAAAGAAAGGTTGCTTTATTTAGGAGGCCAGCAACCTAGAGGGAAGGCGGACTTGTGTCCAAAAACCAACTCTGAAGCTGTGCTTCAGGCTGAGCACATTGAGCACCATTCTCCACCTGAGTTGGAGGCCTTAGTTCCTGCAGAAAAGCTCAAAGATATTGTTACATATATTCCTTGAGGAAGAACCAGAACCCTGCTTTATTGCTGGACTGTTGTTCCTCAGCTGCTCCTTTGTTTCTTCATTCCCTTCCTTCTGTGAGGAGCAGCTGTTTGAATCTGCCCTTTAGATCTCAGGGAGTCAGAATGCTGAATGAAGTCTATTTCCTACAAACAAGAAATGGGGGACAAAAAAGATTTGTACCTGGAAGGACCTGACAGAGTTTTGCTCAGTTTCATCTGTAGTATGTCATCTGCAGATAGTGACAGTTTTTATTCCTCCTTTAAATTTGGATTCCTTTTCTTTTTCTTGTCTCATTGCTGTGGCTGGGACTATGTTGAATAAAAGTAGCAAGAGTGGACATTGTTTTTTGTTCCTGATCTTAATGGAAATGTGTTCAGCTTTTCACTGTTGAGTCTGATGTTAGTTCTGGGTTTGTCATATATAGAGTTTATTATTCTCTGTGCCCACGTTTTGCAGAGTTTTTTTTTTTTTTTAATCATAAACAGGTATTGAGTTTTGTGAAAAGCTTTTTCTGCACCTACTGAGATGATCATATGGTTTTTATTCATCAGTTTGTTAATGTGGTGTTCAGAAAGATGCATGTACCCCAGTGTTTATAGTAGCATTATTTATACTTGCCATGATATGGAAGCAACCTAAGTGTCCATCAACAGATGATTAGATTAAGAAGATGTATAGAGAATATATATATATATATATATAGAGAGAGAGAGAGAATGGTATGCCAACATTGATGGACTTGGAGGGTGTTATCCTAGGTAAAATAAATCAAAGACAAAGACAAATGCTATATGATGCCAATTATATGTGGAATCTAAAAAATAAAACTAGTGAATGTAACAAGAAAAACAGATTTATAGATACAGGAAGCAGGTGATTACTGGTGGGAAGAGGGAGTGGAGAGGGGCAATATAGACGTAGAGGATTAAAGGTACAAACTTATGTATAAAATAAACTACAAGGATATATTGTACAATGCAAGGAATATAGCTAATATTTTATGGAGTATAACTTTTAAAAATTGTGAATCACAATAACCTGTAGCTTATATAACATTGTGTATCAGCTATACTTCAATAAAAATTTTCTCTGGTGAAAAAACTTAAATATAAGCACATATGAGATGTCAAAAGCAGATTGTTCTACATAATGAACATTTATTTTTAATTATTTAAGAACAGAAGGTGGATAGTAGAGACAATGAGTGGAGACTTACTTTGAGGAGCTTGGCTCTAAAGGAGAGATAGAAAATGGGAGTTAGAAAGAACACAGTGTAAAAAGAAAAAAGTGTATTAAGAGAAATACAAAAGTGTCCAGACATCAGGGTAGAAATGAATAGAGATTCAAAGATTTTACATATCTGTGTGGCACTGTATTATTTTCTTTAGGTCATTGTAAATACTGAAAATAGTTTGGAGACCCTTAAAGTCTCAGACCCAGCTAGTATTGCCTTGCTTAAGAACTCTTCCAGCTAATTTGTCTGTGACTGTACAGAGAGGGAGAGAGAGTAAGGAGATGGGTATCAGGAAATGACAGAAGAGAAGAAAAAGAAACTACATTATGAACTATGAGGACATTAGTCATTGAGGTTATTAGCATTTGGAGAACTTTAAGGGTGAGTCTGATGACATCCAACCATACAAATTCCTAATAGCAATTTCTTTGTCTTTTTCCCCAGCTTGAGGTCATGACCAATATTATGTTAAATTAGATATTTAATAATGATAATATTCAGGTGATCATAGTTTTCAAAGCACAAAGTTTTTTATTTAATAAATTTTTTTTGCATTTAAGGGAGGAAAAGACTGAACAATTATTGGACTGTAAACAAGAACTAGAGCAAATGGAAATAGAGCTAAAAAGGCTGCAGCAAGAGGTTTGTACCTGGAACTTTCATTATATAAGATCAATTGGAAATTGAGTTTTCTCCTTATTATTTACAACATTTGCATTATTGCTTACTGAGGTTTAATGAAATATAATGACTTTTTCAGTGTTTCTGTCTTCAGAAATGCCAGAGCCAAAACTAGAAATCAAAGCTGGAAAGAACTTTGGAGTTTTCTTTTTTCTCTGTCAGTGTGCTATTCAAACCTTGCTAAGATTCCAGGGAACCTCTTAGGACTAGGACAGTTCCAGGTTTCCCTTTTTTATGTATTGGCTTCTGTGACTTGACAGCTGGAACACCCCTACTGCTAAACGGTGCTGCTTATGTATATTTCCCTAGGTCTCCGCTCTCTTATTGTGCTTTATGTTAACTTCCATAGAATAGAATGCATTTTAATTTTTCACTTTTTCTACCATGTAGATCCAGAGTTTATACTTTTTAAAATGTCTTTATTTTTTCTGAAGCTTTTTGTTTTTTCATCATGAACTAAGACTGTTTAAGAATTTGCTTCTTTTAATTACTCTGTAATGTTTTGTTTTCATTTGAAGGTAGTGCAAGAGGTCGTCTTTAAGCCATAAATGATGAAGATTGGGATAAGGCTGAAAAATTTCTTTCTTCTTACTTTCCCTAACTTGCCATTTTAAATTCCAGGGTTGCTTCACTTGTGGGATCATAAATCTGGGACCTTTCTAGGTGAATGAATCTAGGGATCATAACCTTTAGTTTTAGATATGCTGTGGGTGCTGTTCCACTGCTCGGTAGCAGGGTTTTTTGTGTTCCATCTAAAACAGTGATTCTCAATCTTTTTTTTGTCTCAAGACCCCTCTTTACTCTTAAAAATTAATGAGGATTATTTAATGTGAATTCCCTTTACTGGAATTTACTATATTTGAAATTTAAACTAGTAATTTAAGAATATTTATTAATTCATTTGAAAATAATACTCAACCCATTCCATGTTAACATAAAAATTATATGGTAACTAAATAACCATTATTTTCCAAAACAACAAAAAAATTAGAATAATAGTAATCTTTTATATTTTTGCAAATCTCTTTATTTAATGCCTGCCTTAATTGAAGACTACCAGATTCTCATATGTTTCTGCATTCAGTCTGTTAAGTTAATAACATGTCATCTATGTAGCCTCTGGAAAGTTCCACTGTATTCTCATGAAAGGATGAGAGTGAAAACAGCAAGTACTGTCTTATTATTATTATGAAAATAGTTTTGAGCTGATGAACTCCCCAGAAGACTTTCAGGGACCCACACATGTCTCTGGATAATGCTTTCAATTATTGTTATTCAAAGGATTGCAGGAGGACTTTTTAAAGTTTGAATTTCAATAATTCAAATGATGTAGAGACGTATACTAATTATATGCAAGTTATCATTCATGTGGAAGTATTAAAAAACTCAGCAGGATTTTGGTAACATATCTGGATAGAAACATTTCTCTAAAGTAACTAATGATCAACTTTTGTAGTAGTTTGCCTCATCTATATTTTTACTATCTAGTATTTTGAAGTTAGCTTTCTACCTTAAATTCATTGCAAACAGTTATGTTAAGAGATTTACTTATTTTAAAATGTCCTGAATATTTTTTACAATCTTAGTAGTGAACATTATACATAAAAACTTGTATGTATGCGTGTGTTTTTATATTTGTATAGAGTGTATATTTTAAAAATACTTCTTAATCTTGGTTTAAAAAAAAGACTTTATATATCCCCATTAAAAAAAAATTACTTAAGGTATAATATTTATACCAGAAAATTCACACTTTTAGCAGTCTGTCACCTTAATCGCTCAGCTTCCTCGTCCCACAAAAATTCACACTTTAAAGTACAGAAGTCATTGGGGTTTTTTTGTAAATTCATCAGATTGTACAACCTAAGCATTATCAATTTGAAAATAGAGAGTAATATTTTAAATATTAGTATGTGTTTATATTTAGAACATGAATTTGCTTTCTGATGCTCGTTCTGCAAGAATGTATCGAGATGAATTAGATGCACTTCGGGAGAAGGCTGTCAGAGTTGATAAGCTTGAAAGTGAAGTCAGCAGATACAAAGAGAGACTACATGATATTGAATTTTATAAGGCAAGAGTTGAGGTATGTTGCATAATTTAAACAATTCACAATTTTTTTCTTTAAAAGTGTTACGATTTTTTCAAAATGCATTTAAAATGCACTTTAATAAATGTAAAGAACTCTTGAAACATTGAGCAAACTGTAATACCATCAGGTGTTTATTTTATGGTAGATCAGCATATTGTTTAGACTTGTAAAAAGGGATTTTTGGACGCTATTCGTTGGAGGTTTTATTTCATTCCTTTGTTTAATTATAGGTAGGGAAGACTTTGAAGTTAAAATAAAGTATATATGCCTCTCCTAATTTTAAACTCATGCCTAGAAGTGAATGCAAAGCATACTTTTGATTGCTGCTCAACTCAGAATACTAAATTAGGATCAATGAAAGCAAAATCAGTATCTGTCTTCCTCTTCTCCTCTCTCTTCCTTCACCTCCCCAATGCCATTTGTCTCTTTATATAAACAAGTTAGAAGAAAACAAATTTTTCTTTTTTAATGGTCGCAATTCTATGTTACATAAAGTTGTTTGATAGCAAGAATTTGAAAATCTTTGCTTCTTGCATTCTTTTTTTGTTTCTCAGTGATTTCTTCTTTGTCTGTAAATAGAGGAGATTTTCATCAGTTTCAGTATGGGATAAGAAAGAAGGAGTTTACAATATCAAGTGAAAACATTGTAAAAGAAAGTTAAAACTTAGCCTGAATGTTACCAGAAAATAGACCCAACAGAGTACAAGGATAAGCTGCTTGTTAATTCTTTTATACTTTTTTAAATGGGTGCATGTGTGGGACTATTCAGGGGTCCTCATGTGTGCCATTGTTTTAATATACTTTCTCTTAGCCAGCTTATAAATGGCAGGCATATAACTTAGCAATATAGATTTGTGAACATGTCTTCAAAACATACATAGGAATTTTAAGATGTTTATGTAAAGTATTTTTTGATAAAGCCTTGGTATATGATTTACTTGAATATTGATTGTAGTCTTGGTATTTTACTCAAAACCCCAAACTCTTCACTTTCAAGTAGAGAGAAACTTAAATCTATTTCATTAAATAAATTAATCCCCAATTCTGTAAATTTGCATCTTAAATATCTAGAAGACTACTTATACTGAGTTCCTTATCCTTGTGACTTAGGAATTTATATATACCCTGACAGTTTCATGTGAAATTATAGTAGTATTACTCATCCTAATATAAGTAATGAGTATTTGTTTACATAATTTTTTAAATGAATTTATTTTTTATTGAAGGATAATTGCTTTACAGAATTTTGCTGTTTTCTGTCAAACCTCAACATGAATCAGCCATAGGTATACATATATCCCCTCCCTTTTGAAACTCCCTCCCATCTCCCTTCCCTGTTTACATAATTTAAATTCTGGGAAATAAAATGAAACCAGCTGAATTGAACTATAAAGAAAGCTGAGCACAAAAGAATTGATGCTTTTGAACTGTGGTGTTGGAGAAGACTCTTGAGAGTCTCTTGACTGCAAGTAGATCCAACCAGTCCATCCTAAAGGAGATCAGTCCTGAATGTTCATTGGAAGGACTGATGTTGAAGCTGAAACTCCAGTACTTTGGCCACCTGATGCGAAGACCTGACTCATTGGAAAAGACCGTGATGCTGGGAAAGATTGAGGGCAGGAGGAGAAGGGGACGACAGAGGATGAGATGGTTGGATGGCATCACCAACTTGATGGACGTGGGTTTGGTTGGACTCCAGGAGTTGGTGATGGACAGGGAGGCCTGGCGTGCTGTGGTTCATGGAGTTGCAAAGAGTTAGACACGACTGAGGGACTGAACTGAACTGATCTATATTTGTTACTCATTACCTTTACTCTTGCATAGACCTGTTGATAAAGATAGCTTAATGTCTTATTTTTCAACAAAGAATTTTTGTGTTTCAGAACTTTAAAAATTATCATATTAACATATTTGTGACCAATAAAGCTTACTTGAAACGTTTATAGGAATTAAAAGAAGACAATCAAGTTTTATTGGAAACAAAAACCATGTTGGAAGACCAATTAGAAGGAACTCGAGCTCGCTCTGATAAATTACATGAATTAGAAAAAGAGAATTTACAACTGAAGGCTAAACTGCATGATATGGAAATGGTAAGTGTATAAGGTAGATCCATTACGTAGCTTCTAAGTAAGAATTCTATGATTCATCTGATTTCCCTATAGTGATAAGGATGGCTAGTGTCCTTAAGGTCTTAAAAGAAAAGTGAGAACTAAATAAGTTAGATGCTCCTGATTTTATGTAAGTTCAGGAGTAGTAGAAATTTCTGCCTTTATTACAAAGGGGTGTTATTTATTAATTTTTCTATTTCTTTTCAGAAAGCTCTAATAAGCTATTGTGTAAACATTTCTTTAGACTTTAGGAATACAACTATTTCCAAAATTTAGCATTGGATCAGAAGTCATTTGTTATGTGACTAGAACAATATAATGACTATGAAGAAGTGTTTTCAGTGTTCCCAAAAATCACTTTAAAAGGAGGTCAGACAGCTGATCAGTTTAATGACCAGCAGTAATAATTATAATTGATTATTATCAAGAGCTTCAAATTGTGAAAATTTTAAGGAACTCAAAATTTAACTCATACAGTTTCTGATAATTGAAAGTTATAAAGTAATATGATATTAGCTTGAAATTGTACTGTTTCTTAGCTTTCTTTTCTCTCCCTACTCTGCTAATAAAAAAGGAACGTGATATGGATAGAAAAAAGATTGAAGAATTAATGGAAGAAAATATGACTTTGGAAATGGCACAGAAGCAAAGTATGGACGAATCATTACATCTTGGCTGGGAACTGGAACAAATATCCAGAACTAGTGAACTTTCTGAAGGTATTTCTGATACTGTTTTATTTAAATGATTGAATGAATAAATGACATTGTATTTATGCTTACATTTCTGGATATTTTCTTACTGTTCTTTATTTTCCTTGACTGGAAATGTCTCAAAGGCCAGATATCTCCCTAGATAGGATTTCACAGAAGAATATTTTAATTTCCACAATCCTGGGTTCGATCCTTATCTCTGCGTGTCTTGCAGTTCAACTTTGAGTGCAGTAACACATTTGATCCATTGTTCAGGCACTATTTCATGTTAATATCCCAAGAAGCGGGGGTATCAGTTTACTCATGTATTTTGAGAGATATAACCATCTACTAAATAGAACAGAAAAGTCATATTTACTGGTCAACATGTTCTTTGACTGTAGACAAACCTAAGTAGGACATAAGAATGTAATGGGAATATTCTTTGGTGAATATGTAGCCAGAATAAAGCAACTTAAGGATCTTTATGGTTACTTTCATCCATATGTGTCATTGCCGTTTTAGGATTATACCTAAAATACCTAAAAATGTAGCTCAAGTCCACTTATACCTGGGAGGTAACAAAAGACCTCAGATAAAGATTTAACTTTTGGCTCTATGTCTCTGCCTCCACATTAACTTGTCCTCTTTATTAAAGGTGGACACACACATACAATGTGGCCTTTTGTGTTAAAACTTTGAGTTTGCTAATACTGATATACTTTATTGAAATTATACCTCAGTCACATTTATTTGAATTAGACTGGTTCCCTAATTCCTCAGTTACCCAGTATTTATATTATTATACCTGTTTTCTTCCTTCAGCAGATATTTATTAAGCACCTATCATGTGTGAAATATTGTATCAGGCTCTGAGAATATAGTGATAAGGTAGACATAAGCTCTAAAAGAGCTTACAGCCTGGTGCTTAAAAAATGGTAACTTCTGCAGATGACTTGTCATATTTATTACTATTAGGCTTTTGCTAATTTTACACTTGGGAACCTAATTCCAAGTTCTGGGACCTCATGTAAATTGACTTCATAGTAAGTGATGATATTCAGCCAATGAACTTGCCAAGAGGTGTTACATAAAACATTTGTGGAACTTTTTAATTGTATTCCATGTGAATTGAGTTACAAAGAAAACAATTCATATTTAAATGTTTTCTACTAGTTAAAATTACACTGTTAGGAGTTTTCTCAGCTGTTAGGTGGGGACAGTAACAGTAATAGTAAGGACTATCTGGTAGGGTTGTTGTGAGGGTTGATTTTGTTAATGAAGCTCTTTAGAACACCTTGTAAATAGCATTTGAGTGTTTTATTATTATTATTATTATATCAGTTGTTTTGCTGGAGTCATAGAATAGAATATTAGTGTAGTGTAGTTTTTTTTTTAACTATACAAGAACCTTTCTAGAAAATTTGTTGAGTGTGAAAAATACAAAGAAGGAAATCAAAGTCACTGATAATTTTTTGTGTTTTACGTTTCACAAAATTTGCTTCTAGAGTTTTTCTACACACACATTTATTTTATATATCATCATCAGTGTGTATATATAATCAGGGTTCCTTTATTTCATCCAAAATATAACACAGACATTCTTCCATGTTAAAAATGTGTGCTGTGCATCCTATTAAATTCATTGTAGGCTGGCTTGAAGTTTCTCTGAAGCACATAGTATTGAAAGTTTTATTAAGGCATATCATGTTTTGTAGCCTAATCTTGTTTAATTGAAATGAGTTTTATTTAAGAAGACATGGACAGCTAATAAAATTTATGAAGTCAGTGACTATCTATGATACCAGCTTTTAATAAAAGACTCAATGTGCTGACTAGAACAAAAACTTGAAATAAGAATTGAGGCTTTCTTAAAACCTAGGAGATATTTTACTCTACCTGATGTTTAAAAAAGAACGTATGACTTGTGGGGATACATGGTTTGTGTGTGTGTGTGTGTGTGTGTGTGTGTGTGTGTGTGTTGTTTGGTTTTTATGATGGAGGATTTCAAACATCCACAAAGTAGACAGACCTAGAAACGCCCTCCTGTATTTCTGTTCATTTCCTTTCCTGAAGTCTAGGATTTCAAAATAAATTCTAAGTGTCATATTTCATTTGTGAATCCTAATATTTTTATATCTTCAAAATATTTAGTGAGTCTGTTATACAGTTACTAGAAAATAATTATTTTTGGCTTACTGGAAAACATTTCCAGGAGTTGAAACTGAGTTTTCTTATTTTAAAAAATATAATTCCAAAAAAATAAAAAATATAGTTCCAAAAGTTGCTTAGAAAGATGATTTCCATTGGCAAAATGGACTGCATGTTGCTCCTCATACTTAATTAGCTAGATTCTTCATTTAGAGAAAGACTTTTTTGAAGTGACCTGTCTTGCCTTTCTCAGAATCAGATTAGGATTTTTTTCCCCTTCAGACTGTTTTTCTTTTTTAATCTTTGAAGGTGTGGCATAGAATATGCTTTATACTACTTATTTGAGTCACACAGTGACTCTGTTAGATACGCAGGGTAGTAGCTATGTTTTGTCCACGTAACCTAAGATTCATTGAGGTTAAAGTTGCTTTCTCATGGAATTAGGACTAAAAGTCTAGTCACTTCAGTTTAAATTTCGTACTTTTTTTCCCACTAGAATGCTTCTGGATATGTACACGTGTGTGTGTGCTAAGTCGCTTCAGTTGTGTCTGAGTCTTTGCCAACCTATGGACTGTAGCCAGGCTCCTCTGTTCATGGGATTCTCCAGGCAAGAATACTGGAGTGGGTTGCCATTTCCTTCTCCAGGGCATCTTCCCGACCCAGGGATTGAACCCTGATCTCCTGCGACTCCTGCATTGCAGGTGGATTCTTTACCACTGAGCCACCAGGAAAGCCCCCGCTTGTGAATGCATTAGAATTTAAAGATTTGCCTGTATTTTATCTCTCTTTTTTTATTGTGTCTATCTTGTGTAACTTCATTAATTTTTTATAAAGTTAAGGATCAGATGATTTAGTGTATTTACACTAAATATTTTAAATAGTGAAGAGTAAGCATAATCTTACCAGTGTCATATTTTTCAATATTATAGCACCACAGAAATCCTTGGGCCATGAGGTGAATGAATTGACATCAAGTAGATTGTTGAAGTTGGAGATGGAAAATCAGAGTTTGACAAAAACTGTAGAAGAGCTTCGGAGTACTGTGGATTCTGCTGAAGGCACCACCTCCAAAATCCTGAAAATTGAAAAAGAAAATCAAAGACTAAGTAAGAAGGTATAAAAATTAATGTTTAATATAATATAAAAAAAGGTATATGTAAAAGTATAAATAAATAGTGTTTAGATAGAACATTTATTTTCCAACTTTTTTGTACCCTCAGTATTATTTTAACTGATTATATAGATTTCAAACTTATATAAATAGAAGTGAATGCACTCTTAGACTCATTCAACTTCAACAGTTATTAACTTAACAACCAATCTTACTTCTGTCCTTGATACTGTCTGTACAACCACCAGATAATTTTGAAGTAAGTCCTAGACATGGTAATGTTTTACCAATAAATATCTCAGTATAAATCTCTAAAAAGTAAGGAATTTAAAAAAAGAACAGTGATGATATCACACTTAAAAAATTATAGTTTTTGATCAGCATTTCAGTTTCTGAAATCTATTATGATTTTTTAAAAAATATATATATATTTTTGAATATAAGTATATTCAAATATTTTTTGAATATAAATCCAAATAAGATTGGTATGTTCAATCAGTTGATGTGTCGCTTAAGTCTTTTTTAGTCTGTAGATTTACTCTTCTTTCCTAGTAGTTTTTCTGTTGAAGAAACTTCAAACAGGTAGTACATGTCTGGTTGTCTCTTTCTATGAATTTGTAGTCATGGAAAATCATTGGTTTAGATCCCTTAATTAATCAGAGGGTGCAAAATCCTGATATTATATCATCTGTTCTTAATTTGGAAGCTAGAGTGTTTCTGTAAGGAAAACCTTTAAAAAAAAAAAATACTGGGTTAAAAAAATAAACCACTGTTAGTTACTCTGAGGAACAACTCTTAGGGTGGGTAAAGTAGGATGAATGTTTGATTCTTGTCCTTTATTTACCAGTTTCCTAGTAATAAATTGGTTCTCTCATATCCTCCTGAGATAATTATTGAGTTTGTTGTGGTGTCATAATAAACTCACGGATTTTAAAGTATTTGAGTAAACTGTTTTTCTTACCCTCTCAACTCTTTTAAGCTGCTACCTGAATCCTTATGACATGACCTAAGCACTCCTGGAGAGCTTCCTTGCTTTCTGCTGTGACAGTGTTCTAGGTTCTGCTGAAACATTTCCTGCTTGAGACCTGGACACAGCCATTTCTCTAAAAAGCCCTTCTTTCTTTTAGTGGACATTCTTTCTTTTAGTGGACAGTGGTATTTAGAGGCCACAGTTTAGGGATTATGAAACCTGAATTTAAGCAGACTCTGAAAAGAAATAAAAAGCATACCTTATTTTATTGCATAGTACTTGATTGTACTTCACAGATGATTGCTGCTGCTGCTGCTGCTGTTTTTTTTTTTCAACTTGAAAGTTTGAGGCAACCCTGCTTCAAACAAGTCTCTCAGCACTGTTTTTCTAATAGCATTTGCTTACTTTGTGTCTCTGTGTCACGTTTTGGTGATTCTCACAATATTTCAAACTCTTTCATTGTTACTGTATTTGTTATGGTGACCTCTGTCAGTGATCTTTGATGTTTGTATTGTAATTGTGTTGGGGTGGCATAGACTGCACCCATATAAGATAGTGAACTTAATCAAGTGATGTGGTGTTCCAGCTTCTCCACACTGACTGGTGATTTCCCCACCTCTCAGCCTCTCCTTGTACCTCCCTGTCCCCTGAGACACTACCATATTGAAATTAGGCAACTAATAACCCTAGAGCGGCCTGTATGTGTCCAACTGAAAGGAAAAGCTGCACATCTGTCTCTCACACAATCAAGTCAAAGCTAGAAATGATTCAGAATAGTAAGGAAGGAGTGTTGAAAGCTGAGATAGACTAAAAGGTAGGTCTCCTACAAGTTAGCCAAGATGTGCATGCAAGGAAGTTCTTGAATTAAAAGTACTTTCAGTGAACTTTGATAAGAAAGTGAAAGAGCATTATTGCTGACATGGAGAAAGTCTTAGTGGTCTGGATAGAATACTTGCCAGCCACAACATTCCTTTAAGCCAAAGCCTAATCCAGAGCTGTGAAGGCTGAGAGGTGAGGAAGCTTCAGAGGAAAACTTTTAATCTTTTGGCGGTTGGTTTGTGAGGTTGAAGGAGAGATGTTTCAGTAACATAAAAGTACAACACGTACTAATGTGGAAGCTGTATTTAGTTTTCCACAAGATATAATTCACTAATTAATCTACACTAAACTAGATTTTTGGTGTAGACAAACAACCTTCTATTGGAACAGGAGTCCATCTAGGACTTCCATAGCTGAAAGAGTTTAATTAATGCCTAGGTTCGAAGCTTCAAAGGACAGGTTTCTTCCCTGGCGGTCCCAGTGGCTAAGACTCCACACTCCCAATGCAGGGGGCCTAGACTTGATCCCTGGTCAGGGAACTAGATCCCACATGTCACAACTAAAGATCCTCCATGCCACAACAATTTTTTTTTTTTTTTCCCAAGGACAGGCTGACTCTCTTGTTAGAGGCTAATGAAGCTGGTGACTTGAAGTCAGTGCTCATTTATAATTTCAAAAATCCTAGGGCTCTTAAGAATTCTGCTTAATCTGTTCTCTCTGTACTTATTTTCCTTGTACTCTCTTGATGGAACAACAAAGCCTGGATGGCAACATATCTGTTTACAGTGTGGTTTACTGACTATTCTAAGCCCATTTTTGAGATCTACTGCTCGAACAAAAATTTCTTTCAAAATATGACTGCTCATTGACAGTGCACCTGATCCCCAAGAGCTTTGTTAGAGACTTAGGATTGAGATTCATGTTGTTTCCATGCTTACTAACACAGTATCCATTCTGCAGCCCATAGATCAAAGACTTAAGTTGACTTTGAAGTCTTACTCTTTATTTTGTAAGGCTATAGCTGCCATCAAAAGTGATACCTCTGATGGATCTGGCAAAGTCAATTAAAAACCTTCTGGAAAGAACTTACCAGTCTGGATGCCATTAAGAACATTTGTGATTCATGGGAAGAAGTAAAAATAACGTTAACAGGGGTTTGGAAGAAGTTGATTCTACCCCTCATGGATGACTTAGAGGCTTCAGTGGAGGAAGTAATCGCAGATGTGGAGGAATTAGCAAGAGAACCAGAATTAGAAATGGAGCCTGAAGATGTGACTGATTTGTTGCAATCTCATGATACAGCTATAATGGATTAGGAGTTACTTCTTATGCATGAGTAAAGAAAGTTTCTTGAGACAGAGTCTGCTGTTGAAGATGTTGTGAAGTTGGTTGAAATATCAACAGAGGACTTAGAATATTACCTAAAGTTGATAAAACAGTGGCTGTGTTTAAGAGAAGTGACTCCAATTTTGAAAAAAAAAGTTTTTGTAGCCTTGCATGCTACAGAAAAATTGTTCATGAAAGGAAGGGTCAACTGACAGAGCAGACTTTATTGTTTTATTTTAAGAAATTACATAGCCATCCCAACCTTCCGCAGCCACTACCCTGATCAGTCAGCAGCCATCAGCATCTAGGCAAGACACTTCCCCAGCAAGATTAAAACTTGCTGAAGGCTCAGGTGATGGTTAACATTTTTAGCAGTAAAGTATTGTTTAATGAAGGTATGTACATTGTTTTTTAGACATAATGGTATGGCACACTTAATAGTCCACAGTGTGGGGTAAACATAGCTTTTAGAATATTCACTTCACTCATTTAATTGCGATACTTTATTGCAGTGGTCTGGATCCAAACTGGCAATATCTCTGAGATACTCTGTTTTACTGTTGTGAGACAGTTAGACCAAGTAATTTATTTGTGCATATCTTTGTGCCTACACAACCATATACACACAGTATACTTAAATAGAAATCGTATTATCAAGATGTTCATGATATTTTTACCATGAACACCCTCCATCATGTATACCCTTCAAAATGTGCTTTCACTTTTGTTTCCAGTGCTTGGTCACTGAAAAATATGCTGTAATAAATATTCTTCTACACGTGTCAGCTATGTCTAGTTTTTCCTCTGGATTCTCGGTTTCTAGTTTGGTTATGAAAATCTGCCTAGTTTTTAGACCAGTAGCTTTGAATAGGTAGGTATCCATCACAGTAACCCTCAGCACTTGTTAAGATACGGATTGCTGAGCCGCATGCCCCGAGTTCCTAATGTGGTAGGGCTGGGGTGGGATAAGAATTCTCATTTCCAAGAAGTTCCTAGGTGAGACTCATCTTGCTATTGTGGAACAATGCCATGAGAACCAGTGCCTTAGATAATGCAGATAGACACTTTGATTTTCTTGAAAGATTTTTTCTCTTTTAAAACATTATTTGCATCATCTTTAATTCATTAACCAAATAAGCATTTCACAATAAATATAGTGTTAAAATAGAAGTGGCCATTTAGAACTTGGAATGGTTTTATTTTTGTTGCCACTATAAATCTGGAATTTTGATTTTGAAATTAACTTTAAAGTCTAATTAGTAAATTAGTGAGTCCAGCAATTTTTGATTAATTCTTTGCATATCTTTTGTAAACTGAATGTTTCACTTGAATTCCATTAATACAGCAAATGAGCTTAATTAAATAAATACTTTCCATATATTTCAGTATTTAATGTGAGAACCAGATTAGTTATTAATAGCTTAAAGGTTCCTGATTGTGTAAACTTAATGTGAATTATTGAATAAGATTTGTGACTTTATGCTTTTGAGCTATTAATATTACTTCTTAGAGTTTCTTACTGTTGTTACAAGGATTTAGGTAATATTTAAATGTGAAGTGGAATATTTTATATGCCTAAATTTTTTTTTTTTTTTTTTTGGTTACCTGGTTTGAATATGTTATATAATAATGGGGATATCACTAGTTTGGCATATTTTGAAGTTGAATTTGCTTTTTCATACTTGTTAACCTCATACTTTGCTAGAGTTTTGCTCAAATCTTTTTTTCTCTAGTAGTCTCCTTTTTGTCTCTCTTTAATCCAAGTTCCTTCTAGACTCCTCATTTTCTCATCTTTTCCTTCTTGTGCACTAAATTCCGTGCCGAGTTAAATTTTCATTTCACAAATCCATTCAAGCCAAGAGAGTTTTTTCCAGTAAGTTTTGTGTATTCTTCATGTGGCATGTGTGTAGTATGCAGATGTGTTTATGTTTAGAAGTGGAAATTTGCCTTCAAAGATGCAGAGGACAAGAAAGATAATCATGTCTGTGTATTTTAGATAGCTGCTAAAAGTACCTTGAAATACTATGAATGAATTTTTCTATGAAATTCTTAAATTGCACTATTTGAGTATTAAAACTGTCTTCTACCCTTTATTCAGTGATTAGTTTTTGTTTTTACATGCTTCCACTATTTTGAAATACTAATGATATATTGTTTTGTAATTTCATTTTCACCAGGTTGAAATCCTTGAAAATGAGATTATTCAAGAAAAGCAAAGTCTTCAGAATTGTCAGAATTTAAGCAAGGATCTAATGAAGGAAAAAGCTCAGCTTGAAAAAACAATTGAAACACTTCGAGAAAATTCAGAGAGACAGGTTCATAAATTTTTTTATTAAGCAACATATCTTAAAACTTATTAACAAAAGTTATTTTAAAGTTTGTGCAAGTAAAATCTTCAATAACATTAAATGAAATATTTTAGAAATTTTTAGATTTTAAAATAACTATAGTTTTACTTCATTTTCTATCCCATGCATTTTTGAAAAGTTGAAGAGAAAACTTAGAATTGTTTTAATTGACAGTGTGCCTAATAATTATCAGATATAAAATTTTGTGGTACCTGTGCATGAATTGCTTTTCAAGTGTCAGTGGAATGAGACGGCAGATACTGAAGGCCCCGAATGAAATTGGGATGAAGTGCAGCTCTACTCTGATCCCACTGAAGTGGTGGCAGCAACTGTTCTGTATATTTTCATACTTACTCTCAAGTTTTATTGGTGATTCACATGTTATGCTTGAAGAAACGGAGAATCAAATAGATTAAATAACTGGCTGTTTTAAAATTTCTAATTTTTAGAAGTAAAATGATTTGTATTATCGAGTTATAGTCCTCAAAGTTAAAGTGTTAGTTGCTCAGTCATGTCCAACTCTTTGTGACCCCGTAGACTGTAGCCTGCCAGGTTCCTCCGTCCATGGGATTTTCCAGGCAAGAATATATGGAGTAGGTTGCCATTTACCTCTCCAGGGGATCTTCCTGACCCAGGGATTGAATCATGTCTCCTGCATTGCAGGGGAGACTCTTTACCATCTGAACCACCAGGGTTAGTCCTTAGGTCACCTGTAGAAACGCGCATTTCCATAGAACTATGGAACAAAAATTCTAGAGCTAAGCATGAATCTCTGTTTTTACAAGTTTCTCAGGGAATTGATTGTTTAACACACTGAATTTTAAGAACCATTACCATCATAGTAGACCATACTATAAATTGGATGTTTTCGTTTTTAAATGTACCAGAGATATTATTATTTAGATGTTTCCAGATTAGAATTCTTTTAGGAAATGAATACTCACAAATACACACATACCCATACATACATACACACACATGCACACACACACACACATACACATATCTACGCATATAATAGAGCAAATACTGTATTCACTGAGGTCTTCCTGTATATATGCATTGTGAAATTTTTTGAATGAATGTAAAAGCATGTATCTTCAAGAAGATATGTGTATACATTTCATCTAGACTCATATTTGAATTTGAAACATATCACCAGTATATAATCTGAAGATTATCATTTTGGTTAATATTCATCTCTCTTAACCATTCCTGTACATTTCGGACTCCCTAAAAATATGAAATTTAAAGATCTGGCAGTACATGTACATGGTGATCTTTCAGTAAATATTTGTCAGAATTAAAATAGACAATTTTAGCACCTTTTTATGATCTGATTTCCCTGCTAATTTTTGGAGGAGGAAAACTATGTAATTTTAAAATATTTAGTTCGTGTTCCATTAAGTTTTAAATTTTCTCCTTTTTTTTTTTAACTAAATTAGATTAAAATATTAGAACAGGAAAATGAACATCTGAATCAAACCGTGTCCTCCTTAAGACAGCGCTCCCAGATAAGTGCTGAAGCAAGGGTGAAAGACATTGAAAAAGAAAACAAAATTCTCCATGAATCTATCAAAGAAACAAGTAGCAAGCTAAGCAAGATTGAATTTGAAAAAAGGCAAATCAGAAAAGAATTGGAACATTATAAAGAAAAAGGAGAAAGAGCGGAAGAACTTGAAAATGAGTTGCATCATCTTGAGAAAGAAAATGAATTGTTACAGAAAAAGATAACCAATTTAAAAATTACTTGTGAAAAAATTGAGGCCTTAGAACAAGAAAATTCAGAGCTAGAAAGAGAAAATAGGAAGTTTAAAAAAACATTGGATAGCTTTAAAAACCTCACTTTTCAGTTAGAATCCCTGGAAAAAGAGAATTCCCAGCTTGATGAGGAAAACTTAGAACTTCGAAGGAGTGTGGAATCTTTGAAGTGTGCAAGCATGAAGATGGCTCAGCTACAACTAGAGAATAAAGAACTGGAAAGTGAAAAAGAACAACTTAAGAAAGGTTTAGAGCTCATGAAAGCATCTTTCAAGAAAACAGAACGCTTAGAAGTTAGTTATCAGGGTTTAGATACAGAAAATCAAAGGCTACAGAAAGCTCTCGAAAACAGCAATAAAAAAATCCAACAATTGGAAAGTGAACTACAGGACTTAGAGATGGAAAATCAAACATTGCAGAAAAACCTAGAAGAGTTAAAAATATCTAGCAAAAGACTAGAACAGCTGGAAAAAGAAAATAAATCATTAGAGCAGGAGACTTCTCAACTGGAAAAGGATAAAAAACAACTGGAGAAGGAAAATAAGAGACTCCGGCAACAAGCAGAAATAAAAGATACCACATTAGAAGAAAATAATGTTAAAATTGGAAATTTGGAAAAAGAAAACAAAACCCTTTTCAAAGAGATTGGTATTTATAAAGAATCCTGCATTCGTCTGAAAGAATTAGAGAAAGAAAATAAAGAGCTTGTGAAAAGAGCAACTATTGATATAAAAACTTTGGTTACATTACGAGAAGTAAGTATAGTTACTTAAATTTCACACAAATTTTTAAATTTTTTTAACTTAGAACTTCTTTAAGCTTTATTATGGTAATTTGTATCATCTATGGTTCAAAGTAAAAATTTAGAATTAAAAAGTTTTCGACTTCTGTTAAACTAAGAAGTGAGTGCAAATTGTATTTTTTAAGAAATTATAGTAAAAGTTATCCATGTAGTATCTGACTTATTTCTTATAATTTTACACTTTTGTTTCAAAGTAATATTAAAATATATGATCAAAACTTACTGAATATGATGATTACTAGTTACTGAATACTAGCTATGTGCCAAATACTAGATAATTTTTACAACCAATCCTTTATTTCTGTTACCTCCATTAGATTAGAAAACTGAGATTCAGAGACATTAAGTAACTTATTTAAGAACAAAATGGTAGATTTGGATTTCTGGATTCAAATCTAGATCTTTCAGATTCCAAAGTCCCTTCAATTTTGACTGAAAGAATATAAGCAAGAGAATGCAAATCATGTCAACACCAAACAATTGGTAGTTGGCTGGATGTGTGTATCATGAAGAATTCTAAAATTTATAGGAGTAGATTGGCAATAAATGGTTGGTGTAGCTCAGAAGAGAACAAATAGTGTTTATTTGCTATCCCTATGCTCTACTATATATGATAACCTTTTAAGTTCAATTAAAAAAAACAGCATTCTGGCAGATGCTTGCACTGGGAAATCTGCCTTTCTGCTAAAGAGACATTGAAAAGGGATCATTATTATCCTTTTTCTTTTTTCTTTCTGTTGTTCTACAGTCTTACACACATGAATGATAGGTTCCTGGTCCCTTCATCTCTAAGAATTCCCCCTAGTTATTCAGATCAGTGTCTTAGGCCTCTTCCACTGGGAGAGGGGTGCTTGTGATGGGAGAAGGGTGTTGTATCCAACATGAAAGAAATATGCACTAAAGTTCTAGTTCAGTATGAAAAGTTAATGGATATGTTTTGTTTCCCCCACACTTTTCAAACCTAAGGTGTGTAATCACAAGTACGATTTTCTCCTTTTAGTTTTTAACATTAAAAAGTTTAAAAGTATTAGCAAAATAGAAGAAGGAAAACATTACTCTTTGAACCGGGTTATAATTTTTTTGCTTAACTTTTTTTATTGATAAAACGTTCAGCAACAGCCTGTCTTTACTGGTTTAAATTATGTGTATTAAATATGGCTGAATTTCTTTGATGTTTATGTTCACAACACTTATGTGAGTTTTGCATTACTTTTAAAATAAGGATTTGGTGAGTGAAAAATTGAAGACTCAACAAATGAATAATGATCTTGAAAAATTAACTCATGAGCTTGAGAAGATAGGGTTAAATAAAGAGCGACTCTTACATGATGAGCAAAGTACTGATGACCGGTGAGTATTAAGTCTATCTGAGAAACAGTGGAAATCATGTATTTTGCTCAAGCATTAATTTTGAGACTGCGGAGCAATTAAGGCAGAAAAATAATGTAGAAAATTAGGACTTAACAAACAGAATAAAAAATTAACTTATATACACTTTAATTTGAAAATATTCAGTACGGGCTTGAAGAGAATTTCTATTCTCCCATGGTAAATACAGTCTATGAGTTAATTAGATTTTCAAGTAGTCTGCTGTTCAGCATTCAGTTGGCCACCTGATTCCAGCTGGAATAGAAGTGTGTATTGTTAAGAATATTGTTATACACTAGATTTTATTTCATTAGAATTTTTGTAATTATATAATTTGAATTTTGTTGCCTATCCATCATTACTGTTCTAGTAAGTATTTATATTTTATAATAAATAAATATATGTGGGAAAAATTAATGCAGACTGTATTTATTGGCAAGAATTTATTCTTACCATTGTGGAATATATAGTCTAATTGTGGAATTGAATGTATCAATGTAGCAAAGTGAATTTAATGGTAGAGCTGAAAACAGTGCTATGTAATCATTCTTGTCTTTCTCTTTTCAACAGTTCTTTGTCCTGTGCCTTCTCTTTCAATATAGTTTCCTAGAGTTAGGTTCTTAGGCCTCTTATCCATTCCACGAGCATTCTATCCATCATCTCAGCTGGATTTATTCCCTGCTTACTGATCATCTCTACCTGGACAGTCAAAACTCAGGCATCACAAATTTAATACATCCAGAGTCATACATATTACATGCTTTAAAATCATTCATTGATTGAAGGCAATATCAAAGTGAGATTTTTTTTCTTTTGTCAATGAACTTAAAATCTATTTGGGCAGAAAATACATGCACACAAATTAATTACAATAAGAGGCAGAGTATGATAGAATTTCTCATATTCATACTAAAAGTTTTTATTTGGTTTAGTCATCGAGGTTCTCAGGTGTAAGAAATAGATTAATCTGTAATTCCTAGTCTGTGGTTCCCTCTCAGAGTATGTTCATGGATGTCCTTTTTATAAAGAAAAAAATCTTTAAAATATAAATATTCATGAACCCATCAATCAGAAAGATAACTATAATATTAACACTCAAGCCTATCTGCCCCTTCCTGTTCTATTACCAGTATCTTGGCTCTTTACCATGTTGTCCCCCCTCTAAATACTAAATATTTTTAATATTCTGAAAGTTCTCCATGCCCTGAAGGTAGTTTTCAGGGTGCTTTAAGTCTTAACTATTCATATGTACTTGTGTAAATATACTATATATTAATATCATAGACAAATGCTTAATAATGTGATTAATCCATCCAGTTACTCTTCCTGTAGATTCTATTCTTATGAAACTAAAAGAAATATTTTGAGACTAAGATCTTCCAAATACCTTTTTTTAGCATTAATTTTTGCTTTTGACAGCCTAGACTATAATCTGGAGCTGTTTACTCAGGGCTTTTTTGTTGTTTTCTCATTACCAGGCATAGTTAAAAAGGGAGAGTAGGCAGGAAGAACAGAATAATTTAATTTGCTTCTTTTTTAAAAAGACTATTTTATAAGGCTTATTTATGTATCAGTATCTAATCATAAATTATCTTTAAAAATAATTTTCTGACCTCCAGTAATGAACTATATTCTTTTTATACTTGGATAATAGATATAAACTTTTGGAATCAAAATTAGAATCCACTCTAAAGAAGTCCCTTGAAATAAAAGAAGAAAAAATTGCTGCTTTAGAAGCTCGACTAGAAGAGTCCACAAATTACAACCAGCAGTTGCGCCAAGAACTAAAAACAGTAAGTGATTTTGTTGGAAAGAATTTTGATTGTCAACTTTTTCTCTGTTTTGCACTGCTCAGCTTGTGGGATCTTAGTTCACTGACCAGGGATTGAACCTGGGACCCAGCAGTGAAAGCACCGAGTCCTAACCACTGTACTGCCAGGGAATTCCCTGTCAGATGTTTGGACAGAAAAGTATAAAGTAGAAAATGAAACATAAAATTTTATTACTGTTTTGTCTATTTCTTTTTCTTAAACTTGAGATTATTCTTAAACAGATCTTTGTTATGTAGTTTGTAACAAACTATTTTGTCTATACACTATAATTTATTCAATCTTATTTTGTGTATCAATGTCCCTCAATATGTACGAAGACACATATTGGAATTGTGAGAGTGGAATGGGGAAGAGGCAGACTTATTTCATTGGGAAAAGCTCTCAATGTGATTTTGACACTTCACTGTCACTCTTTTCCTATTGAGAATCCAGGTAAAAGTTTGATTAAAAAAAAAATATGGGTGTGAGGATAGCAAGTAGAGGGAAGCAGTATGTGTGATATAAGAGAGCCCTTGATCTAAAAAATTTGAGGTCTTTTCTAAATATTTTTATTGTGTTACTTGGAATTATTCTGTGAAATATGTGAGGTAGGGACTACTGTCTGTTTTCCCTATGTGAATGAATGAAATTGAAATGACTTGTCCATCCTATAGGGTTAGTGTTTGGTAGATTAGTAGAATCATGTTCTGCATTTTACTCCCTTTTATTAGCTCTGTAGTCATACCTGGAGTGGTTTTACAGTCAACCAAACATTCAGGCTGACAAGCTTATTATAGGCCACTGAACTGTTCAGTTCAGAGCACTATAGGAAGTATAAGCTGATAGTAGGGCACAATCTGGTGTCCTTCTTCACTATTTGTCTGAGAGTCATCTTCTCACTAGATGATAGTTCAGATGCAAGAAGACAAGATTCACATTGGGTATGTGTGCAAGTTGCTCTGGCTTTGGGACATCATGCTTAATACCAGTCATCATCTCTTGCAACATCTCCAAATGCATGGATTTAAGATCTTCACAGTCTTAAGATTTAAGAGTTCCTACACTCAGAGAAGTCCAAAGATGTAGCTTCTTATTAGGTATTTATAGTTCTTGTAGTACAAATACAATTTACCAATCAGAAGTCATTTTTCTTGACTGGTAACATGGAACATTGTAGTTTTATCAGGTTTCCAGAGAAAGTTACCCAAAGATTAATTTCTCATACAGGAGAGGAAAAGGACTGGTTCCTCATTTGCCCATACCATCATTGCTGGTGTTTTTCTCAGACATTAACACAGAACGTTTTTTGTTACAGGAGAAATTTTAGAACTTTGTTTAGTCAGCATAAAGTGTTGTCCAAAAAAATAAAGTAAAACTTGTTACCACATTTGATTAATCATCTTTCTTTTTCTGAATTTTTGCCCTTTATGCAGTATCACTATATTGCAAATAAAGTCAATTTCATGAAGCTACTAAGCCAGAAAATAATGGGTTTGAGCATGGGTTGGTATATGATGTGTTTCAAGTCTAAAAGTTAGAGATTGTCTTCCACTTTCAGCCATTTGGAAGTGCAAGATTTCCAAATTATTATTACTGGACTAGTTTTCTGCCATAAACATGCATTCAACTAAAATTATGCTGTTCTAGTTTTTAATATATGATTGATTAATTATACCGTTCTAGTTTTTTCCTAGTTAAAATAGACTATGAAAGCTAAATATGAGTAATAAGTATAAAGTAACCACTAAAATAGTATGACAAAGAAATAAAACTAAAATGCCAGCAAAGGAGATTACCTAGAATAAAAAAATCCAAACAAAGGCAGAAAAAGAAAAAAGAGAGAACAAACTACAGATTGGACAAATGGAAAATAAATAGCAACATAGCAATTTTAAACCAAACCATGTCAGTCATCACATTAAATGTAAATGGCCTGCACATCCCAATTAAAAGACATTTAATTTATTTAAATTAATAAATTAGATAAGAAGGCAACACCCACCTGTACACTGCCTCTGAAAAACCCTGATGGAAAATGTCATTTTCAATATGAACATAAATTAACTATTTTCATTAATGATATATACAGTAAAGGACCATTTTTGAAACTTACCGAACAGTGGACTGAAAATGAGAAGTTCTGAGTTTTATTCTCATGTCCCCTTCTTAATAATGACATATGTCCATAGCTCTTACAAGCCTTGAAAAAAGAGCCTGTGAGAAATTAATATAAAATAGACTGGAAATTATGTTATCCATCTGTATTATTTAGGGTGTCAGAAAGTGTTTTTTTTTAAAGTGGAAAATCAGGATCTCAGAACATCTGTTTGATCATTTGCCAAGATTTAAGTGACACTCTATCTTGGCATCTTTATTTTCTATAATCTCACATCATTGTCTAACTCCATAGTAACAGCAAAGTTTGAGCCATAAAGCTTTCTTGAGGTTGCATTAGACATTGAATTATTTTAAAGATCTGTATCCTTGTCATATGGAAAGTTTGGGTTTAAGTTAGAAATTTATGATAATCATTTCCTAGGAAAAACTAGTAATTCAGTATAACAATAATTTAAATTGAAGAGAGCAATTTAGTTAATCATTAATTTTGGATGATGACCAAATTGTTAGTTTTGAGTTTGCTCTGTTAAAGTAGGATTTGGTTATAATCATACCAGAAAGCCCTGGATAAGATACATCCTTGGATTGCTTACTCCTTATAAATTGAATAATAGTAATTTTATGTGGGTCAGTATCTGTATAAAGAAGTCATTTATTTAGTAACAGGTCATTCTGGGCAACATAATCCTTTTTAAAAGACCATACATAAATAGATACTTCCTGAGCTTCAGTTATTCTTTTTAAGGGGAATTAATACATGTGTCAAGTTTTTGTTCTTGACATGGGGGTCTCTGAAATCTCTAAACCAATTATAAATAGCTCTAAAAACAATTGTTAGTACTTAACAACAAGTCTGTATTCATCTATTATTCTTCAGTGATATTTTCATCATAAGCAACAGGATCTGAAATTACAAAATAATCGCAACATGACACTTATGCAGGGTATATTAATATTTCTAGAGGAAAACATTTGCACTTTACAATGCATAAATTGTGATCATGATGATAATGGTAATTGTATATATTATTATATTTTTAAATAAACTGTCTCTCACATTCACCAGGCTGTTGTGGAGTTTAATTGTGATAAATATAATCTTGGTGATATGTTTTCTCCCTTTTTAAATAAATGAAAACAATATTATAAACCAACTATACTTCAATTTTAAAAGATATTTTAAAATAAAATTTTAGGTGAAAAAGAATTATGAGGCTCTCAAACAGAGACAGGATGAGGAAAGAATGGTTCAGAGCTCTCCTCCAGCTGCTGGTGAAGACAACAAATGGGAGCGAGAAAGTCAAGAAACAACTAGAGAGCTTCTGAAAGTTAAAGACAGATTAATTGAAGTTGAAAGGAATGTAAGTATTTTAGAAGGAATAAAGTTTTTTAGAAGTAAAGGATCACTGAATATACAACACTAATATATAAAACTAATCTGGTTTTGTAGTTTTGTTCATTTTATACTTTCTTGATCAGTTTGTTTTATAGTATTAAGACAAGAACAATTTAATATTCTTTTCTTCGTCATTGTCATGTAAGCCCATCAGCAAGCTTTGTCAACTCTGTCATGTAAATAGAATGCAAACTCATGTATTTCTCTGTCTCTGGTGCTAACACTGTAGCTTAAGTTACCCTTATGCCTCATCTGGACTGTTAGAAGTGTCATCCTAACCGGCCTGCCCCTTTCACTTCTCACCCAAACTGCCCCATTCTCAGTGTAGTAACCTAGAGTTCTTTTAATAATTTGTGACCTAGAGTTCTTTTAATAATTTGTGAGGTTTTTTATTTATTTATTTTTGGCTGCACTGGATCTTTGTTGCTGCTCATGGACTTTCTCTAGTTGCAGAGTGGGAGCTGCTTTCTAGATGCGGTATGTGGGCTTCTCACTGCAGTGGCGTCTCTTGTGGAGCATGGGCTCCAGGGCCTGCAGTCTTCAGTAGTTGCTGCACGTGGCCTTAGTAGCTGCAGCTCTTGGACTTAGTTGCCCCATGGCGTGTGGGAACTTCCCAAACCAGGGATCAAACCAGTGTCCCCTGTGCTGCAAGGTGGACTTTTAACCACTGGACCACCAAGGGAACCCTAGAGTTATTTTTAAAACATAATCCAGGTCATGTCATTTTCCTGCTTAAAATCTTCAGTGGTTTCCCATTTTGTTAATAATGAAATCCCTGGTGACTCAGAGGTAAAGAATAGGCCTGCAGTGCAGGAGACCCGGGTTCAATCCCTGGGTCGGGAAGATCCCCTGGGGAAGGGAATGACTACCAACTCCATGGGCAGAGGAGCCTGGCAGGCTACATACAGTCCATGGGATCGCGAAGTTGGACACAAATGAACTAACACTTTCTCTTTCACTTCCATACTTTTTACTGTATCCATAAGATCCTATTTGACATTGCCCTGCCTGTATCTCTGGCCTTATACCATATTAGTCTTCTACCTACCTTGTTTATTAATCTGAGGATAATATTAGTATCTGTTAATATGTGGAAAACAGAACAGTGACTGGCACTTAATAAGCAAATTAATTCTAGTCATATTGACGTTTTCTGTTTATTCCTCTTTCAGGGCCTTTCTGTTTGCTTGCCCTAGCTGGAACACGTGACAGGCTTCTGTCAACCTTCAGGTCTCACATCACATGTCATCTATAGGGGGTTTTTCCTGACCCCTTCTCCACTGAAGCACTTGTCCCCAACCTAAAACCATTTACTTTCACACCACTGCCTTGCTTAGTTTCTTCATGGAACTTTTTACCAGTTAATTTTTTTAATTCATTGATTTATTATTTGACTACTATAAAAAAAGCTCCCTGAAAGCAGGTAACTTGTCTTTCTTTTACATCACTGTGCCTTCTCTGTGTAAAACAATGCTTGGTAGATAGCAGATTCTTAATAAATATGCACTGAGTGAGTTTTATTAAATATTTACTGTAAAAAATAATTCAGCAACCATTTATTTTTCAAAGATGAGTGAGCCTAAAGAACTTAATGTGCTAACAAGTAAAAGAGTTGTGGTTCAGTTCAGTTCAGTTACTCAGTTGTGTCCGACTCTTCACGACCCCATGGCCCACAGCACGCCGGGCCTCCCTGTCCATCACCAACTCCCAGTTTACTCAAACTCATGTCCATGGAGTCGGTGATACCATCCAACCATCTCATCCTCTGTCATCCCCTTCTCCTCCTGCCTTCTATCTTTCCCAGCATCATGGTCTTTTCCAATGAGTCAGCTCTTCACATCAGGTGGCCAAAGATTGGAGTTTCAGCTTCAACATCAGTCCTTCCACTGAACACTCAGGACTGATCTCCTTTAGGATGGACTGGTTGGATCTCCTTGCAGTCCAAGGGACTCTCAAGAGTCTTCTCCAACACCACAGTTCAAAAGCTTCAATTCTTCTGCACTCAGCTTGCTTTATAGCCCAACTCTCACATCCATACATAACTACTGGAAAAACCATAGCCTTGACGAGATGGACCTTTGTGGACAAAGTAATGTCTCTGCTTTTTAATATGCTGTCTATGTTGGTCATAACTTTCCTTCCAAGGAGTAAGCGTCTTTTAATTTCATGGCTGCAGTCACCATCTGCAGTGATTTTGGAGAAAGAAAGAAAGTCTTCCACTGTTTCCCTGTCTATTTGCCATGAAGTGGTGGGACCAGATGCCGTGATTTTAGTTGTCTGAATGTTGAGCTTTAAGCCAACTTTGGTTTTATTGTTTTCTAATTTGTTTATTGAAAACTAAGCCATGAAGACAGAAGTTAATCTCTTACACTACTGATTTCTACTTTTTCATCCAAAAATAGTCACTGAAAACTGTTTTATATTTCCAGAAAAATGTTTGTGAGGTATCTGTTTATATAGTTTTATTTCTTTTACATATTTACATTTTTGAGACCTTATTTCCATTTTTCAATTATTTTATCTTAGATCTATTTTAGCACATATGGAGCTATATCATTTTATTTGATGACCACATACTATTCCATTGTGTATGTATTACCATAATTTATTTAAATAAGTTCCACATCAGTGGACATTTAAGTTATTTTTCAGATTTTGCTGCCATGAAAATCCATGTTATAACATGTTTCTGCATCCTGATTTTCTTCTATTGTGTCCAACTCTTTGCGACCCTGTGGACCGTATCCTGCCGAATACTGGAGTGGGTTGTCATTTCCTCCTTCAGGGGAATCCCTTGCTGATCCAGGGATTGAATCCGCATCTCTTAAGTCTCCTACATTGGCAGGCAGGTTCTTTACCACTGGCTCCACCTGGAAAGCCCTAACGTGTTCTGCATGCTAAGTTGCTTCAGCTGAGTCTGACTTTGCGACCCTATGGACTACAGCCCTCCAGGCTTCTCTGTCTGTTGGATTCTCCAGGCAAGAATACTGGAGGGGGTTGCCATTCCCTCCAGAGGATCTTCTGGACCAAGGGATCAAACCCGAGTCTCTTAATATATCTCTTACATTGGCAGGCTGGTTCTTTACCACTGCCACCACCTTGGAAACCCTAACTTTTTTGGATCCACAGCATGTGAGGTCTTAGTTCCCCAACCAGGGATCGAACATGCACCCCCTACATTGGGCTGGCAGAGGCTTAACCACTGGACCACCAGGGAAGTTCCTAGGGTAGTAAATTGCTGACAGTAGAACTGATAGGCCAAAGAGCATATATATAGAGATATTTCTGTGTGTGTATTTAATTTTAATTGATACTGTTGTAAAAGCTTTTCAAAAAAGTGAATTTTCAGTTCCACTAATAGAATATCTGTTATTCCAGATTGACATTGGGTATTACCAACCTTGTAATTTCTATTTAAGTGATAGGAGAAAATATTTTAATTTGTGTGTTTTAAATTATTAGTGAGCTATTTTATGTCTTTTTAATGTATTTTTCAGCTACATATGAAAATTCATGTTTCATTATTTAGTCATATATATTTATATATCAATCACCTGGATTAAAAATTACATTTCAGAAAACTTGGTGTGTGATATTCTATAAGATGAATCTTTTTTCCCCACTTACTTCATCTATAAATTTCCATTGGGGAGAAATTACCTGGTTGACATATTTCACTCATTTAGATAATGGGTTTATAAAGATGGCTACCCTGTATTAGACTGGTAATTTTTGCTCATTTGCTAGTACATGTGTTTGTTAACTTCATCCTTTTCTTGTTCTGAGATACCTTATCTACTCTCAGTTATCTCTTCTATTCATTATAGACTGTAGGAGTTTTTCTTATTAAGGATACCCAGACTCATTAGAGCTTGTACATTTTGGTTTCTGAAGAGCTGAACTGTAATAGTATAAGTGAATATACGTATATGTCTCACATATATAAGTGGAAAATGGTGCACCTTTTTGTTATATCAGAATGGTATATAAATATATTAGTATTCCATATTATTTTTCTAGTGTGAATTTTTTTTACCCTTTGTGATCAGATGAACAAAAGAGAAGTACAATGTCAACATTCATTTTAAAGCATTTTTCTTTCTCACCTTTGGTTTTATAGTATAATATCAGTTAAATCATGATTTAACTTTTATACTGTGACATGTAGTATATATAACTTGAAAGCCTATAAAGTGAACGTTGTCATTGTCCACTAATATAAAATAATGATAAAGATGATCTGTTGTAATTCAGTTGTGACCTTTTTTGCATGTTGCAATTATATATAAATTCTGGCCTTGTATATTAAAGTTTTATTTTGATTTTCTAGAGGATTCTTTATACTTTTTTTTCCTTTGTACTTTTTGATGCTCATTTTTAAATGAGTTTTTACTTAGAAATAACCCTGAAAATATAATATTTATAACAAACATCACATTTTAAATATAATGATTTGCATGGTAATTCAACCATTTAATTATAAAATTGAAATATGATCCTATATATTAGAAAGATTGAAAATAGTATGTTTTATTTGGATTCATTCCAGAAGTCATATAGCTAAAACAGTTGTGGTAAATGTGCTATACCATGAAAAAAAAAAAAAAAAAAACTGGAGAAAAATATGTAACATCTGTTAGGTCTATTATATACTAAATTTTTTTTAAACAGATGGTTAAGATTGTTCCTGCCTCTCTTCTAAATAATTGTGTTTATAAAATACTTAATTTTGCTGCTACCCCAGGGACCACTACATATATGTTTACGTGTATATGGGTATTTGCCTCTGCGGAATTAGAAAAAGGTACACTGTCTCTTGGCTAGACACAGCCCTGTGTGCTCTGGGCACTTTTGAATAGCATGAAAATCACAGAACCGACAATTTCATTCTAGTTTTTTGTGTTAATAAATACATTTATAATGGAATATGGTGTTCTTTGGACATTATAAAACAGGCAGAACACAGACACAATAGTATTAAGGTTTTAGTATTGCTTTCTTTCCTAGATTAAGTATCTTTTTACAATTTGGGTTACAGGGGAAATGTTTTGTCTTTTTCTCCTTTAAGGTTGTTGAGATTTTTTGGATTATCATGGTAATGAACTCGTATAACATTCTAGTATCTGTTAAACAGAAACATGTTTGATGCTGCTTTTATTTTAATATGTGTTTTCTTTATTCAGAACGCTACACTGCAAGCGGAGAAGCAAGCACTGAAAACGCAGCTGAAGCAGCTTGAGACACAGAACAGCAACCTGCAGGCGCAGATTCTCGCCCTCCAGAGGCAGACGGTGGCGCTGCAGGAGCAGAACAGCACCCTGCAGACGCAGAACGCCAAGCTGCAGGTGGGGGCGTGGTGCTGGGGTATGCGCAGCACAGCTCCTCAATTACGCTTTAAATAAGGATGACAGACATAAATGACAGTTTCTTAGTGAATGGAATTTAACAATTAGTTGAAGATAAAGTATTTTTATATAGTACTATGCCAAATTTTTGGATATCAGCATTTTTAAAATGTCAGAGTGTCTAAACTAAGTAATAAATTTACTCATTAAATAAAAAGAATTTTATTTACATTGACTTTATGGCCTTTCACCCATTTCAACAAGTTAATTATAATTAATCAGGTAGAAACCCTTGTTTTAAAGTATTATTGCAACATATCAGTTAGGTTATTGGAAAATAACAGCATGAGAATTTTGTCTTTAGACTTACCTTAATTCAGAGGATCCATCTTGAAATTAATACTAGCATTGTCTTTTCAAATAGAGCAGTCAGGTGGGGGAAAGTACAACTCTCTGAAATCTCTTAAAAAGTGGAGTTGTCCCCCTCTGAATCCAAAAATTCTTTCTATAACTTTTCCAAATGAAAAAGAAAATACTGATTTGATTTAGTTGTTCAGTTGCTAAGTCGTGTGTGCCTCTTTGTGACCCCCATGGACTGTAGCCTACCAGGCCCCTCTGTCCATGGGATTTACCAGGCAAGAGGACTGCAGTGGGTTGCCATTTCCTTTCCCAAGGGATCTCCTGAACCCAGGGATTGGACCCATGTCTCCTGCATCTCTTACGTTGGCAGGTGGATACTTTACCACTGAGCCACCTGGAAAGCCCTGGTTTAATTTAGACTTGAGAAAATTACCAGTTGAGTTTCACAAGTAGTTTTTCAGCTCTATCAACTGTCAACTTCTAGAAAATGATAAACTGGCATTTAAAATTTTTTACTTCTATGGAATTGTTGCTAATCACCTTCATTTAAAATAATTCAACTCAAAAAATATGTATGATACATACCTCATAATATGTTTAACACCTACCAAAAATAAAAATTAAATGGTAGTCTTACTTTTTGGGCTCTAAAATCCAAATTTTCTTAGTATAATATGAATATATCTGTTGTGATTTATTTAGTGCTTCCTAAAGTTAACATTCTTTTATTTTAAAAGAATTATAAATAAACTATTTTTCTGATGTCTGATACAGTATACATTCTTGTAGGTTGAAAATTCCACCCTTAATTCCCAAAGTACCTCACTTATGAACCAGAATGCACAACTCCTAATCCAGCAGTCTTCTTTAGAAAATGAAAATGAATCTGTAATCAAAGAGCGAGAAGATCTGAAATCTCTCTATGATTCTCTGGTCAAAGATCATGAAAAGCTGGAACTTCTACATGAACGGCAGGCTTCAGAATATGAGACTCTCATTGCTAAACATGGAACTCTAAAGTCTGCCCACAAAAATCTTGAGGTGGAACATAAAGACCTTGAAGATCGGTAATTTATAATCTTTTCTTGTGTTGTTACCTTAAAACCAATTTAAGAAAACAATTTGAATTGAATAATGTAATAAATTTTACATGTTAAACAGATCTGAGATAATTTATATAGGAAGTGTTTATAAACTTCCATGCTTTACGTGATATTTATTAAATTAACTCATTTCCATTATTTCTAAATTTTTTTTTCCCCTGAGGAAATATTATAAACCAAATGCGTAACATTTTTTTTTCCAGTTACAATCAGTTACTAAAACAGAAAGGACAGTTGGAAGATTTGGAAAAAACATTGAAAGTAGAACAAGAAAAAATGCTGCTTAAAAACAAAAACCATGAGACTGTAGCTGCAGAATTCAAGAAGCTTTGTGGTGAAAATGATAGGTAATAAATATGTATATTTATTTATTGTATTTATTTATTTATATATTGTATTTATTCATTATATCCAACAGGTATGTTGCCCCTTTGCAGTACTACCTATAACTTAGAATTTTTAAAAAGACCCCAGGGTAATACGTAAATTACCCAACAGCATCATTTAGCTAGTTATACGAGTGATTCAGACAAGAACGTGGGTCTTGAACTTTCTCTGATTGTTTCTCTCTTGATTTATTCAACTACTTAAGTTTTTAAGCCACAATATATAACAAAATTTCTGTATGTTGATTGCATTTGCATACTTTATTGAGACAGAATGGAGCAAAACCTGATTCTTTATATCTTTCTTTCTACTAGTCTGGTATCACAATTCTTGTCTTTCACAGTTGCTATGAGCGAGCGGCCTTGTCATTTTCTAGCTAACTGGTTTTGTAGTCTTATTTTTAACTGTCTTACGTATTAATGGGCTCATATTACCATGGGGCAATTATTTTTTAATTTGAAGCCTTGGCAAAATCAAAACTTGTCAACTGGTAATCAGCCTACTTCATAAGGGTACATTTTCAAAAAATTTTTAGAAGCCTTTGAAAAATTTAAACAATCTGAACATTTGTTTACTGTATTTACATTGCCCTAATGGAAGTGCTAAAAGCACACAAAATTCAAATGGGGATCATTCAGTATTTATCCTATTATGAATTTAATGCAGTTTGTTTTTAAAATTAAACATCTGTTTCGTTTCTTTTATTAAAAAAAATCCCTAAGCTTCTCGAGCCATTTTCATACTCAGTAGTTTTTAATTCAGTTGTTACAAAGAGAAATTCTGTACTGATGGATTTGAACTTTAATAATCTTAACACCAAGCTAGAATCAAGGAGCATGTATTTGTACAGTATAAACAATGGAAGACCAAATTGTGACAAGTTATAGGATACAAGGACACAGTTGTTGTTATTACATGTAGAACACTGGGGAATGCATTTACTGTGGAAATCCCATCTTGAACCTAACCTTTTTTCTTGTTGGAATTCAAACCAAACTGGGGCAGTTTGTGAACTTGAGTAGACCTTCCAGAATCTAATTGTATACATAAATGATGAGTCTCCAGAGAAAGAACTCAACTTAACTGATAAGAAGAAATTGAGCTTGATGAACTTGATTGCAGTTCACCCAGTATGCAGTCTTGGAGAGGAAGAGTGGTCCTGAGTAGAGTATTTTCTGTCTCTCAGTACTTTCGTTTCTTACCCAGCTTTTGTGCACTCATGCCTGTGTTCTTAGGAAAGAAAATGCTTTAAGTAAAACCTGGAAGAATTCTTTCACAAATAAAAGATATTTGTGGAGACTTAATCTAAAGAACAATAGTTTATTCATTTCTCTAAATCACCTAAGTTTTAATCTTAGATAATGCCAAGACAAGAAAGCTGCTTACACATACTGGGTTATCTTGGCGTCTTTGGAATTATGGTCTCTGAATTGCATTTCAGTGTTAATGTTCTCAGCTTTGAGGGATAGTGTAAAAAAAACTCTCTTCAAGAGCTGATTTTAGTATCTGCCTTTGGGATGATATTGAGGACACTGTATATGCTCTTTATAGCCCCCCTCCTTAAAGCATTAAGTAGTCATCTGTATGCCTCTGTGAGGTTTACACAGCTGTCACACACATGGTATGCATTCATACATGGATTCAGCCTGCTAATGGAGTCTTTATTGGATGTTTCTGGTATTGCCATTTTACTTTTTTAAAAACCAAGTCTTATTTTTTTAATGTATTATTTTGTTATTTATAATTATTATAAATGGACTCAAATCCTTTAGGAAATGAGTTGAAATAAACTATTAGATAGTTCTGAGCAAATATCTTGCTGAGCAAAAGTTTGTTTTGTTTGGCTTTCTCTACCTTGTATGAGTTCCAGATCTTAATGCCATAAGATCAAGGTTGGTAAACTACAGCTAACTTAGCAGGCCATATCTAGCCTGCAGCCTGCTTTGTACAGCTCCCAAATAAAGAACACTTTTTAACACCTTAAAATGTGATGGGGAACAAAAAAGAAGAGCATGCTATAGATAGCATGCAACCCATAAAGCCTAAGGTATTTATTACTCTGTGGTCCTTTACAGAAAGAATTTGCTGATCTCTCTCTCAGAGGTCAGTGGACCTTGTTCTAAAGATGTAATAGTAGAAAGGACAGATAAGGCTATAGTTTGATTTTTTTTAAAAATCCAAAATTTGTCATTAGTAATTGAGGACTGCATAATTATGAATAATTTGCAGAAATCTCAATAACTAGAATTTTGATTTTAGTATGTATAAGTAATCTGGCAATAGATTGATAGGTTACCATGTCTCGTACTGGATTGATTATTCGTTTGATCTGATTTTTCTTTATTTTTCATGTTGAATTATAGAATCTTTGAATTCTCTAGGTTAATTAATACTGGATTGGTTATTTTCTCCTTTGTCCTTTAAGCGATTAAAATTTTTTTAATTTAGTTTTTACAGACTTGGAACTGATTCTAGATGAGTTTAGTCACTGGCAAGAGAATCTTTTCTATTCTTTAAGTATGTCTAAATGCAATTTACAGCAGTTTCACATTGTGTAAATTATAATGAAAGCTATGAAGAGAATCTGTTTCTATCATTTCCAATTATAGGTTGAATCATACATATAATCAGCTTTTAAAAGAGACTGAAGTTTTGCAAACTGACCATAAAAACTTGAAAAGTCTTCTAAATAATTCGAAACTGGAACAAACAAGATTAGAAGCGGAATTTTCAAAGTTAAAGGAACAATACCAACAATTGGACATCACATCCACCAAGCTAAATAACCAGTGTGAGGTGAGTTTAACAAATTTAATTGCCGTTTCCTTTCTTTAGGCATTAAGACTTGCCTAAAAAGGTAAACCATCATAATGACAATAGCAGTATGTTTAATGTTTAATGAGGTATTTCTAAAAATTTTGGTCAGGGATTACTTACATTCACAAATAATTCAGAAAAACCTCCTTCTTCCTTCTTTAATTTCAACAATTTTTACTTTTAGTTTAAACTTATATGTTCAGATACTTTGAGAAATTAATGCTTGTTTAATGAAAAAAATGTTTACTGACCACTTGGCATGTATTAGTAAGCCAAAAAAGGGAAAAATCTCTTCCTTTGTGGAATTTATATTCTGGTGGAAGGAAGTAGACAATAAATATAATACACAGTGAAAATATATAGTGTTTCAGTGTTCTGTTACATATGGCTGTATAACAATTTACCCGAAAATACAGTAGTGTAAATCAGTCGTTCATTATCTCTCATAGCCTGTGGGTCAGCATTTGGACAGGGACAATGGGGCCAGTTTGTCTCCTCCACTTACATGTGGGCCCTCAGCTGAAAGATTTGAAAGGCTAATTGCATGTTTGGTGGTTGATGCTGGCCATCAGCTGAAAGCGTCAGTCTCCTCCGCTTGTGATCTCTCCCCATGGACTGGTTTGGGCTTTCCCACACCATGGTGAGAACCAGACCGAAGGCATCTGTGTGTTAATGATCGGGCCCCAGAAGTCGTGCAGCATCATTTCCCCTGCGTTATAGTCACTGAGGCAGAGTCCCACCCAGATTCAAGGGAAAGAGAGACTCAGCCTCTTGATGGTGAATGGCAAGATTCTGGAAGAGCACCTGGACTGGAAATACTGCTGTAACCATTTTGAAAATTGGTCTGCAACACATATAGTATGTTACAAGATAAAAGTTATGTATAAGTAAAAATGGAGAGAGGTAAAAGGGGATAAGGACTGCCAGAGTAGATGAGGAATACAAATTGAAACTTTAACTAGGCATCACTGAACAAAGATTTGAAGGAGATTAGTGTGTTGTTATGTGGATACTGAGGAAGGAACCTTCCAGGCAGTCAGCACACACAGTTAATCTAGGCCAGAGGAATCCTGGTGTGTTTGAGGAACGCTCAAAGAAGCTAGTGTGGCTGGAGCGGAATGAGCAAATGAGAAGAGTGGTAGGAGATGAGCTTGGAGATATGCCTGGGCCAGATATGTTGCCTTGTGTGTGTGTTGCTCTCAGTTTTGTCCCACTCTTTGCAACCCCCTGGACTGTAGCCCACCAGGCTCCTTTACCCGTGAAATTTTCCATGCAAGGATACTGGGGTGGGTTGCCATCTCCTACTCCAAGGGATATTCCTGACCCAGGGATCATACCTGCATCTCTTGCATCCCCTACACTGGCAGGCAGATTATTTACCACCACTGCACCACAGGGGAAGCCCATGTTGCCTTATAGGCCATTGTAAAATACTTTTCTGAATAAAACAGGGGAGCTATTGGGAAGTTTAGAACAGAAGTGACATCTGCCTTATGTATACAGTTGAGCTCTTAACATGATTCTGTGCTTCTTCCCATGATGAGTTGATAATGTGATAGAAGTTTTGAAATAGAAAAAGAATGCTGAAAATTTTGTGATTGGTCTTTAAATCGTTAAAGTTGAGTGTAGCTTAACATCTGAATTTCTTGAAACTTAGAAAATCAGCACTTTTAAGCAAAACCCTTAAATGAAATTAGGAATCAGTTCAGTTGCTCAGTCGTGTCCGACTCTTTGCGACCCTATGAATCGCAGCACGCCAGGCCTCCCTGTCCATCACCAACTCCTGGAGTTTACTCAAACTTATGTCCATCGAGTCGGTGATGACATCCAGCCGTCTCTTCCTCTGTCATCCCCTTCTCCTTCTGCCCTCAATGCCTGCCAGCATCAGGGTCTTTTCCAGTGAGTCAACTCTTCGCATGAGGTGGCCAAAGTATTGGAGTTTCAGCTTCAGCATCAGTCGTAAAAAGGAAGAGACTGTAGCAGAAAGTAATACTTAAAAGCTTTTTGTCTGAAATCACAAACTGATGGAAGGAAAAATTAGTTTGATATTATGTATATTTAATTATGCAACAAAGTTCAGAAATTATGGAACCTTCATTCTGCTTGTCATTTATGAATTAAATAAAATATAATAGAGGTAATAGACTTACAGAAAGTGAAGTGAAGTCACTCAGTCGTATCCAACTCTTTGTGGCCCCATGGACTGTATCCTACCAGGCTCCTCCGTCCATGGGATTTTCCAGGCAGAGTACTGGAGTGGGTTGCCATTTCCTTCTCCAGGGGATCTTCCCAACCCAGGATCAAACCCGGGTCTCCCGCATTGTAGGGATTAAGTCATATAATAACGTGTTTGAAGGGAATGGAAAAATGAATCCATAGTGTTGGAGACTTCTCTATGGGAAGTGTGCTAATTGGAAGAGCACTCAACAGATGTTTCTGGAATACAATTGATGTGCTGTTTCTTGATCTGACTACTGGTTCGCTCATGAGTTCACTTTATGATCATTCACTGAGTTGTATGTACACTTAAAATTTGTTCTTTGTTCTGTATATGGTTTATGAGTTGTCTGCTGATGCAGTAATGCTGTGTAAGAAACATAGAACCTCAGTGGTAAGGGACTGTAAACATTTACTTTTGCTCTTGAGTCTCAGGGTCAGCTGAGCAGATGTGCTGATCTGCACTGATGTGTGGACCAAGATGAGTAGACCTTAGCAGGACTTGCTCGTGTATCTGCAGTTAGCCAGCATGCACCCCGTGAGCCGGCTGGTCTAAGGTGGCCCCAGCTGGTGTAACTTTTCTGTGCCGTGTGGGTTATTATCCTTCAAGAGGATTCCAGGAGCCTGAGTGGAAATGCATAAGCCTCTTGAGGCCTGGGCTTGGAACTCTCACACCATCGCTTCTGTCTCCTTCCCTTAGCCAAAGGGATTCCCGGGTCAAGAAGAGAGGAAGTAGAAATAGATTCCACTTCTTGATGGGAAAAGTGAGAAGTCACAGCACAAGAGGGCACAGGGATGAAAACTGCATTCAGTTTTGCAGTGAATCTACCACATGTGTTATGTTTCAATTTAACAGCATATAAATAAAACATACAGCACAGTATTGACAGTTGTTAGATCTAGATGGCTAGTTATGCATATTCATAGTATTATACTATTTGCTTTTTTCTACCTTCTGAGCAAGTTTTTGTCTTTTTTTTTTTTTTTTTTTATTTGAGAAGGGGTTGTTGTTGGCTTTAAAAAAAAAAATACGAAACTCTAAAAAAATCCAAACTTGCTGAATTCTAATGCTAGAACCCAGAAATCTTTACTTTAAAAATATATTCTACAAGTGATATTAAATTTTGACAGTCAGTGCTTTGGGCTTTCTGACTTCTGCTGGAACCTCTGGCCTAACTGAGGCATATTTCTAGTTTCTGCTGACTACAGAGAAGCAGCTGAAATCATGCTGGCAGCCTAACTGCCAGTAATAATCAGTAATATGACCACCAATTTACAGTATTACCTGACTTCCCTTGGTTCAAGCCATAAAAATTATACACAAACTTTTGAGGTTTCTTGACAACAATGGTTAGAGGAAGAATGAGGTATATAAAGTACCTACTATGTGCCATAGGCATGTCACCAGCTACTTGACATATATTGTTTAATCCTTGCAACAGTCTTGGGGGAATGAGAGTTGTGATCTTCAATTTATAGATAGGTGGAGTTGTTAAGATTTAGAGAATTACTAATTTGTTTAGCATTTTATAGCTATTTAAACAGAAGGCCAGAGATATGTATCTAGCTTTGAACTTGAAGTCAAAACGGTTGTAAAGACAGCAGTGGTTTTGGAAGTAGATAGCTTACTATATGTTAAACCCAGTGTTTCTGAGAATTAAGAAAACATAAATGTCTAGCACATAACCCAGTAGTTTAGATGTCATTATTACTAAAATAATCACTAATTCTAATCAAAGGACAACCATCTGATTGTTCACTGGCAGAAGATATAAACTTTGTGAAATACTTTATATTTTTCATATGCTTTGGGGGATTTGTGTCAAATGTAAATGTTGATATTTTAAAAAATAAATATTTGTGTTTAAAACAGTTACTAAGCCAACTTAAAGGAAATTTAGAAGAAGAAAATCGACATCTACTAGATCAAATTCAGACATTAATGCTACAGAACAGAACACTATTGGAGCAGAATATGGAAAGCAAGGATCTTTTCCATGTTGAACAAAGACAGTACATGTAGGTGCCAAAAAATTTTTCACTCTGAAATATTACTCTGGTGGCAGAGAAAATGCAGTGCTAATTTTTCCTAATTTTCAACGTTATTTCAGTTTTTTTTTTTTACCGGTTATGTTCTGGGCAGTATGCTAATAACTAGAAATACTAAAATGAAAACATAGAGATCCAGCTCTTAATGATCTATTAATATAAAATGAAGTAAAAATAATTTCTATAATGAAGATATGTTATAGGAAGCCATAGAAATACAGCAAATAGAGGGGCAGAAGTACCTTAGCTTGCAAGGGAAGCTGGACTTTAAAGATGGTTGAGCTGAGACTTGCCTGAGGAGGCATAACAGGCCAAGAGAGCAGCAAATGCAGAGACAAAGAGGTGTAATGAAACTGTATTATGATTATGATGATACATGGTCTAAAAATTAATTGCTCATACTGGAGCAAAATTGTGGAAGGAGGTATAGCAGAGAAGTGACTAAACACTCAGGAGCCACTTCATAAAGGTTTTTCTTTGCTGTACAGAGAACTTGCTGAAAAATTTAAGCAGGGCAGTAATATGATCAGATTTGTGCTGTTTGTTTGTTTAAATCACTGATGACATTATAGATTGGAGGTTCTAAGAATTAGAGACAAGGAATAAGTTTTAAGGTTGTTGCAATAATCTAGTGAAAAGTAATTCACAAGCAGTGGTAGTTAAGATCAAGTACAAGAGAGATGTGAAAGATAGAATCGACAGAGCTTGATTATTAGTAAACTGTGGTGAAGCTAGTGTATTTATGCATATAATGTTGTTTAATAACTGTAGAAAGATGTTGAGAGAATTCTTTTGTCATGATAATATTGTAATATAGACGATTTCCTTCAGACAAATCCTGTTGAAAATTGAGATTGTAAGTCCTATATCATTTTATTTAAGTAAGTTGTAAATTAAAAGACAACGAAAAACTTGAAAACAGTTCTGTTGTTACTGCCTATTAAATTCTTAGTTGTCAACTATGGTATCTGTATTTCTTTGTGTTTTGGGGAGAAGTTAGATTTTAGAATCCAAATAATATTCATAACTGTACAAAATACGATGGTCCTAAGTGTAACTTTATTTTTATAGTGATAAGTTAAATGAATTAAGACGACAAAAGGAGAAATTAGAAGAGAAAATTATGGATCAATACAAATTTTATGACCCGTCTCCTCCTAGAAGGTACTATTATCCAGTTGGGTTTTTTTTCATTTTTATTTTGGGGAAAAAAAGATTTTGAGAGGGATTTGTATGCTGAATTTTAAACTGATAAGACTTTTTAAAATTACTTTATTAGGAGAGGCAACTGGATTACTCTAAAAATGAGAAAACTGATAAAGTCTAAGAAAGACGTTAATCGGGAACGCCAGAAATCACTAACTTTAACACCAACCCGCTCAGACTCCAGTGAAGGATTTCTTCAACTCCCACATCAAGATAGTCAAGATAGTTCTTCAGTAGGTTCAAACTCTTTAGAAGATGGCCAAACTTTGGGGACCAAGAAAAGCAGCAGTGAGTGCTTAAACTCTTTAAACATTTGTGATCTCTAGAATTGATTTAGATTCCTTACTAAAGATTTCTTTTAAATAGCTTCCACAGTCCTTTGGGATAATGTCTGATGAATGCATTTCTTTTTAACTCCATATGATTTTAAAATTGATTGCATACTGCAGTACTGCCTAGCCATGTGATTTTCTTTATTGTGTATTTAGAGAAATACAAAGAGATACCATCATTTGACCAGGAAGGTAAAATAGTATAGAAAGAACAGTGAAATGAGAGCCAGAATACCTCTGCCACTTGCTAGTTCTGTTAATGTGGGCAAGACTTTTACTTTTGCGTCCTACTTCACAGGGAGATTATGAGGAGCAATTGAGAAATATTTATAAGATGTCATTTTCATAATTATTTGTAACTAAATAGAGTAATAAGTCTTTTTAGAATGAGGTTTTAATCATACTTTGATGGTATCAAATTGGAAAAAAGTTATATTGAGGGGAGGAAGCAAAGAAAAATAGCTATGAATTGGAAGAGAATTTTTTCAATGATTTAGAAATAATTGAAGGTTATAAAAGTTATTGAGGGATTGCTTGGTAAAGGTTCAGTTAAAATAGATTTGGAGATACAAGTTTTTGTACAAACTTGTGATTTAATTTTTTAAATTACAAATGCTGAAGTGTAATATAACGTGACCTCTACAGTTAACTCTCTTGATTTCATTACTAGTGTGTTTAGCTAAACATTAAGAGCAAAGTAAAAGCCCAAGGAAGAATATTTTAAGAGAAAGAAAAGAATCCGGTGGTAGACCCTTTGAAGTTATAGGAGAATGTGACTACTAGCAATGTTCTTATAACATATGTAAACAGGATAGTTTGAATCCACTCACACCCTCACCAGAATCACTAAATTTAAAAGCATATATAGTGTGTATGTTTATACATAAGACATATGTACAAGATAGATACTATATATATATATGTATACATTTGTATGTATTAATATATACATTTCAATATTAGTCTTTAGAAGTAAATAGCAGGCAAAAGCAGCCACTACTTCCCCCAGGGATAGACTCTGTATGGGCAGCTCTCAAAACACTCAAAAAACTGTATAGACATGGTTTTGTCCTCAGGGGAATTATCTCTGAAAAGACAGTGTTTTAGAGTGTAAGAGATTAGACATTCATTATAGGCTATAATTAAGAATGCAACTATAGCACCCTAAGAACTAGAATCCACAAGTAAGCAACAAAAAAATCAGATACACGTACATGAGTACCATATTCATACATATACACATACAAATATGTTTGTGTATAAGAAATTGGTTTAGTTCTATCTGTTCTCATAAGATTAGTCTTGTTAGCCAAACCTACATGAAACCTCCAAGTATTGTAGAGAGATTATCAAGTTTTCCTTAAAAAGGTGCCAGATGATTCAATTTTATCTACTATCTTTGGATATAAAATATCTGAAAAAAAAAAATCTGGCATCTGATTTAATGAGAAATGGTCATGGGTATATATAATTTTTTCAATTAAAGGAAGATAATTCAAGTAGGAAAATAAACACAAGAAAGGTACAACAGTCTTTTTTAAGGTCATCTTGTTTTAAATTGTCAGTCTATCATTCCTTCATACTCTGTGCTGGAAAGATCCAGAGTAAAAATCAGAAGGAAGTAATACTCTTCTTCCCAGCAGTTATTCAGTTTTAGAATTTTAAAAATAAGCAGAAAACCCTACCATTCTAATGGTCCCATAATTTCAATATAGTTTGGGAAGCAAACATTGTATGTCTACAAACTAATTGCCATAAGAATGATCACTTTCCACCACTGGCAAATATAAAACTCCTTTTATCCTTTCCATTTTGGAAGAGTGTCTGTCTGTCAGTAAAGCAGTCTATGGAAAACAGTTGAAATCAGAAAAAGTATCTAAACAAGACATGTGCATGCTGCAACCATTCAGCTTTGTTTTAGCTAAGTGTCCATTTTTACATTGCTTTCAGTTCATTTCTTTTTAATCATTGAAAACAGCTGTGTTTTCCGACCTAGAAACAAAAAGTTTAAATGAGTCATGACTATTCTTAATAGCAATAAAATAAGTAAGTTAAAAAGCTGTATGCCTTTGCATTCTCCTTAATGAGTGATACTTGTCAGTTTGTCAGAAGAGCTTTTTATTATAAGATAAGAGCAAACCATAAGAAAGAGCATAGTTATTAAGGCTGTATGCAATATGCTTTTAAATCTTAATGTGAGTTTTTCCCCTGCCTCTTAAATTGCATCTCCAAAGAGGTATAATATTTTCCATTAAAATCTTATTAAAGTATAGCTTAAGACTGTTACTCTAAGTGAACACTTAAATTTTTATGTTAATGACTCCTACTGTAGTTATAATCCTAATTTTCATTCATATATTGATAATTTCCCTGTGTCGTGCTGTGATTTTTTAAATAAACTGACTCCCAAAGCCCTTCAAAAATATCTAAAAATGTTATAAATACATAATTTTCTATCATTTTTGCTTGCTTTTTAGGATGCCTCCTTACTTTTTGGCTTATCAGAGCTTAAAAGCTTCTATCAAAATACTTTTGTTTTTTCTTCCAGCCAACCTTTTGCAAAATGAAATTAACATAGTTGCTCATGCCATCTTTTGAAAGACTTGTCTTAGAAGAACATATATTTCTGTGATGCTTCTAAATAATGCATCAGAATTCACTTTAAACCAAGAAGTAGTTCCCTATTTTCTTTTTTAACATTTAAAGAAATAATGAAAGTTTTAAAAGTTTCTTTAGGTTATTTTAAACATCCCGGAACACCTTAGTTTTTGTTTAGGTATTTTACTAAAATACAGGATGTACATTTTCCTAAATTATTTTTTTCTAAAATAAAACCTTATAATTTAAAAAGTTAAGGAAAATAGGGACTTCCTGGTGGTCCAGTGGTTAAGACTCCATGTGCTTCCACTGTAGGTGGCACAGGTGCAATCCCTGGTTGGGGAATGAAGATCCCACATGCCACTTGGCATGACAAAAACAAAGTTAAAACAGAGGAGTGAAGAGCCTTCTACATTTTCGTCACGTATGCTCCCTGGTCCACCAAGAGTGGCCCTAGTGATATAGGTCTATCTTTACAGCTTTACTAGAAAAATTATTCCTTCAGTAAGTAGTTCTTATCATTTCCTGTATTTATAGGACTTTAGTTAGTCCAGGTTTTCTAAGTATATGTTTTTCATCATTGTCTTCAGTGCTTCTCCAAGTATTTTAAAGTATCAAAGTACATATTTCATATTTCATAATCACTCAGCAGCACGAGAATAATAGCTTTAGTGTAGCTTACATAGCTGAAACTCAGACATTCATTTCTGTCCTTAATTTCAACATTTAACTCCCATCTGTTCTTCTCCCTTTCTTCTTTCATTTTTCTGTTTCTGTTTTTTCTCATGCTCTGACATTAAAGTGGTTGCACTGAAAAGACTGCCCTTTTTGAGGAACAGACCGAAGGATAAAGACAAAATGAAGGCCTGCTACCGTCGTTCCATGTGTAAGACTTTATGACAGTTCAGCTTCTTTCAAATGACTACACTGGCTTCCATTACTAATTTTCACTAACCATTCTCTGGACTGTGCCAATTTTCTTATTTTGCAAAGTGCAGTCTTCCTGTAACCCATGGAGCTGGAAGAATTTTTTTTTTCAAAACTGGCACTGAATCTGCATTATATGTATGTTCATTTATACATATACATGCATATGTTTAGTCATACATGTAATATACTTATAAATTTCCAGTGCTTTCTAAAAGTTGGCAGAAAAAAAACTTTAATTTTATATGCCATAAAGATTTTTTCCCAAAGAAATTTGCTTAAAGAAAATATAACAAAACCTTTAGCATTAGGTATTTATTTTCTTAATGAACTAGGATTAAATAAATAAATAAAATGGCCTGTAATCCTTGAAAATGTTTGTCATTCTTTATATACTGATACTCTGGTTTTTCTTTTTTTAAGTGGAATGGGTAATTAATCACATTAAATGTCTGTCATTGGATATCCTCTCTTTCAGGTTTTTATTGAGTGGTATACTTGTTTGATTCATAAAATGAGTAATTTCTCCAGTAACCTGCTCTGACCAAGGACTCTCTATCATTTTCAATAGTGATGTTGTAAAAAACTGCTCTCCATCTTACCTTTATTCATTCCATTTTTGTCACCACAAAACCACATTTTGAAGGCTTATAATTATATTGCACATCACTGCTCAAAAGGCAGTTGTACAGAGTAAAATCCTTTTCCTACCTTTAAAGGGGGTGGAGGGTGATAAAATTATTTACTGAAGTTTATCAAGCTTTGGCCTCCTCATTTCATACAGCTAAATGCATGTCATAATTCAAATGACCTTGTGGTTAGTTTTTTATTTCACTTGCATTAATCCATAGACAATAATCAGAACCTTTATAATACAAAATAGAAATAAGAGCAAGTACATTAACCATGCTGATTCATTTGCTTTCATTTGCATCCCAGCCATGAATGACCTGGTGCAGTCCATGGTCCTAGCAGGAGGACAGTGGACAGGTAGTACTGAGAATTTGGAGGTTCCTGATGATATTTCAACGGGTAAAAGGAGAAAAGAATTGGGAGCTATGGCCTTCTCTACTACAGCCATCAACTTTTCAACTGTCAACTCTTCTACAGGCTTCAGATCCAAGCAGTTGGTTAATAATAAAGGTATAGGCCGTCTGCTATTTGCACTGTGGTGTAACTGTTGGCAACAGGAATTTTTATTTGACTTTTCAATGTTTACTTTTTTTGACAGCAGCAACCTGAAATAATTATCAAAACAATCTGGATTTAATCTGAGAGCATTTTCAAATCATTTCAAAAACTTAAAACATCATACAGATAACTACATCTTTCCTAGGTCTTCCATAATAAACAGCTAATGAACTAACAAGAAATGGAAAAGTAAACCAAGTAAAAGACAGAAAAGGAGAGAGTGATAGAAGCTTTAAAAAAACAAACAAACAAAAACCTAGGAACACGCCATCAGAGAACCACATAGAACAGCCCAGGCTTTGCTTTGCTTCGCAGGGTCACAGGGAGGTGGTTTCACTGCTTCTGGTATTTTCCTTAAGCAAGTCAACTCACATCAGAGTTATTCTGTTTCTTACTCCTGTTCCAGCTTCTGATTGAGAGTATGAAATATGTTAAAACAAGATGTACTGTACGTGATTAAAAAAGAATTTCCATATTCTGCATAAATAAGATTTTATCATTTTTTTTTTTTTTTGTTAAAAAAATTTTATATCCATTCTACTATTTTACGTAGATACTACATCCTTTGAAGACGTAAGTCCACAAGGTATTAGTGATGATTCTAGTACGGGATCAAGAGTTCATGGTAAGATATGAACTTTATTTAGCAAGTACATATTACATACAGAATGAGAATGCTAAAACTCTTGCATTGACCTCATGAATGTGGCATTGCCAGCAAGCATGTTTTCTCTAACCTGCATCTCATAGCTACTTCTGCCATTTCTTCAAACCTAATACTCCCTTTTTTCCTTTTATAAGGTTATTACTTCATCTAAATAGTCCTTAGTCAAGGTCATATATAAAGTATGTCTGCATAATGCTTAAGGCTAATTTTGTTGCCATTTTGGCATAAAGTTGTTAGAGATACATTTCATATTTGGTTTTAAAAATAACTCTGGTAAAGAACAAACTCTAAGAAACCACATTTTCTGCAGTGTTGAGCATTTCAGTTTTTAGTTTCTGACTGGAAAGTCTTCTCTTACCAAACTAAATTATTAACAACAAAAAAAAAATGGAAAAGGAATGAATTTAATATGTAAGGGAATACGTTAAAGAAATTTCATATGTGAGCAGGATTTTAGGAAGCAGGGTGGGGCCATGTTAATGGTGCAGTTGTTTCCCTTGTATGGATAGGAATACAAGACATTAACTCTGCAGATGCTCATATTCCTCCTGTTCGTGGCATCTCTGCAATGTGCAGGGTTCCTTGTCTGATCTTTTGTGACCTAATCACTAGCCTTTTTTTTTTTTTTTTCTTTTGGGGACATGTCCTTCTGTTCAACTACAACAGTCCTGGTATCCATCTAGAAATCCATTTCCAAATCTGATTATTCACTTTATCTTCTTTTGTTTGAATCTCAGCTGTTGTCTCAGAAGTGTCCTGTTTTCAGTTGTTTAACTGAACAATCTGGAAATGCCTTTGCTTGCTAATCTATAAGACTCAACTCTCTGTGGGCATGCTCAGTCTGTGAAAGTATGCATGATTGCTTCCTCAAAGCATTCTGTAATCAGAATGTAAAGTTCAGTGTCTTCAGCTGCAAGTTTTATCACTGTCTCCTGATTTTTTCATTTAGCTTCGAGACCAGCCAGCCTTGATAGTGGCAGAACATCCACTAGCAATAGCAATAATAATGCTTCACTCCATGAAGTCAAAGGTATGCTGTAGGTAAATTTATTAATATGCTCCATCCATTTCCAGATTTGTGAAAAAATGGGAAATTAAGTTTCTGGGGTAAAATGAAATCCAAATCATCTGTGTTTGGAACATAGTTCCTTGGAATATTTTATGCTTTTCACATTGTAATACAAATGTATTTCAATGTGTACAAATGTAAAAACAGGAGCAGTTATTTTAGTTTCCATTTTTCATCTTCATAGGTAAAATCTTTTTCTTGTTATCTTTGTATTCCAAAAGTATCTGTAAGTTCTTATTTTCTTACATTGTCTTTGTCATTAAAATGGTTGGCCTTAATTTTCTCATGATACATGTACACTGAACTCACAGAAAGTGTTTTAGAAATACTTCTAGCTTTGTTTATCCACGAAATAAGGAGGAATATATTTTTTTAATTTGAGAAGACAGTTGTGTTTGTGTGAGTGTAACAAGTGCCAAATGGATGCATATATCTATATAAAGAATTAGTTCAAGATACCTTTTTCCTCAGTTTATTAATGTGGATTCTAAGCTGAAATTTTATGTGAATGTCTGGAAGTATCAACTGATACCTTTTTTCTTAAAGGTACACTGCCTACTCAAATTCTGGAATTATTTAATAGATTATAAAAGTTTGTTAAAGTAGTTATTTTCTACAGAACAGAATTGTTAAATTATAATGAGTGCATTTGTTCTCTTGCTTTTCTGTATTATAGAATAATTTTGTCTCGGTTATAATTTTAGTATTTGTTGCACTGATCTGAAAAATCTGATTTCGAGTGATTGTTTTTTCATGTTTATAATCATGTTCTTATATCCTTTAGAAAAATATTACCTGAAGTGTGAAGAAGCCTTTTCTGATTTGAAATTTTAAGAAAATCTTTTTCCTACAAAATGTTACATAGTTTGAGCCAAAATCTTTCATGACCCACTTTATTCTCTGTGATTAGGAAACCATGGAAAGTTGCATTTTCCATCTTGATGCTTCTACACAGTTTGCGATTGATCAAAATGAATAAGCACTCTTAAGGAATAGCATAAACTTTGGGGAGCTTTTTTCCAGATCTAGTAATTTGCATTCTTTATCATTGTTCAGCCTCAACTGAGTCTTTTAAAGCTATCATACTGACAGTTGAAAGCAGGGAGAATCAGATTGTTCAGACATTAAAGAATGAGATACTACATACTTGATTTTTACTGGAATTTTCTAAGTTAATTATATCATGTCTCCATTTGACTTTCCTTAGATGCTTGCTATGTAAATTTTTTAAAAGTTTCTTAAGATTATTTCTTTTACTTATTTTTTATTTATTGTTAATTGGAGGATAACTGCTTTATAGTGTGGTGTTGGTTTCTGCCACACATCAGCGTGAATCAGCCATAGATAGACATATGCTCCCTTCCTCTTGGACCTCCCTTCCACCTTCCACCCCTCTAGGTTATCACACCCTTTTTTTTTTTACATCAGTATTTAATCAAAATAATTTCCTTTTGACTTTTTTTTCCATTTATTTTTATTAGTTGGAGGCTAATTACTTTACAATATTGTAGTGGTTTTTGCCATACATTGACATGAATAAGCCATGGATTTACATGTGTTCCCCATCCTGAATCCCCCTCCCGCCTCCCTCCCCATCCCATCCCTCTGGGTCTTCCCAGTGCACCAGCCCTGAGCACTTGTCTCATGCATCCCTCTAGGTTATCACACTCTCTCAGGTTATTTGTTTAGGATGAACAGAGAAGCCTTCAAATAAGGAACACAGACTTCATAGATAGTCAAAGAATTAGAATTATTAGAGTGTTTGGTTTTAACATTCTCAATTTAAAATTCATATAATCATATTTTGGGCTTCCCTGGTGGCTCAGTGGTAAAGAATCCGCCTGCCAATACAGGAGGTCTAAGGGTCAAGAAGATCCCCCAGAGAAGGAAATGGCAGCCCACTTCAGAATTATTGCCTGGGAAACCCCATGGAGAGAAGAACCTGGTGGGCTGTAGTCCATGGGGTCACAAAAGAGTCAGACATGACTTCATGACTAAAACAACAATTTTTTTTTTTTAATTATAAGGTATTTTATAGTTTTTTAACCTGAGTTTTTAAAAATGTATTATTTCCTTGTTTATTCATGCATTTACTCATCACATGTATTGAATGCCTGATGTATATGTTGAGGTTCTGGGTCTGGTGGTGAAGGCAAGTGTTTGCCCTTTGGAGCTTACAATATTTGTCATGCAGACAAATAAGGAAGCATGCTATGGTAGACAGTTATTAGACTGATGAAAGATTAACATGGTTTTAAGTATTTCTGAATAAAGCTTTGAAAGTCAGTTTGGCTATTCATAAGAATCCAGTCAATAAATTGTCAGTACATACATAGTGTTAATCTTGTGTCTATTATTGAACTTTTAACACACCATTTACTCCTAAAGCAGGTGCAGTTAATATCCAGAGCAGGCCACAAAGCCACAGCAGTGGAGAATTTAGCCTGCTTCATGAGCATGAGGCATGGTCCAGCAGTGGTAGCAGTCCAATCCAGTACTTGAAAAGACAGACCAGATCAAGTCCAGCGCTCCAGCACAGAACACTGGAGAGTCGGGCACATCACAAGATCAAAACTGGTTCCCCTGGAAGTGAAGTTGTTACTCTACAACAGTTTCTGGAAGAAAGCAACAAGCTTACCTCAATGCAGGTTGGTTTTATCTATGGTTACCTTAATTTAGATGGACACTATAAGTTAAATTTCTATGGTTGAATTTTAGAGCCTTTTCTTTTTTTTTTTTTTTAAGTTAAGGAGTGTTTAGAGACATTAGCAATTTTTTATAGTCTACCATATCAGGAAACCAAAAGTATGGCTGTATTTGCTAATCTGCTTTGATTTTTTTTTTTTTTTTAAACAGCTAAAGCCCTCAAGTCAAGAGAATCTTTTAGATGAAGTAATGAAAAGTTTGTCTGTCTCTTCTGACTTTTTGGGAAAAAACAAACCAGTTAGCTGTGGTCTGGCCAGGTCAGTAAGTGGAAAAACTCCAGGAGACTTCCATGATAGACGGACAACTAAGCCTGAACAGTTTGTGAGACCTGGTCCTCAAAAGGCTGAAGATACCTGTTTCATGAGTTCTTCAGGAAAGCCTACACGAGGCGCTCAAGGAAAGATAAAATTAATAAAAGAAACTTCTCTGTCACGACAATCAAAAGATAGTAATCCCTATGCCACTTTACCTCGTGCAAGCAGTGTTATCTCTACTGCCGAAGGAACTACTCGAAGGACAAGCATCCATGATTTTTTGGCCAAGGACAGTAGACTACCTATGTCAGTTGATTCACCACCAGCTTCTGCTGATAGCGGCGTCACTGCGACATCCAGTGAGTACTGTCTACGCCAGCGGTCCTCTCACACACCTCACAGCCCCACATCTGCGCTAGGTTCTCAAGCACAGAATGCCTTAGCTACAGACAAGCCCCAGTCTCCACACACCCAGGCCAGAAACTCAAGAACTGAAAGGTCACATTTTCTAAATCAGACTTTTGCCATGATTAATATGTCTAATGATGCATTTGGAAGATCAGCTACAGATAGCTTAGAGTCCTTTACTGTGGCTCATCTAGCTCAGCCATTTTTATCCCTGAATACAGAATTAGTTAGTAACATAAGTGGGTTACCTCCCAGACCAGTCACCAGAGTAACTGACCAGGCTTCTGCTTCTTTGGAAAAAACTGCTCAGAAAGATAATGAGCAGTTTTCTGGTCATCAGAGCCACAGTAGCATTAATCCACAGTCCTCTGTAGATAATAATAATCTTACCACTCCTGCATGCCTCTATCCTGATGACACAGAAGCTGCATTGTTGGTTTCTGAGGATAATCAAACGGTTTGGTATGAATATGGTTGTGTATGATCAAAACTGCACAATATAATACTGATGTCATTTGATACACACTATGCTTCTCTGATCTGATTGGAAGAGCTGTTGTTGAAAAGAATCACTTGACTAGGTTTATATTTTTATTTTTAAGTTGTGGCATAGTGTTCAAGTGTACATTGTGGCATGTATATAAACGTGATCATGTAACCACAGCAATGCCTGCATGAACTATTACTAATTGCATTGTATATTTTCTGCATGACTTCAAGAACCTTAACAATACATGCTCCTCTTTCACATTTTTTGTCACCCAGTAAGAGATTGTTACTTTGATACCTGGAAGCATGTTAAAATGGTTGCATGCTCTATAATTACTAAGAAGGCATTTCCAAGTCATATTTGTTGATTCCAAAAAAGAATGCTCATTGTCCCTTTTGCTCCCCTTTCCCTCTCTCCCTACCTCTTGTCCTTTCCTTTTTTTCCCCAAAATGTGCACTTCATATTGCACATGTACAGTATTAGTAAGGAAAATATGTTAAAAAGATGTCATTTTCTTTTGCCATTTAATTTTGCCTTCTGCCCTGCTATTTTATTTTCAAATAGTTAATAAGTCAACACCTTACATAGTAAATAATAACTACTGCCCATATTTATAAAATTGTTCAGATTTAAAATGCTGTTAATACTCATAAATTTAGTGTAATTAAAAAAAAAAAACACTGAATTTAAATGTGACTTATACAGTGACTAGGAGCACTTATATTCTATTTCTTCCCTGCACTTTTCTTCACTTGACAAACATAAGAGTTCAAGTACTATCTTTCTTTCAGGATGACTTTTTTACTTGGAATCAGTTAACACAGTAGTTTTTTCAGAGTTTTTTAAAATGTAGAATCAAAGAGAAATAAATCAAATCATACTCAGTGTGTGGGAAATTTGCATTTTTACTTCTCTTTTAAAAGGGTAGCAAGTTTACTGAGTGGTGAAGATTGTTACTTAAATAATTCTACAATTTATTGCTAAGTTACATATGTCCTAAAAACAGAATTTTCTAAAATGAGTACATTGTGCTAAAATAAAATGTAAAATTAGTGTTTATAACCATATAAACAGACATGTTTCTAGTAGAACAAATTTTAAAACTAAGAATAATTGCAACCTCTTAGCTAAAAGATAATCATAAAAGAGAGAGAAAATATTTGCTAACTCTGATTCATGTCATAAACTTTAAAATTATCCTGTGGTCATAGCATTTTAAAACAGAATCAGCCAAAATTGAGTTTCTAACTTCCAGAATAAAACAACAAGAAAGAAAGCCCCAAGGAAACCCATAACCCTGACTCACTCACTTCTGGACAAGTATACCTTAGCTCTATCTCTGAAATGTTTTTGCTGTCTTGATTCAGCCTAAATATCACAATGCAGCCTGGCATCTAGAAGAAATGATTTGAAATGTAACTTGATAAACAAGGAGGAAGTTATTATTTTACACGTGTTGTTATAGTAAATTATTATTGTTATTCATTGGGCCAGAGAAAATTTCTAAAGTATCTTTGCTTAATGAAATGTGTGACCTGGGAATTCACTGGCAGTCCAGTGGTTAGGATTCTGCAGTTTCACTGCTGAGGGCCTGTGTTCGATCCCTGGTCACAGAACTAAGATCTGCAAGCCACACAGCATGGGCAAAAATAAAAAAATAAAAACAAAAAAAAAAGGAAACAGAAGGAAATTTGTATTCCTTTGTAAATTACCCTATTCTCTTGTACTTACACAAGATCATTTCAGGCCTAGGCCCCTTCTGTTTATATCTTTGACCATACTTCTTTTCTCATAGCCAGCTCTTACCAAAAATGCTCCCAATGTGTTGGTTTCACTTCAGATCGAATAAATCTTCTCCCTTTTACTTAAAAAAAAAAAAAAAGCTTCCAGTGCAGGTCATCAAATAAACAATCAGAAATTTTCTTATTTTTAGTACCACTTAATATATTTTATCTACATGAAAACATCAATCCATTTGTCACTTATTTCACAATTAGTCCTAACATTTCAAATGTTTTCGGTGTCCCTTTTCTTTCTTCATAACCTGTAGTTTAAGATTAAATTTATTTATTAAAATACATTGAGAAATCATATGCTACTATATGGTAAACACTGTTATTTTTACAATGTTGTAAACTGTTATTTTTACAATGTTAGACTTACAGGAAAGAAGCATTTCTAACCCAGATGACTATAGTAACATATACAGCATGTTTTCCAAAAGAACGTACACATTGTGCATGTAAGACAGAAAGATACATACCATGTCCATGTGTCTTGAGGACTGTCAGAGAATATAGGTGATATTTCCTCCAGAAACTGTCACTGGCTGTAAGGTCATAAAATTCCCTTAAAACACTATTTTACTAGTGTTTCTTGATAGCACTTGAAATCACATTTTTAGCAGTGATAAGAGCCTTAGAAATCATATAGAGCTAGTGTTTCCCAAACTCTTAAAAAAATCAACATATAATACCTTCTATAAATGAAATCTTACAAGATGCCCCAATTTAAAAAAAACAATTATTTTCTGATCAAAGTGAAGCAGCTCTGACTCAGTTGAATAACTGTGCTTTTTTTGAGACATCTCCATAAATACTCTACAACTTCACAGAGGATACAGGCATACCTCGTTTTATTGTGCTTTCCTGTACTTCACAAATACTGTGGGGTTTTTTCCCAGCAAACTGAAGGTTTCTGGCAGTTCTCTGTCAGACAAGCCTATCAGTGCCATTATTCCAACAGCATTTGCTCACTTCCTGTCTGTCACATTTTGGGAGTTCTCAGAATATTTCTAACTTTCTCATTATTGTTAATATTTGTTGTGATCGGTGATCCATGATCTTTGATGTTACTGTTGCAAAAAAAAAGTATGACTTGCTAAAGGCTCAGATAATGGATAGCTCTTTTTAGCAATAAAGTATTTTTTAATTAAGATATGTACATTGTTATTTACATGCATTGGGAAACTAAAAATTCATGTGACTCACTTTATTGCAAAATTCACTTTAATATAGTGGTCTGGAACCAAACCTGCAATTATCTCCGAGGTATGCCTGTATTAGTACCCTAATTTTAGATGAAATTGAATAGCTTTCATATTCCTGGCTTAGGTTTCTAGAAATGATACCCCTATTATTTGTGGCACTGTAAATTCATGTTAGGCTTTGGGTCCCCTGTGACCAAAGTAGTTTTAACTCTAACCATGTAAGCAGATATATTTTCCTACAAAGTAAGCCTCAAGGCCTGGTTTTCTTAGTAAACAATACAAATATTTCATTGTGGATGTTTCTGCTGCTGCATGCAAGATTATTTTTTACTTTAAAACTATATGTGACCACATAGTAAATAAACATAATAAACCTATCAGACACCAAGAGCACATTATTATTTATAACTTTTAAAACATGTAAATCAGTCTTTAAGTAGAGATGTCTATCAGATGAATAACATTTCCAGAGTTAGATTCCTTCTCTTTGCCCAACGCAGTGAGAGCTCTATAGTTTCTTATCTTCATGAATTGTATTATGTTTAGCTTTTCATTAAATAACATGAAATGCTTTTCTCCTGCAGATGTGGACAAAGTACAAGAAAACAGAAATTCAAAAAGCAGGTCTAGGGAGCAACAAAGCTCCTAATTCTATAACCCCACTACATGACATGTGGGCCAAGTGGTGAGTTTCTTGCTTAAAATGTAAATGAGATTAATCTCATTTATACACACTAACTGCATTAAGTATAAGAACAAGTGCACATTGCATTAACAGATGTAAATATTGCTTGCTTTATTCATGATTTTCTGTCTGTCTGATTAGTAAATCAAAATCACCTGATTCCTCAAAGCTTTTGGCCATCAGTGCACGCTCAGTCGTGTCCGACTCTTTGCGACCCCATGGACTGTAGCCCACCAGGCTCCTCTGTCCATGTAATTTTCCAAGCAAGAATACTGGAGTGGGTTGCCATGCCCTTCTCCAGGGGATCGTCCCAACACAGGGATCAAACCCGGGTCTCCCACATTGCAGGCAGATTCCTTACCATTTGAGCCACCTGGGAAGCCCCTTAGTGCAGGAAAACAATCCTGAAAAATATTTTTCCCCTCAATTTAAATTTGATTTTACTAATGAATAACGTTTTAGAAATTACTTTTTCAGTTTAAAATCTTTCTGGTAGGAATATAACTTCTGTGCAATGTTCTTGGTAATTGAGGAGAATAAATTAAATGTCTTTTCTACGAAGAGCTGCTTAGACAAATTCTGACTCTCTGTCACTCTTATCCCTGTAAAAGTACCTGGTGCATGCTGTTCTTTTAGTGGTTGCTCTGTATTTTATATCTCTTATCTTCAAACTTTTCTTATATTTTCTTTCTTTCTACTTTCCAACTAAATACAGAGAGAAAAGTGTCCTTCAGTTTCTCAGTGTGAAGCCTTTATTTCTGAAGTAACAAGACACCCAACTATAGGAATCATTTTTTAAAATCTTTAAGGAGACTTAACAATCCTTCGTGACTAGAGCAGGAAAGAAATACAAACCTTCATTCCTTCCTTGAATCAAGGAGCACTACTGGAGTCAACTGCCAAAATTTTTAGAAGGTTTTTGTGACTTATTATGTACATTGTACTGTTAAGATCTACTGAATAAAGCATGTTCTCTCGCTAAGGACCAAGTGTTTTAAGGGTTAAAGAAGTACTCCAAGAACAATATACTTCTTTCATCATTTGTTTATGAATTTATCCATGTTTGCTTAATGCTTCCGCTAAGTATTAGCCTAAGTCTAGCCACTTATATTTAGTTGTGTAAACCTAAATTAAATGCTGTAGTATGCTGTGGAATGTACTATATATCAAGATACAGAGAACATTGTTTAGGCATGTCAGAGCCTTATTTGGTTAGCAGACTGCATGTGTTGGTATTCTCTTATTTTTAAGCCAATTATTTTGATGCACTGCAAAAGAAACTCAGTTTATGAAATAACTGAAAAATCCATGATAGGAGTTATAAAAAAAATCTACAGTGATATTAATATTTCCATATTCCCTGCTAAGGAACACTAAGTAATTCATTCACACATGGATCCAAGGTAATTAGAATGTGTTTTTCTGAAATGTTTTTTTTAGTAAGGTGGTTTTCTAGAAAAAGACATTCCCAAGATAAAGCTATTGTGTTTGAACTCATTTCCCTTCTTTAGTGTTGGGTTATGTATGTATGTTTTTTTTAACTTAAGAGCTGACTGTTTGTTGCTTAAGAAGTTTTCTTATGGCAAAAATAATGTAAATACTTTACTACGATCCGCATTTTGCCAGGAACTCATTTATTATTAAGGTTATCACTTATTAATAAGAATTTTTGGTTTTGTCCTTTATAAGACTACATTAAAGTTGGTAACTGTTATCAGTACTTTTGAAATATTTGTATGCATTTGTTTTACATTTGAAAGAAGCACAAAAAAGTAAATTTAGTTAACCCAGGGAAACATCAGTTTTTTTGTAGTTCCAATTTTCTATCACAGTTTTATTTTCTTATAAAATCAAAAATTGCATTGATACATATTAATGCAAATTCATTATTTAACATAAATATATGAATAATCTTAAAGGTCTGAAATGAGAAAGATACTGACTTTTTAATTTTAACAATGTACTTCTTAGGCTCTCACTACCAGCTCTAAAAATCTTTTTGGAATAATTCCATAGTGTGTAGTTTATGAACTGTGTGTTTCATCACTAACCTAGTAGCCATGAGAAATGTGTCTCTCTCTCTCCCTCCTTCCTCATGCCCTTCTCTTTTTTCCCCCTCTTTTTGATAGGCCAGTAAGAGTGTTGTGTTCATAGTCTACTTTCAGAAAGACCATTAATGAAAAAATAATACGGCATGTATAGTTGAAAAGAAACGGAAATGGAAGTTAGGTTTTGCCACCAAATAATGCTGTAAAGTTAAATCACTTTTAAAATCTTGGATGAAAGGTGCTATGTAAATATAAATACAAAGGATTCTTACTAAGATACAAATATTGCACAACAGACATATTTAAAACCTATTCTCTAGACTGTGAAACATGTCTCCATCATGATTTCCTAGACTGAAGTATCAGATTGATAATGGGCATCATGGCAGTCTAGAGATGTCTGCATGTAAAAACTGTAAATTCATTTTTAGGTGGATAAATTGAGAGTAAATATAGAAATTATGTTTTAGCTAAATACAATAAGTGGGTAACTTAGATTTATATTAACTAGCATCTAATTTGCACAACTAGGACACATCCCAGGACATTTGCTTCAAGTTGAAATTTAATGAGTAGGAGGTAGTCCAGCGAGGGTGTGTGATACCACAGCTTGATCTCTCCAGGACACTAATATCCTAAAACAGAGACCCTGCTGACTGAAGCAACACATTATTGCTTCAATTAGAAAATGCTTAAGGGTAGCCTGTAAAGGGCTGACTGAGGAAATGCAGCAAGACAACCAAGAGAACACTTGAGACTGCAAAAAGTAGGCATATTCTCAAATCACATTCATCACCTTTTTCATACCATTTCAAGAAAGGACTAGATAACCACATGAGTATTTTACCATTTCCAAAAGATAGCATCAGAAGCAAACTTAGTAGGAAGTCATGCTTTTCCCTTAGATAAACTACTTCTGCCAAACAAAACCATGTAACCAACTGGAAAGTACAATAGCTGGGGCCACTTTCCTGACTGGCGCCTGACATGATTTTAATTATCTGGCTCTACTCCCCCTTGGAAACTAAAGAATTTATATACAGGGTAATAGCTTCGGCCCAGAGCTCCGATAAAGTGCTTCAGATCTGGCAGTGTGGAAATTTTCGGTCCAAGTTTTTGAACTGGTGGTTACCAAAGAGTTCACAGAACAGGTTTGTATGTAGCACCTTTCATGCAAGGCATGGTAAGAGCCTATTTAAAAATCACTGTGCATATAACAGAATTGCAGCCACCTCACAAATGAAGTATTACAGCCTGTACTGTCTTAACAGTTTATGTCAGGAAGTGAAAAAGATATTGTACCAAATCTGGAATTACAATGAGGAGTAATAATGTATGCTGAATAACTTTTGTACTTTAAGTTACTTTTTATGAGAAAAGTGAAGTTTTGTGTTTTTTTTTCTGCTACTCTTAGTCCTGAGATATGTTTTTTTTTCCTTAAGCCTTGAATGAATAATACAGACGGAGCCCATTTTATAATATAAACCTTGATGTACAAGTTATTTGGACAACAGTGAAAATGCCTTAAAAGGAATGCTTATGGATAAAGTTGCACTTATAACACCCTTTAACAAAACCTGATTTTAAATTGTCTTTCTTTTCTAAGGGTTCTCTCTTTCAATGTTTGCCATTGTACTTATAACTGTTATTAAATACCAAATCAAATAATACAAGAGCTGTAACATTTCCTTTAAAGTAACGCTACTGAGAAATCTGTAGTTAAATGGCAAAATGTTTGTTACTTGGCTATATTAAAGCCACAGTTGATAACAAAAAATCCAGTTCATAACAAAAAAGACACCATCATTTGGCTGATCTGTCTTTTTTCAAAAACATTTTTCATTTTCGTTTTTAACTTTTATTTCTTCTAAAAAAATTAAGTTGGTTTAACATTCACTTGTCAAACTGATATGATTTTTATAACAAGTGATTAGCAATCATAACATATAATTTAACCAAGTATTATTCTTTCCTTTCTCTTTGCCCTAGAAAACCAATTTTCAGATATAATCTTGTTTATCTCTGTTCTAATCACTTTGGGATGAGTATTAGAGGTTTTGGGAGAAAGAGAAGAGTCTATTAGTTTTGTCAATCCCAGAAGTGTCATTACAATAATAGATTGTACACATCAGTCTCTTTTCATTTTCACCTAGACTTTGGGAAGCATAATGTTAAGAGATGGCAACTTGCCTTGTGTCATTGGGCAGGTCAGTCTTTCTGGGCCTATTTTCACTCTAAGGTGAGGACAGTTAGACCAGTTTCCTGAGGTCCTCAGTGTCTTTGATTCAATTCAGTAAACCTTCATTTTATATTCAAAGCAACCTAAATTTCTTCTTTCTTAGAGATATAGTACCAAGTAGGCAAAAAACCAGTGTAGCATCTCAGAATGTTATCACTGATGGAAGATATTTCTTACTAACTCATCTAACTTACTCACTCATCTATATTTTAGAAAAATTATGCCATCAGTAAACTTGTAGTCTCTAACCACATATATTGAAAAATGACAAGTTTTTACCTTTGCCTTTCAGTAATGCAGATTGGTACAAATTAAATATAATTTCTCTACCAGAAGAAATTACTGCGTGTTCAACCTTAGGAAAAAACGTTTCTCTCTCAAATATCCGATTGTATTAGAGGAAATGATAATTTTCCTAAGTCCTCTAGGCTGTTTTGTAGCCTACTCAGACCCTCAATTAGGGTCTTATTTGCGTTTAAGAGTGGTGAAAAAGTATATTAATTTTCCTCACTGTTTTTGAACTAGCTTCTATATGGCAATTGACAATACCTAATCCTGGGTTCTTACACGTTTTTGTTTATATGTGTATAAAATTTATCTTACCCTTTTTAGATGCATAGTTGAAAAAATGAGTAAATTTAATATAGCCTAAAGGACAGAAGAAACTTGTTCAAGCATGTTCAAATTTCTAACCTCTGAACAAAGACTAAACAAATCCTTCTTAATGGCCTCTGTATGTTCTGCTCCTGAGTTTTAAAATGTAGTTTCATTAGTATAATGATTATGGCATATTTTATACCCCTACTTTGAGGGTTTTTCTAGATTAAGATATTCTAAAGATAGAATTTTATTTAAAAAATTAGCTTATTTTTCACTGGGGGGGAAAAAAGCATTGGTTTAAAAACAAACAGTAACAGAAAGGTTTTCCCTTGCCCCCTTGTTTAATTATACTGCTGGAAATTCTTATTCCTTAATCCTCATTCCCTCGGGATAACCACTATTTACAATTTAATGTCTTCCCATATTATTTTATTTTTTCCCCATATGTACACTATCACATGTATAATTTTACATATGCTATTTTTGCAACTTGCTTTTTCTCAAGTATAATAAATAAGATGTAAGACAGTTAATCTTAGATAAATAATCTCAGTTTTGATATGAATTCTTTTCTGGCCACCCTGCAGCCTGCGGGCATCTCAGTTCCCGTGACCAGGCACTGAACCTGTGCCAGGCAGTGAAAGCCTGATTCCTAACCAGAAGGCAACCAGGGAACTCCTGATGTTAATGAAGGCATTCTTGTAACAAGTAATCATCATGGGGATGGGGAGGGTGGAACCTCTGACCTGACTAAAGTTACCTCAATAGATCTTAAAAAAAAAAAAACAAAAAAAAAACTTTAAGATGAAATAGTCTTTCTCAAATAGTTCAGGTCACCAAACCAAGTGCTAGATATGTCTTCCCATTTTTAATGCTTTTTATAATTACAAGTAAGAAAAACAGCTTTCAGAAATAAATACTCTGAACTTTAGCCCAATTAGTTTTTATCAAAGTTTAGTATTATGGGATCATGTCCTGTGTTCTTCACAAATGTGAGAAAGTCTTCAGGGCTCAATCCCATGGTTGCAGCATTGGTCATTGGATGAAAGTACACCTTTTCATATCCACCTTCCAAAAAGGCAGAATCCAGAACAAACTTCACATCTCCATCATCACAGAAGAGTGCCAATGGTGTGGCACAACCTTGGCCAACTTTCAGTTTTTCTAGCATGGCTGCTTCATCAGCAAACCGCAGGTTTCCACTCCCGACACCTAACTGCTTGGCGAGATCATTTAAATTAATTTGTCTATCATGAAGAACTGTCACCAGCCAATAGCCTTTTTTCTTTTTGTCCTTAAGAAATAAGTTCTTACTGTGTGCGCCTTTCAAATGCTGGATATGAGGCATCATTTCTTCAACTGTAAACACCTGTAAAATACCACATGAGAAGTTTAAAAATAACATGCATGTACACTGCAAATATACAGTTATATATACGTTGCTTGCTGGGTCTAAACAGTGAGGTTAGGGAGTACTCGGTACCCTGGATTTCACTGGTAACCCACTGATAACCCCTGTTATCAAATAATTATATCTCAGGACCTCAGGTAGTTTCTCTTGGGCCAGTTCTCCATTCCGATATGCTGGCTAAGCCTTCACATTTCTAAAGTGCTATTTTTGTTTTTCCTTTAGACTTTGTCCAGTTTATAGCAGCCCTCACAACACTGTAAATCAACTATACTCCAATAAAAATGGGGGAAAAAAAGTTTATAGCAGCCCAGACTCCTATTCCTTGGCATTCCATCCAGACCATAATACAACCTTCACTCGATAAAACATAACTACAGAGGGAGTGAAGGCGGGGAATGAGAGCCTGGGCTAATATAAAAAGAACATCAGAAAAGCTGGCAATATGCACAGTAAAAAGGGGGAGAGTATCGACTAAGGGAGGCAAAAGGGTCAAAGAAAATACTAGTTTTGATTAATTTCTCTACCCTTCGAAGATTATCACTATCTAGCTAGTTATCACGAGCTGTTACTCAAGCGTTAGGCAAAAACTATGTCATCCCAACACCCAGGTTATATACTGGCTACGTGAGATACTTGCAAAAACAAAAAAATCTTTCCATCAATGAACTGAATCATGTTAAAAAATAACAAACTCTAACCTTGGTGTCCCGCATGCATCATAGCCTCTGCAGAAACGTTTTACTGCTTGGCAACTTACATACCCAGGCCAGTTTGAGATGCACAACTTCTCAATATGTTGCGCTAGTTCCCAAAATTAAAAAAAGAAAAAAAACCACTCCAAAAGGAAAACAGGTTTTTTTTGTTTTTTTTTTTCCACAATAACAGCAAGAGTCCCAAGAGGAGATGCACTCGGTGGTGCATTCAGATCCCTCTCTACTCTGGATTCCGGGAAATGCCTTAGAACGGACTTTTTCTGTGGTACAGTGACCGCCCCCCCCACCACCCCGGAAGTCTACTTTCAGTGGCTTCCCCTCGCAGACGCTGCAGTAGAGCCCACTCCCTCCGGGGATAGTACTAGCGGGAGCGTCTCACCTCTGGGTGCTCCACGACCTCTGTGCGAATGGCCAGGGCGGCGAGCCGCTGCTCCAGCGCCGCCCGCAACTCAGCGCCTGCCATGCTGTCCTCGTGGCGGCGGCTAGAGACCCGGCCGAGGGGCGGGGCGTGGCTTCCCGCGGACTGCCCACTGCAGGCTGAGGCGGAAGTTCCTGGAGGGACAGGGGCGGTGCCGGAAGTCCAGAGCCGGCGTTATCCGGAGGTGGGGTCGGACCGTGTTCGCTTGACATCCACCGTTTGTTCCTGAGGTTCGTTCGAGTCCTCAAGAACATCCTTCCCCAGACATGCAGTGTCCTTAACCCGCGTCCCACAGGTGGGAGGCGCCTGCATTCTCACAGCCCTTTCCTTTCCCGCCGCAGGTTTCCTAGATCCAGCATGTCTTCCATTTAAATAGATTTAAACCTAACAATTCAACTTAAGGAATGTTGAGGGAGTGATTCATTGTATGTGGTCTCGGGTTTACCCAGGAAGCAGACTGAGGCAGAGTCTCCTTATCCCTTCTGCCCTTGGAATGTACATTCTATCCACTGTTCCTGAGCTAGGTGCTGCCTGAAGGATGCAGCCTGAGAGAGTAATGTGTCATTGAAACCTTCTGGACTTTTTAGGTAAGTGAGGCCCCCCTCCCCCCTTAAGGTCTCTATATAAATTCTTAAGATGCTGGCAAGTGGGTGCCCAAGACAAACCACCAGTGTAAGTTCCTTTGATTATTAATTATTAAAACTGCCACCTACCAATGAGGAATGCCCGGCCTCTTCAGTCTTTCCTTGCCCTTCTGGGTTGGGGGGTGGGGTCTCTGGGTGTGTGTGCGCGCGTGGTTTCACCTGGGGAACTTCCCGAGGTTGTGGACCAACAAAGAGAAAAGGGCCACAATCTCTATCCTTTTGACTGCCTTTTCCAGGAGCATTTTTGCTGCCTCTTGGTGGGGTGTTTTCCACTATCCTGCAAAACCCTCAATCCCCACCTTGAATGAGGCCTGAAATTCCACTAGAGTTTCATTTAGGAGTTTAGATTAAGCTTCCAATTGTTACCAAAACTGTTGCCCCAGACGGGGAGTTTGGAATGGACATGTACACACTGCTGTGTTTAAAATGGATAACCAATACAAGCAACTCCTGCAGCTCAATTCCAGAAAAATAAATGACCCAATCAAAAAATGGGCCAAAGAACTAAACAGACATTTCTCCAAAGAAGACATACAGATGGCTAACAAACACATGAAAAGATGCTCAACATCACTCATTATTAGAGAAATGCAAATCAAAACCACAATGAGGTACCATTACACGCCAGTCAGGATGGCTGCTATCCAAAAGTCTACAAGCAATAAATGCTGGAGAGGGTGTGGAGAAAAGGGAACCCTCTTACACTGTTGGTGGGAATGCAAACTAGTACAGCCGCTATGGAGAACAGTGTGGAGATTCCTTAAAAAACTGGAAATAGAACTGCCATATGACCCAGCAATCCCACTTCTGGGCACACACACTGAGGAAACCAGATCCGAAAGAGACACGTGCACCCCAATGTTCATCGCAGCACTGTTTATAATAGCCAGGACATGGAAGCAACCTAGATGCCCATCAGCAGATGAATGGATAAGGAAGCTGTGGTACATATACACCATGGAATATTACTCAGCCGTTAAAAAGAATTCATTTGAACCAGTCCTAATGAGATGGATGAAACTGGAGCCCCTTATACAGAGTGAAGTAAGCCAGAAAGACAAAGAACATTACAGCATACTAACACATATATATGGAATTTAGAAAGATGGTAATGATAACCCTATATGCAAAACAGAAAAAGAGACACAGAAATACAGAACAGACTTTTGAACTCTGTGGGAGAAGGTGAGGGTGGGATGTTTTGAAAGAACAGCATGTATATTATCTATGGTGAAACAGATCACCAGCCCAGGTGGGATGCATGAGACAAGTGCTCTGGCCTGGTGCACTGGGAAGACCCAGAGGAATCAGGTGGAGAGGGAGGTGGGAGGGGGGATTGGGATGGGGAATACGTGTAAATCTATGGCTGATTCATATCAGTGTATGACAAAACCCACTGAAATGTTGTGAAGTAATTAGCCTCCAACTAATAAAAAAAAAATAAAAAATAAAAAAATAAAATAAAATGGATAACCAGTAAGGACCCACTGTATAGCACAGGGAACTCTGCTGGGTGTTGTGTGGCAGCCTAGATGAGGGGAGTTTGGGTGAGAATGGGTACATGTATATGTATGTCTGAGTCCCTTTACCTTTCACCTGAAATTATCATAACATTGTTTGTTAATCGGCTATACCCCAATACAAAATAAAGTTTTTTTTAAAAAAAGAAATATGCTGTTGCTGCTGCCAAGTCACTTCAGTCGTATCCAATTCTTTGCGACCCCATATTCGGCAGCCCACCAGGCTCCCCCGTCCCTGGGATTCTCCAGGCAAAAACACTGGAGTGGGTTGCTATTTCCTTCTCCAATGTGTGAAAGTGAAGTCGCTCAGTCGTGTCTGACCCTCAGCGACCCCATGGACCGTAGCCTTCCAGGCTCCTCCGTCCATGGGATTTTCTAGGCAAGAGTACTGGAGTGGGGTGCCATTGCCTTCTCCGAAAGAAATATGAGTCATGTACAAAAGTAAGGAAACAATTAACCAAGAATAAGGTCTGCATGACAGCTACAAAAGAGAAACTCAAAGAGGAAATATTGATAATGCCATCCAGCACATTGTCTAGGCAAGGAGGGTGTTCTGACCTGGAAATCTCTTTAGAAGAAATGAACTGCCATCCATCAGTTATGCAAGGTGTGAAGCCCTCCCTCCACCCCACTGACAATCCATCATAATTCAGTTTCTTAAATCCTACTCTAACTACTTCCATCACTCTAGCCTAAACTACTATCATCTCTCCTGGTCTACACTAATGTTCTCTTAATTATATTCTGTGCTGTGTGCTGTGCTTAGTCACTCAGTGATGTCTGACTCTTGGCAACCCCATGGGCTGTAGCCTGCCAGGCTCCTCTGTTCATGAGATTTCTCCAGGCAAGAATACTGGGATAGGTTGCAATACCCTTCTCCAGGGAATCTTCCCAACCCAGGGGTCGAACCCGGGTCTTCTGCATTGCAGGCAGATTCTTTACTGTCTGAACCAGCAGGGAAGCCCTAATTACAGTCTACCTGTGGTGTGATGACCAGGTATCCTGCTCCAAACAAGTTTTACAACCAAAGATTTTTATTATAAAATGGAGTTAAATCTGTCTATGGTATAAGAACCTAATATCACTGTTTAGAAACTATCCTGACCCAAGTTCATGCATATTTATTTGTCAAACATACATGTCAGCATTATATTAAATAGAAAAGAAATGCTATCCTTTGTATGGTCCCTTGTCCTTAAAGCAAATACAGTCTCAAATTTACATTGGAAAGAACATGAGACATAAAAATTATCAGCATGAACTTGAGCTAGACGTCTAGTCAGAGAACTTGAATATGAAATGTCATGATGCTGGGAGAGGGGTGTAGTCGCTAAGTCGTGTCCAACTCTTTGTGACCCCATGTACTGTAGCCTGCCAGGCTCCTCTGTTCATGGGATTTTCCAGGCAAGAATACTGGAGTGGGTTGCCATTTCCTCCTCCAGGGGATCTTCCCAACCCAGGGATCAAACCCATGGCTGCTGCATTGGCATGTGGATTCTTTGCCACTGAGCCACCAGGGAAGCCCAGGAGAGGGTAGCATCTGATAAATGCAGATGACTGAATTATTTTACAAACAGGGAAAAAATTATAAAGAAATCTTTTTAGGGAATTCCCTAGTGATCCAGTGGCTGGGACTTGGCTTTCACTGCAGGGGCATTGGGTTTGATCCGTGGTTTGGGAGCTAAGATCCCGCAAGTTGAGTGTCACAACCGAAAAATTTTCAAAATTGTTTTTTCAAATAAATTTTAATTTGCAAAGATAGTAGGTAGTTCCTGAATGTCCTTCACTCAGTTTCCTCTAATGTTAACCTATTATTGTGATAGGTTTGTGAGAATTAAGCAATTAACACTGGGGTATTACAATTAACTAAACTACAGATTTTACTTAGATTTCACAAGTTTTTCCACTAGTGTGCTTTTGTGTTCCTGGACTCTATACAGGATCCCACATTGTATTCAGTCATCACGTTTCCTTATTCTTCAGATCTGTGGTAGTTTCCTTGTCTCTTGTTGTTTTTCATGATCTTGACAACTTTGAAAAGTTCTGCTCAGATATTTTGTAGAATGCTCTTTAATTTGGGTTGTCTGATGTTTCCCCCATGATTGTAATAGGGTTGTGGGTTTGGGGGACAAATATTACAGAGATGTAATGTCTTTATCACATCATTTCAGGGGCTTATTGATGTCAACATGACATTATTGGTGTTTTCCTTGATCGGTTGGTTAAGGTGGTGTCTGCCAGATTTCTCCGTTATGAAGGTACTATTTTTCCCTTTCCATATTCTGTTCTTTGGAAGCAAGTCATTAAGTCTAGTCCACACCCAAGGGATTGGAGGTGGGGACTAAGCTTTAACTCATAGTAGAGGTTAACAAACATTTATTATGTGTAATTATTCTATAAGGAGGATTTCTCCCTGTCCCTCATTTGTTATTTTGGGTTATAATCTAATACGCCATTATTTTGTTGTTCAGAAGTTTCCAGCTTTGACTTTTTCAGGTTGGTGCCTATTTAACTGCCCTCATTCTATTTCCTCCCTCATTTCCTTCCTTACTTTCTTCCTTGCTCCCTCAACTTGCTATATTTTGGTGTATTGCTTGAATTTTCCACATTAGTATGTGTATCTTCATGATCAGAAACGTATTGGTTATTTTCACTTTAATATTGGGGAGAATGGTATGACCATTACTTTGATGGTCTACCAATCAATTTCTGCTTCTTAACTATTTGGCAAAGCAGAGAGAGCAAAGAATTTCTCACAGAAATTGCACTTCAGTGAGTGTGAAAGGTAAGTAAAATGATAGCAAACTGAAACACTTCAGTAGTTTTCCGTTTCAGTTGAAACTTCAGTAGTTTTCAAGAGTGTTAGGTTCATTAAAAAGATTTCCGGGACAGAGGTTTCCAATCATTCAGCAACACTGCCTACACATCTTTGTGATGACACTGGGGAGACAAACATGAAAAAAGGGGATGGGGCATGAGTTAGGAGTCCACACTAGGGAGGGAGAAAGCAGATAACAGTAAAAAACTCTTCTATACCTACATCATTAGCCTAGGGTAGTGTTAGACCTTGAGGACAGAAATAAAACAATACTTAAGACTCCTGAGAGTAGTGGCGGTTGAGGTCAAGGTGACAAGCCAGAAGACAACGTCCAATCAAGGTGTGGAAATGTTCTGGGAGGAAGCTAATAATAACAACAGCAAATCCTTATGAACCAGCTACTTTATGAATCTTTCTGCTACTGCTATCCTATTAAGCAGCTACTATTATTACCATGGGGCTTCCCTCAGAGCTCAGTTGGTTAAAAAAAATCTGCTTGCAATGCAGGAGACCCGAGTTTAACACCCGGGTTGGGAAGATCCCTTGGAGAAAGAAATGGCAACCCACTCCAGTATTCTTGCTTGAGAATCCCGTGGACAGAGGAGCCTGGCAGGCTACAGTCCATGGGATTGCAAGAGTTGGACACGACTTAGGGACAAAACCACTACCATAACCAGGACTTCTCTGGTGGCTTAGTCGGTAAAGAATCTGTCTGCTGTGCAGAAGACTCAGGTTCGATCTCTGGGTCAGAAAGATCCCTTTAAGAAGGGAATGGATGGCTACCCACTGCAGTTTTATTACCATATTGCAAAACTGCAGCACAGGGAGTTTACATAAGGTCCCTGAATAGACAACTGGGAATGAGCTGGGATTGGAACCCACTCTAGCTTTACTACTTCAAATGCCACCCACAGGAGGCGACTTTTAAAAGAGAAAGCACTCCTCCCTCATCACTGTTATCACCGCGTTCCCTTGCATTTCCCCCTTTTTGGAAGTATGTGTTTTTTTTTTTTTTTTTTTGGAAGTATGTGTTTTAAGGACTTATTTCTCCCACATTTCCCCATTTAACTTTCCCTTGAGCGTATGCATGGAGGCCACTCACGTCCCCAGAGTAGCAGTAATTTACTTTCTAGGAAGGGAAGGGATCTGTAAAAGCGATTATTCATCCACGCATAGCAACACGAGTACAGCTTCGACAAAGGTTACAGCTACTGTTCCGAAGTAGGGACTTCCGAATTCCGAGTAGAGCCGCTTCCGGCGGCAACGGAAGCCGGAGAGGGATCGTTTCAGGGACGGACTGGCTGACTGTCCTGCCGGTCCGGAAGGTGATCTCCGCCCCCATCAGAATCCTGAAGTCCTGGGTCCTAGGTAGGAGCTAGGTGAGGGGCCCGGGGCTGGGTCCCTTAGCCGGGTCTTACTGGGTGGCGTGTATTGTATTCTTTGGCCTAAAGTGTCAGCGGCACAGATGATAAACATTGCGCATTCAGGAGCATTTCCATGATGCACCTAATCCGTACGTGACCCTGCTTTAGGAATGATGAAGGAGTTATCCAGCCGGAAGCAGCGGACTGCTTCCTTTCCCTGAGCGCCGCGGCAGGTGGTCCCGCGTCCCCCGCCTCCGCTATATTCAAGGCTTATTGGACTCGGGTTCCAGGTGAAGCTACCTTAGATCCGTCATTCTTGTATAGTGACTTCTTTTTACCTTACACATAACTTCCAAGGTTTTCAACTGTTTCATTCAGATGTTTGAACCAACGCAACTACCTTATTTCCAACATCTTTTTTTTCCAGGTTCCATAATAAGAATATCCTAGCTGCAAAGGAACATCGGAATTGGGAGTCAGAAAGCCTGGGTTCTAGTCCTGACTGTCAGTAACTAACAGTATGACTTTGGAGAAAGCTTTCTGAGCTCTCTGGACTCCATTTTCCTTTTCTATAAAACGAGAGGCTTGGAATAAGTGGCAAGTTTTCCTTCCAGTTTGGGTATTTGGTTTATTGCCCCCCTCCCCATGTGTTTTTCGAATATCTGCCTCAGTGAAATATCTGTGCTTTGGTTAATCTCCATGAAGGACCTTTCCTACCACTGCATTAGTTCGTGTCCTTGTTAAATCTGGTTTTAAACTCATTAAAAAAAGAATCCCTCCCCCCGCCCCCCGGAGGAATTCTCTGCTTCCTGAGCACTCTACTTCATCCTTTAGGGAAATGTACCCAAATAAGATTGTTTAAATGTGCCATTCTTGAGGTGTTTAAGAATCATTATACTGGAACATTTTAGAGACGGTGAACTCCAAAGGAAGTGACTCTGGCTTATTAAACTTTGAATCAACAACCTCAAATGCAGTCCCTGGAAGATGGTGCTAAGGAAATGTTTGCCAAGGAGAAAAGTAGTACTTCTTGTGTTCTTTTAGTTGCTCCTTCTTTTAAACACTGAAAAGCAAAGCTATAGAACTGCAGTCTTGTGATCAGAAGAGACAGAAGACTCAAGGAGGAAAAGACTGTACTACCGAGTTCTGAGCTATCCTGTTGAGTTCTATTGTGAGTTTCTCAATAAACTCTTCTTTCTTCTGAAGAGTAATATTCAGGGGCTTCCTTGTTGGTTTTGTGGTTAAGAATCCTACTGCCACTGCAGGAGACACAGGTTTGATCCCTGGTCTGGGAAGATTCCACATGCCAAGGAGCAGCTAGGCCCATGCATTACAACTACTGGGCCAGTGTTCTAGAGCTCTCTAGTCACAACTATAGATCTCACGTGGTGCAGCTACTGAAACCCTTGTGCCTAGAGGCTCTGCTCTGCAATAAGAGAAGCTATCACAATGAGAAGCCTGTGCACCTCAACTAGAGAATAGCCCCCACTCACTACAACTAGAGACAGCCCATGAGCAGCAACAAAGACCAGCACAGGCAGAAATAAATAAATCTTAAAAAAAAACCAAGAGTAATCAAAAAATGTTATTCAATGGGTATTTATTGGGTGCCTTCTTCCCACTCTTACATCCTTTTTTGGGAAAAAGCTGTGGAAGAAGGGCAAATGTTTGGGTTGAAAGATACTTCCAAGTAGAGGAAGCATATGCAAAGGTTCAAAGATTAGACGACGACCATCAGAGATTATATGTGGGACAGAGCAACAAAAATAGGGGAGGTAGGCGTGAGGGAACTATAAGATTGTAAGAGATGAAGCGAGAGATTGACAGAAGACAGATAATGAGCCTTATATAGCATGTTTTGAAGTTGTATATTAAACTAGGGATAATCCCCTTCTAGCTGCCACAAAGGATGTTTAGCAGAGTTGATAAGTTCAAATTTGTGTTAAAAAATCACTCTAGTTGTGATTTGGCTAGTTGATGTTTCAAGAAAAAAGAGCCCTTATAAGGTATTATATGTCAGAATCGTAGGAACATTAACAACAGTAATAGTTAATATCTAGAGACTACTTGGTATGACATCCCATCTCTCTGACTGGACTGTGAGCTCTCTCACGGTGGGAACTCAGTTTTACTCAGTGTTGAAACACTAGCTACGCTTTCCTGTGGTACATATCCTATTAACGTTTCCTAACTTGATTTCTGGAGAAGGCAATGGCAACCCACTCCAGTACTCTTGCCTGGAAAATCCCATGGATGGAGGAGCCTGGTGGGCTGCAGTCGATGGGGTTGCGAAGAATTGGACACGACTGAGCGACTTCACTTTCACTTTTCACTTTCATGCATTGGAGAAGGCAATGGCAACCCACTCCAGTGTTCTTGCCTGGAGAATCCCAGGGATGGGGGAGCCTGGTGGGCTGCCGTCTGTGGGGTCGCACAGAGTCGGACATGACTCAAGCAACTTGGCAGAAGCAGCAGCAACTTGATTTCAATATTGACCACAATATTCTTTTAAAACTTTTTTTCCTAGGAGAAACATGAACCGGAAGATACTGAAGTTGGAGAACTTGCTACGGTTTCACACTATTTGTAGGCAGCTGCACAGCCTGTGTCAAAGAAGAATGTTGGCACAGTGGAGGCATATGTTTTCATCTGCTTATGCAGTGCAGACGTCTCAGCTGTACATCCGGCCCTGGCAAACAGATGGGCTCATCAGGGCTGCATTATCTCAACGTAGGCTTCTGGTGACAAAGAAGGTACTTAGAGATTTCTCTGTTACTTGGTCTGAGGTGAAAGTTCCTAGACTGATGAGTAGAAGTCCATTTTGAATATTTTTGTCATTTATGAAATCTTTATGCCTTAATGCTTTACTCCAGGCAATAAATCTTTGTGAGGAAGGGAGGTTCTAGTTAGTTGTTTAGTAATATTGATGAATTTGACGACTTATATCAGTATATAACAGTGAATTAAGAATGCAAGATTTTAAATTTTAGTCTTGAGGTTTAACCACTTATGGGAGAGTTGGTCGAAATAGGAGCCATGACTGTGGTATATATTCCAGAATAAATCTCAAAGTTTTTTCTTCCTTCTTCTTTATGCATTCTGAATATTTAATAGGAAAAAAGATCACAGAAATCTCCATTACCTTCAACAAAATCTAAAAAGGAGGTGGAGGTGTGGCTTGGAATGACTGTTGAGGAGTTGGCCAGAGCAATGGAAAAAGACGTAGGTGAGCCAGATAATTTTATAAGGAAAAGTAGGGAAACATTTTCCTATAAATGTGGAATACCTGATATTTTATTTGCAGTGAGATTGAGGTATTTAAGGATGAAAATTAGACTGGTGGTTTAAAAAGATGTTAAGTAATTCCAATATTTTTCACTTTAGGTGACAGTTCCTAATTAGTTTCTTGGCTCTTTGGAAAATACAGTTCTCCAAGATTTTGTTTTAATAAAAGTGGGAAAGATGTTTTTTAAATTTGAATGAAACTTTCTTTCTCAGAAGTCTTGTGGGCTATTAGAATAAATCCAAAGGATGTTTTTGGACTGAGAGACTGTGTTTCTACTCATTTACTTTCCCTTTGTTTATCTGTAATTCTCAAATTTTCTTCTTGCACTCATTTTGACAATATTTGTAGTGTAGTGCAGGCAAAAAAATATTTGTAGTAATGACTATAGGATACAATAACAATTATAATACAGTGTAGTAACAGTGCAACTTAAAAAAGTATTTATTTGGCTGCTCCAGGTCTTGGTTATGGCATGCAGGATCTTTAGTTGCAGCATCTGGGATTTTTTTTTTTTTTTACTTGTGTTTAATTCATGATCCTAAAAGATTTTATCTTGTTTCACCTAGACTCTGTATATGAATCTTTAATGAACACTGCTATTGACATAGATTCACTAGAAACACACTCACATTTAGATGAAGTATGGATCAAAGAAGTGATAAAGAAGTCAGGAATGAAGTTAAAATGGAGCAAATTAAAACAAGACAAAGTCAGGGAAAATAAAGATGCTGTAAAAAGGTAAAATTTAACTGTGTAAATTGGGGGAAGGAGACAACATTGGTGTTTTTTTTTCCACACTTTTTAATGGAAAGATTTGACTTAAAATTTCTTTTGCAATTAAAATGATCTGTGAATATATGTTAAACTTTTCTTCAAAGTACTTAAAGCATCAAAAAGTGTATTTTCAGGTTATTATAAAACTCTAAGGGTTATTTTTCTTAGTTTGCTGATTTATGTACACTGATCCTGAATTTTAAAATTTCATTCAGTTCTGCTCATTGTTATTAAGATGCCAACAGCAGATGGACAGTCATTGTATATATCTCCGTAAGTCACTGGTATGCATAGAAGAGGAAAATAGTCATATCTAATCAGAGCTGAATGTTGGGTTTTGTTGTTAAAGGTAGTGCACAGAGGTAACTGCAAATCAGTTCATAGGCTATAAAGTGTTTCTGATATTTAAGAAATGAAACTCCTTTGCTGTTAATTGTAGGCCCCAGGCAGATCCAGCTTTATTAATCCCAAGGTCCCCAGTTGTTACTATAATGGGCCATGTTGATCATGGGAAAACGACGTTACTTGACAAACTGCGAAAAACTCAAGTGGCAGCAATGGAAGCTGGAGGCATCACTCAGCACATTGGTGCCTTTCTTGGTATGAACACAAATCACCTTACAATGTGCTTGGGAACCCCACATATTATTTTCTTAAACCAGGTGTCATAGTATGAGTATACAAATTTAAAGTAAAAGAAAGGCTAAAGCTTAAAGCCATTAGATCAAATGTATAGCAGGTGGCTGGTAAAGGTTATTTTGTATGTAGTTTAAGACGAAAATTATACCTTTTTTATTCTAGCCCATTCTTAGTGTGGTTCAGTGAGCCTAAGACTCTTCAATACTGGGTTGTGATGGTGTTACCATTCGTAATTAAATAACAGCTGTCATTTGCTGAACACCTAGCATATGCCCAGCTCTATTCTGAGAACCTTGTATGCTTTATCTTTCTTATCTTCACAACAGCATCATGAGGTAGGTATCAGTAGTCCTATATACATGTAAAGAGGCTGAGACTTGTTTAGGTTAAGCTACTTGCTTCAAAGTACACAGCTAGTAAGTGGCAAAGCCAGGATTTAAACCCCAGGCTATTGGACTCAAATCCTGAGCGCCTAACTGTGTACTAAATTGCATTTGTTGCTCAAAGAAGTTGTGCAGCTGGTGTTTGCTAATGTGGGAGTGGCTGCCTATACAACTATCAGTCTGTTTTTTCCTCTAGATTTCAATTGGTATTTTATTATAATATATACATTTATATTATATGTATACTGTTGTACATTTATATTATAGTCTAGAAATAGGAAAAATTTTAGTTTGAAATGATTACATAAAAAGAAACTCTAAAGGTCTCACTGGTATGTTATCACTTCATTGTGGATTGATGATTTATATTGTTCTAATTAAGATTAATGGAAAGAATAAAATTATTTTGAAGAATTATTAATTGTGTTGATAAGGTGATGTATGTTCTTATTTGAGTCCTTAGTGATCTTGTATTTCTGTTTCCACAGTCTCTTTGCCCTCTGGGGAAAAGATAACCTTTCTTGATACTCCAGGACATGCTGCTTTTTCAGCAATGCGAGCCAGAGGCGCTCGGGTCACTGACATTGTTATATTGGTGGTAGCTGCAGATGATGGAGTGATGAAACAAACTGTAGAATCCATTCAGCATGCCAAAGATGCTCACGGTACTGTGTGGCTGACTTCCATGTATCAAGAAGGAAGTTGCTTTTTCCTTTAAATGATCTACTAAATAGAGTTACTGTTTTTACATGTTGCTCATTTAATCTTCCTGGGAATCCCAGGACTATTATACCTGTTTAACAGGTAAAGCTCAAAGAAAGTTGAATTGTTTGCTAAAGACATTATCTACTAAGAAGAGTGTAGCAGGATTCAACTTGGGACTTGTGACCACAAATATAGTCCTTGCTCTACTGTTTACTTGGCATGGTGTAACAATTTTAACAGTCTCAAATGACTTTTGAAAACATTTTTATCAATGAAATTTAAAACAGATATAAAAAATAAGCCTAGAATAATGAACCCCTATGTACCCATTGCCTAAATTCATTAGGAGTTCCAAAGCAGTGATATTCTAATTGTTATTTCTTATTCATTTATTATCTAGAATTCTTCTCTAAAAAGAGACTTTTCCTTCATCTGCTTTAAATAAGTTTTTATTTGGTCAAAGGTATAAAATTGAAACTTTCGGAAATCACTTAGCTATCTTCTTCCTTTTTTCTCCATTTAAAAATTGTAATGTGGAGAAGGAAATGGCAACCCACTCCAGTATTGTTGCCTGGAGAACCCCAGAGACGGAGGAGCCTGGTGGGCTGCCGTCTATGGGGTCGCACAGGGTCGGACACGACTGAAGCGACTTAGCAGCAGCAGCAGCACCTCCTGCTGGAAGCCTGGGATGCTGGAATCAGGCCACTTCCTGTCTGTCTTTACATTTATAATAAATAAGAAAAAAAATTGTAATGGTAAACACTACACGTATATTTTGTACATTCATTCTTTTTCTGATAGGACCTTACACTCACTGAGAAAATACTGTTGTCTTGAGAAAATGTAACTGACGGAATACATCATGTTCCCTTAGCTTTGTTGGCAAGTTAAAAAAGAAAGGTTGACAGTTCGTTGATCTAGTCCAGTTTTTGTTTTTGTTTTTTTTTTTCATCTCATAAACAGGAAAACTAAGACCTAGAAGGTAGTAGGAACTTCCCCCAATTACAGTTAATTTGCAGCATGTCTGCATTTGAAATCCAGTCTTCTGGCTTCTGTGTTCCTCTCTTTAATTTTAATTGTGGAATGGGCTATGTTCTTAATGATCCTAAGGAATATAACAAATATGAGTGAGAAATCTGTCAGGGATCCTGTAACAAAGCAGTCGGTTGAGACAAGATAAACTACTTATATCAGGCTTCCTGTACCTGTTCTCTTGGTGTCTGTTAAGTAACAGCTCGTCGATATAGAATGTACTTTTTCCTAAAGTAGGTTGTGGATTGCATAGCTCTTTTGTGTCTGATTTCAATTTCTGTTCCTTTGATACCTGAGAACATTGTAGACTTGGTGAAACCTAACTAGAGAATTATCTGTATTTTGTGTGAGTTCTCTAATGAGAGGGTATGTTTGATAATGAGAAGTAGATGATAAGATTATTTGATTCATTCATTAAGTACACATTTATTGAGACTCTATTATGTGTCAGTCTCTGAGCTAAGTGTATGAAGAAGGAGTTGCTGTAAATCCTAAAAGGAAGTTTACAGTAATGACACTTAGCCCTTGGTGAGATGCTGGGTTTTAGCAGTGAGTTAAAAGCTTCTGAAAAGAAGAGGCAGATGATCTCATGGTGGTGGTTGTTGTTCAGTTGCCAAGTTACATTCAACTCTTTGCGACCCCATGGACTGTAGCATGCCAGGACTCCCTGTTGCTCACCATTTCCCAGAGTTTGTCCAAGTTCATGTCCATTGAATCAGTGATGCCATCCAACCATCTCATCCTCTGTCGCCCTCTTCTTCTGTCTTCAGTCTTTCTTAGCATCAGGGTCTTTTCCAATGAGTTGGCTGTTTGTATCAGGTGGCCAAAGTATTGGAGCTTCAGCTTCAACATTAGTCCTTCCAGTGAGTATTCAGGGTTGATTTCTTTTAGGATTGACTGGTTTGATCTCCTTGCTGCCCAAGGGACTCTCAAGAGTCTTCTCCAGCACCACAGTTAAAAAGCATCAATTCTTCGGCACTCTACTATCTTTATGGTCCAATTCTAATGTCCATACCTGACTACTGGAAAGACCATTGTCTTGACTATACAGACCTCTGTTGGCAAAGTGATATCTTTACTTTTTAATACACTGTGTAGGTTTGTGATAGCTTTCCTGCCAAGAAGCAATCATTTTCTAGTTTCATGGCTGCGGTCACCATCTGCAGTGACTTTAGAGCCTAAGAAGAGGAAATCTCACTGCATCCACATTTTCCCCTTTCTATTTGCCATGAAGTGATGGCACTGGATGACATTATCTTAGTTTTTTGAATGTTGAGTTTTAAACCAGCTTTTTCACTCGCTTCTTTCACCTTCATCAAGACATCTTCACTTTCTGCCATTAGGATGGTATCATCTGCATGTCTGAGGCTGTTGATACTTCTAGCAATCTTGACTCCAGCTTGTAACTCATCCAGCTCGGCATTTCTCATGATGTACTCTGCATACAAGTTAAATAAACAGGGTGGCAATATACAGCCGTATACTTCTTTCTCAATTTTGAACCAGTCAGTTGTTCCAAATTAGGTTCTAACGGTTGCTCCCTGACCCGCATACAGGTTTCTCAGAAGACAGGTAAAGTGTGTGTTAGTCACTCAGTCATGTGCTATTCTTTGTGACCCCATGAACTGTAGCCCACCAGTCTCCTGTCCATGGACTTCTCCAGGCAAGAATACCGGAGTGGCTTGCCATTTCCTTCTCCAGAGATAGGTAAGGTGGTCTGTTATTCCCATCTCCTTAAGAGTTTTCCACAGTTTGTTGTGATCCACACTGTCAGAGGCTTTAGCATAGTCAATGGAACAAAGGTAAATGTTTTTCTGGAATTCCCTTGCTTTCTCTATGATCCAGCAAATGTTGGTAATTTGATCTCTGGTTCCTCTGCCTTTTCTAAACCCACCTTGAACATCTGGAAGTTCTTGGTTCACATACTGCTGAAACCTAGCTTGAAGGATTTTGAGCACAACCTTACTAGCATGGGAGATGTGTACAATTGTCTGATGGTTTGAACATTCTTTAGTGTTGCTCTTCTTGGGAACTGGGATGAATATTGACCTTTTCCAGTTGTGTGGCTATTGCTGGGTTTTCCAAATTTGCTAACATATTGAGTGCAGCACCTTAATAGCATCATCTTTTAGGATTTGAAATGGCTTTGCTGAAATTCTATCACCTCCACTAGCTTTATTGGCAGCAGTGCTTCCTAAGGCCCACTTGACTTCACACTCCAGAATGTCTGGCTCTGGGTGAGTGACCACACCATCTTGGTTATCCAGTTCATTAAGAATTTTTGTATAGTTCTGTGTATTCTTGCCATCTCTTCTTGATCTCTTCTGTTTCTATTAGGTCTTTACCATTTCTGTCCTTTCTTATACCCGTCTTGGATGAAATGTTCCTTTGATATTTCCAATTTTCTTGAAGAGATCTCTAGTCTTTCCCCTTCTGTTGTTTTCCTCTTGTTTCTTTGCATTGTTCACTGAAGAAGGCCTTTGTCTCTCCTTGTTATTTTTTGAAACTGTGCCTTTAATTGGGTGTACCTTTCCCTTTCTGTCTTGCTTTTTGCTTATTTCCTCAGCTATTTGTGATGCCTCCTCAGACAGTCACTTTGCCTCCTTGCATTTCTTTTTCTTTGAAATGGTTTTGTTCACTGCCCCCTGTACAGTATTACAAACCTTTGTCCCTAGTTCTTCAGGCACTCTCGTTACTAGATCTAACCCCTTGAATGTATTCATCACCACCACTATATATTCATAGAAGATTTGATTTAGGTTTTGCTTGACTGGCCTAGTGGTTTTCCCTGCTTTCTTTAGTTTAAGTCTGAATTTTGCTCTGAGGAGCTGATGATCTGAGCCACAGTCAGGTCCAGGTCTTGTTTTGCTGACTGTTTAAAGCTTCTCTGTCTTCATCTACAAAGAATGTCATCAATCTGATTTCCGTACTGACCATTTGCTGATGTCTGTATGTAAAGACGTCTCTAGTGTTGTTGAAAAAGAATGTTTGCTATAACCAGTGCATTCTTTTGTCAGAATTCTGTTAGCCTTTCCCCTGCTTCATTTTGTACTCCAAGGCCAAACTTGCCTGTTACTCCAGGTGTCTGTTGACAGCCTACTTTTGCATTCCAGTTTTTATGATAAATAGGACACCTTTTTTTGGTGTTAGTTCTAGGAGATCTTGTAGGTCTCCATAGAACTGATCAACTTCAGCTCTTTTGGCATAGGTGGTTGGGGCCTAGATTTGGATTACTGTGATGTTGACTGGTTTGCCTCAGAAATAAAATAGGATCATTCTGTCATTTTTGAAGTTGCACCCAAGTACTGCATTTCAGATTCTTGTTGTTTATGAGGGCTACTCCATTTCTTCTATGGGCTTCTTGCCCACAGTAGTAGATTTAATGGTCATCTGAATTAAATTCTTCCATTCCCGTCCATTTTAGTTCACTGATTCCTAAGACACTGATGTTTACTCTTACCATCTCCTGCTTGACCACCTCCAATTTACCTTAATTCATGGACCTAACATTCCAGGTTCCTATGCAGTACTGTTCTTTACAGCATCAGATTTTACTTTTATCACCAGACACATCCACAGCTGAGAGTCATTTCTGCTTTGGCCCAGCTGCTTCATTCTTTCTGGAGTAATTGTCCTCTGCTCTTCCCCAGTAGCATATTGGGCACCTTCTGTCCTGTGGAGCTCACTTTCAGTGTCATATCTTTTTCCCTTTTCATACTGTTCATGGGGTTCTCTAGGCAAGAATACTGCAGTGGTTTTCCATTCCCTTCTCCAGTGGATCATGTTTTGTCAGCACGCTCCACTGTGACCTGTCCATCTTGGGTGGCCTTGCATAGCTTCATTGAGTTACACATGAAAGGGTGATCTAGTGGTATTCGAGTTGAATTAGAGTCTTCTCTTGATCTTTTTTTCTGAAAATTATCTCTAGTATAGTTGCTGATCCTGCTTTCAGGTTAAGGATAGGCCTTTCTCTGCCCTCAATACTGTTGTGGTTTTGTTTTTTAATCATCATAATTGTCTAGTCTTAATTCAGAATCTTACACTTGCTATTTTGACATCTCTTATCTGGAATCCTCCATGTGTAGAAAGTAGGGTAGGGTGGGACTAAAGTGGGTCTTTTGTTAGATAAACACAGTCACTGAGTTAAGAGAAAGCCAGAAAATTTTGTGTTTTGATGTGAATACCTGGAGTTGAAGTGCCATCGTTTGCACTCTTAACTCTGTTTCTTTCAGTTCCTATTGTCCTTGCCATAAACAAATGTGACAAAGCTGAGGCGGATCCTGAGAAAGTGAAGAAAGAACTGCTAGCCTATGATGTGGTGTGTGAGGATTATGGAGGCGACGTTCAAGCAGTGCACGTCTCTGCACTCACGGTAAGTACAGGTGTGTTCAAATAAGAATGCTGCATGAAATGCACAGGGTGCCTTGTAGCTCCAGAACATTTTGACCCACAGAATTTCTGTTGCCGTTTAAAAATTCTCTCAGTACTCAGCAAAGCTGGTATCTTTATCCTGGTTGGGCAGATTAGAAATTAGTCTCAGAAAGGTCAGTCACCAGTCCAGGAGAATCAGGTTTAAACTGTGCTTTACTTACTATGAGATACTTAGAATGAGGAGAATAAGTAGTAAATGTCATAGGGATAGATAGGATAATAGTAGGCTAAAAACTATTTTAAGCAGAAATGAAATTTGATTGGTAATAAAAAGTGCCTGTTTTTAAGTGAAAAGCTGTAGAATAGGTCTTAGGGCACTTAAGAGAGATTTAAACAAATAAAACTTTTTACTAATACAGTGTTGTAACATTTGGGTTCTTTCTGTTATTGATTGACCCAATGCTTCTATGGAACTTAAATTACTATAAAGTAATTTAAATTACTAAATTACTATAAGTAATTTAAGTAACTTAAATCACTATAAGTTTTATAGTGTTATTTGTGATGAATTCCATTTTCTTTTCATTACCAATTAATTCTTTTTAAAATAATTTTATTTATCTGTTTATTTTATTTTTGCTGTGCTGGGTCTTCATTGCTGCTCATGCTTTTCTCTAGTTTTGGCAAGCGGAGGTTACTCTCTAGTTGCGATGTGAAGGCTTCTCACTGCAGTGACTTCTCTAGTTGCTGTTCCCGGGCTCTGGAGCACAGGTTCAGTAGTTAGGACGCATGGGTTTAGTTGCTTCTTGGCATGTGAGATCTTCCTGATCAGGTATCGAACCCCTGTCTCCTGCATTGGCAGGCAGATACTTTACCAATGAGCCACCAGGGAAGCCCATTCAATTACCAGTTATTCTCTTCTGGATAAAAAACACCAAAGAAACTCATTACCTGTTTTGTGACAGCACTTTCCAATTCTCTTGTCCTCTATAGGTAGCTACTAAGTAACAATTTTCATTTTTGTTCATTCTGACCATATTCCATGGTTTACTCATAATATGGACTTTTTTTCCTTCTGATCATTCACTGAAGAAATTTTACTTTATTTGGCCACCTTCCTCCAATTAAATCTCATTTTATCTTTACTTTTCCTAAATTTGTTCCTCCAAGATGATTAGAAGTTTTGCCTCCATTAATAATAAAACTCTGCCTCTTTTTTTCTGAAACTCATAATATGCCACCTTACTTTTTTATCTTTCTATTGTACCTTGATTTTTACTACACTCTGAAAACTGGATGGCAAGAGTAGAACATTTGAAGACATGACTGCTTTTTCTGCCTAGATACCATCAGATGAGTGCATAGATAGATGTGATTCTGCTTACATAAATTTGAAGACATGGCAGATATGATTCCTGGGGAGTAGGGGTAAGAGAGTAGCAGGGAAGTAAAATGAGGCCTTCTTTTCCAAGAAGGAATCGGGGACTTTACATGCAAAGAAACAACCCCAACTCTGCTTTTCAGAGCAGCATTTTGTAAATTGAAATAAATACTAGGGATTAAGTAGATGGGTAAGCAGAGTGTTTAGTTAGTTTTGTTAAGGTTGTCTCTATTGTTTTATACTTTGTAACAACTGTGAGCAGTCTCTTAGCTAACATGGACAATGGAAAACTCTCTTGCTCATCAATTCCAGTTGCATCATGAGTTAATCAGCTACATGATCTTGGAGCCTTAGAAAGCACAATAAACAGAGATCATTAAAGGTGAAAGAGTCATCTAATCTAGCTCCTTCAGTTTACAATTGAGGAAAGGCAATTCAGAGAGTGGAGAGGGAAATGTACACCCACTCCAGTGTTCTTGCCTGGAGTATCCCATGGACAGAGGAGCCTGGTGGGCTGCAGTCCATGGGGTCACAAAGAATTGGACACGACTGCGTGACTGAACAACAACAACAAATGCAGAGAGGTGAAGTGATTTTCCAAGGTTGCACAGCTGAGTAGTTAGAGTGTAGCTTATAGCCTGGGCCTAGTCAGTGCTTTGTCTCCTCATTTATTTAATAAGAATAGTAGTATTTCATTGAATTCTTGAGTGATCAAAATGAAATCAGTGAAAGCTTATTTAATTGGCTAGATCTTCAAATGTAAAGTAGCATTGTAAAGAAAGTGAGAGGGAAAAAACTCATCTGTAGAAACACATTAAGGAATGAGGGTGAAAGAAGCATATGTTTATAAAAGGGTATTGACAAGCACTAGTACCTAGTCTTTGAAAAATAATACAGGCACTGTTCCTTGCAAGATCTGTCCCAGGGTCAGATTTTTCTTGCTTCTCTCTTTTCTTCCTTCCTTTCCTCCCTCCCTCCCTTCCATCTTTCTTATAGGTTAATTCCTGTTTTTTATGCTTAAAGAGAAAAGTATTGCTGTCAGGGGTTGTTTGACTTTCTGATCCTGGTATTTACATTTACAGATAATATTTATTAATGTATATTAACAACTCTTTTTTTGTTTGTTTTTAAGGGCGAAAACATGATGGGTTTGGCAGAGGCAACTATTGCTCTTGCAGAAATGTTGGAATTGAAAGCAGACCCTACTGGTGCAGTTGAAGGAACAGTAATAGAATCTTTCACAGACAAAGGAAGAGGGTAGGTCTGTTAAAATGCATATTTTCTAATAATTTTATTTCATTGTTTTTGTGACCTGATTATATAACCATATATTATATGTATTACATATTATTGTTAACACATGAACAGTATTTTCAAAGCATTTGTTTTTAAAAGTTTTTTATTGCACTGGCACACAGAACCCAACATGCAGTTATCAAGAGACCATAGCAACTATGTGCATACATTTAGTAGTCCTATTTAGGTGGCTTAGTAGTTCAGTTTGTTTGATTTTTGTTTTTTTCCCCACTGACTTAGCTGAATTGGTAAAATCTTATAGGCTAACATAAATTAGAATGAAATAGCAATTGTTGCATTTTTAGGTTTCTAAATCCTTTATGTCCTTACCCATTAATATATGGTAAGATTGTTGGAATAGTGTTCTTTAATTTCCCTCCTTATTAGCAGAAGAGGTCTTTTCACTGCTCAACCTATTAGTTATAGAAATAGGATTAGGATTTTGTCAAAATACTCAGCTATCTGCACCCTTCACCGCCATAACCTTACAAGAAATATTTTTTGTGTGTTTTCTTCTTTTTTTAAATTGTGGTAAAAGATACATAATATTAAATCACCATCTTAACTGTTTTTAAACATACAGTTCAGTAGTCTTAAGTATATTCATATTATTATGCAACAGATCTCTAGAACTTTTTCATCTTGCAAAACAAACTATTCCCATGAAGTGTTAATTTCCCCTTTCCTTCCCCCCACCCTTTGGCAACACCTTTGAGTAGTGTTTCTGTGATTTTCAGTGCTTCAGATACTTTGTATGAGTGGAATCATATAATATTGTCCTTTTTGACTAACTTATTTCACTTAGCATAACGTTCATTTAGGAGGGTCATCCATATTCTAGCATGTGACAGGATTTTTTTTTCTTTTTTAAGACTATATAATACTGCATTATATGTATATATTGCATGTTCTTTATTGATTCTTCCATTAATGGACACTTAGGTTACAATTATGAAAAATGTTTTTATAGTATGAAAGTTGAATACATTGAAGGCAGGAGGAGAAGGGAACGACAAGGATGAGATGGTTGGGTGGCATCACTGACTCAGTGGACTTGAGTTTGAGGAAACTGGGAGATGATGAAGGAAGGAGAAGCCTGGTGTGCTGCAATCCATGGGGTCGAAAAGAGTTGGACACGAATGAGCATCTGAACAGCAAATAGTATGAAAATTATTTGAGAAGTTAAGAAGTGGTGGAATTAACCCTGTTTGTTCGTATTAATAAATATTTTGTAATCTCTTAAATGTATCTTTACTTGAGAAAGTGCTATTACATCCTGATTATGACATTAAGAAAATATGCTTTTATTTTCATATTAGTCCTGTTACTACAGCTATAATTCAAAGAGGAACTTTGAGAAAAGGCTCCATTCTGGTTGCTGGAAAGAGTTGGGCAAAAGTACGCTTAATGTTTGATGAAAATGGCAGAGCAGTCAATGAGGCCTATCCTAGCATGCCAGTGGGAATCACAGGCTGGAGAGACCTCCCTTCTGCAGGAGATGAAATTCTTGAAGTAGAATCTGAGGTATATTAAGCTTAATTCCTATAACATAGAATATGATATAGTGATTTAAAATATCAGTCTATAATGTTACAATACAAAATAAGTAATGTTAATAAATAATCCAATACTATAACATGTGTGAGTGGCCAGTGATGTCATTTTAGAGTTTGGCTGTAGAATTTTTAGCAATTTGAGATTGGATTTTTAAATAATTTCAAATTTACACAAAGCCTCCATATTAAAGTTTTAATTAGTGGTTTCGTATATGAGTTAAACTAATTTTATAGTGGAGGAAAAAACCAGCAGTTATTGGTTTCTGTTCAGTTAAGTAATTCCCTTTCTCCTCCTATAAAGCCAAGGGCACGTGAAGTTGTTGACTGGAGAAAGTATGAGCAAGAACAGGAGAAAAATAAAGAGGATTTAAAATTAATAGAAGAAAAGCGAAAGGAACACCAAGAAGCACATCGGAAAGACCGCGAGAAGTATGGCACTTTGCACTGGAAGGAGAGATCGTATATAAAGTACAAAGAAAAAAGACAGCAGCAACCCTTAAAGCTGAAAGAAAAACTAGAAAGAGATTCAAATGTACTTCCAATAATTGTTAAAGGTGACTTTTAAAAGATTTTACTTTACAACTCATTTTTTGTCATTTTTTCATATTTTGTCATTCTCACATTAATTTGGGCCATAAGCTGAAATGATTTCAGTGTTTTGAAGGGAATTTTTAAAAGTTGAGATATAATTGACATGTAACATTTTCATAATGATTCAATAGTTGTATATATGGTGAAATGACCACCATAGTAAATCTGGTTAGCATCTCTCACTGATACATAGTTATAAAATTTTTCTTGAACACTTTTAAGATTTGCTCTGTTAGCAGCTTTCAAATAAGCAGTGCAGTATTATTAACTATAGTCACTATGCTGTATATTACATCCCCATTACATATTTATTTTATAGCTGGAATTTTGTACCTTTTGACCCTCTTTACCCTTTTTGCCCACCTCCACTGGGGGAGATTTCTTTAAACAATTTTCTTGTGAGTTTTGCTGTAAATGTATATCTGGTTCATTATACTTTGTTCAGCTAAGAAGGTATTTATCATGCTAAACCTAAATAAGAATATATTCCATGATAAATGCCATTCTTGTTACTGCTTTAAATAGATTATTATAATTTTTGAGTCTGTTAATTTCTAACTCCTAACATCAATACTTTTAAACTTTTGCTGCATTTAGGTGATGTTGATGGTTCTGTTGAAGCCATTTTGAACATTATGGATACCTATGATGCTTCACATGAGTGTGAACTAGAATTGGTACATTTTGGTGTGGGTGATATTAGTGAAAATGATGTCAACCTTGCTGAAACATTTCATGGTAAGTTTTCCATTTCCTGTTTAACTGTGTTCCCTAGAAGACACTCTGAACCTTTCACTTTGTCTTTTGTTGCTGGGCTGCTGACACCTGACCTTTACTCCCCATCCGCATTCCCCTTCCTGTTGGCAGTCTAGTCCCAGCTAGCGATTGCACATGTGCAGTGTTGCAGGCTCAGCCCCACTTGTCATTGTTGTACTGAAATCTTGGGGAACTATTCCAAGCCCCAGTAGTGTTTCTTGATTTTTTTTTCCAGTGTACCATTACTGCCACCTCATCTTGCCCAGATCCTGAACCAAACCCAAGCTTGGTTCTCTCTTTCACTTAGACTTTTGAATGCTCCTGAAATCTGCAGTCAGCCTATTCAGTATTTTATCTTTTGCTTTTGACTGCCTACTTTTGTTCACTTGTAATTTTATAAATTATATTTTTCTTAGATCAAAAGCTCCTTTTAGCTTTAAATACCTCGAAGGCAAGGGGACTGTTTATAAGTCAAACTTACATTACACAGAACGGGGACTCATCACTGCATGCCCATCACTTTGACTGGGTTTAACAGCTAGGCAAAGCACTAATTTTATTGAATTAGTGAATCATTTAGGAAGGAGGTACTTCATGACCTAACTTGATTAGAATTAGTTGTTACCTCTACCACTGAAATGGTGTCTTCCATAATGCTGGGTATTTCAAAGTACTTTATGGACACTGACTGTACTATTAATGTAGATAGTGTGGTGTGTTGAACGATTTCTTAATGACAAGGTTTTCAAGGTGGTTATGTTTTTCTCCTGACTAAGCCATTTGCTTTAATTTTTTCACTTGTTAAAGGAAAGTGTTTTGCTTTTGCTTCCCCTATTTGTTCTTTGGTAAAATGGTCAGCTCCATGGCACTTCTTTCATTTCTTAAATAACTCTTGAACTTATCTAATTAAGTAACTACAGTTGATACTTGAACAACATGGTTTTGAACTGTGGGTCCACTTATACATGGATTTTTTTCAGTGGTAAATATTATAGTACTACAAGATCTAAGGTTGGCTGACTCCTTGGATGTGGAGGAATCACATATGGAGGGCCAACTATAAGTTACTCTTAGATTTTCAACTGTCTGGAGGATCAGCATCCCTAACACCTGTGTTGCTCAAGGGTCATGTGTTTTTGAACATCTTTTGGTCAGCTGAACACTTCAGAGCAAACCACAAAAGTTGTAGGCTATAAGATTGCAATTAATAACAATTATTAAAATAATGTAATAATATTTTAGCTATAATCATTTTTTTTCTTATTTCCCTGGTGTAAAAATTAACATTTACCATATCACCCTGCACATTTTGGGCACTTAAAATGTTTCCTAAATGAACACTAAACATCATAAAGAACACTTAAAAATCAAAGAAATTTTCCTTGTTTAGTAAGCCATAACAGAATTTATAAAATATTTTTATTAATTTGAAAACTGGCTTTCATGAGAAAATATTACAGAATTTATCTCTCCTACTTGCTTTTAACTTACATAGAAGCAAAAAATTTAGATTTGAATTTTTGCTTGAAAGACTGTTCAATGCAATATTTGTGCTACTTTATTCTATTTATGCTTTCCAGGTGTTATCTACGGCTTCAATGTGAATGCAGGCAATGTTATCCAGCAGTCGGCTGCAAAAAAGGGAGTAAAAATTAAACTTCACAAAGTCATTTACCGTCTTATTGAAGATTTGCAGGAAGAACTGAGCAGCAGATTGCCCTGCATTGTGGAAGAGCACCCAGTAGGTGAGTGTTCACTGAATGGTACTTCTAAACATTCATACCTTACCTGCTGTGAGTAACACTTGAAAGCAAAGTTTAAGGGGAAATGTATTTCACTGTTTAAATATGTTCACTGTTCCAACACATATCCTGTGTTCTAGAAAAAATGACTACTGTAGATAAGGGTTCAGCATAATTTGATCTGAATTGTAAATACCTGGCCTCTGTAAGGTTTTATGCTTTGGCTGGGAGGATATTAAGGCAATAAGGCAGTAAGAACATTTCCTCTAGTTAGACATAAACAACTCATTATAATACAAAGTAGAGTGGATGGAGGCATAAAGGTTATTAATAGTGTTGTGGAAGGAGCCATTGATTGTGTTCTGCAACTGGCAGAGAAATCCACCGTAAGAAAACTTACATTAAATATTTAACATTTAAAATTATTTTTTCTAACATATCCTTTGGCCAGATTAAAGGCTAAATTTATTTAAGATGGACTGAATCATCTTGTTTTTTCCTCCCCACATCCAGATTTTCTTGGTTAACTTAATTTTGATGATAGTTTTAAGTTTCCTGAAAAATTACTGGAAAAGCATAAGGAACTCACTTCCAGTTTACCAGTTGTTTACATTTTGCCCCATTTGCTTTAGCCCACCCCCTTCCTCCATACACACACACTGTTTTGTCTTTTTTCCTGGGCCACTTAATTGTAAATTTGAGGTATTGTGTTCATTTGCCCCTAAATACCGGGTTGACCAAAAGTTCGTGTGTAAAAACACACATGAACATTTTGGCCTACCCAATATTTGTATTTTCTAAACACAAGGGTGTTTTTTTATAAAACCACAGAACAAATATCAAAATTAGGAAATTGAACATTAATACTGTAAGTCAACAGTCCATGTTCATTGTTTCTATAATGTACAAGTATATATTTTTCCCCTGATCCAGGATGATTGTTTTTTTTTCTTTTTTAAAAAAATATTTATTTGGCTGCAGCAGGTCTTAGTTGCAGCATGCAGGATCTAGCTCCCCGACCAAGGATTATACTGGGCCCCTGGCACTGGGAGCATGGAGTCTTAGCCACTGGACCACCAGGGAAGTCCCTGTTCTTGTCTTTTTTGACCTTGACATTTTTGAAGTGCTACAGGCCAGTGACTTTGTTGAATGTACTTTCATTTTGATTTGTCTGTTTCCTCATAATGAGACTCAGTATTTGCATTTTTGGTCCACAGTGCGGATTTATTTTATTCTGACCTGCTAAACATGATCATACAGAGATTTGTTATGTTCTTGTGCTAAGAGCAATTTGGAAAAGTCATATGAGGATTTCTAGGAGTAAGTGAACACCAAATAGCACTAACCATAAAAAAGTAGTACATTCTAGTGTGTGATACCATGTCGTATTGGAATGTTTCAAATTTCAGTCATGTAAAAAAATTGAGGAGTCAGAGATTTAGTACCTTAAGTGTGTATAATCTACCAGTGGTGAGCTTAATATGATCCAGTTGAGAAACTGTATTGAAGGATGACTGAGAACTAGCTTTTCATGAAGTAGACAGAAATTACGCTCATTTTACATTCAGCTGTTAGCATCTTCTACTGCATTTTATTCAGCCAAAACAGTAAACATGTTTCTTTTGTTCATTCTTTTGGTAAGTACATTTCCAAGAATACCCAAGGATTTTTATGCTTTTATTTCTAACATTGGCCAGGAAAAGAGAGTGGTGGAGTCAGAGAAAATCAGGACTTCTTTACCAGAGTTTGTCTTTTTTCCTCATGCCTTTAATTTTTGCCGTGCAGAATGTCAGAAATTATGTATTTGTCAGAATTTCTGTTTTCAGTATACTTAATGTTCTCTTCTTCCTAAAGGTGAGGCTTCTATACTAGCTACCTTCTCTATAACAGAAGGGAAGAAAAAAGTTCCTGTGGCTGGCTGCAGAGTCCAAAAGGGACAGATAGAAAAGCAAAAAAAATTTAAGTTAATCCGCAACGGACATGTTATTTGGAAGGGTAAGCAACATAAAACTTCCTATCATATCCAGTCACTAAACACCTGATTGTGGGTTACTATCTGAGGTATAGTCTTAGCTCAGGTCACCTCTTGCTAACTCGTTATCTGGCCTCCAGTCCCAGTGATTCCCATAGGATTGTTAGTTCCCCAGTCTGATTTTCTAAGGTTCTAAAAATTGACCCCAAACTACCTTTCCAGCCATGTGTGCCAAGTTGCTTCAGTTGTGTCAGGCTCTTTGTGGCCCTGCAGACTAAGGCCCACCAGGCTCTGTCCAGTTTCTCAGCAAGAATACTGGAGTGGGTTGCCATGCCCTTCTGCAGGGGATCTTCTAGACCCAGGGACTGAACCTGTGTCTTACATCCTGCACCAGGCAGGCAGGTTCTTGACCACTAGGGCCACCTGGGAAGTACCTTGCAGCCATGTCTACTTATTTCCATCCTCTGACCACCTCTGCCAGCAGTGTCACCCTGGTTTAGCTCATCCAAGTCCTGAGAACCATCCCATCCCTTGTAGTGTTAACCTTTAAAAAGGAAGATTACTACAACCACGTAACTTTCTTCCCTTTCCTTGGTATTTAGCCCCATCACATAACATGGAAGAAGTGTGAAACCTATAACAATTTCAGTGTAATTTTCCTTGTAGTCTGCTGTTGTAGTAAACAGCACTTGCTGGATACTTACCTGTTGACTGTATGAACCCTGTATTTTCTTTTTCCCCTAAAGGCTCATTAATCTCACTGAAACACCATAAAGATGATACTTCAGTTGTCAAAACTGGAATGGACTGTGGTCTTAGTTTGGATGAAGAAAAGATAGAATTTAAAGTGGGAGATGCTATTGTTTGTTACGAAGAAAAAGAAGTTCCAGCCAAGACTTCTTGGGATCCAGGATTTTAAAATTATTTTAAAAAATATAAATGATTAAATGTTTTTGTCTTATTATGGAGCAACTAGTTTTGTTTTACTGAAGATATAGTTCATCACTTACTACTGGTCAAAAAGCTCTACCAAGCTTTAACTGGTATTTAACTGTTAAAAATACTACAGTCCTAGGAAACCTTATTTAAGGATGCCTACAACTAGAAATCCTGGTATGGGAAAATATGGCTAAAGGAAACTATTATTGGTATATCACTGAATCTTAATAATCAGTTTAAAACATTTCAGGTGCTTTAGTTCAGTGATCCTGAACTGTGCTCTAGAAGCAAAACGAGGTACCAATACTATGAAACCATGTTTTTTAGCATCAACACTACCAGTAAATTTTAGAACTAAAAACCATGTTTTTTAGCATCAACACTACCAGTAAACATTAGAATTTACACACGTAGCATTGAATAGCAGCATGTACCCTTTGTATTGCAAACAGCAAACCACCATCCAGACTTGGGATGAATTAATTGGCAACTCAGGAGCTCAGCCTTTCAACTTCATTTGTAGGAAACAAGTATATTGTAGCTTTTTAAGGCAAGGTTGTAATACCAATTCACACAAACCAGTGTTTCCCAATCTGCAGGGGTGAGGAAGGGCATAGTTCTTCACCACCCTGAGGGGTCATCTGGCAATGTCTAGATACTTTTGGCTGTGGGGAGGGAATAGAATAGTATGCTCACGGCATCAAGTGGGTAGAGGCCAGGAATGCTGTTCATTATCCTTCTGATGCACAGGAAGGCCCCTATAACCAAGAATTATCAGTCCAAATGTCAATACCCCTGAGGTCAAAATAACTGGCTTAAATCTAAACAACTGATACTAAATATAACATAATTCTGTGAAGTACAGGTTACTTTAGAAAATTTGATGCTTAAAGTCCACTTTTAAAAGCAGTGTAATAAAACCCAACATTTAAATGTTAGCTCATATCTTTATTAACCAATATACAATTACTTGTCTTCTGGTTTGTTGAAACAATAGGTCAGACAACATTTGCCACAGTAATGTCTGTCGAAGTGACTGGCCATAAAAACTCCAGCACCACATTCATCTGAGGGACACTCTCGGCGAAGGCGACTGATTTTGCCATTCTCATCCACCTAAAAAGCAGAAACTTGCTATTAAGATAATCTTGCAACATATTCTGAGATCTGGTTTTTTAAGTGACTCAAAATATTTACCCTTTAAATTACACAACGATAATTTTTAGTATTTACAAACCAAAGCATCCCAAATTCTCACCAGTAATTAGTACAACAACAAGTTGAGTTTTTAAAGTCCAGCCATGCAAGTGATGGACAGAGTTAAGACCTGAACCCAAACTGACATTAGAATCCAAAGCTTAGTTGAAATGAAGTGTGCTCGCTTCGGCAGCACATATACTAAAATTGGAACGATACAGAGAAGATTAGCATGGCCCCTGCGCAAGGATGACACGCAAATTCGTGAAGTGTTCCATATTTTTTTAGAAAAAAAAAAAAAAAGAAATGAAGTAGCTACAGGTAATTCCCCGTTACATAAAGCCCAATCAAACACCAAAACAGGAAAAAAAAAAAAACCACCCAAACTTCTTTAATAAAAAAGTTTGAAACCAGAAATGCAAACAAAATTATTAATCTATAGAGAAAAAACTTATTTGGCCCACCTTATAGTATTTCAGAACAGCCAATTTAACCTTCTTTCTCTTATGCTTGTTCTTCTTGGGAGTGGTGTAAGACTTCTTCTTCCTTTTCTTAGCACCACCACGAAGTCTCAACACTAGATGAAGAGTGGACTCCTGTTATTGAACAGAGAATGAAACAGGCTTTTAAAATGGCTACATTAATGCTAGTGTTCAGAGAATGGACAACCAGCATCATGCACCTTCTAACTGGATGTCAAGCACACCCACAGATGATGGAATGTTGGGGGGCAGGGTGGGGATCTCATTCTTAAATAAACTACTATAGAAAGGTTAAATAAATAACATCATGGGATGCAATGTGCAAAATCCAAAATGTAGGGGACTGTAGCAGTGCTTCTCAAATGCTGATGAAGGAATGACCTGGGATACTATTGCTAATTGAATGCTATTCTCCCTAATTTTGAATACTGGTCAAAATTCCCAGTTGTGACATATATTTATACTTAAAGGGCTGCTTTCCTCCAAACAGACCTTTTGAATGTTGTAGTCAGACAAAGTACGTCCATCTTCCAGTTGCTTGCCAGCAAAGATCAGTCTTTGCTGGTCAGGAGGAATTCCTAATGGGAAACAAGTTGAATACACAAATTAAGTGATGGTAAATTAAGCATATCTGCTCATGATTTACAATCCTGAATCAAGTAAATGGTACTGACAGTCATCAGTGAGTTCTCACTACAGGCAAGGTGTAACTGTAAATGTTTACACATTTTAATCTCATTTACTCTTAATATACATTAACATAGCCACTTTACAGAAAACGCTGAGTTTAAATTAGCCAGCTCCTTCGAATTCACACACGTGAAACCTAACTGCAGTTTGGCTCCATGCTGATAAACGTTTGCCTACTGTGTTATTCCAAAAGCATTTTCGTAAAACTCTTCCCACCCCACAGAGAGCAGGTACGTCTAGCGCCTGACAAGAGCCTCTACAGATCAGTTTTTCTGAATCAGAAAATACCAACTTGCCTTCCTTATCCTGGATCTTGGCCTTTACATTTTCTATTGTATCCGAGGGTTCGACCTATGAGTTTTAAAACGCAAACATATCGGTAACAGAGTAAGAAACTTGAAAGTTACCAAAGAACCGAGCCGGTGGGGGCCGAAACCCACCTAGAAGAGCCCCAGACGTCGCGGCCGGGCCACACGTGCTCGCGCCCACCTACAAGAGCACCTCCCTCCCACCGCGCGACGCCGGCTCCGGCTACCCTGCCGGAACGCCTAGAAGTGACACACTCGGACTTCAGGCATAGAAAACGCGCCCTAGGCCGCGGCTCAACAATCAACGCTCATTTCAAGGTCAGATTTTAGAAGTCCGGCTCACAAACGCGTTGTACGGCGGAAAGCAGCGCCAGTGCCGAGATCCGCCTCAGGCCCTCCCTCCATGAGGCCGCGGCTTCTCCCCGGCCTGGCCCGCACCTCGAGAGTGATGGTCTTCCCCGTCAGGGTCTTCACGAAAATCTGCATCTTGGCGGCGGTTCCACCTGAGGGTGAGGAAAAGGAGGAGACAGATGAGACCCGGAGATACAGGAGGTGCGATGGCAGGCTACGGTACAGAGCTCGGCCGCAGGCACACACTCACCGCAGATGGCGGATCCGAAAGGAAGGCCCCACGCTGGTCCACGAGCTTTCCGGGCGCTCCTGGAGGCCCCGCCTCCTAGGCGGCCACACCAAGTGCCTGAGCACTGTCGCAGCGGCTGCCCAGCCACATGCCAGACCAGGTCGTGACCTCATTTCTCCTCCCTCTAGCTTAGCTTATTTCTCACTTTATCATCCAGAACTTTCTGGAAATAATAGATTTAAGCAACTTAAAAATGTCTTAAAAAGGCTTTACCCCTGTAGTTGACGTGGCTAAAAGAGCCTTTAAAAGGGGGGTGGAGTTAAAGGGCCTTCATGAGAAAAAGAGAGGAAACGGCAGTGTCTTCTGGGAATTGTAGTTTCCACTGCTTTCTTTTCGGCAGGACTACTTGTCCCAAGATGCAGTTCCGCACCTCCCTGCTCCCTAGTTACTGTCGCCTAGCGGTGGGTTTGGAGAAAGGGATTAAGGTGAGGAGGAAGAGGCAAGCGCAGTAATGGTTTCTGGGAGATGGAAACGGGTCAGAAGTGACTAGGAGGGAAGGTTAAGAGGCTGGAGAAGAGCAGAGGGGCCAAAAGTGTCGTCACCCACTAACGGAGGCGGTGAGGGGCTGAGGATCAGCGATCTACTACCAGAAGCTCCCAGGGCCTTCAAGGGAAGGGCCTTCCAGTGGCCAGCTCCAGGCAACCGGAATAATAGGTGGTGTCCTCAACCTCTTGGGCTCTCCTGGTTTGAGGAAGAGCCTGTATTGTATGTCACTACGCAGTGTGAAAAGGTTTAATATGTTAAAAAGCCTCAGGAGTTTTCAGATTTTCAAATGAAGTCATATGGGAAAGAAACCCGATGGAGGTTTATTTACTGCAGAATTTCCAAGTTTGGACGTTGGGAGTTGTGAAAATCCTAAGAGGAAGTTTTTTGGAGTATGTGTGGCGTGCTCTCCTGGCAAGGCAGGCGGGTTAGCGAGCTAAACCTTTACTATGCGTTTGTGTTTAGTCCTGTCCCGACTCTTCACGACCCCATATGCTAAGCCGGCCAGGGCCCTCTATCCATGGAATTTTTCAGGTCAAAAATACTAGAATGGGTTGCCATTTCCTTCTCCAGGGGATCTTCCCACCCAGGGATCAAACCCAGGTTTCCTGCAGTGCAGGTGGTTTCTTTACCTGCTGAGCCACATGGGAAGCCATGGCCTTTTGCCATATGTACCCTACTAATGTCTTTATCTCTCTGCCGTTCTCTGCTTCCCCATCCCCAAATTCAGGCTTCTTAATTTTCTCTGTCTCCAGTCGTCTTCTAACCCACCTTCACTTTTGTCGCCAAAGTATTCTAAAAAGTAAAAATGATTATGTCATTATGCTATTTCACCTTCAAGATAAAACCCAAATTCCTTAGTGTGATAGTGAACCTCTGCCTTCCTTAGAGCCTAATCTGCCAAAGCCATTTCTCGCTTTACACTTTATTAACATTGAGCTAATTGAAGTTCCTGACATGTCTTTCCTACTTTGGCACTTCTGAGGAATCCATTTCTTCTCTCTGGTACACTCTTCATCCCATATTCTGCCAATTAATCTCCACTTTTACAACAAAACTCCTTGAAAGTTGTTTATACTCATTGTCTCTTTAATTCTTTTCCTTCCATTGACTGAACCCACTCCTGGGGACAAGGCTTTTTGTCTCCCCTCCTATTCCAACTGAGTAACTGTGGGAATAACCTCCGTGTTGCTAAATTCAATATCCACTTAATCTTCTTTGACTTAGCAGCGTTTGACACAGTGGATCATGCCTTTCCTCTTTGAAACATTTTCTTCACTTGATTGACTTCCATCCCCGTAGACCCTCTTTTCCAGGCTGTTTTGCTGCTTCCTCCTTATCTACCAGACCTCTAAGCTTTGAAGTGCCCCCCAAGGCCCCATCCTTGGATATCTGCTTTGCTTACATTTCCCAGATCTTTTTCCATTCTGCCTCATAACTTTTAAATATCATTTATATGCAGATGACTTATAAACCTCTTTTTCACTCGGACTATTCATTTGAATTCCAGCTTCACATATTATCTGTTGATTCATCATCTGTAATAGGTGGGCCCAAACTCCTGATCTTATGAAATTGATTGTCCCATCTCATAGAAGGCAATTCCATCTTTTCAGTTGCTGAAGCCAGAAACTTGATGGTCATCCTTGATTATTTTCTCATACCCACATCGCATCCCTCAACAAATCTTTTTGGTTTTATTTTTGATGTATGTGCCGAACACTTCTCACAGCTCTGCTGTTACCACTATTTCAAGCCACCGTTATCTTTTGCCTGGGCTCTTGTAGTAGCTTCCCAGTAATTCTTATTTCAATGCTTGTCTTCACGGGGCAGCAAGAGCAATTCTTTGAAAATGTAAGTCAGCTGTCAGTCTTCCGCACACAGTCCTCCAGTAGCTCCCTGTCTCAGTCAGAGTTAAGCCTAAGTTCCTACAAGCAAGGCTATCACTCCCACGCCAGAATGACTGGAGGCCACAATATTTGACCTTGTTTGTTTCATCAGGATGCTTTCAAACTAGTTTTCCCACATGAAGCAAATAAAATGCTAATTATACTTCTGTTAGAAAATATTAAGTTAAACAAACCATTCGATCTTAAGATACAAATGCTTCTTTAGTAAGAAAAGAGCTTTTTATTGTCTGGTGTTTGGTGTTTCTATCCCAGAGGTAGAGTATAGCACATGACAGAAGAATTTATTAGACCTGTTCACTCATAGGTTGAAATATTTATGTCATGAGATCCATGAGATTTTTTTTTCTGAAACATTTTATTTAGATCCATATTTGACCTAACTTATGTAACGCTTTAGGTTAATTGATTTTTTTTCCTTTCAGGCTTATCAAAGTTTTGGCTTTGTTGCAAAAGCAATCAAGACTTAAATTTTCTCTGGCGAACAAGTGTATAGATTGTGACCTATGTCCGTCCAAGAAATAAATAAGCATGCAGTTCTCCCTCCTATCATTAGTAGAAGTGACAAGGAATTTTTGGAAAGAATGCAAAGATACATAATTACAGAAACTGAAAGAGTGTGCTGTAATGAGGAAGGACGTGCTGATGAATATTACATCATATACCGAAATGTTTTTGATAAGGTATCGTAATGCTCTAAGACAGTGGAGTTTTTATGTGGTAGAAATGGTCCATCCTGACAATAATATTCATACATTAGTAACACCACTGCTTGTTTGACTACTTCATTTATCGGTTTTGAAAAGTTTGTCCAGTTTATCAGAAAGGGATGAATGTGGAAAATGCTATGCTGGATTTATATTACTAGACAGTTAATGAGTATTTCAGTTATCATAGCTTAAGTGCAGGCTATCAGTTTTTGAGCTACAACCTACCTGTGCCTTCAAACATCATTTTGACCTTCCATCTTAAATTATTATCCGATTTGTTAGGAATTGGGCTATAGCCAGAACCTGGTGATTCTTCATCGTTTTGGGGGTGATTTGCGGTGTCATTAAAATCTTGGTTTCAATTTGATCTATAATATTGGATTGAGACCCCTCGTGGATTAGAGGTCTAGATAGGCTAGTAAACAAGCGGCTGATGCATGCATGCTCAGTTGCTTTAGTTGTGTCCAACTCTTGGTGACCCCGTGGATTGTAGCCTGACAGGCTGCTCTGTCTACAGAATTATTCTGGCAAGAATACTGGAGTGGGTTGCCATTTCCTCCCCCAGGGGATCTTCCAGACCTGAAAAGTAGAGGTCAGAAAATGCTGCAGTTTTAGCTAACATTTGATTTTGCTTTTTAAGATTTTAGAAAAACCATCTTTTCTTTATAAACGATTGCAATATGGCCACTGATCCTCATTTTTTTTTAACCTCACTTTTTCTTTTTCACCTGTCTTTGAAGATGCCCTGACAGTAAAATAAGTGAAATTAGCATCCTTTCCTCCTTACCTGGAAGAAATAATTACTTATGTTAAGACTTCTGTAAACTATTTGGCTCTGAGTTAAACAGCCATAGGCAAAATAGAAGAACTCTGTTTTGCTTTTTTTTTTAATTTTTAAGCATTATAACACTGAGTCTTATTTCTCCTCTAAAATAAAAATAAAATGCCTCACTCTAAGGAAAAGTGAGCATAAAGTAATCATAGATACCTAAAAGTGGAATTAAGAAAATTGATGCCAATCCACTAGGCTTCCCCAATAGCTCAGTTGGTAGAGAATCTGCTTGCAATGCAGGAGACCCTGGTTAGATTCCGGGGTTGGGAAGATTTGTTGGGGGATAGGCTACCTAATCCAGTATTCCTGGGCTTCCCTTGTGGCTCAGCTGGTAAAGAATCTGCCTGCAATGTGGGAGACCTGGGTCCTGGGTGCGATCTCTAGGTTGGGAAGATCCCCTGGAGAAGAGAAAGGCTACCCACTCCAGTATTCTTGCCTGGAGAATTCCATGGACTGTACACTCCAGGGGGTCAGAAAGAGTCGGACACAACTGAGCGACTTTTACCTCACTTCACTTCACTTCACTTGCATATCCATAAAAGTATAAAATGGAAAAGAGAGTCTTTTCTTCCTTTAAAGTCATGTAGAAAATCTGTCTTTAAGAACTGGTACATTGGCAGGTTAGCTTCAGTTTATAAGTGGTTATGATCAATGAAATTGTTTTGGTGTTTTAGTCATTAAGGAATGTATTAGGTGAATGTTTAAAGGTAGTGTATTGAATAGGTTTTATAAATATCAGAAATCATGCTGAGACTCTACTTGCGTGAAATCAGCAAAGGAAAGTTATAACTGTAACATACTTATTTTTGCATATCCAAATGCTAACACTTGTCACAAGTTTTTACACATGAAGAGCTCTCTGCTTTAAATTAGTATAGTTATGGTGAAGTCATTTTGGAGGAGGTGTTGATAAATTTGATTCGAAGAAAAAAGACAGGAGATTAAATAAAAGATGATTTCTGTATCTTTAGTCCTTTTCTCCCTACCCCCCCAAGATTTCCATTCAAACTATTTGTACATTATACAGTTATACATTGTATATTGTGAAGAATACTATTCTTCAAAAGTAAGAGGGGATCTGAAATAGAAATCCTGTGGTATTTAGAGAAACCTTTCTTCTAGCTTCTCAATAAAATAATTTGCATTTCCATTTTCATGTTCTAACACATTTGGTTGTTAATAAACTATTAATGTCTGCCTTCTCTAATCTTCCCTCTCTTGGAAGGGTCTAGTTTGGCAAAAGATGAAAGTACCAACTTGCATTTCTGAGTGCTTAGCACCAGAGAACAAGTACCAAATTCCGTTTAAAATCAGAGGTAGAGGATTTGGCCTAGAGAACCATGCCTGAATCAAAGCAAGGAGACCTGAGGCTTGTGTAACAAGAATTGAGGGTAGGTTGCAGAGAGAGCCGAGGACTTAATACGCAAAGAAGATCAAGGCTAGGAAGAGTGCGTTTCAGGAGATATGGGTAAATTCTCGAGGCAGCTGGACTCTGGAAAGTGACTGGCCTTTTGTGTTCCTCATGTGTTTTGTGCAAATAGTGTATGTTCGTGTGTAGGAGCTGAGGTGGAATGAGTGCCGTTCCTTTTCTCCCTCATAGTTCTCTACCTGGGAAACACGGCTCTGTTTGGAAGGAGTTAAGGGAAGCCTTACTATGGAGACTGAAACTTAAATGCCTAGAGGTCAGGAAGGTCATATGAGAGTTAAGTGGATTGGCTTTAAGAGAATAAGGGAAAAAAAAGAGAGAGAGAATAAGGAATCATGGGGACTGTGGTGAAAAGAAGAAAAAGTCCAATTTAAAGTGCCAGCTGACTACTGTCATTAAAGGAATGGGAGTTCCATGTTGGTAGATTCTTCAGTTTTCAGGAGAAGCTAAAAATACGGGCTTTGGGTGAAATTTCCTAAATTGTAAAATATTTTGCTGGCCAACCAAAACTATTCTACCTCTAGCATACCAGCTTGCCTCCTTTACTCTAATGCATTTTGAGCATTCTTAAAAATTCATGAGTGTCTTTCTGAAATCCGTTTCTTCTAGTAAACCCGTGGGAGCTGATCATGATGTTATAACAAGTCTGTTTTCTATCCATTAAGATATCTGAGTTGTCTTGGATTGTTGCAGCACATCATAGAGGCTTGTGGAGTGGAGGATAGCAGGGAACAGTGAAATGTTTAGTTTGAAAGACCACAAATTAATGGTCTCCATTTTACTGAAAATTGCTGGGCAGCAGTCTTGATTTTGGTGGATAGGTAGTTTGGTCATATCAGAAAGATGACCAGTATCTCCCACTCAGAAATCCTTTTATGGTGCTTGGCATTGATCAATTATCTCCTTATACCAATTTTTTTTTTTGCCATACCAGTTTTTTTGCGATCTCAGTTCCCCTACCCAGAACTGAACCTGCCATTGATCAATTATCATCTTATACCAATTTATTATTTTTTTTGCCATACCAGTTTTTTTGTGATCTCAGTTCCCCTACCCAGAACTGAACCTGCCACTGATCAATTATCATCTTATACCAATTTATTATTTTTTTTGCCATACCATTTTTTTTTGTGATCTCAGTTCCCCTACCCAGAACTGAACCTGGGCCACAGCAGTGAAAGCCCAAGTCCTAAACACTGGGCCAATGGGGAACTCCCCTCCTTATACCATTTCTTGATAGACTAGATGTCTTTCTGCATTATTTTTTTCTAGGTATTTTCTAGCTATAGTGGAGTATACTATAAGCTAGATATGTAGCAGGGATAGAAAGCATAATTGTATCTTTCAGAGGAGATTGTGGATTGGTCACATTTATTCCTTATATCACTTGACACCTTCTGAAATTCTCATGAGTTGGCAACCATAGATTATTTTTAATGTTTTTGTTTTTTAACTTCTTTAAAGTGTTTCTTAATTATTATTGCTTTTTCGTTTGGGTAATGCCTCCACAAGGTTAACCAGAGAAAAAGAAAGAAAAATAAAGTAAAAAGCCAATAAGCAGAGTATACACTGAAGTCAGGTCCTTCTCATTTTAGAATCTACTTACCCTTTCTTTCTCCATAGTTTTCTTCTTCCCTCCTCTGTAGGTTTCTATTTTCTTCCATTATTGTTCCAGAGATATTATGTACATAAATGTCATTAATATAAGATGTGAAGGGTTTTCTACAATTGTGCTTGACATCTTGGGGATAGAAATGCAGTTTGGTAATTGAGATTATTGATCAACAGGAGCAGATGGGTTAGAAAAACAGGGAGATGAAGGGAGTCCAGGATTTTAAGGTCTGAATGAAGTCAGAGACTAGATTTGGAGATAGTGAGGGATGATATGTAATTGTATTTAAGAGATCCAGAGTTGGGATAGTTAGACCTGGTATTGGTTTTAACTGACCTCATATAATGTATGTGTTAATTCCTGAGTAGAGCAAAAATGTTTTTTTCTCATATTTAAGCTCACAGAATTGTAATGGTTCACAAAGATCATATATTCAGTAACCGTGAACTGTCTTTAATATCCAGGCAATATTACATATAAGTGCAAGCTCAAATTTGTAAAATTTTAGATATCTAATTGCCCGTCATTTCATTAAAAAAAACTGTAATGCTATTTGCAAGGCTTTTGATCTATATAGTCTTCTAGAAAAAACTTCAGTACCATAGACAGAAAAAATCATGTTTCAGGTAATAGAATATGTCACTGCATACAAATCCATTCTTACTTCAATCAAAAAAGAATATGACACGTTTATTGAGACAATAAAGAAAGGCCAAAGAACTGCATTTTATCTTCATGGAAAACTTAGAGTTTTGGCAGGAGAGCCCACAGCATTGGTATATCACAGGAAAAGAATAGCCCAACTTCAAGCAAAGTAAGTATATTGGTAAGTAGCTCTAAAGGTGATAATTGCTACTTGGTTTTATTAACTAGCCATGGTAACTATAACCAGTGATTTTTAGTCATCTTCAACTTTGATTTTATTTTAAAACCATGTTTTTATGTTACCCTTTCTATTGATGTTACTGTATTTTTACTTGAAAAATAATATTAATTCAGTTTGAGAATTTTATAATGTCTCAGGATAATTGGAGGCACATTGTAGTATCGTAAAAGGAAGGATGCAGATAATTGCTCCAGGTAATTTCTTGCATGGAAGGTTTAATAGTACAATTTCATGATTACCATCTGAAATAGATCACTTACTCTTGTGATGCACAAAAGTAAGTAACCTACTGGGAGAGGATAAAACTCACTCTCGTTGAACAGTCTCAGACTTTCAGTGTTCCATTTGGTGACTGATGGGTAAATTGTTCTTATAGTTAATTTCAAGTCAACCAGGAAAATTATGTGAAATTTGACCTCCATTTTTGGTTATGTAGCTGGCAAGGGGTTGGGATCACTTCTTGTTGGGACAAAATGCTACATAAAATAGTAAAAAAAAAATTTTTTTTTTGCGAAAGGGACAGGAGGCTGATAAGATAGTAACAGAAATATTAGGGCAAAATCAGAAAACAAAAGATAGAGGAGCACTAAAGCTTCTTTAACCCTGAAAGCATTTATTAAAACTTGTGACCATAAGCTTTAGTTTTTACTATGGCACAGAGGTATAAAAGACAGAGCCTGGCATCTGTCTGCCCAAGGGGTGTCGTCTAGTGGGAAATCTTCCCCATGTAAAGCTGGGATGATTAAGGGCTACACCCGGAAGAGTGAACAAGAGGTAAATTGCTCCACTTTTGGAGACTGCATGGAAAATTGCCTTCTGCTTATCAGACTGCTAACAGATTCAGGGCCTATTTTTGGAGTGATGAAGTGTTCAGGAACTAAAAATGGTAGTATTTGCACAGCACTTTGAATATGCTAAAATTTACTGAATTGAACACTTTAAAACGATGAATTTTAAGGTATACAAACTATATATCAATAAAACTACTATAAAAAACATCTTGGAGGATAGAGTGAGAAAGTTATTATGTCTAATCATAACTCATAGAGAAGAGAACATGAGACAGACACTGTTTGAAAAGAAAAATGGCTGAGAGTTTTCTAGATTTAGTGAAAGATATCAATTCACAGATTCTGGAAGACCAAAGAATCCCATTGTAAGTAATAAATACTCAGCTAGATTAATTGTACTGAAATTGTCAAGGATAAGGAGTTCATAAAAGTAGCTATGGAAAGGAACAACTGGATACCTTCTAATCTGTGTTATAGCATGTATTGGAGCTTAATTCCTTTTTATGGCTGAATGATATTCCACTGTATGTATATACCATATTTCATCTACTTCTCTGTTGATGGTACTTGAATTTTTTCCACCATAGGCTACTGTGACTTGTGCCACCATGAACATTCTTGTACAAGAATCTGTTGAGTCCCTGCTTTCAATTTTTTCGAAAGTCCGTTTACTTTTAACATGTCTTTCTTACTAAAGCACAACTGTTAATATTTGGATGAAAACCTGGGACATTTTATCTCCACATCCCCTCTTTCATAAATACTACAGGCTCTTACTCTGAGCTGTCTGTAGTTACCCAGAATTCTGTATAATAATGAGACTGGATAGCAGTTATCTACAGACAAACTTGTTTTTATTGTATGAGCAACCAGGGAAGCCCTGACAAACTTGTTTTTAATTGCCAAAAACCCTGTAACACTTATGTATCCAGCCGATTTTAATCTATTATTTCCTTCCTGGGCCAAAATATTGGTGATAAACCAGGAAGTAAATTTCACATAATGGTTTAAAGAAGTTTTTATCTACTTCCTGGTTTTTAAAATTACCATTTGTGGATGAACTCAGTTTTATCTCAGAGTGCTGTCATTCCTCTAGCTCTAGGATCAAAATTAATGAAGTAGGCTAAATAATGGCCCCCAAAGAAATAGGTTCTAATCCTGAGAACCTGGAAATGTTACTTTATTTATAAAAAGGGTCTTTGCAGATATGATTACATTATGATTACATTAATGTAATTAAGGATTACATCAAGGATCTCGCCCTAAGGAAATTATATTGGATTAGCCAGGTGGACCCTAAATCCCATCGCAGGTGTCCTTATAATAGAGTGGTAAGAGGGAGCATTGTCACAGGCACACTTGGGGAGAAGGTGTCATGACCTCGGAGGTAGAGACTGAAATATGCAGCCACTGAAGGCCAGTCGCCTGCCCTCAAAAGTTGGAAGAGGCAAAGAATTTATTCTCCCCTAGAGCTTCTAGAGGAAGCATGAACTCGAAATAACAAATTTTGACCCAGTAATACTATTAAAAGTGAAAGTGAAGTCACTCAGTCATGTCTGACTCTTTGCGACCCCATGGACTGTAGCCCATCAGGCTCCTCCATCCATGGGATTCTCCAGGCAAAAATACTGGAGTGGGTTGCCATTTCCTTCTCTAGGGATCTTCCTGACCCAGGGATGGAACCCAGGTCTCCCGCATTGCAGGCAGACACTTTACCCTCTGAGCCACCATTAGGTTGGTGCAAAAGTAACTGTTGTTTTTGCATTGTTGAAAAGTGCTGTTTGATATTGGAATACATTCTTAAATAAATGTGGTTATGTTACACATCATTTTAATGTGCATTTCTCACTTTGTGTTTTTTTGCTAATGACATTGCTTGCTGTTTATTTTATATTTATTTTAGACTATGGAAACGATTTTAGACTAAAAATTCAGGTGATTTTCTTACTTGAGTTCAAAATGGGCCGTAAAACAGTGCAGACAACTCACAACATCAACAGTGCTTTTGGTCCAGGATGTACTAACAAACATACAGTGCAGCGGTGGTTCAAGAAGTGTTTGCAAAGGAGATGAGAGCCTTGAAGATGAGGAGCATGGTGGTCGGCCATTGGAAGTTGACCAGGACCAATTGAGAGCCTTCTTTAAAGCTGAACGCATGAACAGCTACATGAGAAGTTGCCAAAGAACTCAACATTGACCATTCTATGGTTGTTGGGCATTTGAAGCAAATTGGAAAGGTGAAAAAACTTGATAAGTGGGTGCCTCATGAGCTGACCAAAAATCAAAAAAATTGTCGTTTTGAAGTGTCTTCTTTTATTGTCTACAACAACAATGGACCATTTTTCAATTGGATTGTGATATGTGACAAAAAGTGGATTTTATTAATATACAACAAGTGGCAATGACCAGCTCAGTGGTTGGACTGCGAAACTCCAAAGCACTTGCCAAAGCCAAACTTGCACCAAAAAAGGTCATGGTCACTGGTGGTCTGCTGCCTGTCTGACCCACTACAGCTTTCTGAATCCCAGCGAAACCATTACATCTGAGAAGTATGCTCAGCAAATTCATGAGATGCACCAAGAATGGCTGAAGCCAGCATTGGTCAACAGAAAAGGACCGATTCTTCTCCACAACAATGTCGGACTGTACCTCACACAACCAGCACTTCAAAAGTTAAAGGAATTGGGCTACAAAATTTTGCCTCATCCGCCATATTCACCTGACCTCTCACCAACCAACTACCACTTCTTTAAGCATCTCAACAACCTTTTGCAGGGAAAATGCTTCCACAACCAGTAGGGTGCAGAAAATGCTTTCCAAGAGTTCACTGAATCCCAAAACACAGATTTTTACACTACAGGAATAAACGAACATTTCTCATTGACAAAAATGTGTTGATTGTAATTGGTTCCTATTTTGATTAAGAGATGTGTTTGAGCCTAGTTGTAATGATTTAAAATTCATGGTCTGAAACAGCAATTACATTTGCACCAACCTAATAATATTGGATTTCTGGGCTCCAGAACTATGAAAGAACAGATTTCTGTTGTTTTAAGCCACCAAGTTTGTGGTATTTTGTGATAGCAGCCACAGGAAACTAATATGATTACTTAACAAAAATGATTTTTAAATTGCAAAGGTAATTTTCAGTTAAAGGGAATGGACTTAGTACTTTGTGGCCAGATTATTCTGTTTAACATTTACAAATTTCCAGTAAGGTTATAAATCATAGTCAGTATAAGATTTTATTAATGCTTTGAAAGAGAATGGTTTCTCACTTATGAGGTTAGTTAACTTCTTAAGCATTGTTTTGTAAACTTTCACCCACATTCATAATGGTACAAAATGATAATTAGCCAAATTAAAGTAATAATTTAACCTTTTTTACTTTGAATGGTATAATTAAATAATTAGTTGAAAGAAACATATTAAAAAAGCCTTTCTGATTTTCAGGATGGGACTTATTGAAAATAATTCCTCAAAGATTCAATTGCAGATAAATGAAATGAAACAAGTCAGGGCAAAGTATGACACAAAAGAAGAACAACTTTGTATTTGCTGCAAAGAGCCTTTAAAACCTATTCCAGGTACAGTATTTTGTTTAAAATATTTGTGAGAAATTCCAGTTGTTTCCTTAGCATGTGGAATCTTCACAGACCAGGGATCAAACCTGTGTCCCCTACATTACCTGGCAGATTCTTAACCATTGGACCACCAGCGAAGTCTCTTCATTAAGTCTTCAGTGATGATTTGTTTAAAACTTCCAGCCATTTAGAAATGTATGCTAAAGTTCAGTAATCTACAAGTTCGTGCTGCCATCTCTTAATTATTTCTTAACACAGTCAACCATCTGACCTATTTTATTAATACTAAGACTTGCTCTTTGAGCACAAGTGTCCTGCACACGGCTTGTCTTGTTTGATTTGTTCCCTTTCCCTTAGGCATGACTCTCCAAGAATCTGTCAGTTTGGATGCTCTCACTAAATACTTGAAACATCTTGAAGGTAAATACGCAGAAATTGAAGAACTTATGTCCAAAAAATACGTACCCATTCAGAGGAAGGCAGATTTAGATGAGGAAATGACTGTGGTATTAGAACGGCGAGATTCAACTGAAAATTTGAACAATGAATTACAGTTTAGGTATGAAAGTTGCATCTATGTTTTGAAAGTTTGAAGCTTTTATTTGTGTTGATTTTAATATTCCACTATTTGATTTTAGGTTCAGTATGTCATTAATGTTTTTTTTATCTTTATAGTCATCAAAGACTGCAGGTTATTTCACAAGCACTTACTTTGTGGGTAAAATCTGATAGGAGCAGATCATTTCAAGACATCGTGGAGAACATTCAGAAAAGTAAAGATTTACACGGTAGATGATCTGTATTTTTTTAAGTATCATAAATAATGGAAAACATTTTGTTTCCCCTTGAAAACTAAAGAATGGGGCTTTTCCTAGCCTGAGTTTTAAAAATGAACTTACTTTTGTTAGGGCTCTGTTACGCTATGGGCTTCTTCCTTCAGCCGTTGGCAGATAATCTGTAAAGAGTAAACTTGGTTAGCCAGGGAGAGAATACCTGAAAATCTACCTGAAAATAAGGAAGCAAGAGATGGGGAGGCCATTCATTTTAGGAAGAGGTTGATACTGTTAGAACTATAGCATTAGATTATTGGTATTAAACATTTATGTTTGTTGTTTTTATTGATTGATAACCTTAAGCTTCATGATGCTGTTAATATTTACAGATAAACAAGGCATTGTTGAAGAACTACTTGAAGAAGACCCAAGCAAGGCAAAAGAAACTGAAATTTTGCTGTACTTCATTGAAAGGCAAATATTTTAAAAGCTTTGATCTTCCTTAAGCTATTATAGCATTTATTTAATACTTGCTTAAATGCTTACTCAATATTTAGCATTTTTTAGCATCTTTTTGAGCTGTAGTCTCTAGTTTTTGTATTTTTTAAATGCAACTCTAGTAGACAAATTAGAAAATAAACTAGAATTTTTAGAATATAGATTCTTTATGAAAATAAATACCAGATTGATGGTCTCAGAGATTTTATGGAAGATATAGCTGGACTATAGTGTTAAGTTTTATTTATATTTTTCTTGTATTCCCTAACCATTGACCTGATCTTACAAAATGTTTTTGAGAACATCTTCTTTTATTTGTTTATTTATTTTTGCCTGTGTCAATTAGGTGTTTGTTGCTGTGTGTGGGCTTTCTCTAGTTGCAGAGAGCTGGGGCTCCTCTTCATCGTGGTGCATGGGCTTCTCATTCCTGTGGCTTCCTTTGTTGTACAGCACAGGCCCTAGGGCACTTGGGCTTTGAGCACTTGCACTTCAGCAGTTGTGGTGTGTGGGCCTAGTTGGCCCTCAACATGTTGGATCCTCCTAGATCAGGAATCGAACTCATGTCCCCTACATTAGCAGGTGGATTCTTAACGACTGGACCAGCAGGGAAGCCCAGGAACATCTTCTTGAATCAGATTATCCAAGCCAATTTAGTCCTTCTTTTCCTCATTTGTATCCTATGACATATTAGGAAGGCATATTTCTCTCTAATATGTATTAAATTATTATATAGTGTATAGTAAATGCTTAAAGAGGTCTGACTTTATTCTTTTTAAAAAAATTTTTAAATTGGAGGATAATTGCTTTACAATATTGTGTTGGTTTCTGCCATAAAACAGCATGAATCACCCATAAATATATGTTTGTCCCCTCCCTCTTGAACCTCCTTCCCACCCCCATAAGACTTTATTATTTAAGAGGTTAATTCATAGGCTATGAGGCCAATCTGTATTGAATATATGTAAAATTCCTAGTCTTCTATGTTAAACAGTTTTCTCTTGTTGATTTGCTTGTTGATATGATATAAAGACGGGCTAAAGATCATTTTGAGGGGCCCCAAAGCCTGGATTGTTTTCTCATACTCTATGCTTCTCTAAGTCTACCAGCTTCAGATATGAGAGAAAAAGCCTGAGGATAAAAGTTTTATGTATTTTGCTTAATATTACTTCGGTGTTTTTCCTCCTCTGAGGTTCCACATTCATTTGCAACACTCTTTAAATCCTATTTGGCATAATTTTATTAATAGTCAGGTAAGGGTTGAGCTGGAGACAGTTTGCCTTAGGAAGAGGAGTAGAAGCTTAAGTTATCTGAACTATTATCTTTTCTTCTTTCATTTAGTCTCACATTCAGTTAGGAGTCTGATTACTGGTGGAACAACTTATGCTTCTGAATACCAAGGACTCCTCTTGATTTTCAGCTTTGGCAGCCTTTGAATTCAATTAATATTTACCCTATATTGAGCCTCTAAGCAGATTGCCCTTCTTTCCCCTGGTTCCCCTCTTCTTCTGGAGATGATATGAGACGGAAAAAAAAAAAAATCTGAGCTCATTATAAATTCAGTGAAGTTCTGTCCATTTCCTATGGATTGTTCTAAGTACTATAAGAATAAGGTACGTAATCAGGTTCAAGTCACCTGGCAGATGAGAATCTTCTTCTGAAGCTACAAAAAATAATATTAGGGAAGGGAGTGAAAGAATATCTTAGAGAGTAAATGGATCTAGTTGTAGTTTATTAGAGGTGCTTTTTTGTATTACTATACTACTATGTTTAATTTGTATTAGACATTTCTAATCAGTTTTCTTTACTTTTTTTGTATACTATTATATAATGAAATGCATGACTATAGGTTCAATGAATTAATCTCACTTGGGGAATATGAAAAGGCAGTTTATTTTGCAGTGAATGGTCCTAGAAGAATTCTTCACAACATTGGGACAGTGAATAAATTTAAGGGTAAGCATTTCTCTCTGAATCTTACGTATATATGCTAATTATATTTTTTTTCCCCCTGATAGAATGGTATGAGTATTGAACTGGGAAATAAGATGTAGGCTCCAGCCCTATATCTATCATTTGTTCAGTTTCCTTACCTATAACATTAAGGAGTTTGATTAGATTTTCCAAATTAAGTTATGAAATATTTCAAGTGTACAGAAAAGTATGAATAACAGCAAGGATTGAGGGCAAGAGGAGAAGGGGACAACAGAGGATGAGATGGTTGGATGGCATCACCGACTCAATGGACATGAGTTTGAGCAAACTCTGGGGAATAGCGAAGGACAGGGGAGCCTGGTGGTCTGCAGTTCATGGGGTCACAAAGAATCAGAAACAGCTTAGCAACTGAACAATAACAATTCACTGTCAAGCTTAAAAATGTTAATATTTTGTCAGGTTTGCTCCACTTCCTTTAAAAGAAGCTTTGTTGTACCGAGTCTACATATATTCAATAAATTGTACATTGTTAAAGTATACAGTTTGTTAGCTTTTGACATACGTATCCTCCAAAAGTTCCCTCTTTGTCCTCAGTGATCCCTCTCTAAATCAAATCCCTTAACGATTATACAGTGGAAGTGACAAATAGATTCAAGGGATTAGATCTGATAGAGTGCCTGATGAACTATGGATGGAGGTTCATGACATTGTACGGGAGGCAGTGCAAGACCATCCCCAAGAAAAAGAAATGCAAAAAGGCAAAATGGCTGTCTGAGGAGGCCTTACAAATAGCTGAGAAAAGAAGAGAAGCGAAAGGCAAAGGAGGAAAGGAAAGATATATCCATTTGAATGCAGAGTTCCAAAGAATAGCAAGGAGAAATAAGAAAGCCTTTCTCAGTGATCAATGCAAAGAAATAGAGGAAAACAATAGACTGGGAAATACTAGAGATCTCTTCAAGAAAATTAAAGATACCAAGGGAACATTTCATGCAAAGATGGGCACAAAAAAGGACAGAAATGTTATGGACCTAACAGAAGTAGAAGATATTAAGAAAAGGTGGCAAGAATACACAGAAGAACTAGACAAAAAAGATCTTCATGACCCAGATAATCACGGTGGTGTGATCACTCACACTGACCTAGAGCCAGACATCCTGGAATGTGAAGTCAAGTGGGCCTTAGGAAGCATCACTACGAACAAAGCTAGTGGAGGTGATGGAATTCCACTTGAGCTATTTCAAATCCTAAAAGATGATGCTGTGAAAGTGCTACACTCAATATGCCAGCCAATTTGGAAAACTCAGCAGTGGCCACAGGACTGGAAAAGGTCAGTTTTCATTCCAATCCCTAAGAAAGGCAATGACAAAGAATGTTCAAACTACCGCACAATTGCACTCGTCTCACACCCTAGCAAAGTAATGCTCAAAATTCTCCAAGCCAGGCTTTAACAGTACGTGAACCATGAGTTTCCAGATGTTCAAGCTGGATTTGGAAAAGGCAGAGGAACCAGAGATCAAATTCCCAACATCCATTGGATCATCAAAAAAGCAAGAGAGTTCCAGAAAAACACCTACTTCTGCTTTATTGACTATGCCAAAACCTTTGACTGTGTGAATCACAATAAACTGTGAAAAATTCCCAAAGAGAATGGAATACCAGACCACCTGACCTGCCTCCTGAGAAATCTGTATGCAGGTCAAGAAGCAACAGTTAGAACTGGACATGGAACAACAGACTGGTTCCAGATTGGGAAAGGGGTAGGTCAAGGCACTATTTTGTCACCCTGCTTATTTAACTTATATGCATAGTGCATTGTGGGAAATGCTGGGCTGGATGAAGTAAAAGCTGGAAACAAGATTGCCGGGAGAAATATCAATAACCTCAGAGATGCAGATGGCAACACCCTTATGGCAGAAAGTGAAGAAGAACTAAAGAGCCTCTTGATGAAAGAGGAAAGTGAAAAAGTTGGCTTAAAACTCAACATTCAAGAAACTAAGATCATGGCATCTGGTCCCATCACTTCATGGCAAATAGATGGGGAGACAATGGAAACAGTGAGAAACATTATTTTTTGGGGCTCCAAAATCACTGCAGATGGTGACTGCAGCCATGAAATTAAAAGACGCTTGCTCCTTGGAAGAAAAGTTATGACCAACTTAGATAGCATATTAAAAAGCAGAGACATTACTTTGCCAACAAAGGTCCATCTAGTCAAAGCTTTGGTTTTTCCAGTGGCCTTGTGTGGATGTGAGAGTTGAACCATAAAGAAAGGTAAGCGTTGAAGAAATGAACTGTGATGTTGGTGAAGACTCTTGAGACTCCCTTGGACTATAAGGAGATCCAACCAGTCCATCCTAGAGGAAATCAGTCCTGAATATTCATTGGAAGGACTGATGCTGAAGCTGAAATTCCAGTACTTTGGTCACCTGTTGCAAAAAACTGACTCACTGGAAAAAACCCTGAAGATGGGAAAGATTGAAGGTGAGAGGATAAGGGGATGACAGAGGATGAGATGGATGGATGGCATCACCGGCTCAATGGACATGAGTTTGAGCATGCTCCAGGAGTTGGTGAAGGACAGGGAGGCCTGGTGTGCTGCAGTCCATGGGGTCGCAAAGAGTCGGACACGACTGAGTGACTGAACTGAACTGAGCTGATCCCTCTTTCCCACTACTCCCTCCCCGTCACTGGTCTCTCTCACATGGCTTCTCTCCAGCCCCCAGGCAACTACTTATCTGCTATCAATCACCAAAGATTAGTTTGCATTTTCTAGAATTTCATATAAATGAATTATAATGTAGGTATCCTTTTTTTTTTTTAATCTACTAAACCCCAAACAGGAACTGCTTATCTAACTGGAATAACCAGTCTTAGTTCAATTCTTTACAAGAGACTTCTAATATTCCTAGAAATAAGATGTTCTAATGATCAATTTTAAAATTACTTGTTACACAGTATACCACAAACCATAATCTGAAATCACAGAGCAACATAAAAATAAAGACTGAAAAACAAAAAAACAAAACCAAAAAGTTTAAGTGTAAAATTCTTTTGTTTATATTTTCAAGTTTATTTCAGAAACAGTGAGAAAATTACTTTCTGTTGTTTTTTTAAAGGCACCCAGTATGTGGTGATTTGTTACAGGAAGTCTAGGAAACTAATACAATGTGCAGTGTGTATGTGTGTATGGGGGGGTGCATATAGCTTCCACAAATGCTTCCAGAGATATTCATCTTGCTCTTTTCACTCCACACTTGGCAGGACCTTTCCTGCCATACTACATAAGTGTGCAGTTATCTTTGGAGATGGCTAATATAATAGTATTCATGCACTCTCCAGATTCAATTGAAAATAGAGGCTACAAATTTACTGTTTCCTTGGGCAGGAGAAATTGTCTTGAAATTCTTGACAGCCTTTTTAGGGTGGTGGTCCACTATTGTTTTTCTTCACTTTTGCCCTGTTCTATAAGACAGCCAAATGCACAACAAGAAGTTTAGTAGGTATGCTTTTTTGACCGATTTCTTTTTTTTTTCCATTTATTTTTATTGGTTGGAGGCTAATTACTTTACAGTATTGTAGTGGTTTGTGCCATACATTGACATGAATCAGCCATGGATTTACATATGTTCCCCCATCCTGAACCCCCCTCACACCTCCCTCCCCATCCCATCCCTCTGGGTCATCCCAGTGCACCAGCCCTGAGCACTTGTCTCATGCTTGACTGATTTCTTGCACTGAGCATAATTATTTTGGAATTCATCCATGTTATTGCATCTATCAATAATATATTCTTTTTCATTGCTGAGTAGTGTTCTATTCTGTGAAAAGAAATGCTTTATCAGATATTTTCTACCAATTTGTGGCTTGTCTTTTCATTTTCTTAACAGTGTCTTTCTTAGAGTAGAAGTTGTTCATCACGTTGAAATCTAATTTATGATTTTTCTATGGATTAGGAATTTAGTGTAGTACCTAAGAAATCTATGTCTACTCTGCAGAGATTTCTCTTCTATTTTTCCCCCTAAGGATTTTATAATTTTAGGTTTACGTTTAGGTCTATGATCCAGTTTGGGTTAATTTTTATATATGATTGGAAGTATGGGTTAAAGTTTTTTTTTCAAAGTTTATTTTTTGCTGATAGCTATCTAGTTATTCCAGGATAATTTATTTAAAAAGACTTTCTCCGCTCATTTACCTTTGTACCTCTGTGACAATCAACTGATTGTCTATTCTGTTTCATTGATCTGTTTATCTTGAAGCTTGTACTACACTGTCTTGATTAATGTAACTTTATAGTAAGTCTGGAAATTAGATTGTGTTAGTCTTCAAACTCTGTTCTTCTTTATCAAATTTGGTTTGGCTATTTTAGGTCTTTTATATATTTCTGTTTAAATTTTTGAAGTCAGCTTGTAAATTTCTAAGAAAAAAAATCTACTAGAAATTGCATTGAATCTATAGTTCAACATGGGGAGAATAGACAGTGAACAATACTGAATTTTATGACCCAGTGAATCCATAAACATGGTCATCTCTCCATTTTTGTTTTTAGTTTTTAAAAAAATTTAACAGTGTTTTATAGGTTTTAGTGTTTGTTTTTTTAACATTGAAATGTTCAATTTTTACTCAGAAATTTTGAGACATCTTGCAAGTAACCAGGAACTCTTTCTTTGGATGTGCTCTCAACGTAGTATAAGTTAAAAGTGATAACAATTTTTAAGTGATATTGGTATTTTCCTGAGTTTCTTTCTCTTCTCCTTTTGTCTTGGTCTACTCAAATTATAGATTGCAAGTTTCAGTAAAAATCAGTGCTTGCCAGAAGTACAGAACAGACTTTTGAACTCTGTGGGAGAAGGTGAGGGTGGGATGTTTCGAAAGAACAGCATGTATATTATCTATGGTGAAACAGATCACCAGCCCAGGTGGGATGCATGAGACAAGTGCTCGGGCCTGGTGCACTGGGAAGACCCAGAGGAATCGGGTGGAGAGGGAGGTGGGAGGGGGGATCAGGATGGGGAATACGTGTGGGTCTATGGCTGATTCATATCAATGTATGACAAAACCCACTGAAAAAAAAAATAAATAAATAAAAATTAAAAAAAAAAATCAGTGCTTGCAATTAATGCTTAAATAGTATAATTACCAGTTAAATTGAAAAACAGCCAACTTTTATTCATTTACTAGGTATGTGGATCTTACTCTAAGAAATTCACCAAAACTAGATTGGTGATAACTTACTGAGTGTTTCATAGAATCACAAAATATTAAGTAAGACATTAAGTGAGATCCTAGTTCCCTGACCAGGGATTGAACCTGGGCCCACAGCTGTGAAAGCACTAAGACCTAACCACTGGACCACCAGGGAATTCCCATCTTTCACCTCCTTCTGGAGGCTCTGAATAGATTTCCATTCCATGCTGCTCTCATAACTTTTAAGTCAGCAATATTTGGCATTCCTTGACTTGTAGACCCATCTCTCTAATCTCTGCCTTGGTTTTCACATAGCATATGCTATTTAGTTGTCATTGTTGTTCAGTTGCTGGCATATCCAACTCTTTGCAACCCCATGGACTGCAGCACACCCAGCTTCCCTGTCCATTATCCAAAATATAAAGTTTAATCCACAAGCATTAGTTAAAAATTACAAATGTTAGTATATAACTTTAGATTAAAATTTTTAGAAAATGATATGAGATGAAAATAAGAATGTGAAGTAAGAAAAAGTAAATTATTACTTAAAAGTATTTGACTGAAAACCTTTTCTTCTCTTTGTAGCTATTGGAAAAATTAGAGGAAAACCTTCCCCGTTACTCTTATTTTTTGAGGCTGTCTTTAGCATAAGTCATGCTTTTAGACATCCTGTTGATGCAGTGCTAACTCTGGAAGGAATCAAGTGTGGATTGTCTGAAAAACGTTTAGACTTAGTCATCAACTGGGTCACCCAGGAAAGGTAAGCAAAGTTACGCTTTTAACTTAATTTTGAAATTTGCTTGATAAAGCATTTATCAAGCATTTGCTTGATAAAACATAAAAAAGTTCTCAAAATTTTAATGGTGGTTTTCTTATCAGTACATTATTTGAGCATTTATTTCAGATCTCTATTGCAATTTATCCAAAGGTATTTACTAAGCATTCATGGATGGAGTAATAAGGCTTAATCACAATGAGCTCAGGCCAGGAGTTGCCTCAAGGCAATTGACAAGATGATTTGTGACCAAGATGATTTGGAGTATGGAAGTTGATTAGTAAGGATAGAAAAGGGTTGATCATATCATGCTGCTCAGAGGGATAACTTTATTTCAGACAGGCTATGGATACATGTAAAGGATAAGCCCAAGAGAAAACTTACAAGCAGGAGGGATGTGAACCAAGGTAACATTTAAAAGAACATACAAACCAGCAAGCACAGGCAGGAGGTAGCTTCTTGGAGTTGAGTCTTGGCACAAATTGGCAGACTTGTACCAGGGTTCCTTTGGATTGGGTTCCCTGGAACCAAAGCCTAAGACAGGAATTTGGGTGTTCGTGAAGGATGACTTCTCAATAAAAACCTGTAAGGGACTGAGTGAAGCAGAATAGGGAAATGCAAAGAGCCAAGCAAGGATGTGACCTCAGGCAAGTATTGAGCTATTACAGAGGGATGCCTCTGAAGCATCAAGCGCGTCACAGAGCTGTTCCCACTTGTGGGAAGGGGCCAGGCTTCCCTGCTTCTCCATCAGTTAGTCAAGGGCCGTGGACTGCCTGGATAGAGTGGGAATACATAGCTTTCTGGGCATGGTGGCTCCCACTAGCCCTGGGTAATCCCTTATGGAAGGCAAGCACCTGTGAGCCACTGGCAGCCAATACCCAGAGCAGCTGGGGAAGAGTATGCTGACTCAGTAAGGAGGATTTGGGCAGGACACCAAAACAGCATCTGCCTTAGTCAACCGTTTGCATAATACAGATCTATTTGCTTTTCACATTAAGTTCGCTCCATCCAGGCACAGCTCCTCTAGGATTCTGTGGTGATAATTCTTGGGGAAACTTATAAGAGGAGGGTGAGCAGGATGAATTATAGCCCTTGTTACTAGGGCCTAGGGCTGTAATTTGCTTTTTTACAGCTTTATTGAGATATAGTTTATATATAATAACCTATATGTATTTAAAGTGTACAATTTGATTGAGTTGTTTAAAAACAGCATTATGGAGATATAATTGATACACAGTAGGCTGCACATATTTAAGGTGTGTAATTTGACAAGTATTGACATACGTATTGTTGTTGTTTAGTCGCTCAGTCGTGTCTGACTTTGTGATCTCATAGTCTGTAGCCCACCAGGCTCCTCTGTCCATGGAATTTCCCAGGCAAGAATACTAGAGTGAGTTGCCATTTTCTTCTCTAGGGGATCTTCCCAACTTAGGGATCAAACCTAAGTCTCCTGCATTGCAGGCAGATTCTTTACTGCTGAGCCACCAGAAAAACCCTGTCTTGTCATATGCATGCATGCTTGAAATTATCAGCACAATCAAGATACTAAATATATCCACAACTCTCAAATGTTTCCTTCTGTCCCTTTGTAATGCCTCTTCTTTCCTTCTACCACATCATTTTACCCTCCTTCCCATCTCTAGATAACCGCTGATCTACTTTATATTATCCTAGTTTCATTTTCATTTCCTAAAATTATATATATTATATATTGAAATCAGACATTGTATATTCTTTTTTTTCCTTGGTCTGGCTTCTTTCACTTATAATTACTTTGAGATTCATCCATATTAATTGATACTGGTTATTTTTCTTCTCTATCACCCATCTTAGAGTCTTCTTACTTGTATTTCTTTTGGTCTTGATGGCTTGTCTGATAGAATGACTGTGGTTACCATGCCTTTATCAAACCATGTTTCTTTTATTATTTTATGTTGGAGTACAACTGATTAACAATGTTGTGTTAGTTTCAGGTGTACAGCGAAGTGATTCAGCTATGCATGTACGTGAATCTATCCTTTTTCAAATTGTTTTCTCATTTAGAAACCATAGTTCTTGATTTACCCACTAACTGTGTTCAGTTGGCATGGGACTACCCAGAGATATAATAGCAGATCACCTGTCACTTATAACAGACAACATTTGTATAACAAATGTATAGCATTTGAAAAACAGCTATTGGGTTGTGCTAAAGATGGAGTATTTATCCATGGAGTATCAAAGACTATAACGAAATGCTCATCATGAAACTGTATTCTGACAGACTCACCAAGTCACAAGGTCAGATGGGCTCAGAAGAGTCCATCCAAAATCAAGTATGACCAAGATCGTGCTCAGTCAGGCCCAGAGCACCCAAGTAAGCTTCATGAATAAGTGGCCCAGACCCCATGTCAATTCCCACCGTCTTATGGGTACTGATACTGCTTCTACAGCTTGTGACTAAGGGCTCATGCAAGGGTGGGGTTACCTAAGACGAGCAGAAAGGAGAAGGAAAAAAACCCAAACTTTGTTCCTGGAAGGTTAAAATGGTGTCTAGGTGATGCCCCAGGTAAATAGCAGGGAGGACACAGCTCACCCATCAAGAGAAAATTGGATTAAAGATTTACTGAGCATGGCCCGGCCCATCAAAACAAGACCCAGTATCCCCCTCAGTCAGTCTATCCCTTCAGGAAGCTTTCATAAGCCTCTTATCCTTCTCCATTAGAGGGCAGACAGAATGAAAACCACAATCACAGAAAACCAATCTAATCACATGGACCACAGCCTTGTCTAACTCAGTGAAACTATGAGCCATGCCATGTAGGGCCACCCAAGATGGACATGTCATGGTAGAGAGTTCTGACTCCAAAATGTGGTCCACTGGAGAAGGGAATGGCAAACCATTTCAGTATTCCTGCCTTGAGAACCCCATGAACAGTATGAAAAGGCAAAAAGATAGGACACTGAAAGATGAACTCCCCAGATCGGTAGGTGCCCAATATGCTACTGGAGATCAGTGGAGAAATGACTCCAGAAAGAATGAAGAGATGGAGCCAAAGCAAAAACAACACCCAGTTGTGGATGTGACTGGTGATGGAAGCAAGGTCTGATGCTTTAGGAGCAATACTGCATAGGAACATGGAATGTTAGGTAAATGAATCAAGTAAATTGAAAGTGGTCAAACAGGAGATGGCAAGAGTGAACATCAACATTTTAGGAATCAGCAAACTAAAATGGACTGAAATGGGTGAATTTAACTCAGATGACCATTATATCTACTACTGGGCACAAGAATCCCTTAGAAGAAATGGAGTAGCCATCATAGTCAACAGAAGAGTCTGGAATGTAGTACTTGGATGCAATCTCAAAAGTGACAGAATGATCTCTGTTTGTTTCCAAGGCAAACCATTCAATATCAGTGTAATCCAAGTCTATGTCCTGACCAGTAATGCTGAAGAAACTGAAGTTGAACGGGTCTATGAAGACCTACAAGACCTTCTAGAAGTAACACCCAAAAAAGATGTCCTTTTCATTATAGGGAACTGGAATGCAAAAGAAGGAAGTCAGGAAACACCTGGAGTAACAGGCAAATTTGGCCTTGGAGTACGGAATGAAGCAGGGCAAAGGCTAATAGAGTTCTGCCAAGAGAATGCACTGGTCATAGCAAACACCCTCTTCCAACAACACAAGAGAAGACTCTACACATGGACATCACCAGATGGTCCACACCAAAAAGAGATTGATTATATTCTTTGCAGCCAAAGATGGAGAAGCTCTACACAGTCAGCAAAAACAAGACCAGAGGCTGACTGTGGCTCGGATCATGAATTCCTTCTTGCCGAATTCAGACTTAAGTTGAAGAAAGTAGGGAAAAACCACTAGACCATTCAGGTATGACCTAAATCAAATCTCTAATGATTATACAGTGGAAGTGAGAAATAGATTTAAGGGACTAGATCTGATAGACAGAGTGCCTGATGAACTATGGACAGAAGTTTGTGACATTGTACAGGAGGCAGTGCAAGACCATCCCCAAGAAAAAGAAATGCAAAAGGGCAAAATGGCTGTCTGAGGAGGCCTTACAAATAGCTGTGAAAAGAAGAGAAGCGAAAAGCAAAGGAGAAAAGGAAAGATATACCCATTTGAATGCAGAGTTCCAAAGAATAGCAAGGAGAGATAAGAAAGCCTTCCTTAGCGATCTGTGCAAAGATATAGAGGAAAACAATAGAATGGGAACGACTAGAGGTCTCTTCAAGAAAATTAGAGATACCAAGTGAACATTTCATGCAAAGATTTTGGCACAATAAAGGACAGAACTGTTATGGACCTAACAGAAACAGAAGATATTAAGAAAAGGTGGCAAGAATACACAGAAGAACTGGACAAAAAAGATCTTCATGACCCAGATAATCACGGTGGTGTGATCACTCACACTCACCTAGAGCCAGACATCCTGGAATGTGAAGTCAAGTGGGCCTTAGGAAGCATCACTACGAACAAAGCTAGTGGAGGTGATGGAATTCCACTTGAGCTATTTCAAATCCTAAAAGATGATGCTGTGAAAGTGCTACACTCAATATGCCAGCCAATTTGGAAAACTCAGCAGTGGCCACAGGACTGGAAAAGGTCAGTTTTCATTCCAATCCCTAAGAAAGGCAATGACAAAGAATGTTCAAACTACCACTCAATTGCACTCATCTCACACCCTAGCAAAGTAATGCTCAAAATTCTCCAAGCCAGGCTTTAACAGTACGTGAACCATGAGTTTCCAGATGTTCAAGCTGGATTTGGAAAAGGCAGAGGAACCAGAGATCAAATTCCCAACATCCACTGGATCATCAAAAAAGCAAGAGAGTTCCAGAAAAACACCTACTTCTGCTTTATTGACTACGCCAAAACCTTTGACTGTGTGAATCACAACAAACTGTGGAAAACTCTCAAAGAGATGGGAATACCAGACCACCTGACCTGCCTCCTAAGAAATCTGTATGAAGCAACAGTTAGAACTGGACATGGAACAACAGACTGGTTCCAGATTGGGAAAGGGGTAGGTCAAGGCACTATATTGTCACCCTGCTTATTTAACTTATATGCAGAGTACATTGTGGGAAATGCCAGGCTGGATGAAGTAAAAGCTGGAAACAAGATTGCCAGGAGAAATATCAATAACCTCAGATATGCAGATGACACCACCCTTATGGCAGAAAGTGAAGAACTAAAGAGCCTCTTGAAAGAGGAGAGTGAAAAACCTGGCTTAAAACTCAACATGCAAAAAAATAAGATCATGGCATCTGGTCCCATCACTTCATGGCAAATAGATGGAGAAACAGTGGAAACAGCGAGAAACTTTATTTTTTTGGGCTCCAAAATCACTGCAGGTGGTCACTGCAGTCATGAAATTAAAAGATGCTTGCTCCTTGGAAGAAAAGCTATGACCAACCTAGATAGCATATTAAAAAGCAGAGACATTACTTTGCCAACAAAGGTCCATCTAGGCAAAGCTTTGGTTTTTCCAGTGGTCATGTATGGATGTCAGAGTTGGACTATAAAGAAAGCTGAGTGCCAAAGAATTGATGCTTTTGAACTGTGGTGTTAGAGAAGACTCTTGAGAGTCCCTTGGACTGCAAGGAGATCCAACCAGTCCATCCTAAAGGAAATCAGTCCTGAATGTTCATTGGAAGGACTGATGTTGAAGCTAAAACTCCAATACTTTGGCCATCTGATGTGAAGAGCTGACTCATTAGAAAAGACCCTGATGCTGGGAAAGATTGAAGGTGAGAGGAGAAGGGGACGACAGAGGATGAGATGGTTGGAGGGCATCACCGACTCGATGGACATGAGTTTGAGCATGCTCCAGGAGTTGGTGATGGACAGGGAGGCCTGGCGTGCTATAGTCCATGGGGTCGCAAAGAGTCAGACACGACTGTACGACTGAACTGAACTGAAGTGATGCCAACTTATCCCTTCATCTTTCAGCATGAAGGGTACTCTTTAAACTAATGATCATTATATGGTACTGTATTCTCAATAGGTAGAATACTTGGATCTGGGAAATAAAGAGTGGCCCTAATCAACTATCACTCCCAGGAACCTGCTTGGAGAGTATGTTAGTCAGGGTTCTCCAGAGAAACAGAAAAAACAACATAAGAAATGGACTCATGATTGTGGAGGCTGAGAAGTCCCCACATCTGCAGTTGGCAATCTGGAGACTGAAGATGATCAGAGGTTTAAGTTACAATCTGAAAACTGGCAGCCTTGAGACCCAAAGGCAGGAGAAGACTGGTTTCCCAGCTAAGTAGTCAGGCAGGAAGAGTTCCCTTTTACCTGAGTGGGTGTCATCCTTTTTGTACAATTCAGACCTTCAACTGAATAGTTGAGGGCCACCCACATTCTGGAGAGCAATCTGCTTTACTCAGACTGCCAATTAAATTGTTACTCTCTTTAAATACGTTCTCACAGACACACCCCAAATAATATTTGACCCAATACCTGGGCCCTCTTTGTCCCAGTCAACTTGACACATAAAGTTAACCTTCAGCACAGGGAGTTTGTGCTTCCCATGCCTGCAGCTTTAGGCTCTGTGAGTCTGGAAGTCCTGATTGATTATCGTGAGAAGGTAGGACTGTTGCTAGACAACAGGTAAAGGGGAATAGGTTTGGCAGTCAGGCTCTGTATGCCCTTGAAGAGAGCATGATATCTCGATTTGGGTGTGTCATTTACTACATGGGAAGTTTTTAAAAAACGTTTAATTTTGTGTTAGAGTATGGCTGATTAGCCATGTTGTGATAGTTTAGGTGGACAGCAAATGGACTCAGCCAGACATACACAACTACATGGGGCATTTGTAAGAAAAGGAGTGAGATAGGATAGGGAAGGGGAAGGACCAAGCAAGGATGCGAATCAGGTAAAGTCTAGGGTTAGCCAGTATTGTAGGGATAGAGCTATGGAGCACAGGCATAATGCAAAGCTGACTATTGGACTGGCTTTTTGTGTCCTTTACTAGTCAGTCATCAGCTTTAGATTACAAGGGGGCTGAAAAACAGGCTAATTTTCTGGGTGAGGTGGTTCCAGTTTTGAGGGCCGTTTGGAGAAGGAGGCAGCTATGAGCTGTCATTAGTCAGCTGGAGATGAGGCACTGGCACAGTAAAGGGGGCCTGAGTGAGGCACCAAAACTGTGTCCACTAGTTTATGAAGATCAGTCTGGAAATAGATACCAGCTCCTTTTGTGGTGTCTGTGTGGGCAGGGAGAATGACAAAAGGTCTCCCTGTCATCTCTCTAGGAGCCATAGCCTGCTCATTTTGCAGCCTAGGGGCTATGCTTTCTTGGCCCTAAATGCATAGGGGCAGAATACATATTGGAGAGTAGTTATAATTCTTATATTTAAGAAGGATATCATAAGGGAGTAGATGGACAAATGTTAGCCCTCCCTATATAACAAATCCATAACTTAGAAATGTCCCAAACATAAAAAATGGCAAGTTTGCATATTACTACCTACTGCTACCTATTTCAAATTCACATGTCCCTGCACAACTGAGGACAGTCATAAATCTGTCCTGGATTGATCGCACTATTGTTTCCCATTGCAAAGTACCTTCTTCTCACCCCATCATGTTATGCCTTCAGTTACTTTTCAGATAATAATTATTCACATAATAACTATGTTCACATAATCCCTGTTTTAGAAGTCGTCTTCATACATGTACCCTTCTTTGCCTTTTTTCTTTCTTTGCCTGGTTACACTTCTGCATTCTTCACAAAAAGTGCTTGTCAGGGAGTGCTGGTGCAGGTGCATCAAAAAGTGCGTGTTCATTTCTCACAACTGTCACCTGGTGCAGAGACACTTCGGACAGGACTGATTTCCTTACATATACTTGGGCCATTCTACCTCTTAGTTGTAAGAATTTAAACTCTTATGCAGTTCCCTGAGTGCATAAAGTGGGAAAATACCACTACTTTTTTCCCCCAAAGTATTCATATTTATATTTCTGTATTTTCTGGGCATACCATTGAGCATAAATGTCTTTATTCTAAATAGGACAATTTGATTTAACTCTAGAGCACTCAACTCTAGAGCACTTATAAGCTAATTAACATTGTTTGGATTTTCCATGTTTGCGGTTTCTTCTATTTAGATACCTTAGTTTAGACACTATAAAAATCATTACAACTTTACTTCATACCGTATATAGATGTGAGAGTTGGACTATAAAGAAAGCTGAGCGCAGAAGAATTGATGCTTTTGAACTGTGGTGTTGGAGAAGACTCTTGAGAGTCCCTTGGACTGTGAGGAGATCCAACCAGTCCATCCTAAAGGAGATCAGTCCTGGGTGTTCATTGGAAGGACTGATGTTGAAGCTGAAACTCCAAAACTTTGGCCACCTGATGCAAAGAGCTGACTCATTGGAAAAGATCCTGATGCTGGGAGGGATTGAGGGCAGGAGGAGAAGGGGATGACAGAGGATGAGATGGTTGGATGGCATCACCAACACAATGGACATGGGTTTGGGTGGACTCTGGGAGTTGGTGATGGACAGGGAGGCCTGGCGTGCTGCAGTTCATGGGGTCAACAAAGAGTCGGACATGACTGAGTGACTGAACTGAACTGAACTGATATTCGCAACAATTGATTTTAAAATGTTAGATTTCAGTCTTCTGGCAGTATTTTTATTTTTTCTTAAGCTTTGATGGAACTATGTGGTAAAACTATGCACTAAAATTAGAAGACTGTGGATAACTATGGATTAAACCTATTCATACATTCCAAGTCTCCATTATGAACTCATAGAAACAAAAATCTGAACTTTTTCCCAAAAAATGATTGGATGAACTACTACTGAAAATATGCTACAAGTTGAAAATAAGGCAAAGCCTTTTAAGAGTATGAACTCAATATATTAGTTTATAGAAAAAGCCTTTAGATTATTTATAAAGCATCATAAATTATGTACATACTTATGAAACATACCATATAGAAAGAGGGATTCCCAATGATTTTTAATGAATTAATCATTAAAAATGTATGAAGATAAGCTGCACTTTATTTAATCTACATTTTTTCTTAATCTCTATTTAGATAGAATACTGTTTTTTGTATATTAGAATGTTTCCTTTTTTTTGGATCCAGAGATGATAGAAAAGAATAAAGGCAAATCACACTTTTTATTCTTACCCTCTGTCCCCTGATCTCTGACTCTGATAACCTGGCCTTTACCACACAGCTGCCTTTAAAAGTGCGTCAGTTCTTTTCCTGAAGCTCAGCACAGAGCCAGCCCTAGAGCAACCTGGATTATAGAGTAAACTTGGCTCTCTTAGTCATTCCTACTGGGAAAAATCTAATCACTTGACCCACAAAGCCTAAATTTAAGAAATGGTTCTTTGTTGGTGTTAATGTCTCCAAATTGCAGATGTTGCCCCTGGAAAGGAAAAATACCTCTAAAATATTAACTTTACAAACCCAATCCTGTAAGATAACAATAAATGAATATCATGCATAGATTTGGTGATTATATATTACCTTTATTTTGACTTCTGAAAAATTTACAGCACTGGAGTGGGTAGCCTCTCCCTTCTCCAGGGGATCTTCCTGACCCAGGAATCAAACCAGGGCCTCCTGCATTGCAGGTGGATTCTTTACCAACAGAGTTATCAGGGAAGCCCACAGTCTGGCTTATAATCAAGTATACCTTAGTTTACCTGTGGAGTTAAGCATATTTTATTTATTAGTCGTTTGTATTCCCCAGAGCTAGTCTGGTCTCAGGTCCACTTTCAGAAGTCTTCGAAAGAGCCACCTTTAGAGCTGGAAGCTGCGGTTGGAAGAGCCAAGGAGGGGCTTTGTGTTAGTCGCTCTGTCAAGTCTGACTCTTTGCAGCCCTTTGGACTGCAGCCTGTCAGGCTCCTCTGTCCACGGGATTTTTCAGGCAAGAGTACTGAAGTGGGTTGCCATGATGAGGTAATTAGGGGGAGAAGAGGGCGAGGGAGCTTCCCAGGCTCATTTCTCAGCCTGGTCCAGGGTGCCTCTCTTACCCCCAGGGCTAGCATCCTTACTTTTCTTCCCCTCCTTTTCCTTCAGGGCCAATCCCATTCTTTTGGGGCTTGATCCTCCTCCTCCCTTTGGATAATTTTCTTTTTAATCATACTCTTTGCTTCTCATCATCCTTTTGGAAAGTGACAAGCGAAGACAGAACAGTCTTAGTCTCAACTCTGGCCTTCTCTCAGGTGGGACAGCATCGTGAGGGTGACCACTGAAAATAATGTAATAATAGTATTAGTAAGAGAAATAAATACTAAAGTAATTATATTTTCATGTTGCTTCAGTAATGTAGTCACTAAAAACAACTGAAATAATGACTTGTTCAGCCTCAGGAAATGCTGTGACTATAGCTACCAAAACCCGTATTTGGGTATTGAAATGTGGAAGTCAGGGAATTCCTTACTACGTAATTAATTTGTACTCAGAACCTGCCTTTTGATTTTAGACCCACCTCTCTGCTGTCCCCACCAGCAAACACAGAGGGCTTTATCTATTTAATTTTCAATAAAGAGACATTTTGTAGGGGTTTCAGAATTTCATTTTATTATTATTGGTGTTTTATTACATATACGCAGACACTAATATTATGTGATTAATATTACATAATTAATATTATATAATATTCTGTAGCTATTAAATAAAAATTTAATTAAAGCACAATTTCTGTACAGCCAGTAACTAGAAGTGGTTTCTTTAGTCATATCCAAATCTTTTTTGCCTTATGCTTATAGTTTCTATCTTCCCTGGTGGCTTAGATGATAAAGAATCTGCCTGCAACTCAGGAGACCGGGGTTCGATCCCTGGGTCAGGAAGATCCCCTGGAGAAGGAAATGACAGCCCACTCCAGTGTTCTTGCCTGGAGTTACTGTGTAGTACATATGATTTCCTTCAACTGTGTATGAAGATGGTGCACTGCCATTGATGGAAAGTGAAATCTATTTAGTCAAACCATCTCAAAAGAACTGCTTCTTTAGTCTCTCCTAATAGACAGTTAAGTTCATTTATGCCCCTCCGCATTGTTTCCTCCAAATCTATAACAACAAAAAACAAAACACTGCTGTCATACTTTCTATTTCGCTTTTAGTACTATATAGTGCTTGCAAGATGTGATGCTAATTTCAAGCTAAAAATTTTGTCACTGTCTCTAACTAACACTTAATAAGTTCTTACATTCTACAGGGTTTTGGAAACTATATAACAGCTAAGAACATTGAGACCCTCAATTAGGAGAGAATTTTTGTTTACCTTGAAAATTTAAACCCCACCAGTCTTTTCAGGAGAGTTTTAACCTTGTTTGTAGATTTTTTAAAAAGTTGAGCTCAATTTCACCAAAAGGCTTCCCCCAAAGGAAGACATGCTGATTGTTTTTGTTCTTGTGATTACATCTTAAATATGTTTAATTTCATCAATTGCCTAACTTGGGATTCTTACAAACCATAGAAAATCCAGTTCTACTGTGCTGAATTTTCAAATATTTCATTCTCATCCATTCATTAAGAACTCACTAATGTGTGCCCTATTGATCTGCTTGCTCTAGGCTGACATTTTCTGAGGAGGCTGGGGATGTGATTTTTGATTATGGGGAGCAGGATACTTATAACAAGCCCAAATGTCTGGCTTTAGCTCAGATTATCTACAGTGAATGTGGCTTGCACAAGAAGGCTCTTCTTTGCCTATGTAAACAGGGTCAGATTCATGGGGCCATGGAATACATACAACAATTCAAGGATTTTACTTCTGGTAAGTGAAAAAGCCTATTATTTGTATATGTTCAGATTCTGGACTTCAATTGTAAGATCACCCACAATATTATTTGGACTTACATTGTAAAACTTGTTTTATGTATACTGGTAAGTAGATTTCTTTAGTAATTTTTAGTGAAAACAGATAAGCTGGAACTGATTGACTTTGATGCCAGACTTTCAGATACATTATGTATTTCCTCAATACATAGACATTTAGTAAACTTTAGATATTTGGACCATGCTATTTAAGAATTTAAAAAAACATATATAATTTCTGAACTATAATATAAGCGTTAGAATTAGTGAAATAATGTTGATTTTAAATGTTTAAAACACCTAGGTTGCAGCTAAACAATGATCTGAGAGAATGGAGGACCTTGGAGTGATCCTAGTTGAATGAGCTAATCTCTTACTATAGTCTAGTTCAGCATTAACCTTAATGTACAGGCAGTCCTGACAAATCCCCATACCCCAGGCCTGTGTCAATCCTGATTTTGCAAGCTATGTACTCCAGTTCTAAGAAATCACAAAATGGAACAAAATATAGCACTTTTAGGTTACATTTTTTCCAGGCAAACAATCTTTTATGGTTGTTGAATCTAATCATTTTTGAAGAAAAAATTAACTTTTACTTAGGTTTTTAAAGTTATTAGTTTTTTTCATGCATTATGTAACAGCATGCCTGATACAGTTAGTGTAATAATAGCTTAGTGCACCTTTTTATATCCCTGTCTCACTTAAGCCTTATGTTAGCTCTATGAACTAGGTTTTGTTATTACCCCTATTTTATAGATGAAAAATAACTATGTGTTCACAGAGAGGTAAGTAATTCGCCTGTATACACGCAGCAATGGATCAGAATCTAGCAAGAGTATTTATGACATAATATTTGTTGAATGAATAATTATTTTACTATTTAAATTATACAGATTCAGTTTCTGTTTTATTGTTTTTCCTTAAAATTATTTTAGTCAAGGTTTAGGCATGGAATGTAAGTTTTAATTACTCTTGGAATTTTTATTGAATGAAATGTGAAGCTTCTTTTTTTGCTTGCAAAATTTGCCTCACATGAGTACATAGAAATACGATTGACTCATTATCATATTATCCTGTTCTTCTAGTAACACATTACACTAGAAAATAATTAAATTCACAATCAGCTCTCCATATTCATGGGTTTCACATCTGTGGATTCCAAGAACTCTAGATTGAAAATATTTGAGGGGAAAAAATTCTAGAAAGTTCCACAAAGCAGAACTTGTATTTGCTGTGCACTAGCAATTATTTACATAACATTTACATTGTATTTACAACTATTTACATAGTATTTACATTGCGTTAAGTAACCCAGAGATGATTTAAAGTATATGGAAGGATGTGCATAGGTTATATGCAAATACTATGCCATTTTGTGTAAGAGACTTTTTATATGAGACTTGAGTATCCTCAGATTTTGGTATCTACAAGGGGTCCTGCAACCAATACCCCATGGACACCAAGGGACAACTGTATATTGTTCTAATTTAAGAAATAATAATATTCCTATATAATTAGAATCTTGGTACTTATCCTCAGAATTTATTTAGCACAGCACCATAAGATAATAATAACCTGAGGAAAATTAAGCTTAGAAGGTAGAAACGATGTTTGGAAGATTCCTTTGCTTATTTTACATTTTAGTGACAAACAGCCACAGCTTTCCAAAATATCATCCTTGGCCTTCGGGGCCATTTGTTGCTGTTGTTCAGTCACACAGTCATGTCCGACTCTTTGCGACCTCATGGACTGCAGCATGCCAGGCTTCCCTGTCCATCACCAGCTCCTAGAGCTTGCTCAAACTCATGTTCATTCAGTTGGTGATGCTATCCAACCATCTCATCCTCTGTCCTCCCCTTCTCCTGCCTTCAATCTTTCCCAGCAGCAGAGTCTTTTCTAACAAGTCGGCTCTTCACATCAGGTGGCCAAAGTATTGGAGCTTCACCTTCAGCATCAGTCCTTCCAATGAACATTCAGAACTGATTTCCTTTAGCATTGGATGGTTTGGTCTTCTTGCAGTCTGAGGGACTCTCAAGAGTCTTCTCAAATACCACAATTCAAAAGCATCAATTCTTTGCCTAACCCTAACCCTTCTTTATGGTCCAACTCTCACATCCATACATGACTACTGGAAAAACTATAGCTGTGACTATATGGATCTTTGTCAGCAAAATAGTGTCTCTGCTTTTTAGTATGCTGTCTAGGTTTGTCATAACTTTTCTTCCAAGGAGCAAGCTTCTTTTAATTTCAAGGCTGCAGTCACCATCTGCAGTAATTTTGGAGCCCCAAAAAATAGTCTGTCACTGTTTCCATTGTTTCCCCATCTATTTGCCAAAAAGTGATGGAACCAGATGCCATGATCTTAGTTTTTTGAATGTTGAGTTTTAAGCCAGCTTTTTCCACTCTCCTCTTTTACCTTCGTCTAGAGTCTCTTTAGTTCTTTTCCACTTTCTGCCATAAGGGGACATACTCAGTTTGTTAATACTTTCTGGTTTGAGAAGAAAATGGTCTCTCTGAGATTTAGACTGTCAGCTTTCCATTTACATTTACAAATCAAAGAAAACAAAAACAGTAGTTATAAAAAAAAGTCTTTTGTTCCAAAAGGAAAATCTGACTCATAGTGCATCTGTTTTAGAAGGAAAAATTCTTTTTGTCCTGCTCCTCTACCCACCGCCCACCAATGATTTCTAAAATAAAACTGAGATCCAAAAGATTAAGTGACTGATCAAGCTATGATTAAAATTCAGGTTTCTTGATTGTCCACCTGGTCTTTTTTTTTAATGCCACATTTCTTTTCATGACAATTTTTTGATAAATTTTTGCTTGTACTCTTTGTTTAGGTAGTTTTCTTTTGTTTTTTTTCTATACTGAGTAGGATTTTTTTTTTTTGATTGGAAATAGTAATGTTGAATTCATTGAGAGCCTTGGAAGGATTGGAAAACGAAGAGTTGATTGGCAAAGATAAACATTAACTAGTCCCACATCATATTAGGATGTTGAGATACAGTTTTTCATTTTGCTTTTAGATGACCTGAAGCAGCTAATAAAGTTATGTCCCAACATTGAATTGATTCAGTGTCTCACTAAAGAATGGAATGGGAAACCACCATATTTATCTTTTGGTCTTGCTGTACTTCACCTGTTCTCTGTAGACATGAGAAAAATTGGGATTAAGCTACTTCAAGAAATAAGTAAAGGTGGGAAAGGTAAGTGAAGTAAAATGTTGTTGTAGAAGAAATAGTAGTGAGTTATTTAAGGAAAGGTTCAAGATTATTATGTTTGAGTTGACTCTGTCTTCCTCAGAGTTCTTTCTTGGCATGTTGCTGCTGCTGCTGCTAAGTCACTTCAGTCGTGTCCACCTCTGACGACCCCATAGACGGCAGCCCACCAGGCTCCCCTGTCCCTGGGATTCTCCAGGCAAGAACACTGGAGTGGGCTGCCATTTCCTTCTCCAATGCATGAAAGGGAGAAGTGAAAGTGAAGTCACTCAGTCATGTCTGACTCTTAGCGACCCCATGGACTGCAGCCCACCAGGCTCCTCCGTCCATGGGATTTTCCAGGCAAGAGTACTGGAGTAGGGTGCCAGTGCCTTCTCCGTCTTGGCACATTAGGTGTTGATAAAGATTACCACGTCAATAATACCCTGTTGGCACTAGTGTATATTTGTTGAGAGGATTAGAATGAAGAGAGATTCTTTATGAAGCTTGAGGAGAACATCATAATAATTATAAATGCTATGACTACTCTAAAAACTTTATATATATTAACATGCATATATTTAATAATTTTTGTATATATTTTAGATGTTATTTAGACAAACTTTGTTTCTTATTCCCAAACTAAATATATATGTAAATATTATTTACATGTATCATTTACTTTGAATCTCACTCTGCAGTGCAATCAAGAATAATTAGACCTCAATTTTTTTTTTCCTTTCTCTAATTTAATATAGAAATTTGAGCCGATACCTTGATTTTAAATTATTACATGGGGCCAAAGAATGAAGAGTAAATTACATGAAAACATATTTGGGAAGATAATTTAGAAATTATCATTATAGATATCAACTAAAATATTTTGTTTGATAGAAAAATAGTAATCATGGTAGGAATAAAATAACAGTGATTACAATATCCTGAATAGAAATCCTCATTCATCAAATATCATAAGTAATGAAGGTAATAGAGGAATGAGTTCCATAAATAGTCCCAAAGAGAGTGACTATAAATGATTTTAAAAAGTAATTATGAAAATAATTTCTTTTTTTATAAATATCATTAGTTTTCCTTAATAAACTAAATCCTTCTTTTATTTCCTTTAGAAAAACATTTGTTATAGAAGCCTCATCATTAAAAGGTCTCTGTCTAGAGGCTGGATGGAGGTTTTACCAGAGATTTTTTTTAAAATCCTTAGGTTAGCACTATTAGGGCATTTATGAAAGTGAAGGATCATGAAAAGTTGACCATCAGGTTTGTTAGCTAGTTCCTAGTGGTACCTTAGGACTGTGAATGAGGCTGGTCCCACAGTCTTCACTTTCTGAGTTCCCTACATCTCAACCTTCAGCATCTGCTGACGTTACCAAGAAGGAGATGAGTGAAAGAATAGGGAATGTGAGAAATGGTGGAGGATTGAATTGAGGCGTAGAAAGGTTAATGAAAAAGGAGGAGAAAGAACTTACACTTGAGTACTTACCATGAGCTCAACTGGGAACTCCACATGACACTTAAACGAATTCGATCTAACAGGAATGGAGTTGAAATGATATTTCTTTATTTTTGAAGAATTGTTAAGTATAAATTATAAGATGAGTGCTGTACTATAATATTGGATTTTATTTCCTCAGATGCAGTTGAACATCTTATGATAAATGATCCATTTTGCTCCCTAGAAAAGTGGCAAGAAGTAGCAAATGTATGTTTACAGAATGGCTTTGACCAATTATCTAATGACATCATGTCTGTTCTTCGATCTCAAGCTGGGGTTACAGAAATTTCTGAAGAGGATGATACAGTCAACTTAATGCAGCATGTCTTTTGGTAGTTCTACATCTTAGCCAGTTGAGGGAGCCTGTATAACATTTTATGTATATTGGTTGGGTAAACTGGTTTTGGTATAACTTGTAAATAAATCTGGAGTGTGAAGGTCTCAGAAATAAATCATGCTTCTTTTATTATGATGATGTTTAGATTTGTCCTTAAAATATTTATACCTTTGCTTTCTTTTTTTTAATATGGTCATTTTGTATATTGAATCTTTTAAAAAAATTCCTATTTTTTCCTTTAAAAATGTTTTAATTTTTATTTTCTATTGACGTATAGTTGATTTACATCATTGTGTTAGTTTCAAGTGTACAGCAAAGTGATTCACTTATACATGTATCTATTCTTTTTCAGATTCTTTTCCCATATAGGTTATTATAGAATATTGAGTATAATCCCCTGTGCTATATAGTAGGTTCTTATTATTTTATATATAATAGTGGATATATGCTAGTGTCAAACTCCTAATTTATCCCTCTCATATATTGACTGGATAAAAATCTAAGAGCATAAGTCTGTATAAATCTCAGTTTAGGTATTACTAAGGGCATAAGTTAATATCTAAACTCCATTCTGGTGATCTGATTTAATAGTAAGAACTGAGGAAGGTGTGAGTAGTATCCTGTCTGTTAGGTGATTTCCCAAATATTAAATGCATAAGCCTGACTTTAAAGACAGGATGTCAATTCAAGGTTTTCACTGTTGAAAACCTCGAATATAGTAATTTTGTACTACTGACTCAAAGATGTGCTTCAAGCTCTGGTGTTTATAAATGGCAATGTTAAGCTTCTACTATAAAATGAGAGTTTCAGCATGTCTTATTTAGAGAAAGAATAGCCAAATTTTGCAAATAGATAGACCTGGGATACCTGTAGGCATGGAAAATGGCATTCAAAGCAGTTTTGGATAATTTCAAGTCTCTAAGTATTTGATTGAAAACTCAGAGTTCTGTGTCTTGGACAGGTGTTGATATTCAAAATATTTAATGATCAGCATGGCATAGGCATCAATCAAAACAGAATGGATACCTAACTGTTGAGAATAGCTTTCAGCCCTTATGCCATACCGGAGCATAATAGCTGAATGTCGGCCTTGATCATGGAACATGGTAAACGTGAGCTGCTATTAGTTAGAATAAAAGAGCATAAGTATTTCCCTCCTAAATTATTGAATGTATACATTTTATTTTATGGGCTTCCCTGGTGGCTCAGATGGTAAAAAAAAAAAAAAAAAAAAAAATCAGCCCGAAATGCAGGAGACCTGGGTTTGATCTCTGGGTTGGGAAGACCTCCTGGAAAAGGGAATGGCAAACTTGAAATCAGATAGCTTCATACTCAAATTCAAATTTTTCCTCTTCCTGTTTGTAAAATATGGGCTATTTACTTCCCCTAAAGGTTTAGTGACATGTATGTGTAGTATATTATGTAGTAAAATAACTCAGTAGACGATAACCCTTGATGTAATAGATCCCAGAAACACATATTCCTCTGGTTTATACTTACTAAATCCCACATATCTGTCCATTTATACTTGTATAATTATCCCTCTTTGGAGTATTTTATATAACACACCTTACTGCCTATATTAAACTATCTATTTACACTAATATGAAGGTTGTTGGGCTTACCTTACAAATACAGAAGAGTATTGACTGAGTTCTCAATTTTCCATATATTGGTAAGCACAGTACTGGAGAATTATAATTCAGTTTTCTAAAATGTAATATTTTTAAAAGTAATACATATGCACAATTTAAAAACCAACATAAGTGCTAAAATAATAATAATGTCTAATAATATTTTTATTTCTGTCCTTCATGTTAGCTATAATTTTTGAAAATAAAACATGAAGGATGGAAAAAAGGAAGGGGAGGAGAGAGGGTATTTCAGCAGCATTGATTCTTTATGTACTATGGCTTCACACCTTTTTTTCTTTGAGGCATATATGATTGATGAAAAGGTACTATGTATTCATTGACAGACTTGGGAAAAAATGTATACATGAAAGCCAGTAGCATGGATTAGGTACAGAAATCTGGAAAAAACTTGAAAGAGCAGCCATTGTTGTTATTACTGTTAATTTTTCTTTGGTTTTAACCAGCATGTTTTTCCTCCACTCATTATTCTTCTTCTTTGTTAGCATTACTTTTGGCAGTTTTCCCAAGGAAAGTGAAATTTGTCAAGTGAATCTAAATTAGAACACCTGGAGATGGAGCTAGGTGGAAGAACAAGAATATAAAGTCAAGTGGGGGAAGGACAAAGAGTTGAGCTGTGAACTGTACAGGACTGGAAGCTGTGAGACCCTCCCTGTAAGCTGCACTGAAGAGGCATAACATGAACCTCATGGCACAGGAGCCCACGTTGTAGACCGGCTCTGCCATGATCTAGCGTTGTGTTGTTTTCCTCCTGAATTTATTTTGACTAGATAATTCCTTTTGTCATTTACAACTCAAAACTTCAGTAATTCCATAAAGGAGTAATGATTTTCCAGGGCTTTTGACCTGCCTAAATTGTAAGTATCAAGAGTCAACATCACTATCAATAACACATTCTGAATACCTATTTTATATACGGTCTCTGTTGTCAAGATTACAGCCTCAGTGGGAAGAGACAGCACATTGTAAAAATAACAATAATTCCTTAGTATTATCTAATATCCAGTCTATATTCAGATTTTAGCAGTTGCTTAAATGTGACAGTTGAGCTGTTCCAATTAGGATCTAAACAAGGTTCATGCATTCTATTGTGTCTCTGCATATATTCTTCCTCCCTCTCTTTTTTCCTCTCTTGCCATTGACGGATTAGACTGGCTTGTTTGTCATTGGCAATGTTCCACATTCTAGATTTGTCTGATTACTTCCTTTTGGTATTATTTAACTTGATTTTCTTTTTCCCATATTTCATATAAATGGAAGTTAGCTGTAAAGACTTAACTAGATTTAGGTTCAGTTATACTGGCAAGGATGCTTCATAGGTGATGCTGCTAGTGCTAGTGCTATATTGCTTTCAGTCATGTCCGACTCTTTGCGACCCCATGGACTGTAGCCCACCAGGCTCCTCTATCCATGGGATTCTCCAGGCAAGAATACTGGAGTGGGTTGCGATTTCCTTCTCCAGGGGATCTGCTCGACCCAGGGATAGAACCCAGGTCTACTGCATTGTGCGCAGATTCTTTTACTGTCTGAGCCACCAGGGAATCCTGTTCTTCTTGTAAGGGGCTTGAAAATGTGCTGCTGCTTCTACCTGGAAGGCTCATCCCTTTCTTTTTTACCTAGTTAAGAATTTCTTTTAATTCAAGTCTTACCTTGGTTAAAAATTCCTCAGGGAAGCCTTTTATGACTTCCTTAATTATACCATGTTTCTTTTTTCTAGGCTGTCCTTTATTGCCATTATCATGGTTACAGTCAGGGATAGTACTTTTTATTGATGGCAAGGACAGCGCATTTTGAGGGTGTGGAAAATGGGGGAAGGGAACTGTGTTAGTTTTCTAGAGTTGCTGAAACGAAGTACCACGAACTGAATGACTTAACTACACAGATTTGTTGCTCACAGTACTGGAGGCCGGAAGTCTGGGATAAGGTGTTGGCAGGGTTGGTTCCTTTAGAGGACTGTAAGGGAACGATTGGCCCTAGGACTTTGCCTCTCTCTATGGCTTATAGGTGACCACCTTCTCTATATTTCTAATGTCATCTTCCCTCTGTCTGTGTCCAAATTTCCTTATATGTACACCAGTCATATGAGATTAGGGCCCACCCTAATGACCTCATTTTAACTCTGTTAAAGACCCTATATCCAAATAAGGTCACATCTTAAGGTACTGGGATTAGGGCTGCAACATAATAATTTTGGGAGGACACATATGATTCAACCCATAACAGTTACCATTATATCACCAAATCAAACACAGTATTGGGTACAAAGTAAATTTCAATAAGTAGTTCAATGAATAAATTTCAGGCTGGACCTGGAATCTTTCATATTTAATGCCAATCTTGTGAATCAGCTTTACTCTTGCTTTATTTTATTGGTAAATTTGATTGATAAATAAATATACATATACACAATAACACATTCTAAAAATTGCACAGTTATGACTGTAGAGCACAATAATTTTTCATGAAGTCAACACATTTGTGTTACCAACTCCCAGATGAAGAAACAGCTCTCCTGGAATCCTAGAAGCCCCCTTTCAAAGTTACTACTGTCCCCCTCCCAGAGACAACCATACCTGACTTCTCATACCTCAGATGAGTTTTGCCTGTTATTGACTATTAGGTAAGTGAAATCAAAATGTATTTATTTTTATGGTATTCATTCATGTCATGTAAATTTGTTTATTCTCATCGCTCTTTATTATTCCATTATATAAGTATACCACAGTTCTACCTAGATGGGCATTTACATTGTTTTTTAGAGTCTGGGACATACACATAGTACTTTCATAAACATTTTTGTACATGTCTTGTACATGAACACATGTATGCATTTCTGTTGGATTCCTGCTTTGTTTTTTAGGTTGTGTATTAATAGGTATTAGGTCATATTAGTAGCTATCATGTTTTGGGTCAGCACTACATTAATGTTAGATTTATGACATTGTTCTCTGACAGCTGTAATGAAATAGCTATGATAGAAATTCTTCATTGGGTTAGAAATAACCAAAATCTGTCGTATTTTTCTAAACACATGACTTTAAAAAGTAGATTTTATTTTTTTTGCAGTTGTAGGTTCAGAGCAATATTGAGCAGAACATACAGAGATTTCCCATATACTCCCTTTCCCTACCTATGAACAGCCTCTCTTGTTATCAATACCCCCTCATACCAGAGTGGTACATTTGTTACAATTGATGAGCCTACAGTTCTATATCGTTATCACCCAAACTCCATAGTTTACATTAGGGTTCACTCTTGGTGTTGTACATACTGTGGGTTTGGACAAGTTTATAATGACATGTATCTACCATTATAGTATCAAACACAATAGTTTCACTGCCCTAAAATTCCTCTTTGCTTTACCTATTCATCTCCCATGGCATTTTCATTTTTATACAAGGCATCTCTGCCTACCATGTTTGAAGAGAAATATTTTTAAAGTGTTTTCTGTGTGCCAGACACTGTGCTAGTAACAAATTCCATCCACTTTCATTTATGTGAGAATGTCTTAGTTTCTTCCTCACTGTTTCTTAATTTCTTCCTCACTCTTGAAGGACAGTTTTTCTGGATCTAGAATTCTTGCTTGACAGTTTTTTGTTTGTTTGTTTGTTTGTTTGTTTTAGCGTTTTGAATAGCACTGCCTCTGAGCTCCAAAGCTTGTTTCTGATGAGAAATCTTATATGAAATTGAAGTTCCCTTGTACATGATGAACCACTTCTTTCTTGCTGTTTTCAAGATTTTTTGTTTTTGTCTTTTGAAAGTTTGATTATACTGTCTCAGTGTGTGTTTCTTTGAATTCATTTGTTTGGAGGTCTTTGAGCTTTTTGGATGTGTATTTCATGTCTTTCATCAAATTTGGGGAGTTTTCAACCATTATTTCATCTGATATTCTCTCTGCTCTTCTCTCTCTCTCTCCTTTTGGGACTTCCACAATGAATAGTTTGGTCCCCTTAAGGGTGTCCCATAGGTCCATTGGCTCTATTTTTTCCTCCTTCAGTTTTTTTTTTCCTTTCTTTTTCTCAGACTAGTATTTCCATTGTTCTATCTGCAGCTGAAATCTGCCGCTGAATCCTTTTAGTGAATTTTTCATTTCAATTATTGTACTTTTCAGCTCCAGAATTTCTTTTTGGTTTATTTTTAGGTTTTCTATCTCTTTATTGGCATTTTCGTTTTGCTCAGCCATCATTTTCTTGTCTTTCTTTACCTCTCCCTTTAGTGCTTTTTGCACATTTAAGACAGTTGTTTTAAAGTTTTTGTCTAGTAGACATGATATCAGTTCTTTTTCAGGGGTAGTTTCTCTTGATTTTTTTCTTCCTTTGAATGGGCAATACTTTTCTATTTCTTTTATATACCTTGTGGGGCTTTTTTTTGAAAACTGGATATTAGAATCTAATAATTTGGTGACTCTGGAAATCAGCTTCTCTCTGGCCCCCAGGGTTTTCTGTTTTAATTGTAGGCCATCTCTGTGCCAGAGATCTGTTTGAAGTGTAAACTTACCGTCTTCTCACATCTTTTCTGAGCCCATGCTTTCCTCTCAGTGTGCATAATGACTTCCTAACTTCCATTATATATGGAGTTGCTTTTGAATGTCCCACTCTTTTGTAACTGTCCTTCAAAAAAGGAAAAAGAAAAAAATGGAAGGAGGAAAAGAATGAGTTTTGGGCCTTTAAATCCCCTGGAAGTCACTTCAGCTGGAGCAGGGAGGGACCTGCAACAATGGAGGGAGGTGAAACAATAATAGTCAAAGGCCTCTTTGTTGAGGTTAATTAGTGAGCAGCAATCAGAGTTCAGAGCCCCTGTATTTGGAAGACAGGATTCTTCTTGCCCAGCCTGGCTTCTGCACGCTATCTGCAGGTGCTCCAGGACCAGTGCACAGCTGCCTGCCACGGGGCTCGGGGTGTGGGGTGGGTCGCTGCTACTGTGCCAAGAGCTAAAACTGACTGAAATCAATTGCACTTTACTGTCCAAGCCTTCCCCTGGAAGTTGTAAGCCTTCGGTAGACTCCAGAGTCCCAGAATAGTTATGTCAGACAGGTTCTGCAATTGTCATCTAGGTGGGGAGACAGAATCCTCGTGTTTCCTGGTCAGTCAGCTTTCCAGAAGCCTCCTTGAGGACTGTTCTCAGGGCATTCGTGTTCTTAAGGAGATGGCCCTTTAAAAAAAATTCATTCTACATTAAAATGTTTTAAATTCTAGCACTTTTTCTCTTTTCGAGCTTTTCAGTTGAAGTAGGGATAAGAGTGGGATGAGTGGGGTGAGTTCGGGCCTGGAGTTGAGGGCTTTATTTTCTAGACATAAGATTGCTTTTCAAGGCATTTCAAAGGCGGTATTGTAGTGGGATCCTGCCCGTCATGCAGTGATCCCACACTGTCATATGCCTGACCAGGCCCTTCTAGCCTGGCTGACTTTCCTGTTTCTGCTTTTGCATGTTGAAGCACAGGCTGCCTGTAGAGTTGTTGCTTATACCATAATTTTAGCTTTGAAAAATTCTGGCATACCAGTCTTTTCTTCAGAAAAGTAAGAAATGTATACGCAAAAATATCCCAGGCTGGTCAATTTACTGCCAGATTGTAGAAAGTCTGTTTTCTTAAAATCACTAAAGTGATTTCAAAACCAACTGAAGAGAGTACCTGGTTATTCTGCTTACACCATATTCAATCCTTGATTCAGAGTCTGGGGATGAGATTATGACAGAGTTGAAAACAAGACGCATGTCTTTGTGCCTGTAAACAAAACCCTGATCTAGGCAGTAATTATAAGAACTCCTTGTTATTTTCTCATCGGCCCTCCTGCTCATGTGTGCTGTGCTGTGCTATACTCAGTCACTCAGTCGTGTCCGACTCTTTGCGACCCTTTGGACTGTAGCCCACCAGGCTCCTCTGTTCATGGGATTCTCCAAGCGAGATTTCTGAAGTGGCCATGCCCTCCTCCAGGGGATCTTCCTGACCCAGGGATCAAACCTGCATTTCTTACATCTCCTGCATTGGCAGGTGGGTTCTTCACCACTAGCTCCAGCCCTTCTGCTCACAGATTCCCACACATAAAGTATATAATTGCTTTTGAAGGGAACCCATGAACCAAGATCAGCCTGCTTTCACTTCACATTTGGGCTTCACTTGTCTTTGCTCCTCAGCTCTGCCACCACCAAAAATAAGACAGTGCATTGTCGGTCAAGCAGCTTGTGATTTCCCCAGGCCCACTGAGTATGAAGAGTAGGAAAATCAGCAATGCTTGAAGCTTCCTGAAGACGTGAGTACATGGACATGAAATTATTTGTAAGTCAGACTTTCTCAATCGCAGCACTATAACATTTTGGGCAAGTGCTTCCCTGTGGCTCAGTGGTAAAGAATCCACCTGCCAATGCATTAGACTTGGGTTCAATCCCTGGTCTGGGAAGATCCTACATACCATGGAGCAGCTAAGCCTTAGCACCACAAGTACTTGGCCCACAAACCAGCGTCTGTGCTCCGCAACAGAAGCCACCGCAGTGAGAAGCCCGTGCACCACAGCTAGGGAGTAACCTCCCGCTCGCCACAACCAGAGAAAAGCCTGTGCAGCAATGAAAACCCGGCACAGCCCAAACCAAACCAAAACCCATTTTAGACAGATAGTTCCTTGTTGGGTGAGGCTGTCCTTGCCCTGTAGGGTGCTTAGCGGCATTCTGGCGTTTATCCACTAGATGGCGCCCTGCTCCCCCACCCCCCGCACCACAACTAGCGGGGTCAAGCAGACATGTCTCCGGGCCTTGGCACGTCATTAGAGCCACTGGTGTCAATTTTCTTAATTAGTGTAAAAACCCTACCAATCCACAGTTAAACATAATAGTTATTCTGTGGGTCAAAGATAGCCAAATAATTGAATGTACTTCCTTTATTTCTCTCCCCTACTTAAATCGTTATTTTACCACACAGATCCAGGAAACATCCTGAGATAAGTGCAGGAAAACAAGCAAATAAAATAGGGCTTATCTCACTTTCAGTTCATAACTCAGAAATATAAATATTTCAAGGATTCTTGGCAAGGAAGAAAGAATTGATGTGCCTAGATTCCTCTCATAGGCAGAAGCACACAACCTGAGCTGCCTGCCTCTGGCAAGTTCTGCAGAATACCACCCTACTTCAGTTATCTGGGGGGCACAGTAGCTTCTCTGTCCTTGGGAATTGTGCAGCTTGACGTTTATCTTTTTGGTTTCCCACCTCTTCAGTTAGAAGCCCTGTTATATTTTCAGGCTGTGGGAATGCTGACTTTGAAGCGTAGAAACCAAGGACAGTGACCTTGTTGACTTGTTGATGGTGCCTTATTATTTGCTGTTTGCCATGCAGGATGATAAAGCTAACTCTAATAGAAGAGCAATGGACAAAACCATTGAATTGACCAAGATTTGAGAGAGATTTCTTTATGACTGTTAGTGAAAGCCACAGACATGATGACAGGATGGAAAGTATAACCGTTTGCAAAAAGAAAAAACATAGTGGAAATGGGATTGTTCACCTTGAAGAATAGATTGAAGATGAATCATGAATTGTCACTAAACTAGCTTATGTTTTCTACCTAAGAGAGCGAAAAGAAATCAAAACCTACAGGGTGTGAGGAATTTAAATTTATTGTAGGGGAACATTTCTGATAGTTAATTAAGGTTTCTCAGCTTTACATGGGGTGCCAGCTCCAAGAGTGGTTTTGGAATCTTCTTTAAAGGTGTTTAAGAATTGCCTGAACTTGATTCTGTCTGGTTGGCTCAGGTAGGGCGTGGCCATGCAAGGGAAGGAACAGCCTGTTCTGTCTCACTGCTCCTGCATTTGAACGGCGGTAAGGTGACAACCACAAGCCCTGAAAATATAACCAGGGCTTCCCTGGTAGCTCAGATGGTGAAGCATCTGCCTGCAATGCGGGAGACCTGGGTTCAATCCTTGGGTCAGGAAGATCCCCTGGACAAGGAAATGGCAACCCACTCCAGTACTCTTGCCTGGAAAATTCCATGGATGGAGGAGCCTGGTAGGCTACAGTCCATGGGATTGGAAAGAGTCGGACACAACTGAGCAACTTCACTGACTGACTGACTGAGGTGACAACTTGTCACCTAGACAGCCTTAACTGCATCTCCAAAGCCACATGCTTTCACAGGTGGGAGTTACTTGGCCAACTTCACAGAGTTTTATCTCTGCCTTCAGTGGCACCCTGTGTGTTTTACTTAGATATGCAGTGTTGCCATTTGGGTTCCCTCAAGTTGATTCTGGGGGCTTCTCTAGTGCCTCAGATGGTGAAGAGTCTGCCTGCAATGTAGGAGCTGCATGAGGCGCGGGTTCGATCCCTGGGTCGGGAAGATCCCCTGGAGAAGGAAATGGCAATCCACTCCATGGACAGAGAGGAGCCTGGCAGGCTACAGTCCATGGGGTCTCAAAGAGTGGGAAATGACTCAGCTACTTAGCGCACAAGCTGATTCTGAGATGAAGATTTGTGTGCAGGCTGTTTTCTAGAGGGCGCTCTTGGTATCAGTGCTGTGGAAGGGAAGGGGAGAAAGTAGGATCAGGCTGAGGGAGAAGGTAAGCTTTCGAAGCAACCCCAACAGAGAACTCAGCTGACCACATGGAAAGCTCTGAGGTTGTGCTGGCCCCTCTCAGGTGTCTCCAGTCGGGGCAAGAGTGTTGGGCCACTGAAGAAGTGGCAGCCACTGAAGAAAAAGCATGACCTTGGGCAGAGCAGCTTCCTTTAGCTCAGGCATTCCCCAAAGGAGGCTGACAGCTGGGGGTCTCCTTCCAGCAGCATTCCCGCCACGTGAGGGAATAAACCCTCCATTCAGGAAAGGGGACCTAAGGATGCATCCCCATGTTAACCACAGGCAGCTTTCCCTACCTTCTACTCATATTTAAGATTCCTTTTGCCCTTTGCTTGTTATATAAGAAGCATTTTCTCTCCTGCAGGAACATATCACCCTTACTCTTGTTCCTATCCAACCCTTGTCACCCTAGTTAGTACACAGAGTCACAGATTCTGTTGATTCTGAAATGTATTCTTTCCTCTCTCCACCCCTCCCTCCTTCCTGCTCTTCCTCACTTCCCTCCTTCAACTCTCATCAGGCAGATCCACCTGCTTCCAATTTGAGCCTCGTGACAGCCAGCTTGGATGACAAGCTGAGTATCAGCTGATTTCTTCCTCCTCCGAGTTTTTCCATTATTCCCCTAATGGCCACAAATTCCACCTCCACCCTCTGCCAATACCTTGTGCGTGAATTCCCAGGGCAGTAGTGCAGCTGGCCTGGAGCCTGGGTCAGCTCAGCCCTTAGCTTGTGGGACTTTGATCACAGCCTGTTTTCTCGATTAGCTGTCTGGAATGAGGACAGGCCACTGGACCAAGTGATCCCCAACATCTTTTTTCACGTCCAACATTCAATGACTTTTTGATTTGAAGGGTTTTCACAAAGGAAAAGGGGATACTAGATTCCCTAGTCTTCACTTCCTATCCCACCCACGTAGAAGACTGGTGCCTCCTTTCCCAAATAAATGCAAGATGTGCGATTAGTTATGGCATAACCTGAAGTGTCTGGGAGAGTAAAAGCTTAGAATCCCCAGATAATTTTGGAAAGCAGCCTGAACTGAAACCAGAAAATTCTTAGCAGCCCGTCTTCTGGCCGTCCTTAACCTCTGTGAGGCTCTCCTGTGAGGCCGGTGAAGGTGAATCAGGACTTGAGTTGCATCTGAAATGCTCAGGGAGTCCACTGGGACAAGAGTGGTTTCCTGCTGATTTTACTCTACTGTTTCCCAACCCCTCCCCCCGCTGCCCCTCACCCTTTTCTTAATCTTAGTGGAGTCGGTATTTTCTGCAGTCTTTGTCTTTTGTTGGTTTTTTTTGCATGAGACTGGGCCAGGGTAACCACTGGCCCCTGAAGGGAACCCAGGCACATGGGGGCCAGGTAAAGGCCCTTCAAATCGTCCTTTCTTTTTGAGGTTGGCTGCCTCATTCAGTAATGAGAGACTGTGATAAATGGGTTGCATAGTGTAAATAACAGCACAGAATGTGGAAGCTGGAGAGAAAAGGCTAGTGGAAATGTGAACCTGGCTGTTCAAGAGCAGAGCTGAGCTTATTTGCATAGTAGCAGGTGTGGTTACTTATTTATGAAGCACATTTCCTCTGAGGTGTGGAAAACGGGCTAGCTGTAAACCTGATCCCAGCCCTCGAACGCTCACAGTGAGGCAGCAGAGCCCAGTCTGACCCCTACAGTTCTCCCCCTCTGGTGCTCCTGGTGATCCCCTGAGCCTCCCTTGTCTTCCCTCTTGCTAGACTCTGAGGTCCTGGAGGGCAGGGACAGTGTTTGGTCACCATTGTTTTCCTGTGCCCAGAGTCTCCCTGGCAATAGGCCGGCCTTCAGCAAATACATATATCATGAGTGAATTTGGCAGACAAGCTCGCAACGACCTGGAAGTTGAAGGGAGGTAAATACAAAAGAGGAGGCGAGGCCTTGGAGCTCCGAAACTAGACACCCACCCTGAAACAAGAGGAGGAAGTAAGGTTAGAAACAGATGGACAGAAGAAGCACCATCTGAAGAAAGGGTCAGCTGTGGACCTCCTGTAGGATAAAATCCCAAAACAAACTTGACATTCCTCCAAGTGCATAATTTGACTCCTCCATTACAAGAAAAACAAAACAAAACAACCCTACGTAATCCGCCCCCCCCCCCAATAAAAATGCCTACCCCAAACAGCAATTGCTCCAGACTCATAGTGGTGCCCTAGTTACACAGCGGAAAGAACAAAGAAGTGATTTAAGCATCCTGAAATTGAAATAGCAATTGCCAAACACCAGAGGATCAGCAGAATCATTAGATTCCAGAAAATGCAGAACCTCTGAGGCCTCTGTATTCTTCCATTCTGATGTCAGATTACTGGCAGCCCACGCTGAGCTGCCTTGTAAGAAAGTGCAGCTAGGCCACTAGAAGGAAGCAGAGGAAGGAGGGGCCAGCTGGCCTTGCTGGGGGTTTGGAAGCTCTGCACTGCAGATTCTGTTAACCAACACTGGATGCTGCCTTCCCCTGCTCTCAGTGACCAGTGAGGCCAAGGCGGGCCATTTCAGCTGACTAGACACAGATGTAGATGTCTCTAAGTTTATCAGTCAGGGGCCTGCCAGGAAAACAGAATTTATCCCAGGTGGTTCAAATAGAAAGACTAATAATAAAAGGATCGACAGCAGCGGGCATGAGGGGAACAGATAGGGAGTATTGTGGTACCTGAAGACTTGCATCATGGGGCGCCATTACTTCTGTAAGGGCAAAGAGCAGGAGGAAGGCTCAGTGCCTGACCTAGCAGGACTGCGGGCTACGAGGAAGGGCTTTCAGAGACAGGGCCCCAGAACAGGGAGGGAGTGGGGAAGAAATCCCTGCCCATTTCTCCTGCTTCCTCTTGGCAAAACCAGAAGCCAGCCAGCGGGGATGCTCACAATGGCACCTTCCTCAAGCTCCTGGGGCTGAGAATACATGGAGGTGAGTCAAATGGAAAAAACCTAGCACAATGACAACTAACCTGCTTACCACCTGGCTATGTTACCTGTAGTTTCTTACATGTTATCTCACTTCATCTTCAAAATTACTCTAAAGCAGGCAGAGCCCGGGGCTCTTCAGAATACCAGGGCTTGTGGGCACAGTACACTTGCATGCCTGACGGCATGTCTGGGCTGGTGAGCCAACAGGAGGGAAGCGAGTTGACACCCATCAGGAGCTTGAGGCCAAAGGGATTCTCAAGGTCAATTAGGAAGGAATCCCTGGGACAGTGCCTGTGAACAATCTTCCCTCCTTCTTCAGACTTTGTAACCTATGCTTTTTACCCTGAATGTTTCCCAACAATAAGAAGGTTGTCTTCTGCTCACTAGGCAGCCCTTTTGGGGAGAGGATCTTGTGGGTTGCTGCAGGCAGCACCAGTGATTTGCAGAAAGGTCAGGCCAGTTCCAAGAAAGGAAAAGGAAAGGCCAGAACTGGCGGGTCCTAAGTGGGTGGGTGTCTGGGGTCCAGAGGTGCAAGGCCTGCGCTCTGTCTCTTACTCCTCAGAGCCAGGAATCTTCCTCCTAGTGGTTCTGCCTCCCTGCCAGAGGGTTGAGGTGGGGAGCAGTTCTCCGTGCAAGCTGGAGTGGGTGACCTTCCAGCACATGGGGGCAGCAGACACTGACACTGCGTCTACTTTACTGTAAGGTAATCTGGCTGTGTGGCGCTAGAGCGACTTTGCGAAGATGCCCCATATCCAAGGGCAAAGAAGAAGCCCCAGCAAGATGGTAGGAGGGGCCAAATCACATTTGGAATCAAACCCCATACCCACTAGAGATGCTCAGAGGGCTCAAACAAACCTTGTGCATACCAGGACCCAGAGACCCCACAGAGACTGAGACAGAACTGTGTTTGAGTTTCTCCTGCAGAGGCACGGGTCAGCAGTGGACTGCTGCAGGGGCAGGGACTCTCGGTGCAGTAGGCCTGGGTATGGCTAAGCCCTCTTAGACGAGGTCGCCGTTAACCGATGATAGAGCTGCCAGAACTTACACAGGACTGGGAAACAGACTCTTGGAGGGCACAAACAAAACCTCGTGTGCACCAGGACCCAGGAGAAAGGAGCAGTGACCCCACAAGAGACTGACCCAGACTTGCCCATGAGTGTCCAGGAGTCTCCAGAAGCGGTGGCATGGGTCAGCAGTGGCCTGCTGCAGGGTTGGGGGGTTGAGTGTAGCAGTGCATGCATGGGACCTTTTGAAGGAGGTTGCCATTATCTTCATTACCTCCACCATAGTTTGGCCTCAGGTAAAATAACAGGGAGGGAACACAGCCGCACCCATCACAGAAAATTGGATTAAAGATATATGGAGCATGGCCCCACCCATCAGAACAAGATCCAGTTTCCCCCTCAGTCAGTCTCTCCCATCAGGAAGCTTCCATAAGCCTCTTATCTTTCTCCATCAGAGGGTGGACAGAATGAAAACCACAATCACAGAAAACTAACCAGTCTGATTACATGGACCACAGCCTTGTCTAACTCAGTGAAACTATGAGCCATGCCATGTAGGGCCACCCAAGATGGTAGGTCATGGAGAGGTCTGACAAAACATGGTCCACTGGAGAAACAAGGTCCACTTCAGTATTCTTGCCTTGAGAACCCTATGAACAGTATGAAAAGGCAAAAAGATAGGACACTGAAAGATGAACTCCCCAGATCAGTAGGTGCCCAGTATGCTACTGGAGATCAGTGGAGAAATGACTCCAGAAAGAATGAAGAGATGGAGCCAAAGCAAAAACAACACCCAGTTGTGGATGTGACTGGTGATGGAAACAAGGTCTGATGCTTTAGGAGCAATACTGCATAGGAACCTGGAATGTTAGGTAAATGAATCAAGTAAATTGGAAGTGGTCAAACAGGAGATGGCAAGAGTGAACATTGACATTTTAGGAATCAGCAAACTAAAATGGACTGGAATGGGTGAATTTAACTCAGATGACCATTTTATCTACTACTGTGGGCAAGAATTCCTTAGAAGAAATGGAGTAGCCATCATAGTCAACAGAAGAGTCTGAAACGCAGTACTTGGATGCAGTCTCAATGACAGAATGATCTCTGTTCATTTCCAAGGCAAACCATTCAGTATCACAGTAATCCAAATCTATGTCCTGACCAGTAATGCTGGAGAAGATGAAGTTGAACAGGTCTATGAAGACCTACAAGACCTTCTAGAACTAACACCCCAAAAAGATGTCCTTTTCATTATAGGGGACTGGAATGCAAAAGAAGGAAGTCAAGAAACACCTGGAGTAATGGGCAAATTTGGCCTAGGAGTACAGAATGAAACAGGGCAAAGGCTATTAGGGTTCTGCCAAGAGAATGCACTGGTCATAGCAAACACCCTCTTCCAACAACACAAGAGAAGACTCTACACATGGACATCACCAGATGGTCAATACCAAAATCAGATTGATTATATTCTTTGCAGCCAAAGATGGAGAAGCTCTATACCGTCAGCAAAAACAAGACTGGAGGCTGATTGTGTCTCAGATCATGAACTTCTCGTTGCCAAATTCAGAGTTAAATTGAAGAATGTAGGGAAAACCGCTAGACCATTCAGGTATAACCTAAATCAAATCCCTTACGATTATACAGTGGAAGTGACAAATAGTTTCAAGGGATTAGATCTGATAGAGTGCCTAAAGAACTATGGATGGAGGTTCGTGACATTGTACAGGAGGCAGTGATCAAGACCATCCACAAGAAAAAGAAATGCAAAAAGGCAAAATGGTTGTCTGAGGAGGCCTTATAAATAGCTGTGAAAAGAAGAGAAGCTGAAGGCGAAGGGGAAAAGGAAAGATATACCCATTTGAGCACACAGTTCCAGAGGATAGCAAGGAGAGATAAGAAAGCCTTCCTCAGTGATCAATGCAAAGAAATAGAGGAAAACAATAGAATGGGAAAGACTAGAGATCTCTTCAAGAAAATTAGAGATACCAAGGGAACATTTCATGCAAAGATGGGCACAATAAAGGACAGAAATGTTATGGACCTAACAGAAGCAGAAGATACTAAGAAGAGGTGGCAAGAATACACAGAAGAGCTATACAAAAAAGAAATTCACAACCCAGATAATCACGATGGTGTGATCAACAACCTAGAGCCAGACATCCTGGAATGTGAAGTCAAGTGGGCCTTAGGAAGCATCACTACGAACAAAGCTAGTGGAGGTGATGGAATTCCAGTTGAGCTATTTCAAATTCTAAAAGATGATGCTGTGAAAGTGCTGCACTCAATATGCCAGCAAATTTGGAAAACTCAGCAGTGGCCACAGGACTGAAAAAGGTCAGTTTTCATTCCAATCCCAAAGAAAGGCAATGCCAAAGAATGTTCAAAGTGCCACACAATTGCACTCATCTTGCACGCTAGTGAAGTAATGCCCAAAGCCAGGCTTCAACAGTATGTGAACTGTGAACTTTCAGATGTCCAAGCTGGTTTTAGAAAAGACAGAGGAAGCAGAGATCAAATTCCCAACATCTGTTGGATCATCGAAAAAGCAAGAGAGTTCCAGAAAAACATCTACTTTTGCTTTATTGACTATGCCAAAGCTTTTGACTGTGTGGATCACAACAAACTGGGGAAAATTCTCAAAGAGATGGGAATACCAGACCATCTGACCTGCCTCCTGAGAAATCTGTATGCAGGTCAAGAAGCAACAGTTAGAACTGGACATGGTTCCAAATTGGGAAAGGAATATGTCAAGACTGTATATTGTCACCATGCTTTTAACTTATTTGCAGAGTACATTGTGAGAAATGCTGGACTGTATGAAGCACAAGCTTTAATCAAGATTGCTGGGAGCAAGAGCAATAACCTCAGATATGCAGATTACACCACCCTTAGGGCAGAAAGTGAAGAAGAACTAAAGAGCCTCTTGATGAAAGTGGAAGAGGAGGGTGAAAAAGTTGGCTTAAAGCTCAACATTCAGAAAAGTAAGATCATGGCATCCAGTTCCATCCCTGCATGACAAATAGATGGGTAAACAAAGGAAACAGTGAGAAACTGTATTTTTTGGGGCTCCAAAATCACTGCAGATGGTGACTGCAGCCATGAAATTAAGACACTTGCTCCTTGGAAGAAAAGTTATGGCCAACCTAGACAGCATATTGAAAAGCAGAGACATTACTTTGCCAACAAAGGTCCATCTAGGCAAAGCTATGGTTTTTCCAGTAGTCATGTATGGATGTGAGAGTTGGACTATAAAGAATGCTGAGTGCTGAAGAATTAATGCTTTTGAACTGTGGTGTTAGATAAGACTCCTGAGAGTCCCTTGGACTGCAAGGAGATCCAACCAGTCCATTCTAAAGGAAATCAGTCCTGAATGTTCATTGGAAGGACTGATGCTGAAGCTGAAACTCCAGTACTGTGGTCACCTGATGCAAAGAACTGACTCATGAAAAGACCGTGATGCTGGGAAAGATTGAAGGTGGGAGGATAAGGGGATGGCAGAGGATGAGATGTTTGCATGGCATCGATGGACATGAGTTTAAGTAATCTCCAGGAGTTGGTGATGGACAGGGAAGCCTGGCATACTGCAGTCCATGAGGTCATAAAGAGTTGGACATGACTGAGAAACTGAACTGAATGGAGGCAAGAGCAGCCATTTGATCTGAGGGCATGGTCTTATCACCAAATAAATATTTCATTGTTTGAGGCCCCAGAGAGTGGAGGCATGGAGGAGGGCTTTGGGCACACCTGAGTCCCCAGCAGCCCCTCAGGTGTTCAGTGGCTCCTGCTGGGGCCAGGGACAGGGAAGGGCCTGTGGCTGAGCCTTTACAGGAGGTGGGAGAGGGCTTCCCCTCCAAGAACTCCACCTGAGTGCTGAGTTGCTCAGCTAGGGAAACTCTCCATGCCTTCCTTTTCTCAGCTGCAAAATGGAAATAATTTCTCAGCCCAGTTCTAGTGCCGTTTCTTGTTGCAGAGACCAAGTGTGATAACACAGGAAAGCATTTTGGAAGGCAGAAAATGACACATCAAGCACACCAATTATTAATATCAACCGTGTCTTTTCAGAAAATGGCCCTTAAGAGGCCTATGCCATACTGAAGCTGCTTGTATTTGTTCATTTATACATTAAACAGATATTTAGAGTTCCCAGGGGCTTATTTTCTGTCTTATGGATTGGCAGGTGCCTTGTATGCTCTTCTCCTTTCACCAGTCCTGCCCTCTAGAGCTTTTATTTTAACCCCTAGTGACCAGGGTTGATAGGGAGTATATAAGTCGCTTGGTGGGGTTGACTGAAACGAGATTTCAATGCTTCTGCTCATTATCTTAAGGGCATTCTGCCTTTTTGCCTAAGGAGCTGCAGGCTGGGTGTGAGGGGGCAGCTGAGTGGCCCTCCAGGGCACCATGGCAACCACAAGGGACTGCCACCAGGGCAGCTTTAATGTCACGTTGCACCTTGAGACTCAACAGCTGTGGGCTCAGCCGAAAAGAAACCCTTCCTCATTCTGGGAGGTAGAGAAAAGGGAAAGAGAGGCAGGTGTGATGGAGGGCGATGTCAGCATCTGATGAGTGTGATGATATTCCTCTGAGGGATCTTTTCACTTTCAGTGGCACCTCTGCTTGCTGGGAACTCTGGAGGCCAGGCCCCAGCATGGGGAAAGGCACAAATGGAGCTTGGTTAGTAAATCCTGGGATGTCTTCTAGGACATTAGCCTTAGAGCAAGAAGCATGGGGGTGGGGTAGAGATAAATTAACTTGCAATTAACATAAATACTACTATATATAAAATAGGTAAACAACAAGGACCTACTCTATAGCACAGGAACTCAATATCTTGTTAAGTTGCTCAGTTTTGTCTAACTCTTTGCAACTCCACGGACTGTGGCACACCAGGCTTCCCTGTCCTTCACCATCTCCCAGAGTTTGCTCAAACTCATGTCCATTGAGTCGGTGATGCCATCCAACCATCTCATCCTCTGTTGATCCCTTCTCCTGCCCTCAGTCTTTCCCAGCATCAGAGTTTTTTCCAATGAGTCAGCTCTTTGAATCAGGTGGCCAAAGTAATGGAGCTTCAGCATCAGTCCTTCCAATGAATATTCAGGACTGATTTCCTTTAGGATGGACTGGTTGGATCTTCTTGCAATCCAAGAGTCTCTCAAGAGTATTTGCCAGCACCACAGTTCAAAGGCTATGGTGCTCAGCCTTTTTTATTGTCCAGCTCTCATATCCATACATGACCTGGAAAAACCATAGCTTTTGACTATACGGACCTTTGTTGGCAAAGTAATATTTCTACTTTTTAATATGCTGTCTAGTTTGGTCATAGCTTTTCTTCCAAGGAGCAAGTGTCTTTTAATATCATGGCTACAGTCACCGTCCACAGTGATTTTGGAGCCCAAGAAAGTAAAGTCTGTCACTGTTTCCACTGTTACCCCATCTGTTTGCCATGAGATGATGGGACCTGATGTCATGATCTTCGTTTTTTGAATGTTGAGTTTTAAGCCAGCTTTTTCACTCTCCTCTTTCACCGTCATCAGGAGGCTCTTTAGTTCCTCTTCATTTTCTGCCATAAGGGTGGTGTCATCTGCATATTTGGGGTTACTGATATCTCTCCTGGCAATCTTGATTCCAGCTTGTGTTTCACCCAGCCTGGCATTTCACATAATGTACTCTGCATACAAGTTAAATAAGCAGGGTGACACTATACAATATACAGCTCTTACAATATCTTGTAATATCCTATAATGGAAAATAATCTTAAAATATATATGTATAACTGAATCACTTTGTATATTTGAAACTAACACATTATAAATTAACTTTCAATAAATAAAATTCCTAGAAAAAAATAAGCATAGGAGTAGAGGGGCTCCCACATGCTGGTGAAGTTCAGGATTCACTGTCTGTCCTAAGGTGAATCCTTCTGAATTAGCCCTGCCTCCCTGTCCGAGGGGCCCACTGCCTCTGGGTGTGTGATATTTTGCTGTTCCTTTGTTTACTTAATGCATCAACCCTCTTACACCATTCATTTCCTAGTAGGACATGTTGGTGGGCACCCTGGAGATGCCTAAATTATCTGGTAAAACCATCCTTTGTCCAGAAGAAAACTGTCTTCAAAGTCTCACTAAACAAGAACAAAATAGTGTCCTTGTTGAACTAGAAAAGGAAATAGATGTGGGACAGGGTCTTGGGAACTTGGTGCCCCTTGGTACTTTCAAAAATCTGCTGTAACCAAAGATCCTGGTGCTGCTAGGGAACAGGTGAGAAAGCCCTTGCCTTGGTCCACCCATCCACTCATGTTTCTGGCAGAATCAGCTGAGTCTCAAATAGTTGGTAGTAGGCTTTGTCTACTAGGAATTTGTGCTTCTGTCTCTCTCTTTATCTTGCTTTCTTGTTGTCCCTACACTGACCTCTTTAAGCAAATTTAGCCTCCTTTTTTTGCCTCATCAAACCTTCAGGCAGGTCCAGAGACTGAGCAGGAGCTGATTCCAATTGTGAAGGTGGGCCTTGATGAGGAGGGGAAGAAGGGGAGGAGAAAGATGAGGGGGAGGGGGGGAAGAAGGATGGGAGAGGGAAAAGATGATGGTGAGGATGAGGAGATGGTGAGGAGGATGGGGGAGGGAGAAGATGGTGGTGATGATGAAGGGGATGATGGTGAGGAGGATGAGGGGGATGACACTGCCTCCTCCTTGTCACTATCATGAGTTAATAGGAGCATAATGATGATGGGGGGGGGGAGCTGGGGAATGACAGCCCTTCAGCAGGTTTACCTTGTTTTAGTTTCTCTTTGCAGAAGTGCTTTAGGCCTTTATAAAATACCCTTCCCTGAGCTTTGGCATTTGTCTTTCATTGTTTCTCAGACCAAGGATACTATTTTGGTTTAAAAAGTTCTCCTGTTTGTGCTGCCCCAGGTAGCAGCTGCCAGCTCTTGGGAGGAGAAGACCTAACAGTTGTCCGTTTTCAGAGGCGCTGCACTGGCTGCCTGTTTAAGATTGATTTTTTTATATTGTTCCTGTAATCACCCTGCATTATGCTGCCCTGGCCCAGGGCCTGTGCAGAGGTTTTGACTTGAAATGTCTTGCTTTGTTCTCTGGAAGCTGCTGACATTCACTCCTCCAGCTGTGGCCTTCACCTAGTCACTGACGTCCTCCGTAGCTGGGCTGAGAGGCCTGAGAGGAGAGGGCGTTCAAGCTCTGCATTTGCTGGCCCAGCAGTTTAGCTTCTGCTCTTGATGTTGCTTCAGTCCTGGAATGTCTGGTGGGAGGGGCTGAGCCAAAAGAAGTTCTTAAAGAAAGATAACACATTAACATCAGAAATCTGCAGAATAAGAGTTTGAAAACACCCCAAGAGAAGACATACACTCTATTCGGAAGTAGACACAAGGATTAGCCTACCAAATTTTTCTTTGCAAAATTAGCACTTCTTGTGTGCTGTTGGGAGCATTAGGTGGAAAGCCCAATTTAGGTGATGATTAAGGAAAAGGGGTTGCCCTGAAGTGCTGTCCCTCTTACCACATAAGCCCAAACAATGTGTGGTTCTTCCCTTTGCGCTCCTCCCCAGTGCAACTTGTGCCGGCATCTTGAGAAACAGATTTGTTAAGGCCTCAGAAAGTGCTGGGTCTATAGTGAATGTGATATACCTGCTTGGTAGATCAAATATCCAGTAGAACTAAGGGCTAGAAATGCTGGAGAGACATAAATACGCAGCTAGGGTAGAGAGAAATGTGTCTGGGCTTCAGGGAAAAATGTATCTGATACAGAACAAGATATTTGAGGGGCTGAGGCCACGGGATTCAGAATATTTGCTGGTAGAAGGGGACAATGGCTGCTAGTCAAGTGCCCAGGGTGCTGAATTCTTCACCCACAGTCACCATAGTATTCTATGGTGGTGTTGCTGTCACTCTTTTCCAGATGAGGAAATTGCCCAGGGTCACACAGCAAGGGACTGCTTTTTCCTTTCAGGGGTAGAGGACACACGTGGGCCTCTTGGCCTCTGGACACTTTGCTAAGGGAAGGGGCACAGCCTCAACCCACACGCTTCCCCAGTGGCCTCAGGCCAGGCTGTGGGAAGTGGAGCCTCTTTCCCATGGAGGTGGAAGAGGGGCCAGGCCAGTGATCCTGCTGTAGCCTGAGCTCAGGGGCTGAGACCACCCCCTCATTGGAGCCCAGGAGTCCCCAAAGTGGGGACACCAGTTCTCTACAGCTGCCTCCAACTCATTCTTCCTCCCTCCAGGGATCTGTTGGCTGGAGGCCCAGGCTCTACTGATGGAGAACTGACAGATTTCCTAAAATAGGAAGCCCTGTCACTCACCCGTTTTCTCCCTTTGGCTAGCCGGGTGGGGCCTCCTGAGGAGAAATCTCTTTATAGATGTGTTTTAGTAGAAGCAGCTTTGGCATAAAGGAGTAAGGCTGAACTCATGCCTTTGGTGGAGGGCCAGTTCATGGCCATCGAAAGTCTGTTGAGCCCAGGGGCTGCACTGGAGTAACAGGGCTGGCTGGGAGCTGGCGGAAAGTCTGTGCTCTCACTTCATGTTTAGAAGGGGTGAAAAAAGCCCAAGGGACCTCACCAACTACTCAGATGAGTTCCTTCCCTTCCAGCACAGGCCCCAGGGCCCCCCCAGCCTGTGCAGGGAGCTCTAAACTTGGCATTAGAACAGCCAAATTCAAGTTCTGGTTATCTTATTTTTCTTTTAGAAGACCTGGAACAAATCTTTCTGGGACTTGGTTTTCTCATCTATGTAATTAGTGAATTCAGCAGCCCCTGTGCTCCCTACCCACAGGGTTGTAGTCCCAATCCTGAGCGGTCTCCATGTGCATCAAGTGCTGGGTCAGCACTGTCCTCTGATAAGAGCCCAGCTTGTGTTTGCTCAGAGATAACGCCCAGGGCCTGGAACAGGAAAGGTGAGTCCCAGCCACCTGTCTGCTCAGGGAGCTGCTTCTCTGAGGCTGTGACCCGCTTCACCTCTCTTTCCCGTAGTCCTGCCTCTTTCTTGTTGATTATGAAAATAACCATGCGCCTCCCCCATTTTGCCGTTTGGGTTTTGCTTGGCTGCTTTAAGTCACTCTTCTGTAACATGGGCTTTTTTCTCTTTCTAGACTCAGTTGATTTGAAACCAGGTTTCACTGAATGGAGCAGAACTTTCCATTCATTTATTTATGAGGGATTTGGATTTTGTTTTTACTGCTCGGAATTCCCCTGATACACTTAGTTTTCCAACTTTGCATGTGGTTAGAGGGAGAGGCATCATGATACTAAAATTTCCCATAGGTATGATTCTGTCTTGAAAAACAGTGAGGAGAGAGATGGGGCAGGCCCAGGCTCAGTCATGCTCAGACCATGTCCATTCTTGGTGCACTTGGCAGTGGAAAGTTTGGGGGGACTCGGGTGGGGCCATAAACCTGGACCTGGGGTGATTCTGCTAATGACTGTGAGAAGGATCATGAGGAGACAGTCCCCTACCTTCAACGCTAATAGAGGTCTGGGGAAGCCCTATTGGAGGCAGATGGGGTAGTGGGGGACTGCTCCCCTCTTGGCATAGTTGTCTTTGTGTGTTTCGGGTAGGATGGAGAATGAGGCAAGTGTGGGAAACCAGGCAGAGGGAGAGTGTCTGGACTCACAGGGGTGTCCCAGCCGCCCTGGCTTAACTGGAAGCGGAGTCTTGCCCAGAGCCCCCTGCGAGCAGTGCAGTGAGACCCTACACTCGAGGCTGGAACCAGCACCTGCTTCCTCAGAGATAGGAACCTCTTTTTCCACAGAGATTGTGTTTGCTCAGAGATGACACACAGGGTCTGGAACAGGAAAGGTGAATTCCAGCCACCTGGGGTAGATAGAAAAAAGAGAGTTGAAGTCCCTGTGCTTGAGAAAGTCAAAACCTTCCAAAGAGATTAAAGCAATCCCCCAAGCATGAAAGAAGTGGCAGTTATTAAAGACAAGTGGATGTGAGGGTGGTGGATACCTGGGCTCGCTCTGGCCTTCTGAACTGGCTGAGGGGAGTGGACCAACAATCCGCTTGTCTTCCATCTGCCCTCTCTGCTTCCTTTCCTTCCTGCTGTGTGTATAGCACTGTGCTAGATCCCAGGTGAGGATGGAAATATTCTAATAAGGGATCAGCAGTTCCTACTGGGCAGTGTCAGTGTGGAGGACTGGGGAGGACTGCTTTAAGGGCCAGGTCATCCTGCCTGAAGGGGCAGGACCTGGACTTTCAACACCAGTATCATGGCTTATCAACGACATGTTGATAAGCCTTGTCCTCGGGCATCCTTCTGGACAGACCACATCCTAACCTCAGCTTCTGTATCCATTCTGTTCCTTCACTTTTGCCTTTGAGCCTGAGTCACTTGCGTAGATTCCACCTCCAGGTATGCATCTTTCATTTGCTATCCCAGTGTCTGATTTGGAAAGACCCCAGACATCACCCCTGAGGCAAACGATTGGCCCTGGACTCCCTTTCTCACCTGGTTTTGGTTCTGGCAAATTGCTTCAGTCCAGATGGAGCTTACAGGACTTCAGATTAACTGTGGAGACAACTCGTAGATCCAAAATAATTGTGGGAAAAAAAGTGCTATGTTAATTATGAGATTTCAGAGGGCTTGATTTTGGTCCCCAGGGACAGTCAGAATTTGCATAAATGGGAAAGAGTAGAGAGTGCATTCTTGGCAGGAGGCAAGGCTTCATCGAGAACTCAGAGATGGGAATGTGCTTCAGGGAGCAATGAACAGACCAGTTTGCTGAAAATATTTATCGAGTGCCTCCTGTGTGTGAGGCACAGAGAAGACATAAAGGAAGGGTAACTAGTGATCCTTGTCCTCAAGGATTCTGCAGGGTTCGGATTCTGAAATGCCCCATCAGAACAGAAAGGCCTGGGGAAAAGCTGAGGAGTGAAGGCGGAGGCGGGAACTGAGGGTGCAGGAAGGCATCGGCTCTCTTAGCACAGATACAGATGATGAAAAAAATGTGTGCTCAGGACATAATCTTAGTAAAGCTGCAGATTACGTTTAAAACAAACATTTACAAAGAGGATTGGCAGGAGGAATGTTGGGGGAGAGGGAGCAGTTTCGTGTCGCAGAGCTTCTGAACTACTGCCATAAATTTAGCAAAAGTGGAGAGAGGATACCAGGGCCTGAGCCCAGATGGATTTTAACAGCAAGCTCTCCAGCCAGCTGATGCCCTGATGTTTGTTACGTTGCTATTGTGTCGGTGACCGTGGCAGCAAAGTCGTCCAGGCCTGTGGAGAGACCTTCCTAGGTTGTGAGCTTCTTTGGCTTTTTGAACTTGTGGCAAGAAGTTGCTTTGGTTTCCTCTCCCTGACTACAGAGGAATGCCTGTGGTCTCTGAAGTACAGTAAGAGGACGGAACTCTGCGTCAAATCAGCAGAAAAAATTACTAATCAGATAGGTGACTGGGTCCTTGCATTTGCTCTCCTGAATCTAGCTACATTCCAATGGTTTCTCTAAAGGAGCTTAATTTGAATATGCATTTCTAAAGAACTGGTACATCATCACTTCAGGTACAGTTAAAAATAGCAAGATATGAAATAAGAGTATAGGTTAACAAGAAAAGGAACATTCATTCATTCAGCAGACATTTTTGTCCGGTTTTATAGTTAAGTCACTTTGCTACATGCAAAGCCAGTTGCCTATTTATAGGCAACTTAAATGGATAAGGTCAGGACACTACCCAACTAAGTGAGCAGAGAATTCCAGGTTCAAGTTCTTCCAGTGGAAGACCATCTAACAGAGGGAGATGAGAGAAGGGATTTCTTCAGCGGTCTCTGGTAGCCATTTGGTCTCACCCTCTCTGAACTTTGTGAGGCTACCAAGTTTCATAAGGAAAGGCCCTTGTCCAGGGCTGTGTATGCAGGAGGCCATTAGACCGTGAGAGGTGGGAGAATAATCTAACTAGTAGGAAAAAAATGCAAGGTCAAATCCTGCAGAGTGGTGGAAGCGGACTCCCCTGATGAAGCTGGTTCCTTATACCACAGCAAGCAGGGGCCCTGCAGGGTCTCAGCTCAGTCTCAGTGAACTGAATCCAAATTAGCCTCCTGGGTGGAAAGGTGTGTGCTCAAGAACTGGCCAGGGGAGCCTGAAAGCCAGAATCTGAGGATAGGCAGATGCCCAGCATGGACGTGGTCCTGTGGTTGACTCCAGAAGGCCCTAGGGAGGAAGGTGTGCTGTGGGTTCTCTATCTGTAATCCTGCTCAACTCCTTTGAGAACCAGACACAATCAAGAGAGGAAGAGTTGGCACAGAATGGGGTTGGAGCCCAGCCTGGGGCTTCTGCATGTGAACTTCCTGGTGGCTCCAAACATAGTGCTCTCCATTGTAGGACTGATCTTTTTTTTTTTTTAAATTGGGATTTCTACCAAGATGAATCGTTCGTTAGGACAGTTCAGGTCCAGAAAGAGTGTGCCCCTGGGTTTCTGTTTGGGTAGTGCTTCTGACTCACTCAGAGAATCGGGTCATCTTGCGTACCTCAGTTTCTCCTACCCACGTAAACAGGATGCAACTTGCCAGCTGCAGATCACAAGGCTGTGGGAAACTTACTTAATGAAAGTAAAGAGTGTGTTCATACTTGTGATACCTTTGAGGGGGGCAGGGTTTCTGTAGGAGAGATGTGTGGCAGTCTGAAAAGTCTTCTTTACAAATGAAGCCCATTTCATTGTTTGTGTCAACGTCTCTTTTCTCCTCTCCCCACTTCAGATCATCTCCGTGTAGTCATACACTCCCAAGGATAATATATTAGTAATAATAATAGCTATTATGTATTGACCATAAGGGCTTCCCTTGTGGCTCAGCTGGTAAAGAATCCACCTGCAAGTGGAAGACCTGGGTTCAATCCCTGGGTTGGAAAGATCCCCTGGAGAAGGAAAAGGCTACCCACTCCTGTATTCTGGCCTGGAGAATTGCATGGACTGTATAGCCCATGGGGTCACAAAGAGTCAGACATGACTGAGCGACTTTCACTTTCATTGACCAACTCTGTGCCATCACTTTGCTGTATATTATCTTGAATTCTTAAAACAGACATGAAAGATAAGTATTATTAACCCCTCTTTATACTTGTGGAAGCTGAGGCCTAGGGAGGTGAATGGAAAGGGAAGAAGTGACCCAGCAATTACGTAAGTAGTGAGCCAGGATTGCGACTCAGGTTCACCCAGCTCCAAGGCCATACACTCTCCACGACACCCCACCAGCTCCGAGCCACCCTTCTCAGCTTGCTGAGGGCAGATGAATGGAATCTGCCCAGAGGAGGCAGCTCCTAGTAGAAAAGTGACCGCAGAGTACGCAGTGTCCAGCACGACGTTGGCAGTGCCCACACTCAACCCGCGGATGAAGCCGAGGCTGCTGGTGGTGGCCCCAGTGCAGTGTCTTTTCCTTGGTCTTTGGCAGAAATGCCATCTGAGGCTGAACCCATCCTTTCTTGTGTAAAAGCCTGCATGTGCCTAGTTCCCAGCTGTGTGGAGGAGCTCAGGAAAGGAATGAATTATTTCCTGGGTCAGGCTCATCCCACATCCAGGTCCCCCCCACCTTCCTGTACTTTGGGGATCCAGCAAGCCCCCGACATGCCCACCTAATTGTTTATTCAGAGAGAGGAAGGCAGGTTGGTGACATAGGGCACCAGGGATTGGGCCTCTGTCCTGCTGCTTCTTGAAGGCCCAGCTTTCTGGCACTGTAGCTTACCTGGAAGTTGTTAACTCTGCCCTAGTTCATTTTATTGCAAGCGTATTTATCCTTTCTGTGATGGCTTTCAGACAATAGGCGTGGTGGCTGATGTGTTGAAACCCGTCTGAATTATGCACCGAAGCAGACTTAAGAAGTGTTATTATTTGCTTAATGATAACAGCTTGCAAAACAGTTTCCAAGGCTCTCAGCATAGCCAGGCCCTAATGGACATACATCTGCTCCTGAAAGGGATTTGCCATTTGGAAATGCAAGTACTTGGCTCTGACAAATGGCACCCTGACACAATCATTGGAGTGCTCAATGTCCTCTGATTGTCTTTGTCTAATGATTGGTATTGATTTTGGTAGCTCTTTCAGAGGCTGGGCTGTCAGCAGCCCCTGTGGGGGGTGATCATAGCCTTTGATTCCTGGGGAGTTGCTGCTGGTTTTATTGATGCTTTGTTAGAACCAGAATTCCCTAGGGTCTATCATTAGCTCTCCAGAGGAGTTTTTATATACACCAGCCAGAATACTTGTGAAATTTCTATACTATGTAATCACCATCAATGTTGTATAAGACTTTCTTTTTCCTACTTGCACTGATCACCACCTTAATACTTAGTTACTTAGGTAAGGATGCATGAAAAGGCAGAAATTTAGAGCTCATTCTTAGATACAAGTAACATTCTATTTTTCCAACTTTCTAGCCTTCTCCTGCAATGATGTATTCCAAATAACATGCTTCTTTCCTGGTATCTAAAATTTACCTCTTTAAGTAAAAAAATTAATTTTTCAACATTTAAAAATTAGCTGTTAAGCTTTTATAGTCTTGGTTTCTTAAATATCACATATTTAATGTAATTTTTAATTGAGTGACTGGAGACATTCACTACCAGAGATTGTGCAGTGCTGCTTGCTGTCAGTCAGTGATGGTCTGAGGGCAACTGAAACACGTGGGGTTGGCCCTTTGTTCCCCAATAGTCAGAGTGTCTGAGCTCTTGTTTCTCTGAATCTTTCTCCTCTCCCACTCTCATTTCTCCCTGCTGCCACACGTTCTGTTGCTTCTAATCCACAGCCTCATTTCTCGGACAGGAGCAAGGCCTCGGCAATAGCTCTTCTCTCCTGGAGGAGTTCAGCAAATGGGCTTTGTGACTGCAGCCTCTGGCTCACAGGTTCTCTGCCTTTACTTCAGAATTCACAGCTTTGCTGTCGATGCAGGGGGGGCAGGGTAGGAGGAGGCCGAGCCCAGCTCTCCAGGGGCCTCAACGCTGAGCAGAGCTGCCGCTTGGGGAAATGCATCCCAGCCTGTCTGGGGACCTGACGGGTTAGAGATCCGTGGTATGGATGATGTGTCCTTTATTTCCTGGCCTGACTTTGACAGAGCCAATGCTCTCATTTCTGTTGGTCTCACAGCTGATGGTTCGTGGAGCAATGTAAGCTTTCCCCCTCCAGTCTCTATTTTGGCCCTTGTATGCCACCCCTTGGATGGGCGGTAGATGCCAGTATCATAGCAAAGAACTGGCTGCCCAGCATCTGAGCACTTCTGAGGACCCTTTGGTAACCCGGTCTCTGAACTTCCGTCTGTCATTAAAAAAAAAAAAAATTTTTTTTTTAAATTTATTTATTTGGCTGCACCAGGTCTTAGTTGCAGTCTTCAGGATCTCCCATCTTTGTGGCAGCATGCAGGATCTTTCTAGTGGCATGCGAACTCTTAGTTGTGGCATGCAGTTGCAGCACGCAGTTGGGACATGTGGAATCTAGTTACTTGACTAGGATTCAAACCCGGGTGCCCTGAATTGGGAACTGAGTCTTAGCCACTGGACCACCAGGGAAGTCCCGTCTTGCCTGTCTTTAGAGGACAGAGTCATCTATCTGTACAGTATCCACCTCATTTTCTAACTTTGTTTACACTGCCATTTCTCTCTTTTCACACTGGAAGTTTTTTCTGTGAGACAGCTGTAGGCTGGGCCAGATAGGTATGTGATATCTGCCCACTTTGATTGCCTCTTTTCCCATCTTGTTTTTTCACACTGTTGTTTTCCTCTTCAGCCAAGTGTTTCAGTTTTCTTCACATGCACTTTCCTACCTTCCCAGTTCCCAGGCCTCCAGTCTCCTTTCCCCTCCACACCCCACTGCCTGTCTGAACATGTATGGCCCAGGCAAGAGTCTGTTCACCTTCCCTACTACTTACCTTTTCCTGCATACTGACTACCCCATGGTCATTCACTTGTGAGCTTTGCATTTTCCAAGATGAGAGTGAATTATTTGATACATGTATTTGCTTGTCAAACATGTACCTTCTATGAGCAAAGTGTTGTGAAAGGCACCACAGAGGAGTAATATTTTGAAGATACACCTTTCCAGAAATTCAGAACAGACTGTTGGCAGTTATTTTTTTCTGAGAATCTCCTGAAACTTTCTGGGGAAAAAAAATAGAAGAATTTTGGGACTTAAATTGAGCTCTTACATTGTAAGCAACTCACTTATGTTCATAATTATAAACTAAGAAAGGAGACATCTCATGGGCAATCCTAATACCCTTAGATGGAGAAGGAACTTACTGAGGGATAGGAGAAAAGTTACATTCTTATCCACCCTGACATTGGACTTTAGCTTGCCGTTGGTAGGAGTGATGCATGGGAAGGTAGCATTCAACACTCTCTTGTCTACCTCTGGGAATGCTTTGCTTACCCGCAGATGGAACTGTATATGAAGAATATCAGATTTCCTTGGGAGATGGGAGGAGTCTTATAGGAATGAGCAACTGTTATCATTGGTGAAGAAAGGAGCTTTCCCTTCTGTGATGAGAGCCAGGAGAAAAAACCGTGAGAGCAGACCCGTGGTGAGCACTGGCCCAGGCAGGGGCAGGGCCCTGGTCTCCTGCTGCCAGTGGTGGTGAGCTCCAGGCCTCCTCCTCCACCCGTGGTGGCGGTGAAGGGTTACAGAGAAGGGCCATTGTCCTGGTGGGCCGTGGAGTCAAGGGGCATGTTTGGGAATGGTGGGAACCCATGGGGATCTTAGACTCCCAGCAGCAGGTGGAGAATCAGGACTTAAAGGCATTACAGTTGTGCCCTTAATTGTTTTCCCAGTCGTGGTGGATAGAGAAGACTATAATTAGGTAAAGAAGAACAAACTATGTCACTGGTCCTCAAAGAGAATGACTCTGTGTTGGGTGGTTAGGGAAACAGACACATTTACACATAATATAGGGGACTGGACAGAGCTGGGGTGATGGGGTTGATGAGCTGAGTGTGGGGTTGGCCAACCTTTGTGATCTGAATGGGAAGAGCCATGTTGAGGCTTCCTTGGAAATCCCTTAAAGTGATCAATAGTGTTTGTTTCTCTTCATGGCATAAATGCTTTCGATACTGCTGATGAGGAGATGAGGACTGAACCTTCCTCATTCACTCTAGCCAGATGAGATCATTAGTATCCTAGAGTGTTTTCTTACTAGTTAATATGGAAACTTTCCTATCTGGTTTTCTCTGGCCAGCACAGAGATAAATGCTAATGACACCAGGGACTTAAACTTAGCAGGGTTCAGGTAAAACCAGCTGTCTGGGGGGACAGTGCCATGACCACTAGTCAGGGTGCTCTCATTCCATATAATTGGCATCTGCTAGGTGGTGCAGAGTCTAGAAGACCAGTGATGGTGGGGATCATACAGATAGCCAGATATGACTTCCATTCTCTCTCACATGAAGAATTTGAGGTCCAGTGAAGATAAAGTGAAAGTGTTAGTAGTTCAGTTGTGTCTCACTCTTTGCAACCCCATGGACTATAGCTTACCAGGCTCCTCTGTCCATGGAATTCTCCAGACAAGAATACTGGCGTGGGTTGCCATTCCTTTCTCCAGGGGATTTTCCCAACACAGGGATCAAACCTGGGTTTCCTACATTGCAGGCAGATTCTTAACCATAAAATCTTGCCCAAACTCAGGGTTGCAGAACAAAGGAAAAAACTTAGGTCCTACAGTTGCTGGGTCACTTTTTCACCTCTACTGTGGTGTAGCCTTAGAATACAATGTTCCCCATTTAGACTGGGCTTTAGCGCTTGACTCAAGGGGAGCCTTGATAGAATGAAGTCATGCATTCAGCTTCAACCATCAATAATACTTTAGAGCAGAGAGTGATAGCTTTCTCTTACATCAGCCAGGCATAGGATAGGGTTTAAGGCTAACTTGCTCCCATCCCTCCTACTGGTAGAAAACCTTCCCCCTTCTTTCCTCCTGCTCTGCCCTGAAGCACATGCCCACCTTGGTTAGGGCAGCATCTTTGTTAGTGTTGAGCCTAGAATAACACTGTGCTAACATACCTCTTTGGACCATGTCAGGATTTCCTAAACAAGACATGTCTTTGAGCCTTTTCTGTATTTTTCTGACTGCCATTTCTGTGATGGAAGTGAAACTCAAGATGTTTCAGATTAAATCTCATAATCCCTTATTCCTCTTCATACCTAAGAAATCAAGAATAGAGAAGGAAAAACTATAATGTATTCCTTTGCCAGCTGAGGGGGTCACTGATGACTAACATGGTCAGTGTCTTTAGAAAAATGCATTTGGACAAGTCCTACCCTATAGCACAGGGAACTATATACAATATCCTAAGATAAGCTGTAATGGAGAAGAATATAAAAAAGAATATATATATATATATATGTATAACTATATCACTTTGCTGTATAACAGAAATTATCACAACATGGTAAATCAACTATGTTGTTGTTCAGTTGTTCATGTCTGACTCTTTGAGACCCCACAGACTGCAGCTCACCAGGCTTCCCTGTCCTTCACTATCTCTCAGAGTTTGTGCAAATTCATGTCCATTGAGTTGATGATGCCATCCAACCATCTCATCCTCTGTCGTCCCCTTCTTCTCCTGCCTTCAATCTTTGCCAGCATCAGAGTCTTTTCCAGTGAGTCAACTCTTCACATCAGGTGGCCAAAGTATTGGAGCTTCATCACCAGTCCTTCCAATAAATATTCAAGGTTGATTTCCTTTAGGAATGACTGGTTTGATCTCCTTGCTGCTTAAAAAAAAAAAAGAAAATTAATTTGAGGAGTTAAAAACTCCATGCTAGAGCTTTATAAATGATATGGTTTATCTGGTAACTTAAAGAACTTTTGATGTTCCTTTGTTCTCCTGTGAGGAACACGGGTCATGTGGTTCATCCTCCTTAGTCCCTGTTGCCAGATGGGTGAAAAATGAGACGCTTTGTATCAGATCTCACCACCGAACATATATTCACTCCTTGAGCCAATTCCTTTTCCCACAAATTCCTTTCCTTACACACCTTCTCACAGAATTATTGGCTCTTCAAACTGGTCAAAAAAGACAGTAAGCACACAGCTCTGATCACCTCACTTCCCCATTCAAAGAAGTTATCAGCTGCTGTGACTCTAGCAGTTGTTCCCAAAGAGTGGTCCCTGGATCAGCAGCATCAGCATCAGCTGGGAGCTTGTTAGAAATGCACAGTCTTGGGCCCACCACAGACCCACTGAGTCAGGAACTCTGCAGAGGGGACCAGAAAGCTGAGCTTTAACAAGCCCTCCAGCTGATTTTGATACACATCTGACAAGCACTGGACCCCAGCATTAAGTGTTCCCTGGAGCTTGCTGTCAGAGGGACACCCTATTATGACCCCCAGGCCAACTGTTCAGCCTCCTGTGTGTGCGCCCCTGTGCTCTGTTACAGAGAAGAGGCTCTTCGTTTTCATGCCTTCCTGGCTTTACTCAGGTGGCCCCTTTGCCTGGAATGTTCTCCCCTGCCTTACCCTGTATCTCCCTACCCGATGCTTTACCTAAATGCTTTGCCTGGCTTAAATGCTGGAAGGCGTGTTTCTGATGAGGGATGTTCTTTGTTTTTAGAAGCAAAGGTGGTCATCTCCAGTTATTCCCAGGCCTGTAATTACTCTAATAGAACCCCAGCAACACGGAGGGTTTCTCCAGGTGACAGTGAGTGAACATCCTCTAATCCCCACACAGGTTAGCTAACATGTGCACATTGTTTGCCTTCCAGAAGCCTCCACAGGTATTGTGACAGAAGAGGGGGTGATTCAGTCCAGACCTGATGGGCATACAGGATACAAAATCCAGTGCTGCCAATGGGAGCTGTGAATGATAATGACAACCTGTGTGTAGATGGCATGAGCCTTGATAATCATCTCTTGCAGTGTCTAGCCTCCTAATCTGAATGCGTCCTCAGGATGTGAAACTCATCCTGATAACTGAAACACTGGCAAACACTGGTACTTTTGTAAGAAGTATATGCTGTAAATACATGATGTTCTGAGCAATGCACTCACTTCTGCCACGTTTTGTGTGCCAAAATGGCTACCTCCATTACAAAAATCGTGAACAAATTTTAATGGATAACCCTAAACTCTTAGCTAGTCTCTGTAGGACATGGATCAAAACCGTATCTATCAAGGTCATCCCTCCTGTCTTGGAATGTCACTCCGTAGGTCTGTACCATCTGGGGGAACCGGGCAACCTCTTCCTATACCAATGTCTGATAATGACTAACATGTGTAACAGGGTTGTTGTGAAGATTAACTGGATCCTAGATTTCCCTGTAAATGGCAACATTAGTGTAAATATTAGCTAATATTATCATTTTAACCCCCCACTCACTCCCTGCTGCCTCCTTCAAAACCAGAGATCTTACAATTTCACTTGGCAAACTAAAAAGTCATTGTTATAGTTATGTCATAAATATTCAGTTAGTCCTGGACTATGACCATAGGTGACTAGGGCTTGGTTGGAAAGAGCCACTAGCTCTTAGTGAGATGTTGTGGTTAGGATGTGGATAGAGTTAGAGCATTAATATGTGGTTCAAAGTGCTGATTTTCCTAGTGTGATCTCAGGCTGATCTCTTTGTTCACAGAATTGTGGGCTCTTTGAATTGGAGGGTGCTGTGGAGGTGAGCTAGTTTAACATTCATACTTTTCAGAAATCCATGCCAGAGCATCCCTGCTGTCATTTGCTCTTGCTTGGACATCTCCAGAAGTGAGTGGGCTCATTATCTCAAAAGTCCCTTCCTTTGTTAGATTCCAGTTGTTGGAACATTCTTTCAACCTTTGAGCCAAAATTGGCTTTCATTTTACTTCTATTGTTATACATTCTTAAGTCTGACAGAACACACAGAATGCCACTCTTCTCAATATGGCAGGGCTTCTTGAAGATATAAGGCACAGCTAGCCAGCTTCTCTTCTTTGAACTAAGCACCGCCTGGTCTTGTAAATTTCCTTTATTGTTGATGTAGTTGCCAGAACTGCCTCACAATTCTGGTTCCCTTGTCTGGATGAGGAGCGTACATTTTTATAATGTGATTGCTGGGGTAATAATAGCCTGGCAGGAAGCAACTATGTCTTTGATGGCCTTACAATAAGTCAGACTTTCCCCTTTGCCTGCATCCTTACTGCAGTACGCAACTATAGGAATTCAAAAAGAACCCAATGGTAACTGACTCTCCAATCTTCCAAGTCTCTAAGGGCCCAAACAGTGCATTGGCCTATCAGGCAGCCTGATACTGTCAGTTACGTGGATTCAATTGTGGTAGTTCCTATTGATCATCTCTTTATCCAAAGTTATGGAAGTCTCCTCAGTAATCCTATGGAAATGTTTAAGCAGCAGACAGAGCAGGAAGCTGGATATAGTGATTTCATGCATACGCAGACAGATCTACTTTCAAATAGGGCTCTTCTACTTCAGCAATTTACATCTCTGAGCCTCTGTTTTCTCATGTGTAAAATCAGGATGATTATTCATACCTCATAAAGTGAAGGCTAAATGTATTGATATTTCTAAAACAGTGCCTGGCTCATAGGATGGGCTTATGTGTACACTCTGATGTTCTTAGCACATGGACATCTCTTGAGGTTTTGATCCTCCTCCCTCCAAAGCATCCCAGGTAAAAGTGTTTAAAGACATTCTGGTGTAGTGCTGAGAGTACCGATGACTCTGAAGCAAGGGGTGGCAAAATTCTCTTTGTGAAAGCCCAGATTCCCAGATGGCTCAGTTGGTAAAGAATCTGCCTGCATTGCAGGAGACTTATGTTTAATCCCTGGTTCGGAAAGACCCCCTGGAGAAGGAAATGACTACCCACTCCAGTATTCTTTGCTGGGAAATGCCATGGACAGAGGAACCTGGCAGGCTACCGTCCACAGGGTCACAAAATGTCAGACATGACTGAGCGAGTAAACCACCGCCACCAGAAGTAATTAGTTTAAATTTGCATTTAAATGGTCACATGTGTCCGGTGACCAGTAGCAAGCTAGAAGCTTGTGAATTAGAATTGTGGCAAGAAGAAAAGGCTAAGCCCAGTCAGTGGATTGAGGGACAGACTAATGAGCAGGACAGAAAAGATTCAAGTTTTCCTGTAGGAGAATAGCAAGAACAGAAATGTGGAGAATCTGAAGACAGCCAACAGCTGAACCCTTGTACACGGTGGTCATTTTAGCCTTTGTAGATCATGCACCCTCTGGTACAGCCACTCAGCTCTGCTGTTGTGGTGCCAACGAACCACAGATAATGTGTACATGAAATGTGGCTGGGTTGCAACAAAGCTTTATGTACAAAAACAGGTGGCAGGCTGGGTTTGACTGTAGGCCACAGGTGGTCAACTCCCGATCTAAAGTTCTGTCTTTCTCTTCTGTTTCCTCTCCTTCCCTGTTTTATTTCCTTTCCTTTTCCTCTTCTTTAATTTCTATCTTCCTTCCTTTCTGTCTCTCTGTAAGAACATTTAACATAAGATCGACCCTCTTTAACAAACTGTGAACTGCATAGCACAGTCCTGTCAACTATAGTCACAGTGCTGAACATCAGATCTCTACAACTTTGCAAGTTATTCATCTTGCGTAACTGAAAGTTTATACCTGTAGAACAGCAACTCCGTTTCTCCCTCCTCCCAGCCCCTGGCAACCACCATACAACTCTCTTCTATGAATCTGGCTATTTTATGTATCTCATTTAACTGGAATCATGCAATATTTGTTCTGTGACCATCTTATTTCTCTTAATGTAATGTCTTCAAGGTTTATCCATGTTGTCAACAGCTGAAAGTCAAATTTTTCTTTTGGCATATAGCAGGAGTTCCTTCTTTTTGGAGGCTGAAAAATATTTCATTGTATGTACCACATTTTCTTTATGCAGTCATCCATTGGTGGACATTTAGGTTATTTCCATATCTTTAGAATTACTTTTCTGAGTAATGCTGCAGTGAACATGGAAGTACAAATCTCTCTCTGAGATCCTGACTTTGATGCTTTTGGATGAATACCCAGAGGTGGAATTGCTGGATCATATGTGGTTCTATTTGTAATTTTGGGGGGAACCTCCTATACTGCTTTATATATTATACCATTTTATATTCCCTCCAAAAGTGTGCAAGAGTTCCAGTTTCTTCACGTCCTTGCCAACATTTGTTCTTTTGCTTTTTTGGTAACAGACTCTAGGTGGCTAGAGTCTTATTTTCTCATCTCAGCTCCTGGGACCTGTTTGTATTGCTTTCATCTTTCCAAGAGCATCCCTCTCCTGTCCTCTGGGCCTCTAGGATTCCCTTTGGGCTTACTGGGCACACACTTTCACAACTTGTTGGAAGATGTGCTTCAAATACTTGTAGGTCCTAGAGGGGCAAGGATCTCTATCCTTGAGAAAGGAGAGGGAGTATATATAAAACCTTCACTCTCAGACTCATTGGACATTTCATCATCACTGGGGGGCAAAGTAGCTATTTCCTTTATTTCCATCCATATCATCTCTTAGGTATGCAAGTGCCTTGTGTATGGTTCCACAACAGTCCATGCTCTTGCTTTGTACCACTTAGCTCAACTACAATTACTTGTGTGATAGTTTACCCTCTCCTCTCCTCCATCTCTATGAAGGAAGGGCCATGTCTGAATTTCTGTCCCTGCTATACCCTTGATATCCAGTAGAGTGACCCATACAAGGTACACACTCAACAAATACCTGCCCCTCAACCGATCCATAGATGTTTTTCAGACCACATTTGCCAGGCTTCCTCTTCCTAGCACTGTAGAGAAAAGTTTGGCTTTCGACTGTTAATTTGTAAATGAACTCCAAGCCTAAAAACAAAACCTAAAGACATGTTATCAGAGAAGGAAATGGCAACCCACTCCAGTATTCTTGCCCGGAGAGTTCCCCTTGACAGAGGAGCCTGGTGGGCTACAGTCCATAGGGTAACAAAGAGTCGGACACGACTGTAGTGACTTAACATGCACACACACGTGTTATAGGCATGGCCTTGACTGAAGGCCTGCCGTCTCAGACTCAGACGCTTTATTGGTAGCTATCACTGACACATCTTTTCTATGTATTTACACACTATAGGGATTTCTTGGAGGGAAACTTAAGGAACTGTTCCTTTGAAACTTGGGAATGGTGATTCACTCAGTATTTTCTTCCTAGGAGAAAGGATCTTTTAGAATTTTTATACATGTGTACCTTTTTCTGATCCTTAAATTGGGGTTTTGTGCACTAAGTCTTGGAGGGCTTTTCCTTTGGTAAACATGAACAGCAGCAGAAGACAGTTAAGTGCTAAATCTGTGCTCACAAACTGGGCATGAAAGTGTGGTCATCTGAGCAGCCTCTCGGTGTGTGACAGAGCTGACTGACTTTCACAAGGCAGGCAGGCAAAGTTCATTAACAGGCTTCTGGGAAAGTTTCCAGAGCTCAGCCCAGGATGCCACCTCGCTTAAACCCCCAGGGAAGTAAAAAGACGGGTGATTCATAGGTTACCCAGTGGGGGGTAAGTGAAGCAGGAGGAAGAGGGTGGGTAAGTGGGAGCAAGGGATGGATGAGGTGGCTTTTTGCCAGTTACTCTTGTTGCAGCTACGTGGTGCCCTCTCAGTGGTGGCCTCAGTGGAGAGCACCCTTCTTCCCTAGTGCAGCCATGCTGAACGTCCATTCAGTACTCCACAGCCCTTGTTACCAAAATTTGGCTGAATAACTCCCCTCCCTACTTTGCCCCATGAATTCTTGCAGGTTTCCACAGAGGTTCAGTGTGGGTTCCTCCTCGTCTCCCTTTCCCTTTGTTTAGGTGCTCATCTGCCTTTCCTTTTGTCATGGATTGAATAGGGGTCACCCCCAAAGATGTGTCCCTGGAACCTGCAAAGTTGACTTCATTGGAAAAAAGGTCTTTGCAGATACAAAGATCCACGATCATTTTGGACTTAGAGCGGGTGCTAGGTTCACTGACAGGTGTCCTCAAGAGAGAGGAGGACACAGACTCAAAAAGGAAAAGGTTGTATGAACTCAGAGGCAGGAATTAGAGCCATAGAGCCCCAAGCCAAGCAGTGCCATTGAGTGCCCCCGGTGGAGACGTGGAATGGATTTTCCTCCAGAGCCTCCAGCAGGAACCAACACTGTCCACACCTTGACTTTGAACTTCTGGCCTCCACAAGCGTGAGATAATACATTTCTGTAGTTTTAAGCCACCCAGGTTGTGGTAATTTGTTATGGCAACCCTAGGCAGCTCTCACAAGTAATGATGTGAGTGTGGTTTGGAAGAGACCTGAACATATCAACCCCACCTTGTTATCTTTTCAGCAGCATTGTCCAGGGCAGCCAGGGCTTAGAAGTGTTGAGGAAAATAGTGCTGGGTCATGTGCTATTACCCACCAGTGCTACAGTTGTCCTCTCCTAAAGCTGGGGGTGTCTGTGGCAGATAGCACCTCCCTTATCCTTATCAACTGGGAAAATGAGAGAATAACTATAGAGCACTGTGACCACCCAGCTGGCTGGGGAGGGTAGGAAGGGCAGTCTGGTCATGAGCCTTTCATATCTCTCTCTGTTCCTCCTTTGCTTCTTCGGATATAAGTGGGAAAAACACAAGGCCCCCATCCACAGCAGCTGCCCTCACTGAAACTGCAAACACAGTTCATTTTCTAAATGATGGACTCCTCCATAAAGGGGCAAAGTAAAGCAACACCCAGAGTTAGAGAAAAAAAATTCTCTCATCCTCAGCACTGTTTGGTCTTTGCCTCTCCCAGGCACCAGCCCTTTGGCCTGACGTCAGATCAGTGTGACTAGAAGCATAAACTGGGTGAAGCAGAAGGTGAGTACCAGGCACGTGCTGCTGAGATAATCTGGGGAACCACAAAGGGACCGAGGTAGGCGATGGCTTGCTTTGGCTGTTTGGCTTTCCACCATTTAAAAATGTCGGGAGTTCCTTCTGACGTTGATGTGCAAGAATTTTCATTTGTCCTACTGGCTAAAAAAAGAAGTCTCATTTAACAATATATTTTTGGTAGTCACTAAATGATCCAGTGCTGTAGCCTCAACTAAGGCATTTCTGTGTAACTATAAATATTTATGCCATTTATAGTTACTTTCACGTTCATTTCATTTGAGTCTCCCATTAGCCCAGGAGATGAGTAGAGCAAGGATTATTGAGAAAACATGAGGTTCATGAGGTGAAGATGATATAGAAGGACAGTGAGGGAATAGTAAGGAATTCCAAGGTTGGCGAGGAGTGTGGGTTGGGGGGATGAGAGTGAAAGGATCTGAACTGTGAAGACATCTTCCTGGCTGCAGAGTAGGACATATGGATGAATAATACAGTTGAAGACACTGTCACTAGAAGAGGCTTCTGGCATGGCCTAGGTGATTAGAAATACCAACCAAGTGGGAAAAAAAATCAGGGAGGTCTATAGTTTATGAGCAGAGATCCCCTCTGGAGCTTGAATGTTCAACAAGTGGTGGATTTTGGTAAGACTCTTTCCTCACCGCAGTGATTCCCCAGCTTAAAGATGCTTCATGATAATACAACCAATGAACTCTGTCCTCTGCAATATACAGGAGAAGCTGCCACAGTAGTGAGTGGTTGCATGCTGGGTCTGGCTCTTAAGTGGGTCCTCTTGCATGAGGTGGCATTTGGGCAAGTTGGCTCTTTCGGGCACTGGGAGGTCTGGCTGGTTCATGTGATCATTGGGTTGTTATCCGGCTGCGCCCAACCTTGAGAGGAGGGGCTTGGCACCTCCGCGATCCCCAGCAGGAGGCCCATCCTCAGCTAGTCTGACACATTACATTTGCTTTTTTACTTACACACATAAAACGAATCTCCCCAACGACCCTCTCCCCAGAGCCTCATCAATTAGAACTGCTTTTGTCCTTAACCTCCTTTTGTTGATCAGCTTGGAAATTCATTAGGAGGGGAAAGAAAGAGAAGTTGTCTTTGTGGGCAGTGGTGCTGGAGAGCTGGCTTCTAATGAAGGAGCCCTGAATGGTGCAATTGTGTGGCTGTTTATATAGTTTTTATTTTAATTTGCATCCGTACCAGGCTCGGATCCCGAGAGCCACTTGGCTGTGTTTGGAGCTTTTATCTCCTCCCATAGAACCAGACCTGCCAGCTTATCATTTGCCTCAAGGAAATTAATGTGGGTCCCCCCTCCCCTTGCTTTTATCATGTGCTGTGGGATTGTTTATACATTCGCGGAGAGAAAGAAAGGCTGTGCAGAACCGTAGAAGGTTTCTTTCCTCATGTTCATGGATCATCTGAGACTTGAAAGGCTTCTAGAGCCAAAAGACTCAGGGAGCGAGGCCTGGATTGAGGCAAAGAGATGGAGGATAGTGGGTGGGAATGTGGCCTCAAGGAGCTGACCTGAGTGTCTTAAAGTAAGAAGTGAGAGGAACCACGCTCTATTTCACCTCATCCTCTGTGTGGATATACATATCCTTACAGTAAGGATATTCCTTACTTTTCCCTCTACTTTTCCTAAATGTGTCAGCTAAATATGACTCAAGAACCAACTCCAGCTCAGTTTCCCCTTTTGAATTAAATTGCAGCTCTTGAGTGTGGCATTTAAGACTCCACATAACTCAGTCCTGTGCCATTCCTGCCACTGGCTATTGAGAGTTTTCACTTCCAGCCTATGGACTTCCTGTGCCAGGGTTCTCTCCTGTTGTGAGCTGGCCTCTGTCCCATGTCCCTGTTCAGGCTGCCCTCCCCGGAAGCCCTCCTGCTTCGTCCAGTCCCCCTCTCCTTCAGTTCTGTGGGTGGAGCCTTCCCGGCTCACGTGGTTCTCTTCATCACTAAGGTCCTGGCTATTCAAAGTGGGGCCCAGACCCACAGCTGGGGCCTCCACTGGGAACCTGTGAGAAAGGCAGCATCTTGAGCCCCAGAACTACTGGATCAGAATCTGCTTTTGGGAATTGCAAATGCGCAGAAAAGTTTGGAAGCCCTGTTACAGACACCTGTGACATTGATTTACTGGGCCTCCTCACCTGGGGATGGGTTGATCCTCAAATGTCCTCCTGAGTGTGACCTTGCTTCCTAGTATGAGTGGTAATATTTGGAGACAAGGGCGGACAACTTAGGTTCACTTGTGGCATCATTTACAGCTTGAGGACGACCTGATGACATTGTAGGAGCTCAATAAATATTCAGTTAATTTCATGCAGACTTGACCTGTAAATCACATTGTTTGTTGCTCTTTTTAAAACAGTGGATATCCAATGTTTCATTGTCCTTTTTACATATGCTTATTCTATCATAGTCACCTTAATTACTAACATGTTAATGGCAGGGACCTCCGGTTGTCTTTTCTTGTCTCCATACAAGTTTTTCCCCTTTGACAAAATAAGCCTTCCCAGGACTTTGCAGAGTAGAGAATGGAAAAATGGCCTCTGACCCTCTTTCCATGTTGTGTTGGGTCAGAAATTCTGTTGCCTGGAGTGTTGCCTTGGGGCTCTGCCCTCATCTCTGCTTTCCCAAGGCAATTACTGCCAGCACCAGGTTATTCTCATATCTGTTTCCAGCAATCCAGTTCCAGAAACAAAACAGTTTAGTGAGCATGAAGGAGGTTAGAACTGCACAGTGTACCTTGGATGCAGGGGTCGGAAGGCCTCAGGATAAGGAGCCTAAACACTGCCTGGAAGGAGGAGGGTTTTGTGTTCAGTCTGGGTGAAGTCATGTGACAAGGCCCTCACGCCAAGAGATCTTGGAGATGGAAAGCCAGGGCTCTGTTGTAGTGTGTGGGTGTGTATGAGTACATATATGTGTGTGTACACAAACATGTGTGTACATATGTATATTTGTGCATGTGGGTAGATGGGCCCAGCTTGCACAGGGCTTCATGAACATTTAAGGAAGTGAGTAGAAAGCCACAAGGGGAACTGCTAGGAGACAGTTGTGGAGTTTAAATCTCTCTTTACCAGCAGTGGGGTGGGTGGTCTCGACAGGGTGAGAGGGACACCTTTGGGGGGCGCTGTAGCAGAATCTAGACAGGAGAGGATGGCTTCCACCCCAGAGCCCAGCTGTAGGGGACCCCAAGGTGGTGCTTTTCTGTGGGCCTCACATCGGGCTAGTTGCCAATTCATGTTCAACCAGCTTCTGAACTCTCCAGAACTTAGTCCTGTTGTCTGTTCCCACCGGCACTGCCCAAGTAGTCATCACTCCTGTTTTCTTCCCCCACCCTGGGGTTTTTCTAAAGTGCCTTCTGGCCTGGTTCTCTTCCCTAGCTTGTGAGTATCACTGCACGGAGGACAAGGAGCAGCCCCTCCCCACGGCGGAGCAGACCCTTCATTCTGACTGCCAGCCCCTCTCCTGCCTGTGCTTTCACCACCTTCATCTCATGCCCTCCTCTCTGTCCAGAGTCCCCAGTCCATGGCGCCGCCCTTGCTCCGGGGAATTTCAGAGCTTTCTCTTGTACTTAGAAACTCCTCCCCCTACTCTGGTTCGTGAATTCTCTCCTTCCAAGACCCAGTGCCAGTGTCATCTCCTGGGGAAACCTTCCCAGACTCCCCAGACACAGGTGCCTCCTCCTCTGCATCACCCGAGCCTTTATGCAGCTCTTTCTGGCTTCCGATGTTGAATCCAAGGTGACTGTTTATGCATCTGCTTCCCTACTCCATGCCCCATCGCCAGTGCCTTGAGGCGGTCCCTGGAAAGGCCAGGAGGGCACAAAGCAGTGATGTATTCAGGGTCCCCCTCTCCCTGGGCCCGTCACCTCTCTGCTCTGGCTCCACACCTGGACCAGGGCCCCAGTTGGTTGAATTAAATACAATTAAGCAAGCAGTTGGCCCAAGCCAGGAAAACAGAGGGCTGAGAAGAGAATCTGGGTATGCCCTATCCAATAGAAATACACCATGAGCACATTTTACATTTCATAGTTGATGTATTTTAAAAAAGTAAAAGTTAAAAGAAACAGATAAACAAATGGTCGGTAGCTACTTTATCTGTTCTGTGCTCAGTCACTCGGTTATGTCAGACTCTTTGTGGCCCTATGGACTGTCGCCTGCCAGGTTCCTCTGCCCATGGAATTTTCCAGGCAAGAATATTGGAATGGGTGCCATTTCCTACTCCAGGGGATCTTTCCAACCCAGGAATCGAACCCTAGTCTCTAGTGTCTCCTGAATTGGCAGGTGGATTCTTTACCACTAGCACCACCTGGGAAGCCCACTTTATCTGGAATAGCACCCAATTAGAACCAACCCCAATGTCCAACAGGCGAATGGATAAAGAAACAAACAAAAAACTATGATAGATTTATATAACGAAATACTACTTAGCAATGTGAAAAAATGAACTCCTGATATATGCAACAATGTGAATGAATCTCACAATAATTATGCTGAGTGAAAGCAGTAAAAAATTATGCATACTATCTGGTTCCACTTACATAAAATTCTAGAAAAAAAAAATTCTAGAAAATGCAAACTATTCTATAGAGACAGAATGAATATCAGTAATTATCTTAGAATGAGGGGTGGGAAGGCAGGACAACAAAGGGGCATGAGGAAACCTTTCGGGGGGTGATGGACATGTTCATTATATTGATGTAATGATGGCTTCCCAGTGTATACATGTCAAATTGGACCCTTTAAATAACACTTTAAATACATGTAGTTGATTGCATGTCAGGTATGTTTCAGTAAAGTGATAGAAATGAAACAGAATAACTTACATAATATGTTTTAACCCCATATATCCAAAATACTGAAATGGCAACCCATTCCAGTATTCTTGTCTAGAGAATTCCATGGACAAAGAAGCCTGGCAGGCTACTTTCCATGGAGCCATAGAGTCAGACATGACTGAGCAACAATCACTCATCATTTTAACATATCAACATAAAAATTATTAATGAGATCTTTTTACATTCTTATTTTTGTACCATTTTTGAAATCTGGTGTGCATTTTACAGTGACTGACATCTTACTCGGTACTGGATATTTCAAGTGTTCAGTCGCCACATGTGACCAGTGGCTCCTGTGCTGGAGAGCACAGATCTAGACCCTCCAGTGAAACCCTCTCCCCTCGGCTCAGATTGGGTGAATTCTGGATCAACAGCTCAAATCTGCAGCAGAATAGTTTTGAGCTGGCCCTTTCTGTGGCCCTGAAGATCTTGGGTCCTGTGGGGCTCTGGGTCTGAGAATGGATCTCATGAATCTAGATCATAAACCTAGGATTTTGTGTGAATTCCCATCTGTCATCCCACCCTCTGTTTAAGCCTGACAAGTAGCATAAGTGTTTGCTTTAAGAGAACACATTCTTACTTTCCCTTTTGCATCAAATTGCAAATTTACTTCACTGACTGCATGCAGGGGGTGGGTGTGGGGTAGGAAGAGGGGCTGTGGGAGCTAAGGAGAGCACCCACTGGGTGGGCATTAGCCCCTGAGAGGTGGAGTGAGTATGGGGCTGCAGCTGGGGAGAGTACTGGTGCAGAGTGGCCTTGCAGCTCACCCAGGCCTTCTCTCAGTCTGGGATCTGCCCTCTCATGCCCCCAGCTTCTGTCCAGAAGAAGTCAGAAGGGTGGGGGGAATGGGCAGTGCTGGTGAGAGAAACAATGGGGGCTTCCCCAGCCCTGTGGTTGAGGGGTCTCCTTGAGAATTACCCAGCAAAGGTTGCCTTAAAGATTGTGAGAGATTTTTATAATTTTGCCACTAACTAGCTCAGGGACACTGACCAACTTACCTTCTCCTCAGGGTGTAGTTTCCCCATCTGTACAATGAAGGAATCAGAGTAGGCAGCTTCAAAGGTCCCTTCTGGGCTCGTGTGAGGAACAATGATTCTAACTGCATTAAATGGAGCACATACCAGCGCTGGGCAGTGTCCTGCATAGGGAAGTTTTGTTGTCTGTGATTAGTTGCTCAGTCCTGTCTGATTCTTTGCAAGCCCATGGACTGTACCCCATCAGGCTTCTCTGTCCATGGGATTCTCCAGGCAAGAATACTGGAGTGGGTTGCCATTTCCTTCTCCAGGGGATCTTCCAGGCCCAGGGATTGAACCCACATCTCCTGCATTGGAAGGCAGATTCTTTACCACTGAGCCACCAGGAAGGTGACAAGAAACACATGACATAGTTCTTACCTGTATTAATGAAAACTGGATTTACAGTGCTTGTATTGCTTGACATATTTTAAGAATATATTACTTTTGTAAGTGAAAAAAGGCAGAAAAAGGGAAACAAAAAAGATATCTATGTGTGGTGAGAAACTAAAGATCTCAGTTTTAAATTTTTTAAAGTCTTCAAACATACCCAAAAGTGTAGGATAATAAGACCCATGTACCCACCACCTGGCTTCAACAATGAATGTACTGACATTTTTGTTTCATTCCGTCCTCCCACCACTACTTTGTTTTGTTGGTGGTTTTTAAAGCAAATTCCTAATGTCATATCATTCTATGGCTAAATATTGAATAAGTATTTCTAACAGGTAAAGACTTCTGAAAGAACAAAATAATACCATTAGCACACCCAACACAATTAACAGTAGCTTAAAAAGTGTTAGATAATGATGTGTTCAGTTTTCCCGATTGATTTAATCTTTTTTTCCATTGGTTTGTTTGAATCAGTAAAAGAATAGTTGGAGCTATACAAAATATTTTTAAAAGCACTTTAAAAACTGCTGTCTTGATTGTGGTCTGTGAGCTGTCTGCTTGCAGGTTATTTCCTGTTGTCCTGCATGGTGCTCACCGGCTTGTGGGTGACTGGTGGATGCTGGGCCAGACGCCACAAGTGACAGTGTGGTTCCCAGCCAGTTTCCCCGAGGGGCCCGCACAGAAACCCAGAGGCCCCAAGGAGCCAAGGGAATTGGTGTCCCCAACACTCCAGATTCTTACGGGAATGGGCTGCTTCAGAGATCCAGGTGTCACTGGGCTTTTACTCCCCAAGAGCAGTGTGGGGTGTGCTCTTCACCTCTAGTTTCTGCACCCCCTTCTCCACTGTCCCTCATGCAGGAACACTACCTTGAGCACTTCTGCCATGCAATCCTAAGAGGAGGAAGCTGGGTCATCTGTAGCCCAGGAGAGCTAGGGATGTGCTTAGGGATTAGAGGAGACCCTGGGCAGCTGGTGAGGCAGGTGGAGCCTGTATATTTGGAGACGAGAAACCTAATGTTCTGTTCCCTGCACAGGGGCAGACTGTGATAGAAGGGCTGTGGATCACATGCATCAGGGTGTGTGGGGGAGGGGAGGCATTGGCTTCCTGTGTGAAAACCTGCAGACTGAAGAACAAGACCTGTCAATCTGGTGTGTACATTGCATGTCAATCCTGTGTGTATTTTTATCCTTTTTCTATAAAAGATCCAGGTGGGTAATAGGTACATTATTAGAATGGGTTAAAGACGTGACACATGGGCCATCCTTTGCACACACTCAGCAGGATTTTTCAATATATATGTCTTTGTTAAAGGATCTGCACATTTATTAATATACACCTTCTATTTTTAAGTCATATAACACCTCAAATTAGAGTAAGGATTAAAATAAACACCAAGTACAAGCTTAAATAATGTGCTTAGCTATTATAAGCTTTCTTATCTGAACACTTTCCTTTTGGAAAAACAATTTTATGAACTGTTTCACAATCCAAAAGGTATTAAATTATCCTTTCTACCTTTTGTAGAGACAATTATATAATAAATATTGTTGTACTGCTCACCCAGCTTAAGAATTAGTATGATATGAATATACATGGAAGCCTTTTAAATGGCTTCTCATCCAGCCCCCCTCCCTCCACAGGTGTTTCTCTCCTGCATGTCTTTATACTTGTTTGTATTAAAAAGTAATATATATCAATAATAAATAATAGTAAATATTAATAATAAATAGTAAATATTTGCATGTTTTGAAACATGCTAAATTTAGCATCATACAATATGTAGAGAATTAAATACTTGATTTTCTTTATACAACGAAGGGGCCCAGGACTTTTGTGTGGCACCTGGAAATGTTTTTTCCAACCTGCTATTCCGAAGAATGGCATAAATTACCTTCTTGACACCTCTCAGTTGTTGCTTTTATTTTTCTCTGTCCTGGCTGAGCGTTTTGAGTCTTTGTAAACCACCTCCCCTCTTGGTGGCTCTGGAATCTGCCAGACCTAGACTGAAACCTTTCTGTGTTACTTGACGGCTCTATAACCTTTGGCAAATTACTTGACCTCTCTGAGCTTTCAAGTTCCTCTGCATTGTATAATTTTTGTATAATTTCTTCAATTTCATCTATAAACCAACTTATATCAGTACTTGTAAAACAGAATATTGGTACTCACCCCAGACTTGTGAGGTTTAAAGAAGACAGTGCGGGTTAGGCGCTTAGCGCTGGTGCTAGGTCCATCTGAATTATTTCCTCATTTTTGCAACCTGACATCTTTGAAGGAATCAGCATTGAGACGAATACTCACTTAGCTTCAGATTCCCCAAGACATGGTGCACTTCCCAGACTCCCCTTCAGGACTGAGGTGTTCATTCCTCCAGCTGCTGCCCACAGCTGGCTCTCTCCCAGAATTGGCCCCTCAGCTGAAAGGGGCTGCTTTTGCCAAAGTTGCACTTCTTCCCAGAGGCAGCCCACGTCCAGTGACTGGTCTGTGAAGAAGGAGGTGCAAAGGCCCAGCCCCCTTCCTCCATGCTGGGACACCTCTGAAGAGCCCTCTGGCTCCAGAGCTCCTTCTGGGGTCTGCTCAGGCCTTTGTTGTGACTTCATCACAGCCCAGCCTCTCCCTCTGCTCAGTCCTGTCTTCTTTCCCAGGGGTGTCGTTCCCAAGAGCTCTTCTCAGTAAACCTCTTGCATGCAGATGTCTCAGAGTCTGTTTCTCAAGGGACCTGACCTGAGACACAGTGGAAAGTAGAATCACCAAGTCAGGGGACTCACTGGCATGTGGGTGGGCTGGCACTGCTTTTCTCTACTCCACCCCCATCTCCAGACCCTGGTCAGGCTATGTGGGCCCCCAGAGGGAAGGCCAACTTAATGGATTTTATAGGTCTGCTCTTCAGCAACCCTGGGCCTATGCTAGTTCCTTTCTATTTTAAAATTGCAAGAGTTATATATGAATACATACTTTTTGTAAAAATATCAACAAGCAGAATAACCAGAGCAAGAGCCTCTCCACTAGGCTACCTGGAGACAAACCCTCTCTGCTCCCCAGAGACAACTTTCCAGATGTATTTCTATCCATTGATGCAGACATGTATGTACATATAAAAATGGGTGGTTTCCTGTTTATAATAGCCAAGACATGGAAGCAACCTAGATGCCCGTCAGCAGACGAGTGGATAAGAAAGCTGTGGTGCATATACACAATGGAATATTATTCAGCCATTAAAAAGAATACTTTTGAATCAGTTCTAATGAGATGGATAAAACTGGAGCCCATTATACAGAGGAAAGTAAGCCAGAAAGATAAACACCAATACAGGATACTAATGCATATATATGGAATTTAGAAAGATGGTAACGATAACCCTATATGCAAGACAGAAAAAGAGACACACATGTATAGAACAGACTTTTGGACTCTATGGGAGAAGGCGAGGGTGGGATGATCTGAGAGAACAGCATGGAAACATGTATATTATCAAGTGTGAAACAGATGGCCAGTCCAGGTTGGATGCATGAGACAAGTGCTCAGGGCTGGTGCACTGGGAAGACCCAGAGGGATGGGGTGGGGAGGGAGGTGGGAGGGGGGTTCAGGATGGGGAAACATATGTAAATCCATGGCTGATTCATGTCAACGTATGGCAAAAACCACTACAATATTGTAAAGTAATTAGCCTCCAACTAATAAAAATAAATGAAAAAAAAGGGTGGTTTCACAGGGTTACATGTCTAAAATAGAAATAGATTACACCATGCATATTGATAAGCAGCTCACTGTTTTCACTTCCTGTGTCTTGGAAACCTTTTCATGTCAGTGCTCAGCAAACCATCTTCATCTATTCTTTCTAATGGCTGTGTGACATTCCCTGCGATGACTATCCCCTGCCTTATTAGGCCACACCTTTACTAGAGGACATTTAGGTTATTCCCAGTGGTATGCTTTGATAAACAGTGTTGTGATTAACATTTCTGTCTGTGCTTCTCTATTTGTAAGTGCATACATTTCTCTAGGTTAACTGTTAGAATGCTGAGTCAAGGAGCACAGCATATTTTAAAATTTGATGAGACATAACTGCCCTCCTAACTCCCAACACTGGAAATTTTCTTTCTCTTTTCTTCTGTTTTTATTGAGATATAATTGATGTATAATATTCTGTAAGTTTAAGGTATACAAGTGATGATCTGATACACAAAGATTGTGAAATTGTTATGAGGTTAGTTAGCACAACTATCACCTCACATAATTACTATTTTGTTATTGTTGTTATGGTGAGAACATCTAAGATTTACTCTTAGCAACTTACAAGTATGTAATACGGTATTGTTAACTATGGTCACCATGCTGTACATTAGATCCCCAGAATTTAGTCCTCTTATAACTGATAGTTTATACTCTGACCAAAATCTCCTCATTTTCCCCGTCTGTAGGCCCCTGGAAACACCAATCTACTTTGTTTCAATGAGTTTGGCTTTTTTAGGTTCCACATGTAAGTGAGATAATATAGTATTTGTCTTATCACCTGTCTTTTTGACCATTCTAACAGATGTAAATGATATCTCATGGTAGTTTTGATTTGCATTTCCCTAATAATTGACTACCTTTTCATGTACTACTTTGCCATTTATATGTCTTCTTTGGAATTCTATTCAGGTCAGTTATTTGGAAGAGTTTGAGAAGGATTGGAATTCACCAGTGGAGCCATCTAGTCCTGAACTTTTCTTTGTTGGGAAGTTTTAAATTATTGATTTAATCTCCTTATTCATTATTGGTCAGTTCAGATTTTCTAATTCTTCATGATTCAGTGTTGATAGGTTGTATATTTATCAATTTATTCCAGGTTGTCCAATTTGCTGGGCTATAATGTGGTGCTGTGTTAAAGAGACTGCCTGCCAGTGCAAGAGACGTGGTCTTGATCTCTGGGTTGGGAAGATCCCCTGGAGTAGGAAATGGCAACCCATTCCAGTATTCTTGCCTGGGAAACTCCATGGACAGAGAAGCCTGGTAGGCTACAGTCCATGGGACCACAAAGAGTCAGACATGAATGAGTGACTGAACATAGCACAGTTGTTCATAGTAGTCTCTTTGGATCCTTTGTATTTCTGTGGTATCAGTTGTAATGTCTCCTCTTTCCTTCATAATTTTATTTATTTGAGTCCTTTCTCTTCTTTTTTTCTTGGTAGGTCAAACTGAAATTCCAACACTGGATATTATCTGTCTTTATATATATATATATAATATTTTATTATATTATATATAATATTTATACTTTATATATATTTATATTATATTATATTATATATTTTATATATATTATATTATATTATATATATAATCTGTCTTTTTAATGTTTGCTAATTTGATGAACTATAACATTTTAGTATTTTAATTGTAATTTTATTACAGTGAGAAATGGAATAGTTTCTTTTGCTGTTTTCCATTTCTATTTCTTTTGCTACAAAGTACCTCTTTATATTCTTTCCCCCTTTTTGTTAAATGGTTTGCTTTATTAATGAATTATAAGAATTGTTCACATACTGAATATTAGCCCTAGCTTGTTTTACACGCTGCAGACATTTAACTGTTATTTTAACTTTGTGATTTTTTTATGGCCCCAAATTTTGGATGGTTATGTGACCCAGGTTTTTAGTCTTTTTTCTTTGTGGCTTTGGTGTTTTTGTATCCTCAGTAGGCCTTCCTCACCCCATGGTTATAAACAAATGAAAACATTTATTAAAGTTGCAGTGAGCTGTAGGCCAGCATTTCCTTGGCTGTAGACACTTAGGAGAGAAGCCCAGGTGGGGCTGGCCCTGCCTGGAGTCGAACAGTTCCACACTTCCTTCATCCAGGGCAAAGAAAAGAGGCCACGGCTTGTGGATGGTCACCACTGCCATGAGGCAAGTCTAGACAGAGTTCTTCAAGCTGCTGTTGCTGTCCACTCCATCCTGGGAGGGTGCAGAAAGTCTGAGGCCACTGGGAAGACTGAGTCATGGAGAGTCCCATCCCTTTCTGCACAAAGCCCCTGACATGCTCGGCAGTCCCAGAACAGTGCAGGCGAGTTTAACAACAGAGGTACTTTGAGAATGCACAGTCGTTTAGTAGAAAAAGCAGACACAGAGTTGTGGTTCTGATGCTAAATGTGAATATAACATCTGTTGTCACAAGGTCTCGCTCAAGCATCCACATTTGTTTTTTTTTTTTTTAATTTTTATCATTTAGTAGCATTTAAAAAATTTATTTATTTATTTATTTTAATTGGAAGCTAATTGCCTTACAATATTGTAGTGGTTTTTGCCATAGATTGACATGAATCAGCCATGGGTGTACATGTGTTCCCCATGCTGAACCCCCCTCCCCCCTCCCTCCCCACCCCATCCCTCTGGGTCATCCCAGTGCACCAGCCCTGAGCACTTGTCTCATGCACTGAACCTGAACTGGTGATCTATTTCACATACGATAATATACATTTCAATGCTCTTCTCTCAAATCATCCCACCCTCACCTTCTCCCACAGAGTCCAACAGTCTGTTCTTTACATCTGTGTCTCTTTCTCTGTCTCGCATATGGGGTCATCGTTACCATCTTTCTAAATTCCATATATGTGGGTTAATATACTGTATTGGTGTTTTTCTTTCTGATTTACTTTGCTCTGTATAATAGGCTCCAGTTTCATCCACCTCATCAGAACTGATTCAAATGCATTCTTTTTAATAGCTGAGTGGTATTCCATTGTGTATATGTACCACAGCTTTCTTACCCATTCGTCTGCCAATGGGCATCTAGGTTGCTTCCATGTCCTGGCTATTATAAACAGTTCTGTGATGAACATTGAGGTACACGTGTCTCTTTCAATTCTGGTTTCCTCAGTGTATATGCCCAGCAGTGGGATTGCTGGGTCGTTTGGCAGTTGTATTTCTAGTTTTTTAAGGAATCTCCACACTGTTCTCCATAGTGGCTGTACTAGTTTGCATTCCCACCAACAGTGTAAGAGGGTTCCTTTTTCTCCACACCCTCTCCAGCATTTATTGTTTGTAGACTTTTTGATAGCAGCCATTCTGACTGGCATGAGATGGTACCTCATTGTGGTTTTGATTTGCATTTCTCTGATAATGACTGATGTTGAGCATCTTTTCATGTGTTTGTTAGCCATCTGTGTGTCTTCTTTGGAGAAATGTCTGTTTAGTTCTTTGGCCCATTTTTTTGATTGGGTCGCTTATTTTTCTGGAATTGAGCTGCAGGAGTTGCTTGTCTATTTTTGAAATTAATTCTTTGTCAGTAAGCATCCACATTTGTAATGCACTGTGCTAGACAGTGTGCAAAAGGAGTGAGCCGACCCTGGTAGAGATGGCCCCCTCCCCAAAGGTGCTGTGATCAGAGTCACTCAGGTCTGTGACTAGGCTCTTTAGCAGCTGTGGAGCTATGGGCAAACCAGTGACCTTCTAGGGTCTTGATCATCTCCTCTGTAAAATGGGCATTATCCTGGCTTGGGGGGCAGTAAGTGCTGTGAGGGTTGATGAGTTAATAGGTGAGAAAGTGAATTGTTAGTGTTCTAGAAATTATAGCATTGTTGTTATACTTGGAGCCTCAGGGACACATGAAGGAGATGACATGGTCTCTGTCCTCAAGGAGCTTGTGATGAACAAGCTCCTTGGAAACAGAAACAGAAAACAGCTCAGGGCAGGAAATGATTAAGTTGCCAAACTGTACAGTAGTAGAAATTTGAGAAGGATTCAGGTGGCCCGAGTAACAATCCTATGTGTGGTTGTGTTGTTACGAAAGTTGCCAGAGTGGTTTGTATGAAGTGAAATGAAGCAATCCAAAGCTGATCACCTTGTTAGTAGAATCTCGTCGTCCCACCTTGTTCCAAAGTACAGTGGAGCATCACCTGGGGCAGCTTCTGTCCCAGACTCCTCCCCACTCGTAGGATGACAGTCTTTTCCTCTGACTCAGCCTCAGGTGCCTGCAGGGCTTTCCTCCACTGCCAGGACTCCGCTGACAGTCTTGGTGAAGTGACGCTGTGACAGCTTCTGTGTATCTAACAGGAATAACAAAATAGGATTTAGAGGGAAAGGCGAGAAACTGGCTGTTGGGGTCTGAATAATGAAAAGGTAACATATCCCATGCTGAGTCTTCTCAGTGGAACTTCAGTCTTACTTCACAGTGTGTCCCCAGAGAAATGCAGATATTCATCAGAGAAGGACAAAACACTGAAGGAGAGGGAGGCTGGGGTGATGCTTTCAGTCATAGCTGGCTGCAGAGCTTATGTATGAGGGCTGGCGATTCTACCCTGGTAACAGAGAAGAGGCCTCTAACTGGCCTGTGCATTATTTTGCCTTTGCTCAGCTGTGGATTTGTGTAATCAGCACACAAGGTCCCCAGTCCATCTCTAAATGGGCCATTTTGCTTCCCAAGACCAGCTGCCTAAGAGCTAGTAAACTGATCTTCTCTACAAAGGGTGGTGGTGGCTGAATCACCTCTAGAAAATGATCCAGGGTAGGGCTGGCTACATAATTTGCAGGACCCAGTGCAAAATGAAAATGTGAGACCCTTGTCCAAAAAGTAGGGAAGAAAAGTGCTATTAAAGGTACTAAAATATAAAACTTTTTCTTTTAAAAGGATCTTGTTACTTATAAACATAATAGGCATAATAATGTCACCAAAATAATGGAATAAAAACTTACAAATGCAAAAATACACTTTTAGTGTCATATAATGCAGTAAATAACATTTTATTAATGCAATAACTTGATCATATACTTTACTGGTTTGCTTTTTTGCAAATTCATCTCTTAGGTCATCAAAAGTTGTACTTTTAGCAACTTCATTTTCAATTGATATAATTGGAGGTGACCTTAGTCACTCTTGGCAAATGCAAGATATTAAATAAATTTTAATAATTGCTAGTTTTGAGAAGGATCCTTCTCCTGGTACAACTGTTACTGGAAAGGTTAGGTGTATTTTAGAGACTGAAACAACACAGTAAATTATTACAAAGAAGAAATTTTAGTACATCTAGAGCTGATGATCAGCTTCATGTTAAGTCTGAATTTAATTTTAAATATAAATTTATACAATGGCATTTTAATGTTTCTCTAGTATTTCTGGTAATTTGCAGAGGTTGTACAAGAAATTGAAAGCAGTTTCATGATTTGTATATAATTTAAAATGCGTACTTATGCATTCTGTTGCTTTATCTTCCATTATAATAAAAATTCTCAGTTGTCTTTCTTGTTAATAATTGGCTAATCTGAAGCATTGTATGAAACTAATGTCCTTTCTGTTGAATGCAGTGGTCTTTAAATTTACTTTCTATTTCTATGTCTGTGGATATTTGCTTTGTAGTGCCGTTATATTTTTTACAACTAGAGATTCTGAACTATTTAAAGAACTCTAATAACTTCCTGATAGGTTTTATTGCAATGTCCGTGTACACAATTTTATTTTGTAATAATTTACTGTCATAGTTTATTGCCTGAGCAATGGAAGTTCCCATCCCAGAGCTCAGACTGGATGGGCTCTAGGGGTGGTGGTTTCACTAGATTCCCACTGCTCCCACGAGGAGCTTCTCCCTTTTCTGGGGCTGTGGCCAGTGCCACCATCAACGCTTCTGCTATTGCCACGACCGCTGTCACTAACCTGAGCTTAGATCTGGGCCTGGCTGTCCCTTCAGCACATTGCCTGCTATGCCCACAGGCTGGACTGTGTGTGTGTGTGTGTGTGTGTGTGTGTGCACTCTGCTGCTAGAGTCATCAGACTTTGCTTACAAAACATAAATTCAAAGATAACTTTATGAGATATTTCAAGAGAGTAGCCGCAACCAAATCTGAGAGTCGGGCCCTGTAAGACTGCACAACTCACACACCCATGGAGTCAGCCCTGATTCAGGGGATGGGAGCAAACCCTGGTGGAGAAGCAAGCCAGAAAGCCCTCCAAGTTGGGAACCCATAAATACCAGGACTGTGTTCTAAAAATGGAGACCCAGCACATCCCAAGTTGTAAAGTAGGGCTTCCATACTGATAATCAGCTTGAAAGACTTACTTTCCAAAGGAGAGAGGAAACCACAATAAGCGATTGATGGTACTTACTCTCCCCACCCCTCCCCCAAGAGCTGGTCGCCTAGGCCTAGTGAGAGGCCTTAAGTGTCCTAAGGCCTTGCCCAGCCTGGGAGAAGAATGTTCACTGGATGCAGAAACAAGGGACAGAAACAGACATGGTCTTATGTCTAGGCAAGGATGACTGGTACTTGTTTTGAGCCAGTGTAAGTGCTTTCTTCAGGATGATACTCAAGTTATCCAAAGATGGAAGTGGGATTTCACTCTTCATCCAGGATTCTCCAAAGAAGACATGTTCAATAGTGAAGCTGGTACCTTAGAAAGTTTTTGCAACTTTATTTTCTTTTTAAAGATTTTTATTTTTTAAGTGAACTATAGTTGACTTACATTGTCAATTTCTGTGGTACAGAAAAGTGACTCCGTTATACATATACATTCAGTTATATAATATGTACATTCTTTTTAAAACTATTCTTTACCATTATGGTTTATCATAGGATTTTTTATATATAAAATTTTATTTATTTATCTTTGGCTGTGCTGGGTCTTCATTGCTGTGGGTGCTTTCTCTATCTGTGGTGAACGGGGGCTACTCTCTCGTCGTGATACACAGGCTTCTCATTGCCGTGGCTCCTCTTGTTGTGGAGCACAAACTCTAGGGTGTGAAGGCTTCAGTAGTTGCTTAGCTTCCCCTCAGCATGTGGGATGTTCCCAGATCAGAGATCCAACCTGTGTCTCCTACCTTGGCGGTGGATTCTTTACCGCTGAGCCATCAGGGAAGCCCTAAATTTTTGAATTATAGTTTTATCTGAATATATGCCCAGGAGTGGGATTGCTGGGTTATGTGGTAATTCTGATTTTAGTTTTCTGAGGGACCTCTACACTGTTTTCCACAGTGTACACTGCTTTCCACTGCATCGGCCTACATTCCCACCAACAGTGTAGGAGGGTTCCCTTGTCTCCACACCCTCTCCAGCATTTGTTGTTTGTACAGTTTTTAATGATGGCCATCCTGACTGGTGTGATGGGAATGACACTCATTGTAGTTTTTTATTTTATTTTGTTTTATTTTTTATTTTGTTTTATTTTTAATGACCTTGTCTGTTGTAGTTTTGATTTGCATTTCTCTAATAAATAGCAGTGCTGAGCATCTTTTCATGTGCCTGTAGGTCATTTGTATTTCCTAGCAATGTTGACTAACTTTACCTAAATTTAGTGGCCATTTAAATTTCTTCTTTTGTGAATTGCCTTTCTGTTTCCTTTTCTTCTCTTTCTACTGGGACTTACTTTTTATTAATGTGGAAATTATTATGTATTCCGTGTTCTAATATTTTGTGAAGCTAGTATGTTACAAATCTCTTATCCTATTTTGGTTTTTTATTTTATTTTAAAATTTCTTTTGCTGTTTATGGTATCATTTGATATACAGAAGTTTTAATTTTTATTGTAGCTAAATGTGTGAATCTTTTTTAAAATATGGCTTGTGCTTTTTACTTCTTATCTAGGAAAATTTCCCCTAGTTCGAAATCATAAATATAAGACTCCTATATTATGATTTGAAAGTTTGAAGGTTTCACTTTTATACCTTTTTATACACCAGCTTCCCTGGTGGCTCAGAGATTAAAGAATCTGCCTGCCATGCAGGAGACCCAGGTTCAATCCCTGGATTGGGAAGATCCCCTGGAGAAGGGAATGGCCCCTCACTCCAGTATTCTTGCCTGGAGATTTCCATGGACAGAGGAGCCTGGTGAGCTACAGTTTATGGGGTTGCAATGAGTCAGACATGACTGAGAGATTAACACACATTTAATCCTTCTGGAATTTGCTTGGTGTGTGGTGCAAGGTAAGAACTGAATTTATTATTTTCTATCCAGAACACCAAGTCCAACACCATTTACTAAAAGTTTTTCCTTTCCCAATTGATTTATCATTAATTAATTAAGTAATCCATTCATGCATTCAATGAGTATTTGTTGAGGTTCTGCTATGTGCCAGGCACTTGAAAACCGTAGGGGAAAAAAAAACACAAAACAGGGGGGGTGGGGGGGGACACTCTGTCCTAAAGAGGTATACATTCTTGCAGAGGAGACAGACAATAAACAAAGTATATAGTGTGCCAGACAGTGATACCATCTGTGAAGAAAAATGAAGCAGAGCAGGTGGAAAAGGATTGTGGAGGACGCATTGGTACCGCAAATGGAGTGGCTGGGGAAGGCCGCTTACAAACTGATATCGTTAACATCTGAGCAGAGACTTGAAGGAAGTGAGAAAGTGAGGATGTGAATATATGAAGGAAGAAAGTGCCAGGCAGAGAGAGTGATGAGTGCAAAGAGTGTGCTTCCTGTGTTCCGAAGACAACCAGGAGACGTGGTTGACACAGAGATTAGCTGGAGAGGAAGTCAGAGAGGTAACGAGGAGCCAAATCACAGAGGGCCTTGAGGGCATTGTCAGGACTTCAGCTTTTAGTCCGAGGAAGCTGGGGAACATCACCAGGTTTTGAACAGGAGAGGACATCATCTGAATTACACTTTATTTTTTAAAGATTTTTTTTTTTATGTGGATCATTTAAATTTTATTTTTAACATATACATCATGGAATATTACTCAGCCATTAAAAAGAATTCATTTGAATCAGTCCTAATGAGATGGATGAAACTGGAGCCCCTTATACAGAGTGAAGTAAGCCAGAAAGATAAAAAACATTACAGCATACTAACACATATATATGGAATTTAGAAAGATGGTAACGATAACCCTATATGCAAAACAGAAAAAGAGACACAGAAATACAGAACAGACTTTTGAACTCTGTGGGAGAAGGTGAGGGTGGGATGTTTTGAAAGAACAGCATGTATATTATCTATGGTGAAACAGATCACCAGCCCAGGTGGGATGCATGAGACAAGTGCTCGGGCCTGGTGCACTGGGAAGACCCAGAGGAATCGGGTGGAGAGGGAGGTGGGAGGGGGGATCTGGATGGGGAATACGTGTAAATCTACGGCTGATTCATATCAATGTATGACAAAACCCACTGAAATGTTGTGAAGTAATTAGTCTCCAACTAATTAAAAAAAATAAAATAAATAAAAAAAATAAAATTTATTGCTTTTTGATGTGGACCATATTTAAAGTCTTTATTGAATTTGTTACAATATTGCTTCTGCTTCTTATGTTTTGTTTTTTTTGGCCCCGAGGCATCTGGAATCTTAGTTTCCTGATCAGGGATTGAGCCCGCACCCCCTGCATTGGAAGGCAAGGTCTTAACCACTGGACCACCAGGGAAGCCCTGAAGTTACATTTTAAAAGGTTCACCCTGGTTGCTGTGCCAGAGGAAGTTGGTGAAACTTCTTATCACCTCATTTTTTCTGTCTGTGTTTGAGGATGTCTTAACGGATCCTCTGCTCTTAGTTGATATGAGGCTGCTTATGTGTTGCTGCAAAGGGCTGTACCTTCCTTGGGGGAAGGCCCCTGGTGGTTATCATTGTCAGGGAAGGAGGGAGTATAATGGAACATGATAATAGCATGGTGACTATAATGACCTCAGTGGATAAAGGGTTCTGTCGTGCTTCCCCGGAGAATTCTGGATACTTGGATGGATACTGTATGATTATAATTATTTATTCCCAGAGCTTTATGTTCAAGTGACTGGCAATGAGATAGAACAGGCGCCAGATGGGTAGCTATGAGCCAAAGTTTAATTAGCTGAAGAAAGCGAGAGAGCAGTGACAGCCTTAGGCTGACATCTCTTGAGACCTTAATAGCTAGAACTTCACAGTATCTCTTAGTGACAGCTTCCTCATCAAGGCAATTCCTTGTGGTCAGTTTACATTCCCCTACTGTTGTGCTCTTGGCTCCTTGAAGCTCCTCTATCAAAACACTCATCACATAATGACCAGCCTAATTGCAGACCATAAACTTTGGTTTCTTCCAGACTGTAAACTCTGTTGCCTTGTCCCCACTCTACTCCTTGTTCCGTGTACAGTATCTGCTAGAGAAGGTGCCCAATAAGTAGTTGGTGAATGAATGAGAAACTGTCATGGGACACGGAGCTATTATGTGGGATTTGCAGCTAGTTCTGGGGTCCTGCATTTCGTCAGCTGAGGAAGGTCTCATATGTTGCACTTTTCCAGTGGGGGTGTTCAGCTGGGTTGCCCCACAGGAATTCTCCCAGCTGTCCTAGTTGGCCTCCTGGGTTTTCTTGTTGGTTCAATCATCCTTGAGTGGAGACCCTGGGGGCCCCTGCAGTTGGATGCTGTGTCTGGAGCAGCCACTGCTTCAGCCACGTGGGTGTGAGCTGGAGACCAAGCTCCTCTTAATCTCTGCATCAGGCTGCTGACAATAAACAAGCTTTCCACCCAGCAGCTGTTGACAGTCGCCTCCCACACAGCCCACCAGAGCCCTGCCCGGAGGTGGCATGCCTCCCTCCCAGTTGCTCTAATAATAACAACACTATATTCTTAGCCAGAGCCACAGGCTTTCACTCACATAGACACTTTTCACTTGTCTTAGAATGGGAGTCAGAGGAGCATAGAAACACAGGGAGGTCGTTTGGACATTTGTTTAGCCATCTACAACCTAATCTGTTTGGGTTCAGGTTCTCTGACTCCCTTGCTTCCTCTCCTGGCTCTGGACAGCGGGAAGGGGACAAGCAGAGCTGAGGAACAATGAGAGGCTGGTTTGTGGTCAGTTCCAGGCCATGGGGAGGGCCCCTGGGGAGAACCGGTCCTAGGCTCTTGTTCCCCGGGGGCTGCCAGGGGGCCTGGCGGCAGTTTGCGCCTGTGTGTGCCTGGGTCCTGAACCTGGGACGGGGAAGGCCTATTAGGAGCAGCAGCCTCTGAGGACAAGAAGGCTTGCTCTCCGTCTAAGAACCTTCTGTTTGCCTCTGCCTGGGCCTCTGCTCTTCAGAGAGGCGCTGTGGTGCTGCAGGCCCGCTCACGTGCTGCCGGGCCCGGGCAGGCGCCCAGAATGGGTGTGGGACTCGTCCGTCACCCTGCTCTCAGCCGCCTGGCCTGGACGTACACACACAGTCCATGGCCATGGGCTTGCATTTGCCCGCACTGCGCTGACCGCATGTTTTTCCAGCTCCTGAGAAGCCAGGGGAGAGGCACTGCCAGAATCGCATCCATGTCCTTCCGCCTCTCAGGCTAGCCAGCGGCTGAGAGGAGGAGAAATACGAAGCCGACTAGTCAATGGCCCAGTTCCTCCGCCCCTGTATAATTATGGGTTGGCCACAAGTTCCGTCTCATTTTCTCAAACAGCCCCTTGACAGGAGGGAGGAGGAGACAGCTGATGAAACCATAAGCTCTGGATCTTAGTAGGGTTCCACCTGCCTAGGAGCAAGGCTGCCCTGGGACATCCCTGGGAAGGTATTTACTTCTCTCCTTAGGTTTTTTTTTTTTTTTTGGCTCCCTGTAATACTTCCAAAATTTCCGCTATGGCATTCCAAGGTGATCTGGTCACTGCACAGAGAATATGGTATTACACTGTAACTAGGGAATGCCTGAGGGTCTATGAAGGAAAATGTCCTGTACATTCAAGGCATCATTATATTTATTTCCACTTTAAGGTTTTTATACTCACATCTGGTGAGCCTGGGCCCCTTAGCTGAGGGATGAAGGCTTCAGCTATCACATGTTCTTGAATAGACTCAAGGCTTTGCTCTAAGCTTTTCAGATAGATTCATTTAAAACTGCAGCTTGCCTATCACTTTAAGAAATTCCTCATATCCACCTGCAGCCTGATACTATTGAATATATTACTATTATGCATGAAGTCACAAATGATAGTTTTCCCAGTAGAAACTAAAACTCTGTATTGGATAGTTGCAGAAAACTTGACTGCGATTCACTAAGAATGTGTTTTGGTGAATAAGGAGACAACATTTTGAAAAGTAGGTCAGGGCGTTTTTAAGGAACCCAAAAAAGCCTCAAGGATTCTCTGCAGGTGCAATAATTGGGGGGACCAGCAGCATCCCGCCTCCGTCCCCCTGCCCTTGTATTTCTTTTCCAGACTGATGTCTGTGACAGCTCAGGAAGGGGCCCCAGGCAGCCGTCCTCCGAATCCTTCCCTCCAACATCTCCTCTTTGCCTTCTCCCCACACACACCAGCCGCACTAGCACCTCAGCTTCTAATTTTAGCTTCTGTTTTGCATTTTCATAGCAGACAAGGAAATATAATGCAGAATGTAGATAGGAGAGAAGTCAGGCTGTTTTCTTCCTGATAAATTGGCCGCCATCCATATTTGATGGCTGCTGGCTGATAGCGGTCGGTAGGATAGGGAACAGGTTGTGCCCTTGCTGTGTCTCTTCTCAGGATCCCAGGAGCTAGAACCTTTCTGTCTGTTTTCCTTGGCACTCGTGGCTGGTTGCACAGCTTCAAACACCACTACGCTTACTTACTTTTGGAGAAGTTCAAATGGACACAGACCATTGATTGTGTTGAGAGTGAAAGAGAGTGTGTGTGTGTGTACTGGGGGCAGATTACTCCCATTAAGAACACTGAGTTAGGTTCAATAATCTGTCAAGACTAGAAGCTACACAGATCTGCATTAACAATCAGGTAAAGGACTGTATCTTACAGCCTGCATCACAAGGACTGTCTCCTTGGGTGTCTTCTAAAGGATGGGCCAAACTTTGGGTACAGACTAGATGAGTGCTGCTCAGAGTGCTACATCGGCATCATCTGGAAGCTCATTAGGAATTCAGAATCTTGGGCCTCAGACTCCATACCTGCTGAATCCTAATCTCTGGAGGGTGAGGCCCAGGTATCTAGGTTTTAACCTGCTGTCTAGGCAACTCTTATGCATGCTAAAGTTTAAAAATTAATGAGCTAGAGTATCTTTTAAAGTCGCTCCCGTCCAACTAGAAGTTAATTGTTCCTATAGCTTTTTCTATGTTTACTCAGGTGGGGTTGATGCAAATTTCATTAGTGAAACTAAACCAAACCTAACCTTTGTTATTGCAAAATAACACACAGCAAAGTGCAGAGATGAACTATATCAAGGGAACTCTGTAAAACTAAATGAATTATTGTAAAAGTAGCCCTCGGTTACTTCACCTTGGTCAGGAAATAGAACCTTGCTAGAATCCTAAAAGGCTCCTTCTCAGGAGAATTCCAAACCCTTTCTCCACTCCAAAAGGAGCTGCTCTCCTGACTTCTGTGGTAATCACTTCTCTCCTTCATATTTTTACAATCTAAAACTGTAGCCCAAAATAGCACAGAGTAGTCTCGCCTATTTTTGACCTTTATCTAAATGGAATTACAAAGTACCTACTCCTGGGTGTCTGGTTTCTTTTGCTCAACATTTTGTCTGCGAAATTTCATTAAGTTTTCAACACAGTGATTTTCGTCTTTTGTAAAGCTGCCGCACCTTCTCATTGTTTGAATCCAGGGCAGTATCTCAGAGATGCACAGCTTTTCCTTTAAAATCACAGCACATTAACAGTAACTTGGTTAGTGAGAATTTCACGGTGCTTCTTGAGCCAGTCATGGATTCCCCAGGATGCTGCTGAGTGAGGATGGGATTACCGCTCCAGGGCTCCTGCTGTGTCTTCTCTGTGCCAGGGAGAGGACCGAGGAGGTGGTTAGGAGGCCCTTCAGGGAGGGGGCACTCCGCCTCCAGAGAAAGGAAATGCTCGGAGCTCCCAGGGGCCTCGAAACCCAACATTCAACCAGTGTGTGACATTGGACTGGGTACACGGTGATCCAGGACTATTTCAAGGCAACACACATCTGTCTTCCTGCTCACTTCATCAAGTTTTCTGATCTATCACACACGACAACTGTACTTAGAGCACGTGCTGGAAAGAGTTGAAGAGACCAGATACCTGAGGCATAGTTACTGTCAGCTTTCCCCCTAAGCTCTTCTCCCCACAGAGGTTTAGAACAAGGCCTTTGAGTCAGACCAACCTGAGTTCTGATCCTGGCTCTGCTCAGGTGACCAAGTAGGTGACCTTGGCTCATCTCCATCTTAAAAATGCAGATTATAATAATAGTACATATCTCATGGGGCTATTTTGGTGATTAATTAGGAAATCTTTAAAATATCCTTAGCATAGCATCTGGTTAATAATAATTACAACTAATAGTGAATGCTTCCAGTGTGCCAGCTTCTGCAAACCTATATGATTAGTTCTGTTATTACCTTTAGTTTCAGATGAAGACACTGAGGCCAAGAGAGGTTAAGAAACTTGCCCAGGATCCCACAGATAGTAAATGGTGGAGAGAGCCTAACACCAGAGTCTTTGCTCTTAACCACTGTGTGTATGGTTCAGTAAGTCTTAGTTATTTTTATCATCTATGTGGTACTCTTGGTGTATTTTTCTCATTGTCTGTTTCACACCTCTCATGTGATCTCTAGCACAGCCAGGGTCCTGTCAGCTGCCTGTCCACATCAACCTCATGAAACAAACAAGCCCAGCTTTGTGTTTTGAGGATAGTCCATCTCCTTGTTATGTGGTCCTCTTTTGAGGGTAGTCTCTCATGACAGAAGCTGGTGATGACAATGGTAGCTGTGGTAGATGCATCCCAGAAGGTCTCAGCTATCCCTTTTAGAAGCACTGGCTTGCCCCAAAGCATCTTGCCTCATTGAACTGGGATTCTGCAAGCAATGAGCTGTCAAAATGGGTCAAAGGTTGGAAAATGGCCCTGAAAGGACAGCTTAAATGAATTGGTGGTCATTTGGTAGATTCATATTGGTGACTCTAACTTTGAACAAGATATGAAAGTTGACAGTTTCCCCTGCCCACATGTAGTAAGAGAACAAGCAACTGCTGAAAGGCATGAGCTTGACAGAATGTTCTCTTTCTGTTGATGACAAAGTCTTAGTGCCCTGGAGTGGACTGTTGAGGGCTGTTGGGAACAAGCTGCCTTCCTAGGCAGTAAGTAACATTGGTAGCTCGAGACAGTGGGGAGAACTTCTTCCCTCTTTTCCCACAGTTTTGTGCTTAAGGACATTTTTCCCTTTATTCTCAAATTTCTAAAGACTGTCCACAGTATGGTAGGTAGAATCATGCCCTCTCCCCACCCCAAATATGTCCATATGCCAATCCCTGGACCCTGTTTGTACGGGTGGGTCCCCAAGTTTCTTCTAAGAAGAGGGAGTGGGAGAACCAGTTTTAGGGAGATGTGCTGTGAGAAAGACTCAAGCAGCCATTGATGGCTTTTTAAGAAAATAATTGTTATTAATTTATTTGTTTTTGGCTGTGCTGGGTCTTTGTTGCTGTGCAGGCTTTTATCTAGTTGCGGTGAGCAGGAGCTACCCTCTCGCTGCAGTGAGTGGGCTTCTCATTGCAGTGGCTTCTCTTTTTGTGGAGCACAGGCTCTAGGGTGTTTGGACTTAATAACTGTGGCACGTGGGCTTCAGTAGTTGCGGCTCTGGGGCTCCAGAGCACAGGCTCGGTAGTTGTGGCTCATGAGCTTAGCTGCTCCATGGTGTGTGGGATCTTCCTGGACCAGGGATTGAACCCATGCTTCCTGCATTGGCAGGTAGATTCTTTACCACTGAGCCACCAGGGCAGTCCCCATTGATGGCTTTGAAGAGGAAAGATGGGGACCGTGAGTCGAGGAATGTGGAAAAGGCAAGGAAGGGGATGTCCTCTGAAGCTCCCAGAAGGGAACATGGAACTGCCAGCATCTTGACTTTAGCCCAGTGAGACCCCTGTCAGGTTTCTGACCTACAGATTTGTAAGATAATAAATGTATGTTCTTTCACATCACTTATGTTTGTGGTAGGTAGTTACATAAGCTGTAGAAAACGAATGCACACAGTTTAACCATGTGGCAAGAGTGTAAGTGGTGGATGGAGGGGGGAATTTTTAATTTTCTCTCACAATCCTGGCTTCCGTATCCCAAGTTCATGAGACCCATAGGCCCAGATGGAAGTGTTAGTGCAGTAACAGTAACAGTATGTACCTCTATTTTTCAAGCTATCTTTAATGCTGCCTGTCAGCTGATATACCTTCTGGTGTTCCCTGGTATTGACATGGAGAGGAGATGGGGACTGCTGTTCTCCATGTTGTCACCAGCCCTGACTATTGTGCCCAGAGAAGCTTCAGAGGAGGGCACAGTAGGACCCCTTGTCAAAGGCAGCATGATAGGTGTGGGACCTTCTATGGAGTTACTTGTCAATCATAGCATCTCTGTGACCTGGACTTTGGAGCTTCCTGTCCCCTTCCAGCTCCAGCCCCTGCTTGGAGAAGGGACTTTTCTCCCTGTGCTGACTCATGTCTCAGGCTGCACAGTGGAACTGCAGACTCATTCACGGCAGCAGCAGGAAGAACAAACCAGGATCAATAAGAGCAAAAGATACTCCGGGCTCCAGAATGAAGAAGTGACATCACGAAATGTTCCAACTGCGCCTGCCATATTATAGATTCATGGAAGAATAATCGATTCCAAACTGCTGACTGGGAAAAATAGAAGCCTAGCTTTATTTTTCTATAAATGGAATATTGAGCATTTTAAAAGGAAAGCAAATGTCAACAAATACAAAGAAAATCAAGTTTTAAGTCAAATGTGGTTTCCCGAAGCAAGTTTTGTGAGGCCATTGCAGGGACCAAGAGGCCAAACATAAAAGTGTTTCTTTCCCAACCTGGCCTACTTGATGTTCTGTTTTTGGCTGGGGAGAAGTGACCAAGAATACTCCCAGGTAGAGAAGTTCCTGCATTAGGCACCAGACTGTTGGGCCTGGGGCTCCTTGGCTTCTGGTCCCCTGTCACTTTGGACTGGAGGTCACCTCTCCCTCATCTTCCTACAAGGGCAGTAAGTGTTTCTGCAACCCCTACGTGGATGGGAGGCCACATACAGGAGGAAACCAAGCTGATGAGCCAATTTACCTGCATGGGGCCCCAGTCCTACAGGCTGGGTGAGAGGTCACCTGATGAAGGGAAGTCTGTATATTGTCCAATTGCAACAAGGGCCATTGCGGCAGCCTCTCCCTCTCAGAGCAGCTGCCACCGTCACCCTGTCTCCTCTCCCTGCTGTGGACGGACTGATAGATACTTCCTAGGAGGGCTGAGCAGTCAGAGATGCTATTGAGGAGGAAGGCAGCCACAGCCCCGCCTGAGATCCTAGTCTTCGGTCAGGGAATATCCGTGAGGCTTGAGTTCAGTTCCATACTGGCCTGTGTGTCCCCGAACTGTAGAAACCCCAACACTGGAATTCTGGGGGGGTCCTCTTCTGTAGGTAGGCGGTGCCCCCCTCCAACAAGGACAGGAACACAGCTTCCTCCGTCCTAGGGAGCCATGGCCCAGCCCCTTCCCCTCCTCCCAGAAGAAAGGGGGAGTCTCTTGGTCCTGAGTCTTTCTATTTTTCTGGCCGCAGCACAGGACAGACCTTTCCCTCCCTGTTGGGCCGCCGTCTTCCTCCTCCTCATGCCAGCCCTGGGGTTTCATCTGGGCCCAGGAATCACAGTGTGACCCAGCCTGCTCTCTCTGGACCGTCCGCTGTGCTCCTGTCTGCTCATGTTCTGGTCACACGCTTTTATTCTACAATGCGTTCTTCAGAAAGCAAATTCCCCATCTTTGTAAGCACCAGACTCTTGCCACTTCCCCTTTCCCTTTTCACTCTGAACTATTTTGTGGCCCCACAAACTCCAGTGGAGTGGAGGGTTTGCGGAAGAAATCAAACAAGGAAGCCAGAGTCACGAGCGGCTCTGATGAACCCTGTAGCAGAGGAGAACCCTGATTCTAGGGTTAGATGAGGGTTGGAGGTCATCTGTTATAATTATCCTTGCCCCTTCAACACCTACCTACTCTGTTATAGGAGTGCAGGCCTACCCGGAAACTTCAGCATTTATCCATTTGGAAATCTGTTTTCATGAGACAGCGCCCAACCTGCAAGGCTGGGCTGGGAGACAGTAACAGCATGGATGCAGGGCCCTGCAGGGTCAGGCTCCAGAGGAGCCTCTGAGGGCCGCTGCAGACAAAGCGGAGGCAGCCTGGCTCCACGTTCACTGAGGGCACAGTGCCTGGGGAGATGCTACTCTGTATAAAGCTCACAAGCCAATTGGGGGTTCCTAGCCTCCCTCTGACTGTGCTTGCTTAGGTTTAGGGGTGGATAGTGTAGCTTCTGGAAAGTCAGGAGTGTTGATGGTGTTGGGAGCCTGGACTCCTAACCCCCAGGTCTGGGCTCCAGTCCTGCTTAATCACTGGTTGACTATAAGCTCTGTGACCCCCGTTTGCATATCTGTAAAATGAGGATTTTGCTGTCTACCTTCCAAGGTTGCTGTGAGGGGTAAATGAGGCTATGCCAAAGGTTTAGCAAACAATATGCTCTCAGCCTGTAGCACCTTTATTAGTAGTGCTGTATGTCGTCATCATGGTCATCAGCATCACCCAGTATCGTGAGCTGGAGAGGCAGGCCAGGTATAGTCCTCAGCAAGCTTGTCCACAGGAGCCTCTGAGCACTCCCCAAGGCTCAGATGCCCATCCCCTGATGTCAGCAGTGCTGAATTGGAAGGTACTGCCTGAGAGCCCGCTTCCTTTTGATTGTTATCCTTGGAGCAGTGTCCCCAGAGGCCCATGGCAGTCAGCTGCTTCTGGTGGTTACAGCAGGTTTTAGAGCTGAGCATGCCCGCAAGGCAGACTTTAGCTCGATGAGTCATGCTGCAGGGTCTGCCCCAGCCAGCCACCCAGACAAAAGGCAGCAGCAGTCTGGAAGACAAATGACCATGGTGCACACAGCAGTTTTCTCAGGGATTTTAGTAAATACTTCTTTTTAATGTGTCTGGATGAAGGACGGGGGTGGGTAGATGATATTATTTATTAAACACTTACCACCCACCAGGCCCCCACAACTGGATTTTGCTTTCATTGAGCTTGACCCAAACTGCCCAGTGGGGACTCTCTCCTCTCACACAGCCTGACACCCTCCTGAGTGAGTGGTCCCTGGGGTCTATACCCTGACACCCAGCAGAGGGTGGGAGGTGGCTGTGATGGGAAAGTCACTAGCATGGTCCTGGAGTGGGGACAATACTCTGCTCCCCTTGCTCCTTCCATACACACAGCCTTTGAAATAGGGTTTTGGGGACAAGAGAGGAAAGCACTGATTTCCCTCTGAGGTCATCACAAAAGGAAGTGACTTGCAATTCGGACTATGACACGAGATCTGCTTTCCACAGTTGCTGTGGATATTTAGTTGTTTCTGTTGATACCACTGTTTATCTGGGCCTAGGATATGAGGATGTCTCTAAAAAATGCTTTATCACTGTCCCTATACTTACTCTACTTTCTGCTTGGAAATCACAAGAGAGTGAGGTTAAAATGAAGTGGCTTGTTTCCTGTAGGCATTCCAATGTTCTCTCAGAAATTATTGAAAAATAAAAAACAACTTTGTAACTAGCAGATTTTCCAAGTTTTGCAAGCAAATGAGTAAAAAGAAAGACAATGTATTATTTTTTATAGCCTGTATTTTTTTCTGATTTGAGTTTGACTTTTATTTCTGGAGCAAGCACATTTGTAAACTTAAAGGAGACCAAAAAAAAAAAAAGATCCAATGGATATATTTTTCTCTTAAGATAGTTTGACACTGGTCTGCGTTATTGATAAAGAATCAGGAAAGGCTGTTTGGGAACATTTGTTTTCTTCATCAGCAAGAATTTTTCTAACTTTTATTGGCTCTGATATATCACAAGGTATTTTTTTTTTTTAACATAATCCTCTTTTTTTTAAATTTTTTATTGAAGGATAATTGCTTTACAGAATTTTGTTGATTTTTGTCAAACATCAACATGAATCACCCATAGGTATACATATGTATGTAGTCTTGATTGTTCTGCTTCTTTTAAAAAAATTTTTTATTGAAGTATTTTTATTTATTTATTTATTTTTTATTGGGGTATTTTTGTTTTTTTGATGTGCCACACAGCATGTGGGATCTTATTCGTTCCCTGACCAGGGACTGAACCTGTTCTCCCTGCCATAGAAGCCCAGAGTCCTAACCACAGGACCACCAGGGGATTCCAGGCTTCTTTTGATTTTACTATAACCTTGAATAAATATCCATCATCATGAGAAAATGGAAGGTGAGAAGGGGTTCTGAGGGATCATCTGGTCTGTTCCTCTGCTTCATTTACAGCCACAATTATACTTCCTACTGATAAGGGAGACCCTCTGAAATTGAGATTCCAGAACTTTCTTTTGATAATTTGTTCCACTATTTAACATTCCCTCTTTACCCAGAGTTTTCTCTTCCTGCTTTTGAGTCTAAGCCAAATGTCTCGCTCTTCAGTGTAGAGGCAAACTGTTGTTCCCTAGGGAGTAAATAATACCCTCTACAGGTCTGAGGATTTATTTGACTGAGTCCTCAGTCTCCTCTTGCCTTAACCAAGTGATTCTCCTTCTCAAATAGAGGCTATTTACTCTCTGCCTGGAGATGCTGCATGCTGCAGGGCACCAAGGCCATCCCATGCTCTGAGTCACTGTTGCTTTTTCCCTGAAGAACCCCTGACAGGGTGCTTACACAATGACACCCTCTTGCTCGAGGGCATAAGAGCAAATATCCATTCTGCTCAAGTTCTTTCTTTTCTAGAAGGCATTTCAGCAGAAAGATTGGTGAATAGGAAGTAAATATCCATAATGAAAAATTTCACGGGTCAGAAATTCCAGGGACGAATGTTCTCAGCAAAGCTGTGTATCCCTTTTCTAGGGCTTCGCGGGTGGCGCAGTAGTAAAGAATCTGCTTGCCAATGCAGGAGAGCCAAGAGACAAGGGTTCGATCTCTGGGTCAGGAAGATCCCCTAGAGAAGGGAATGGCTACCCACTCCAGTATTCTTGCCTGGAGAATTCCATGGACAGAGGAGCTGGGCGGGCTACAGTCCATGGGGTTGCAGACAGTTGGACATGACTGAGCATACACACATCCCTTTTCTATTCAGGACCCACCTAACTATGTGGCACTACCTGTTTGATCCTTTTCTAGCACAGGGGAAATAAAAGCACTTGTCTTTAGTAAGCACAGATAATACCAAAAGTGACACTAACTGTTGGTCCTTCTGTAGCACAAAAGAAATAAAACGGACTTGTCTTTTGTAAGCACAGATAATACTAGGAGTGATCAGTAATACCAGGAGTGATTAATAGTTGTGTTGGAATCACCCTGAGTGGTTAATCATTAGTGTTGACACCTGCTCAACTTTGCTTCTATTATTGAAGGGCTCAGGCTGTTTGGAGACTTTCTCCCATACAGGCATTCACTTGTCAGACTTTGCATTATGCCTTTTGATTTTGGACATTTGCTGCATTTTTTTTTTTAATTTTTTTATTAGTTGGAGGCTAATTACTTCACAACATTTCAGTGGGTTTTGTCATACATTGATATGAATCAGCCATGGATTTACACGTCTTCCCCATCCCAATCCCCGCTCCCACCTCCCTCTCCACCCGATTCCTCTCGAAACATCCCACCCTCGCCTTCTCCCACAGAGTTCAAAAGTCTGTTCTGTATTTCTGTGTCTCTTTTTCTGTTTTGCATATAGGGTTATCGTTACCATCTTTCTAAATTCCATATATATGTGTTAGTATGCTGTAATGTTCTTTATCTTTCTGGCTTACTTCACTCTGTATAAGGGGCTCCAGCTTCATCCATCTCATTAGGACTGGTTCAAATGAATTCTTTTTAATGGCTGAGTAATATTCCATGGTGTATATGTACCACAGCTTCCTTATCCATTCATCTGCTGATGCATTATGGCTTTTGATTTTGGACATTTGCTGCATTTTTAAAAGAATTCAGCATTCTTTTCATATATAGCTGGGTTTTTTTTTAAATTAAATTTCAGGATTTTAGGAGTTTATGGTTTATCAATCTTTGAAGAGTTGTGACTGAAACATTTCACATGTGGGTGCGTTTAAAAATAATAGCTCAATCTGTAGATTTAAAATAGCTCTGCTTCTTATTTTTCAGAAATGGTACTTGGAGCAGTTGCCAGCTGAGCCTGAGGTCACTAGAAAAGGCAGAGGACTTGAAAAACTTCCGGCCTTGACCTTCTCTTTGCCATTTTCTTAGCTCCTGGAATTATTCTCTAGGAATATAATTGTTAAGAGTTCCTGTAGAGCCTCCGCTCTTACTATTTTCTGGATTTTAGTCATAGGATTTGTTCTCCTATTTATTTCTTTGGGGCGATCAGAGTAATAAGAGAGGAGCGGTAGGTAAGAATAGTAGCAAGGCCTAGTGGTTTTTTATTTCCAAATCCAGCATGGTTGATTTTTATTAGTATCCCTTCCCCAGTTTCTCCACTGGAGCCACTCTTGCTGACTCTTCCCATCAAAATACAGTGAAAACAACAAAAAACAATGAAAAACTTCCATCCATTCTTGTATGGCCAGGGACTCCTGCCCCTAATAAATGCTGGTTCTCTATATCTACCTTCCTCCCCAACTCTCTCTTTCTCCCACCCCCCCACCCCTGCTCCCTCCCTCTCTTCTTCTCTCTCTCTCTCTCTGTCACACACTTACACCCCCCCCCCCAAAACACATAAAACACCCGTGGAATTCCAGGCCCATCCTCCACCCTGGAGCCCCTCCACCCTCTTCCCTTCCCACCCTGGCAGGAAATAGGCACTCAAGTTGCTGAGTGCTTTGAAATAGCTTAGAATTTGTAGAATTACAACAGAAATATCCAATATTTTAGAATGCTTGATCCTACTTCCCTAAAGCTATATATGGGGTGAGTGTGTGTGTGTGTATTAAAAAAAAAAAAACCTGAATTTAACAGGATAAGAAAAGTGACATATAGTTCAAGTCCTGTCTCTAAGATAGCAGAGGGCATGGTGAAATTTTTCAGAATCTGGGCTACGTTGATTTCCATGTCTGGCACACAGCCTTTCCTGAGTCATTTGGCAGTATCTCCCAATCTCTGCTTTCGTAATTATACTTGGTCAAGGGTGAAAAATCCTGTCTCGGGGTCCCTGTTTGTCCAGGGAGTGGCAGGGACATTCTTGATGCTCACAGATACGAGGTCTCTGGGTACCCAGAGGGCTTCCGTCTACCCAGAGCCTGACTGACAGTTCTGCTCCCTTTTGTATCTGCTGAGCCCAGAGTGCGAGACCTTGTTCTATAAATACCAGCCTTGTTTAACGAAGAGCTGCCTTGGACTTGTGGCCCCCACAAATCCCCCAGATGCACCAGGCAGGCAGTCCCCTCCTGGCTGTGAGCTTTGATCTGCCCTTCAGCAGAGAGGGGGCTGAGGCGCAGACAGGGCCTCTAGCTGCTTCACTCACCCTTTCTTTCCTCCAACGTGTGAGGCCCTGATGAGGCCTTTGGGGGATACAAAGATGAATGCAACTCAGTCCCAGCTCTCAAGGAGCTCACAGCGTGGTACAATAGGAGAGAGCTGTGCAGATAATTATAATACAAGAAAGAAGAACCATGGGGGAAGAGGGAATGAAGGGGTTGTAGGAACTGAGGGGAGAGTGACTTTCTCCCAAGTGGGGGATCCCGAAAGCCTTCTGGATGTGCGTTTGAGCTGAGATTGAAGGTTCAGCAGGATTTGAATATAGGAAAATAGGGAGCTATTTAGAAAAGTATTACTTTGGATCCCTGGCTTATACATCAAACTAAATTCCAAGTCCTAACAGTTTAATAACAAATGAAACTCCTGGGAATTCCCTGGTGAGCCAGTGGTTGGGACTCCATATGCTCTCACAGGCAAGAGCCCAGACTCAGCTCTTGATTGGGGAGCTAAGATCCTGTAAGCTTCACACTGTTGCCAAAAAGCAAAAAAAGAAGCAACTCTCCAAATGGTAGGAAATATAATCAAAGGTTTATGTGATCTTGAAATGGTGAAGTTTATTTTAAGCATAAAAAAAATGAAAGACTGGTGACTCAGATGGTAAAGAATTTGCCTGCAAAGCAGGAGGCCCTCATTCAATCCTTGGGTCGGGAAGATGCCCTGGAGAAGGGAATGGCTACCCATTCCAGTATTCTTGCCTGAAGAATTCCATGGACAGAAGAGCCTAGTGGGCTACAGTCCATGGGGTCGCAGATAGTATTCCATTGTATTTATACCACATATTCTTTATCCAGTCATCTGTTGATGGACATTTAGGCTGCCTCAATGCCTTGGCTATTGTAAATAGTGTTTCTATGAACATCAGGGTGTATGTATCTGTTGGATTTAGAGTTTTATCTGGATATATGCCCAGGAGTGGGATTGCTGGATCATCTGGTAACTCTGTTTTTAGTTTTTAAGGAAACTCCATACTGTTTTCCACGGTGGCTACACCAATCTACATTCCCATCAACAGTGTAGGAAAGCTCCCTTTTCTCCACACCCTCTCCAGCATTAATTATTCATAGACTTTTTGATGGTAGCCATTCTGACTGGTGTGAGGTGATACCTCATTGTAGCTTTGATTTGCATTTCTCTAATAATTTTGAGCATCTTTTCACGTGCCTGTTAGCTGTTTTATGTCTTCTTTGGAGAAATCTTTGAGGTCTATTTAGGTCTTTTGCCCCCGCCGCCCCCCCCCCCCCCCCCACCGCCCTCCTTTTTTTTGATTGGGTTGTTGATTTTATTTTATTTTATTATTGTATGATCATTTTGTATATTTTGGAAATTAAGCTCTTGTTGGTTGCATCATTTGCAAATATTTCCCCCCAGTCTGTAGACTGTGAAAAGACTGCTTTTGAATAAAAAGATGAACTATCACAAACACCCTACAGAAAAGAAGAAGGCTAGGGAGAATGGGGAAATATTTGTTACCAATAGTAGTAGATAAAGAGTTCATGTGGATATAAACAGTTTGCATAGACTAAATTAGAAAAATAAATATCTTAACAGAAAAGTGGGTAGAAGACAGCGAGCAATTCACCAGAAAAGAAAAATAAATGGCATATGAACATGGAAAAATATCATATGAGTAGTAATCAAAGAGACATAAATGAAAACAACAGAGAGATGCTATTTCTCACCTATTAATACAACCAGAGTTTCATTTTTTGTTTATAACCATTATTCTTCAATGTCCAGCAGCAAAGCTGGTATTCTCAGCTCTTTTGTTCAGAGATGCCTTTAAAAACTATTTCTTTAAATGTTTTCTTAACTTGGCTTCAAAATGTATTTCATGTTAGTAACTTCTTAGATTAATAAAGAGGCTTAAAGTTACTTTTAATAAAGTAATAATATGAAGTTTGGTTTTACACATTTCTTGTATTCCTTCCACTACTTCCCACCTCACCTCCCCGTTTCCCCTGTGGATTCCTGGACTAAAGAGAAGCAGCAGGTTCTAAGCATTAAATGCTGGCCTGGAGTGAAGGCCAGTAACCTATAGCCATGGGTCTAGCCATTCACTCCAGAGATAATCCCTATTAACAGTTTGGGCTATCCTTCTTCAAATTTTTTTCTATGCATATGCCAACATGTATAATAATTATTGTTTTACTAAAATATGACTCAACTATACATACTGTTTTGAAACTGTTTTTATTTTCCTCTCAGAAATAGATTTCTGTGTCAACACCTAAAGATCCACTTTATTATTTTATTATTTTTAGTGACAATAGTTTCCATTATATAAATCTATCATCATTTATCCACAGATAAATGGACACTTCATCTGTTGACACTTCCCTGTTGACAAATATTTGGATTACAGTGGTTGTTTTTAAAGTGCTTTAAATGCTATATCATCTTAATGACAAATAGCTACTTAAAAAATCCTGAGTTCTGTCAATACACACACACACACCAAAACAAAGAGGAAAACGAGTAAATTTTTATTTAAACAGTAATAGACCTTGGTGCATCCTGGGAATTTCTGGCCAGAGTCTTGCAGACAACTTGGTAGCTTGCAGACAACTTTAGGTAGCTGATGCAACGACAGTGCAATTATACGTCAGTGATGCAAGGAGGTAAACTTGCAAGCAAATGCCTTTGTTGAAGGAGCCATGCATGGCATGAGCATTTTAGACTCTGTCCATGTTAGGGCTTTCTCTGGCTTTCAGTGGAGAGAGGTGCCTGGAACCTTTGCTGGGAACTAGTGGACCACCAGGGAAACAACCCCTGGGCTGCTGCTTCTCTTGGCAGCAATCCTGAATCTTTTAACCCCTCAAACCTGAAGAAAGAGCTGTGTTGCAAACAGTTGAATGGATGGATATTTGATAATATGGATGGGCTTCCAGACAGGACCTTGTGTGACCTGAGTATGGGTTTATGTGACCTGAGTATGTCTTACAACTCCACCAGTTTGATTAGAAACGGAGCTGGAGGCCTTTGGGGAATGCCACCCCTCATGGCTCCCTGTGCTGCATTAGAAGAGACCAGACAGATGTGGCTTGGCAGTGATCCAGTGCAAAGTAAGACCTTAACTCCCCGGTTGGGCCGCTCCCAGCCAGGCTCCTGACAATTTACCCCTTTACAGGTGAGTATAAAAAGCAGAAGTATGCTGGTGCTTGGGGGCCGTATGAATGCTATTAGCTTTGTTGAACTTGGATTCCCTTAGCGGAAATGTTCTAATATGTGTGAGTGTTACATCATTTAGAGCTGCCCTTGTGGGATAAAGGTTGCCGATGGAACTTCAGAATCATTAAAAAAAAAATCAGTGTGTCACTAGTTATGAATAAAATCTGTGTCACATACCAGATGACCCACCGTGGGAGCAGGCCACAATGACAAGGCTAAAAAGAGAATAGTAATAAGAATATTAATAGCCAATCCTTACACAAGTCCTGTGTGTCAGCTTAATTCTAAGCACTTTACAGGAATTACCACATTTAAATCTCACCAGGATCTTCCTCGTTTTACAACTGAGGGAGCTAAACAACAGATAAGTTGATAAACTGGACCAATGTCACACACCTAATAAGTGGTAGAGCAGTGATTCAAACCCAGGAGCCTCTGATGCCTGTCTGTATACCTCTAGAGCCTGCACTGTTAGCCACTGGCATGTCTGAGAAATTTAAAACTCTGAAGTCAATGTCATGTCAACCCAAGGGCAGTGAGCACCCCCAGAGCCTGGATGGAGGTCCGGAAACACCATCTTCCATTTAAAGAAGCAAGGATGTAAAAATAATTAAAAAATAAAAATAAACGTAGAAAGTAAAAGAAATTTAAAAAACAAAGCAAATGTCAAAAATAAAAAAGGAGCCAGGCTGATTCAAAGTCTGAGGCAGGAAGTGAACAAGAGAAACTTGAAGCATCTTGTCATATAAATGACAAGGAAGATTTTGAAGACCACTAGCATCATTCCAAAAGGACTCCAGAGCCAACCTAAAGAGTTTCCCATTAGCCAAAGATGTGAGAATTTTTGCAGCAATAGGAATAGTAACAGCAGAAGATCGAAACAGCTGAATATGTTTAAATATGTTTAATTATGAGTTCCTTAGTGATGCTCAAAAAATTCATCACATTTGAATGATAATTGAGAAGCAGTTTATTAGCATTTCACCTTTCTGAAACTCCTGAACAGCTAATGGATCTAGACATTGAGCATCACTGATTACTGTGATTAGTCACTCAGTCGTGTCCGACTCTTTGCCACCCCATAGACTGTAGCCGGCCAGGCTTCTCTGTCCATGGGGATTCCAGGCAAGAACACAAGAGTGGATTGCCATACCCTCCTCCAGGGGATCTTCCCAACCCAGGAATCGAAGCCAGGTCTCCCGCATTGCAGGTAGATTCTTCACCGACTGAGACACCAGAGACGCCCCTCTAACATAACATAAAGAGAGACAACCAAATATTATTTACCTCTTGGTGGAAGAAGGAAAAAGATACCACTACCCCATGAAAAAGTCCTGTCCCAAAATCTGAATCTCAGCAAGTTTCTCATTCCAACTACCAATTTCAGAAGATACAGAGGACAGAGGAGCATTTATACTACACTGTGGAAATACCAACAGCAGAGACTCAGAAATGCTACAGAATCGAGGAAATGCTAGAAGACAAATGACTTGATTTTGTCAATAAATAAGTGAAGTCACTCAGTCGTGTCCGACTCTTTGCGACCCCATGGACTGTAGCCTACCAGGCTGTTCCGTCCATGGGATTTTCCAGGCAAGAATACTGGAGTGGGTTGCCATTTTCTTCTCCATGTCAATAAATAATTTACAAGAAAAAATAAGAGAGGGGGGAGCTTTCAGGTTAAAAGAGACTTAAAGTGCATATCAACCATTTGCAATGTGTGGACCTTATTTTTTAAATTGTAAACAATTCTGTTTATGAAGAATTGATAATTCAAATAATGACTGAATATATGACGTTAAGGAAATATTGTTAATTATTTTAGGTGTAATAATGATATTACAACTGTATTTTAAAAAGTCTTCTCTTTTACTGAAGAATATGTTCTCTGAAATTTGCTTCAAAATAACATGCAAGGAAATGGGGAGTACACACTATTTCTGATCAAAGAATGCGTGAGTAATTTGGCCCAAAACAGTTTAGATACTAAGATGAAATGAAACTTATCACTTGTGATTTTAATGTCTGCCCCTTCTATGCAATGCAGTGGTATGAAAAAGATAAATTTGAGTAACTCATGGTAAAATAAAACGTGAGAACCCTGAGCTAGAAATAGGAAGACAAAAACCAGATGGTAGTGTGTCAAGACATATCAAAGGCAATAATGTATAATGGTTTGGTAGCTGTCATTTCAGTAGACTCGTCTATAACTCAACACTAGAATTTTAGGTCCAAATTAATGAACTCCCCCTAAATCTTTACCACAATGTCATCAACAGATATTGAGCACCTACTCTGTGCTAGATACTTGGAACTGACAGGCTTTTGCCTCTAACAGGAAGAAAAGGGAAATAGGACATTGCCAGCCCTAATCCAAAATGACTGGAGATATGACACTTATTATAGTGCTGGGGTCCACTCTGTCTGGGGTGGTGAGAGCTGGAGAGATAGTCTTTGGTGCGATTGCATCAGGCAGAGAAAGGGATTGGGAGAAGGGCTATCTCAGAAGGAAAGGACTGGAGACAGAGGATGATAGGGCAGAGCCCTGAGTGCTGCAGGCCCCGCCCCTGTGTGGTCCTTGGTTCCACAGACCCCACCCCTTCCCTAGGGAATCTCATTTTTCAAGCTCTAATCTACATGCTAATGATTCAGAAATTCTTGTGTCCAACTTTGACCTCTCTCCTGAATGATATGTTCAAATGCCTGCTCTTCATTATGAATTTCACCTCAAATTCAACAAGTCCAAAAATTGAACTCATTACCTTTCTCCCCAAACGTACCCTCCCTCTCCTACTCCTGATGACTATGCAGGTGTCCAAGATAGAAATGTTCCAGACTCAGGTGCCCTCGCGTCCTACACCTCCACCTTCTAAAGGTCTCCTGAAGCCACCACCTCCTCCTTTCCCCACTGCGCTTGCCTTGGTTCAAGCCTAGCATCTCTTGGACAATAGCAAATGGTACAATAGCAAATGTCTTCTAACTGCTCCTTCTATCCAGTTTCTTCTCATTCAGATCCATTTTCCATCCTGCGATCAGAGTGTCGGTGTTTCAAGCTTCCCTCATCAGGTATAGTCAAAGTGCTTGTTACAAATGCAGATTACCAGGCCTTTGTTTGGACATCCTGAGTCTGTGGGTCTGGGTTGAGGCCTAGGAATCTGTTTTTATAACATGGCCCCTTAATTAGTATTATCACTGGGGAAGTTTGAATGCACATCGCTGTTACCATACTTGTCACAGCACCATGCTTGTATCTATAGCAGTGTTTTAAAGAACTTACTTAAAGGTGACTTCCAGTAATAAGTAGAGTTTATGTTGCAAACCAGCACATGCAAATATTTGTGTGCAGTCAGAGAAACTGAATGTCCAGAAAACTAGTTTTTTTCCTCTTCTATTCTCTTTCACTCTAAAATAATGATAGTCAGGGCACACTAAATGGATTTTAAGACCCACAGCTTGAAAACAGTGTCCTGTGGATTAATATCCAAGTTCTTTAGCTTGTTTTGTCACCATCTAGCTCTTATTCATGTTTTGCAAACAGTTGCATGTTGCTTCACAGTCGTGGCTTCCTCTGCCTAGAACTTCTCCTGGCCTCTTGGTGAACTTTTTTCTTGCTTCCAGTCTCTGCTCTGATACCACTTCCCCTGTGTAGTCTCCCCTGGAGACACTGAGGAACTTTGGCTTAGATGCTCCCTTTGCAATTTGTACACATCCAAGTTAACACCTAGCACATCTACCCCGCAGGCCTGCAAATACCTGTTTCCAAGGCTTGTCACCCTAAACCCCCTACACTTCTTGAGTGTAGGAAACACTTTCTCAGCAGTTTCTGTATTCCAGGGCCAAGAGGGATGACCATTACAGGACAGAAGCTTGGTTAACAGTAACCCACACAGCATTCAGGAAGGGATGAGCAGGGGTGATGAGTGCTAGCACCAAATCCAGAGCTCAAAGAGTTGAAATGAGAAAGTAGCTTATGACCAGTAGCCTACTGGTGATGCTGGAAAACTTGGACTTTATTTTCCAATGAAAACAAAGGGCTTTTTTTGTTTTGGGTTTTTGTTTTTTTCTCCTAAGTGAGATTATTTGACTAGAGAAAGGCTATGACTAGAGCTTGTCTTAGAAAGACAGCTTTGATGGTGTGATGGAGAATGCTGAGGAGGGATTGGACTTGGACTTGAGGCTGTAGGGATGATGTGAATGAGAAGTTGGGTCTGGGACTATATTAGGTGAAACCCAATGGCTGGTAGGATGCCAGGGGTGAGAGAGTGAATAATCAAAAATGACTGGGAACTTCAGCCAAGGCATAGAAGTCAACATCAGTGATGAGTCACATTGATCATATGTCCCTTTTTTTATGGTGTGATGAGAACAGCACTTTCCCTCAGTGGTCTTTTATCCAATAACTCATCACTTTAGTCTAATTATGAGGAAAACATCAGATGAATCCCAATGGAGAGACATTCTACAAGATACCTGGCAGTCCTCAAAACTGTCAAGGTCATTAAAAACAAGGAATGCTTCAGAAACTGTTACTGCCAAGAGGAGGAGCCCAAGGAGACATGACTGAGTGCAATGTGATACCCTGGATTGGATTCTAGAACAGAAAAATGACATGATAAATCTGAATAAAGTATTGACTTTATTTAATAATATCACATCATTGGTTTGTTAACTGTAACGGATGTACCCCCACTAATCTAATAAAACTGACTTGGAGGTGGGTAATGCTATAATTAACATCATGATATTGCATGGCTGTTACATATTATGGATGGTGGGTGAGGTGTAGGAAATACGGGGGAGGAGTCTTGTGGAGTAGCAGGTAATTCTAAGACCATTGTTGTTTCACTGATATTCAAAATCTGAAGTTTCTTATGTAAATATTCTTGCCTTGTATCTCTTACTGCCACTTCTGGATATCAATACTCAAGTCTATCTCAAGTCTGCTTCATTCTTTGCCTGTCCTAACTCAGTTAACTCTAAGGTCATACATACATCAGCCCAATGCTAACATTTTGGTTTCCTGTCACTGGAACTGTATTCCAGCAGATTGTCTAGTGGTTGGCTCTTCCTTATCATTCAGCTCAAATAGTCCCTCCCCAGAAAGCCTGCTTTGACTATCTGATCTCAAGGAGCCCCTCCCCCGTCATTCTGCTTTGCATTGCACTGCTGTGTTTTCTCCACAGCTCTTACCACGACCTAAGATTTCCTTGTTTGTTCTGTTTATTTTTGGTGGTAGATCTCCCCGCTGGAATCCAAGTCCCACCAAGAAGGCAGAACCTCATCTGCTTTGTCATTGCTCTGTCCACAGCAACACCTGGACCTGGAGATGCTCAGAAAATACCTGCTAAATGAATTCATGTAAATCACTGTTTTAGCTCAGGCTGCCATGACAAAACCCCATAGACTGGGTGGCTTAAACAACAAATGCTTCTGCCTCACAGTTCTGAATACTGGGCAGGTCCAAGATCAAGGTGCTAGCAGATTTGGTTCCTGGTGAAAACTCTCTTCCTGGCTTGCAGATGATTTTCTTCTTGCTGTGTCCTCACATGGCAGAGAGAGAGAGAAAGATTATAGAGTCATCCATTATGGCTCCATCTCCTCTGCCACACAGGCACATTAGTGTAGGACACCAGTGACTGCAGGAAAACTGGCTCTTGTATTTCCAAGTCCTGCTCATACTCCCTTTTTAAAAAGACTGAATAGAAGAAAATGTTTCTCTTTATAATTTCTTCTCCAATTCTTTTTCTCTTTAGACAAAGCAAAGCATGCAGATAGCAGAAGCATATTTAAATGAAATGTACCTTTTCCTTGGCACATCTTAGAGGGGAATTAAGTAAAGGACCCTGCTGGGATCAGGGGACAGCAGAATTGGCCACATTTACCCTATTACCCTTTTTTTCTTACCACATTTTCTTTCCCTCCTTCTTTCTTTATCTTTGGTTCTCTTCTAATTCCCCTGGTCTGCTGGGGGTGAGTTGTGGGTGTCCTTGCACGCTCCAGTGAGATACAGGCCTTGCTCAGGGAGAAACATCACCTTTAAGATGGGTTGGGGGACCCCTTAGGGGTTATGGGGCCAGGACCTCCCTCAATTACAAGAAATACCTTTCTGGCCTAGCAGGAGAAAGAAAAACACTTTCTTCAGGCCCAGGATCTTATTGCTTAATTTATATGTAAATATTTGGGGCTTACCCAGTGACTCAGCAGTAGATTCTGCCTGCAGTGCAGGAGATGCAGGTTCAATCCCAGGTCAGGAAGGTCCCCTGGAGGAGGAAATGGCAGCCCACTCCAGTATTCTTGCCTGCGAAATCCCATGGACAGAGGAGCCTGGTGGGCTACAGTCCATGGGGTCAAAAAAGAGTTGGATACAACTTAATGACTAAACAACAAATATATATATATAAACATATATATATATAAAAAACAATAAATTTGTACATGTATTTTCAGCCACTTAGAAGTTGATGGAAGTCCAAATGTATTTTTGAGCACTTCAGCCACAGAATCTGTTGAACTAGGTTGTTTACAGGTATTTACTAAGAACAAATAAAAATTTTGTATTACATTTTAAAAAAAATGAGCCTGTGTAACCTTCATTCACTACAATAGCTGTTACTATAATCTGTAGCCTCATGAATGTGCATCATCAACCATCAGAAGCACTTTCAACCAACCAGAACAAGGCAAGTCCCCCATCATGTGCTATTTACACACTCACATGCTCATACACAGGCGCACGATTATTTATGTTAGTTTTCAGGATCCTGTGGAGAAAGAAATGGCAACCCACCTCAGTATTCTTGCCTGGAGAATCCCATGGACAGGGGAGCCTGGCGGGCTACAGCCCATGGGGTCGCAAAGAGTGGGACATGACTGAGCGACTAAGTACACATCGGGATCTTATGCAACATTGAATTGATAAGTAAAAAAGTGAATTTTTTTAGACATTAACTGTGGTTAGTGACTAAAAGTCAAACACATATGTTTTGCCCTTTGAGAAAAGGTCTGAAGAAAAATGTAATGGCAAGAGTAGAATATTTCAACAAAGTTACAGAAAGAGACAAAGCAAGTACTTGGAAAGAAAGAAGCTTTCTTTGTGAGGGAATTTTCCTCCCACTCCTGCCAGCTCTAGCAAGGCCTCTGCCTTTCCCAGGGGAGGGCCCAGAGCATCCGTAGGTAGCCGTGGTCCGTTTCATCTGACAGGGAAAGAGTTAAATGACAAAACTTAGATGAGTGAGGCCGTTAGCAGATGCCACAGTTTAGGATGGCTTTTGGTGGAGGGAAAGCAAACGACAAGTATAACTGAGACGTGTTCTTTCGCACATGGAGGCTGTTCTGTGCCCGGTGCTATTCTAGGAGTTGGAGGTAAGAATCTCTCCCTTCAGCCGGCTCATATTCTCCTTAATGGGGAGAGAAAGATGAAAAATATGTAGTCAAACAACAAATATGTGTCATCAGGAAATAAAACAAGGTAAAATGTAGAGTGACAAGTGAGCAGGTTTGGTGATTGCAGCAGCTAAGCAAAAATTTATGGGAAAAGCATTCTAGGCAGAAGAATAACAAGTACAAAGGCTCCAAGGGAAGAAGCACCGTGTGTGTGTGTGTGTGTGTGTGTGTGTGTGTGTGTGTCTGTATGTCTGTGTGTCTGTGTGTCTGTGTCTCTGCTTTTGTAAGATTATTTTCTTTCTGCCTTTCACCAAATCCAAGTGGTCATTTTTAACCTGTTTTGCTTACCAGGCCCTTTTGCGTAAAGCTGTAGACCTCACCCAAGAAAAATGTATGTAAAGGAACAGTAATTGTCAAGGTTCCTAAACTCTATCCACAGAGTCCAGGTTAAGGACTCTCCCACGAGGGGCGATGAGATGGTTGAAAAAAGTGGGGAGGGAGTTAGGAGCTCGGGATTATGACTACGAACTATTGCTTCTTTGGAGAAGGAGATGGCAACCCTTTCCAGTATTCTTGCCTGGGAAATCCCATGGACAGGATAGCCTGGCAGGCTACATGGGGTCACAAAGAGTCGAACATGGCTGAGCCACTGAGCACCATTGCTCCTTTGGCAGAGTAGTGGCCCTGCTGTGGGAAGGCATGGTCTGGCCTCACTGTAGAGTCCTGGCAACCCTACTATAAACATGGCAAGCCTTCCTGTTCCCTCTTCCATAAAATGAGGTGTCTGGATTAAGTAATTTCTCTAGGTACCTTCTGACTTCAATTCCTTGTTTGTCTCTCCCCGCCAGCCCCATATCATGTGCTATTAGTTATTAGATCCAAGGAGTGCCCTGCTCAGAACATGTTCCAATATATATTCCTCCTGAGAGAATATATGAGAAAATAATGTATAATAAAAGGTTTTGATGTGCCATTAGTCCAAGTCAAAAGCTATTTATATTAAAGAGAATTATCAAGTCACCTTACAATTAATCCAAAAGAATGCATGTGTGGTTTGTATTTTGATTTGTTTTTTATTTTATTTTTAAAAATTTACTTATTATTTTTGGCTGCACTGATTCTTCTTTGCCGTACACAGGCTTTCTCTAGGTATGGCGAGTGGGGGTTACTGTCTAGTTGCAGTACTCCCTAGCTTCTTCTCATTGCGGTGGCTTCTCTTGTTGTAGAGCATGGGCTCTAGGTGCATGGGGTTAGTTACTCCACAGCATGTGGGCTCTTCCCAGACCAGGGATCTAACCCATGTCCCCTGCATTGGCAGGCAGATTCTTAATCACTGGACCACCAGGGAAATCTAGCATTTTCAAATTAACTTTACATGTTCCCCACACACTCTAAGCTGTGATGAAGACCAAGCAGGGAAAAAGTGGTCATTTCCACGTTCCCTTCCTTTCCATATGTCCTTGAACATGGATCAAGTCCCCTCTGTGGACTGGGCCCTCGGGATGCCAAACTGTTCCTAGAGTTGGTCTCTGCCTCCCAGCAGCTCATAGTCCAGCTCATAGCTGGACGAAGATAACATAAACCACTGAGTGCATTGAGAGAACTGCTCTAGCTGGACATGAGAAGCCAAGAGGGAACGTTCCCCAACCTAGGCTCTTGAGACATCTGCTTGTACAGTCAGGCAGATTCCTGGGCCCTACTTAGATGAAGAGCCCTGAGGTTTTAGAACCACAGCTCTGGGGGCACAGAGAGGGGGAATGAGGCTGTCTTTTTCTTTGTAAGTGTTCATACGTGCATGCATGCATGCTAAGTCGCTTCAGTCATGTCCGACTCTTTGCGACCCCATAGACTGTAGCCCACCAGGCTCCTCTGTCCATGGGATTCTCCAGGCAAGAATACTGGAGTGGGTTGCCATGCCCTTCTCCATTTGTAAGTGTGTGTATTTATAAATTAGTTGGAAAACTTAAGAGAGCTATTAAGAATATTACATACCCATCTTTTTGACAAACGTTTAAAAACCTGACCATACAAATGATCTGGAGCAAGGACACACTTGAAATCAGCTGGTAGCAGTATAAGTTGGTATGACTACTTTGGAAAACAATTTTGGCAATATCTGGTATAATTAGAGACATGCATATACCATAGTTCAACCATTTCTCTCTAGAGAAATTCCCGTGTAAAGGTACAAAGATACATATATGAATAAGAACAGTCTTTGCATCATTTATCATTGTGGAAAAATGGGAGCAATCACATCAACAGAATTCAGATTTGAAAAATCAGAATGTTTTATAGCAGTGAAATAAAAGATATTGGACTATTTTTTATCAAATAGGTAAATCTCAAAAGCTAACTTGTGGAGTATTTTCGGCATACCATTTATAGGAACTTTTTATAAATGGAAACCAAAGTTATGTATTGTAGATCCATATGTTGTAAAATGAGAATGTTGAAAAGATAACCATAGCAGATGCTAATGAGTATGTGGGACATCTGGAAACCTCATCAATTGCTAGTGGTGTGTAGACTAGTACAACCACTGCTGTTTTGCAGTTTCCAGTCAAATTTAATATGTGCAGATGTGTGCAGAAATTTCACCTCTGGGTATACACTAAACAGAAATACATAGATGGGCCATGAATCATGTGTAAGAATGTTCATAGCAGCACTGTTCACAGCATTCCCAAACTGGAAAAAAAAAACCCCAAATTGTCACCTGGATGAACAAATTGTGTTAAATTTATACAGTGAAATACATAACAGCAACAGGACTAAACAAAGTGGTGGATTAGTCTCACAGACATAATGTAGAGTAGAGGAGGCCAGACACAAAAAAGCACATTCAGTAGGACTCCATTTATATAAAGGCGCAAACCAGGCAAAATTGGTTGATGGAGATAGACATCTGGATGGTGGTAACCTTCGGGGGAAAGGTGGTGGCTGCAAGGGCTCCCTAAGGGGCTTCAGAGATGCCAGTTAATTCCGTTTCTCGGTTTCAGTAGCAGTTACATGGGAGTATTCATTTTGTGAAAATTTGTTGAGCTGTAAATTTATAATCTGGGTAGCATGTTATATGTTAATCTAAGTTACAACAAAAACAGGCTTGCATGTGTTTGTAGACAGTCAATTCCTGAACTTGGTCTACAGCTTTATATTCCTGTCCTGTCTAATAAGACAGGCACCTTAATCTTTGTTTCCAATTTAGATGAATGGGAAATTGAATTCAATTAAAATAGCTTCTGTCCTTGAGGGCCAATGACACTTCTCTGTGTGGCATGTATTTGGTAGCAAGGGCTTGAAGTTGGAAGTCTTGACTTTTCTGAATTCTGTCATCTATTAACTCTGCGATCTTGGACATGTCATAATATTCTCTCTAGCATCAGATTTGACTCAATGAAGACTACAATAATGGCTTGTTGTGAAGATCACACAAGATATATCTATGAACATATGTTTTAAACCTTAGAGCTACAAATTTGATTTATTATGATCCAAAAAATGTATAGTGAGATGATAGTCATGTCCTATAATGTCTGACGTCAGACAGAAGCTGGGATCTTTAATGATGTGCATCTAAGGATGGAATGAGCCTGGACAAGATCTGAAACACAAATTCATCTTTTTCTGTGTAGATGGGGGAATGATCATGCAATGGTTAACTTTATAATGTCAGCTTGGTTGAGTGTGGTGCCTAGTTGGTTGATCAAACGTGTCTTAAGTATAGCTGTAATGTATTTTTTTAGATGAGATTAACATCTCTATCAGTAGACTTTGGCTAAAGCAGATTAGCCTTTGTTATATGAATACACATTGCCAGTCAGTGGAAGGCCTTAAGAGAAAATACCAAGACACCTTCATGAGGAAGAAATTCTGCCTCCGTGTAGCCTTCAGATCAAAGGCTGCAAGGTCAGCTTCCTGCCATGCATATTTCTTTCTTGCCAACCTCACAATTGCATGAGCCATTTCTTTAGATTAAATCTCTATATATTTCTCTCTCTATATATATCCTTTGACTTTGTTTCTATGGAGAATCCTGACTAACACAAGTTAGGTGAGGAAAGGTTGACCGTAGGGTAAGAGGGAAATTTTTATGGCTGTTAGAGAAAAGAAGATCCAAAGCCCTTTTAAAAAGTGAATTCTGTAGCCTGGGGTGAACTGTTTTCTCTGGATTACTTTTGAAAGTGCAGTGTTTGCTCTTACAATTCTCCTTAGTTTTGTATTATTTAAGTGAACATTTGTGTGTGTGTGCTTCATTTCTCAGTTGTTTCTGACTGTTTGTGACCCCGTGGACTGTAGCCTGTCAGGCTCCTCTGTCCATGGCATTTCCAGGCAAGAATACTGGAGTGAGTTGCCATTTCTTTCTTCAGGGGATCTTCCTGACCCAGGGATTGAACCTGTGTCTCCTGGGCCTCCTGCATCGTGATCGATTCTTTACCCACTGAGCCAGCGGGGAAGGTTTCCCTATTTTAAAAAAACAAGTATTTTTCCTTCTAATATATATGTGTTTTTATATGTGTGTGTGTCTTTAAACATAGTTTAGATCATTCTGTGTGTACACATTCACATCCTGCTTTCTCTTGTCCTTTAGTCACCAAGTTGTGTCTGACTTTTTTGCAACCCCATGGACTGTAGCCCACCAGGTTCCTCTGTCTGTGGGATTTCCCAGGTAAGAATACTGGCGGCTGCTGCTGCTAAGTCGCTTCAGTCGTGTCCGACTCTGTGCGACCCCATAGACGGCAGCCCACCAGGCTCTGCAGTCCCTGGGATTCTCCAGGCAAGAACACTGGAGTGGGTTGCCATTTCCTTCTACAGTGCATGAAAGTGAAAAGTGAAATCAGTCGTGTCCGACCCTTCGGAACCCCATGGACTGCAGCTTACCAGGCTCCTCTGTCCATGGGATTTTCCGGGCAAGAGTACTGGAGTGGGTTGCATTTCCTTCTCTAGGGGGATCTTCCCAACCCAGGGGTCAAACCTGTCCCTTCTGCATTGGCAGGCTGATTCTTTACCACTGAGCCACCAGAGAAGTCCCCATCCTGCTTTTACATTATATAAATGCTTAAATGTAAGCATTTGTGTGTGTGTGACAAACTGTCAAAAGTGTCGCTTTTAATGACTGCATATCCTACTTAATGTTACTAATTATTCATTCAGTACCTTTGGTTATTGATGCATTGATTATTGTTACTACTGTTTTAAATCATAATGCAGCAAAGTTTAATGGGTAAAGCACAAACTTTGGAGACTTTAAACCTGAGCCTGAATTTCAGAAATGCTACTTAGCTGTATAATTCAGGGCAAGTTACTCAACTGTTTCAGTGTGAGATGAGGCTGCTGCTACTTTACTTTATAATGATTAGCTGAGAAAACATGTAAGATGCCTAGTGAACTCCCTGGCACATGGTAGGCATTGAGTAAATGATAAATATAAAATTTCCCGTCAACTGTAAAGTCCCCAAGAGCAAGCAGTGGTTTTATTATTTCCAAAACCTAATCTGGTTTATGGTACATCGTACTCAGTACAATATGTACTTGTTGAACTATTGACTGCTTTGGTGAGCTTTGCAGATATGTAGGATTATTTTCTTAAGTGGAATTACTAGGTCAAAGGAAGGCCTTTTAAACATATTATAGATTGATCTCCTAAAAGGTTTGACTCAATTTAAGTGCTGTTATACAAACAGGAAATGTATTTATGAGTGAAAGCAGCAGGCCTCATCTGCTGTGAGTCATGACCGTAGTCACAGCCAGGGGCTTGGCTTTGAGTCCCACTGCCACAAAGTTCCCTGTCCTCTAGGGAAGGGAACAAACGAGGGCAGCAGGCCATGGGCAGGTAAAACTGGCTAGTCACCATGATTGGCTTGCTAGAGCAACCCACCATGGGATTGATTGCCTGTTTAGGAACTTATTTGGGAGTGTGGTGGTGTAGTTCTGGGGGCTGCTTCTGATCTGGGTGTTCTTGAATCCTTGACATGGAGGGGCTAAATGCATCTCCAGTAACATTTTAGTTGTGACATAAGTTCTGACTGTGTAGAAAACAATGATGAGGTGATTATTTACTGTTGCTTTTATGGAAAACCAAAGTATCAGATGAACGAGCCTTGGTTCCTATATTAACAAGCACCCTGGACACAGCTCTGTCAGCCTGATCTGAGCTCCAATCCAGGACATGATAGAGCCAGTAAGAAACAGTCTCTATAGTTTCAGAAATTACAATCTTAACGGAGACAATTTGCATATTTATGCCTAGAGATTGCATCAAAGACTGAAATTCAATTTGGGCCTTCTACTAAGAAAAATGCCCACCTGCTGGGAAGAATAGAATGGCAGTAGTATTACAAGTCAGCATGAAGATAAAGAATAGAATTTTTGTGTGTTTAGGCCTCCTTTCCCCCACACTTGGTAAGAATGAATTAACAATCTTGATAGGCAGAAAGGAAGGACATTCCATTTTTTTCTATCACTAAGATGAAATAAGCTCTTTGGATTTGCAATTAGTGCAATAATCAAAAATGTTTAATATTCAAAATGTCTGTTCATTTATACACATATAATTCTGTGTTGCAAATAGACGAAAAATGAGTTTTCCTTTTCTTGTGGGTAGTATCTTAACAGAAGGGGAAGGCCATGTACCCTTTTGAGAGATCTAAATGTGGGAAAAAAAAGTGTCACATCACCACTCCCTTTTGAAAGAAATTTTTTTCTTTTTCATTTCTAAGACCAAAAGATTTTTGAAAGATAAAGCATATCTATTCTCTATCCAGTGTAAAGTAAATTATTTGAAATCAATTTCATTAAATCTCAACTAAAGAGATATCATCAAAAGCGTAGTTTGTGATATGCATCATGCATATAAATGTGCAAAAACACTGTAGTTTATTGGATATAAATAAAAGAGAAAGGACCATGTGCCCTATACATTAGGAAAGCTAGAATACGTTAAAAGAAGATGAAAACTCTTCTTAGTAGAAAGGTGGTTTCAATCTACTCAATTTTTCCTATCCTTTCTTCAGTTCCCTTTGCTTTCAGTAGAGATTTGTCATTGAAATTCTCTCAAAGAAGAGTTTGAAGCATAACCATGTTTGAAATGAAACAAGTTCTATTCTCAATATGAGTAACTGAGGAATGTGGTATTAAGGCCTGAAAAGAGGATGTGAAAGTTATGAGTCTGACACAGGATGTGGAGAGAAATACCATGATGGAGATGAAATATGACAACAGAATCATGGTAACTGATATGAATGTGCTCTTTGTCACTCAGATACAAGGATTCACGTTTCTTTCTTTTTTTATATAAAATTAAATTTGACTCAGTACCTCCACCCAACCAGGATAATTGGAAATCCACTGAGTGTAGAACCACTCCTTACACTCATAAGTTAGGGCCCCTTCATTTTCCCTTGAAATTAAACAAAAATGTGGTTGTCCTTTGGTATCCACAGGAGATTTCAGAACCCCCAGTGGATATCAAATTCTGTGAATTTTCACCTCCCTTAGCCAGCCGGCCGTATGTGTGGGATCCACATCTGTTGATAGGGAAGGCCAACTCTAATGCAAGCTACATAGAACTCACCCTGTACCAGGCCTTGTTCTAACATACTAATTCATTTTAGCATCACAACTCTCTAAGGCAGGTCATGGCCTACTCACTTTTTAATTGAATAAACTCTGGTCTAGAGAGTAGCTTGCATTAGATCACCTGGCTAGTAAGGGGCCAGGATTTGGACTCAGGCAATCTGTGGCTTGGGAATCTGTTCTCTTAATGATGATACCAATTCCAGAGCTTATGCATTTCAGGAACATTGGGACAGGACTCTTGGTCCCTTTAATCCTAGGTACTATCTTTCTGTAGGAGAGTTCAGGTCTGTTGGTCCATGATCTGACGCCCAAAGTCAGAAAACTGGTGGCCTGAGATCAGATCTGACAGCAGACAAGTTTTGTTCAATGAGTGTAGTACCTTTCAACACTCTGAATTAATTACCAACATTCAAAATATAGAGAATTCATTACAAAGTCAAAATTTCTAGCTTTTATTGAAAGATCACAAAGTCTGGCAGTACTGCCAATGTTCACACTGGAACAGAGGCTGGAACTCACTGTCTTCTGCCTGTTTACACAAGAACTTGTGACCTACTTGCTCTTCCTGGTTTTATCCTCAGCTTCTTTGTTCATCTAGCTTACCTGACAGATTCAGTAGTTCAGACTTGGAAAAAAAACAAAACAAAACAAAACCTCACCTACCCCTCCTTTGAGACAAGGAAGCTTTACTTCCAGGACACAAAGATGTGTCTGCCCTCCCAAGAGGAGAGAGAAGAAATAAGACTTGTTCCTTCATGATATGTCAACCACCCAGACACAATTCATTTCTTACTAGCACTGGTATAATTTGTTGCTTTTATAAAGGCCAAGTGTGCTTTGGGTTTCCCCACCATCTTTCCAGGCACTGAGATTTGAAACCTTGGCAAACTTTTTGGTTGTTCCCTTGTTTTTGCCTAAAAGATCAATCAGTTGCCAAACCCCAGATTCCACCACAAAAACTTTTGTGTCCACAACCTCCTCTATATTTTCTTTGCCCTGCTTCAAGAAGCCAGCTTAACAAAGGCTCTCCTACCCAATGCCTGGACCATCATAATCCATAACCTCTTGCCGGTCTACAGGCTCCAGTTTATCTTTTATACTTTATTTTCCATTTCTCAATGCTCATCCTTGTCCCGAGTGCTCAGATGAACTCAACCTCTTTTTTTCCCAGTACCTGCCCTGGGTTTTTCTACTTCTGCTATCATTCCATTTTCTCAATATAAAAATTCCCTTCTTCCCCTTTTGTTTATTCAAATTCAACTCTCCTCTACCCACTCCAGTGTTCTTGCCTGGAGAATCCCAGGGACGGGGGAGCCTGGTGGGCTGCTGTCTATGGGTTTGCACAGAGTCGGACACGACTGAAGTGACTTAGCAGTAGCAGCATAGCCTTAAATTTTACTTTCTCCTTGAATGTTAACGTGATCTTACCTGGAAGTAATTACTACCCCCGCAAAATTCCCACAGCACTTTACATGCACCCCTTCTAAAGTACTCCCACTTTCACCCTGTATTTACAAAGTGTCCCTATTTTGACAGGAAAGCTTTTGAAAGTATAGTTCTTTTTTTTTTTTTTTTTTTTTTTGTAACCATTTGGAATGCTCACTCTGTTTTACATTGCCCACAACTCCCAGAATGGTATCTTATAAATATTTTCAGAAGGTTTTCAATATTTGTTGATGTAAGGGAAAAAAAGTAAGGCAGGCTAATGTTTCCTCCAAAGCAAAGAAGTATTTAGTAACAGGAAATTGTTTATTTTTTGCTACTGTTCCTTTGCCTCTACAATATTAAAGAAGAATTGGAATATCATTTCTAAATTTATAATATTTGGCTTAAGAATAATATGGTAAAACTATTATTTCTAGCTTGATGTTTCCTTATTTTAAGACACTCCTGTATGAGCTAGCTTTAGAGTCACTATCAACTTCTACAACATCCTGCAAAGCAGGTGAATTACTGAAGCACATCACCTTCATGAATGTGAGTGTCTGAGAGAAGACTGGAAACTGATGTCAAGGATGGGTTGTGTTAATATCACCAGCTAATTTCATTGATTGGATTAGGCATGTGAGTAGCTTTGGGGATATACTGTAGCTTTGACTGAGACTTACAAATGTAACCTGGTGATGCGACTGGGGCAGGTGGCCCTAAGAGAATGTGGGAGACTGGGGCTCAGGTCCTGGCACTGTCGCTTACCAATGAGTGATCCAGACAAGTTTATCACTCTCTTTATTGGCCTTGAAGTGAAGAAAGTTGTGCTTTACCTCTAAAGTTCTTTTTAGTTCTCAATATCTGTGAATCACACTGTGAGACTGTGATTTTCAATAAGTGAGTCAGCAAATTTTTTCAGAAAGCCATTGATGTGAGCAGTCTGGGAATTCTAGAGATTGTATTTTTAAGTGGTACCTAATAGCTCCCTGCAATTTTTGTATACATTGACACCAAGATACAGCTACAAATAGATGTTACATGTTAGAATTTTGTTGTAATTCCCCAAATTGTTCCCAGAAGATGTTGGGGCAGTCATTAACCCATTGCCTTAAGTAAACCAATTTGCTGTCCTATTCCCCTTTACTCTTAGCCCTGTAGACAGCACGTGAGACTTGAACTACTGTGACTGTTTCTTCTAATGATCACGACTAAAAGTTATGCTCCTGCATATTTATGTTTTATATAAAGTTGTTTGTAGACAATGCCATAAACAGTTAACTATGATGAGATGCACACTGGATTATGAAACTGATACCCTTGGTTGTTTGATGTTTATGGAGAGAAATAAATAATGAGATTGAGCTAAGGGTTATCCCCAGTTGGAAAGATAAAGCTCATCTAGGTGCATGCGTAGCAAATAAGTCCATTTAAAAGTGGTTTCTTTGGGAAATAGGACAAGTTAGAATTGTCTTGTTTTTTTGTTGTATGGTGTGTACTATAAAACTTTTCCTTATGATATATTTTAAAATATCTGAAGTCCAGCCTAGTCTCTTAATAGCATTGCCCAATGAAACTGCAGAAATAGATAATTATATTGGGGGATGGAAACTAGAAGAGGCAATTGAATAAGAGAAAAGATGGTGAAGCACAGCAAATAAAAAAGCTTGTTTCAGGGGGTAGATTTACAGAAAGAACACCAACAATTTATCTTTTGATTCTTTGAATGAAATACAGTACATTTAAGAAGTATAAAGCACAAGTGGTAACTCTGAAAAAGACAAATAACAGCTATATTTGTGATCTTTATATTTAGAGATTTCCAAATTTGAAGATCATGTACACTTTCCTTTGGACAGTTTCAAAATTAGAATGACTATCAAGTCTCATTAGGCATGTGCTCAAGTGCTAAGTGGTGGACATATATCTAGAACACCAAGATGGCACCATGATAATTAAAGAAAAGAACTTCCTCAGAAAACTTATTCTCAGAAATGAAAGCTTTAAAAATGTGTGTGCCCTTTGATCCAGAAACTTCATGATCAAGCATGCATCCCAATCCCTTTTGGATTCTAAAGTCCTTAAACTAACTCACTGTAACACTGCTATGTCACAGTTATTTAGATTCATCTCTCCTGACTGTTCTGATTCTCCCCTTCCTTCAGTAATAAATCCACAGAATCTCTCAAAAGATTTTGTGGTCTTGTTTGTTTGGCTCTTTCATTACAATTGCAGCCATGGCCGTAGTGCTGGGATTATGATAAAGGCTTGAGTTACTGTTTGCTAAGAAGAGATGATCTAGAAATTCAGCATTTGAAGTCAGTGATTGCCTGTAGTATTTTTCATAGAATCAGACCACATCTGTTCTCTGCACCAGTAGTAGCAAATGACTGATATTTTTAGTGGCAAACAGTCCCACTCCTATAGCAGTAAGACCAAGCATATGCAGTTAAAAGAAGAAAAGGTCACGAAACAGTTTGAGGCTGCTTGTCCTTAATGGGTTTCAGTTTTTGCAAAGAACATGACTTAATTACATATGAGTATATTTTCTCTTAACTTTTCGAAGCACTTTTACATCTCCTTTCATCGTATCCTTATAATCTCCTGTAGAGAAGGTAGGTGATGTACTATTGCAGCCATATGTGAAATGATGAAACCAAGACACAGGGATTTAATTTTAGAGCAGTATTAGAGGACCCAAAGTGACTGACTCTGAGCTGGACATTTTCTCTTGTAGAATCCCCTGGTAACCAGTAAATTATTACTATAGAAGCGAGGTAGATTGTGAAACTATTCCCAGGGACTCAGCTTCGGCTTGCAGTTCTGCAGTTACATTTGGAAAAAAAAAAAAAAGTCAGAGCAGCTGTTTGCCCTTGAAAGGAATGGAGGGTTTTCTCTGCTGAGGTAATGATACATCTAGACCAGTGGTTTTTAACCTGGGACCATTGTATCTCCTCCTCTCAACCTCTCCCCAAGGACATCTAGCAGTGCCTGGAGACATTTTCAGTTGTCTTAACTGGGAGAAGTATTACTGGCATCTAGTGGGTAGCAGCTAGGCCTCCTGCTAAATATCCTACAAGACACAGGACAGTCGCACAGCAAAGAACTGTTCGTAACGTAACCAGTGCTGAGACTTGAGGAACTCTGCTCTAGATGTCTCTTTGCTTTGGTTGATGGTGATCGGCATGCTCTCCATCAGTCGCATGTTCAGTCTCTGCCATCAGAATTATATAAACTAATGATGGGCAAAACTTTTAAACAGAGTTCAGAAATGTGTTCTCTTCCCACTCCATATGGTGCTTCCTCTTAATTCTTCACCCCCTCTCTCAGTTCTTGCTCCCCAGTAGTCATCCTCCCCACCTCCCCAGCTTAATACATATTTCCATGTTTCCCCCTATGCTTTTCCTCTTTGACATCAAACTGATGTGAGATCACTCTGCTCTGACCCCTTTCACTTGCTCTCTGAGTGAGCACATGGTCTGGGAAGAGACTAGGTAATGGGTGAAACTTCAGGCCCTTGGAGGCATCACCAGGAATGTTGATTGGGCCTCTCTGGGAACTGCCTATCTCAGAGCTTCTGCTATTATTTTTGAAAGAATGGTTGGGTGAGGGAGTGCCTTAAAGAAAACCCACAGGCTAACTTTCCTAAAAGTAGAATAAACTTCTATGCTTCTCTTGGGACAAGGGTAAACAGCTCCATTCCACACTCCACTGCACATGCTAACCCCATCTGCTTAATTTTAGTGAACCATGCATAGGTAATCTCTGGCTATTCAGATATTTGTAGCTAGCTCTTAGACAATGGCAGAATTGAATGTACTAGGTAAGAGGAGTGATTGGAGTATTAAAGAGAGTTTCTGATTTGGGGGAGGGAAGGAGATAATTATTTTGGTATTTTATTTTCCAAAAGAATGCTGACATGGATGAGAAACATTATCCACATCTCAATAATAAAGATTAGAACTACATGTCCTAAAGAATTGATGGCTTGAACATGATTGGAATACCATGACTGTTTTAATTAGTCTCAACAGGGTCACCTCTGAACCAGGTGAAATGTGTCAATTTCTTCAGTTGAACTTTTACCTAGCTCAGCAGTTCTCAAAACGTGACCTCCACGTCCCTGGGGCCTCGTGAGATTCTTTCAGAGTCAGAAAGGTCCAACATTTTTTCATAATTATATTAAAAAGTTATTTGCTTTTCTTTTTTCTGTGCCACTCTTCTCACTCATGTTGCAAAGGAAGAGTAATGAGAACCCGCAACCTAACCCTCACCCAACCCTGGTGCCTTGGCACAAGTCAAAGCGGTGGCTCTCAAGTGTCCTAGTTGCCATTGTCTTCCTCACCTCCATGAACTCACAGTAAAAGGAAAATTCAGTTTCACTAAAAATTTTACTTAACATCCTGTTGAAGCAGTAGAAATTGTTAATTTTGTCAAATCCTGATGCTTGAATATCATATTTTTAACATTCTGGGTGACAAAGTGGGAAGTATGCATGAAACACTGTGGCTTCATACTGAAATACAAAAGTGCAGTGATTGTTTCGAGAAAAAATCTCATGCAATTGTTGGTGTTGCATGCTGAACTAGCCACTTTTTTCCATGGCACATCATGTTTACTTGGAAGAACTACTGAAATATAAATTATGGCTTTTCGAACTTGGGTGTTTGGCAGGACGTTTCAGAAGAATAAATGGGGTGGACTCATCATTTCAAGGGAAAAAAAACCCCAAACAACAATATTTTATAAAGTTAAAATTTGAGTTTTTAAGCAAAAATCAGAATGTTTGAAAACTTGTCTCCACCACTGTGAGTTTGACAGTTTCTGAATATTTAAAGACTTCTAATGAAATGAGTGGTGATATTAATTAATGTGATTATTTAGTATTGTATAAGGAAATATGTCAACATTGGGAAGACCTGAATAAATATGTGTACTGATATTTTTTATATGACCAATGAATAATGTTACCAAATCATGCGTGGGTGGAAGATTCATTCAAAGTGCGACATAGATCAGTGAATTTTAATGTAACAGAGTAGAAGTGAAGAAGTTCATTGTTGTGAACTTCTAAAATAATTAATTTTTGACCATGCTGGGTCTTGGCAATGGCAACCCACTCCAGTACTCTTGCCTGGAAAATCCCATGGATGGAGGAGTCTGGTAGGCTGCAGTCCATGGGGTCACTAAGAGTCAGACACGACTGAGTGACTTCACTTTCACTTTTCACTTTCATGCACTCGCAAAGGAAATGGCAACCCACTCCAGTGTTCTTGCCTGGAGAATCCCAGGGATGGGGGAGCCTGGTGGGCTGCTGTCTATGGGGTCGCACAGGGTCGGACACGACTGGAGCTACTTAGCAGCAGCAGGAGCAGGGTCTTAGTTGCTGTGTGTGGGCTTTCTCTAGCTGTGGCAGGCATGGGCTGCGCCTTGTTGCCCTGCGAGAGCATCTCATTGTGGAGGTGTCTGCTGTGGAACGCTAACTCTGGAGCGTGGGCTCAGCAGTTGTGGTGCAGGGGCCTAGCTGCTCCACAGCACGTGGGATCTTCCTGGACCAGGGATCGAACCCACGCCTCCCGCACTGGCAGGCGGATTCTCTCCTACTGAACCACCAGGCCTATCCCTGTTGTGAACAATTTTTTGTTCACAAAGAAGCGATGAACCAAGTTTGTGGGTTTCAGATTCAGATTGCAAATAACCTTTAAAAAACCACCAAATAAATAAATAAATAAATAAAAACCCACCACTTACTAGGTTTTGATATGGTATCAAAGTCATACTAACAATTGTCTGAAAAGGCTATTAATATAGTCCTTTTTTTGGTCCAATGATGTATCTATGAAAGGCCAAGTTTTCTTCATGAACTTCAACCAAAACATGTTGCAACAGATGGGATGCAGAAGTAGATGTGAGAATCCAACTGTCTTGTATTAAGCTATATATGAAAGAACTTTGCAAAATGTAAAATAGTATCTCTCTTCTCACTAATTATTTTTTGTTTTAGAGAAAAATAGCTCTTTCTCACAAAACTTAGTTATGTTAACATGTAACGAATGGGTGTATTAATCTTATTTTAAAATAACTATTTAAAACTTTCTGTTTCAATTTACAGTAAATGTAGATAGCTAAAATCCACATCACAAAGAGTGTAAAGGGGTCCTGAGAATAAAGACTTGGGAACCACTGATCTAGGCTACCATAAATTGCAGCATGGGCACTGCAAACTTCATCTCTTCAAAGCAAATATGGATTATATCTTTCCTCATTTAAAACAATAATGATTAAATTTGAATATTTTTTTGTACTTTTAAAGTGCTTTTATATGGATCAACAAATTACTCTTTTTTTTTTTTTTATTAGTTGGAGACTAATTACTTCACAACATTTCAGTGGGTTTTGTCATACATTGATATGAATCAGCCATAGATTTACACGTATTCCCCATCCCGATCCCCCCTCCCACCTCCCTCTCCACCCGATTCCTCTGGGTCTTCCCAGTGCACCAGGCCCGAGCACTTGTCTCATGCATCCCACCTGGGCTGGTGATCTGTTTCACCATAGATAATATACATGCTATTCTTTTGAAATATCCCACCCTCACATTCTCCCACAGAGTTCAAAAGTCTGTTCTGTATTTCTGTGTCTCTTTTTCTGTTCTGCATATAGGGTTATCATTACCATCTTTGTAAACTCCATATATATGTGTTAGTATGCTGTAATGTTCTTTATCTTTCTGGCTTACTTCACTCTGTATAATGGGCTCCAGTTTCATCCATCTCATTAGGACTGATTCAAATGAATTCTTTTTAACGGCTGAGTAATATTCCATGGTGTATATGTACCACAGCTTCCTTATCCATTCATCTGCTGATGGGCATCTTTTGAGTAATTTTATAGGTGAGGCATTATTTTCTCTATATATGAAAAAAAAAAAAGAGGTCCAAAGCAATCCAGCAGCTTACCTTAGGTCAGAGAGCCAGGTAAAGAATAAGATATGACCCCAGATTTTCCAATTTCCAGTCTCATCATATCTCTGAAATACTACCATATTGGTTCAGAAACGGTTGGAAATCATTAGTTTGTGAACAATTTCAATTATAATCAATTTGAAAAAAGTGGTTATTAAATTATGTTCAGGTGACCAGTATTAAACTCAAATATATATTCAAATCATATCAGGTTTGAGTTATGCTCTTTATGTTGATATTCAAATTATTTCAGATTCTGAATTAGTAATATCTAAATGAATGTTTTTTATAACCTCTTTATAGAGGTTTGTGGTATGAGATTTATCTGTGAGAAACTTGATATTCTCATTTTTTGACTTATAAAAATGACTTCATATGGCTCAACTTAATGCAATTTTGAAAACACAGAAGATCTATGAAATCTTTGAAATAAGGTTAAAAATATAAAAAATATCAAAAAGTATTGGGAAGAAAAAAAAACTGTCTACTTGAAAACCCTAACTCCTAGTTCCACACCCCAACATTCTGAGATAACTACTGGCAACAATTTCCTGTATATCCTTTTACAAATTGTCCATGTATATACAATCATACATGCACAAATGGAATCATACTAAACAAACTACTCAGCAAATTGCTTTTTTTGCTTGATATGTTTGGATATCATTTCATTTGATTCATATAGTTCTATTCCTTTTTAAAGTTCTGCTAGTATATTGGATGATGTACAATAATTGACTACTGAATTAAAAAAATAACAATATCCACATAGTAAAATGCACTAATCTTAAGGTTTATTTTCTATTTGTACAGTCTCTACATGTGTATGTATACCTGTGTAACCACCATCTAGATAAAAGTATAGAATATTCCCAACATTCCAGAAAGCTCCATCAAGTTGTTTTTGTTGGGAAGGAGGAAATGTTCCTCTATCCTTCTAGGTTCATCTGGATGTTCTAAAAATTAAATTAACATGAAACAAATTAACAGGAGAAAAATCACAAAAAAGTTTAATAACATGTTTACATGGGAGAGACCCAGAAAAACAGCGTAACTCTCCAAAATGGCTGAAGCCCTCATTTTAAATACCATCTTCAGCTAAAGACAAAAGAGGATGTTGGAAGCAGTTGTTTGTGACTTCAAGAGGGTAGCATGTGAAGTATAGCAAGATGGAAAATCAGCTGTCTGGTCAATAAATGTTTGCTGGGCCATACAGAGACAATGGGACACAGAGAGAAGTTCTGACAAGCAGATTTTGCTGAGTTCCTCCTATCTACACTAGGGCTCCTCTTAGTACATAATATAGTTATCTATGGTGATTGATCCCTTCCTAGAATAGGTCCCCTATCTATATTCTTTTAGGCAACTGGGGGAAGGTCAAAGTTTCTTCCTGAGTCTTTTGGGCCTCGATTGTTTTCAACTCAAAATAATCCACATGCTGGGGACATTGTGGGGTGGCACGCTTTGCTCCCCAGCAGTTCCCAGCCAGTAATATCACCCCAACCCCAACCCCCATTGTTCTGTTTTTTACCAACGTATATTGATTTTGTCTGTTCTTAAACTTCATATAAATAATCATATTATATATTCTTGGTTTGTGAATGCCTGGTTTCTTTTACTCAACATCAGTTCTCAGACTGAGCCACATTATTGTGTGTAGCAGTAGTTTATTTTTATTGCTCTACAGTTATTCCATTGCATGAATTTTTTTCATTAGACAGACATCTAGTTTTTTATTTTTAAAGTTTTAGATATTATTAATAAAACTTTCATGAGTATTCTTTATATGTCTTTTAATGGACATGTCTATTCATTTTATTTTGATATGTTTTACAAAATGATAGATTATACCAAATAGAGTATTCTATAATTAATATTTAAAAGGTTGACACTGAAGTTCTTAAATCATCAAAGAATTCAGTTTATTCTTTGATTTAGGAACTTTTGTGTTAATCTTTAGATATTAATGATTTTTGCAAAAGTGCTACAGATTGATTAAACTTGGGATGACTCTGGAAATTTCTTTAAAAAATTTTTGCTATCATGTGTTTTCTTAACATTTGAAAGCTTAAATTAATTTTTTAAATTCAATATTTTACCTAATTCAGATCTTTTAAATAAAATATTATTACTTCAGCAGCATGTCATAAGCAAAACAAACAAAAATTAAGAGTACTACTTCACTTCATTTTTACCAAAATGACACTAAATAGTAATTTTTAGCAAATTATTATTTTGGTTTAGTTTTTTTAATTTATTTTTTTAATTGAAGGGCAATTGCTTTACAAAATTTTGTTGGTTTCTGCCAAACATCAACATGAATCAGCCATAAGTATATATATGTCCCCCCGTCTTGAGCCTCCCTCCCATCTTCCTCCCCACCCTACCCTTCTAGGTTGTTACAGAGCTCCTGCTTGAGTTCCCTGAATCATAAGCAAATTCCTGTTGGCTGTCTATTTTACATATGGTAATGTAACTTTCCATGTTACTCTCTCCATACATCTCACCCTCTCCTTCCTCCCTCTCCCCATGTCCATAAGTCTGTTCTCTATGTCTATGTCTCCATCGCTGCCCTGCAGATAATTTCATCAGTACCATCTTTCTAGATTCCATATATATATGTATTAGCATATGATACTTCTCTCTCTCTCTTTCTGACTTCCTTCACTCTGTATAATAGGTTCTAGGTTCATCCACTTCATTAGAACTGACTCAAATGCATTCCTTTTTATGACTGAGTAATATTCCATTGTACATGTGTACCACAGCTTCTTTATTCATTCATCTGTCGATGGACATCTCGGTTTTGGGTTAGTTTATTTTTATTATTTATTTGTTTTCTTTTGGGCTGTGCTGAATCTTTGTTTCTGTTGTGCAGGCTTTCTCTTGTTGAAGCAAGTAGGGGCTACTCTTCATTGTGGTGCGGTGGCTTTTGTAGCAGAGCACAGGCTCTGAGCATGCAGGCTTCAGTAGTTGCAACACACGGGCTCAACAGTTACAGTGTGGAGGCTTAGTTGCCCCTCCACATGTGGAATCCTCCCAGACCAGGAACTGAATCCATGTCCCCTGCATTGATAGGCAGATTCTTAACCACCAGACCACCAGGGAAGCCCTGTTTTGGTGTAATTTTTTTTAAAAAACTGCAGTAGAATGTGTTTTTAATATTTAGAACAATCTGACATTATCATCTGTTCCTAAACATAATCATGGTTCTGGTTATTCGTTGCTTAAAACCACTATAATTAATAAATTACTATTACTGTAAGTAGATTTATTAGTATGGCTTCTTTCTTTTGATTAAATCCTGAGCAACCAAAGTATATTTTAAAAATAAAGTATCATCTATAGTAATTTATGGATGGGGAGCCATACATTGCTCTCATGCTCTAGATGTTTAAATTACCTACTTGTCACCTCTGCTTCAACATCTGGAATTCAACATGTCTAAGATGGAATCCTGACTGCCTACCCCTAAAATTTCACCCGTCAGTGAGTTCTGACATTTCTCCCTTGTAACCATCTCTCTCTGTTCTCTCCTTCCCTTCCTCAGTGCAGCCACAGAAACCCAAGCCTCTAGCTCATCTTGCCCAGACCTCCATAATAGCCTCTTTTCTGTTGATGGTGCGTTCACTTTTGACATCCTCTGTCTGTTCCACACAGAGCAGTCAGAATAATTTCTAACAACGTAAATCAGTTTTGTTCTCCTGCTTACAACTCTTATCATTGCACTTGAAAAAACTTCAACTTGTTACCATGGCCTGCTAGTCCAGAGTAATGCGGCACCTACTCACTTGTCCCACCCCATCTGGTGCCTTTAAGCTCTAGCTAGACAGCTTCCTTTTAATTCCTTGAACTTGCCAGACAAGTCCTTTCCCACCTTGTTACTATCTACATGTAGTTTCCTTTTCTTAGGATGCTCCCTACCATTTTGCATGGTTTGCTTCTTCTCAGCATTTCACTCTCAACTTAAATGTAACCTCCTTGTAGTGGCCCTTCCTCATCACCTGATCTAAATAGCCCAGGATCTTCTATTCTTCCTACTCTATTTTTAAGGTAGATTTACCAAAAATTGTAAACATATTTATATATTTTCTTATTTATTGTCTTCTTTGTTATATCAGATAAGATTTAGTTCAACTGCTAAAAACCAAAGTACAGTGGCTGGAAAAGACAGCAGTTCATTTTTCTCTCATATAAACAAAGTTTAGAGGTATACAGATCAAGATTGGTATGATAGCTCTATGATCCTTAGAGACCTGGGTTCCTTCTATCTAGCTTCTTCACTAAATTCATCATGTGGCCTCCACCTCACAGCTAAGAGTGGTTACTCACTTTTATTCCATTCATCAGGAATCAGGAAGGTAAATTTGGTCTTTATTCAAGGTGTGTAAAAATCGTTAGTTCTTTTTTAAAATATTTATTTACCACAACTCTTAGTTGTGGCGTGCAGTATCTTCAGTCTTTGTTGCAGCATGTGGGATCTTTAGTTGTGGCATTCGAACTCTTAGTTGCGGCATGTGGGATCCAGTTCCCCGATCAGGGATCAAACCTGGGCCCCCTGCATTGGGAGTTCAGAGTCTTAGCCACTGGACCACCAGGGAAGTCCCTAACTTCCAGTTTTATAGGAACTACAAGGAAAAGAGAAAGATACCAAATGATACCTGAGGAAGCAATCTGATAGACTGAGAACTTGGGACAGTTGTCACTGTATCTCTTTAATATTTCAGTATCATGAATATAGGGACTGACTTGTTTTAAGAAGACTAAGGGAATATAACAACCAGATGTGATGTGTGTTTCTCAATTGGATCCTAGTTTGGACTAACTATCTGTACAGGGCATTGTGTAGACAACTGGAGTAGTGTCAATATGAATGAGTATTAAAATGACGTACTGTTAAGGAATTATTAATATTGTCAGCTGTGATTATGTTATTTTGGCTATATAGGAAAATATTCTCAGTTTAAAGGATGCACATTAAAATTTAGGGGAAGAATGATGACTGTTATTAAAATTCTTCAACATAAATTTGAGTTCTATTTTTCAAGAAGAAGGGATAATTGATACTGGAGGCCCACAAGAAGTCTTTGGCATACTCCACCCCTAGACTGTAAGCTGTATGAGAGAAGGGGCTATGCCCACTTTGCTTCCCACTCCATAACCAGTGCCTAACATATGGCCCAGTATGGAGGCCCTTCAGATATCTTTGTTAATTGAAGAAATAAATGAATATGGGATAGAAATGCAGAAATTACTTATGACTTCTACTGACACTGAAAATTCAGCAGACATCATTTAAGAGATCATGGTACTTGAAAATAAGTACAGCTGAAACATTAACCATGTGCTATAATTGTAATTAAAAAGATAAGAAAAACTATGAAGAAAATGAAAACCCCAAATGTAGAAAACATTGAAATAGTAAAATAATAATGAGCAGGATACTATTAATTTTCCTGCCCTGTAACTATTTCTTTCAGAGTCCAGAACACTGAACTGGCATTTTGTAATAAAAGAAAACTAGCTTAATATGCTCAAACTACCGCACAATTGCACTCATCTCACACGCTAGTGAAGTAATGCTCAAAATTCTCCAAGCCAGGCTTCAACAGTACGTGAACTGAGAACTTCCAGATGTTCAAGCTGGATTTAGAAAAGGCAGAGGAACCAGAAATCAAATTGCCAATATTCGTTGGATCATCAAAAAAGCAAGAGAGTTCCAGAAAAACATCTACTTCTGCTTTATTGACTATGCCAAAGCCTTTGACTGTGGATCACAACAAACTGTGAAAAATTCTTAAAGAGATGGGAATTCTAGACCACCTGAGCTGCCTCCTGAGAAATCTGTATGCAGGTCGGGAAGCAACAGTTAGAACTGGACATGGAACAACAGACTGCTTCCAAATCGGGAAAGGAGTATGTCAAGGCTGTATATTGTCACCTTGCTTATTTAACTTATATGCAGAGTACATCATGAGAAATACTGGACTGGATGAAGCACAAGCTGGAATCAAGACTGCCAGGAGAAATATCAGTAACCTCAGATATGCAGATGACACCACCCTTATGGCAGAAAGTGAAGAAGAACTAAGGAGCCTCTTGATGAAAGTGAAAGAGGAGAGTGAAAAAGTTGGCTTAAAACTCAACATTCAGAAAACTAAGATCACGGAATCCAGTCCCATCACTTCATGGCAAATAGATGGGGAAACAATGGAAACAGTGAGAGACTATTTTTTTGGGCTCCAAAATCACTGCAGATGGTGACTGCAGCCATGAAATTAAGAGATGCTTTCTCCTTGGAAGAAAAGCTATGAAAAACCTAGATAGCATATTAAAAAGCAGAGACATTACTTTGCCAACAAAGGTCCATCTAGTCAAAGCTCTGGTTTTTCCAGTAGTCATGAATGGATGTGAGAGTTGGACTATAGAGAAAGCTGAGCGCCAAAGAATTGATGCTTTCAACTGTGGTGTTGGAGGAGACTGTTGAGAGTCCCTTGGACAGCAATGAGAGCCAACCAGTCAGTCCTAAGGGAAATAAACCCTGAATATTCATTGGAAGGACTGATGTTGAAGCTAAAACTCCAATACTTTGGCCACCTGATGCGAAGAGCTGACTCATTTGAAAAGACCCTGATGCTGGGGAAGATTGAAGGCGGGAGGAGAAGGGGAGGACAGAGGATGAAATGGTTGGATGGCATGACCGACTCAATGGACATGAGTTTGAGTAAACGCTGGGAGTTGGTAATGGACAGGGAGGCCTGGTGTGCTGCAGTTGATGGGGTCGCAAAGAGTCAGACACGACTGAGCGACTGAACTGAACTGAACTGAACTGACTGAGCCAAATATGAAAAATTAAATTCCATGTGTTATACAGGAGATTGTTAGAAATTCAAGTATATATATTTTTCTCCTGCTTGCTCCCCAGCTTCTCTCTTCCTTCCACTCCTGCAATAGTAAGATAGTTAGACATCCATTGAAACTGAGCAAGACCCTGCAGGGTCTTCCAGGGACCCCTGTTTCCCCTGTCTCTTGTTTGTAAAAAAAGCTTTAAGTGTCCTAGGCCTTCTCTGAATTCCAAAGAGCAGATTTAATCAAGGAAGTTCAAAAAAAGAAAGAAACAAAAACCAGCAAGCACCTGCAGAAACAAAGGAAAACAGTCAAGCAAGACAAAATAATAATAGTTTAGCCATAAAATGAAGTCAAGGATCTTTAGTTCCTCCTCAGGGGCTATATAGATAACATCCTGAGCCATACCCTTGAGTCATTTTGCAGGTACTGAAACCCCCAGCAGGTGTAGGAATCTAACTGTACAATGACTATGAGCATGTAGTCCCTAGATACTGGAGCCCGAAAGTTGATAACCCAGTAACGTCACCTTGTTACCTCACCATCAGCCAATCAGAAGAATGTCCACAAGCTGATCAGGCACTCCATGACCCTCTTCCTCACCTTGCCTTTAAAAATCCTTCCTGGAGAGCCTTTGGGGAGTTTTGAGCAGTAGTCACCAATTTCCCTTGCTTGGCCTTGCAGTAAACTTCACTTTCCTTTACCACAACCTGATATCAGTAGATAATGCTTTACTGGGCTTTGGGCTGGTGGACCCAATTTGGTTCAGTAATTCCGTTTGCTGGCTGCTACTGATTAGCCAACTGCATTTGAGGAGAGTTTTTTCCTTGCCTGCATCTTTAATTGAAAAGTAATAATTAAATTTTTACTATGTATGAATAAATTTTTTAAAAAAGAAAAAAAAGTGTAAGTCTAAATCACATATCTTATTCCTGGGGAGTCAGGATCAACACAGAGAAAACAAAAGTAAAAAAACTCCAAAAATATTTTTCCCTGGTGCTTTATATTCACCAAGAGCTTTGACAATAATATTCCATTTTTTCCTGAAATGATACCTTACTGCAGGCTAAGTCAAAAGAGATTAGTTGACTTGCTCAAGGTCCTCTCTGTAGTTAGAGGTAAATCTGATATCAGAAGCCTTGTCATCTGACTCTTGTCCCATATCCTTGAGCATGGCATTATCTTCTGAAAGCCAGAACTTGAGACCAGCATTGCATCTTTAACTCTGCAGTGTGCCAAGGATAACTAACTGAACTATCTAATGACTGAAGTACATTTGGACTTAAAGATGATTTCTAAAACTCTGTCCATTCTGTGGGCTTTCACCCCCCACCGCCCATTCTTTTTAGCAACCAAGAAAATACCACTTTATCTTCCCTCCTCTCCCTACTGAGCTCCTGTAGCTGCACCCAATCCCATCATCCAGAGACAACTACTGTGAATGGTGCTTCACCCAATAAGAGAACATTGTGCATTCTACTAGAACTTTGGCTAAAATTTCATCCACACAGCAAAGCTGTGAAATGCATACCAGCTGAAAGTGGCTGTTAGCTGGCATGTATACCATAGTAATCTCTTAGGAGTAAAAAAGAATCTGTGATTTTGAGTGCTGCATTTAACATTATCACCACCTACACATTCAGTTAAAAGCTGTTCGTGGCTGAGGAGAAACCCCTGATTCCCTCCCACATCGTATCTCAGCTTCGTTTTGGTGTGAGCTGTGGGTGGCTTCATCAAGAATGTTTGTACCCTTTACCAGAACAAACATTCCCGTAGTGCAACACTTGTAGGATCCATAAAATAGAAAATCAATTTAGTAATATTTAATAATAAGTAAATAATAAAAAAATTCCCCTTCATGGATCACAGCCTTGTCATGGTAAAGGGGCTTGTGTAACTCAATGGGGCTATGAGTCATGCTCTGCAGGGCCACCCAAGATGGATGGGTCATAGTGGAGAGTTCTGACAAAACAGTCCCCTGGAGGAGGAAACAGCAACCCACTCCAGTATTCTTGCCGTGAGAACCCCATTAACAGCATGAAAAGGCAAACATATATGATACCAGAAGATGAGCCCCCCAGGTCAGAAGGTGTTCAGTATGTTACTGGGGAGGAGTGGAGGGCAATTACCAATAGCTCCAGAAAGAGAGAAGCGGCTGAGCCAACGCAGAAATGACGCTCAGTTGTGGATGTGTCCGGTGATGAGAGTAAAGTCTGAGGCTGTAAAGAACAATATTGCATAGGAACCTGGAATGTCAGCTCTGTGAATCAGGTAAATTGGAGGTGGTCAAGCAGGAGATGGCAAGAGTGAACATCGATATCTTAGGAATCATAAACCAAAATGGACAGGAAAGGGCAGATCTAATTCAGATGACCATTTTATCTACTACCGAGGGCAAGAATCCCTTAGAAGAAATGGAGTAGCTTTCATAGTCAAAAGAAGAGTCTGAAATGCAGTACTTGGGTACAACCTCAAACATGACAGAATGATCTCAGTTGCTTTCCAAGGCAAACTATTCAATATCACAGTATTCCAAGCCTGTGCCCCAACCACTAATGCCAAAGAAGCTGAAGTTGACTAGTTCAATGAAGAGTTATAGGACCTTCTAGAACTAACACCAATCAAGTTGTTTTCCAACTCAAACATACAATAACTTGCAAAGTCTTAGCTGCTCTGACATTCCAGGTCCTCTAGAATATGGTCTCACCTTATCTATTGATTTTACCTTGCTCTCCAAATAATATTAACAACAATAATTGCGATTAACTGAGTACACAAATCCCAGGCTCTGTGGGAGCTGCTGTCCATATCCAGTTTTCTAACGCAAACTCTTGTTCCAGCTGGTCCTGTGTCTATGTTTACCATGTAGGCTTTGCTTCTTTTCTATACTATTCTCTATTTCTATATATTCTATGTCCCCAAATTCTACTAATAATCTGACACTGAGATAATTTTTCAGCTCCTCTAAAAACCCCCTCAAATTATTCAGCACTATTGATCTTTTCCAGTCTACTTTTTCATACTTTTTCTATACCACACACTAAGATGTTTTAATACCACTATATGATTATTTAGTCATTTCAGGGATGTAAATTTACCTCCAGTTAAGTTGTCATCTATTGGCAGCCATTGATGGGCTGTAAAGGGTGCATGAGCCATTTAAGATGATATTTTTAAAATATTTATTTATGTTTGGCTGTGCCGGGTCTTTGTTGCTGCACTGTCTTTCCTCTAGTTGTGGCTAGTGGGGGCTGCCCTCTTGTTGGGGTGCACTGGCTTCTCTTTTCAGTGGCATCTCTTGTGGAGCACAGGCTTTAGGCTTGTGGGTTTCGGTAGTTGTGGCTCTCAGGCTTGAGAGCACAGGCTCCATCATTCTGGTGCACAGGTGGCATGTGGGATCCTCCCGGATAAGGGATCGAACCTTTGTTCCCTGCACTGGCAGGAGGATTCTTTACCACTGGGCCACCAGGGCAGCTGAAAGTGGTATATTTTGCACTTGTGCATTTTTCCCAGATCAGGAGATCCCACAGCATTCCAGAGAGGTCCATGAAGAGGGTTGAGTTACTCTGGATACCAATTCATGCTTTTAGTCATTCCTACTTAAACAGAGGAAATGCATTTCTTATTGCATACCCTCTGATTTTCCATTGTCTACAATGGAAACTTCTAGCTGAGGTGCATGGGCCTGAGTCTTAAAATTCTGATCTTTTTTTCTTCTGTACTAAATGAGATGTCCTGAATTTTAATGTTGACGATATTATCATTATATGCACAACTTATTTCAACAATAATTTTTAAATTAAATATTTTTTGAATTGGTAATACAGTTAGAAAATTTGAAGGTCAAAACTACATAAAAAGGCTAACCAGAGAAGTCTCACTCCCATCTGTCTTTTATTGATAATTATCATTAAAAATATTTTAATACCATAGATAGTACAATAATGTCTGCGGCCTCATTCATCAAGGCTCTTTTGGTTGCAAGTGACAGAAGTTTATTTCATACCAATGTAAACAACAACAACAAAAGAAATTTCTTTCAAGAATGGAATATCTCAAGGAAGGTATAAAATACAGCCAGTTTTCAGGAATGATTGGAACCAGGACTTGGCAATCCATCAGGAACACAGCAGCCGATTTCTCTCTGATTTATTATGCTCATTGTCTTCAGTTATCTCTCTTTTTCAAATTGACTTGGTTGCTTTGGCTGCATGGAGAAGGCAATGGCACCCCACTCCAGTACTCTTGCCTGGGAAATCCCATGGACTGAGGAGCCTGGTAGGCTGCAGTCCATGGGGTCACTAAGAGTCAGACACCACTGAGCAACTTCACTTTCACTTTTCACTTTCATGCACTGGAGAGGGAAATGGCAACCCACTCCAGTATTCTTGCCTGGAGAATCCCTGGGACAGGGGAGCCTGGTGGGCTGAGTCGCATAGAGTTGGACAGACTGAAGCGACTTAGCAGCAGCAGCAGCTTTGGCTGCATAAGGCCAAACATAGCCACCCCCGTGTCCCTGAGTATACTTATCCTCAGTTCAGGTGACCAGCCCAGCCTCTTATCTCTTAGGGCTCATTCTTAGACAGAGACAGAGATATTGAGGTGACTAGGGTCATGTGTATGTCCTTGATTGATCAGCTCTGGACATGGGAGCAGGGAAACAGTACAAGCATGGATGCCAGGGATTCAGCCCTGGGTAAGGAAGTCCTTAAAGCAAAGAGGTGTGGACCAGCCTAATATCCCCCACGGTGCCCTAAAGCGGTCTTGCTAACTGTAGTCAACTAGCTATTAATTTTTATGGCCCTGAGGCCACCTTTGTTCCAGGTAGGTACCCAATGCTGATGATCTTTTTTCCTTTCAGTGGGAAAAAACCCAGAGTGTGAATAACATACTCTCCTGAGACCTGGAGAACTGCTTATCCTATTTTTATTTAAAGTTGTTAAAAGTTTCCCTGGGTCAGTGTATGTCAACTACTCTTCTCCCAACCTAAAGATCAAACTGGATCTCTTGCCCTGGAGGCAGATTCTTTACTGGCTGCTGCTGCTACTGCTAAGTCACTTCAGTCGTGTCTGACTCTGTGTGACCCCATCCCTGGGATTCTCCAGGCAAGAACACTGGAGTGGGTTGCCATTTCCTTCTCCAATGCATAAAAGTGAAAAGTGAAAGTGAAGTCGCTCAGTCATGTCCGACTCTTCTGGACCCCATGGACTGCAGCCTACCAGGCTCCTCCGTCCATGGGATTTTCCAGGCAAGAGTACTGGAGTGGGGTGCCATTGCCTTCTCCATTCTCTCACTAGCTGATGCTTATCACCTCTGGTTACCTCCTGGATATCTCCTAGTCAGGAACAAGGACCACTGCCTATTACCAAGTATAACAGAGCAGAGAAAGGTGTTGTTCATACCAGATCCTTGCTTCCATCTCTGTTTTGAATGCTTCTAGGAAAAACAAGTATTGCCTAAGTAACAATAGCAAATTTTAATATATAAAGAATATGGCTCTAATGTATTTACATTTCATAATGGTGCTAAAGGAACTTCATGGATGTTATATCTTATCGACATTCTACTTATCCATGAACTGATCCATGGTATTAGTAGAAGCTATTTGAGAAAAGCAAAAGAGATAGTGTCTTTTTAGGTGAGATTTTCCAGCAGAACAAATATTCATCTTCCATTGATCTTTCCTCCCTTCCATCCTTCTGACCTTTCTTCTAAATATAGCAGCATCTTCTCAGAACCTCCTAAGACTTGGATTGTATGAAATTTTTTCAGACTCTATAAAATAACCAGGCTCCTCCAGCCATGGGATTCTCCAGGCGAGAATACTGGAGTGGATTGCCATTTCCTTCTCCAGGGGATCTTCCCGGCCCAGGGATCAAACCCAGGTCTCCCACACTACAGGCAGATGCTTTAACCTCTGAGCCACCAGGTGTGTCTAATATAAAATAACCTAAGTAGTGTTTATGAATAAAAACCAAACTGAATAGTGTACTTCTGTGTGCCAGCCACTGTTAGAAGTATTTTATGATTAGTTAACTAATCCTTGAAACCACTCTATGAGTTGGCCGTGATTATTATCCCTATTTTTCAGATGATGAATGAGGCACAGAGAAAACAATTGCTCAAAATCACAAACCTAGTAACAGTGGACATGGAAAAAAAAACACAAACCTATCACACCCTTGTTCAATATTTTCATAAAAAGTTGTCTTATGAAAATTTTCTATTAGAAAATTTCATCATAAAATTATGAAATAAATGATTACTGTTCTCAAATTCTTCCTTTGAGACTCAAGTGGCTTAATAACAACAAATGCTGTAACTTGGCTACCAATTTAGAAATAGTTCCCTGTAGCTGTTTTCTGAGTTTTTATCCCTTGAGTAGGCTGTCTTGCCTCTCTCAAAGATATTGTGTTATTTCTTCCTTGGAAAAATATGCCTTTTCTTATCAGCTTCTTTTCCCTTTTGTTGTTTTGCAATCACTAAGGTGTGTCCAACTCTTTGTGATTCCGTGGACTGTAGGCTGCCAGGCCCCTCTGTCCTTGGGATTTCCAGGCAAGAATACTGGAGGGGGTTGCCATTGCCTTCTCCAGCGGATCTTCCCAGTCCAGGGATTGAACCCTCATCGCCTGCACTGGCAAGCTGATTCTTTACTGGTGAGCCACCAGGGAAGCCCCCTTAGTTTCCTTACATAACACAACATTTAAAAGGCAATGTTTTACTGGTCAACAACTTGTAAAAGAATGAAACTAGAACACTTTCTAACACCGTACACAAAAATAAACTCAATATGGATTAAAGATCTAAATGTAAGACCAGAAACTATAAAACTCCTAGAGGAGAACATAGGCAAAACACTCTCCGACATAAATCACAGCAGGATCCTCTATGACCCACCTCCCAGAATATTGGAAATAAAAGCAAAAATAAGCAAATGGGATCTAATGAAACTTAAAAGCTTTTGCACAACAAAGGAAACTATAAGTAAGGTGAAAAGACAGCCCTCAGATTGGGAGAAAATAATAGCAAATGAAGCAATAGACAAAGGATTAATCTCAAAAATATCCAAGCAACTCCTGCAGCTCAATTCCAGAAAAATAAATGACCCAATCAAAAAATGGGCCAAAGAACTAAACAGACATTTCTCCAAAGAAGACATACAGATGGCTAACAAACACATGAAAAGATGCTCAACATCACTCATTATCAGAGAAATGCAAATCAAAACCACAATGAGGTACCATTACACACCAGTCAGGATGGCTGCTATCCAAAAGTCTACAAGCAATAAATGCTGGAGAGGGTGTGGAGAAAAGGGAACCCTCTTACACTGTTGGTGGGAATGCAAACTAGTACAGCCACTATGGAGAACAGTGTGGAGATTTCTTAATAAACTGGAAATAGAACTGCCATATGACCCAGCAATCCCACTTCTGGGCATACACACTGAGGAAACCAGATCTGAAAGAGACACATGCACCCCAATGTTCATCACAGCACTGTTTATAATAGCCAGGACATGGAAGCAACCTAGATGCCCATCAGCAGACAAATGGATAAGAAAGCTGTGGTACATATACACCATGGAATATTACTCAGCCATTAAAAAGAATTCATCTGAATCAGTTCTAATGAGATGGATAAAACTGTAGCCCATTATACAGAGTGAAGTAAGCCAGAAAGATAAAGAACATTACAGCATACTAACACATATATATGGAGTTTAGAAAGATGGTAATGATAACCCTATACGCAAAACAGAAAAAGAGACACAGATGTACAGAACAGACTTTTGGACTCTGTGGGAGAAGGCGAGGGTGGGATGTTTCGAGAGAACAGCATGTATATTATCTGTAGTGAAACAGATCACCAGCCCAGGTGGGATGCATGAGACAAGTGCTCGGGCCTGGTGCACTGGGAAGACCCAGAGGAATCGGGTGGAGAGGGAGGTGGGAGGGGGGATCGGGATGGGGAATACATGTAACTCCATAACTGATTCATGTCAATGTATGACAAAACCCACTGCAATGTTGTGAAGTAATTAGCCTCCAACTAATAAAAATAAATGAAAAAAAAAGCAATGTTTTAAAGGGTTTTATGTAAAGATTATAAGGCTTCATGCATTATTTTAACTAATTACTCAAGTTCACACTGATTATATTAGATTTTTTGAAATCCAATAATTTGTCAAAAATAAGGGTTCTCTTTTTGTGTGTGCCCACCTGCGTGCACACACAAAACATTTGTCTATATGTTTGTGTTCGTTTCCTAGGGCTGCTGTAACAAAACACCACAAACTGGACGGTTTAGAACAATAGAAATGTATTCTATCCCTGTTGTAGACTAGATGTAGAACGTTAATGTGTTGACTACGCCATGCTCCCTCCAAAGCCTCTAGGATCCTTCTTTGCCTCTTCCAGATTCTGGAAGCTTCCTTGGCTTTCTGCCTGTCTTCACGTGGCTGTCTACCCTATGCATCTCTGTCTTCTACTTTTCTTAAGAGGACACAAGTCTTTTTGGATTAAGGGTCTACACTAGTCCAATATGACCTCATCTTTACTAACTACATATGTGACGACTGTATTTTCAAATAAAGTCTAGTCTAAAGTACTGGGGTTAGGACTTCGATATATCTTTCAGGAGGACATGATTCAACCCACAGCAATATCTAGTTACTAAGAAATCCATTGTAAGCTTTTTAGGAATGTGGGTATATTCATTTAAAAGCATAATGTCAACTTTGCTGTTTGAAATGGAGAAGAGAAACAAATGAAGGAATATACTATTAAAATATTCAGTGATAAAATTTTGCATGTTGACCAGGCTTTTATGGGAAATCTTCATTTTTCACTTGAACAGAAGCTCTTTAGGCAATATTTTTAATATTTTTGATTAAGCTATTTGGCTGAATCACTGACTTTAATACAGTTTTCTTAAATGTATTTCTAAGCCTATTCTGTTTTCTACATAGTTTTCTTATTTCCTTTTAGAAACGAGAAAGATAAAGTTAGAAGCTCACCTAAGATAAACACACTATGTGACTATCCTCTTTATCTTATTTGAAACATATACAAGGAAATCTGTCTTCTTTCAAAAAAGGCTAGAAAGAATCTTGCTTTAATTCAGACCATTGTTGCAACTTTCCTATCATAAAATACATCTTTCTGAGCGGCTTATCCCAATATTTGACATTGGCACTAGACAGAAATTAAAGGTTAAAATTAAACAATAAGAAATGATCTTGAATGTGGATCAGAGTGAGGGAGTTGTTAGGTGTAATCCCCTGATTCACAGATGAGGGTACTGGGACCCAGAGGTTCCTGAAGGTCACCAAGCTGGGGTTGGCAAAGCTGGATCCAGAATCTTGCTCTACTGCATCACATTGTCTTTTCTTCCATATCTTATTCAAAACTTGTACAAAAGGTAAGGAATAGCTGGAACTGAGTTGTACACTTTAAACGCATGAATTGTATGGTACAGGAATTGTATCTCAGTAAAACTGTTTAAAAAGAGATGAATGGCTGGATTTCAGAGGTACAGCAATGAAAATACAAATACACTTAGGAAACATTCATTTTAAATAATAGTTTCTTTTTAAAAAATTGCACAGTACAGAGTCAGCTGAAAACAGCAACTAGCCCCAATTTTAAGATTTAAATAACAACTTAAGCTAGACTTGGTTTTATTTACAGCACTAATTTCATAGAGATAGAAGGCAATGTAGAGAAGGAAAATTGTATAAGACATAGTCTTAAGACATTTACTGATGCAGCCCAAAGACTGTGCACATTTATAAGGTTAAGTTAAAATGAAAACTCAAAAAATGCTCAGTCATGGAGTTTGAAAAACCATATTGCAGGTTCACCTTTCTAGAGGACAAATTGGATTAACGGGACACTTTGTGTTTTTTTGTTCTTTCCTTCTGGATCTCTTATTAGTGATTCATAGGCCTCCCAAATTTATCTTCTGGCTTTTTCATCCTTTGTCTTCTGTATTGTATCTTTGTCTTTTTAAAGAAAAATAATCAGCTTTACTGCAATGTAATTTTTATACAACAAAATACATTTATTTTAATCATACAGTTCAATGAGTTCTGACAATGCATATAGTTGTGTAACCATCAACACTATCACTTCAAGAAGTTCCCTTGTCCTCTCTTTGGTAACTCCCTCCCCTCCCCCTGCCCCTGGCCGTTTTGCCGTCTTAGGAATCACATAAACAGAATTATAGGTTATGGAGGCTTTTGTGTCTTGCTTCTTTCACTTAATATAATCCTTTTCAGTTTCCTCCATGCTGTTTCTATCAATAGTTTGTTCTTTTCTGATTGCTGAGTAGGATTCCAATATGCTTGTCCATTCATTAGTTGATGGATATTTGGATTATTTCCAGCTTTCATTTCTTTTGGATAAATATCTAGGAGTAAAGTTGCTAAGTCATATCCTTAGGTATGTTTAACCTTGTGAGAAATTACCAAATCATTTTCCAAAATGGTGTTACCATTTTATACTTCCAACAGCATTCATTATGTAGTCTTGCCACATTTTAGTTTTGACTTTTCTATTTATGTCTAGGTTCATTTTGAATTATTTATTTATTTTTGGCATATGGATATCCAATTGTTCCAGCACAATTTGTTGAAAAAGATTATGCTTTCTCCATTGAAATATTAATACTTTGGCACCTGTGTGTAAAAAATTGACTATGTGTATGTGGGTCTATGAGTCTTTCTGGACTCTATTCTGTTCCATTGATCTACTTGTCCATTTTTATGCCATTACCACATTGTCTTAATTATTGAGCTTTAAATCTTGAAATCAAGTTGAAGTCCTAGTTTCTTTAATTTCTCTAGCAATGTTGACAATGTTATGGTCTTGGGAACATTTTGTTAAATCCATCATTAAATAATTCATGTAAATTCATGTAAAATTAGGAAATAATAATTTTAAAAATTAACTTAATTGTCATTTATTTACTTATTTATTTATTTTTGGTTGCACTAGGTCTTTGTTGAGGCACATGGGCTTTCTTTAGTTCCCGCTGGGTGGGGGGGGTGCTCCTCTTTGCTGTGGTGTACCAACTTCTCATTGCAGTGGTTTCTCTTATTACAGAACATGGCTCTAGGCGCATAGGCTTCACTGGTTGCAGCACGTGGACTCTAGAGCACAGGCTCAGTAGTTGTGGCACACAGGCTTAGTTGCTCCAAGGCATGTGGAATCTTCCTGGACCAGGGATCTAACCCATGTCCCCTGCATGGCAGGGGAATTCTTATCCACTGTACCACCAGGGAATTCCAATTTATTTATTTTTTAATTTGAGGATAATTACTTTACAATGTTTTTTTAAAAATTTTAAAAAATTAATTCATGTTTTCTGAGGCTATTGTAAATGATGTTGCTTTACACACACACACACACACACACACACACACACAAAACCACTTCAACTTCCATTTGTTTGTTGCTAAAACATCTTTTTTTTTTTTTCTATTTCCCTGGGAGGTTTCACAGGGCTTCCCTGGTGGCTCAGATGGTAAAGAATCTGCCTGCAATGCAGGAGACTGGGGTTTGTTCCCTGGGTTGGGAGGATCCCCTGGAGAAGGCAATGGCTATGCGCTCCAGTATTCTTGCCTGGAGAATTCGATGGACAGAGAAGGTTTTATAAATGTATCTTCCAACACTTCAATTTTTTAAAGTTGCAATTAAAATCATTTTAATGTAGTAAAATGAAATTTACCATTATAACTATTTTTAAGTGAGCAGTTCAGTGGCATTAAATGCATTCATATTGTTGTGTGAGCATCACCACTATCCATCTCCAAAACTTATCCCATAATGAAACCCTGTATATACTAAATACTCTCTAAATACGAACTCCCCATTTCCACCTTCCCATCACCATGGTACCTACTGTTTTACTTTCTGTCTCTATGTATTTGACTATTCTAGGTACCTCATACAGGTGGAATCATACATTACTTGTCCCTTTGTGTCTGGTTTATTTCACTTAGCATAACATCTTCAAGGTTCAACCATGTTGTAGCATGTATCAGAATTTCATTCATTTTTAAGCCTGAATAATATTCCATTGTATGTATATACCACATTTTATTTTTCCATTCATTCATTAATAGATTCTGGAGGGAGGTGGGAGGGGGTTCAGGATGGGGAACACATGTACACCCATGGCTGACTCATGTCAGTGTATGGCAAAAACCACTACAGTATTGTGATTAGCCTCCAAAAAAAAAAAAAAAGATTCTAGGTTATTTCTATCTTTTGGCCATTGTAAATAATGCTGCTATGAACATGAAATTGGTTTTACTTTGTGAACTCTTTCATGTTCTTTAATTTTTTCACTTATTATTTCTGTCTTTGTTTTATGGAGTGATATATTCTGTTATCTCCCTGTAAATATTATAGTTTCTATGATATTTTCTTCTCTCCTTTGTATGCCTGTTCCCTCCTCAAGTTTATTTTCATTTTTAGCTTCCATTCAAGACTTTCATTAAACATCTGGTGTTTCATATGTTTTAATAGTAGAGAATTTTTTTAAAAAAATGGACGGAAACTTTGTGGGGAGAAGGGGGCAGGTGGGACTCATCAGGTCTTTTTACTGGGGTACTTCAAATATTTGGATATGCCAATATACTGGGTTATGCCAATACTTTGAGAAATTTTCCCTGGAACTGTTGTGTTTCTCCACAAATGAATTTCCAAGTTCCTGTCTGGAGGAGAACGAGGTATAAGGCACAGCAGGGATCGTGGGAGCAGTGACGGTGGGGCAGCAGTGACCATGCTTAAGCCTTGCTGCGGCTTTCTGAGTATAGAACGGGGACATAGGGGCTGAGGATTCCTCTTTCACTTAGTCCACTTGTTTTCAGTTCTAGCACCTCCAAGGGCTGAGTGGCTCAAGGATTCTATTGCACAAAACGACGTACTTCTAGTTGGTAATGCCCCTTGAGAGGTGTTTAGGTTGTAACTGCTAAATCAGTAATTGCTCCTCTATCTGCTTTGTCTTCCAAAAAGATGTTGATGTATTTTATCCACTGTTGTCTCTGCTCTTATTCTCTTTGTCCTTGCTGGTTAATACCATTTTTATTGCTTTACTGACATTTTAACAGGGTTTTAGGAGGGAGAGGAAATGAACACATGATGAACTATATTTAACTCATTAAATAGTATTTATCATTCATAAATGATTTACATTTCTTTTACCACCTGATAGGAAAAACTTCCACTCAGGACAATAAATAAAACTCAGATAAAATGGAAATACTAGATCACAATAGGTTTGTAGTAGTGAAGGGAAAAAGAATTTCAAAAAGAAACATATGTAAGGCAATATACTTCCAATGATGAATTACTTCCAGTGATGAATGTGTTTCTCAGTTCTCAGGAAAGTAGCGAAAAAGTTGAATATAAGTGATATAAGTCTGTTGATTTAAAAGGAAATCATATACCTCATAAATACAAGTAGTATATAAAAGAATCATTTATTGTAATTCATGGCATTTGCTTAATTTCTTATTGCTTTTCTTTCAGCCATTTCCTTCTCTTTAGCATTTTCATTAGTGGCTTGTTAGTTACATAAAGAGGCAATGGTCCACCAGGCAATTCTTCCACTTATTATTGGCTAAGAGGCTGATATTACTAGTTTTTTTTTTTAAATTATATTTAATCAGTTGCTTTACAGTATTGGTTTGATTTTTGCCATACATCAACATACATTAGCCATAGGTGTACATATGTCCCATCCCGCTTGAACCCCTCTCCCACCTCCCACCCTTTCCCACCCCTCTGGGTCATTACAGAGCCCCAGCGTGAGCTCCTTTAGTCACAGAGCAAATTGCCATTGGCTATCTATTTTCCGTATGTACATGCTTCCGTGCCACTCTCTCCAATCATCTCATTCTCTCCTTCCTTCCCGCTGCCCTTGTCCATAAGTCTGTTCTCTATGTCTCTGTAGGAGTCACTAGTTTAATGAGGGTTTGAGAGGTCTCTGTGGCTTAAATTATTGGCACTATCCCTATTACTATAGGTCGTGTGTATGTTAGTCGCTTAGTCGTGTGTGACTCTTTGCGACCCCATGGACTGTAGCCTGTCAGGCTCTTCTGTCCATGGGGATTCTCCAGGCAAGAATTACTTGGTGTTAAATACAATTGATTGAGCGCTTATTGGAATATTATTTTGAGTTCTGAGTTTAAGGTGGATGGTGAAAATAAAATGAGCACCTGTTTAAAAACCAGACCTGTGAAGAAAGGTCTTCCCTGGTGGCTCAGAGGGTAAAGAATCTGCCTGCAGTGCAGGAGACCTGGGTTCAATCCCTGGGTTGGGAAGCTCCCCTGGAGAAGGGAATGACAACCCACTGCAGTATTTCTGCCTAGAGAATTCCATAGACAGAGGAGCCTTGCAAGCTATAGTCCATGGAGTCACAAAGAGTCGGACATGATACAGCAACTAACATGAAGAAAAGCTAAAAGAAGCTCTTTTGTTTTGATTTGTATTTTCTAGGAAAAGAAAAGGATCAGAGGAAATAACACTCTTCAAATATGTCGAGATGCTTTACCTGATGTTTCCCAGGGCTCTATTCTAGGCCTTTTCCTCCCATGGGCATTAGATGGTATCCAACAACCTGCTTGGCCATCCCCTCCCTTACCCACCACTTTCCTCAAATATTTACCCATGAAACCTAACCAATAGATTTAGTTACCTGCTCTCCAGACTAGATCTAAGATCCAGCCCTAGGTTTTCAGCTGCCTTCTGATTATTTCTAGTCCAGTGTTCTGCAGGCAAATCAAGTTTAATGGATCTAAAAACTTAGGTCATTAAATTCTCCCCAGCATTACTCACCCATCTGTGCTCCTCTCCTGACTTCTTTTCTATAATAATGGCAACACCTATTTACCTTGTCAACTAGGCTTAAGTCTTAGAATCAGCTTTTCTTTCTTCAGCCCCTCCATCCTATTAGTCACTAAATTCAATGAATTCAATTTAAATCTTTTTGAAATTTATCTTCTGTTTACTATGCTATTAGTTTAGGCTCTCATCAACTTCTGCATGAACTATAAGAAGTGGTTATCTTTCACTTAAACCAGTCTGTCTCCTTCTATTTTTTTTTTTTTAATCATATACATATGTTGTTGTCCAGTCACTAAGCTGTGTCTCTTTAGAAGCCCCATGGACTGCAGCCCGCCAGACTGCTTTGTCCATGGGACTTTCCCAGGCAAGAATACTGGAGTGGATTGCCATTTCCTTCTCCAGGGGACCTTCCTGACTCAGGGATCAAACCCTCCCCTCCTGGCAGGCAGATTCTTTACCACTGTGTCACCTTTTGTCGTTGTTCAGTCACTGAGTCATCTCTGACTCTTTGTGACCCCATGGACAGCAGCACGCCAGGCTTTCCTCTCTCTTTCCTTCACTCTCTCCCGGAGTTTGCTTAAATACATGTCCATTGAGTTGATGATGCCATCCAACCATCTCATCCTCTGTTGACCCCTTCTCCTGCCCTCAATCTTTCCCAGCATCAGGGTCTTTACTAATGAGTCAGTTCTTCACATCAGGTGGCCAAAAGTATTGGAGTTTTAGCTTCAGCATCAGTCCTTCCAATGAATATTCAGGGTTGACTTCCCTTAGGATTGACTGGTTTGATCTCCTTGCTGTCCAAGGGACTCTCAAGAGTCTTCTCTCAATACCACAGTTTGAAAGCATCAATTCTTCAGTACTCAGCCTTTATGGTCCAACTCAGATATCCACACGTGACTACTGGAAAAACCATAGCATTGACTATATGAATCTTTGTCAGCAAAGTAATGTCTCTTTTTTAATATGCTGTCTAGGTTTTTCATAGCTTTTCTTCCAAGGAGCAAGTGTCTTTTAATTTCATGGCTGCCGTCACCATCCACAGTGATTTTTGGAGCCCAAGAAAATAAAGTCTGTCACTGTTTCAGTTTTTTTCCCCATCTATTTCCCATGAAGTGATGGGACCAGATGCCATGACCTTAGTTTTTTGAATGCTGAGTTTTAAGCCAGCTTTTTCACTCTCCTCTTTCACATTCATCAAGAGGCTCTTTAGTTCCTCTTCACTTTCTGCCATAAGGATAGTATTATTTGCATATCTGAGGTTATTGATATTTCTCCCAGCAATCTTGATTCCAGCTTCTGTTTCATCCAACCATGCATTTTGTATGATGTACTCTGCACATAAGCTAAATAAGCAGGGAGATAATATACAGCCTAATATACAGATGTACTCCTTTCCCAATTTTGAGCCAGTTCTTTGCTCCATGTATGTATGAAAGTGAAAGTCCCTCAGCCGTGTCTGACTCTTTGCAACCACATGGACTATACAGTCCATGAAATTCTCCAGGCTAGAATACTGGAGTGGGTAGCCTTTCCCTTCTTCAGGGGATCTTCCCAACTGTGTATGTTTATATACACATATATGTATATACCTATACATACTTATGTAAACTAGACTATATGTTCCTTGATGTGTTTTACTTTTTATCACCAAACCTCAAATGCTCAATAGATTTTAGTTGAAGAAATGAATGTTTATTTTAAAGATAGTAACCACCTGGTTTCTGTTTCCACTCACAATAAAATGACATTTATATTTCAATGTTTAGGTATTAGGAAGAGTGGGATACATACTAGAATGAGTTTTTTATAACCCAAGTAATTTTGTAAACTCTTCTTTGTAGTTCTTTTTTCTTATGAAGACAGATTTATATGTCTAAGATGGTTTAGGAATTTCTTTGCTTGGATTTGTGGTGCTTAGACCAGTTCATTTTCTGCTGGATCAAAAATAGTTTTTTTGCCAGATCAAAATACATTTCACCAGAAAAACGATGCTTATTGAACTAGGGAGGAAACTCAGTACTAATGCAGAGGACCTTCTTGGACCTTGTGACTTTGACTTGCATGTTGTATCATTTCTCTTTGAAATTTTAATTTTAGGTCCAACACTAATGGACAGTGCACCGCCAGCGTTGATCTTATACTATTTATATATCTATTCTTATTATGATAAATTTAGATGTAAGATGTTAACCAGAACCATGAACTGCATTACGTAAAATGATACATTTCAGAAGATCTAAAATCCCAGCAAAATGGTAGGGACAATGACATAGCCAGTTGTTAATTTTTCCCCGAAGAGTGCCAAAATGATGTTTCAGTCTTTTTTTAACACAATGGTTGAATGTAATTCATTGGTGCTCTTGAAAACAAGCAAGTCATTCTCATAGGCAAAAAAGCTGTGATGCCCAACTTCTTGAAACAGATTTGTCAAGAACCTACCTTTCATCTTTCTCCCATGGTTATTGAACCTACTGTCTAGTTTACATCCTGCAGTATGTAGATAAGAGTACACCAATCCCACACTTTTAACTCTCTCAAGGAGCATATGTGATGCAGGGACAATTAACCTGTTCCATATATGTATACCAGATTAGGTGTCAATTCAACACTCTCCAATAAGGTATAGGTAAAGTAAAGCGTTACTTGCTGTCATGTCCAACTCTCTGTGAGCCCATGGACTGTAGCCTGCCAGGCTCCTCTGTCCATGGGATTCTCCAGGCAAAAATACTGGAGTGAGGTGCCATTCCCTTCTCCAAGGAATCTTACTGACCCAGGGACCAAATCCAGGTCTCCTGCAATGCAGGCAGATTCTTTACCGTTTGAGCCACCAAGGAAGCCCCGATAAGGCATACTACTACAGAAATGGAATGGGCTATTTCCCTAAGTAGTGATTCTCCCTTTACTGAAAATGTTCATGCACATTTGTGTCTGATATGTTCAGTGCCATAGTTCAGTCTTGACCAGGGCTTGGTGCACAATAAACACTATATATGTATATGTAGTGTGTGTGTGTATATGCATATATGTGTGTGTGTGTGTGCATGTGTGTGTGTATGTGAATGAATGAATGAAGCACATAGTGGAGGCACAAAATGGCTGATGTTTAAGTTAGCTTTTGTTGGGTAATGAACCATGCCAAAAGGTGGCAGTTTGAAATGGTGATTCATTATTTTTCATGATTCTGTTGGCTGAACAGTCTGAGATGGTCTCATATTTCTGGGACATGAGCTCTTTGGCTGGGACAATTAAAGTCTTTCTCTCCAGGTCTCTCAGCATTCCGAGAGAGTGAGAGTGGGAGCTGTAATACCTCTGCTGGTTAGGCTTGGGAACTCATTCCCAGTGTATTGTATTGGACAAAAAAGTCACAAGGCCAGATCCAGAGATGAGGAAATCGACCCGACCTCTTGATGGGTGTTGTTGTTGCAGATTTTGTAGCCATTTTTAATCTACCATAGATGGCCAAGTTTAAAATACCATTTGGATGGAATTCTTGTAATGGGAGAAAGATTGGTCAAGCTGATCTCCCAGAGTCCCTCCAACTCTGAGATTCCACCAGCCTGAAAGGATCTCTTATGTTCTAATAGAGAACAGTTATTAACCCATTGTAATTGGAAACTTCAATCTCCTACATCTGGTAAGATAATTTCAAAGATAATTCATTGAATAATTATTACTATGATCTAGAATTTAGTCTTCCTTTGCTGCTGCTGCTAAGTCGCTTCAGTCGTGTCCGACTCTGTGCGACCCCACAGACGGCAGCCCACCAGGCTCCTCAGTCCATGGGATTTTCCAGGCAAGAGTACTGGAGTGGGGTGCCATCGCCTTCTCTGATAGTCTTCCTTTAGTCATTTCAAATACCTACCAGAATGCTCTTGTTAGTGAGAGTGGTATTTACAACTAACAGGCACTAACTCTACTTTGAATTCTGGTGTTTACTAGCAACATTCTCCTTTTTTTATGCTCTGTTGACCATTCTATGAAAACTGGATAAATTCTTTATTGTTTTTCATCCATCAAATACTTAATGTTTTAGAAGTCACTGAGATAATAATATAAAATTCTTATTTTTCTTCTGCATCAGAAGTGATGCAGAAGATCAGAGTGCTTATATTATTGCCTTGATATTTAATGTTATTAACTATTAAAGTTGTAGATCTACCACTTTTCTGTAATGATTCTTTTATGACAATTTTAATAAACTACAGATATTCCTTTGTGATTTAGTAATAGCAGATACACAGATATATGAATGCAGAAATATCACATAAATAACTTATAATTAATAAATAAAAACCCTGTGGAACTCTCCATTAAGGTATTTCAGAACAATCACAGTAGGGAAAAATAGTATTGTGGAGACTGAACTGGTGGCTAAATTGTGATTTAACAGAAAACTTCACACCAAAGAATTGTGCCAGTGTATTTTTGTATGTGCATGTACTTAGCTGAAAAATCATGTATGTTTTTGACAATTTTTGACAAATATTTGACAAATACTTAAAATGTTTAGTTATTATTGAGGAATCTGTTTTAAAATTTTTAGTTTGGCATTAAATCTCCTGTCCCCACATTCTACACTAATATCTCTCTCTTCCTACTCTTCCCAATTCTTCTAAAAACAAACAAACTCCAATCAACTCACAACAGTTTTCTAAAAATAAAGCTAAAGTTCATCTTTGTGGGACTATTAAGCTAGGTCTTGAATGTACTGTTGATAACTAACCTGATCAGGTAACAATGCCAGGAAATCTTGTTCTACCGTTGCTTTTTTTAAAAATTAAACTTTCTTTGTTTCCCATTTACAGAAAAGAGAGTTCTTATACACTCCCATGTCTACCTCCCAACCAGTTTCTCCTATAACTAACACCTTGCATTGGTGTGGTAGGCTTGTTACAACTGATGAACCAATATTGGTTATATTACTCACTGAAGCCCACAGTTTACATTAGGATTCCCTCTTTGAATAGTTCTGAGTTTTGTCAAATGTATGTCATGTATCCATCATGACAGTGTCATACACAACAGTTTCACTACCCTAAAAATCTGTGTTCCCCCTGTGTGTCCCTCCTCCCTCCCCCCAATCCTCATTTTTCCTTTTTAATTACCCCAATTGAGGGTAGTATAGTTGAAGCTAAGAATTTGCTCAAGTAATCCATGATTCTCCATGGCAATCAAGATTTCTTAATCATCAATTTAGACTAGCACTGTCAAACAGAAATAAAATATAAGCCACATATATGTTTAAAAATTTCTAGATGCAGTATTAAAAAGAACAAGTAAAATTAATACATTACACTTATCCCAATATATCCAAAATATTATAAATTCCAATATAACCGCTATAAAAATTGAGGTATTTAATTTTTTTGGTACTGTCAAAATATAGTATGCATTTCAAACTTACACATCTCATTTCAAACGACTCATATTTCAAGTTCTCAGTAGCCAGGAGAAGCCAGTGACTAAGGACTTGAATAGTGCAGTCCTAGGCTGAGAGCAACTTGAAAGCAAGCTATCCTCCTCTCTCCAGGGCCTCTAGATTAGACAGAAAGGGGATATTTTTGGAAGGTATTCAATACATCAGAAAGACAAAAAGGGCTCTCTAAACCTCTGGATGCTGATACTTAAATGTTCTGTAATCACTTTCTTTAAACTCTCCAGTTCTGGAAAAAGTGGAATGGGGATTATACTCATTTTGGCATATCGAAGAAATGAGTATGTATGTATCCTGACTCCCAGAAAGCCTGAATCATCCAGAATGTTGACTCATGAGCCTAAGGTGACTGAAATACAATGTGAATCAAATTTGCCTTCCAAGGCATCCTTCTCTTTCCACTTTCCTCTCTCCCCTCCCTCTTTTGGGTGACTCATCCTTCTACCAATTAAGTCCAGCAGCGGGCAGATCCCAAAGCCCTCTTTGAAGAAGTACAGACTTTCATCATCATCGTCTAGCCCAGTCGTTTTGCCTACCTCATCCAGGGTCTGCAGTTAAGACTGGGAGTGACTTTAAACCTGTAAAAAATATTATTTTTTCTTTTAAGGTGGTGCCCATCACCACCTTAAGGTGATAAGGTGGTTTGGGAATTTACGTTTGAAAGAAAACAATTTTTTATTTCGAAATCTAAAATTTAATATTTGCTTCAATCCTTAAGGCCTACTCCACAGTACCGTTATTCAGAACCTTTCTGCGCTCTGGGTTTTTTCCTTTCCTGGGAGGAAAGTTTCCACTCCCAGTCTCCAAGATAACGCCCTTCCGGTGGCGTGCCAGGAACGTCTCCGACCCCTCAGGGCTCGGAGGGAGCGGGTTCGTTTCCCCACTGCAGTAAACACACATACTCCAACTTGCCAAGGCCAAGACCAAGACCCCAGCCGGACCCGCAACTACCCTAGGCAGTCGGTGGGGGTTCCCGGCTCCAAACCCCGCCCATCGAACCCGCCCGGGCCGGTAAGAGAGAGGAAGTGCAGTGAGACCCACCCACTTTCGTCTTTTTCCTTTTCTGTTGGGCCGACTGGTTGCCCGTCAACTCTATTTCTTCGCCGATTGGCTCGCTCCTCCCGCGTTAGTGCCTGCCTCTCCCTGGCTGGGAGGGTGAGTCACGCCAAACTGGGCGGAGCGTCGGCTGGCCTCTCTCCTTCCCTCATCTGGGCGGCGGCGGCGGCGGCAACTGGGGACGGGGCGGGTGGCGCATCACGGGCGCGGAGGCTGGAGGAGCAGTCTCATTGTTCCGGGAGCCGTCGCCACTGCAGGTCCCTCGGCTCGTTGGGCCCTGCCCCTCTCAGTCCTCCCCACCCCCCACAACCGCCCGCGGCTCTGAGAAGAAGCTTCTCCCGCGGACGCAGCAGCTGGCAGCATCACCTCCGACCTGCCAGCCATGGAAGACATGGACCAGTCGCCTCTGGTCTCCTCGTCCTCGGACAGCCCGCCTCGGCCTCAGCCCGCGTTCAAGTACCAGTTCGTGAAGGAGCCGGAGGAAGAAGAGGAAGAGGAGGAGGAGGAGGAAGACGAGGACGAGGACGAGGACCTGGAGGAGCTGGAGGTGCTAGAGAGGAAGCCCGCCGCCGCGCTGTCGGCGGCCCCGGTGGCCACCGCCGCCGCCACCCCGGCTAGTGCGCCCCTGCTGGACTTCGGCAATGATTTCGTGCCCCCGGCGCCCCGGGGGCCCCTGCCGGCCGCGCCCCTAGCCGCTCCGGAGCGGCAGCCGTCTTGGGACCCGAGCCCCGTGTCGTCGGCGGTGCCCGCGCCCTCCCCACCCTCCATTACAGCAGACTCGCCCTCCAAGCTCTCTGAGGACGAGGAGCCTCCGGCCCGGCCTCCGCCTCCTCCACCGGCCGACGTGAGCCCTCAGGCCGAGCCCGCGTGGACCCCGGCTGCCCCAGCCCCCGCCGCGCCCCCCTCCACGCCGGCCGCGCCCAAACGCAGGGGCTCCTCGGGCTCAGTGGGTGAGTGCCGCGCCCTCCTCCTCGCGCCGCCCCTCGCGCCCCTCCCTCTTTTGTGCGCAGCCCTTAAAGCCTGGACCCTGCCCTTCTCTCCACCCGGAGGGGGCTTTGTCTGCAGATCCTTGGGCGAAGGCGCCCCCGCTGGTGGGAGCCGCGGGGAGCAGGGTGGGGCGGCAGAGGAAGCCCGGGCTTACTCTTTATTGTCCGTCTGGGTATCGGGGAGCACGTGCGCCCCGACCTCTCCCGGGGTGTTCTGCCTGCTCGCTACTCCACCGGGTCGGGGAAGTTAGGAACCCACCCCTGGCAGGAGCTGGGTCTGTAATGAGGGAACTAGGGGTGTGGATTCATCAGGCTGCCTTGGTTCCGGGGTGAGGATGGAAAGGCCTTGGCGCCCTAATCTTTTGTCTGCCCGACTAGGTTGCTCCTGGGGAAAAGACGCAGTTTCTTTCTGGTCTTTGCCTGCATTCAGCCCTGGCCCCTCTCCTCACCCATTCCTTGGCTTGGGTGGCCCCATGCTCTTGATCCCCCTCCCCAGCCCCGCGCTCGTGGGGAGCCGGTCCAGTGGAAAACGTCCACATTGACCTGACTGCAGTGAAGGGAGAGCGCCTCCAGTGGTGTGACGCGTGGAGAATTGGGGAGCGGAGTTTTGGCGAGGTCCTGCCACCGCCCAGTTTACCCGGGTTGTGATGTGGCTATTTACCACCAGCTTAACGGAGCCGGGGAAATGGGACCTGGGCACCATGTTCCAAGGGGGCGCAGTTCTGCCGGGAGCTCTGCCGCAGAAGGAGGGGAATAGCTGTCAGGATGCACAGGTTTAGCTTCTTAATGCATCGTAATTGAATCGTAGAGATAAAAGGAAAAGGCAAAATGGTTGACGTTCCCAAAGAAGGGGAAACCTGTGGATTCCCTGGCGGGAAGAGGACAGTTGAACTTGTGGTAGATTTACCATGGGACTTCATGAAATGTTTTGAGACAAACGTTTTCATCTGTTGGTTAGAAATACTGTTTTGTATAAGTAATATATTTTAGGGCTGCAGAGACGGATTTGCATTGTCCGTAAATAGTTTTCAAATCTTTTAATTTACCAGCACCTGATTGTTTGTTATTACTATTATTAGGAAAAATTGTTTTATTATCCTTTTAATTTTGGGAAACTGTTTATTCTGGAAGAGAAAAAAGTTTGTTAGAGGTTGAGAATTCATCCTATTAGACACGTTAATTAACTTATTAACAAGTAGCTTGTTAATTTGGGGACAGAAAGCGTTCCACTAGTAGTAGGACCATTATGTGTACAAAGGCAGAGATCAAGAATCAGGTAGTGTAACAGCCTGGTGAGAAATTGTCATAGCCTTGTAGGATTTTAGAAACGATTGTTTTTCTAGCAAAAGATATTCAGTGGGAGATCGTGGAAGAATTTTTTTTCTTCAATTCACTCTTGCTCCACAAGGAAAAAAATAAGTCAGTAGTGATACTGACATTCCCCAGAGCATTACTCAAAACATTAATCACTACACTACAGATAATTAGAATGTGAGAAGTAACTCAGGTTTTCCTTTTTATCAGTAAAAACACATTTTCAAGAAACTAAAGTGAGGTGGAAAAATATCAAGTAATAAGACATTTACAAATGATAAATTTAATGATTAAGAAAAGCAAACTAATTTTTCATATTGTATTCCTACGTGGAAACAAAAGAGTTCTGTTCTTTGAATCTTGGAGAGTCAGTAGGTGACAGCATTCTTTCTGTATTTTGACTTTTGGAATACTAACTTTGGAAGACAAAGGAGAGAGAATATTGCGTCACTTAGCGATTCTATCTTTACATGGCTTCCTAATACTGTATTGATCTTGCTTATCTAGAAACTTTAGTTACTTTAGGACATAAAGGAACATTGTGATTATGGTCACAGATAGTTAAACCATGTCACTGAGTCTGGCTTTCTTAACAGTTCTTTCCTGCAGCTGGTTATTGATTATCTACAAAGAGGCACTATTCTAGGCTAGGAAGATAGAGCAATCAGCAAGACAGATGTGTTCCCCATGAGGGGAGTCAGATGATAAACACCTGATTAAGGAACTGAGAATAGTGTTAAGTGTTATGAGCAGCATAGGAAGGATGATGTTGTGGAAAATGAGTGAGATGTGTGGGAATCTTTTTAGATAGGGTGGCACTGAGAAAGGCTTTCTGAGGAGGTGAGATTTAAGCTGCAGATATAAAAAAATTTCCAAGAAGCTTCTGGGAGGCAAAAGCCCTGAGGCAGTAATGTATGTGTGAGAAGACTAGTGAGAAAGCCAAGTAGAGAGTGGTGGGTGTTAAGGTGAGGGTGGGGTGGTAGACTACACTTAGGTCATTTGAGGTCTCTAATAGGCTATGGTAAAAAATTTCGCTTTTTGAAAGATTGTTTATTTTAGAAATGTGCTCCTTAATTATATTGGGGTTTTGGAGCAGAAATACACTTTTGAAGATTGAGAGAAACTAAAAGGATGGACGTGAGTAAAGACAGGTGAGAAATGTGCAGAGCGTGGTTAGAAACAGATCAGTCTGACTGGAGGACGGTTTATGTTACTGCATATGGTAGATCCCTGACACTTGTGTATTTCATATCGTTGTTTAACCTCTTCTTGAGTAAATGCTGATTTCCCTTATTTGAGAAATTGTAATTTTGCTGTCTGCTGTTGTATCAGTACTTGGAACATCCCCATTGCAGTGCAGTAACTGAAGTGCGACTGAGGTCTCTCCCCTGCTGACTGTTTTTCATGGAGAAACATTGGCTTCAGGTTAAAATGATGGTTGTTTAACCTAGGCTTTGAGAATATGCAAGGGAAACTGGATAGAAGTTTGAGTTGAGAAATGTAAACCATTCATTAAGGATGGCGTTGAGCTGGTCTCTGGACATGTTCTTTAATCCTGTAAAATGTGTGGTAGATCTGGATTCTGAAGGGTGTCGAATGCCAAATTAAGGATTTAGGGTTTTATCATCCTGCTTTTATTCCTGTTCTGCCATCCACAGTTGCCCTTGCACTTGGCAGTTTAAATTACGAGGCAAAAAATGTTTTTGTTTTTGTTTCCAAAATATGTTATTTCATTATTTATCATCCTTTTCCTGAATTATTGCTTTCAGCATTGGGAAGCCATCAAAAAGGATTGAACTGAGGCATGGAATAATGAAAGCAGTGTTAGGAAAGTGAATTGGTGGCAATTTTCAAGATAGGTTGGAAAGAAAAATGGAAACTATTTAGAAATCTTTTGCAGCAGTTCTGAGAGAGGTGAGTAGAGCCTGAACTAGTTCATTCAGTGGAAATGGAATATAGGGAGGAATATAAGAAACTCTAGGAAGGATGAGTTTTTGGCTCTGAATCTCTGTTTTTATAGTTAGGTTAAGAAGAAGTTTTATGAAAGAGAACTGATAGGGCTTGGAGGCCATGGATACAAAGAATAGAATGTTGGTGGTTTTTAAATCAATTTCAGAGACTATCCAAAGTTGTTGAAATGGAAATTTGTATAGAATTGGATATTGCTCATAAGTATAGTATAATATTGCTCATTATATGGCTTAAGGATTAAAAATTATTAGTTATTTTTACAGTCATTTATTATTATATCAGCATAGAAGCACACGGTAGAAGTGTTAAAAGATTCTGAGTGACATATAGTTTAAATATTAGTCTTTACCCAGCAATCCCAGTGCTGGGCATACACACAGGAAGCCAGAATTGAGAGAGACATGTACCCCAATGTTCATCGCAGCACTGTTTATAATTGCCAGGACATGAAGCAACCTAGATGTCCATCAGCAGATGAATGGATAAAAAAGCTGTGGTACATATACACAATGGAATATTACTCAGCCATTAAAAAGAATGAATTTGAGTCAGTTCTAATAGGTGGATGAAACTGGAGCCTATTATACAGAGTGAAGTAAGTCAGAAAGAAAAACACCAATACAGTATACTGACACATATATATGGAATTTAGAAAGATGGTAACAATAACCCTATATGTGAGATAGCAAAAGAGACACAGATGTATTGAAACATGTAAATTATCATATGTGAAACGAATCGCCAGTCCAGGTTCGATGCATGAGACAGGGTGCTTGGGGCTGGTGCACGGGGATGACCCAGAGGGATGGGATGGGGAGGGAGGTGGGAGGGTTGTTCAAGATGGGGAACACATGTACATCCATGGTGGATTCAAGTCAATGTATGGCAAAACCAATACAATATTGTAAAGTAAAACAAATAAATAAATAAATTTTTTAAAAACGAAAAATATTAGTCTTTAACATAAAGTTCAAGTAAACAGTGATGTGACATTCCCAGGAAGTAGTTGTCACCAAAGAAAGAGATGTTATGCCAAAATCCATTTCCCATCCTCCCTTCTTCATTTGTATCTAGAAAATGTTAACAAGGAATGGAACTGATGAATATAGAGGTTCTGAATAATTCTCTTGTTAACCATTTCTAATTTTCTGACTAGGAATGAAAGTTGGGAACAGGTGGTGTGCTGCTGCTTCTTGTTGTTTAGTTGCTAAGTCATTTCTGACTTATGGATAAAGTGAGTTACTTTTCAGATTGGTTCCTAGGAAGCTCAGTGTCAAATTTATAGTTCTTATTAGTAACTAACAAGCTTCCTCAAATCCTTTTTAAAATGAAGTGATGTAGTTATGTTGAACCTTTAATAAATATCTAATTATGTGAAATAACATTTAGAAACATGGTATCTTAACACTATTTCTGTAAACTTGGAAGATTACTATGTTATCTGTGAGAGCTTGCTTCCCAGGTGGTGGTAGCGGTGAAGGACCGCCTGCTATTGCAGGAGCCGTAAGAGACTCAGGTTTGATCCCTGGGTGGGGAAGATCCCCTGGAGGAGGGCATGACAACCCACTCCAGTATTCTTGTCTGGAGAATCCCATGGACAGAGGAGCCTGGCAGGGTACAATAGGGTGGCAAAGAGGTCCGACGTGACTGAAGTGACTTAGCACGCACACACCTATTGTCTAGTAATTGGCTCTGTATTATGTGTAGTTATTTCATAGTATACTTAAAAACAGATTATTTGAAACATTGCTGTTGCAAAGCCCTAATTTAAATGGCACATTTTAAAGGTCCTTTGCTAGCCCAGGATAAAAGTACCAACCAAATGGATGATATTTCTTCATTTTTTCTCTGGGACCTCAAAGTAGAAGCAAATGTTGGTAGATACACTGTTCTTATAGTGTATTTGAGAATTTTTATTCCTGTTTCTAAATATAGACCATAGAAGGATCCTCGGGGGCTGACAGCCCCAGAGATGGGAACTGTAAGAGCAGAACCATAATTCATCACCAGTGTTTAAGTGGGTGAATGTGACCTTTTTGGCTAGCGAATGTAGGACATAGGCATGCACTGTGGGAGGACCCAGCTCTACTGATGCTGGAGTTTTCTCAGACTGAAGGCCTCATCCTTTCAGCTCTAAAGGAGGAATTGATAATCTCACATTTAAACTAATGGTTTTTTGTTTCTTGGAATGGTGATTACTCATGCATTCCCATACCATTCTATTCTTACCTCACCATACTATATATATGAGAATGGTATGTTCACTCATTTCTGTTCCCCAGACTATATGCTCCTTGAGGAAAGGGACTGTATTACCTTTTTACCTTGAGGGAAAGGACTACATGCATTATCTCTCCATTGCTGAGCACAATCCCTTAGATGTGGCATAGGCAGTCAGGTTTTTGTTGAACTAATGTTACAGATGAATCCTGATCTGTATTTTGTGTGGCTCTAGAAGTACTGAAATATTTTCTCTCAAATAAAAGTCCCAAGTCTCGGTACTTTCCTGGTTGTCCAGTGGTTAAGGCTGTGCTTCCACTGCAGGGGGCACATGTTCAGTCCCTGGTCGGGGAAGTTCCGCATTGTGGTGTGGCCAAAAAGAAAAAAAAAAAAATCCTGTCTTACGAATTAAAGCATTAATTTATTTAAAAATGCAAGGTATATGGATGTACTCTTTTATTTAACCAGTCTCTTATTGATAGTTAATTAGGTTATTTTTCAGCTTTTTCCGTTATAAATAACATTGTTGTGAACACCTTTATATATACTTATTTGCAAATACATGCTGTTATGTGTTACAGAATAAATTCATGTAAGTGGAATTACTGATTCAAAGGGGATAAGCATTGAAAATGTTGGTAGATAATGCCAAACGGTAGTATAGTAGGTGTTACTCCTACTCCTGTAGTAGGAGCTGTAGCTGCTAAAGATTGGATTATCTTTTCAGCAGACTCTGAATCCTTATGTGGCTCTCTAAAAATTACTTCTTTAATGACTTGTTCTTAGTACGATAGACGAAGGCGGCTTATAAAGTTTAGTTCAAACAGATTTGGCAGCAGGCTGGTCATATTGGTGGTCTCTTGGGAGTTCAATATAAGGAAAGTTAGCATACGCCTTTTAAAAACCAGGTTTAGGGCTGAGTGTGGAGACTGAAAGATGAGTAGAGACTGTAGTTATGAGAGGTACATGTGGCAGATAAGGAAAGAATAACAAGCCCCTTCCTGTGAAGTATTTTCTGCTGTCTTAAAACCAGAGGACTCCTGTTGGTTTTACTGTAGGAACAATCATATATTTACAAACCTGTCAGCTACTTTTGTGAAAAGAGAGAAAAAGCTCATTTTTTTCCTCCTGAACTTTATAGATTGACTTATAAACTTCATAATTGAAAGGCACCATTATTAAATTTATTTATCTTAGTATACTGACAGCCCTAGGTGAAGCTGACCTAAAGCATTAATGATTTTTAAAAAATCTACTAGAGTCTTTGGTCTCAGAGGGAATTTACTTGTTTAAAATTCTGTTCATCTTTGTTCTAAGGGAGTTATTAAGTACATTTAAACCTATCATGTCCCTTTCACAAATAGTCTTTAGAACTTCTCAGTCTCAACTAATTAACATCATTATTAAATTCAGAGTTTTATTCTTCTACCAAGTTCTGAATTCAGTTAGCTGATATTTTGCTAACAATTTTGCATGGCTTATGTAAGGAATATTTTTCTCTATTTTTTAAAAAATAGCTTTGTTTCTTTTTTTCGTGTGTGTGTGTGAGAGTGTGAGTGTGACTGATTAGTTGATTTGGCTGAGCTGGGTCTTTGTTGCAACATGCAGGATCTGTAGTTGCAGCCTGTGGAATCTGGTTCCCTGACCAGGGATCAAACCTATGCTCCTGGGAGTTCATTGGGAACTTGTAGTCTTAGCCACTGGAACACCAGGGAAGTCCTTATTCTTCGGTATTTTTTATTTTCTTGTAATAATTCTTTCTGGTTTTGGTATTAGTGCATAAATCTATGAAACATTTTGGGAAGTGCTTCCTCTTCCTTAATATGCTGAAAAAGTTTGTGTAAGCATCCTTCAATGTTTATAGAATTTATTAGTGATGGGGCTTCCTAGGTGGATAAGTGGGTAAAGAATCCACTTGCAATGCAAGAGATCCCTGGGTTGGGAAGATCCCCAGGAGGAGGAAATGGCAACTCACTCCAGTATTCTTGTCTGGAGAATCCCACAGACAGAGAAGCCTGGCAGGCTAAAGTCATAGGATGGCAAAGAATCACAGCTGAAGCAACTGAGAACACACACACAGTGAAGCTATCTGGCCTTGGAGTTCTCTGTGTGGAGAAGGTTTTAAATTACAGGTATACTATTTTAATGTGATATAGGGCTGTTCAGATTTTCTATTTCAGCTTGTGTCAGTTTTGTAAATGTGTGCTTTGCAAGAAACTTGACTATTTCATCTTTATGAGGGAACATCAAGGAATTTGTCCACTCAACCTAAGTTGTCTAATTTATTGGCATAGACTTGTTTGTGTAACCTCTTACCTTTTTAAAAGTTATAGAGCTAGTCCCTCTTTTGTTTCCAATATGTATTTGCCTCTCTTTTTCTTAATTATTTTAGGGATTATCAATTCTATTAATCTTTTCAACATACCAACTTTTGGTTTCATTGCCTTTTCTCTTTAGTTTGCATGTTCCCTATATCATTGGTTTCTGCTGTTATTTTATTTATTTTCTATTGTTTATTTGGATCTACTTTTTCTTTTCCTAATTTCCTTTGGTGGAAGCTTTAAACTTTAACCCTTTTTTTCTAAGAGCATTTAGAGCTATAAACTTCTTTCTAAGCATTACTTTAGCTGTATTCTGCAGATTTCCATTATCATTTGATTTAAATTATTCTTTAATTTTTCCTGTGATACATTCTTTGATCCATCAGCTATTTAGAATTGTGTGTTTAATTTCCAGACATTTGAGGGGTTTGCCAGAATTTTTCTGTTTTATTGATTCCAGCTTAATTCATGGGTCGGAGAACATGTACTGCATGATTTCAGTCCTTTTAAATGTATTGAGATTTACTTTGTAGACCAGGAAATGGTTTATCTTGGTGTATGTTCTGTGTGTACTGGAGCAGAATGTGTATTCTGTTATTGGTTGTAGTGCTCTATAATGAAGTCAGTTTATTGGGGTGTTGTCTAAACCATCTCTATCCTTGTTTATAGAATGTGTGTATGTGCATGTGTGTCTAGTCTATCAGTTAACTGAGAGTTGAGTGTTAAAAATTTTAAATAAAGTTTTGTAGATTTGTCCTTGTTTCCCTTTAGTTTTTGCTTCATGATTTTCCATTACACCTTTCCCGTGTAACCTTTAGTGTTGTTATATATCTATTTAGCATATGTCTTATTGCTCTTTTATCATTATCAAATGCTCCTGTTTACCTCTGGTAATCTCAAGATAATACTTTTTTTGTTTGAATCTGTTTCACTTGACATTAATATCGCCATTCTAGATTTTATAGGATAAGTACTTGGATCGTATATCCTTTCACATCCTTTTACTTTTAACCTTCCTGTGTTTTTATATTTAAAGTGTGTGTCCTGTAAGTGGCATGTAGTAGGGTTTTCATCTAGTCTGAAAACCTCTGCCTTTTAATTGGAGCAGTTTACTACATTCAATGTAATTATTAGTATAGCTCATATAAGTCTCTTTTCTCTTAGTTCCATCTGCTTTTTTTTTTTTTTTTGGTACTTCTGTATATTCTTTCCATCCTTAGTGCTTTTATTGTCATTGTCATTTTAATTCTTTCTATATTGTATTCCTGCCTGGAGAATCCCAGGGACAGGAGAGCCTGGTGGGCTCCTGTCTATGGGGTCGCACAGAATCGGACACGACTGAAGTGACTTAGCAGCAGCATATTGTAGTCACACAAGCTTCAAAAATCAGTTATTCTTGAAAGAAATTAAGATATGAGGATACTTTATATTTACTCATGTATTTACCATTTCTTTAAGGAAATTAGGAAGTGAGACTATTTTGTATCTACTCATATATTTACCATTTCTGCCTTTCTTCATTCCTTTATGAAGATTTGAGTTTCTATATGGTATCTTTTTTCCTTCTTTCTGAAGACCTTCATTTAACATTCCTTGTTGTTCCGGTTCCTTGGTGATGAAATCTTTCAGTTTTTGTTTTCATCTTTTATCTCTAATGTCTTAATTCATCTTTACTTTTGAAGGATTTTTTTGAAGATTACAGTTAATTTTATTGTTTGTAATAATTATGATCTATAAAATCACAGAAGATACTGAATTAGCAGATACTGACTGAATCATTGTCGCTTGGGGAAATACAGGGTTAGGTTCCTGTGAACCTTTAATCGTAGTGTTTTTGTTAATGATAACTTTATTTTAGGTGTGTTTCTATTTAAAGAAACACATTATTTAATATACATTGTAGACTCATTAACATTGAACTCATGGCTAAGAGTACAATAACTCATGTCTGAATGAACCTTATCTAAATCATGTGTTTCCTCTGTAAGGTACATCATAACTTCTTGCTCTTAAGAACACGAGATAGTACTTTAGCACTATGCTTAGGGCCACATCAGAGTCACCAACAAAAAGCATAGAAATGTAAACAGTGGGGGCACTGAATAGACTGCTAAAAGAATACTTGTTTACTGTATGGGAGCTGAAACAAGATGGCATAGGGGTGCTTTGTTTGACCTCACCTGATAGTGTATTCAGTATGTTGGGGGACTGGAATGTTTGGTTCCTCTGCACTTGCCCAGTTCTGTAAGTACTGACTTTAGGTTTATCAATTTAGTGAGTAGACTGGCAAATTAAGGAATCAGTGGTTCAGAACTGGGAAAGGAGTATGTCAAGGCTGTGTATTGTCACTTGCTTATTTAGCTTTATGTGAAATGCCAGGCTGGATGAATCACAACGTGGAATCAAGATTGCAGGGAGAGATACCAACAATCTCAGATAGGCAGATGATAACCCCTCTATGGCAGAAAGTGAAGAGAAACTAAAGAGCCTCTTGATGAGGGTGAGAGAGGAGAGTGAAAAAGCTGGCTTAAAAACTCAGTATTCAGAAAGCTAAGATCATGGCATCTGGTCCCATCACTTCATGGCACATAGAAGGGGGAAAAGTGGAAACAATGACAAATTTTATTTTCTTGGGCTCCAAAATCACTGAGGATGGTGACTGCAGCTTGCTCCTTGGAAGGAAAGCTATGACAAACCTAGACAGCATATTAAAAAGCAGAGAGACATCACTTTGCCAACAAGGATCCCTATAGTCCAAGCTGTGATTTTTCCAGTAGTCATGTGTGGATCTGAGAGTTGGACCATAAAGAAGACTGAGCGCCCATGATTTGGTGCTTTCAAATTGTGGTGCTGGAGAAGACTCTTGAGAGTCCTTTGGACTGCAGGGAGATCAGACCAGTCAATCCTAAAGGAAATTAACCCTGAATATTCATTGGAAGGACTGATGCTGAAGCTTCAATACTTTGGCCACCTGATGTGAAAGACTCATTGGAAGAGACCCTGGTGCTGGGAAAAGATGGAGCTCAGGAGAAGGGAGTGACAGAGAAGAGAGGGTTTGGATAGCATCACTAAATCAGTGGAAGTGAGTTTAAGCAAACTCTGGGAGATAGTGAAGGACAAGGAAGCCTGGCGTGCTCCAGTCCATGGGGTCACAAAGAGTCTGACATGACTTAGTGACTGAACAACAACAAAGGGTTGACTGCACTCAATTCACTAGGTTTTCATTTTTTTTTCTTCATCATTTTAAAGAATGTTCTATTATCTTTTGGGTTACATTGTTTCCAATTGAGAAGTCAGGTCATTCTTAATATTGTTTGCCTGTCCTTTCCCTTTGTTTTTAAGATTTTTCTGTTTTTGGTTTTCAGTAATTTGATCTCCACGGTTATCTCTTTCTGGTTTTGTGTTTATCCTGCTTGTAGTTCATTGAGCTTCGGTGGCTGGTATTTTCTGTCATGATTGTCAAATTTTAGGCCATTATAATCGTAATTTTTCCCCCTATACTATTGTCTTTTGGGGGGACTCCATTTTACATATACTTTAACTGCTTGATTATCTCACCAGTTATTGAGACTGTTCATTTATTCCCCCCAGCTTTTTGTTCTTCATACTGTGCTTCAGTTTGGATAGTTTCTGTTACTCTTTGTTTAAATTTATTGATCTTATCTTCTTCATTGTCCAATCTGCTTTTAAGCTCATCTTATGAAGTTTTCTTTAGATTAATGTAATTTTCAGTTATAGCTTTTCCATTTGGTTCTTTTTCTAGTCTGTGTTTTTCTATCAAGATTCTCTGTTCACTCATTATGTTTGTCTTTTACTGTACATATTTGGGAATTTTTGAAAGCTATTTTAATTTCCAATTAATATTCATTAATCCAACATTTACACTACTTCTTTTTGTTTACATTGGCTGTTTTTCCTTATTCTCATATTTTCTGGCTTCTTTTCTTGTCCAATAATTATTTTATACTGCTTGTCATGGATATGGTGAGAGTTTCATTTTGGCAGACAGTTGGTTTGCTGAGAAATCACTTTGATCATTTCAAGTCTTGATTTTAAAATTTGTGTGGGTCTAGAGCAGTGACTTACTTTTTCTTTAAGGGCAAAGTAGTAAATATTTTAGGCTTGCAGGTCATCCAGGTTCTATCTAACTACTCTTTGCCCTTAAAGTGCAGAAGTAGCCATAGGCAAAACGACACATGAATGGACTTTTTCCAGTACAGCTTTGGCCCATGAGCCGTATTTTCTGACTTGACCTAGAGCAGTATCCCTTACTTTAGGGTTACGTAGTCCCACTCTTAAGGTGTACCTTTTCTGGAATCTTATTTTTATGTTTGGGATGTTCATGAACTCTCTCCACTCTGACTGGCCAACACTTTTAGGTCAGGTCTTACAGCACAGTCTGATCTCCAGAATATCCACTGAGTTCACAACTTGATCATAGATTAGTCTGCTGGGTCTTGGTAAGTCTTGTGATGTGTATGTGCAGCATTGTATTCAGCCAAAGGTTTAAAGGGAGCATCTGTCTAGATTTCTGGAGCTCCTTTTCTTGGGAGCTTTCCTTTGGATGTCACCCTGCTCCTCAAATTCCAGACAACTCAACAGCTTCCTCTGCTCAGCAAGAGTGCAGTATCCTTGGGCAGCTCTCCCATGTGCTGTTGACAGAAAGTGCCTTCAGAAAGCCAGGGCACTCGGCTGGTGCGCTCCCTCTTCTTAGGAATTATACTCCTGTGCTGCCTGTGGCCCAGTGTCTCGGGACAGTTGCTTCATATATTTTGCCCAGTTTTATAGCTGTTTATGTTGGAAGGGCTAGTGTGATAAAATTACTCTCATAGCTAGAAGCAGAAGTTCTCCATGATTTTAAAATGCAGTTTATTTTCCTTGTTTTATAAATTAGGTATGATTTTACTGACCAGTTGGTTTTGAAATAAATGTGTCAGGGGAAACACTCAGCATAAGAATGTGTGGATGTTGGTGAGATTGTGATGTGTGCTAAGTTGCTTCAGTCATGTCTGACTCTGTGACCCCATGGACTGCCACCAGGCTCCTCTGTCCTTGGGATTCTCCAGGCAAGAATACTGGAGTGGGTTGCCATGCCCTTCTCCAGAGATTGTGATATAGTGTATATGTTTTTCCAGTTTACCAGTAACAAATTCAAAATTGATAATGCCATTTTTACTTTTTTTGAGAAGTGATTTGCTTTAAAAAAGGAAATCTCTCTAGTGAATTTTAATTTTGAAATTGATTATTGTATGGTAGAAGTAATTAGCATTCAAAGTTTGTAGTCCTGAGGCAGTTAATCTAAACTTACATTCTAGTTTTAGGCTTTGGTAAGGAAAAGAATCTAGCACTAGGGCCTATGTGAGGAATAGATCATTTGGAAATCTTTCATACTGTCATTATAAGTAATTCAGTGATTCTGTTCCTTTTACTGAGGGTAATAAGGAAATTAGTGTATATCTGATTATAGTTTAAATTTCAAATTTCTAGCTTTGTCATTAACTAAGCTTTGAATAAGTTACTTTGAGTAAGTTACTCTGAGCTTTGGTAAGTAAAAATGCAGAGGATTAACAAAAATAAGGTCAGGTTGAGTATATTTTAGAAAGTTAGTGGGCCTGAACATGGTGAATTTGAGCATTACTAGATGCAGTATTACTAGATGTCAGTATTACTAGATGTATTACTAGATGTCAGTGTTCAGTATGCAGGAGAGGGAAACATGGGTTTGAATAGGAAGAGGTGTGTTTGGTTAGCGTAGATAACATGTTGAGATGAGTTTGGACAGTTAAATTGGGGCTTCCCTGGTGGCCCACATAGTAAAGAATCTGCCTATGAGGCAGGAGACCCAGGTTCAGGAAGATCCTTTGGGGAAGGGAATGGCTCCTCACTCCAGTATCCTTGCCTGGAGAGTTCCATTGACAGAGGAGCCTGGTGGGGCTGCAGTCTCTGGGGCCGCAAAGAGTCAAACACGACTGAGTGACTAACACTTTCACTTTTTCAACGCAGGCCTTAATATGTCTAAGAGTTTTTGGTATAATTCAATGTATAACCAGGAGCTCGTAAATGTTTTTCGAGCAAGAAGATACACCGAATTGTCCTTTTTGATGGCTGTAGGGGAGAGACTTAATTAGATGAGTTCTAGATTCCTTTTGCCTATTTAGTGAAAACTTGTTTTTGTTTTTTGAATATGCCATTATATTTTTACTTAGTTTGGATATAATTAAGTCCCTAATATTCATTATTTCTCTGGCTGTCTGTTCACATAGTACAAATGAGATTGATGACTAAGGTTTTGGTTTTTTTGTTTGTTTTTTGTTTCTCATTTTTTAAATCTGTCATTCTTTTATTTTTGACTCACTTTTTTAACTTATTTTTTAATTAGTGGAAAATTGTTTTACAATATTATGTTGGTTTCTGCCATACAACAGTTCAAATCAGCCACAATTATATGTATATCTTCTCCCTACTGAACCTCCCGTCCCCTCGTCCCACCTCTCTGGTTCATCACAGCGCCAAGCCGGGCTCCCTATGATACACAGCAACTTCTCACCAGTAGTTTTACACTTGATAGTGTATATATGTCGATGCTACTTTCTCCATTCGTCCCACTCTCTTCTTCCACCTCTTTGTCCACAAATCCGTTTTCTGCATCTGTGTCTCCATTTCTTCCCTGCAGGTAGGTTCATGAATACCATTTTTCTAGTTTCCACATATATGTGTTAATATATGATATTTGTTATTCTCTTTCTGTGGAGAAGGCAATGGTACCCCACTCCAGTACTCTTGCCTGGAAAATCCCATGGACGGAGGAGCCTGGTAGGCTGCAGTCCATGGGGGTCACGAAGAGTCGGACCCGACTGAACGACTTCACTGTCACTTTTCACTTTCATGCATTGGAGAAGGAAATGGCAACCCACTCCAGTGTTCTTGCCTGGAGAATCCCAGGGACGGGGGAGCCTGGTGGGCTGCTGTCTGTGGGGTCACACAGAGTCAGATATGACTGAAGTGACTTAGCAGCTGCAGCAGCATTCTCTTTCTGACTTACTTCCCTCTGTATAATAGGCTGTAGCTTCATCCAGCTCACTAAAAGTAACTCAAAATTTGTTCTTTTTAATGGCTGAGTAATATTCCATTGTATACATATACTCCGTCTGCTTTATCCATTTGTCTGTCGATGGACATCTAGGTTGCTTCCATGTCCTGGCTATTGTAGATAGTGCTGCAATGAACATTAGGGTACATGTGTCTTAGAATTGTGGTTTTCTCAGAGTATATGCCCAAGAGTGGGATTGTTGGGTCATGTGATAGATTTATTCCTAGTTTTTAAGGAATCTTTCTGCTGTTCTCCATAATGGCTGTATCATTTTACATTCTCACCAACAGTGCAGGAGGGTTCTCTTCTCTCCACATCCCCTCCAGCATTTATTATTTGTAGATTTTTTTTGATGATGGGCATTCTGAGTGGTGTGAGGTGATACCTAATTATAATTTTGATATGCATTTTTCCAATAATGAGTGATGTTGAGCATCTTTTCATGTATTTATTGGCCATCTGTATATCTTCTATGGAGAAATGTCTGTTTAGGTCTTCTGCCCATTTTTTGATTGGGCTGTTTTTATTTTTCTGATATTGAGCTTTTATATTGTGATTTTTGGAGATTAATCCTTTGTCATTTGCTTCATTTGCACTTATTTTCTCCCATTTTGAGAATTGTCTTTTAATCTTGTTTATTGTTTCCTTTGCTGTGCAGAAACATTTAAGTTTAATTAGGTCACACTTGTTTATTTTTATTTCCATTACTGTAAGAGGTGGGTCATAGAGGACCTTGCTGTGATTTATTTCAGGGAATGTATTGCCTGTGTTTTCCTCTTAAGAGCTTTATAGTTTCTGGCCTAACATTTAAGTGTTTAATCCGTTCTGAGTGTTTTTTTTTGGTGTGTGTATGGTGTTAGGAACTGTTCTAGTTTCATTCTTTTACAGATTGTTGTACAGTTTTCTCAGCACTACTTATTAAAGAGCTGTCTTTTCTCCATTTTATATCTGAGCCTCTTTTGTGAAAGATAAGGTGCCCATAGGCACGTGGGTTTATCTCTGGGCTTTCTATCTTGTTCCATTGGGCTATATTTCTGTTTTTGTGTCAATACCATACAGTCTTAATGACTGTAGCTTTGTAATATAGTTTGAAGTCAGGAAGGTTTATTTCTCCAGCTCTGTTTTCCTTTCTCAAGATTGCTTTGGCTATTCGGGGTCTTTGGTGTTTCCATACAAACTGAAGTGTTTTTGTTCTTCTGTGAAAAATGCTATTGATAGTTTGATAGAGATTACATTGAATCTATAGATTGTTTTACATAGTATAGATGTTACATTGTGAAGTAGAAGCAGTCAAATATTTTGGATAATTACAAGGTATTTGCTGGGAGACAATTTTTATTGTTTCAGGAGCTCAAACTTAACAGGGCTGATCAACTAGGAATATGTAATTTACAACAGTTGCATTTGTGCATAAATACATCCCTCAGAAGATAAAGCTCTTGAGCTTGAGAGACCTTTTTCAAATCCCGGCTCTCTGACGTCCTAACAGTGTGACTTTGAGCAAGTTGTTTCTTTTTTCCCCCTTCCTTCTCTCACAACTTTTTGAGGTAGTTACTATTATTTGTCGTATTCATATAAGGAAATGAAGCCCAGAATATCTCAGTAATAACTTTCTCGGAGTTGTTCATTTAAGTGATGGATCTGGGATTTGGACCCAGGCAGTTTGATCCCATGATTCATAGTGGGCCTTAGTGAGAGTCTGAGCAGCTCTCTTCTTCAGGGCCAAATATTAGTGATCTCTTCTGGATTTTTTTCCCTAAGCATTTTAGAAATGGAATACTTGTTTTGTGGCTAATTTTGGATTGAATCTCATTTTACAAATGAGGACTTAAAAAAAATTTTTTTTAGTGACTATTTCAACTCTCAATTTGTAAACTTTCTTACTTGACCAAGTGCCAGAAACATAATTTTTACTGTAAGAGTGATTCTGGATAGCAGTAAGGATATATTTTGAAAAAATATATATACTTTAAATTTCTGGCACAATTTTAGATATATTTTGCTTTCCCTATAATTTTAACGTAACATGTTTCTAGTTCACTTTCCAAATAGACTGTCTCTCAGTTAGTTGGTTTTTAACTATGTTGTCTAGAAGAAAAAGACAACCATTTTGTTAGGAATTTGCTACCTTTTATTTAGATGGAGCAGCTGTGTGATTGTTTTTTTTCTTTGACCCCCAAATCTCAGTTTTGTACAACATTTTAATTCATTATCTTAGCCGAAAGGAATTTTCAAATTGTTATTTTACAAATGAGAAACTAATTTAACTAAGATTACAGAAGTTATCTTTTAAAAGTGTGTACACTGAAGCAGGAGCATGGATTTTAAACCTAGGTTCTTGTATAATTTAGAGCAAGCTACTAGATTGTCATCTGTAAAAATTCTCATATTTCTCATTGGGTTGATGTGTAGATTAAGTAAGTATGAAAAGTCCTTGGCCTGGCAGTAGGCATGAAATAAATGCTAAGTATTAGTAAAAAAATAAAGTGTGTATGCATATGTGTGTGTGTGCATGCTAGGTCGCTTCAGTCATGTCTGACTCTTTATGACCTTAGGGACTGTAGCCCACCAGTCTCCTCTGTCCTTGGGATGCTCCAGGCAAGAACACTGGAGTGGGTTGCCATGCCCTCCTCCAGGGGATCTTCCCAACCCAGGGATCAAACTGTGGCCCCTGCATTGCAGGCAGATTCTTTACTGTTGAGCCACCGGGGAAGCCCACGCATGTGTATATATTTTATAAAATCTCATAAGGCAAAGTGTCTCAATGGTTTGGGTGAGTGGCCTGTCCAGCCTGTGGTTCTGGGTTATAGGAGACTTTTAAATGCTTGTCATGGATTTCACCTCACCACCAATCTAAGAAGCACTTATATCTTTTTAAAATTATTTATTTATTTGTTTTGACTGCGCTGGGTCATTGTTGGTGTGTGGGGTTTTCTTTAGTTTCGGTGAGTGGGGGCTACTCTAGTTGTGGTGCACTGGTTTATCTACTGTGGAGCATGGGTTCTTGGGCGTGTGGGCTTCACTGGTTGCAGCATGCGGGTTCAGTAGTTGCAGCTCTAAGGCACAGGATCAATAGTTGTGGCACAGAGGCTTAGTTGCTCTGCAGCACGTGGGATCGTCTCAGATCAGGTATTGAACCCGTCTGTGTCGCCTGCGTTGGCAGCCGGATTCTTTACCACTGAGCCACTAGGGAAGCCCTAAGAATCCTTTAGGTATCATACCTAGGATGGATTTGTTTTTAAATGTTATTTGTTTTTAAATTTGAATTCTTTGAGAGGAACACCCTTGGAAGAAAAGTCTTTGTTCATGATAGCCACATCTCTGATTTCTTTTTTTTCCTATTGATCAGGCTTGTCTAGCTTGTCCTTCCCAGTAGAAGTGTCCAAATTTATTTTGTCCTCTACACAAAAGAAATACCTCCTGTCATCTCTCAAACTATTTCAAATTGTCTTTTGTTAGGGGCCTTTCTCTAGTGTAAACCGCGGATCTTTTGCATAAGATTGCCCGCCAGCAGGTATAAAATGACATTGTACAAGGTTAATATACCAATATGTAGTGTATTAGTATATGGGCTGCCATAACAAAACACCATAGAGTAGGTAACTTAAACAAGGGAACGTTAATTCTTACAGTTCTGAAGACTGGGAAGTCTTAAGACCAAAGTGTGGGCACGTTAGGTTTCATTCAAGGCCTCTTTTCTTAGCATATAGGTTGCTGCCTTCTCACTGTGTGCTTACATGACCTCTTCATGTGACCATGGCCCGACCCTCATGATCTCATGTATTCCTCATTACCTCTGAGAGGCCCCGTTTTCAAACATGACTCACTGGACCTTAGGGCTTCAACATAATGAATTTGGGGGGAAACACAGTTTATAACATACGGCATATATTGGTTAAGAAAGGGCGCTCTGGAGTCTTAATACTTATGTATTGCCAGAGTCTTTGTTACTTATGTACTGAGTGAGTTTCTTAATTTGTCTGTCTCTCAGTTTCTTAATCTCTTAAATGGGATATTAACAACACTGTAACAGTAGAATTATAAGGAGTAAAATGAGTTCTTGCATCATGTAAAGCACTTAGAATAACAAATAGAGAATATGCATGATTTTCTGAAAGTGTTCTAGATTGAACATAGACCAATAAAAAAGAAAAGATTAATGTATTAAAGCCATGATGATTCATGAAGTTTCTTAAACATGTTATTGCCTCTTGAGAAATGATAGGTTCTATGGATATCATTTAATCAATTTTGTAAATTATAATTTAATCTGGATTAATGGAACTACTAATGGTACTACTTTTTCCTTTCCATCTTGACTTTTTCTCCGTAGATAAAATTTTGTGTAATTTATTACAAACTGAACCCCTTGCTTGCTCCTCTTTAGTCTCCTTTCAGCTCTGTCTTTATTTCTGCTGAGGTTATATTCTATTTGTTTTTCAGATGAGACACTTTTTGCTCTTCCTGCTGCATCTGAGCCTGTGATACACTCCTCTGCAGGCAAGTTCTTTCTGCTAGCCTTTTATCTTCTGTGTATTCTAACTTTAACTTTTTAGTTTTGTTAACTCTATGCTTAGTAGTTTAAATTTACTAAAAATTAGCATGATTCCAAGAATGTTTGTCTACTGACCAAGTTGAAACTTGCATTTTATATGCTGTATCCAAGAGAGAAATGGGCAGAAAGCTGATTAATAATTGGAAATGTGTAAGGAATTCTTGGACCCTTGATTTATGTTTACTTATTGACTAGTCATTTCCTCCAGATACAGTTTATTTTCTTATAGCTGACAGGCTTTCACAGAAAAGAATGCCAGTCTGTGGCATTTAATTATTCAGTGCCCCTTCCTTCCCGTGCTGTCAGTCAGACTAGACTCTCTTTTCAGATTCTCATTTCTTCCTCTAAGACTAGTTAACAGTAGTTTTCCTCAGTTAATTTTACTTGAGGTTTTTCTCAAAGACTTGATGTCTTTGCATGGCATGTAATTGCCTCTATAGCTGTGCACATGTTTTTTGACCATAGCTTTAATTTCTTCAATAATGATTCAGTCTACTTGATTATTATTTATAAAGTAAATGTTAGTAGCATTTTAGTTAACAGTAAGTCTTTACTAACACTATTTTTTTAATCTGTCATAAAACTTGCATTAACTCTGAGCATTAGCATCAGAGCACTGGCATTCTCTAACTTTCCTTTCTGTCCATGGTCACAGAAAAAATTATGGATTTGAAGGAGCAGCCAGGTAACACTGTTTCTGCTGGTCAAGAGGATTTTCCATCTGTCCTCCTTGAAACTGCTGCTTCTCTTCCTTCTTTATCTCCTCTCTCAGCTGCTGCTTTTAAAGAAGGTGAATACCTTGGTGATTTACCAGCAGTACTACCCACTGAAGGAACACTTCCAGAAATTTCAAATGAAACTTCTAAAGCATTCTCAGAGAAGGCAAAAAATCCATTTGTAGAGAGAAATGTAACAGAGTTTTCAGAATTGGAATACTCAGAAATGGAATCATCATTCAGTGGCTCTCAAAAAACAGAACCTGCCATAACAGTAGCAAATCCTAGGGACGAAATAGTTGTAAGGAGTAAAGATAAAGAAGAGGACTTAGTTAGTCGTAACATCCTTCATACTCAGCAGGAGTTATCTACAGTCCTTATGAAATCAGTTAAAGAAGATAGAGTTCTGTCTCCAGAAAAAACAAAGGACAGTTTTAATGAAAAGGGAATTGCAGCAGAAGCTTCTATGAGGGAGGAATATGCAGACTTCAAACCATTTGAGCGAGTATGGGAAGTAAAAGATACTTACAAGCAAGATAGTGATGTTTTGGCTGCTGGAGGTAATATAGAGAGCAAATGGGAAGATAAAGTGGATAAGAAACGTTTTTCAGATAGCCTTGAACCAACAAGTCATGAAAAAGATAGTGAAAGCAGTAATGATGACACTTCATTTCCCAGTACACCAGAAGCCATAAAAGGTGGTTCAGGAGCATACATCACGTGTGCTCCCTTTAACCCAGCAACAACTGAGAATGTTTCAACAAACATTTTTCCCTTGTTGGAAGATCATACTTCGGAAAATAAGACAGATGAAAAAAAGATAGAAGAAAAAAAGGCACAAATTGTAACAGAGAAGAATGCAAGCGCCAAAACATCAAACCCTTTCCTTATGGCAGCACAGGATTCGAAGACAGATTACGTTACAGCGGATCATGTGTCACAGGTGACCGAGGAAGTGGTGGCAAACGTGCCTGAAGGTCTGACCCCAGATTTGGTTCAGGAAGCATGTGAAAGCGAATTGAATGAAGCTACTGGTACAAAAATTGCCTTTGAAACAAAAATGGACCTGGTTCAAACTTCAGAAGCTGTGCAGGAGTCACTTTACCCTGCAACACAGCTTTGCCCATCTTTTGAAGAATCTGAAGCTACTCCTTCACCGGTTTTGCCTGACATTGTCATGGAAGCACCATTAAATTCTGTAGTTCCTAGTGCTGGTGCTTCTGCAGCGCAGCTCAGTTCATCCCCATTAGAAACTCCTCCTTCAGTTAATTATGAAAGCATAAAGTTTGAGCCTGAAAATCCCCCACCATATGAGGAGGCCATGAATGTCTCACTAAAAAAAGAATCAGGAATGAAGGAAGAAATCACAGAGCCTGAAAGTATCAGTGTAGCTGTTCAGGAAACAGAAGCTCCTTATATATCTATTGCATGTGATTTAATTAAAGAAACAAAGATCTCTACTGAACCAACTCCAGATTTCTCTAGTTATTCAGAAATAGCAGAAGTGGCACAGCCAGTGCCCGAGCATTCTGAGCTAGTTGAAGATTCCTCCCCCGATTCTGAACCAGTTGACTTATTTAGTGATGATTCAATACCCGAAGTTCCACAAAAACAAGATGAAGCTGTAATACTTGTGAAAGAAAATCTCATTGAAATTTCATCTGAGTCAATGACAGGACATGAAAATAAGGGAAAACTCAGTGCTTCACCACCACCTGAGGGAGGAAAACCGTATTTGGAGTCTTTTCAGCCCAGTTTAGGCATCACAAAAGATACCTTAGCCCCTGATGAAGTTTCAGCATTGACCCAAAAGGAGAAAATCCCTTTGCAGATGGAGGAGCTCAGTACTGCAGTTTATTCAAGTGATAGCTTATTTATTGCTCAGGAAGCAAACCTAAGAGAAAGTGAAACATTTTCAGATTCATCTCCAATTGAGATTATAGATGAGTTCCCTACTTTTGTCAGTTCTAAAGCAGATTCTTCTCCTACATTAGCCAGGGAATACACTGACCTAGAAGTATCCCACAAAAGTGAAATTGCTGACATCCAGGATGGAGCTGGGTCATTGGCTTGTGCAGGATTGCCCCATGACCTTTCTTTCAAGAGTATACAACCTAAAGAGGAAGAAGTTCATGTCCCAGATGAGTTCTCCAAAGATAGGGGTGATGTTTCAAAGGTGCCCATACTGCCTCCAGATGTTTCTGCTTTGGATGCTCAAGCAGAGGTAGGCAGCATAGAAAAACCCAAAGTTCTTGTGAAAGAAGCTGAGAAAAAACTTCCTTCTGATACACAAAAAGAGCGAAGATCACCATCTGCTATATTTTCAGCAGAGCTGAGTAAAACTTCAGGTAATCAATCCATACATTATTTTGTGCTTTCTTGCCAGCTTGTGACTTACAGAACATTCTGCTACCTTTTGTGTAGTATGTTATGTTTATAGGGTCTAAATAGAAGAATTCTATTAGTAAGAATTCTTTTTCCTGGCTCAGTTAAAGGTTTTAGTGCTTTTTTTACCCCCCTTGCACTCATAATTCACTCTTGCTCTTAACTTGCCAATAATTATTTGTTGGTAATTTTTATATTGCACCACAGAACTGGAACAAAATTTTATTAGAATTGACTTCAACATCTATTTCTTTCTTGTTTTGTTTTATTGTTTCCTAATAGCATAAAGAGCAAGAGGTATTAAAAATGAAGTATTTTCAGATATATTTACTTTTGTTTTCCCAGCAATATCTTCATTTTAAAATCTTAAGGAAAGAACATTTCTGTTACTTATCTCTACTACTACAATATAATGCAGTAATTCCAGTAGTAGGTGTAAAGTTAAGCATATTGAGTATTGGACATTTTGTTGAAGTGTACATTGAGGTATGCTATTATTAATTCTCCTGGAAAGTACTAATTCTCATTTTTTTCTTTTGACTCCACATTTCCCACATACCTGATTTGTGTAATTTGTGCATTTGTTTTTATTTAGCATCCTAATTTAAATGTGTTTTCTATAAAAATATGTAGTGATTACTGTGAATTTACTGAATACACTTAGGCATTGGAGATAGGTAGTACTGGTGGCAGAGACCAGTTTACAGTTTGTTGCTATAAATCAAAGAAAGGGGAGATCATGAACATTAAGGCAATGGGATGGGCACAGAGACGTAATAGTGTTTGATTGGAATCGGACATGAAGATAACGGGAGGAGTTAAAGCTTACTCTGGGGAACCCGGGTTCCTTTTATGTCCAGATACATGGATGGCAGTATGGGAAACTGAGTTGGAAACATGAGAAAATAAAGTGGGTTTAATGGGAGAAAATACTCAGTTTTTGTTTTTTTTTAAGTGTTCAGTGTTTATTAGACATAGCAGTATATATTATCTGTAGATTATTCATGTGCAAGGCAGGTGCTGTTTTAAAGTGTTTTTTAATTGGAGTCTAATTGCTTTACAGTGTTCTGTTAGTTTCTGCTGTGAATCAGCTGTGTGTATAATATATTCCCTCCCTCCCGCCCACCCCTATACCACCCCTCTAGGTCATCAGAGCATGGAGCTGAGCTCCTCACGGTGTCTAGTAGCTTCCCATTAGCTGTCTGTTTTACACATTACCATGTGTATATATATACAGATATACCAGTGTATATCTGGCTACTCTCTCAGTTCGTCCCACCCTCTCCTTCCCATACTGTGTCCGCAAGTCTGTTCTCTGACTGCAGCTCTGTTCCTGCCCTGCAGATAGGTTCATCAGTACCATTTTTCTAGATTCCTTATATATGTTTTTCTCTTTCTGACATACTTCACTCTGCGTGTCAGACTCTGGGTTCATCCACGTCACCAGATGACCAGTAAAAATTCAGTTCTGAGAATGTTGTAATTAAGGTACCTATGTGACATCCAAGAATGAGAGATATTATAAATAGGAAGCTCTTGAGAGAGCCCTTAACTGTATGCATGTATTTACTGTGGACTGGAGGCAGTAGTGAAAGCCACAGACATTAACTACAGGGAAGGGTTACAGGTGGAAGAATTGATCAACAGTATCAAATTCTGGAGAGGCTTAGTTAAGAATTGAGAATTTGTCAGAAGGAAGGGAGTTGTAATGGTCATCTCTATTCTCAGAGGGCTAATGATTTTCTGCATCCTTGTTTGTGCTCTAGTTTTTGTGTTCTTTTTTAAATTTCTGTGTCTTAGTACTGAATATACTTTTAAACATGAAGACATTAATCAGTGTTAAATAATAAAACTTGCTCAGATAATTTATTATTTCCATTTTGTTCCCCTTGTTTTCTTAAAATGACATTTATAGGCAGGATTCAATTTTAATTGGGGGGGGGGGGAGACTGATTTTAATCAGCAAAGGAGATGAGCAAAATGTGATGCAGACTTTGATGCCTTGTTGCTATTTTTAGATAAAATTAATTCAAAATGTATTTTTTTGCTTTGTTTTTTGTTTTTTATATTTATTGGGATATAGTTGATAAACACTATTGTATTAGTTTCAGGTTGTACAGTAAACTGAATCTGTTCTATATATCATATATCCTCTCTTTTTTAGGTTCTTTTCCCATGTAGGCCATTATAGCATATTGAGTAGAGTTCCCTGTGCTATACATTAGGTCCTTATTAGTTAATCTATTTTGTATATAGTAGTGTGTAAATGTTAATCTCAATCTTCCAATTTATCCTTCCCCTTTCCTAACTGCCCCCACCCCCACATAACCACACGTTTATTTTCTACATCTGAGACTATTTCAGTTTTGTAAATAAGTTTATTTGTACACTTTTTTTTTTAGATTCAACATAAAAGCGGTATCATATGATATTTGTTTTTCTCTGTCTGACTTCACTCAGTATGACAAAGAGTACAGTGTGGAAAAGGGAGAAAAAGAGTCATTTATAGTGGAGAAGCCTGAAATACTGCTTACCTCAGCCAGGTGACCAGGGTTAATATCCACAGTGATAAGCTGTGTTGATAGTCTGTACCCAAATAGAGGGACATCCTACAACATAATCTGGCTAGTACTTCTCAGAACTGTCAAGGTCATCAGAAACAATGAAGTCTGAGAAACTAAGAAGACATGATGATTAAATGTAATGTGATACCCTGGATGGAATAGTAGGACAGAAAGAGGACATTATGTGAAAACTAAGAAAACCCAAATAATATATGGACTTTAGTTAATAAAAATGTATCACTATCGACTCATTATATATGACAAGTGTACCATAGTAATACAATAAGGAACTGAGTACAGGGTATATGCTAACTCTCTGTAATATTCTTGTGATTTTTCTGTTAATCCAAAAGAATTGTAAAATAAAAAAGTTTCTTAAATGTTCATTTTAAAAAGGCCTAGAAATTACCTGGCATATTTAGGCATTCAACAAGTGGTAGCTTTTTTATTTTTTAAATGATTTTTGACATTTTGAAATATAAAGGAAACATTTTTTTTGTTTTAATTTGAATTTTTTTGATTACTTATGAGAAGCTTTTTAAAGCTTCTCTTTGCTTTTTATATTCCTGTCCTTTATCTGGTTCAGTCAAGCTATATTCTTTTTACTTTTTTGGCCATACCGCATGACTTGTGGGATCTTAGTTCCCTGACCAGGGATTAAACACGGCCCACTGTGGTGAAAACACTGAGTCCTAACCACTGGACAACCGGGGATTCCCTCAGAGTATATACTTCATCATGAATCTTCATCATGAAATGGAAATACTGGTCTCTCAGTTCATAATTACGAACGTTCATTATGTTATTTTTTGCTTCACTGTACTTCATTATTTAGAGGCTGAACATTTCATATATGTTCTTTATTTACTTTAAAAAAGATTTGTGGCTAAAGATTTATGCTTTTGGTACCTTGGTGGTTTTCATTTTTTGCTCAAGATATATTATGATTATCACTGGCATTTTAATTTTTCACTTTCCACTTATTTTAAATATAAATATCTAAATTAAAATATTTTAATAATTGCTTAAATTTATACTACTAAATTTAGACCCATATAGTGAAACTTCTGAATAGTTAACTGATAGCACTAGCAGATGACAATTGAAATGTTTTTCTCAGATGAATGGAAGTCTCAGTTTGGCATACAGTGACAGTTCAGGGATATAAATGTATAATGATTGGAAGATCATTAACAGTACGAAGGGCACAAAGAGGCTCTCTCTACCTTGGGATATTAGGAATGGCTTCACAAAGAGATGCTACTTTAAAAGTTAGAGTTAGCAAATGTGAGTAAACATATAGACTTGCCCATTTATATAAATATGATAAAAGTTTTCCAGATCCTGTTTTGATATTTTGGGGGTAATGTGTGGGTATTATGGTCAGTATGTAGAAACTTACTCACTCAAAGCTAGGGACAGATGAATTTGCAAACTGGCCATGAGGGACTCAGTGAAAAGAAACATCAGGTTTATTCAGAACTAAAATGAAAAACCAATCAGTTAAAAGAGGGTTTATTACACTTTAGGGGCTACATTTCCTGTGACTGGAATTAAGCTGAAGTTTTAGAAAACCTATGGTATCACTTGAGTTTTTAAGATAATTGCTTTTTTAAAAACAACTTTCATTTGGGAGTAATTTCAAACTTAAAAACAATTGCAAAAATAAAAGTACAAAGAATGTCTTATACTTTTCATCTAAGTTTACCTACTAACATTTCCCTATTGGCTTTATTATTTATGATCTCTTTTGATAAATAACTAGACAATGGATACATAAATACATCCTTTTTTCCAGAGCCCATGAGATAAGTTCTGTACTTTCTGTGTTACCCCTAAATACTTCAAAAAGGGATATTCCCTTACATAACCTCAGTACAGCTATTAACTTTGTAAATTTACATTGACAACAGTACTTTTTTCTAATCCACCATTCATATTCCAGTTGTTAGTTGACCTAGTGTCCTCTATTGCAAGGTTCAGTCTAGAGCCAAGTTTTATATTTAGTTGTTATGTTGCCTTTGGTTCCTTTAATCTGCAGCATATCCAGTCTTTCTCTCTTATGACTAACACTTTTGAAGAACACAGGCTCTTTCCCTTCTCTCTTTTTAGTAGAAAATTCCTTGTTTTTTTTTTTTTTTTTTTTAATTTGTGTAATGTTTGTTAGTGATTAGATTGAGGTTATGATTCATGGCCAAAATGAAGATGATGTAGTGCCCGTCTCATGATGTCAATCTGGAGGTACCTACTATCCATCAGTCCTTCATTGATGACGTTAATTTAGGGGTTCCTGATTTTCTTATATAATTATTGTCCTTCGTGACAGCTGATGGGTGACACTGCAAATATCCTGCCCTTTATTAAAATTCTTTCCCTAGATTTAGTGTCTATTGATGAATCTTGATTGATTTATTCTTTATCACTAAATTTGCAAAAGATGATTTTCCAGTTCTAAAACTTCCTCCACATTTGTCAATCAACTCTGGCGTTCTACTCTTAGCAAGAAATCTTTTTCCATTAATTGGCTAATTAACTATCAGTATGGATCCATGAATTTCTCTTTTCCCCTAATGGTTTATAAATCATTACCATACGTAAATTAGTTTGGTTATAAATTGCCCCAGATTTGAAGGGCTCCCCTTCGAGTTGGCTCAGTGACATGCAGCTATCCTTTTGAGTGAAGAGGGAAACACTTCCTACTTTCTAACATAATGAAATGTTGTAGGCTCATCTTTTGCCCACTTTGTCCCAGCCACAAAGTCAGCAATTTCTCCAAGGGTCCCTGATTCCTTTCAGTGATCAAGAGCTGGATGCAAAGTACGAAGAGTTGTACTTTGTTCCTGTGGGATCTGTGCATTTTAGCCCTTTCAATGGACAGAGGGAGGAAATACTTGTATACGCACATATGAATAAACATAAGTACATCCATGTATTTATGAAGTCATGAGTTTGTATATACTTCCCAGATCCAAAACATTCCTAGAGTACTGTTTCTTGCTTCCCTCATTTCACATTTGTATTTTCCCTCAGATGGTAGAGAATCTGCTTGTAATGCAGAAGACACGGGTTCGATCCCTGGGTCGGGACGATCCCCTGGAGAAGGGGAATGGCTTTCCCACTCCAGTATTCTTGCCTGGAGAATTCCATGGACAGAGAAGCTTGGCAAGCTACAGTCCGTGGGGTTGCAGAGAGCTGGACACGACTGAGTGACTAACACTTTTCTATAGAGAGAACCTGACTCCTCACACTTACTAATTTGTTTAATCCTTGCATACATCTAAAATAGTCTTAGAATGTTTTATAATATCATTATAATAAAATAATGAAGAGGATTATTTTTCAAACTGACCTTCCTCAGCCCTGCCCAGTTACTTGGATTGGTTTTATTTTGCCTTTTCCTTCCACTTTCCCCCACTCCAGTGTGGTTATACTACTCTTGTGAAATAAAGTTAGATTTGTTTTAGTTTGCTTTCACTTTTAGGTTTTCTTCCTGCTTGGGATGTTTTTAAACTGAGTATTTTGAATGGCCAAGAAAAGCAAAATTATTTGCATTTTACCTGGAAAGGAGGGACTGCCATTTATGGGAAATCTTTTAAGCACCAAGAACTTTCACATAAGTCATCTCATTTAGTCTTCACCATAATCTGAAAGAGGTAGTCACTTAAGGGATGAAAAAACCTAAGTCCAGGAATGTTAAGAAACTTTCCCAAGGTTGCATAGCAAATTAGGTATAGTGAACACAATACCTTTTGAGCTTCTACTGTGTCTCAGACATTGGGCTAACTTTTTGCAAAATAATTTTTTATTGAAGTATAGTTGATTTACAATGTTGTATTAGCTTCAGGTGTACAACAAAGTGAATCAGTTATGCATATACCCACTCTCTTATAGATTCTTCTCCCATATAGGTCTTTATAGAGTGTTGAGTAGAGTTCATTGTGCTATACTATAGATCATTATTATGTATTTTATATGTAGTAGTATGTATATGTCAATTCCAGTCTCAATTTATTCCTTCCTTCTGGGAACCATAAGTTTCTTTTCTATATGTCTGACTCTATTTTTGTTTTGTAAATAAGTTCATTTGTACCTTTTTTTTTTAAAAAAAATAAGATTCCGCATATAATCAATATGGGGCTTCCCATGTGTCGCTAGTGGTAAAGAACCTGCCTGCCAGTGCAGGAGATGTGAGAGGTGTGGGTTTGATCCCTGGGTTGGCAAGATCCCCTGGAGGGAGGGCACGGTAACCCATTCCAGTATTCTTGCCTGGAGAATCATGGGCAGAGGAGCCTGGCGGGCTACAGTCCATAGGATCTCGCAGAGTTGGACGCAACTGAAGTGACTTAGCATGCAAGCACATAAGCAGTATATGATATTTGTCTTTCTCTGGCTTACTTCACTGAGTATGACGATCTCTAGATCCATCCATGTTGCTGCAACTGGCATGATTTCGTTCTTTTTTGTGGCTGAGTAATATTCCATTGTATATATGTACCATATCCTCTTTATCCACTCTGTTGACGGTCATTTAGGTTGCCTCCATGTATGACTGCTGTAAATAGTGCTGCAATGAACATGGTGGTGCATGTGTCCTTTTGAATTATGGTTTTCTCAGGGTATTTGCCCAGTAGTGGGATTGCTGGGTCATATGGTAGTTCCATATTTAGATTTTTAAGGAACCACCATACTGTTCTCCATAATGGTTGTACCAGTTTACATTCCCACTAACACTGTAGGAGGGTTCCCTTTTCTCCACACTCTCTCCAGCATTTATTGTTTGTAGATTTTTTGTTTTTTAATGATGGCCATTCTTACTGGTGTGAGGTGATATTGTAGTTTTGACTTGTATCTTTCTAATAATTAGCGGTGTTGAACATCTTTTCATGTGTTTGTTGACCATCTTTACATCGTCTTTGGAGAAATGTCTGTTGAGTTCTCCCCATTTTTGGATTGGGATGTTTGTTTTTTTGATATTGAGCTGCATGAGCTGTTTGTATATTTTGGATATTAATCCCTTGTCAGGACTTGTACTAATTTTTTCCCTTCTAATAGTAAGAAAGCCCATTGCTCTGTGGATTACCAACAATTAATATTTATTAATATTTTTATCAAAAATTGATAGTTAATGACTTACACATTATACAAAGTTCAAAAAGTACAATTACAGTAAGTCTTTTCCCTGTCTTAACCAGCTGCCTAGTGTACCTTCCTAGAGTCATTTACTAGGACTTGTTTCTTAAGTATCCTTCCAGACATTGTGTATCTGGCTTTTTTTTTTTTAAATCTTTAGTAGTTTGACAGGTTAAAGTAACTATCTTGCTGTGTTGATCTTTGATTTTTAGTGAAGGTGAACATGTTCCACATATTTATCGATTATTTGTATTTCTTGTATGAAGTGCTTGATCATCCCCTTGGCCCAATTTAAAATTTAGAATCACCTCTTTCTGATTTTGAGAGTTCTTTGTATACAGTACAAAGATGCAAATTTTTGTCATTTTATAGTTTTCCCTTAGTTTTCTAAATTTTATTTTACTTTACATTTTAGTTGATATTTTCAGTTTTCACATGGGAATATTAACCTTTATAAATATATAACCTTTATAAATATATAACCTTTATAAATATTCCCATATGAAATCTGAAAATATCCACTAAAATTTTAAATTGGGCCAAGGGGGATCAGGCACTTCATACAAGAAATACAGATAATCGATAAATATGAACACGTTCATCTTCACTAATACTCTTGCCTGGTAAATCCCATGGATGGAGGAGCCTGGTGGGCTGCAGTCCATGGGGTCGCTAAGAGTCGGACACGACTGAGCGACTTCACTTTCATTTTTCACTTTCATGCATTGGAGAAGGAAATGGCAACCCAGTATTCTTGCCTGGAGAATCCCAGGGGTGGGGGAGCCTGGTGGGCTGCCATCTGTGGGGTCGCACAGAGTCGGACATGACTGAAGTGACTTAGCAGTAGCAGTAGTTAGTTTATTTACTAATTTATAGCTTCATTTTTATGTTTGGACTTCCCTGGTGGCTCAGACGGTAAAGTGTCTGCCTGCAATGCGGGAGACCCGGGTTCGATCCCTGGGTCGGGAAGATCCCCTGGAGAAGAAAATGGCAACCCACTCCAGTACTCTTGCCTGGAAAATTCCATGGACTGAGGAACTTGGTAGGCTACAGTCCATGGGGTTGCAAAGAGTCAGACACAATTGCGCGACTTCACTTTTCTTTCTTTATTCTGATCTGTTCGAAATTGATTTTGAATTCTGGTCAGAGATCGTTTTATTCCACATGTTTTTTGGTGTTGGAGTTATTTTCCTTTTTCCATGGTACTCTGATCTAGTTCCTGACTGCCAGTCAATCCTGGGAAAGAGCTGGGAAATTGAGTAGTTTTTACCAGATTGCATGTCTTGGGTTGAACAGTCAACTGTACTGTGGGTGTTGGTGCCATCTAGTGTTGGAGACAGAAAAGGGTATCTGTGGAATCTTCTGTAATCCACTGTATTCAGCTGGGCAAGAGGAGTTTAGTGAGTTGTGCATGTTTGCTTCACACTAAGAAATGACTTTGAAAATGACTTTATATATAAGAGGATTTTGAATTTAGGGACAACCTATTGAATCAAACCAAATGGTTGAATCATGCTATGATAAACATTATGAAGTGACCCTGAAGTCCCCAAACATGTATTTAGCGAAAACTTAAAAAAGTTTTCAAAGATTTGTTCAAAACCTAATGACTATTTAATTCCAAATTTTAAAATGCTTTGGATCTCTTGTAATATCTGTCTATTTTGGGTTATAATATAAGAAATAAACATTTATTTAGTTCTCATTGAATAGTGTCACTTTCAATTTCTTTATGGTTTGTAGTATTCATTTTTAGCAGCTTATATGAAGTTGTTTATAGACCTTAGAATGTTCATTAATTTTTGGTTATTTTTAGCTTGTTCATTTTCTAGAATACAGTCTTTGTTCATGTCTTAGGTTCAATTCAGTAGTTAATGCTGAAGTGCTATAATTTAGTCCATAGAGGGCATTATGTTACAGCATATGGTGTTAAGCATTATAATTTAATCCCTTTCAGTAATGGGACATATGTTTAGTTTCATACTTTGGTAGAGCTCAGAATAAATTTTGAAGTAAGTTTAAAACTACTCTGTAACTATAATTTTTTTATTACAAATTCCTGTTATCCATTGCTGGAAAGTAAAAGTAATTTTTTTAGTTATCAAGAATTGTATACTAGCAACTGCCAATTTAGAGAGGAGCACTTCAACCCAAATGATCCCTTCTTTCTCACCTTATTTGCCTTCATCTCTAAACATCCCAAAGCAAACAAAGCAAAACAAAAACTTGAGTTTTTCTGGGGTTCAGAATTAGAGGAAGGAAAGACATGGGAAAGGAGGAATATCTTTCAGGAGGTGGCCTGGGAGGTCTTACAGCTCACATATTGCTGCCTACTCCAAAATACAGACCTCTACTGTCTGAAATCTAGAGTGAACCAAGTCAAGTACCAGAAGATGTGAGTAATATGAATGGTAAACACCTTTTGTCTTAAGAATTCTTTTTTCCCTCTCCTATTAGTGTAGTAATCTCTGACTTGAAAACAGTGTTTGGGTGATGTTTTTGAGTGCATTATTCTAATGCTAAAGTATTTACTGGCCTTCAGTCTTAAGGAATTCATTATTAGAAAATACTACTTTGGAAATGTTACATAGTTAGTGAATAGTTTGGGGTTTATAACTAATGAACGAAGAGGCCAGAGATTTTCAGCCGTGAGACTTGGTGATAGTGTTCTCAAATATCACATTATCCAAGGGTCCAGTGAGGAGAGTTTAAAGTTAAATATTAACTTTTGATCTGAGAATACTAGACTGTCTTTAAAAATTGCTTCGCTTTATTTGTGTTTGGAGTTAGGCAGAGAGGGAAAGAACTGAGTTCTCTATTCAGGCCACTTTTGATCTGATCATGGGTTTTTTGTAGCCTCAGTTTTACAGAAAGTTCTAATATACACACACACACATATATATAAAGCATATAATATATATATGTTATACTATTTCAGTGTAGCTACTCTTCTGAAGTATGTAGTTTCCTGCATAGGCACCATTCTTTATACTTCAGCATATAAAGCATTTAAAAATATATGTTGCCTTTCCTGCTAAAGTCAAATGATAGCGTTAGTTAAACCAGTTGTGAAATGTTAGTAAAGATAAAATATTCTGTACTGGAATGAATGTCAGTTTTATAATTTTATAATAAAAATTTTAGAAATTCCTTAGATTTGTTTTTGTATTTATCAGTAAAATTTTATTTTGGTCACTTTCCCAAAGCAAATGATATAATTAGCATGTGAATATTTCTTCTCAAGCAAAGAGTCTATTAATAGTACCTGCAGTGGTGTCTAATAGATATTTATTGAAAGATTGAGTTGGAGCAGGTGGTGATGATGAATAAGTGTATATTTGCAAGTCTTTGGATTTCTGTAATTGCAAAAGAAGAAAAAAATAGTATTACATTAGAAATAGATTGCTGAAATAGAATAAAAGCTTTTTTCTATTTGAATAATTTATATTCAAGAAACAGTAATAATTTAACTTTTGAGATTCCCTTGTCATACCCTCATAAGGGTGCAAAATGCTGATAATTTAGGAGACAGTAAAAAGAGAATGTATTTACAAGACTTGAAATTTAAGCTGTTACCCTTCTTTGGATCAGTCTATTTTTATCTTATCAGGTAACCATTGATTTTAAAGTTTTAAATGAGGCTGGAAAGCAGCAGCAAAATTCCCCTGTCACGAAATAAACAAAAACCGTATGTGGTCTTCAAGTGTATTACAGATATATTCAGTGATTAACTCTGTCAGAAGAACAACCCTCTTTTCTTTCCTTTCTTTTGGTAGCTTGCCTCCCACCGCACCCCACCCTACCAGGGTAGCTCCACTGGGTGTGAGCAACAAGCCAAAGACCAGAACAATAAGCAGAGAGAAGGCGGCCGCCCTGCGCGCGTAGCCTGGTTACAGATTGCTCTGCGTCAGCGGCTCACGCCCGGAGGCGTCAGGTGACTTCAGCCCTGCTGCAGTAGTGCAGCAGAGGAGACTGCAGGCTTCGGTTGAGGAAACGGGTATTTCATGTCTCAGGGGGTAGATTTTCGCAGTTGCAGCTTTTCTGCTGGTATGCATAATTGATAATTGCATCTGTAGGGCAGATCGTGACAAGAGATGGACGGTCAGAAGAAAAATTGGAAGGACAAGGGTATATCTGCTTTTTAATTTTTTGTTCATTTTTTATGTGACCAGTAATGTATTTCTATGAATAACCTTTGCAATTTAGATATATTTTGGATTGAAAATGAAGTCGCATAAGGGTTTAAGAGTAAAGGATTAAAACAGCTATTTCAAGTGTTTTTGCATTTGGCTGTGTATGAGAAAATGTCATGTTGTTCTGTTTCACTGGCATTCGATTTCGTCTTTGCATTCCTGTCGTTGATGAGGTTCTGTTCTTTAATCTTTTATGTTTTAAACAATGTACTTTTAACAGAATTTCATTTGGTCACTTTGGTGTGATAAGTCTACACAGGCATGTTTATATTCCATGATGACATATTTTCTGTGACTCAGTATTTTTTTTTTTTAAAGCTGACTTGGTGTAGTTGAAATTCTATCCAAAGATTTGTAGGTAGCAAGATTCTGTGTTTGCACTAAGCCTGTTTTCTTCTTTGGAAATATTATTGAACCCTTAAAGTTATTACCAGTTACCTTTTAATTAGATTATAATTTTGTAAGTCTTAAAACATTTAAAATATATACACAGTAGTTTTAACTGTGTGTCTATATTTAAGTCAGTAACCTTTGTCCTTGTAATAACCAATCAGTGATCTTGATCCCCTTTCCTCCCCCTTGAAAGCCCAGATCCTTTCAAGTCTCAGTGGATCTGGGTTGTGTAAGAATTTAAGCTCATGAGTGTAATGAATATTTAAAAAATATTTTATTATGTAGATGGTTAAATGTGCCATTTTAAGGAAAAAGGAAGGTGGTAGACTGTATATCTGACCTTATAATAAATTATCTTAAAAATTGTTGGAGCTTAAAAATTTTAAGTAGTCCAATTAGACATTCCACACAAGCAATTTTTTGGCCACATTCAAGTTTTATAATTAAAAAAAGTATTTCTATAGCAGAATTGTTAGCAGGATTGATGGTAAATGTTTCTAAAAGCAGTATGTGGAGCTAATTACAATATCTTTAAAAATTTGGTCAGTAAAGTATTGTGGGGAAAAGGTGAGCTTAAGATTGAGGTCATATTGAAACACTGGAAAGAGTTTATAGTTAACACTTAAAGAACAAAAAACAATATAGCTTGATTTTTTTACTTTTATGGTTTCCTTACATATGAATTTAATGAAGAGAAGGATTTTTATTCATCCTTCTGACCATTAGCATTACAAAGTGAAAGTAAATTGCTTTATTAGGTTTTGTTAAATAAAAACATCATTAGGGGTAACAATACAATAAATATAGACTTTAAAAATAGATGAAAAGTCACATCACAGCCTACTCAGCAACTGTTAAGGCTCTGTATTAAAATTTGAATGTTACACCATTTAACAACATCTTAAGTTATTTGCTGAACTAATTTAGGAATACTTTTATATTGGAGAAATTAAGATTGAGTATAATCCATTTTATACTAGAGATTTATTTTGATTATTTTCAGGCACTATATGTAAAATCAAATTTATTCTGAAATATCTCTGGAGAGCTTCATTTTGTATGTAAGTGGAATGGCCTGATACTTTTTTAGTGCCTGTCTTTGGCTTTTTTGCGTGGGAAGACTAAATTTACCTATTGTTCCTGTGCATTTGTTAAGTTATATTTTAGTGTTTATCAGCAGCTAATTTTAATGTTGCAGATTAGAGGTTATGACTTAAGTGGAAATCAGTGAGAAGCTGAAACTACCATGGAGTGAGTTTTTCCTCAGTTTATGAAAAGTGTGATGATAGAGGATAGAATCGAATCTAAGCTCTCTAGGTATACTAAACAAAAAACAGTCTTAAGCTCATACATATATTTTTCTACTCCTTTACCACCCCTGTTCATCCAGTTGTCACATCTAATGATGGTAATATATAAGGGTATAAAGAAATGAGATATTCTGATTTCAGTGTTTAAAATTTGGTTTTCTTTTTGCTGATTAACTAGTATTGAAGACATTTTTTCAGGCTAAGCCCCACATTAATCATTTATATTCTTTTATATATTTTTCATATTGGGTTTTCTATTGTTCTTGAAGTGGAATACTTATAACAAATGAAATCTATGAAGTACTTGACTGTTGAGGTTAATTTGAAAAGCACTGATTAAGACAGTCAACTAAGATTTTTAAGAGCCCAAAATAGAAGGAATAGGTAGGTTTGGGGATTTGGGTGGAGTGGGAGAATGATTTAATCAGTAAACAAGGTATAATAGAGCTTTCTGGGTAGAACAGAATGTTTATAGGATAGTAGCTGGAAGATAAGATTGGTATAATTAAAGAATGTAGAAGATTTGTAAGATCTAGGTCAGGTTTCCTCAAAGTTCCCTGAAGAGAAGAATTACCTTCTTTTTTGTATGGATTCCTGTGATCCTATTCAGGTCTACCAAATCAGAATTTATAGGGGAAGAGTGTGGCGATATATTAAGCATCTTGACACTAGGATTATAACCCCATTTATGTTATAATCAGACACATTTAGGAAGCCCCGGTCTATATGTTTTCAGATTTCTCTTTCTGTGATTTTTCTTTCTGTGTGATTTTGGCCAGAGTAAGAAACTTAACCATTTTTGTCTTCATTTTCCTCTTTTGCATGATTTTTGGTGTACCAGTTTTGATGTTCTCTGGTTTTATGAAAAGATACTCTGGGTCAGATTGCAGAAGACACTGCAGTCTTTGGATTTTATCATAAAAGGAGTGAAGAGCCTTTGGAAGTTTTAAAGACTGTTTTGGTAAATTGGAAAAGAACTTAGAGGCAGAAGGGGATGACTGTATTTGTGCCCACATTGAAAGCAAATAGTGCCGAGAGACTTGGCCTGAAATAAGAATGAAAAGGGGGTGACAGGTTTGAGAAACAGAGAGAGGAGTACTTGACATTTGACATAAATTGGTGGGACTCGGGTGAGGGAGGGACTTGGAAGACAACATGAGGTTTCAGAGTGAAGCTTTGGCAAAGCTCGTGCCTTAGTGTCAGTAGAAATAGAGCTAAAGTAGGTAGAAACGATGCCAGGTTCCATTTTGGAAACTTACTGAAGCTTGGTGAAATGACAGGCTTAATGATGAATGGCTAATTGAGAAGTGAATGCACAGTGAGACAGATGAATACTGTGAGGACTTTAGCATAAAAAGTATAGAAGATTAAGTAAGGAAAGCCTAAAACCTATTGAAATGGTGGGATGTGCAGACCAGGAAGGATCAGGAAGTTAGAGTCCAAGCAGGATAGTGCTGGTTCCCTGATCTTAAGGAGGGAGAGATTTTTCCAGAAAAGATAGAATGGGTGGTTAAAACACTACAGAGAAGTCATTTAATGTGAAGATGGAGGAATGGCTGTGGACCCTACTGAATTTTAGAAATGTGCAACACTGCCCATTATTACCAGTGCTTTTGGGATTTGGCAGTTAACATGCTCTAAGTGAACCTTGAGAGAAGTTTGTGTAGAATGGGGACAAGTTTTCTAGCATTTAAACCTAGTTTGATTGTAAGGCAGGACAGATTGACTTAGGACCATTTCTGGAGCATAGGGCTCTCTTTACTGTTGCTAAGGCACTTTCAGTTTCTTTCAAAGCGTAACGTTACTGAGTATGTGGATTCAGGCGTATGCTTAATACTGACATTCAGATAGAGAGAAGAAGGAATCTTGCTGCTTGAAACATGCTTTACTTAACCCCTTACTTAAACCCACCCCCCAAAAAAAATCCTGAGAAGGGAACTTGGGTGTTAATCAATTGAGAGACCTATTGATTAGAGGAAGCCTCCCTGCTTTTCAGTCCTAAACTTAGTTGAAACCCAATGTTGAGTCATTCATTAGCTATTTTTTCTAGTTACTGCTTTAGTATTGTTATACTGTGTGTGTGTGTGTGTGTGTGTATGTTGTAGAAAATTTAGAAAGTCTGTGAAAGAAGGAAGCTATCACTTCACAGAGTGGTTTTGGTGTGTATTTTTAACAGTAATAATAATACAGTAATACACCCTAACCCTAACCCTATTCCACCAAAAAATAATAACAGTTAGGGTGTATGTGTTTGGGGGTTATGTATGGTACGATTTGTTCTATAATCACTTTTCTCCCACTAAATGGGGAAATACCTTTCATTTAAAAACATTCTACATTGTTTTATTTATTTATTTATTTATTTTTTATTAGTTGGAGGCTAATTACTTCACAACATTTCAGTGGGTTTTGTCATACATTGATATGAATCAGCCATAGATTTACATGTTTTAATGGATGTAGTATTCTAAGTATGTCCTGTTAATCCCGTATAGTTAAATATTCAAGTTATTCCTAAAGTTTTTGCAAGTATGAACAGTGCTAGAACAAATGTCAGTTCAGTTCAGTCGCTCAGTCGTGTCTGACTCTTTGCTACCCCATGGACTGCAGCACACCAGGCTTCCCTGTCCATCACCAACTCCCGGAGCTTACTCAAACTCATTTTCATTGAGTTGGTGATGCCATCCAACCATCTCATTCTCTGTGGTTGTCTTCTCCTCCAGCCTTCAATCTTTCCCAGCATCATGGTCTTTTCATATGAGTCAGTTCTTTGCATCAGGTGGCCAAAGTATTGGAGGTAAATTATTGTTCCTGTTCATAATTATTTCCAAATTGCTGGATTATCATATTTAGACTTTTGATTCATGTTGCAAAACTACCCTCCAGAAAGATGCAAATTATTTTGAGCAATATATAGAAGTACCTGTCCTGAAACCCTGGCCAAAATTAAATACTCCATATGGTTTTTTGATGGTTTTAACTCTTTTCTAAGATAGCTATTTTTGTCTCTTTTAAGTAAATTACTTGATGAGAACCAGGTTAAAGTTGAAAAGAGTAAATTTGTAATTTTTTCCTCCTTTATATGATTTAAAATCTTGAGTGGATAAGCAGTGGGAGCAATGGAAGAATCATCTCTGTTTTCTATGTTTACCCAAATCTGGGTTCTCCTCATTCCTCATCAGAACTTCTAACTGGCTTTTCTACTAAATCCTATGTATCAAGCCAAACACTTCCTAAAGTATGGCTCTGCTTATAGCACTTAAGGGATTTTCCTTTACTTTTCAAATTAAGTTCATACTTCCGTCCTGGACTTTTAAAAGTCATTCATGTTCTAGTCCTAGCCTCTATAATCCCATCTCCCATTATTCTGCCTCCAGCCACATTGAAGGACTTATTCCCTCAACATGCCTGTTCTTTGCATTTGCTTATGTTTTTCTGTCTGTCTAAAATCCAATCCAAGTTTTAGGCTCAGTCCTTCCTGAGGTATTTACCTCTCAAGCGGAGATAATCCGGTGTTCCTCAGAACTCCAATCTCTTGGGTTTCATTCTGTGCCTTCTATTACAGTTTTATATATATAGTGGTAAAGAACACGCCTGCTAATGCAGGTTAGGCATAAGAGACGCCGGTTTGATCCCTGGGTTGGGAAGATCCCCTGGAGAAGGGAATGGCCATCCACTCCGGTATCCACGCCTGGAGAATCCCATGGACAGAGGAGCCTGGCAGGCTACAGTCCTTCGGGTCTCAACAGAGTTGGACACAAATAAGCAACGTAGCGCGCGCGCACACACACACACAGGTATATGCGTAAAATACTGGCTTTTTTTTTTTTTTCTAGTCTGTAAATTCCTTGAAAGCAGAAGAAATAGTGGTGGCCTCATCATTGGGTCTTCTCACTGACTGTGCATAGCTTTGCGACAGAGTAAGAGGATGAGAACTTTGATATTCAGCCAGGTTTACTCCTGTCCTTGAACCGTATACATCCATTCTGTGTGTGTGTGTGCGCGCGTGCACGTGTGCACTTGGTCATTTAGTTGTGTCCGACTCTTGGCAACCCCATAGACTGTAGCCCATCAGTTTCCTCTGTCTATGGGATTCTCCAGCCAAGAGTACTGGAGTGGGTTGCTGTGCCGTTTTCCAGGGGATCTTCCTGACCAGGGGTCAAACCTGCATCTCCTGCATTGGCAGGAGGATTCTTTACCACTGCCACCTGGGATGCCCATACATCCATTGTTGGAAATTTTTAAAAATGTATTTTCAAATGGGAGAAATAAAAGAGATTCTCCCTACCTTACCCCTTCTTAAAGGAGCAGTTAAGTAACTTAAGCAACTTTTGTGAATCCAGGATTTTTATATTTTATCCATAGATAAGGCATCTTAATAGTCATTTATCCTATTCTAAATAGTCATGTTTTACAGGTAAGGAAAACAGGAAAACTAAAGAGATTGAATTATTTGTTCATCACTACATAGCTAGTGGCATAGGGTCATCATCAAGAATAATGCTTATTTATGTTACTGGATGTGTGTTTATGCATATATAATGTATAAATATATCAGTATGTCTACCTCAGTCTGCTTCATTGTCCTCAAATTTTTAATCCAATCACATTTTGAGCATTTATGTAAGGTATTGATAGACACTAAAATACTGTTGAATGTGTGCTGCCAGTGCAGAAGCGAGAGACATGGGTTTGATTCCTGGGTTGAGAAGATCCTCTGGAGGAGGGCTCCACTCCAGTATTCTTGTCTGGAGAATCCCATGGACAGAAGAACCTGGTGGGCTACAGTCCATAGGTCACAAAGAGTTGGACACAACTGATGCAACTAACACACACACATACACACACATTGTACGTACTATTAGCCATTCATTGAACATTTATATTGAGTATGGAATAGATACGTAAGGTTATAGAGTTTTACCTACTAGTGAAGTTCATTCTCTTTTTAAACTAGTAATTTGCTCTGACTTTTCCACCTATTTCAGTTTATTAAGCTTTTCAGATTTCTGGAGTAATGGAACAGTATGTTTCCCACTTATTTTTTATTAATAGAAAATAGGACTTCTGCAGTAATTTCCTGTTTCTAAGGTTTGGGGTCTATTTCTTGTAACGTGTGGATGCCAGCACATTGCAAGTGAGAAGTTAGAACTATTTTCTGCTGTATTTTTTGGTTCTCTTTTAATACAGCTAGAAATGGAATGTGGGATTAAAGGAAGCGTTGAAAACAACATGAACTAATGAATTAAGTAAATTGGTTGGCTAGTTAGGGAACCTCACAGTTCTCTTAACTCATAGAAGTTTGGATTTTCCTTAGAAGGCAGCAACAGTAATAGTAGTTTTACCCTCCTGCAGTATATTGAAACATTTTCTCCTTGAGGATACTTAATATAGGAGAAACAACCACTTAAAGTAAGCTCAAATTTCATGGCAAATAACAGAGGGCAAAAGATTTATTTAAGACTTTATCTTGAAACATAAAACCAACAGCTATGAAACTTAAAATTTAGGTTGTAATCACAGCTATGCATAAGTTCTTAGAATAAACAGATGAATCAAGTTTTGGGGCTTTTTGATGTGTAGTTTTTACTATGAAATTGGTTAACACAAAATGACATTTTTTTAATTGTTGAATTTTCACAGTGGATCATACATAATGTCCCTTTACAAAAAAGGTTCACGGGTTTTCATGACTTTCCTGTTGGTTACTCTTAATCTTTTGGTGTCACATACTCTATTTTGAAGTGCCTATTGGACTATCAGTCTCTTTTGGAATAATTCTCCAACATTGCTTAAGACATTGACCTTACAAAATGCTACATTATTAGGAAGATGTGCAGTTTTGTGGTTGATTTATGTTGTCTCATTTATATCTATTGCTGTTTTAGTTTTAACTTATTATTTTCAAAGAGAGGGACAATTTAGATAGGTTCTAGGAATCACAATTTGCAATTTAAACAACATGATTCACTTCTATTAATGAATCTATATTACTGAAATTGTGTCCCCTCAGTTATTTAAACTGGGGTTGAAATACTATATGGGATCCTCAAGAAGGATAAAGAGCAAATGAGTACTGATCAGTTCAGTTCAGTCGCTCAGTTGTGTCCGACTCTTTGAGACCTCATGAATCGCAGCACGCCAGGCCTCCCTGTCCATCACCAACTCCCGGAGTCTACCCAAACCCAAATGTCCATTGAGTCAGTGATGCCATCCAACTATCTCATCCTCTTCTTTCTGGAGTTACTTCTCCACTGATCTCCAGTAGCATATTGGGCACCTACCAACCTGGGGAGTTCCTCTTTCAGTGTCCTATCTTTTTGCCTTTTCATACTGTTCACGGGGTTCTCAAGGCAAGAATACTGAAGTGGTTTGCCATTCCCGTCTCCAGTGGACCACATTCTGTCAGACCTCTCCACCATGACCCGTCTGTCTTGGGTGGCCCCACACGGCATGGCTTAGTTTCATTGAATTAGACAAGGCTGTGGTCCATGTGATCAGATTGGTTAGTAGTCTGTGATTGTGGTTTCAGTCTGTCTACCCTCTGATGCCCTCTCTTAGCGCCTACCGTCTTTCTTGGGTTTCTCTTACCTTGGACGTGGGGTTTCTCTTCACGGCCGCTCCAGCAAAGGACAGTTGCTGCTCCCTACCTTGGACGTGGGGTAGCTCCTCTCGGCCGCCACCCCTGACCTTGGACGTGGGGTTAGATAAATTCCTTTAAATACAAAATGTGGTATGATGGAAGGAGTGAGAATTCATGGTCAGACCTGAATTTCAGTTGGTAACCCTGCACAATTTAATAATATTAATACTTCTAAGCCTCACTTTCTTTATGTATAAAATACAGGTAAAAACACTTTATAGAGGTGTTGTGATCAGTGATAATGTATACAAAATTGTTGCAAGGTTCCTTGCTCAGAATAGGGGATTACTAAATTCCTGCAGAAAGGGCAAATATAGAATTTATACTAATTTTATGTAAAATGTTTCTTCCTTAGATATGTGGTGGTCAAAATGGACAACATACTGTAAAGTTGTCAGGAGTAAGACAGGGAGGATTTAGTGATGAAAGACACAAGGACCTGTCTGAAATTAATGTCTTTTAGAAACTCAAGCTACAGGATGAGGAGAGATGGCCAAGAGGGAGGCTGGTTTGCCAAGTATTTAGTTGAGATACTTTGTAGCCATACTAGATACCCTTCAACATGAAACTTCCTAACTGAACCCAAGTGATTTCTTTCAAAGGAAGTTGAACTCACCTTTTAAAAAAGTCAGAGCTTAGTTGAGCATTAAAGCATAGTATTTAATACTTGATTGTGCTACTTGACTTTATCTCTTCAGACATTACTTTTATTTAGTATTTAGTTCACCAAGCATTTTCACGTGTGAAATCCCGTTTCATTTTCAACTAACTTGTTAGGTGGCTATCATTTTTCCAGTTTTACACATGGGGAAACTAGGGTAAGTGATTTAACCAGGGTCATACTGATGGTAAATAGATGGGAGAAATGGGACTTGAGCTTCTCTCACTGTCTTTGCTGAAAGTTTAAACTCCCACTCTGCACAGTTCTTCTTGTGCACCTTCGCCTGTGGTTTGTTAGGCAGGTGAGTGCTTATAGTGTGTGTTAGTCCTTCATCATGTCCGACTCTTGGCGACCCCATGGACTGTAGCCCACCAGGCTCCTCTGTCCATAGGATTCTCCAGGCAAGAGTACTGCTTATTATGGAGATAAAAACTTACTATGTGGTAATAAATTATTAACTCTGAATTCTAGTCATTTTTCCTGGCAATTGGGAAAATTTTATTTAAGGCTTGTGATTTCTAATAAATAAGCATGTATTAGTATGAAGACTATGATTGTGAAAAATAAACTAAAAATTTCATATCATTCTAATAGTTAAACATTTATTTGTTTATATTGATTAACCTTTTTAACTGCCTTTCTCCCTTTTTCATTCTTCACCTTACTTTATTAAAGAGTACTTAATATTTGCTTTTGCTTAGGAAGTAGGCATTTTACCACTAGCTGTTGCTTGTTCTCTCAGTGTTTTTAGGACCACCTAGTTCAGTGTTTTTTCCTACCCAGATAAAAGATTTAAGAATTGAAACCTGACTTCAGGCTATTCAAGGAAGAGCTTCAGTAAGAATTTGATTTGGGGCAAAATGTAATTGGATGACTCCTGCATGTAAGGCTGGCACTATTTTTAGCTATGACAGTTGACAATTTATGATTACCACATGTACGCAAACTCTTCCTACTCTTCCTTGGGCCAGAAGTTATTTCTTTTGAATAAAAGACTGTAGTGTATGGGGAGTTATTTTAATTAAAATTTTGATTTGATAACGATGCTTTACTACTCTGTGCACTGCACAAAGCACAGTCAAAGATTTTTCACAGTTTTATTTGGAAAACGAAAGTGGGGAAGCACTGCAGGGAATAAATCACTTTTTTCTAAATGACAAATTTTGTTTAAATTGATCAAAGTTATTAATATTTGGTGATCCATAAGCATTCTCCACTGTTACAAAAGGAAAAAGCACTGTTAGGTTAATTTCAGATTTTTAAAAGGCATTTCATGAACACTTTATTTAAGAATAAAGTTTAGGTTGCCTTCGTGATTGACACTCCATTCTGCTGTACAGAGGGACTTCAGGAAGCATGAAAGGGTAAACTTTTCCTTGTACAAGCCCTTTGTCTTAATTTTCTCAGGAATAAAGAGGCCATTAAACTCTTCCTTCATAAACAGCACTACTGAAGTGATTACAGAGAATCCAAAATTAGCATTTTAGAGACCTTGTAGTTCTTATTTAAAGATGTCCTTTAATTTGAAAATATTAAACTCTTTAGTTATTTTTAGGAATAGAAACATGTTAATCTGGTCATTATTCAGACAGTGCAGCAAATATTAATGAAGCAGGTAATATAAAGATTAAAGGCATTTAGCAGTCTTTCAGGTTCTAGTAAGGAGAGAAAAGCCTGTAAGACAGTATTTACTGTTTTATAAGTTACCTGAAAGCATCACTATTTTTTATTTAATAAGTGTAGATATCTGAAAGTTTAAATAAACAAATGTTAAATCCAAAGCATAGAAACATTTTTTGAATAATTAGGATTACTACATGCTTTAAACTGGCATAAGTATGCTTTCATCCTAATCAATCAGTAATATTTACTGAAGGGTGTTTTTGTTTTAAATTTTTTAATTAAATATACAACTCATTGATTTTTAGTATATTTCCAGAATTGTGCAGCCATCACCATTATTTAATTTCAGAACATTTTCATCCCCACCCTCAAAAAAATCTTAAACCCATCATCAGTCATTCCCAGTCTCTACTCCCAGTTCCTGGCAACCACAAATCTACTTTCTGCTTCTATAGAATTGCCTATTCAAGACACTTGATATAAACAGAACCGAACAACTGCGTAACCTTTTGTGTTTGGCTTCTTTAGCTTAGCGTAATATTTTCAAGACTCATCCATATTGTAGCATGTTATCAGTACTTCATTCCTTTTTATGGCTGAATAATATTCCATCATATGAATATTTTGTTTATCCATTTATCAGTTGATGGATATTTGGATTGTTTCCTCCTTGGGTCACTATGAGTAATGCTGTTGTGAATGATTGTATACATAGATTTTTCTAGTCTTTTGGATGGAAATTCCTAGGAGTGGAATTGCTGGGGTAACTCTGTTCAACTTTTTCAGGAATTGCCAGTTTTTCACCATGGCTGAATTTTATATTCCCATCAGCAATGTAAGAGGATTCCAGTCTTTTACTTCTTGCCAACATTTGTCATCTGCCTTTTTTATTTTAGCCAACCTAGTGTGTCTGAAGTGATATCTGATTGTGGTTTTGGTTTGCATTTCTCTAATGATTAATGACACCTTTACATTGCTTACTGGCCATATTCTTTGCAGAAATTTATATTCAAATCCTTTGCCAATTTTCAGCTGGTTTCTCTTTCTATTGTTGAGTTGCAAGTTTCTTAAATATATTCTGAATTCAAGTCTTGTATCAGATGTTTAATTTGTAAATACTTTCTCCCATTCTGTGGTTGAATATTCACTTTGATAATGTCTGCTAAAGCACAGAAGTTTTTGATTTATTGAGGTCAATTTATTATTTTTTTTTAAAACTGTTTCTGCTATAAGGAAACATTGCCTAATCCAAAACCATGAAGATTTATACTTATTTTTTTCTTCTAAGAGTTTTGCACTTTAAACTCTTCAGGTCTTCAATCCATTTTGAGTTGTATATGGTGTAAGGTATGGGTCCAACCTCAGTCTCTTTGAAGTTAAATGTCCAGTTGTCCTAGCACCACTTGTTGAAAAAACTGTTCTTTCCCCCCATTGAATGTCTTTGCATCCTTGTCAAAATCACTTGACCGTAATGTAGGGGTTTATTTCTGGACTTTTAATTTTATTCCATAATCTATCTATCTGTCCATCCTTACACAGCTACCAAACTGATTACTGTAGCTTTGTTGGAAGCTTTGAAAAAGGAAAGTGCCAGGTCTCCGACTCTGTTTTTCAAAATTATTCTGGCTATTCTGGATCTCTTGCATTTCCATAGGAATTCTATTATTGGCTTGTCAGTTTTTGCTAAAAGGCAGCTAGGATTTTGATAGAGATTGCTCTATAGATCAATTTGAGGCGCATTACCGTTTTTGTAATGCCTTTTAGTCTGTAAACATGGGCTGTCTTTCCATGTGTGTGTCTTTAATTTCTTTCAACACTTTTGTAGTTTCAGTTTCTAAGTCTTTGCTCTGTTGAAACTCTTTTTGATGCTATTGTAAATGGAATTCTTCTCCTAATCCATTTTCAGATCATTCATTGCTAGTATAGAAATACAATTGGTTTTTTATATATGAATCAATATATGTGTGTGTGTGTGTGTGTGTGTGTGTGTGTGTGTATATCCTACAACCTTTCTGGATTTGTTTATTAGTTCTGTTGCTTTTTTGGTGGATTCCTTAGGATTTTCCACCTATGACATTGTGTTGTTTGCAAATAGAGGTTGTTGAATTTCTTCCTTTTCTGTCTGGATACCTTTTATTTCTTTTTCTTGACTGCCCTACCTCCATGCCTCCAGGACAGTGTTGAATATTAGTTGAAAAAGGAATATCCTAGCTTAGTTCTTGGCCTTAGGGGAAGTGCTTTCAGTCTTTCATCATTAAGTACGATGTTAGTTGTGGGTTTTTTGTAGATAACCTTTATCAGCTTGAGGACGTTCCTTCCATTCCTATTGCTAGTTTGTATTTTTATAATGAAAAGGGTCTTGGATGTTGTCATATGCTTCTTTGTTGTGATGATGTGGGGTTTTGTCCTTAATTCTTTTAATATGGTGTGTTATTGATGGGTTTTCATATGTTGAAACCAGCCTTGTATTCCTGTGATAAATACCACTTGGCCATGGTATGTAACCCTTTTGATGTGTTGCTGGATTCATATTGCTCGTACTTTGTTGAGGATTATTGTATCTGTATTCATAAGGAATCTCGGTCTGTAGTTTTCTTGTGATGGGTCTGCCTGATTTTGGTGTCAGGGTTGAACAAACATCTAGACTAACTAACAGATATAATGCATAAATTTCTTGATGGATATTAGAAGCAATAGTATTTGAATATATTTCTCAGGAAGGAAAGGATTTTGAAAAAATTTTATGACTCCCTCCATTGAGAATCACTAATACTGGATAAACTTTATCTTTCAAAGTTTTTCATTAAAACCAATTTAAGGAATCTGTGAAACTAGAAATACTGGTGAATATCATTTAAAATTGTACCCCTCTTTGCTAGAAACTGTATTTTTTTTAATCCTTGCAGCTTCACTAACAATCTGTTAAATTCCTTTACAAAAAAGGATTGAAACCCTTCTATACTTGCACAGTGACCATGACGACCATGCATATTGCTCCTCAGACCTTCCTGTAGGTGTATTACTTTTGTCTTTCGTTTGCCCATCAGTTCCGAGTCAACGTGTCTCTCTTGACTCTTCTGCCCTTTGTCCCTCCTCAGCAGCAGGGCATCTCTGGGACTTATTTCCACATGACTCTCATTGTATCTGTTTTAAGAACTATACTATTTGCATATTTTCACACTATATATATATATATATATATATATATGTATATATCTATATCTATATCTATATATAGACTTGTAGACAAGATCTTCAGAGCTCTTCCATTTCTTGCAAAGACCTCATTTTTAGGAACCGTTTGATAGGTAGAAAGGAAGTAGTAGGTTATAGTTTACTGTACTTGCACGCAGTTAGGTTTATATTAGGCTGCAGTCACTGAATATCACTGGATCATATACATGACTATTCTCATATCATTAGCTTAGGGGAAATTGGCTTGATTCAGCCCAAGGCACCAGAACTTTAACTATGAGCTGTATGTAAATATTAATATTAAGCTATCAGGGAGGGTATTTTCTTCCCAGGAGGAAAGCCTACTGGGAGAACCACAGTTGTTATAAGATTCTCTAGTGGTATCAAACAGGAATAGAAAGGGTGCATTTTTGGTAAACATAGTAGTAATTCATGCTTCCCTCAAAAAGGGACAATTTCAGGTGGCATAAGAGGGAATGAAGCAAATTAAGTTTATAACAGTACAACCCAGAGATAAAACCGTTAACTAGATAGTCTTTCAGACTTCATAGTTACACATTTTTAATAAAAGTCTGAGCCTTTAATTTGGCATCATGTGTGAAGAGGGTGAGTTTTATCGGTAGGAAGCCTGTGTTAAAAATTCATGTTCACTACTTATTAAATGATCTGGGTCTTGCTTTTCTTGTCTGAAAGCCTGCCTCATAGTTTTAACAATTGAAAGAGATAATGTCTATAGACAGTATTCGGTCTAAGTGCCCAGTAAATGCTGACTCAGGAAATAAAGGGATATGTGGAAAATGTAGATTGGCAACATGGAAAACACTTCTTAGGTGTAAAAAGTCTGTAACTTTTCGGTCTCTTTTTTAGCTCCTCTCATACTGTTGTCATAATGGCATAGTTTATAATGGCTTGAAAAATTATAGGAATGTGAATTTGTTTTCCTAAATCTTTAGTAATGTTTGACCAAAAGGAATGTTCATTTCAAAAAACTGACATAAAATATTTAAGCTTCTTACCCCCTAGTAAATCTAGATCAAAAAGAAAGCAGATATTTTAAATTTTTCTCACATGAACAATAGAACATAAAATCTGACTAATTTGGACACACTGATTGGGAGTTTGAATGCAGGACTGACGTGTGTCTCTGTACTAACTGTGAATCCTGCCCGTTTCTGTGAGTCTCCAGGAAGTAAAGCCTCACCCAGAGTCACACAGTGCTGAGGACGTGGGCGCCAGGGTGTGCTCCTGGGCCCCTGTCCCTGGTGCTTCTTTCCACCACAGCCATCTGTACAGCAGTCATAGACTACTTATAAATAATTCTTATCTAGTCATGGAAACTGTTCAGACAGTAACTCTTGTTTTTTTAGGTAACTTGATTTGACGTTAATATATGTTGTATATACCTTTAAGTCTTTTTAATGATGGTAAGAAATAGTGAGGATATCTGCATTTATCTTTTATCAACAATAGTGATATTGAGGGTTAATAAATGTTTTGGAGCACTTTGAGGATCAGACATTTTTACAAAGGAAGAGTTTTTTTTTTTTTTTTTTCCTCATATAAAAATAGATTTGGGGTGTTTACTTGCTCATTCATCTAGGTTATCAACTTGTATTTGCCCTGTAATGATGAACACTTAGGTATGTTTTAAAATTACTTTCCGGGTGATTTATAAAGTGACATGTTTGTGATATAACACAGCAATGTTTGCTAAGTTGCTTTGGTCATGTCCAACTCTTTGCAGCCCTATGGACCATAGCCCACTAGACTCCTCTGTCCATGGGATTCTCTAGGCAAGAATACTAGAGTGAATTGCTGTGCCCTCCTCCAGGGGATCTCCCAACCCAGGGATGGAACCCAAGTCTCTTACATCTCCTGCATTGGCAGGCGGGTTCTTTACCACTAGTGCCATCTGGATAGCCCAAAGTTATTCATAGGTTGACGTTTTCTTTTTCCATGTGTATTTATTATTTAAAAACATGAATAAGAAGGTGATGATGATTATGGTGGCATTTATAATAATAACAAAAATAACAGCTTTGACATTAAGAGATATTTATTTTATGCTGTATGCTATATTAAATGTATTCTATTCATTATCTTACTGATGAAGAATTTTGTTAATTCATTATCTCACTTAATCCTTACAACATCTCAGTAAAATCAGTAATGATCTCAGTAAAATCATTTCTATTTGTGTACATATTTTATAGAGGAAGAAGGTGAAGTGTAGAGTGATTTAATGACTTGCCTAAAGTCACATAACTAGTATGTTATGGAACCAGTGTTTGAGTCTAGGTGATTGGACTCCGGAGTCTTAAGTGCTTTGTCTGTGTAAGCTCCTGTTGTGTCTGTCTTAGATAAGCTACTGTTGTGGGGCATAGGGGGAGCCTCCAGGAAAGACTGTTACCAAAGACTAACTTTGTTACTGTTTTTCCCTACCCTCTTACTGAAAGAAAGAAAACTGCACTGGTTATTAGAATTGTTGCTAGCAGAGACTTAAAATGAGCCCTGTCCCTGTAGGTTTTCTAGATGCCTACCCATTCTTCAAGACTCAGCTGTCTCTTACAAAGTCTTTTAAAATTTTCTCCAGTCTTTTTCCTTTTCTAAATTCTCACAATGGTATGGTATTTGTTTTAAAATTTACTGATACTGGTTTTATGTGTCTTATCTTCCTAGAATTGTGGTGTTTTCTAGTGGGACAGGGCTTAAAGAAAAATCCATGCCCCCATTTTCAGGTTTTTAAATTCATTCTACTAGGTTGAGTTGTTTTTGTTTTTTAACAGCATCAGCTCAGTGAGTGTTTGCTGAATGTCAGAAAGCTATTAGCATTGCTGTTATTTCTTTATTCAGTGTTTGTTACTCATGGTGTAGATGGACTATTTCAAGTTCTGGTCAGGTTGCAGTTGTGCTAGTATATTGGCATAGTAGTAGAAACTAGTTGAATAGGACAAAACTGATGTGGGTGTTTTAGGCAGAGTTGGAGCAAACTCGAAATAGAGAAACTTTAATAAATAGTTGAAATCAGAGTTTGAAAACAAAGCTGTAAATCCTATATAGGATGTTAAATTAATAGAATTCAAATCAGATCATATTTAGGAGGGTGGAATAAATGTTCCTTAAACATAATAAATGTTGAACGCCTGGTATGTGTAGCACACTTACGGGCATTTAAAATATCTTAATCAGTACTCATATGATATTTACTAATAGGAATTTAGGGCTTCATAATAATATCATATACATAAATTTCATAATAATATCATATACATAAATTTTCCCACAGAAGTACCCTTAACACTAAAGGAAGTTCAAACACATTAGAGGACCTGGGGATCAAGACTAAAGTAGCCCCTAGATGTGATTTTTCTTTATTGCCTCCTTCATCTTAAAAATAACCATTTAAAATTGTACTCAAGAGTATATCCATATTTATTTTACTATAAGAACACTCCCTGATCCCAACTGTCCACAATCCAGAAAGGGATGAACTATGTTTAGCCTGTGAGTTCAAGAGATCTTGGGCCTCCTGCAGAGGAGGGTTGTATGTTCTCCTTGGGTTGTACATAACCTGATCCTGAGACCACAGGCCCCTGGTTATTCGATCCCCATGGTGGCCTGTGACCATGGGCCAAGAGCAGACTTGCTAGGTTAGGCTTTGTCCCACTCCTTACTATTAATAAACATTATATAATAATGTAACGTGTTTTTTTCTTTGACACCTAAAGTTTTATGGCATTGCATTTACCTGCTCCTAGAGGAAAATAGCTTTCTGGATAGTATAAAGGCTATTTCCCTCTATTATTAGCTTTGTAGGAAATGTTTGTTTCAGTGATAGCCAGGTTAGGTTACAGTTTTGTGAAGTTTCTCAGAGATCTCTTAAAAGCAGAGCCGTGAACCTCATCTTTTTAGTTTTTAGTAAAGTTTTAATTTCTTAGCATGTTTTGAGTTAGTAGTTTTTCTGTGTTGATATTTTTTCTATTATTTGAATATATATGTATATACACACTTTATCTTAAGGCCATTTTACTTTTGTAGGTAAATAAAAATGGATAAGGTAATGTTCTAATTTCGGATCTCTTCTTTTTGCATCTTTAGTTGTTGACCTCCTCTACTGGAGAGACATTAAGAAGACTGGAGTGGTGTTTGGTGCCAGCTTATTCCTGCTGCTCTCACTGACAGTATTCAGCATTGTGAGTGTAACGGCCTACATTGCCTTGGCCCTGCTCTCTGTGACTATCAGCTTTAGGATATATAAGGGTGTGATCCAGGCTATCCAGAAATCTGATGAAGGCCACCCATTCAGGTGAGACGTCTGGAAAACAAGGCACGCATTGGCAGCACTACAGTCTCAGTATTGACTGAGGCTAGTCTCTGCTATTTGTAGAGATACAGGCATGCTTTTTTTTTTTTTAACTGCTAAAAGATAATTGCAAATTTTTGCTAAAAAGCTATACCAAAAGCATCTGCTTTTTAGATTTCCTAATGGTCATTTCATAGGCTCCTGATGGAAAAGACTAGGTTTATGGATCATTAGCCGTAGCCTAACTCCACTACATGTTAGTAATATTTACTCATTAGAAGTAGGTGTTGGTTACCTAATTTTACTTTTAAGGAAGCTTTATCTTTTTAACATGTTTGGGATTGGCGAGAGTTATATTTTCTTTATTGATTACTCTTTATGCTGTTTGATACTATGCTTTTCCATCATGCTTCCTCACTATGTCTGTCTTTTCTTACCATTTCTTCCTACTCTGTCTAGTTTCTTCTCCACCTTCCCTAAGGCATTACTTTGGTATTATCCTTTGGAGAACTCCTTTATTTCACCATTTTCTTGTCTGTAAATTATCATCATCTTACCTTATTTTGAAAGTACACTAGCATTATATTTCTGGTTGCTAATGGGGTGGACACACCTCAACTTGGATCTTCTGATCTCACTTCATACTTGGCACGTTCCCCACCCTCATCCCCTCCTTTAAAAATTGAGATAAATATAATTCACATACTGTAAAATTCAGTGGTTTTCCATATATTCATGGATTTGTACAACCATCACCATCTCATTCCAGATATTTTCATTACACTCAAAAGACATTTTGTACCTATAGCTGCTCCCCACCTGGCCCCTGACAGCCACTAAGTTTTCATATTTTTAAATGAGTCTTTTATCTCAGACTTACCAGTTTCTATCACTTAACACCACTGTTGTCCTAATTTCAGGTTCCCAGTTTTCTTGAGACTCGATGAGATACAGACATTACTACATTTTACAGAGGAAACAAAGTATGAATTCAGTAATATGAAATTGCAACTTCAAAACAGCAGTTATATCATGCCACAAATCGTAAAGGAGTATGATTTTTAATTAGTTACACTGAAATATATAAAAACATTGTCAGGCCAACAATTCTAAATTATCTATAAACTTTACATATTGTTTGATTTAAAGAAACTAACGAAACATTATTGTTAGCTCAAAGGCCTTTTATAGTCATAAAGTAAATTCATCTAACATGCCAATTTAACTGCCTTTCGGACGGTGTTCCAAGTTCTTCAGTCACGTTAGTAAAGTTAGGATCACTGTGGTCTTTGGGGAGGAGTGAGGGCTGTGCTGCCATGGCAGTAACAGCGCATGCGTGCCGGGCGAGAGCGTGCGGGCGTCCCCCGGCGCACGCCCTTGGGCCTGCTGGGCAGGCGTCTTGTCTTCAGCAGGAGCAAAAGCAGTGGTACAGAGAAACAATACAGCTAAGGTCATATCAGCCACTTCTCTATATTTCTTAAAACTGCACTAATAAATTTTTGCTGGTTTAAGGGTTAGGTGTGAATGTTTGACCATTTTTAACTTGATAATAATAACTTGCTATTTGTTGGCCAATAAATAATGATGGACTGGGAAGCCTGGCGTGCTGCAGTCCATGGGATCACAGAGTTGGACACGACTGAGCAACTGAACTGAAATAATAGTTGTCCTGTGCTAGACATCGTACTAATAAAGGTGATGTTCTTAGTCCTTGACAGTTTATACTGTAGCAGAAAAAAATGTACAGGTATACACATGTCTATATTTCAGGATGGATATGATAATTACTATAAGAATAATACAAAAGAAAGCGTTATTTGAGTTACATAGTAGGGTGGGGGAGCGGCCTTCATGTATGGGTGGGACATGAGGTGGTGCTGGCTGACTTGGGTGTGCCGTCACCAGAGGTGAGGGGAGAGCACCGTGGATGGGAAAAGAGCATGAGAAACAAAGCCTCCCATTAAGGTGAAGAACGTCTGATGAATAGCTCAATTTTGAACTACAGCATAGTAGTGAGAAAGAAGATTGGAAGCATTCAGGGTTGGAAAGTCAGAATCAGAATGTTTGAGTTTGAATGGATTCAGGAAGTCTGTTTCTCTAATTTTGTAGAGGTGGAACCATGACCCAGAGAAGTTACATTCCTTTTGCAAGGTTAAATACCTAGGTGGTATCAGGTCTTCTGATTCCTACCTGAGTTCAGCCTAAATAGCACTATCTAGTATAGCGCAAGAAAAAAGGAATCCAAATACATCCACTTAAAGTGATGGTATAGTGAATAAAAACAAGGAGATATATTTGGACATATTGCAGGAGTAAAACTAGAGACAAGGAATTACTAGAGAGGACGGTAATTTCCAGTGTAACTAGTGTCCACAGACATGGGGAGTTTTTGAGAGGGACTGGATACGGAGCTGCTTCCAACAGATAAGAGAGAGTAGCACTTCTGATTGCTCCAAGATGTTTGAAACAATAATGAAACAATTCCTGCTGACTTGACTATTTTTCCCCATTACAGTTGTCTTCTTAAATTTGACAGTTCCAGCTATTTCACTATAGATTGGAGCACCTGAATGAACAGTCTGGGGCTTGATTTATTCGTGTTTTCATTCCAGTATTTTTGCCTGGAAATCCCATGGACGGAAGAACCTGGTAGGCTACAGTCCATGGGTCGCAAAGAGTCAAACCCAACTGATCAACTTCACTTTCCCTTTCTTTCCCCTAAAGATTAGGCGAAGAGAGTGTCGTTATTTGGAAATGAATAGGATCTTTCTTAGGAAAAGTTGATAACATTTTGTCCACCTGAAAAAACCAAATCCACAATAATAACTACCATTAATTGAGTGCTTCTTTGTCCTTGATTGTATTAATAAGCACTTTATGCATTGAAATCTCAAGATAATCTCTGTTGTATAAATGAGGAAATTGAGTTAAAGGGATGACTAAATAACTTCTAAAGTTACACAGCCAGGTTAGTGGCAGAGCTTAACATTCAAGCTCAGAATCTGTCTGACTTCAAAGCATATGCTTATTTGCTATACTTGCCTTATCAATCAAACACCCCATGCTTGGTGAGTTTTTACATTGTGCTTATTAATTTGGAAGGAGTATGCTTCTATAGTAAAATATTTTATTAATGTGCTCCTTTATGGATATCTGTTTGCCAATTGATTGACATTCACAAAAAATCATTCCAGTCAGTGACAGTTAAGGTGTGTCTTTTTTTCTAGGGCATATTTGGAATCTGAAGTTGCTATATCTGAGGAGTTGGTTCAGAAGTACAGTAATTCTGCCCTTGGTCATGTGAACTGCACAATAAAAGAACTCAGACGCCTCTTCTTAGTTGATGATTTAGTTGATTCTCTGAAGGTAAGTTTATTTGCTTTCCATTTTTTGACATACCCAGAATTTAACATCAGAGTTAAGAGAATAAAACTCTGTTTTCTAAATTAAAGTAAATGATAAAGATGTAATGAAATCATTACTGTAAACTTCTGTTCTGAAATTCAGAATCAAATAAAATATTTAAGATGGAGGAAAGGCAATTCCTTTTTAAAGGAAGATGTTATAAATTCTAAGTTTTGGAAATCATAAAGATTAAAAGGGAGAATTTTGGCTTGTAAGAATAAAGATTATCTAGTAGATTTAATGCCAAATATTATTTCATCTGGTTTGACTTTGTTTTACAGTCTGGCACATATATACATATAAGCTATTTCATATCCCTACACTTTTTGTGAATGTTTTCTTGAAAAGTGTTAATATTCTGAAACACTTCAACTGATCATCAGTTGGTAATCTTTGGAATTTAGTTTTTGGATCTTGCTACATAGCAGCTGTTAGTCTCACCTTGTAAGTAAGCTTGCCAGAGTTCAGACTGATTCTAAATGAGCACTAAATTGGTCACATAATGTGAACCCCAAGAACTGGGACTACAGTACTTTTCTTTTGTGTAGAACCTACTGTCTGTGTTTTGTGTATTACTGCCTGTGATTTAAGACAGACTTGTTTCATATCTAAGCCTGGGTAGAAATGTACTATGGTAGTAATTACCATAATTTCTCTTTTCTAAGAGATATGTACAAGTTTGCAATTTGTTGTGCAAACCAAGGATGTCATAGCAATAGGACGATTGGGCCTTTAGATTTGGCAAAACAATTTCTCTGGTGGTCAGAATAGATTTAAATGCTCAAAATGCTTTTAACATATATCTTAGTCTTAATAAGCCAGTAATGGACGTTATTTTCAGCTGTGTGCTTCTCTCAGTTTATTAAGACTTGGAACCTCAGTTACTAATAACATTAATGGTAAAAAATTGAGTTTCCTTTTATTATTGATTATCTCTTTTGTGTAGAGTGCTTGCATTTAGTGACCCATTCTGTAGTAGTGCTTTAAAATAATCTGATGTCAGTCTGTAAATAAAGAGATCATGGTTATATCATTGGGATCTTTGATTAGTATCAAGAGGAAACAAATAATATTTGGGAGCAAATCAAATACAACCTTGTACTCATGGGTCCTGGAAGAAACCAGTTTTTATTCATTGAAATGGTATTTGCATTGAACAGCTTGACTGTTCATGAACAGTTTGACTGTTCATGAACAGCTTGACTGTTCATAGAACATGTTTGAAAAATTATTGAGGGGAATGCACTAGTGTAGTTTAAAATGAAGGGTTTTGTGGGTAGGAGTTGATTGAGAGGAAACACTAAATAGTAACACAGAGGTTCAAATAGCGTAGGGCCATCTCTGAATTCGGCAGTCAGAAATTGTTGGGGGGGAGCGGAGGGCTTTGAACAAAGGCATCAGGAAGCTGGATTGAGGAGTCTTTTTTTTTTTTATATTTATTAATAAAAACTGCAACAGATATAAACTCAAAGTGCTCATGTTTGCACTGTGTAACAGTGAAGACAGTTATGCATGTCTAACATTTTTCTTGAGAGAAGAGGCATTCTTGAAGAAATCTGTTTAAAACAAATTGATCTGGGAATGACTCATTCATTGTTTTCTAGTTCTTACAAATTAGAGCTTCAAGTTTCCCCTTGTCTTTAATCAGTTGAAATCTTATTCTTTCAGTTTATTGTCATCTATACACAGTTCTCTGTGTAGACAGTTATGTAGGTGTGGAAATATTTGCAAAGGCTAGGGAAGTGAGAAAATATTATAGGAGGACTGATTAAATACTTTAGAAAACCTTTAAAATCTGATTTCCACAGATATTTGAAAGTAGAGTAAAAGGAAATTTTATTAATAAATACTTTTATGAGATAATTTCTTTTTGCTGTTAAATCTCATTTTAAAAATTTCCTTTGAAAATTACCTTGGGTTTTTGGGGGTTTTTTTTAATGAGGAAGCTAACATAAATGAAAGAATCTGAACTTGGTAAATTCTGCCTTCAGTCATTTTGCTAATTTGAAGGTAACAGGAAGTGGCATATAATGGGATAGGTTACTTTTTGAAACGCTTAAATTCTATGAAATTTTCTTTTAAAAATACTGTTTCTTAATATTGGGGGGAAAAAGGCAGTTGAATTAGAAGCCTAGTTTACTACCGCTTCTCCTTAAGGATTAGGAAGGAGAAAACTTTTTTGAATGGTTTTCCAAAGTAGTGTTTTTTGGCAAGCCCAGAGCTCAAGGAAAGCTGCTTGGTGACTTCTGCTGAGGCAAATACATTCAGGGCTCCAAATAACATTTGTATTAACACTCTGAATGATCCTTGCATTGAGGTCTCAAAATCTGTTGAGGCAAGGAGTAAGGCAGGGTGTCTGTCTTATTCTTGCAATACAAAGCCCTCTGATAACATACATGGAGGGTCTTCCTTGATCAACTTTGTGGTTCTGCTGTACATGGGGTACTTCAGTTAAACCTTTTCTTACATCATTGTGTATGGTTAGTATAGATTCCACTTGTGTTCACTGAATAAGGGAACTATAGAAACACAGGATACTTGCTTAGTATGTCTTACTGAGAAAAGCGGAGGAAAACAACACTTTTGTCTCTCTTTAAAATGACTTTAGTGTTCCTTTTCTAGAGGGAGTTCTTGAGTGTTTGCCACTCACCCCCATAGTTTTTATTCATATAGAGAGCATTTTTTAAAAGATTATTTTCCTTCTGACTAGTTTACCCTTTGCCTTTTAGCCACAGCAGTTAGTGGGAGAATAATATTCTTCCTCCCTAAAGCAAGCAAAAATATTTTTTCAGATCTCTTTTTTTTTCTTTCTCTTCTTCAATGTAAAGGAAAAATAAACCTGCTCTGTTAAATTGATTGGATTTCCTTTTATTCAGATTTTAAATTTGGAAAGTTTGCTAATAAATAGCCCCAGTCTCTGCAGTTTCCAAATGAATTTATCTTGTTAAATAACAGAGTTTTTAAAAAATTTATAAAAACCAACTTTTGATTGGGAGTACTTTTATTTTGTATCATTCATAGCTAGGAAAATGGACACCACATTAATTTTAAGAAAGTACAGGAGGTAGTCATCTCATTTATAGTTTTTTGTTTTTTTTTTTTTCCATTTAGAAAATAGACATTGTAGCAAGCTCTGTGGCTTATTTAAAATAGTAGCTTTTTAAAATTTCAAAGAGGTTTCTCTGTAAGTCACTATCTTTGTAAGTGTTTCATGCCCTCAAATTTATATAATCTACATTTCTAGATTCTGGGTCCTAATTACCTCTACTTCTATTTGAAACCTTCCTCAGAAATTACAAAATTTAGAGTCATTATTCTTAGCATGTGAAATTTTTCTCCTCCTTTCTTACTATCATATTTTTGGAAGTGTGTGAGAGGGCCTGGCTATTCTATATGTTATTCTGAAGAAACAACCAAAAATAACCAAAGCCCAAGGTTCATCAAGCCTGTTGGAAAAGATTTGACATCAGATGGTGGTTATCAGTGTGCCTGGCCTACATCTCCCGTTTGGTGGTTGACTTGGACAAATAAAAAGACACACCCTGCAGATTTCTCCTTTTAAATTCTTGTGTGCAGCTGGCCCTTCACCAATGTGGGGATCAGGAGCACCGACACCCCCCGCACACACACAGGTGACGGTCTGTGCAGTTCATAGCTGGCTCTCCACGGCCCCAGTTCCTCCTCATCCAAGGCCCTTCTGTGTCTGTGCTTCCTCTGGTACCCCTGGTCCCGTATTCACAGGTTCCAACAGCTGAGGATCCTGTAGTATTTACTATTGAAAAACCTGTGCTGACAAGTGGGCCTGTGTAGTTCAGACTCCTGTGTTCAGAGGTCAGCTGTAATTGCTGCATTTGTTTTGTTCCCTCACAGTTAACTGCAGGCTTCTAAATCTCAGAAAAGATTCCAGGTGTCCATAGACTGAGAAACAGTTCATTTGCCAGAAGACTAATTCTAGTCAAATAGTATGGGCAAAATCACTGACAAAGTATTTCTAATTCCATTCAGTAGGATTTATTTCAAACAGTATAAAATTTTACCACAGGCAGATGTTTTGATCAGTCCTCAGTATTTGTTGTAAAGTGGGTTTGTTACATTGAGTGCCAGATATAAGGTAAGGGGAAGAGAATGAATGGAAAAGGAGGTAAAGGAGGACGGTTCTCTAGTGAAAGTGAGCTGTGAAGCTGTGTCTGTGTCCTTTTCTTGGAGAGCCCAGTGTGTATTACCTTACTAGTTTCTAAGAAGTCCAGAAGAGGCTGGATAACTTTATTTAACCCAGTGATACTTGTCAACCTTGTTTAAATAACACCCATTACTACCAGAACAGTAGTATAAGATGGTTGAACAAATTTAAACCACCTGGTTAAGGTTTAATTCCATTCTGTGACTTACCTTCTATGTAAGGGGTCTTTAGATGGGGGCTCTTCTTTTAAAACAATGGTTGTCAGTCTTGGCTGCACATTGCAGTCACTGGAAGCTGTACAATTTAATGATACTTGGGAATGGGAAGAGGTGGGAGTCCCATTCCCTGAAATGATTTAATTTTTTAAATTTAATTTTTCTAAGGACACTGCTTGGAGAGTCACTGGTTTTAAAGGTTGTGGTTTTAAGCTGTAACCTTGGGCTATAGTTTTCTTCCCACCCTCTTAATTAGAAAAGCATATGAAGGTCTCCACTGGGCTCAGCTTTACTAGGGGGTTCTGCCTTTTGAAACTTCAGATCCCAAGAAAAAGTCTAGTACTTTGAATTCAGTTCAGTTGCTCAGTTGTGTCCAACTCTTTGTGACCCCATAGACTGGGCACGCCAGGCCTCCCTGTCCATCACCAGCTCCCGGAGCTTTGCTCAGACTCATGTCCATTGAGTCAGTGATGTCATCCAACCATCTCATCCCGTCCTCCTCTTCTCCTCCTGCCTTCAGTCTTTCCCAGCATCAGGGTCTTTTCAAATGAGTCAGGTCTTCGCATCATCAGGTGGCTAAAGTATTGGAGCTTCAGCTTCAGCATCAGTCCTTCCAATGAATATTCAGGACTGATTTCCTTTAGGGTTGATTGGTTTGATTTCCTTGCTGTCTAAGGGACTCTCAAGAGTCTTCTCCAACACCACAGTTCAAAAGCATCAATTCTTTGGCACTCAGTTTTCTTTATAGTTCAACTCTCGCATCCATACAACTACTGGAAAAGCCATAGCTTTGACTAGATGTACCTTTGTCTGCAAAGAACGTCTCTGCTTTTTAATATTCTCTCTAGGTTGGTCATAACTTTTCTTCCAAGGAGCAAGCGTCTTTTAATTTCATGGCTGCATTCACCATCTGCAGTGATGTTGGAGCCCAAAAAAATAAAGTCTTTCACTGTTTCCATTGTTTCCCATGTTTTTTGCCATGAAGTGATGGGGTCAGATGCCATGATCTTAGTTATTTGAATGTTGAGTTTTAAGCCAGCTTTTTCACTCTCCTCTTTCACTTTCATCAAGAGGCTCTTTAGTTCCTCTTTGCTTTCTGCCATAAGGGTGGTGTCATCTGCATATCTGAGGTTACTGATATTTCTGTCAGTAATCTTGATTTCCACTTGTGCTTCATCCAGCCTGGCATTTCTCATGATGTACTCTGCATATAAGTTAAATAAACAGAGTGACAATGTACAGTCTTGACATACTCCTTTCCCAATTTGGAATAAGTCTGTTGTTCCATGTCCAGTTCTAACTGTTGCTTCTTGACCTGCATACAGATTTCTCAGGAGGCAGGTAAGGTGGTCTGGTATTCCCATCTTTTCAAAAATTTTCCACATTTTGTTGTGATCCACACAAAGGCTTTAACGTAGTCAGTGAAGCAGATGTTTTTCTGTAATCCTCTTGCTTTTTCTGTGAGCCAATGGATGTTGGCAATTTGATCTCTGGTTCCTCTGCCCTTTCTGAATCCAACTTGAACATCTGGAAAGTCTCAGTTCACGTACTGTTGAGGCCTCGCTTGGAGAATATTGAGCATTACTTTGCTAGCATGTGAGATGAGTGCAATTGTGCGTTGAACATTCTTTGGTGTTGCCTTTCTTTGGGATTGGAATGAAAACTGACCTTTTCCAGTCCTGTGGCCACTGCTGAGTTTTCCAAATTTGCTGGCATTTTGAGTGCAGCAGTTTCACAGTATCATCTTTTAGGATTTGAAACAGCTCAACTGGAATTCCATCACCTCCACTAGCTTTGTTTGTAATGATGCTTCCTAAGGCCCACTTGACTTCACACTCCAGGATGTCTGGCTCTAGGTGAGTGATCACACCATCGTGGTTATCTGGGTCATTAAGATCTTTTTTGTATAGTTCTGTGTATTCTTGCCACCTCTTCTTAATACCTTCTGCTTCTGTTAGGTCCATATCGTTTCTGTTCTTACCAGATACTAAGACCAGGTGTTTTAGGCAGAGGTTCTTATTTTTCTGTCACATGACTTTGCGTGATAAATACTGGATTCTTTATGAAAGTAGATCTATGACTTTCGGGTAAAGTATTTGTTAAAATTGTCATAAAATGTCTAGCTATATTTGAACATCAGGTAACCATAATGTTCCAGAAATCCATCTGAAATCTGAAAGTGAGAAAAAAGGCCTGAATTCCAGAAATAGCTGACCTAAAAGAACATTAAATATAGCCCTCAGGCTCTTAGGCATTTATTAACATACACATTTTGACAGTTTCCTTTCTGGTTCCTTTGGCTCACAGAAAATTTAGACAGGAAATGAGTTTGTGAAAATGTGATTAGTAATGAATGAGGCTGAAGATAGCAGAAGTCAAATGATTTCCAGTGTTTAAAACTGCAGAAAAAGTTTGAAAATGAAAGAATTGCCAAAGTAATTTCTGAAATTGTCATGTACCCTCCCCCTATTTTCCTTAAAAATGCCTCCCCACCCATAGAGACATCATCAAATAAAATCTACAGAGCTTTTCAGTGAGGTATACATGTGATACACACTTGAATTGAATTCCTTATACCCCCAGACAAAAGATAAGATATGGCCTTTGCCCTCTTCCAGTAAGTATTACTAGACCTTCACTGTGCTTTGCCCCGCTTTCCTCCTGTCTCATTACTGCCTAAGGAGACATGAGCCTTTGGCTTCCTCAGTTAGTATGCATTGGCTGCAGTGTTGCCAAGTGTTTGCCATGGAATGGCATAGAATTTGTAGGTTTAAAGTGTTCATTGGACTTTTCCCTGCTTCTTTATAACAGCATGCACATTCATGACCATTAATAAATGGAGGAGGGCATGGCAACCCACTCCAGTATTGCCTGGAGAAACCCCATGGACAGAGGAGCCTGGCGGGCTACGGTCCATAGAGTCACACAGAGTCAGACATGACTAAAGCGACTTAGCACACGTGCACTCTGTAAATGGCTTTACTGTATAGCAGAGCAGAGATTCTGGAGTCAGATGAACCTGCAATTACTGTCACCTCTGGTTTGGCAACTTGCTCTCATCTTTCTGTATCTTGGTTTTTTCTTTTATGAGGATAACAACAGTATTTAACTTTTGGGGTTATGATGAAGTTAACTGAGAAATTTGTTAGTTGCTGTTATTACATAATAAGTTTCAATAATTGTGCAATTGCTTGATGTTAGCTCTTAACTCCTTTCTTTTCTGATGGAGTCCTCTCTGGAAACCCTTACCCAGTATTTTTGTTTTGGGCCCTGAAGTGTTAAATTTTCTCCAGACTTAGCTGCAACATTTGCAAATTCTGTGATAGCACATAAAAATGTGAATTTCCGGGTTTCTCTTCTAAAATGGGGAAACATGGCGGCATTGGCCTGGAACGTTGACTTGTGGAGCTGGATTGCAGGCGCTCTTAAGAGGTAAAAGGCACATGTCTGCCTTGGTCCTCACCGAGACTCCCTCATGCATTTGTGTCACCAGCCTGCCCCCACAAAGGTCTGAAGCCTCCCTCCACTTCTCTCTGCACGTGGATCGTCTGGCTTTTAGAAAGTGTCCTGCAAGAGGCAGATCTAGTGACATCTGAACCCCCTACCTCACCTTGGTGTGAAGACTTGGGCTTCTCTTTCTTTATGGATTTAGAGTGCAACCTTGTCAGTGACTTTATGACCAAATTAGGACTTACTTTTAGCTTGTGTGTTAGTTTCTGAATTTTATCATGGTAAGGGTATCTATTGCTAAAGCAGTTTCTTCTAAAATGTAGAAGATCGACCCTTCTCTTTTTGACTCGGTGGATGGTGATGGATGAAAATAACTCTGTTGCTCTATGGTAAACTTGCTCAAGTGCAGAAGTTATATTTAGCTTTTGCAATAGGAGTCTGTAAAACTATGTGAGAGGGAAAGGGCTTGCTAACTGGAGTCATGCTTCAAACCTTTCTACCAGAGGTTCCATAGAAGTTGCAAAGACCAAGACAGCATTTAATTTTTGATTTGCAATTGGCAGGTGTTAAGAATGCTTGATATTTGCTCACTTGAACATTTAATTCAGTTATAGGGGTAACCAAAGTGCTGTTCTTTGTAGAATTGACAGTTGGTGCAGGAATACCAAGATTCTCCCTAACCTGCAGTAAAGAAACTTCCTGAGTCTGAGCACTTTAATTACTGCTCAGTACCCAGCTCATGGCAACCCACCTGGCAGGCTACAGTCCATAAGGTCGCAAAGAGTCGGACACGACTGAAGCGACTTAGCACGCACACACACACCCAGCTCATAGTAGGCATTCAATCAGATTTTGCTGAATGAATGCTACATGGACAAAGATATGCTTTAGATAAGGGTTAGGAAGCTACTGTTCGGTCTGGCTTGTGACCTGTTTTTGTACAGCCTGGGAGCTGATTATACTTTTTATGGTTTTAAAGGATAATATTCAAAGAATATGTGACAGAGATCCTTTGTGGCCCATAAAACCAAATATGTTTGTTTTCTGTCTTTAGTTACAGAAAGTTTGCTGATCCCTTCTTTAGATGATGGAGGTGCTCACTCCTCTCTCCTTTTCATTTATACTTTGCTCTTAGAAACCTAAATAATTGTAGGTGGCGGCATCATGGTGGGATGTTTGTGACCTACTAAACAGGGCAGAGAGATTGCCAGACATATGAAGGCTTTTAATAGGAAACAGAGAAACTGCTTCTGCTGAATGTTTAATAAAATCTAGACTGACTTGGTGTTTGTAAGTCTTCAAGAACTGCTTGAACATGTCATTGAGTTTTTACTATATGGTGTCACCAAGAACTGGAAGAAAACTTTGAAATCCTCTTATTCAACCATTTATGAGTAAAGTATGGTGAGGAAATAAAGGGCTTCTCAAAATGAAAGCACTTTATAGAAACAAGGCTTTTCCCAAACTGCTGTATTTAATAACAGTATAACCTCAACTCTGGCAAGTTCCTAAACCTCTGTTTTTTCCTTAGTGTCTTCATCTGCTGATAGCAGTGCCTACCTCATAAAATTGTTAGGAGGAATAAATGAGTTTGTATTTGTGAAGCACTTAAAACTGTGTGTGGTACTAATACATCAGCAGTAAGAACTGGGTTAGTGTTTGCTAAATAAAGAAGGCAGTGGCTAAAAGAATGCTGCTGCTGCTGCTAAGTCGCGTCAGTCGTGTCTGACTCTGTGCGACCCCATAGACGGGAGCCCACCAGGCTCCTCTGTCCCTCGGATTCTCCAGGCAAGAACACTGCAGTGGGTTGCCATTTCCTTCTCCGGCTAAAATAATAATAATAGTCAATTTTATAATTAGGTTTAAAAGTTTGAGGAGTCCTCATTGGCTATTAAAACATTTATTACTGGAGAGAAAGTGCTTCTGATCCTTAATAAAATGCTAGAGCTGATATTTTGGGTATTTGAGACATAGTCTCCTTGCACCATTATTGCTTAGTCAGATATATGTCTGATTCATTCAGCTCATATAAATCTTGAATCACTTGTTGGTACTTTAAAATCATTTTCAGTAGTTAATTCTTATGATAGCTTTCCAGTCTTCCCATTTTAGAAGTTGAATACTTATAGTAGAGCTGGAGGGGTAAGGTGGTGACCTTTGTTATACTTTCTGATTTTAGAGGAAACGGCATCAACTATTTGGTAATGTACTCCAGAGGAAAATGAATCATATCTATTAACTGTTTTAATTAGATTCTGAAATTCCTGAATCGAGCCTGGCAGCTTAGTGAAATATCCATATTGTTTTTACCAAATCTCCAAGGAGTATGCCTGCGGTAGTTTGGCATTTACATGGGATGTATTTATTTGAAGGTTTAATTTTAAAACTTTACTTGAATTTTGTCTTTAATTGGCTGTTATTTTCTTACAGTTTGCAGTGTTGATGTGGGTATTTACCTATGTTGGTGCCTTGTTCAATGGTCTGACTCTACTAATTTTGGGTAAGTCTACAGAACCAATAGAATGAAAAATTTTTTAAAAGATGGGGGACTTCCTGGAGGACAAGTGGTTAGGACTCCCATATTTCCACTGCAGAGGCCATGGGTCCGATCCCTGGTGTGGGAACCAAGATCCTGCATACTGCACAGTACAGCAAAAAAAAAAAAAAAAAAAAAATGGTGTGCAACGAACTTCAAGATATTTTAGTGGGAAATATTCTTATATTGTAGGAAAAATACAGGGATATACATTAGAGGTTGTGATCTTAAATAAATTGCTAATACTTACACTATTTATGGAAATGCCACTTTACTTCCTAAAGGCTACTCCAGCAGTGATAAACCAGATCAAGAGTGGCCTTATTTGATTTGCAGTCATATGTCTAACTAACTAGGGATGCCTATATTTTATAAAGTCTGTAATGTGAAGCCAGGAGTGGCTTCTGGCTCCCTTGGTTAACTCATTGCTCTGCCCCCCAGCAGCTGTGTCTCCCCATAGTAGGAACATTCCTGGCTATCTTAAGAGTGCTGCCAGTTTGATGACTTTTGTATGATTTAGGGAACAAACACTGCAATCTACTTTAAAGCTTGTGTATTTCCTTTTTCAGCTCTGATTTCACTCTTCAGTGTTCCTGTTATTTATGAACGGCATCAGGTAATTTAACTGCAAATTGCAGAATACAAAGCTCATTCTCTTATGTGGAACTTAGAAATGTTGGTGCCAGTTTCCAAAACCTTATAAAAACGAGAACTGTGGCAGTTTAATTAAATTAATTAAATTAAGCCTTTAATATGTTGGAACACAGTTCTAAGATTTTTTAGCAATGGCAATTTTCTAATAAATTCTTTATCTCTTTCAGGCGCAAATAGATCATTATCTAGGACTTGCAAATAAGAATGTTAAAGATGCTATGGCTAAGTAAGTATTTAAAATCTGCACTTTTTTTACACCAAGGCTAGGTATACTGGACTTTGACAACAGTGCAGTATTTTCATGTCAAGACATAGTAGTCAGTTTTAGTCAGACCTAAAGTGTGAGTTGCCGAAAGACTTTTTTTCTAACATTTGGATCATTGATTCTGTGTCACTTTACATGTATCTAAGGCTTTGAGTCTAATTTGTGAGGTCAGGGTGGCAAAATTATAGCTTGTAGTTTGACAGCCTTAAGATTTTATTTCTTGTATAAGCTGAGCAATGTACATGTAAGTCTTGAAGGATAGACATTTTTAAGAAGCAAGAAAACAGAATATTGTAAATTCACAGTATTTACACTGACCTTTTGCCCCTCCTTCTCATTTGTAGAATCCAAGCAAAAATCCCTGGATTGAAGCGTAAAGCTGAATGAGAAAGCCTGAAATAGTTAATAGGAGTTTATCTTTAAAGGGGATATTCATTTGATTCCATTGGGGAGGGTCAGGGAAGAACACAGCCTTGACATTGCAGTGCAGTTTCACAGATCTTTATTTTTAGCAACGCAGTGTCTGAGGAAAAATGACCTGTCTTGACTGCCCTGTGTTCATCATCTTAAGTATTGTAAGCTGCTATGTATGGATTTAAATTGTAATCATATTTGTTTTTCCTGTATGAGGCACTGGTGAATAAAAAAAGATCTGAGAAAGCTGTATATTACACTTTGTCGCAGGTAGTCTTGCTGTATTTGGGGAATTGCAAAGAAAGTGGAGCTGAAAAAAATAACCCTTTTCACAGTTTGTGCACTGTGTATGGTCTGTGTAGATTGATGCAGATTTTCTGAAATGTTTAGACGAGATCATACCACCAAAGCAGGAGTGAAAAAGCTTGCCTTTTCTGGTATGTTCTAGGTGTATTGTGAAATTTACTGTTGTATTAATTGCCAATATAAGTAAATATAGATTATATATATATCTATATATAGTGTTTCACAAAGCTTAGACCTTTTCCTTTCCAGCTGCCCCACAGTGCTTGATACTTCTGTCATTGGTTTTACGTGTGTAGTTCCAAAGCACATAAGCTAGGAGAAAAACATATTTCTAGGTGCACTACCATCTGTTTTCAACATGAACCGATGCCATGCAAACAGAACTCAACATAAACTTCATTGCACAGACTTACTGTAGTTAATTTTATCACAGACTCTGGACTGAATCTAATGCTTCCAAAAATGTTTGCAAATATCAAACATTGTTATGTAAGAAATTATAAATGACGATTTATACAATTGTGGTTTAAGCTGTATTGAACTAAATCTGTGGAATGCATTGTGAACTGTAAAAGCAAAGTATCAATAAAGCTTATAGACTTAAACGCTGTTTCGTATTTTGGTTTCATGAACCTGCTGTAGAACGAAGGTATCAGACACAAAGGGTAGACTTCGCCTCCACCAGTGTGTGACTTCCAGAAAGGCTTTAAGCTCAGTGTAGCCATGTTTACTTTGAAAACAAGAACACATCTACATAAATCTATTTGACAGATACCAAAATGTTTTTAAATTATGTGTTTTTATACTTTAATTGAAAATAAATTCATGCACCAATATTTTAACATATGGAATACAGTGCAGGATTTATGAACATACATAAAATCAAACCATATAAATGTTTACAAATCAGATTTAAGAACTTTTCTTGACACAGACACTATTGCTCTTTAAATATAGTGTGTACATATATCATCATTGATGAACTTGTTCTTCACATAGTTATTTCAATGCAAGATTCAATCAGTATGAAAGGTCAGTGTACAATATAGGCAGACATGGTTATCACTCAGCGTCACCAGTCACATGGATACAGAAAACAGAATTAGGGCTGCATGGGGACTCTAACTGTGGGCCCAACAACCTATCAGTGGATTAATGTAAGGCATTAATAAATTGGCGTATAAAAATAGCTTAATGAGTGATCTAATCCATTTAGAATGTTGAAGCACTTCTGTGGTAAATGTTAATCTATTTAATTGAAAATGCTTCATTTCACCATTCCTCTAAACTGACAATTGAAAATAGCCAGTAACTCAAGATCCAGAATTTTAGTTCAGACTAGAAGGTCTAATTGGTATAATCTATGTGCTCAGAGTCCCAGTCTGTCACCAACCTGCCTTCCCAGTACGTGCCATCATCAGCCCCTCTTTTGTCAGTGGTTAGCAAGTGTCAAGTATGATGGGAGGTGGTCCAGGGTGCTTCTGATTTTGTTGGCCAAGTCACTTTCTGTCATCCAGCCAAACTCTGAGCTAGATTATTTTGTTCTATAATCTTGAGTTATCAAATACTGCTTTGGGCTTAGGAATTTGTTCTGCAGAGATTTTCTGAATCCAGACCTGACCTGTGTGGTTCACCTGAAGCACATCACTGGAGTCAAGTCCACCCCACTCTGGGAGTGGCCCTCCCAGCGCAGCCTCCGGGCACCTCCTCTGTTACCGTTTTAGGTTCAGTAGGAAAAATCAGCTCATCTTCCTGGACCTACTTGCGCTTTTTTGTTTTCCCTTCTATTTTGTAGTAGAGGTTTGTTTTATTTGAAATGTTTTGGATGTTGTGGGTTTGGCACTCAGTATAATGAAACCTACTCTACCCACCCATCTTCCAACACCTGAACTTAAGTTTCTTTGCTGCTCAACTTCAAATAGCCACTGTTTCCCAAGCACATAACTAATGTCTTTCCTTTGGGAAGCCTTGACCTAAACACATGACATGGGTGACCAGGAATCTGCTAGGATCCTGTAGCCCTCCTCAGTTTTGAAGTTTTAGCACCATATGTAGAAAGGAGATAATTTGTGGGAGGTGAGATTAGCAGCCCACACAACTGGAAGCTTTCAAAGGCACTTAATGGATATAAAACTCTGCAAATGAAACATTAAAAAAATTAAGTTTCTCAACTTGTTTATACATGGCTCATTTGGTTTCGAAAGCTAAATGTGGAGAACAGAGGCTATCAGTATTTCTAGTATTTCAGTGAAACTAACTTAAGCTGTCCTGTTCAACTTCCTTATTTGTAAAAATGAACATTTTTAAAGTATATAGAAACATAATAGCAAAACATCTTTTGTAAAAGTTTTGATGCAAATTAAAAGCTACATATTGGTTAGGGTAACTGAGGCTTTAAATTTTGTCAGTGGGCTACATTATCAGATAGGATTTCTTTGTCAGTGTAGTGAGTACGTGTAGTTTGTAGTCTCAGGAAGAGAGGCAAGCAGTCTTAACACGTCAGCACTGACCTTCCTTCTTGACATCCCAGTTTTGGAAGCTCCAGGTGATGGAAGCAGTCACATCTCACCAGCACTTGGAGCTCATGTAGCTTGCGGTGTAGACCTTTCCCAGCACCTGGCAGCCAGGAGGTACCTCATCACGGCCTCTGTGGTTGCCAGCCGTGGCGGCAGCAGGAAAGCAGATTCTGGCATTTACAGGCATCGCCACACAAATACACTGAAAAGACAGACCAAACATTTTTCAGGGCTGGACATCATAACTTTTGTCAAGCGACAAAAGTCATTCTTGCCAAGAGCTCCAGAGTCAAGCTCCGGCTGAACATTTTTATTTCAATTTTAAAAGACAAACCAGGGATCTTGCTACCAATTAAAGGTCTATTGGTTATTTTTTTTTAAGGTCTATGTTATCTGTTTGGTCTGGCTCTTTCAGCATGTCCCTTCTGAACTGGACTGCTGGCAGCTTGACTTCACACTTCTCTCTTGTTACCACTGAAGAGGTTTTATCAGCTCCACTCAAGCAGGAGAGCTCTTTCTAGTGTTCAGCACAGGGCCAGGGGTGACAGGAGCCCATGGCTGCCAGGCCGAGGGGGCCCTGTGTTGGGAAGTTGCCATCCAAGCCCTTTATAGTGACTGACAGCCCCCTCAGATCTCCGGGTTAGCGTCTGTCTCCTGCGGCTGCTTGTTCACGGTTGGGTTGGTGCTGCTTTGCTTGGGGGTCCTCCCCCCGCTCCCCACCCCAGGAGCTGCTGTCAGCCCTTTCTCAACAGCTCTAAGTGCCTGCGGTGGTTGACACAGTGCCCTGGAGATGGATGTTTCCCGGGGGGCCAGTAGAAAGCATCCTTTGGGGCCATTTTCTACACAATGCTTTTGGGTAGAAAGTGGGTTAAAATTCTCTACAGGTACTTTTTCCACAACCTTACTCAGACTGCTAAAAATGCATGTGTTTCTTCTTGATGCCCCTTTGAGCCCAGTCCTCAACTGAACAGAAACCAGTATTCATGTTTCTGTAAAGCTCTTCATCTACATGAGATGTGGAGAAGCTGAATGACTTCAGATGACATCGTGCTGGTCCCCCACACTCCAAATAAGAAAGGCCCTTGGTGGAGGGACACAAGAGAGCTCCTTGGAGGTTCTGATAGCATCTCTGGAGTAGGCTGCTAGGGGATTCTTCCAAAACTTTGGAAGACCTCATGCCTCCCAGAGCATGGGGCTGGTCTCTCACTGAGCAGTGGTGAAGGTTAGGGGCAGACCCAGTTCAAGAGTCCACACAGCTGGTTGAGGTTCTCCAGCTTCTAACTAGCACGGGTCCTAATGGCTTTACCCCTTGTCTGATTTCACGTGTAAAATCGGGTAACGTGTTTTGCGTGACTGAGGCCCAATATTACTATTTGTAAACCTCTCACAGAGTTGTGGATTAATCGTCCATGTTAAGAACTCTAGTGATGAACTGGAAGTTCTGAGTTATAAGGCCCACGGATCGAGGTCACTCAGCTTCTGATTATATGCAGTGGGTGCTGCGGACTGTCCAGCAGCTCCTACTGGAATCGCCACGTGGAGGTGTGGGGGTGGGGTCTCTCAGTACCTGCCCCTCCAACCAGCAATGCTCAGAGTAGCTCTGATCTGCCCTTGGCTTCTCTCCAATCCCAGGCCAGCCTAGTGGGGACAGAGGCCCATCACAGTTAGGGTTTGGGGTCACTGGAGACTAAATACCTTATACTGGGCAAGTCCTCACTGCATCTCCTGGTCACCTCCTACACCAGCCCCTCCCGTGCCCCTGGGAGGAGCTGACAATTGAGGTGGGGATGGTAGGGGTGAAGGCCAGGCCTCGGGGCAGAGCCAGATGAATCAGGTTGGTACCTGCAGTCGTCTCCTCCAGTGCTGACTACATACTTGTCGTCATGAGAGAAACGGATGTTCGTCACATGAGCTGAGTGACCGAAGTAACGCTTATGTTTGGCCTGTGAGCAAAAGGGAATTGAGGTGACTAAGACAGCCTGTCCTTCAGCCACCCTGGACTACTCCCAGGACTCTGCTCCATCTCCCCAGGCTTCCCTTCACCCACGGGGTGCCTATTAGGTCTGGACATCTCTGGGAGCCAGCACTTGACTGGCTTCCTGCCTCACTGTTGCCCTGCTTGGTACCCTTACCCCCATCCTCCTGGCTTCCAAGACTTCCCCTTGTGAAGGAGAGGAAAAGGTTAGGGGTGGCCAAGTCTCCCCAGGGCTGTGACAAGATTCCTCTTGTGCTAGATTGTAGACAGTCGTGTCCATGTGGCCACAATCTCTGGGAGAATGCACAACGTCAGAGAGCCTAGAGGCTGTGCAGGGAGTTACTCTAAGGGAAACTCACAAATTTCTCTGTGCACGGAAAATCAAAGAGCTTCACCAGCCCAAAGTCGTCTCCCGTGGCGATGTTCAGGCCTGCATGGGTCACACAGGCACAGTTGACATCAGCCTTGTCTGCATTTCGCGGCCAGATGCCAATGACTTCGTCTCCCAGAATGCTGTTCCAACAGGAAGAGGTGTGAGGTGTGTGACCCTTGTCACACATTCCTGCAGTCAGGCATCCTCTCCCGGGAGGAGAGGAAGAGTCAGTGTGGTCACGTGGCTCCTCTGTCCCTCCCCCTCTGTGCACTTGCCCCAGCTCCTGCTGTTTTCTGCCTCCGGCGCCTTTCACCCCAAAAGACAAGTTCCCTCCATCTTTGGTTCTCTCCCTCTTCCCCATAATGCTTCTAAGTGTGGGTTTGGTTGAAGAGTGGGGGCTCCTTTAAGTCTCCAGGCTGGTGGTCTCCTCTCTTCTGACTTGGCAGGGCCCTGCTGCTTACCCTGCTACCTGGTGACCAGCCCTCCCTCCCCGTCCCAGGGGTTGGAGGAGGCCTCACTGTACTGGAGGGAGCTTGGCCAAGAGCTGGGAGATGGTTTCCCTTTGAACTTGCTGGGTGCAGCTGGGGATGGGTGGGACAGATTACACCACAAGAGGGACTTTGCATTTCAAAAGCCCAGGTCAGATCAAAGCCTGTGGCCCAACCTGGGAGCAAGAAGCTTCCCTCCTCCGACTGCCCAAGGGAAAGGGCTCTGTCTCTGAGCTGCTTCAGATCCCAGCCCCACACAAACTTGAGGCTGAGGCTGGGACAACAGTAGTCTCCCTTGGGACCTTTCCTGCAGTCACCTTGTCCAGGAGGCCCAGGTGATCTTCTCAATGACCACAGCTTCGGTGACCTGCTTCCCCAGGGGAACTTCATGTACCTGGCGCTTGTAGGCTCCTGTGGAAACCTGCAGGCGGGAGGCAGTCACGCCCATCAATGTTCTTTCTTTGCGGCCCAAAGGATTCCCCTTCCCATGTGCTGCTTCCCAACCTCCACATCCCCAGACCTTTCCACCAAACCCAAGTTCAGCGCCAGCCTGCAAAGCCTGTGGTCAGCCTGCAGCCAAGTTTACACAAGCAGGGCATTTCCCATCCATTTTCTTGCTATTTTCCAAAGTTCTAAGGCCGTGGTTCGCCAACTTTGGTTCTCCAACAGCAGAAGCAGCATCTGGAAATTTGTTAGAAACGCGCTCTTGGACCCCCACCCCCGGCCCCCCATCAGATCCCCTGAAGAGGGTGGGGCCCAGCGGTCATTTTAATAAAGACTCCAGGGGATGCTGGTGCTCGCTCAGACTTGGGGATCCCTGTTTTCAGGGAAGCAAGGTCCTTCAGTAAAGAACTGAAGCAAGGTTTCTAATGGACAACAGCCAATGTAGATGATCTCTGAAGTATCTAGGACCTGATCCTGGCTTCTCTGGGAACCTTCTAGAGGAAACCAATCGTTTTCCAGCACGTGGCTGCTGCCTCCGTCTCCAGCCCCCTGTCCCCCTGCGGTGCTGGCCCAGCCACCCCGATTTCCCTGCTGATCAGGAACGAGCTGCAATCTTTCCCACATTTGGTTTTTCACGCGGAACGCCTGGAACCACGCTCCGCTGTCTTGGTTGGCTGACCCCTGCACACCCTGCAGACCTCAGTGTGAACAGCACCTCAGGGAGGGGAAGCCAATCTAAACTCAGTGTCTGTTAAATGCCCCCACAGGGCACTGTGCTTTTCCTTCTCAGCACATAATCAAAATTTATAATTATGGGTACACTGTGTGATGAGTTTAATGCTCCTCTTGTCCACAACAAGGCAAGCTCCCGGACAGCAGGGATCAGGCCCGTTTCCTCCACCCAGAAGTCTAATGTAGCACTTGGTTCAGTTCACACTTGACAAATGAATGCATCCTCTCTCCTTTCAGAATGACTACCTGACTCCTGGCCAGCTCACAAATGCATAATATTTGTTCAAAGTGCTGGAGACATCATTGTTCTATACTCAGTGCCACGAGTGCAACCGCTCTTGACCCCTCCCCGTGGGTCAGTCCCCCCAGGGCCTTCACTCCAGGGTCATGGTCTGGAGTCTGGGTCCCAAGGGTGGAGGGGCCACACTACTCATGGGATTTGGAATTGAGATGAAGTATAAGAGGCAACACAGGCTTCGATACAGCCCTGAGAACTAGGAATTAGAAAGCGTTGAAGGGACGGTGGTGAGAAGAAGCTCAAGATGATTACGGCTTGTTTCCTGCTTTCCTACTGAAAAATAATTCTACTATTTTAAATTCTATTTGACTTTCTTAAATTCTTAATCCTTTGTTTGTTCAGGTATAAAATAGGAGGAAAAGCAACATCCTTAAGGGGTTCCTGTGAACACACTGCCTGGCGAACAGTCAGCCCTGGTTTCACCTAAGCTGTTGTTAGTAATACTATTATCAATGGTTATCCCGGTTATACTATATACACTTTATAGTGTATCAATGGTTATACTATTATCAGTAAAGCCGAAGCATACCTGGATATACTTGCCATCTGCAGAAAAATCCATCTGAATGACGAAGCTGGGGATATCTTTGCAGTAGCCGATGCGGTTCAAACTTGTGCCCTGAGTGAGGTCATAGAAGTCAACTGTGTGTTCAGAAGAACCAACTGCTAAGAATCTGCTGTCTGGGCTGATTCTAGAAAAAGCAATTCAAGAGCATGGTCTGTGAGGAGGGCTGTCTGGGGCCGGTCAGGCATGAGGTCTGCTCTGGGACGGACTTCTCAAGCTCAAGGTCAGGTTGGGTAGCTTCTTCAACAGTCTAAGGAATTTGACCGCTTCTCTGGATCAAACCCCCCAGGAAAAAAGAGAATGGGTGTGTGCAGCCTTCTGTAGAAGGCTCTTCACAAGAAGTTTTAACCACACTCATGGGAATCAGCAAAGATGTGTCTGAGAACTGCTGTGTGAGAGGGTCTCCTACCAGAGCTGGTTCATTGAAAGGGACCCTCTCATATGTGAGTTCTTCATCCCAGCCTCCTGGAACGGGAACCATGGGGAGGGAGAATGAATGCCTGCCTTTCTCCTCCCTGCCCAGACCACTTGCTATGTACCTGATATCTTGGATAGCAGATTTCCGGTCTCTTTTCTTCCCCCAAACTTTCAGGCTGTTCACCAACAAGACAACAAACTCTCCATTCTTCATGCCAATGGCCACCATCTCCCCGTCCGGGCTGTAGGCCGCACACCGGGCCGCGTGGCCCAGGCTCACCTTGTTTAGCAGCTTCTACATGGACACAACATAATATCCTGAGCTCTTGGCCACCTCAGCTAGTCTCCAGGGGAAATCCTGCACCCAGGTCACCTCTAAGGAGGCTCCAGACCTCTTGCTTCTTACAGTAAGAGTCCCTGAGGAGCCGAGGCAGGCAGTGTGTTTTGACTGAGCAGCTGGGGAGACAATGTGGTTTAAGCAGAGGCTGGTGAACTTTCTCTGTGAATGGTTTGACAGTAAACAGTAAATATTTTTGGCTCTGCCAGTGAAGCACAAAAGCAGCCATGGACGCTGATATAAACAATAAAGCGCAGCTAACTGCAGAAACAGGCAGCCAGCAGACTTCATCCTTGGGCTGCAGCTCAGCTTGCTGACCTCTTGTTCAGGGGAAAGAGTTTGAGCTTCAGCATGTATTAGTTCAGATCCCAGATCCTGGCTCTGTCCCTAGCTGGGTGTGTTCGGGTAAGTTGCTCCTCTCTTTGTGTGTGTGTGTGTGTGTGTGTGTGTGTGTGTGTGTGTGCGCGTGTGCATGCTCAGTTGTGTCTGACTCTTTGTGTAACCTGCCAGGCTCCTCTGTCCATGGGATTCTCCAGGCAAGAATACTGGAGTGAGTTGCCATTTCCTCCTCCGGGGGATCTTCCTGACCCAGGGATTGAACCTGCATCTCCTGTGTCTCCTGCATTGGCAGGCAGGTTCTTTACCTGCTGAGCCATCAGGGAAGCCCCATGTATAGAGAAGTGATATTAATATTGGTCTTGCAAAGTTGTTGTAAGCATTAGTGATGGTATTTATGAAACATCTGGTATATAGTGTATATTAATAAACATAATCAATAATTACAAACTAACTTGAGTATGGGAATTCCCTAATAGCTCAGTTGGTAAAGAATCTGCCTGCAATGCAGGAGACCCTGGTTCGATTCCTGGGCCAGGAAGACCTGCTGGAGAAGGGATAAGCTACCCACTCCAGTATTCTTGGGCTTCCCTTGTGGCTCAGCTGGTAAAGAATCCACCTGCAATGTGGGAGACCTGGGTTCAACCCCTGGGTTGGGAAAATCCCCTGGAGAAGGGAAAGCCTACCCACTCCAGTATTCTGGCCTGGAGAATTCCATGGGGTCACAAAGAGTTGGACACAACTGAGTGACTTGCACTTTCTTTTCACTTTCAACTTGAGTATGACAGCCACACTTAGCTTAGGCTTCTCCAAGTCTGTTCCATGATCCTGACACTGAAAATACAACTGAAATATTTACAAGCCATTTTGTAATGAAACCAAGTATTTTAATTATTAGAACATACGTACTTTTTTACTATCAGCTAAGACTTGGTAAACATCAATCTTTCTTCCCCTACTCCTGTTTATTTTCTGCTATTTTACATTTTTACTCAAGATGGATCTGTTTTTTGAAATTTTTTGTACTTTTAAATTTTTTTCCAAACTCTAAGAGTAACTTTGTTGGAATTTTGATTGAAATGTTCCACTTGGGAACATCTGACATTTTAAATCATTTTTTTCTCTTCCCATCTGGGGAAGACATGATTTATCTCTTTGTTTTTTAGTTTCGTGGGTTCTTTTGTGACAAGAGAATAAAGCATTCTCAGTGAGATTATTCCTGCACTATAAATATTCAAAGAAGTACATAGCTAATAGATATGTACAGAATGGGTGAGTGTGAATGGGACTGCCTTTACTATGAGTCTAACTTGGTTGTTGCGCTGTGGCTGAGCGCCTGTCCAACCCCATCCCCCATCTCTGACCGGCCTGACGGACCCTGGCCAGACTTCCCCTCACCCCACTTGGGGCCTCCGAGCCCAGGCAGTGTCTGCCCCTCACCTTGTCAGCCAGGTCCCAGATGCGGGCTGTGCCGTCATTGCTGGCGGAGATGAAGATGTCCTTGGATGGGTGTGTGGCCAGGCCCCAGATCTCCCCTTCCATGTGTCCATCAATCAAGATGTTGGAAGCAGCGTTTTTTTCACCAACTTCAATGATTTCTCCATCCTTAGTTCCCACTAAAATTTTTCCCTGTTGTAATCAAAACACTATTAGAAGAAAAACACTGTAGGATCCCACTCATATGAAATTCCTAGATGAGTCAAATGCATGGAGATGGGAGGTCGAATGATGGTTGCCAGGGGCTGCGTGGGGCAGTTATTACTTCATAGATGCTGAGCTTCTGTTGTACAGGATGAGAAATGTCCCAAGGAGGGATGGTGCTGCTGGTTGCATAACAATGTGAATGTATCTGATACCAATTAACTGTATGCTTCAAAATGGCTAAATGGTAAATTTTATGTTCTCTAGATTTTGTCACAATATAAAATAATAATAATAAAGAAAAAACACTATCAGAGCAACTTGGGAACGTACATTCACTGGCGCTGGTACTAAAACAGCAAGAACCAGGAAGTGCTTTGTTTTTAACAACAAATTCGCCATCCTTAAGTGACCACCCCCGCCCCCTACTAGGCCTTCTCTCCCTCGAGCCCCTTGGGAAGAAGTCCCCCAAAGGCCCCCAATCCTCTCGTCTCCGCTGGAATGTTCTAGTGACTCTGAGCTCACTGCAGAGCAGGGCAGCCAATTTCTGCTCTAGGACAGCCCAAACTCTTTCTCAGTTCTTCCTCAAACTCCTGATGACTTCCAGGTTCTAGACCTCATTCTGCCTTCATCTCCTCTAAGTCTAATTACCCTCCCCTTCCGGATGACTATCGTGTATCTACTTAAAACCACAGTTCCCAGTTTACAGTGATGTAGACTCAGGTTTGCGTTTTTAATGGAGGGCGTCTAGAAAGCAAGTTTGTAGACTGATACCAATTCCAACATATAAATACAAGGTATTAAACAGAGGTCAGGAGACTTCAAGTACTTTAGAATCTCCTGGGGAATTAAAAAAAAGAAGAAGAAGAAAAGGAAAAAAGAACACACATATCAAAGCCAAGGCCCTACCCCTGAGATTCTGATTTGGCACACTGGGCAAGAGCCTGGATGTCCATATTTAAAAAACAAAAGCCAAACAGCTGTGCGTGATATTTAGTGAAGCATCTGACCAAATGCCTTAGTGTGGTGGTCGTTAGCTTTCCCCATCCTGGCTGTGCACCTGTGGGCCTGGGCAAACTACCTAATATCCCTGTGCCTCTAACAGCAGCAGCTGACATCTACTGACTGACCATGTGTCAGGCATAACGAAAGGCCCTGGGCACTGATGATTCCTGCAATCCTCACGACCACCATGAGCTGGACACAGAAAGGCTACGTAACAGAGCAAAGGTCACATAGCCAGTTCTCCTGGGCGAGCCACACTTTGCATCCAGGTCTGTCCCACTCCGCTAAGCTGCCTCCCTCCGCAGTCTAAGTCACACCTGGGAGCCTTGTTCTCAGGACTCGACCACCCCCCAGTGCAGGGCAGATGTGTGGCTGGGGAAAGGCTGGCCCGCCCGCTCACTTTGCCGCGGCACACGGAGCGCACGCACTCCACCAGCTGCCCCGTCTCCAGCTGGAAGGCCCGGCAGCGCTTCATCTCCTGGTCCCACAGTTTCACAGCACCTCCTTCTTTGGTCCTGAGAAAGATCAAGAACATGGCAAGTCAGCCCTCGTCCAAAGACCGCCCAGGACCCTCCACTCGCCTCTCCCCCTGCCATCTCCTCAAGGTCCCGGCCCCACATCCCGGGGCCCAGCAGAACAACCCCTTGGGGGTGGCCCTTTCATAGGTCCTGCCGATGAGCCACCAGAACCCCTTGAACTTGTAGATTTCCTAGACTGCTGTCAAATGCTACTATCGTAAGAGGAAAGAGAATCCCAATCTAAAAAATCAAGCTGTGTTTTCATTAGATTGGACACTGAAGAGGAGTACTTGGCCTTCACAGAGTCGCAGTCCCCACTGGACATCTCTCCCCTCATCTCACCCCTCCTGCCCCCTCCGGAAGAGCTATCGGCAGTAACACTTGATGGACAGCAGAGTCACCAGGGCTATTCAAAAGCATCTCTCCAGTTGTTAAACTATAGGACCCCGCCTCTCTGAGCCTTACTTCTGAAGGTTCTGACCCAGGGCCCTCTTGGAGAGATGGCAGACTCATCTCCATGATGCAGAAGAAACAAGAGAGTGAAAATCTGCATTTTCTCCAAGTTGGAGATGCTTCTGTCCGTTTCTCCCAAGACAATCACAAAAGACCAGCTGTTCCCAGAGGAGCTCCGGCTTACGGCCGCTCTTTCCCGCCGGTCACGATGAGCCCATCCCGAAGGGTCGTGTACATGGTGAAGACGGGGCCTGTGTGAGCCTTGGCCACCAGCCGGACGAGGAAGTGGTCCTTCCACACGTAGACATCGCCGTTGATGGCACCCGTGAAAGTGAGGTTGTTCTGTCAACAGAGGGACACCCTCCACACCAGGACACTGGCTGCGGTTCTCAAGAGGGCCCCCTCTCAGCCCCCCCGCTCCAGTGCCAAGAAACAGGAGCCAGAGAGACACATACACAGCTTAGAACAACCTTCTGTATCAGGGGAAGGAAAGAGAATTCTACAAAGAGCACATCTTTGTAGGAAGATGTGGTATGGAAATCACCCGGCTCTGCAATTCACTCTGCTGAGTTGGCTCTGGGGACGGTTGATTCCCCATTGAGCACAGGTCTGCTTTTAAATGCACTTCCACTCTGGCAGCAGCCCCCAGTGACTGCAGGGCTGGGTGGGACCCCAGCCTGCCAGCAGACTCTCCTGGGCTCATCTACGTGGCCAGGTAAACCCACACTGGGAGGACCAAGAGTTGACTGTGTTTCAGAACGTCCCTGGGTAGCTCCTGTTGCCATAGGACCACCCACAGCCTGTGCAAGGGGGTCATTAGGGGACTTGTGGCCTGAGAGGGCAGGGGGCAGGGATGCTGTCTGGTGATGGAAATGTCCCTCAGCCTCTGCATCTATTGAGCTCAACACGACGGGCTTGCAAGTTAGTGTGACTCTGGAATAATGAATCTCCAGCCCTGGGTGGGGGTGGGGGTGGGGTCTGCTTTTTTCTAATTAACATTTTGAGGGGAATGATATAGTCAACTCATTCATCTATGCTAAGGAAACAAAACAGTGCTTGCAAACAGTCCAAGGAAGGAGATCCTGTGGAAATGGCTTTCCTGTTGTTCACAGCTTTTAGGATATACCTGCCCACCCCGTGCCCACGCCCAGGGGTCCAGGCTTCCCTCTCAGGAAGCTTCTGCTGCAACTCACAGCACCGAAGGCCACGGACAACATCGTCTGCATCTTGGCAGCCTCCATAGACCCAATGACCCCTTTCTTGTAAAGCAGGGCGCTGCCTGCCAGGGTCCAGAACTTCATGTGTTTGACCCCAACCGACACAAACTGTGTGTCTGAGTCAGGGCGAAATTCCACCACGAATATGCGCTCCAGGTGGCCCCCTCGGCTGGCAACCTTGGCACCTGCGAGGGTGAGAGAGTTGGATGAGGCCAGGCTGTGCTCTCAGAAGCCTTGGTGGTTGGTGTCAGCTATTAGATCCTAGCACTGGCTCAGAACCCTTCTATACAGACCGAAGCACTGCTTCCAACAAAGACAATGGGAGAAAACTACCAGTGAGAAGTCTTCTCTTTATCCTGGGAACTTGTTTAAAAGTCCTGGCTCTACCAGTCCACCCTTGGAGGGCAGTAGGGCCCTAGGGGACCATGAAGCAGGGTAGGTACTACACTGGGGCAGGGCCAGAGCAGGTACTGCCCAGAGGGACAGACGGGACATTGGGAGAGTGAGCCTGAGCTGAAAACGATGATACTGTGTACAGGGTTGATAGGACCTTCTTCTAATGAATGAGGAACAGACGTGTTCCTGGCTACCACAGAGAATGCAGTTAGTACCATAGCAGAAAGGCTTTCTGAAGCAAGTTACACTCTCGCCTAAGAAAGGGCTTTCAACAGTGGGTGGGCTGTCTGAGGAAGTGATGCTGGCTGTATATGCGACAGCCCTTGAGTAGAAAAAGGAAAGAAGCCTGCGAGGAATGTGTCGGAGGGATCTGTCCATGGGATGGATCCTGACCGGGCAGGAAGGCTTCTCTAAGTCCGTCCAGCTCTAAGACACTATAAGTCTATCAGTGAAGATGCTGTGTTTCTCCTCTGGGGCTGAGTCTACTTAATCAGCTGGCCATGTGACATCACAAGCAATGACCCACATCCCTAGGATACAGACTATGGGGCCATTTGGACACAAGACACTGATGAACAAGAACATGAGAAATGGAGGGAGCATGACGCGTCTCATCATAAGTATCTGCAGGTCCCCAGCCTCTTTTCTTCAGACGGAGGCTCAGGAGGGACTGGAATTCCCTCCCGCTGGGCTCGTTTACTATCCCCTCTCGCGTCCCCACCATGGGAAGATGCTGAGATCATGGGACTCTTGAAGTCCTGGTTGGAGAAGTGCCATCTCTGTGTGTGCCTGGCTGAGCATGCCCCAGATACAGGCGGCCAGGCTGGAGATGGACCTCATTAATTTCTTAACTAATTGGATCTGCTTTTGCCAACTGGGAGAATATATCCAAAAGATTGCCTAATTTTGATTCAAAGAAGACTGTAAATTTAGTAGCAGCCTGTGTGTGCACGTGTATTGGGGGAGGACAAGAAAGAAATCTTGTTCCATTAAATGTAAACCTTAATTAAAAGGTGAATCCCCATTTCAAAAATGTTTAAAAAAATGGTGATAAAACCCCATCCCATTTCCTGTAATAAGACAATGAGGGTGCCGAAGCCACAGCAGGATCCAGGGGTCACCAGACAGACTGGGAAGCTTGTGTAGGAAGGTGGTTAGGACAGAAATAGTGGAGGGTGCTGCCTGTTGCCTGAGGAGGAAGGCAGTCAGCCCTGGGCCACTTTCCCAAAGACCCTTCACTGCCCAGCCCAGGACTCCGGGGGCCATGGGGTTCAGGATGCAGCAGCAGCTGACCAGCAGCTTCTTTAGGACTCCACAGGCTGGCCTGGAGCAGTACCAACAGCGGGCCATGGAGTGAGGCAGATCTAGGCTGGAGCCCAGCCCGCACCACGAGCAAGCCCCACAGAGGGACAGAAAGCCCACTTCCCTTACCTTCCTGCCAGCGCCAGACGGTGATGGTGTGCTCGGGGTCCACGCCCACCGACACCAGCAGCTTCCCGGTGGCGCTGAAGTTGATGTAGTTCACGCCCTTCGAGTGGAAGCACCGCAGCATGGACACGGTGTGCTTGGTCATGGCGTCCCACACGTGGATGGAAGGTGTCGTCCCTGAGTGCGGGAGGCAGGACAGAGCGGAGGTTGGAGATTGGAGGAGTGTGGGCAGCGCCGACGCCCACCTAAAAGCTTCTATAAGACAAGTGCTTAGGGGTGTCACAGAGACGGGGCTAAGAGACCCACGGCCTGGCCTGGTCGGAGGTGAGAGATGAGGGGCAACACTTGCCTTCTGTGCTTTCAGGGGCAGAGACCTAAGGGTGTTTACATCCCACACACACACTCTCGAGGTGGAGTTGATACAAAGGAAATCGGTGAGATCAATGATTTGTATCTGCAACTCAGCCAGATACAACCAGCAAACATGGTAGATCGACATGATTTTGCTGTGCAGATTCAAGCTACTCACGGATGGAACAGCCTTACCTGGGGTCTCCGCAATATCACCTGCATTGGGTGAGCAATGGCAATGAGGAAGCGTCAAAGGAAAACAATAGCTGAAATAAGTCATGTTTCTAAGAGTGAAGCACTTAACACCAGTATCAAAGTTCCAAATTAAATTTAAAAAATGGGCATGGGTTCAATGAAAACAAGCAGCAAGATATGTTTCTAAAAACTGCCTTTGAAATGACAACGTTAAAAAACAACAACAACAACAACCACTCGTCACAAATGTGAATCAGTTCACATTTGTCACTGGCAGTTTCCTAGGGTAAGGAGAGTCAGGCACGCATATCAGAATCCACCCTCGCCAAGCACAAGCTCTAGGGCCCTTCATTTGAACCTGGGCTCTGAAAAACTATTCTCACAGCCCCCAGGGCTGGGGGTCGTTTATTTGGATATTGAGTCTCTGGTCTAACTTAATGGTCCCTTGGAGTCAGCATCACTGGATGTGTCAACTCAGACAACACAGATTCAGCCAGGGCTCAAAAACTCAGCATCGACATCAAGAAAGGGTGGATATCTGTGACCGCCCCCTCCCCATCCCCACCCCCACCGCCCCAGTAGCTGCCGATCAATCAATAAATCAATGTCTCTGCTCACTGAGAGCGACTGGGCGTCTGCAGGCCCCTCCTACCTATCTGGCTGGTGGCCACCACATTCCTGTACTTGGGGTGCTGGTTCACTGTCAGGCAGAGGATGTCGTCCGTGTGCTCCAGGTAGAAGCTCTGGCTCCCTAGGAGAGACGGCAGGGTGGGCAGGGCCGCGGATGAGCTCTCAGGGTAGCCCTAAAGCTCTGTGAGGAGCCCTGTAGAAGTGAGAGCTAATAGCGCCCAATTCTCACTTAGAGAATTGTCCTTGGGGAGTGGGAGATGCTTTGTCACCTGGACAAATTCTGTCCCAAGATTAGGAGGAGAGCTAGTGCCTGTTACCTAATCCGGATCCAACACACAAGCTCCCTTCAATTCTCCTGCATCCTAGGTGCATCCAGAGTGCAGTCCAAGTGCAGAGGTTTCCAGGGTCCAGAAAGGTTCCTCCTCCCACGGCCCAGGGCCCACGGCTTCTCACTGTCTTCCTCTGAGCGGGGTGGTGGGGGGCGGGGTGGGGGGGCACTGGAGACAGTGCTTTACTGACCAAAATGGCACCACTTACTCATAGAAAGGGAAGACGACACTAGGAAAATGCTTGGGAAATCCCTTTCAATTATCTTTATCTACCAAAGTGCCAATCTACCCAGTACTTGGATGGCATGGGTGATAGTTTTCTCCCTTGAAGCCCTAAGTCAACATATGTTGCAAGTGGAAGACAGGACAAGAAAAGCTTTATCATCTATTGCAGCAAACGGTTTGCTGACTTGACCGCCCAAGTGGCCACTGTAAACGCACAGGGACTGAGAGGTGAGTGATGGTATTGAATACAAGGAAACAGCACTTTGCTACTAACCTGATAACATGTGGCTAGAAGACTGAGAAAAACACAGAAGAAATTAAATTCCAAGGTCCTCCCCTCAAAAGACAGACCTTTATGTGCCCAGTGATTTTACTCTCTTAAAAAAAAATCTATGCATAAACTCCACAGAATTATGAAGGAGCGTAAAAATTTGAGAGGGAAGAAAGTTTAAGATATAAAGCAAATATACAGGCAACATATTACCATATTTAAATCTTGTGGTAAAGATAAGGGTGTCTCTTAATTTCTGCCTGATTCTTTTTGCTTGAGTTGTTTCTTTTAAAAAAGATTTTTAAATTTATAGTTAAATTCTATAGTTAAGGGAAATTTAAGGAGTTTTTGTTAATTATTTCACAGTTCTCATTCTCTTTGTGAATCTGGTTAAATAGTTGAAACAGGCAAAACTTGAAAATCTGAGCTGCTAAAAAATTTGGTGACTTAGAAATCAATGAGAAAACCACCCCTCTCCCCTTTGCTTGGTTGTCAGTTACTGTCTATAAAGCTTTCTCTGCTCTCCACACCCTCTTTCTGGCTTCCCTCCATCTCTCTCAGCCTCCGTGGAGCTGAAGGAAACACAGACACCTCCCTGCCAGGGGCTGAGATGAGATGCAGCTGGGTGAGAGGCAGTGAGAAAGCAGGTCTGACTCTGTGAACATGGGCCTGAGCATCTTCCAGGACTGAATGGCACCAGTCTGGAACAGAGTGGAATGGTTCTGAAGGGAAGAGAAGGTTTAAGCGATGGTGCATATAACCAGTGGGAAAGTGCACAAAAGGGCTAAAATAAACATCTGTGTTCAGACAGCAGTTTCTCCTGATCCGTTTACCTGTGGAGAGGTTCTGAACGATGCCGGCCGCGGCTGTGTGGAAGATGATGTCGGCACCGTCATTCAGGTAATGCAGGTTATTGCGACAGTCAAAGCCTCTGTAGCCAAACACGTGGTCGAGAGCCAGCTCCTACACTCCCACACAAGAGGAAAGGGCCCTTAGGGGAAGTACAAGCAGAGGAACAAACCCGCACTGTGGGGACAGCCGCTCATAGCACTGGAACCATATTCCTCGGCCAGCTGGGGATACAGGGCAGCCCTTTCTTTAGCTCCCCAAGATGCTGGGGGGAAGCCTCACACTTCCCTAATGGCTCAGATAGAAAACAATCTGCCTGCAATGCAGGAGGCCCGGGTTTGATCCCTGGGTCAGGAAGATCCCCTGGAGAAGGGAATGGCTACCCACTCCAGTATTCTTGCCTGGAGACTCCTATGGACAGAGGAGCCTGGCGGGCTACAGTCCATCGGGTTGCAAAGAGTCAGACACAACTGAACAATTAACTTTCTAAATAAACTGGATTTGCTTCCCTGCTTCTCAGGTGAGGCAAAGCCTATCGAAGTGATGCCCAGTAAAGGCTGCCCCGAAGTTGCACATCTGCGACTTGGTGGGCACTCTCGGATGTGAGCAGAGAGGTGGCTCAGGGCTCTTTGCTCTGATTCACCCAGATGCACCGGGGACTGCAAAGCAGAACACTGAGGTGAATGCCATGCTCATTCTGTTGCTGGGTGCGTGCCCTACAAAATTTCTATACCATTTGCATTCTTTTTTCCCCTACAGTCTTTCTCTTCTTCCTGCCTCATTTTCTAGGACAAAGAGCAGTGACTGGTTCAGATCAGACCTATTCTTAATTCAGCTTGACAGCTTGGCCGTCATTGCTGACAGCTCTCCTGTCCTGGGCACCATGCTGGTTGGGGTGGGATGTGGGGACCGATTCAAGATTAAGAAGACGTGGGTCCCTTTCCTCTAGGTTCCCCGATTCTAGCCTTTTCTCTCTCCAAAGCTTGTCAGTTACAAACATCAGATTAATTTTAAAATACCACAACACGTCCCTACTCCAAAACATGCACTGACTTTCACTACCTATGGGATAAAGTCCAAACTCCTTAAATTGGCACAACGAGGCCCTGCTCTCACATCTCCCATGACCTTTCATCAAGCTGATACATCCATTTAGCCCATGTATCAGTAGCTTTCCTATTTATATGACTCTTTTTCTTCTCCTTCTTAGCAGCTCCCCTCCCCGAGTCTCTCCCCCCACCACGTGCTTCCCAGAAACTATGTGTGTAATATGTGATCCCTAGCCCCATGGACAACTGTCTCAAGCTTGGCCAATCAGATAGTTTCCCCCAGGAATTTAGAACTAGGGATATGCTGGTAGGCCCGGCTGCCTAACTAACTGAGGAGATGTAAATGCCGGCATCGGACAGCACCACCGTCTACTAAAGTAGCTCAAGAAGTCTGTAGGAAAAGAAAAGGATGCATCAGGCACACGTGAGGCCCTGCTGGGCAGAAAGAGGCACTGTCTTGGCTGATGACAGCCTTTCGGTTTCTGAACCCTGTCTTTCCTGAAGTTCAGCTGCATTTCCTGACCTGTGCTGTTTCCATGATAATCACCCCTCCCCCTCAACATAATTTCCTCTTCCAATAAAAAAAATTTCACTTAGATTTTTCTGGCCTCAAGGAGTTCAGAGTGTAGTAGGAGACAGATGAGTGTGAATTAATGGCAGGAGACGGTGGGACAGGGCTGCGGAGGAGGGGATGCGGGGCGGGTAGAGGGCAGGCGGGTTTCGGGTGGGGAGCCCCAGAGAAGGCTGCACAGAGAAGGGCAGGAAGGACGGGGTGTGGGGAGGGAAGAGGAAGAGGCTTCTGAGCACAGGGCCGTGAAAGTCCCAGGCAGCTTCAGAGAACACTGATGGCTTCGGGGTCAGAGGCATAAGTTGCTCTGGAGACTCTCAGGTGATGAGTTAGGACGGGGGCTCCTGGGTAAGGTTCTGAAACCATGATCGTGGATCCCATCGGGAGAGTGGGGCCCTCCTGTGTCTCAAAGCCGGGGTGGAGAGAGAAGAGTTATATTTTCAAGAGCTGACTCTGTGGGCAGCAGGGCATGTGTCAGAGAGGAAAGGGAAGGGTCTTGAGGCAGAGAGAACGGTTAGGAGGGCTCTCTCAGAAAACAGCAGGTACCCCGGAGCTGTCATCCTCAAGTCCTGATGGCAGAGTTCAAGCCCCTGTCCACTCACTGGCTTAGTGATCCGGGGCTGGGACCTAACACGTCACTAGACTTCTCTGAGCTATAGCACCCTCATCTGTAAGACGGAACAGTAATGGCACTTGCCTTGTAGACTCAAGGAATGTGTGAAATACTTGGCGGGAAGTATCAACATATAGCAAAGTACCCAGCACCCGACAAGTGCTCAAGTGACATTAGAGACAGTGAATAAGCTCCCCTGGGCAGCACTAGGTACAGGGAAAAGGGACCAGGTCTGAAGGACACGGGATATTTTGGGGTTAGTACCCACAGGGCCTGGTGGTGGGGCTGAAGGAACATGACCTAGGGGATGTGACTCTGGTCGTTGCTGGGGAACACAGTGCTGTGTGAAAGGGACAGGGGAGAAGCGAGAGCCAGCCAGTCCGGTTGGGGTAACCTGAAGGCATCCGTGGGACCTGCCGATGGTGATGTCCACCAGGCAGATCTTAGAACGTCGATGGCAGATGGAAGAACAAAATAGTGTAACCTCCTCACCTCAACCAGTTTCTTTTTTTTGGTGATGTTGTTCTTCTGGAGCTTTTCGGGCTGGGGAGCCGCTCTGCTAACGGGTGGTCTGGAACAGAGAGTATCCAAAAGAAGCAAAGTGTTGAATAAAAGGAAGCAAGGTTACCTGTCCAGTGCGGCCAGCTAAGACCAGCGCCAGGCTCTCTCTGGCCTCCCCTACTTGGAGAACCCCACACCCCTGGGTTTGTCCTGTCCAGGCCCCTCCCTAGCCCCCCTCCCACCCCCAGGAAATGCAGCTTCTGACACTTTGGGCTGGATTCACAGGCACGGAGTTGGGCTTCCCTACTCGTAAGGCATAGCAGTCAGAGTCAGCCCGTCTCTCCTGGGACCCAGGAAGAACGCATGAGCCAGAGGGGTTGGTTTTAAAACTAAAGAGGCATCTAAGCCTGAGAAGGGGCTGCACTTCCTGAACCCACCGGCCATTTTCAGATGGGGATGCTCTGTTCAGAATTAGGTGCTCAGAGATCCTGGCGTGGTGTGAAGTAGGACTTACAAGCCAGGCTGGGGAACTGGCCCTGAAGGTCAAGTGCCCAGGTCATTCTTGCCACACAAAGGGCAGATAGGAAGCAAAGGGATGAAGGAAGCTTACCCTCCAGGGCAAGCTCATGGTCTGCATTCAACTGCTACCACCACACTGAAGCTTGCTTTTCCCTGCTTGGCTCTGCAGATTAATTAAGAAATTCCTCTAAGGGGAAAGCCCTCAAGGACTCCTATAAGAGGAGGGCAATTTTCGGGTACCACGAGCTTCCCTCAAATGGGACTTTTCCGCATTTAGAGACCCTGGGAGGGGCAGGGGAGGGGCCCAGCTCCTGCCACATGTTCCAGTGCATTAGCTCTGGCTTTGGGGGCTATGTAAAGAGAAAGGATTACCTGGATCCCCTTGTAAGCAGCAAACAAAGCCAAGTGAGAAACTTAGTACAGTTTAGGGTTGCACTAGCAACCACCTCATTCATGCACAAGCATCGTCCAAGTGAACAGACATTCCTGTGTGGCACACACCATGCTTCCCGAACATGCCAGCAAAGAACTAAAACAGAAATGAAAGAGTGCACCGCTCTACCAAATTCAGAAAGCTCATACCCTGGCGTCTCTGGGCAAACTCTGCACTAAAGCGCCTACAGGACAGGGAGAAAAAAGGAGGCCTTGTCACTGCTTCCGCGCACTCTCTGGGTTGTGCCAATGCGCCGGGGGGCCTCCGCTTAGTTTAGAGTGCGCTGGGGAGGGACTTGTGGTCAGAAAAACAATCACATCCTCCTGGATGTCGGTGGGAGTCAGGCACAATGGCCACTTTGTTTCCGAATCAAGTTCAACTCATAATTTAGCCTAATAGTTCGCAACGTTTCTCGGGAGGGCAGCGTGCCTGCTGGAACGGCTTGCATTTTTGTGCTCGGGAGAAACAAGGTAGCTTTATTTTCTCAGAAGCTCTTCAATCAAAACATGTTATGTAATCATAAGTGATAATTGGACCAAATGGCATCACCGTCAGCACCAAAGAATAGGGAGAGAGCACATCTCTGCAAACGACACCCCCGGCTGACATCACCGCTGCCAAATTGGGCAAGAGCGGGAGGCTGGGGGCAGGCAGTTCTCACAATTAGACTGCATGCATGGTAATTATCGCTTCCCGGGACATCTGCTCTTTCTTCTGTTTTAGTGGAACTTTTAAATGAAATCTGTGGGTTTCTTCTTCCACCTAAGAGTGTCTGCGTGTACGATAAAAGCAAGCCAAGGTCTGAGATGGGAGCAAGGGGCCACGGGAACTAGAGCACGGTTCATATGGCAGAATCTGAGATTACACGCAGGGCTCGTTTTCAGGGCATACACGGGCTGTATAATATGTCGCATATTATACAGTGTATACGGAATATGCATACAAGCACAAACACTGTGTACTTATATATACAGCGGATTGTATATATATACACGTGGAGGCAATCTGATGCTTTTTTCACCTTGATTTTCAGTAAAAAACTGAAAAGTAAAGCAATCTCAGAATGTTTTCTTTCTTATTTCACAAGCATGTTTACAGCTGTATTGCTTCAAAACTGAAGATGAGGGGGCAAAAGGCAGAAACCTGCATTGTGGCAAATTCAGCAGAGTGTTAAGTATAGACCCTCCACGGCTGTGAATTCTGCATGAACGCTTAGTTCTAGATGCTCATCCAACACCTGGGCTTTTGCAGAGTGCTGCGCATACTTACTTGACAATTCCCTGCCTCCAAAGGAAAGCAAGTTAAAACACAATACAAGCATTAAAGGCTTCTTTCCAGGCATCTATAAACAGGGTTCGTAACATCAGATGTGGGAGGGACTGCCAACAATTTCAACCACAGCCAAACCCTGTAGGTTTAGTATTTTTCAGAGGATCTAAATCCTTCCAGATTCAGATTCCTTTGGAAATGTGACTCTGAAAAGCTTTGCTGAGGTGGGAAAGAGCAGAGTGTGTGAGAACATTCACTCACTTTTCAGTCCAATAAACTCTTTATAGTTGGTTGTTCGCAGCTGGCACCCAGGATGGTGAGCGAGGAAGGCCTTGAGCATGACTGGGAATCCGCAGGGAAGTTTAGGGCTGGTAAGGCAATGGGGTGGGGTCGAAGGTGGGAGGAGCAGAGACAGGAAGGGGTCTCACAGGGCAAGTGGGGCTGTGAAGAGACTCCGGGAAACAAAGGAAAAAGTTTCCATTGGGAAAGAATTTAAGGAAGGAACCTGGCCAAGACAGCAAGTGAACTGGATAGTCAGGAGAGAGGAGGAAGATCAGGCCTGCGCTTGGAGAGGGTACAAGGAGAAAAGGGTGGAGGTGGGAACTTCAAAGAGGGGCCTGTGAGCTCAAGCTTGTGACTCGGTGTTAAGTAATGAGGCAGCCCCCTTCCTGCCCAGTGCTGGGGGGAGTAGCTGCTGGAGACCCACCCCACACCCACGAGTCGCCACTCGAGGCCCTGTGTTTCCTGTAGGCACAGAAGGACCATGACAGGTCAATCCTACCTGTAATCCCATAGCCCAGCAGTTCAGCTGTGGAAGAGAAAGCTCAGACTCACTTGAAGATGTGTGGAGTGTTACCATGACACAGGCTGTCACCCTACGACAGGCCCCAAGGGTGGCCTGCGCTCAGGCATTCAGCTCCCTGCCCACTGCCCCACACCAGGGTGCTGGGCTGGCAGAGCGAGGGGTGGGACAGAGCACGCAGTGACCTGAGATGTATGGGCGAGAGTGCAACGCCAAGGCTCTTAGGGCAGCTTCTGAAATGACTGAGGAGGTTATGGAAGTCAGTCACAACCCAAGAGGAGTACAATGTGAGAGCCGACTCGGGGGAAGACTCAGAGAACCGGTGAGAAACAGTCATTCCAGGCAGCTTCTATAAAGAGAGGTGTGGGTGTGGAGAAGCTCAGCTACGTTTAGCCAAGAAATGCACATTTGGAATTGTTTTTAGCGCTGTTAGTCCGACGATGTTCAAAGTGTCCTTGGAGGAAAAGGAAACGTGGCTTTCTTCAGATTCCAAGATGCCTTATTAAAATGCTCTAAGAGTTTTCAAAATGTCTTGGGAAACCCAGTGACCCTGGATCCTGGTTTCATGTGGAAACAGATGATTTGCACCCTGGTTTAGGACTGTCCTCTAGAAAGATCTGTCTCCCCTATGAATGGGCTTCAGGCATTCAGTGACACCCCTGGCATTCATGTCAAATTGTGTGTGCATGTATACATTTTTCTAGGGAAAAGAGGTATGCTTTAATCATATCATATTTTCAAAGATGTCTGTAGCATGAGAGAGACAGGCTGAGACTGAGGGGGGAATTAATTAAGAACCTCTGCTCTAGGATAAGTCCAGGTTTAGGAAAAGTCTCCAAAGCCATGAGAACTATTTTCAAAACAAAAGGAACTGGATTCTGTCAAATGTAGATCTTTCCATAAGATCACATGGAAAAAAACTCAAATGACCTTTTTGGCCAATCCAATATTTATTTGTCTTCTAGAACAGTCTGTAGAGCTGCTCAGTGAAGAAGTGGAGTTGAAAGAAGGCGGTCAGGCAGAACTATGGGCAACCCCGAGAGGAGCCTTCCATCTTGAAAATGCTCTTGACTGAGGCCTACAACACAGTCCCTTTTAACAAAATAGAGGTGCAGTTCCAGACTCTGCTGTTTTAGGTGAGCAGCCAACTATACGGGTGAAAAATTGAGGGCAGAAAGAAATGGAGCAGAGGGAAGCACAAGGAAAGGTGAACAGGCTATCACAGAGGCCAGAGCCAAAACTCAAGAGAGGGACGGTGAAGACGCAAACTAAAGCAGTGGTTGTAAAGAAGGAGACACAGGAGTAGTTAAAGAAATACAGATGACGTAGACTTCAAGGACGCTGCAATTGATGAGCTCTAGGGGATGAAGGAGGAAGAGCAATTCAGGTGGAACAACCGTTTTCTGCTTGGGCATCTGCGTGGATGGTGGTATCACCGCCTGAGACAGGAGAAGGTTTTTGAGGGAAGATGGGGAGTTCAGTTTTGGCATGTCAAGCTCTGGACATCTGTAGGTTGGCCATTCTAGCTGGAGGTTCAACTGAGAGGTGGGACTCAGACATACAACACTAGGAATCATAGCCAATAGGTGGGATATATGAATCAGGGAGATGGTGTAAGCTGAAAAAAGAGAATGGTCAAAGGTGAAATCCTAAGGACCAACAGCACATGAGGGGCTGGAAGGGGAAGCAGAAATGAGGCCCTGAGAAGGAATGGTTGGAGCGGTAGGAGGGCCAGAAGAGATTGTTTCCAAAGGGTCAGGTAGAAGAATATCTAAAACTGCACTGTCCAACATGGTCACCACTGGCCACATGCGGCTGCTGAGTACTTGAATTGTGCCTTGTCCACATTGCAATGTATTGTAACTGCAAAATACAGACCAGGTTTTGAAGATCTAGTAAAAATAATATTTAAAATACATATAAAATAATGAATTATTTTTATATTGATTATATGTTAAAATGGTATATTTTTTGTATTGGGTTAAAAATACATTATTAAAATGAAATTTCACCATTTCTTTTACTTTTCGTAACGTGGCTGCTAGAAAAATCACCTCTGTAGCTTACACTATATTTCTATTGAACAATGCTACTATAGAAGAAACAAGTTTGTCCTTTAAACAAGACGAAGAGAGTAGATTGGAATTGGGAACTAGAGTGACCATGTCAGCAGGGAGAGAAGACAGATGGGATGGCCAAAGAGTGAGGGAGAGACCTGGTGAGGCATGGATGAGAAGGGGGAAAGGGAGGGAAGGTGAGGGGGTAGAATGTGTGTGTAAACTCAGCCAAAGGATTGTTTTTCTCATGAGCAGAGTTGAGTGGGATGGGAAAGGCTGGAATGTGTTTCTTGGCTAAGGACATGGATCCAGTTTTGGGCAGGTGGCATAGGAGACATAGGCAAGACGAGAAATGATGAGGGAGCTTGGATAGTGGCAAGGTCAGGGCCCAAGCAACACCATGAATAGGAGAGGCTCACTTCCTCTGAGAGGAAGGAAGGAAGTGAATGGTTTTTGTGGGGTGGAGCATGGGAAGGACTCTGGTGAGGGCAACCAGCACCAATGTGATCTTCTAGTCAGAAGAGTGGAGGGGTAGGAGAAATACAGGGATGAAGAGCCAAGAGGACTGGAGGAGTGGCATTTAAGGAGGCAAGAAGTGAGGCTAGGAGGGAGCTAAGAGAAAAATGGAGGTGTCTAGGTGTTGGATATCTTGAAGAGGCTGAAGATCAGGTGTTCTGGGAATGAGAAATCTAGAGGAGAGAAGGTTAAGTCAGGGAGAGGAGCTATGGGTGATGACATAAGCCACAGTGTGGCAGGAGCTGGGGTCAGCCAGCTGACCATCAGCTGAACAGAGAAATGGAAACTGATAAATGACAGGAACTGGGAGGGGGAGAAGATGGCCGGGCATGATGTGAACTTCAAAGGAGTGGATAGGGCTGTTTAGAGAGCACGCCAGCACACCAATATGCTTTCTACACACCCACAAGCAGCCCAGTCCTCCACGTCATACACCCATGGACATCATGTCAAGGGGTACAGATTGTGCATCCTAACAACTGCTTCTGCAAAGACCTCAGTATTCACATCTTGACCACACAACGGTAAAAAGTGGGAGGGTAAACGACCCTAGTAGCATGCATTCCCTCTAAATGGAGATCCAAGAGACATTTAAACACTTGACTAAAAGAGTAAGACCCAACTTTGCCACTATCTTCTGAAAGAGACTTCCTCTGGGTAGAAAACTGCTTACCCATTTGCGATGTGTTCTTTAGCTCCATGTGTGAGTGGGTTTGAGTCAATTGATCCCACTGTAGGAGTATGATTTCCTAGGTGTGTTAATCTATTAAAAAATCATTTTATAGCACTTCATAGCATTCTATAACATCTCTGCATTTTTACACCCTTTTGTGATAGAAAGTGAGCAAGCTATTTTCTAATGAATGGAAGGCTCACTTCCTAAAATTATCCATTACATAGTCATCACTTTGCTTCAAACAACACAGAAAGTCAAGAGATCTGAAAAGGGAAAATCATTTATGAAGGTAACATTAAATTCCCTTAAGAATCACTAACAAACTTTCAGAAGAGTTACATGACTAAAAAACAGGCCTTTGAAATGATTAATAGATTCTGTATCTCCAGTTCCTTCCACCTTGTTAGAGAACAGCAAACTTGCCACCTTCTACCTGCTCAGGGCAACTCTGAGCGTAGAACTCTCACAGGATTAAGGGGTGCAGTGAAGAAGAAGAATTTAGCTTGGAGAGAAATGCTCTGGAGTAGCAGGGACTCTCCTCCCTCTGTCCACCCTACACATTTACAAACACCCTCCTAGGGTGAGGTCTGAGCTTAACTCACAGGCAACCTGTTCGCAACTGCAGGGCTCTGTACCAAAGTTTATGCTCTTCATGGTCCCTTCACCACGGGATCAAGTGCTTTTGACAGATCTCAGTTATGTTAAGTTCAGCAGCACCTGCCAGCATGATTGTCAGTTCTTAGCAACTCTTCGATACAAGCTTACAAAGCAGCTATTGATCAATGATGACAAAGGGCTTCTGTCAGGCCAGTGGAGCTGAGAAAAGCGCCAGGAGAGCTGGGCTGTTTATTCATTGATATCACCATGGATGGGAGCATTGTCTCGCTTCATCATGTTCATCAAGCCTCAAGCAAACTTGAAATGTGTATTAACTGATTCAATAAAGTATTTTTTAAAAAATTTGGGGCAGTTTCTCCCAGTGGACTTCTGTTCCCAAACATAGCACAAAAGGTAAGAAGAAAAACTGGGATTGCCTCTAGATGGGGATTTGCTTTGACTCAGGGAAATCTAAACCTTTCCATATTTTTAGACTTTGCTACTTGTGAGCATATTCTTTCTTTCACTATAAACCTGCTAAGAGGCTTTGTCTGTAAGATAGGTGTGGTGGCTATAATAATATAGACTTTTCTTTCAGTTCTTTTTGCCTCGGGTTATTTAAATAGATTTAAACCAAATAAAACTTAATCCCTAATGAACGAGGGGTATGAAGATAGGAAATCATTTAACCAAGAGCAGTTCCATGGCCAGATGGGGCATCATTCAGTTCTACATGGGTCACACCTGCCCCACAATAGTAAGACCACCCATCAGTGCTAACAAAATGAAGGTAAAAGTGGTTTGCTGACAAAGAAGAGATTTGTAGGCCATTCTGAGAACAGATTAATTTACTTAAATAAGCAGAGAAGCCAGTTAAATAAATGTGCCCATTTGTCTACTCACTGAGGAAATATTTGTTCACTATGTGCTATGTGCAAGGCACTTTGTGAGGCACAGGGTGGTCACCGTGACAGACACGGGGCTGACCCTTGAGAAACTGAGAGTCAAACAGACAACATTTATAAGTTAGTGGAACTTTTAACAATCTTGACACCGTGGACTCATATATTAAGGAACTGTGCATCAAAGGCAGCTATTAGTTTGGGAAACAAAAAACACAAAAACAAAAATCAACCCCGCTTAACATTTCTCTATATAGCCATGATGTACAGTTCTCTTCATAGGATTTTCTTTTTCAGCTCATAAATCTGTTCAAATTGATTCAGAAATGATGTGAGACAGTAGAAGTAGATAAGCTTTAGGGCCTTTCTCATGCAGCCATAAGCACAGTTTAAGGAAAAGTTTGGGAAACAACAGTGCCAGAGTGGAATTTTGAGGTTATTTGGTGCTAGGACTTGTCAGTTCCAAGAGGAGGGGACCACCATTCAGAGAAGGCTCAGAATCTGCTTCTAATCTTGGTTTATAAAAGCTTCTCGGTCTCCTAAGGAACATATGGCCTAGATTGAGAGTGAATATGCACCACAGGGACTAAAAGATTAATGTAAGAGTATTCGCAGATTCCTTCTTTATAATCCGCTGCTAAGAATAGTTCTGGCACTGCCTCCTCAGTGTTTCCTCATGCGGGGTAGCTGAGATGGATGGGCGGTGAGGTTGCCTTGTGGGGGAAGGCAGTCTGTGGAGTGGAAAATACTCTTTTCCCTACCCTTCACTCTGGATGATTGGGAAAAGCATTCCACTCAGCATACAATGCCCTCCCCCCGACCCAGTACTGTCTAGGGGGTGCTCACACCATCCTCTCCAGAGTGAGGCTCTAGAGGGAGGGGGAGGACAAAGACCACCCTTCAGGATCCTGACCTGTCTGTCGATCCACAAGTGGCGGTCACTGAAAGCTAAGAGATGCTGGCAGCCTAATGTGGGTGAATATTGCAATGGGTCAGTGGTGCCCAGGGATGAGAACTGTTGGAAGCACTACTCTTTCAACCACATGAAGGTAAGCTTGTAGCATATGTGACTGAGCACGGAAATTGCCTGGCCCTCTAGATCCCTCCTAAACACTCATTGTCACACTCTCCCTGCCAAAGGGGACAATGACCCTCAGTGCCGCAGAGATGGAGCTTAGGAGAAGGGTCTCTCCACTTAACTGGTGCTCACAATTGCCTAAAGGCAGAATCCTTTAACCTGAGGGCTGGAATGGGCCAGGGATACCAACTGCTTAGAGACAGATTATGGATATAAAGACAAGATGCTGACAGAATCATAGACTGATATGTAATCCATGGGTGTTAGTGACTGGAAATCAACCTAAATCTTGTTTAGAAGTTTATCCATTCATTCAACAAATATTTATGGCGTGCTGGTACTGTTATCAATTTGGAGATAAAGCAGTATATCAGAAATTTGGCTTTCACAGAGTTGACATCCTGTTTGGATGAGGGGATTTAGGATAATCTAATCTGGCAAACAACAAAGTCCTGTGATTGTTCAACTCTTAAGGCAATCCTCAGACCTCTAACAAACATGAGTAGGATGAAAAAGCAGTGGCATTAATCCCACTTCTGACACCAATCCCACTTCTGATTGTCTGAAGCCCTTGCCAGAATACAGTCAGCCCCTTTCTTGGATTATTTACTGTGATTTTAGATGTAAGAGAAAAATCCAAGGGCAGCTAAATTTTGCACTGACTCTCATCAAGCCACCTCTTTTTGTAAAAGTTAGAGAGATTCCAGAACCAAAAAACAAGGAAAATTGAAACATGTGAAAGGTTTCAAATGTTGGAGAGGTAATGGTAGTGATAATAAAGTTGATATAAAACTTTGCATCAACTAACTTTTGCTTTAAAAAATAGCCAAGATAGAGACTGATTTCAAAGTTGTATCTGTGAGGATTTCTACTTTAAAATATGGTTACCATCCCACTGAAGAAAAAGCCCAGAATTAGATGTCTTCACTGGGTGAATTCTACCAAACACTCAAAGAAGAATTAACATCAATCCTTTTCAGACTCCTCCAAAAAACTGAAGAGGAAAGAACACTCCCAAACTCATTTATGAGACAAGCATTAACCTGATACCAAAACCAGAAAAGGATATTACCAGAAAAGTAGAGGCTAAAATATCTGATAAATACAGATGTAAACATTCTCAATAAAATACTAGCAAACTGAATTCAGCGGCACATTACTAGAATCATTCACCATGAATAACGGGATTTATTCTGGGGATGCAAGGATGGTTCAACATATGCAAATCAAGCAATGTGACACATCCTGATAATAGAATGAAAGGAAAGAAATAAATGATCATCTCAATAGGCACGGAAAAAGCATTTTACAAAATTCAATATCCACGCATAATAAAAACTTTTAACAAATTAGGAATAGAAGGAACATATCTCAACAAAATTAAGGCCACATTAGACAGGCCCATAGCAAATATCATACTTAATGGTGAAAGGTTAAATATAACAGCTTTTCCTCTAAGATCAGGAATAAGACATGGGCGCCACTTGCATATTCCTATTCAACATAGCTGGAAGTCCTAGCTAAAGTAATCAGGTAAGAAAAAGAAATATAAGTATCAGAACTGGATAAATTATCTCTATTTTTAGATAACATGATTTTATATATAGAAAATTCTAAAGATAACCATAAACCTGTTAAATCTAATCAATGATTTCAGTAAAGTTACATGATACAAATTAACAGAAAAAATCAGTAGTGTTTCTATACACTAACAACAAACTTTCAGAAAAAGAAAGAAATCAATCACATTTACAAGAGCATCAAAAACAAAATACTTAGGAATAAATTTAACTCTGCAGGTGAAAATCTCTACTCTGAAAACTATGAGAGACTGATAAAAAGAAATTAAAGAAGCAAATCAATGGGAAGGTACCTCATGTTCGAAGCATTAGAAGAACATTGTTAAACTGTCACTACTACAAAAGTCATCTATAGATTTAATGCAATCCCTATCAAGATTCCAGTGGCATTTCTTTTTACAAGAGGTAGAAGATACACTCCTAAAATTTGTACAAAACCACAAAAGACCCTGATTAGTGAAAGAATTCCTGAGAAAGAAGAGTAAAGCAGGAAGCATCACACTTCCTGGCTTCAAAATATACTATAAAGCTATAGTCATCAGAAAAAATACAGTAGCAACATAAAAGCAGACAAATAGACCAATGGAACAGAATCGAGAGACCAGATACAAATACAAACCTAAGCATATACAATAAGCTAATACTTGACAAGGGAGCCAAGAGTACTTAATGGAGAAAAGACAGTATCTTCAATAAATGGTTCTGGGATAACTGGACATTCAGACATAATGTCTGAATGAAACCAGACCCATAGCTTACACCACTCACAAAAATTAACTGAAAATGGATTAAAGACATTTAAAAGACCTGAATCCATGAAACTCTTAGAAGAAAACACAGGAACAAAACTCTCCTTGATACGAGTCTTGGTAATGATTTTTTGGATACGACATCTAAAGGACAAGCAATAAAATAAAAAATAAACAAGCAGAACTACAGTAAACTAAAAAACTTCTGCACAACAGAAGAAATCAACAAAGTGAAGAGACAATCTATGGAATGGGAAAGATATTTGCAAACCATATATTGTTAAGGAGTTAATATCCAAAATATAACACTCATACAACTCAAAAGCAAAAAAACCCAAGTAATCTAATTTAAAAATGGGCACAGGACCTGAATAGACATTTCTCCAAAGAAGATCCATGGAAGGACAATAAGTACATGGAAAGATGCTCAACACCACTAGTTGTTGGAGAAATACAAACTGAAACCACAATGAGACATCACCTCATGACCATTAGAATGGCCATCATCAAAAAGAGATAAATGCTGGCATGGATGTGAAGGAAACGGAGTCCTTGTGCACTGCTGGTGGGAATGTAAACTGGCATAGCCACAATGGAAAAAAGTATGGAGGAGCCTCAAAAAATTGAAAATAAGAATTACCATATGATCTGGCAATTAAAACTTCTGGAATATTTAAAGGAAATGAAAAATACTAAATTGAAAATGTAACTGTACCCCTATATTCACAGTAGCATTATTTACAACAGCCAAGACATGGAAACAACCTAAGTGCCCATCAATGAAGGAAATGGACAAAGAAGTTGTGGTACACGTGCACACACACACTCACACACACAGACACATGCACACACACACATGCACACACACCCACACACACACACGCACACACACGCGCAATTTCTAGTTATCTATAATTTATAAGTAAACTACATCAAACTGGTGCTAAGACAATACAATTTAAGTGTTAAAAACTAACTTTTCTAATTCAAAAAAAAACTTTTTAAAGAAAAATGACCTTGCCAGTCTGAGATAAACAGGACATGCTAGCAAGAAGCCCAAGGCCTTTCTGAGAGAAGAAAAAATATGCTTTAGTATAGTATTTTGATTTGTAATTTGTGACTATAAGTTATACAGCTTCTGAGGTGAGAAAACAAGACTGGAGGGTTTAAGTCTCCTTCTTTTAGTAAAAGGTGGAAAATGCTATAATAGGCAAGATGATGCTATAAAGATGGTTCAGAAACAGAAAGGGTTAAGTCCCACATTCTTTCATTCATCCCTGGACAGAGCCCCAGAAGCTGCAAGCCTCAGCACTCGTTAATAAAGGACCCTGAAAAAATACAGACTGCTGACTTAGGTGCATTGAGAAAACAATCCCTAAGCTAACTATTACATCCACTTAGAAAAATAAAAGTTAGTAAATAATGCCAATTTCCATGAAAACAATTCAATTTGTATTTATTTTTTCTTTCATCATAAATTTGGGGTTTTGTCTGAATGCAGGGTCCAACTGAATATACTAAATAAGAACCTCCATTATTACTATTCCTCATGCAGATGGTTAATTTAAGCAGTGAAGTGAGGAAGAGGTGAGGACATGGCCCCACTGGGAAGACTAATGTGTGGTCAGCATATTTGGATTTTAATAAAAGACTGTATCCCACACATCTGGAGATACTGTTAGATCCTATCTAGAAAGTAAGAAAATTCCTTTTGTGATTCACCTCTGTGGTGATCACCCAGTTACCATGGGATGCAAAACAGGTTGCATGATAATTTTGATTCATACTAAACACTAGATATTGGTACCAAACAATTCTATAGTTTTAAGTTTCTAATTTCTTGATTTTGTCTTAATGTGAAAATAAAAATCTCTGGAGATGGGCCAAAGATGTTTAAATGTTATTGATTTTAAAAAGCTGTACTGTAATTCTCATCTCTAATGAGTCGATTCTTGTGGTACCCCTAGACAGTGACGTAAACACTGTGGCTCATCAAAACTGTTCCACTTAAATCAGGTAAAGTTTTAGGTGTCTCTAATAATTCTTGATATTGATTTGGATGTATTTACTGACATCTTTGATTATATATATATACACAGTTATAATATTAGGTAATAAATACCCATACATATCCAGAAGCATTTATAAAGGACAGTAATTACTGTTCAATATTAAAGTGGCCTGAATTTCTCTTCGATGATAATGATACTAGTTTCCATAAGAAAAGTATTCAAGGAGAATGAGCCGGTATTTTCCATGTATCCTTCCATAACTCCTGTCTACCCTTCTGTTCTGCTCTGTGCCCTCCATGGCTGCCTGACCCAGAATGCATCAATGCACTGCCTTGCCCTTCAGGTACAGACTAGATTCAGCTAAAGAGAGGCACCAGGAGACCAGCAGATGAGAAGAGAATGCAACTGAGGCATCCATTCCCTCAATACCTCCTTTCTGGGGCTCAGATTATCTTCAACCCTCCCCTCAGGTCTCAGCTCCTGGAAGGGGACTGCTCCTACAGCCACCTTCTCCACACCTGGGCAACAGCCCCCTGCCCTTGCCCTTCTGATAGTTATTACTGCCTCGGTGCCGCATCACCTTCTTAATCCTGCCCACATCACCGTCCTTTCATTAAGCTCTCCCCACATGACTTCTTTTTTTTTTTTTTCCCCACATGACTTCTTCTTCAGAGTATCTCTCTCTCTCTTGCTGAGGCCACAGCTGACCCAGGGAGTTCAGACCAAGTGTGAAAGATTTAGGTTATTTTTGTCACTGCCTACCAATCTTATGAAATTCTATCTAAGATACCAGAAGTCCTATATTTTTATGGTCTTTGAAGCCAACTTTAGGGAGCTTGAGCCAAGAATCAAAACCAGAAAAGAAACATTTCTGATGTTTTAGATAAGACTATCCAATATATAACACGGTGCATCAAAGACAGGGGAAAAAAAGCTTCTACTAAAAGAAAGCAGAAAAAGACTTATATTTAAAATATCAATATAACTTCATGACTTTAAAAAGAGTCAGTTTTTTTTTCATTTTAGGTCTACAATAATTTAAGCAATATCCAGTCATTTGGGGGAACAAATTAATGTGCCCTGAATAGAGACCAGACTCCCTGCTTGGGACAGGAAAACCAGTTAAGTGTGCCTTCTGAGTGCTAGATGAGACTCTTCTAGACTCCCCTCAGCCACGTGCCACATGTGACTGCTGAGTGGAAGGCTGACCCAACAGCTCACCAAGCCTGGGGACTGGCTGGACAGGTGTGGCTGGGTCAAGGAGGCCAGGCCCCCAGTGTAGTAGAGCAAAGTTGAAGTGAGGATGCTCGGTGGACACCTGGAAGGGACTACATATCAATAGGTGTAGCCTAGTATTCTTTTGAAAGCATTTACACATTTCTCTCAGCTTTCCCACCTCTCAAAAGACTGAAACTGAAGATCATATGGCTTTTGAAAAATAGGAACTCACAAGGTTATAGAATTATACCGAAACACATAACCCAAAGCCTCCCAGCTACTTAATCTATGACTATCATAAAATTTAGGAATTAGGAATTCAGTTGCTTAAAAACTGATGGATGCACAATGTGCAGCTGCCTTCAAGGTATTGTTCTCAATATGACAGATGCTGCACTCATCTCACAGGTTCTAGGGAGGAAAGGGAGGTAAACTGAAGGTAGAACTGCCTGAAACACTGATAGGAGGCAAGATAAAGCCCCCTGCCCTGAGCGGGTATTCTGAGCCTAGGTCTCTTGTGGTCCTTGAGTATTTATCTCCTGTTAGTCTTATTGGCGCACGTCTTGGCACAGGTGTTAGAACAGGCACAGGAGGGTATTTGCAGGTACACACAGGAGGGAACAGTGAAGGGAAGGTCAAGGCCACTCCGCCTCTTGAGTCAAAGGGAGTGGTGTCAGGGCTGACAGTCCTGGTCCCCTGGGCCCGACATCTGAGGCCCAGAGCATTTGCCTCTCTTTCATACCAGCTGCTGGAGTCCATGCAGCCCATTTTGGGGAGCTCACCCCAGGTGAGCTGTCTGCCTGATACTGTTAGGAGCTCCCCCCACCCCAAGTGCCCGGGGCTACCCCCCCTTCCCTGGCTCATCCTGCTTTCTCACAGATTCTCTGAATGCCTGTCTTGCCTGGCACCTCTTTCTCCTGCAGTTCAGAAGCTGTCTACAGTCCTGTCTCTGAGATTCAAGCTCCCTTAAATTACTGACCAGGATTGGGGAGGGTACTGCTGTTCTCAGTTCTGATTAGGAACAGATTTGTCCCCACGAAGGCTGCAAACTCAGACACGACTTACTGCTCCTTCTCCCTTGGCCCCTTCCCGGCGTGGGCCTGCTTCACTCCCAGCATGCTGTGCAGCTGGAACCCTAGTGTGGCTACAGCCCGCCCTGGGAACTGATGCTGTCAAGGCTTTTCTAAGTTATCAAAGACGCTGCTATCTATAGAAAAGGCTTGACTACTCCTCTGGACCCTCTATATACCTTAAAATTGTATTTTTCACTACATGTTTTCTTCATCACATCCTGCTATGAATTATTTGCTTTTGAAGGTGAAAGTAAAGTCACTCAATTGTGTTTGACTTTTTGTGACCCCATAGACTATACAGTCCATGGAATTCTCCAAGCCAGAATACTGGAGTGGGTAGTCATTCCCTTCTCCAGCAGATCTTCTGGACCCAGGAATCGAACTGGGTCTCCTGCATTGCAGGCGGATTCTTTACCAACTGAGCTACTAGGGAAACCCATTTGCTTTTATATGCCAGTAAAGTACTAAAATGGGCTTCCCTGGAGGCTCGGACGGTAAAGAATCTGCCTGCAAGGAGGGACACCTGGGTTCAATCCCTCGGTTGGGAAGATCCCCCAGAGTAGGGTATGGCAACCCACTCCAGTATTCTTGCCTGGAGAATCCCACAGACAGAGGAGCCTGGTGGGCTGCAGTCCAGGGGTCGCAGAGAGTCGGACACGACTGAGCGACTAAGCACAGCACAGCACAAAGTACTAAACTGCCTACTCCTGTATCTCACAACACCATGAAGCACTTTTTATCTTTGGTATTAAAAAGTTAATTCTGTGTATGCTAATCTATGACAATTTTGTGTGATGAAAAAAATAAGGCAGCTTCAAAATTCTGGATTTTAAAACTCAACATTTTTAGGGTCCTCTCTACCTTTACCTTTCTTGCCAAGCTTAGTCACTCAGTTGTGTCCAACTGTTTGTCACCTTTTGGACTGTAGCCCGCCAGCCTCCTCTTTTCATGGGATTTTTCAGGCAACAATATTGGAGTGGGTTGCCATTTCCTTCTCCAGGGCATCTTCCTGACCCAGAGATCGAACCTGCATCTCCTGTGTCTCCTGCACTGCAGGTGAATGCTTTACCCACTGAGTCAACTTTCTTACCTCTTCCTAAATTGGGCAGGTATGAGATTTTTACAGACCTGCCCAAAGAGACAGCAAGACCAAAAGAGGTTCAGGTGAACCTCACTATAGGTTAGAAACTAACTATAGTGTTTGGATTTAGGAAGGTGATTAGATTTCTATGTCTAGTGGCCAGTCAACATCTCAGCATGATGAATCACTAGGTTGTAGCAATCAGCCAGAAGCAACCTTGAAATAATAGCCAAGTCAACTCATTTCATAATGTTATATGAAACTGGAGAAGTTGGGTAATGTTTTTTATTTTTTTAAAGAATGTGTAATTTGGGCCAAATGTTTTTTAGAGTGGATTATTTAGGTATGGGGGGGAGGGCTTCCCTGGTGGCTCAGATAGTAAAGAAGCTGCCTGTAATGTGGGAGACCAGGGTTCATCCCTGGGTTGGGAAGATCCCCTGGAGGAGGGCATGGCAACCCAACACAGTATTCTTGCCTGGAGAATCTCCATGGACAGAGGAGCCTGGTGGGCTACAGTCCATGGGGTTGCAAAGAACTGGACATGACTGAGCGACTAAGCACAGCACATTTAGGTGGGAGGCTTATTCATGTATTATGTGCTTATGATCTTCTACAAATTTTCTTTATTCTTAGAATTAGGTCCTTTAAAAACATTTCCTCTTTGTGGCCACTAAAAAACCATGTTGCAAGCAATATCAATTATAATTTACAAATTATTGCAGAAAAATCTCTGAAATGTTTAATCAAAAGAGAACTCTGAACTCGCCTAGTAACATTTAACAAAGATGCTAGGGAAGAATTAGGAAATTTTTTGCGTCAGTTCAATCTTCTTGCCTGTAGCACATCCACCATTTATCAGGCTTATTTTAACATCTGGCACCAGACTGAAGCAGGAGGGGAAATGCTATTTTATTTCTTTGTATTTAAATTTCTACCTAATACTAAAAGGTAATAGAACAGATTTATTAAATATTTATTACTAGTCAGAAAGCCATGAAAGTGAAAGTGTTAGTTGCTCAATCGTGCCCAACTTTTTGTGATCCCATGGACTGCAGCCCACCAGGCTCCTTTGTCCATGGGATTTTCCAGGCAAGGATACTGGAGTGATTTGCCATTTCCTTCTGCAGGGGATCTTCCCGACTCAGGGATGGAGCCTAGGTCTCCTGCAATGCAGGCAGATTCTTTACCGACTGAGCTTCCAGAGAAGCCATACTAAATGCAAAACAACTTGAATCCTATTAATAATACATCATGGGACCAGGGTACTTGTGAACACTGAACCTATGTCAATGGAAAGAGCCCACACAGAATTCTTAAACATCTTTGAGATCCATGAAATTCTGTTTACATGCTAGAGTTTTTATTCACTCTTTATCCTCCTTAGTATGAATATAATAGATTAAGTAATTGTAGTAATTATGAACATTCTTTCTAAAGAAATCCTTAAGTGTTTTACCAATACATACAATGGCACATCAGAAAGGCCCAAAATAATAACAGAAACCCTCATTCTACACAGAGGATCCACAGCAATGAAATCACTTTGGTTAGGCCTGGAATGAGCAAACAAGCCTGAACAAATCTGGGCGGGTGAAGACACAGTAAGAGAAGGGACACCAGGTAGTATGGTGTAGTGCAGAGACTCTGGCAGAATGGAAAATTATTTTTCATAGCCCACAAGTATTCCTCCAGGACTTTAGAAGCCTGCCTACCCTTCTACCTCCCTGGTCAGCATGCTCCCCGCCATCAGCCGTCAATTCAAGATAGGTTTGGGCTGTCCTGACAACCTCTCTAGGCAAAGGGAAGACTGGTAGTCTCATCAAATCTCACGTCTCATCAAGTCATTTTCCATAAACAACTTCTGCAAACTGTAACCGACCCTTCCCTCACATTGAAGGCTGTAGGAAACTTCCTTCAGCTCAAGCCTGTGTACCGGTGAAGACTCTGTGCATACACAAAGATAAAGATGGGCTTAAGTAGCAACTTTGGGGGCAAAGAAAATGTGCTCTGGTTTCAATGAGTTTCTTGTCATCAGGCGCCATAAGTGCGAGCAAACCTGGAGACAGCATACCTTTCTTCCACCGAAACTTCTTTCATTTGCTGGTGTGGTTTGGTGCCTTCCATTTCCCTGATGCTCACAGCATAGATCTTGGTGGTGTAATCAATAGCCTTTTCTCTAGCGACGTCACTGTCATAGCCTCAAACGACAGAAAGACACAGGAGCAGAGCTGGTTTGCGATCGTGCAGCAGGGGGTGGAGGAAGGCAGGGTAGGCACGTGACACTGAGCTCACCTCCATCCTCCTCTGCATCGGTGTCTGACTCCTCACTGTCCACCAACTTGCTCTCCTGGGTCCCCACAAACTCCCGCGTCCAGATCATCAGGGCCGTGTCAGCGCCGCCCACGGTGAGCAGCACAGAGTCGTTGTGCAGCCACCTCACGTTGGTGACGTGGGCGCTGTGCCCCACGTACTTCTTAAACCTCGCATGCTGGCCCTGCGGTGTCAGAAAACAGCGATGACCCCGCTCGGACTCGGAGTCTCCTTATTCTAGTTTCTGGACTATTTCATCCATGTTATTGTCTAGAGTGGCTTCCACAGGATACAAATAAAATAGTTCACACGAGCGGTAGTTTCCCTACGTTTTTCTAGAGTGTAAACTCCATGAGGGCAAGGACCAGCTCTCTTTCTTCCCTAAAACATTTTCTGCCTCACTGTAAGTTCTCAGCAAATAGTCTGTGAGGGAATGAATGAAATGTAAACCATAGAACCTATTTCTGGACACCTGACAAATTAGCCTGAGAAAGGATAAAAAGCTTGTTTCTGCCTCTCTCAGATGTCAGACGTCTGTTCTCCACAGGTGTCTAGTGTGAACTCCGGATGGTGAGTCTGGCTGACATTTGAGATCAAAGAGTCTCCCCAGTCATCCCCCTCAGTGCCTTTTTTACCACAGTCCAGGTTGTGACAGACGAGCAGGGCCTTCTTATGATCCTGGGGCAGCAAGGAAGATTTAAAAGCAAAGCAACAGTTTCTGTCACGGACACTGGAAACAATTCCTAACACTAGAAACACTCAAGTAAACTGATATTAAAACAAAGTGAGCTGAAAGAGAAGGGAAAAAACAAACAACAAAACTCCCAAAAAGAAAGAACATAAACTGAAAAAAATACAATTAATAAACAGGTTGACAAGCCACCTTAAGAAAAAAAACAAAACACAAAAAATCAAAGTAAGCTCCTTTTAAACAAATATAACCCCCCCCAAAAAGTTCCACAATTAAACAACCTTCAGGTTATATCTGAAAAATTAAAATAAAATTAAATCCATATGTATTGAACTGATTAGAGTAGGTCAAACTTTTAAAAAGCCAAACATAACCAAATAAATATAACCCGATTTATTAGTCTCTATTGAAAGCTCTTCAGTGGCACCCAAGCCACACCACCCCAGTGGGAAAGGCTGAGTGAGGTGAGAGCAGCTGTTCTCGTCCGGGTAGTCCTGACAGGCAGTGAGAAGCCCAGGCTGGCACCAGAGACCAGCTTCCATTTTCAGGGCATGAGCCACAGCCTGGCAAAAATAGCTTCAGTGGGAGCACCGAAAGAGGGAGAGACTTTCCATCCTCTTAGCGACTCCCAGGGAATACCTTATGCAACGTGGGGAGCCACATGAACTTTCTGAGGTCATGCAAGGGGCACTGGTGTCTCAGATGAAAACTTTATTCAGTCGTTGACAAGAGGCTTCCAGAGAGTTTTGGACGGGCGGGCTGGGAAACCTGAAACCAGCGCAGACGCATGGCAGGAGACACGGGCAGGGCAGGGCAGTACGTGACTTTGAAATACTCATGGTCACGATCTCTGTGTATTTGGCTGACTCCTACCTGACAGCTGAGTGGAAGTGTCCACCCCTCAGCAGAGTACGGAGTCTAGACAGAATAGGAAGCAAGCAGGCAGGCAGCATTTCTAGGAAGCCCTCCAGAGCCACTATTTGCTAGAGAAAATGGCAGAGCCAAGTAAGGATTTCTAAGGAAGCCACTGTGTGACCATGTGAGATCCAGAAGGCATGGAAACAGAGAGGACGGTCAGAGTGGTGACAGCCACGTGTCCTGCTGGTCTTCCTGCTGGAAGCGGGAAGCGACCCATCTTGACCCGCTACAAATGCAAGTTGGTCTCTTGAGAAGCAGAGAAAGTGAAAGAGCTTAGAAATCCCTCTTTCTACTCCTGCATCTAGGTAGAAGAATTCAAAAGGAAAGATATAAAGGAAAAAAAAACACTCTAAAATGATCAGAATTAGGCTGCAGGGGAAAAGAAAGTGACACAGAGCAAGCAGAAAGAGAAAAAGGAAAAAGTTCTAAGTCACTGAAGTTGTTTAACAGAGCTGAGATTATTCCCGTTGAGATGATGCAAGGTTCTCAGAATAGGAAACCAGATCCCTGCTCCACAGAACAATGGGAATTCACACAGCTACTAGAAGGTTCCAGGAAGCCAGCTGCTCCCCCTGGAGCAGGGTGTTTGGCGGTTCCCTGAGGGCCTATGGGTGGGGCCTCCTGGAGGCCTGGCACAGCTGGGTCAGATGAGCTGTCTTTCTGGGTCATCCTGCCAAAATATGCACTTTTGTAACAACCATCAGGACTCATAACCACAATCTTCCTCTTCCACTGAGTCATGAAAGAATAGAGAATCTGAAATATGTCTCCAGAATGCTTGTTGTTAACTGTTTTTAAGAAGAAATTCGTGAGAATCTGATGAAAGCTATGTACCCTTTCCCCATGTTTATAACATTTTACGCACAGTTTCTCTGTCTGTAAAATTCTACATACAAGATTCCTCTTTGATGAATCTTTCTCTAGAGCCTTTGACATTATGAGAAGGACACTTAAGAACTGGAGGGTGGATTTTTTTAAAAAGTAAACATTTACATTTTTAAAATGTAAGCAATATGGTGGTATTTTAGCCTCTCTGGTAGAGTGAAGGGGAACAGCTTTGGAAAGGAAGGAAGGAAGGTTATGGGAAGCAAATGGATGGTGTTAAAGGACAGCATCAGTTTTTCTGGGACGTGGTTTAAGCTAGTGGACAAATGGGTGGGCTCTGACAAAGTCGAGTCTATTTTATGGGCTCTACTTTGGAAACAAATGTGGAAACAATATGATTGTCAGGGGACTAGTGCCCACATCAAGATTTTAAATTGTAAAAGTGCCTATGTAAGGCATGGATAGAAAAAATGCCAGAAGAGAGACCTACTAACTCAAAGGAAAGGAGAACAAGGAAAAGGGTTAAGAAGAAGACATGATATTAGAGTCTAACAAGTGGAACTTGAATTTTGGACAGAGAGCTGTGTGATGATAATATGGTCTTGCAGGCATCACCAAGACTTGAGGACATGATACTCAGTATGAGAACACTGCAACAGCATGGTGTCTTAGTTTGGTAGGGTTGCCATGAAAAATGCCTCATGTTGGGTGGCTTACATAACAGAATTTTATTCCACACAGTTCTGCAGGCTGGGAAGTTTAAGACCAAGGTGCCAGCCAATTTGAATCCTGGTGTGGGCTCTTGCCCCGGCTTGTGGACCCCTTATATGAGCACGGAGAAACTTTCTATCTAGCCTTTCCTCCTCAGCATGTGTGTGCATGGGGAGAGTGAGTGAGCTCATTGGTGTCTCTTCTTATAAGGACACTAATCTTATCGGATCAGAGACCCACACTTATGACCTCATTTAACCTTAAGTATTTCTATAAATGCCCTCTCTACATATCCAGTCACATTGGACGTTAGGGCTTTAACATAGGAAGTTTAGTGGGGACAAAAACATTCTGTCCATAACAGATGAAGTGTGGCCAACACACCCAGAGCATTGGAGGAGTGTGACTATACATCTAGAAATGTTCTCCAGCTTGGTCCATGAAATTGGGAAGGAAAGAATACCAGGAAAATCAGATTAAAAAAAAAAAAAAAAAAGAAAGGAGAGAAGTGATACTATCAAAGTGGTTTATATTTGACTGGTTTTCAAATGCTTTTAAATTATGGAACTTCTTCAGTCAAATCTTGCACAGTAGAACTCAAGAATAAAAAGATAAATAATTCAGTTTAAAATAGTGGACAAAAGATTTTTACAAACACTTCACAAATGGCCAATAAGCAAACGAAAAATGCTTAGCACGATTAGTCACCAGGGAAACATAAGTTATAAACACAGTAAGATCACACTATTTACTCCTCAAGACAGCTAAATTTTATAAGTCTGACAACGTCAAATTGGCAACTAGAAATCTGACATTTTTGGTGAGAACATAAAATGATACAACTGTTTTGGAAAAAGATCTGGCAGTTTCTTAAAAAGACAAACACACATTTTCCCCAATAACACAGAAATTCCACTCCCACATATTTACTTAAAAGAAAGAAAAAAAATATATGTCCACATAGATGTGTCCAAAAATGTTCACTGCAACTTCATTATAACCAAACACAGGAAAAGCATGTGTCTACTGATGGCTGGGTGGATAAACAAACTACTATATCCACACAATGGAATTCTACTCAGCTATAAAAAGGAAAGGATAGGATTATTGAGAGTCAGACATGACTTAGCCTTATTTAGAGTCAGACATGACGTAGTGACTAAACAACAACATTGTTACACACAACATGAAGAAATCTCAGAAATAATATCTGAGTGAAAGAAGCCAGAAATAAAATGGTTCCTAATTGATCATTCCATTTATATGAAGTTCTGAAACAGGGAAAGCTAATCTATGGTAACAAAAACAAAAACAACATTGGAATAGTTTTTTCATCTGAGGGTGGGGGGTGGGTGGAGAGTGCCTAGAAGTTAGCATGGGGGTACTTCCTGGGATGATGATACTGTTCTATATTTTGATAGAAGTTTGGATTAAAAGATGCTTGCTCCTTGGAAGAAAAGTTATGGCCAACCTAGACAGCATATTGAAAAGCAGAGACATTACTTTGCCAACAAAGGTCCATCTAGGCAAAGCTATGGTTTTTCCAGTAGTCACGTATGGATGTGAGAGTTGGACTATAAAGAAAGCTGAGAGCTGAAGAATTGATGCTTTTGAACTGTGGTGTTGGAGAAGACTCTTGAGAGTCCCTTGGACTGCAAGGAGATCCAACCAGCCCATCCTAAAGAAGATCGGTCCTGAATATTCATTGGAAGGACTGATGCTGAAGCTGAAACTCCAATACTTTGGCCACCTGATGCGAAGAACTGACTCATTTGAAAAAGACCCTGATGCTAGGAAAGACTGAAGGCGGGAGGAGAAAGGGACAACAGGATGAGATGGTTGGATGGCATCACTGACTCAATGGACATGAGTTTGAGTAAACTCTGGGAGTTGGTGATGGACAGGAAGGCCTGGTGTACTGCAATCCATGGGGTCACAAAGAGTCGGACTCAGCTGAGCGAATGAATTGACTGACTGACTGACTGACTTGGATAATTCAGGTGTATGTGTTTGTCAAAGTTTTTCAAAAGGAACCTTAAAATTGGTGCATCTCAACTATACATAAAATTTACTTAAAAAAAAAACTTAAAAAATGAACTCTAGTTAATGATATGCAAATTGAAACAATTGGGGTAAGTATCCTGATGTCAACAATTTACTTCGAATTACAAAATCTAAGTGGTGGGTTTCTAGGAGTTCACCCTATCATTCTTCCAGCTTTCCTATATGCTTGAAAATTTTCACAATAAAATCTTGGGGAAAATCTTACATAGAAGCTCAATGTATAAAAGGCAAAAACATAGAGTGTCTCTGGAGAAGGAGGGGCACCTCAGCACCCCTCCAGTTGCCCCCCCCCCCCTTGTTTCCTGGGGTTGTCTCTAAGGAGCCTTCCGGAACTCCAGGAGTTGGAGGAACACACCTCAAAATTACTGCGGGAGACAGTCTTCCTGGTCACACGAGGGATGTGGGTGATGAGCTCCCAAGACAAACAATAAATCTGGCTCCGGACCATGATGCAATAGTATCATGAGGATTTCAGGTATCTAAACACCTGCTCAGACCTCAGTCCACTAAAACCAGGGTAGCACCAACTTGACTTGTCCTGCTGGCAGCCTCATTTCAAAAAATGTAGAAGTAGCAAGGAAAACTGCAATGTAGAACTGAACTCTTATCAAATAGAAAGGGCTGGTAGGTGATAGTAACGTGGTGAATCACTGGGAGAAGGCTACCAAGTAGCTTCTCGATGGACAATGAAAGGAGCATGGGGCACAGTCAGAAGTGTATATTAGAAAAGGCTCCCCAAAATGATATTCTGAGGGGACATTAACAAATGAATAAGGCAAGAAGGAGGCATCTAAAGAGTCCAAAGTGGCTGAAGAGGGAGTTGATGTATTCAGGTTTTAAATGTACAAGTAACAGAAGCAGGAGCAGATAACCAGGGATGAACACAAAAATATTCTACAGACAACGTTAGTACAGTTTCAGGAAAGCAAAAATAAAAAGCCAAGACACCTGGAAAGGATTTTAAAGATATGTTTAGGGCTAGAAGAAAAAGAGAATAGTTAGGAACACTGCTTACTTCAGATGGCTTAATATGAACAGGGAGCAGATTTAATGATCGCCTCTGTTAAAGGGGATGCTCCTCAAACCAGAGAGGTCCAAAGAGAGCTCATGTCCTTGAGTGCAGACACCTTCAAATGTAATTACAGAAATAAGGTCAGTAATGGTTGAGAGTTTGGAAGCCAGGGGAAGTGGCATCCAAAAAAAAAGTTTCCAGATCCAAAAGGGAAAACTCATAGACTCTGGCACATACTGACTCATGAGTTGATGCAATCCCTGGAAAATTCTAGGGTGAATTATTACACAGAAGGTTGATAAGCACTTGGAAAAGTAATGATGACTAGGCGACAACAGGGTTTCACAGTGAACTAACTGCATATCTTTTATTGGTTGGTTTGTTTAGGAGAGATTAAAAATACCAGAGACATAATCTGGCTTTCAGCAAGATATTTGCTAAGTTTTAATGATATCTTATCAGACTAGAGATAGAAATATGAGCTCCATGATGGCAGGGTCAGACAGATTTAAATGCCTGTTACTAATATGTATGTATTAACTAACAGAATGCCAAATTGAAAGGGGGCTCTTGGTGGTGCTATTTGGTTGTTCTAGTCTTTTTTTTTTCCTTCTATGATTTGGAACTCACACTCCTAAAATCAGAGAATGATGTGATGCTGAAAGGGAAAGTAAATAAATACTTTGTAAAGGCATTTCAAAGATGTTGATAGGTTGAAACATAAACAAGATATGTTTATGTGGGAAAATAAACAAAATAAATCTTATTTGGTACAAATACAAAGCTGTGTACTCAGATTTTAGAAGATCAATTGTGTAAGTCCAAGAAGGGGGACAACCTTACCATTTTGGGGAATAATATCTATGATTCAGTTGTGTGGTATGGCAGCCAAAAGAGCTGATGCCATCTTTCTTTGATTAAATACAAAAATAAAGTCAAAACAAGAAGATAAAGAGTCCTACTGAAATGAACCCTGAGCTGATCAGACTGCATCTGAAGCACTTTGTTTTTTTTTTAATTTTTATTTTCTATTGGAGTTCAGTTGATAATAATGTTGTGTTAGTTTTAGGTGTACAGCCACTATGGAGAATAATATGGAGGTTCCTTAAGGAACTAAAAATAGAGCTACTATATGATTCAGCAACCCCACTCCTTGGCATATATTGAAAGAAAAATATGGTTTGAAAGGATGCGTGCACCCCAGTGTTCACTGCAGCACTATTTACAATAGCAAAGACATGGAAACAAGTTAAATGTCCATCAACAGATGATGGATAAAGAAGACATGGCTCATATATACAATGGCATTTTACTCAGCCATTGCAAAGAATGAAATAATGCCATTTGCAGCAACCTGGATGGACCTGAATTTGGTCCTAGAGGAGCTACTTTGAAATGGAATTGAAATGGATAAGGGAGATTGAGAGTGACAAAATAAATGAGTCATGAGGATGAAATGAGCAGAGTTGGGGAATATAGTCAATAATAACATAATATCTGAACTAACACAGCATTGTAAGTCGACTATACTTCAAAACAAACAAATAAATAAACTCTTGGAAAAAGAGACCAATTTGTAATTATCAGAAGTGAGGGGTGTGGGGGGACTAGATAAAGGCAGTCAAAAGGTACAAACTTCCAGTTAGAAGATAAATAAATATCAGGGATGCAACATTATGCTAATTCTGCTGTATATTATAATGAAAGTTGTTAATAGAATAAATCCCAAGAGTTCTCATCACAAGGAAAAACATTTCTTTTTCTGTTGCTTTGTCACTGTTTAGATGACAGATGCTCGCTAAACTTATGGTGATAATCATTTCATAAGGTATCTAAGTCAAATCATCAAGTACACCTTAAACTTATACAGTGCTGCATGTCAGTTACATCTCAATAAAACTAAAAGATGAAACAACAAAAAATTTAATGGAATTGATAAAACAGAGGAGGAGCCAGCTAGACAGTTTGTTACTGAAGGAACTGGATGTTTAGACTGGAGAAAATGCAACTTCAGGGGGTCAAATACGATCTTCCCACACATGAAGGCTATCAGAAGACTGGACTTATTCAACAACAATTCAGAAGGTAGAACTTTGGCTAAAGGAAAACAAAAATCAGCTCTATCTAGCACAAAGCATTTTAACAATAGAGTGATTTAAAAATGAACTGCGCTACCTTGGGCAGTAGTAAATTCTTCATTTCTAAAAGTAGGCTAGTAAAAGTGCCAGGCCAAATTGTAAAGAAAATTCTTACTTTGCAGTTCGGGAGATGTTGGATTTGATGTCCACTGACAGACTTTCAGGGAAGAATTCTACACCATGAGATTCTGACTCAAACTAGTAAACATAAGGTCACCAAGGTTTCTACGGGCATAAATAACCATGATGTAGATAACTGTACAACTGCAAATGTAAATAACTGTAGATAACAATATTGATTACTTATTCCTTTGATATTTAAAAATCCACTTAAATACAATAGATAGATTTGGGGTTATTATTTGAAACTAAGCAAATAAGTATAGTAAACATGCAATATTACCTTGACAGGATATGAGAAAAGTTTAATGAAACCAAAGTCATCTCCTGTGGCTAAGAGGGAACAGTCTTTGGTGAGGCTGGCAGCATTTACATCAGTCACGTCGCTATGCACTGGCCAGATGCCCTCACAGGTGGGCCCCAGCACACAGGTCCACGTGTCCCATTCTATCTTCTCAATCTTGAAAAGAAGGAAAATTAATATATTTTGTACAACCCAGAGATCTTTTTGTTTTATTTAAAAGAAACAAACCGAGGTTGAATAGTTCTAAATGATGACTTTGCTAACACCGGGTATTTTGTACGCTGCAGTGCCTAAAATTCTCAGCTGCATTTTTAAAGTGGCATATATATTGTCTCGATAAACCAACACTGCAGTCAAACCTCCATATATGCTCCCCTAGATAAAATGAACAGGTTTGAATTGTGGACACCTGACAATAACAAAGGTTTTTAATTCTCACCTAGATATTAATCATTGTATATGCCATAAGCTGGGGCTTCCCTGGTGGCTCAGACAGTAAAGAATCTGCCTGCAATGTAGGAGACCCAGGGTTGATCCCTGGGCTGGGAAGATCTCCTGCAGAAAGGAATGGCTACCCACTGCAGTATTCTTACCTAGAGAAATCCATGGACAAAGGAGCCTAGCAGGCTACAGCCCATGGGGTCGCAAAGAGTCATGAAATTAAAAGACACGAAATTGTGAAATTAAAAGAGCCATGAAATTAAAATACCCTTGCACCTTGAAAGGAAAGCTATGACAAACCTACATAGAGCATTAAAAAGCAAAGACATCACTTTGCTGACAAGGTCCATATAGTCAAAGATACAGTTTTTCCAGTAGTCACGTATGGAGGTGAGAGTTGGACCATAACAAAGGCTGAGTGCTGAAGAATTGATGCTTTTGAACTGTGGTGTTAGAGAAGACTCTTGAGAGTCCCTTGGACAGTAAGGATATCAAACCAGTAAATCCTAAAGGAAATCAGTCCTGAATATTCATTTGAAGGACTGATGCTGAAGCTCCAATACATTGACCACCTGATGCAAAGAACTGACTCATTAGAAAAGACCCTGATGTTGGGAAAGACTGATGGCAAAAGGAGAAGAGGGTGACAGAGGATGAAATGGTTGGGTGGCATCACTGACTCAAAGGACATGAGTTTGAGCAAACTCTGGGAGATAGTGAAGGACAGGGAAGCCTGGCGTGCTGGAGTCCATGGGATCACAAAGAATCAGACATGACTTAGCAACTGAACAAACATCAAAATGCCATAAGCTAAATCAGGGTTTCTCACCATCAGCTCTATCGACATTCCAGGCTAGATAATTATGTGTGTTCAGGGGCTGTCCTGCCTGTTTAGCAGCATCCCTGTCCTCGACCCACTTGATACCAGTAGCACCACCTCCCCAGGTTGTCCCCAAACATTGTCAAATATCCCTGGGAGAGAGGGCAAATTGAGAACCACTGAGCTAGACTGATCAATGGGGCTGATCGTTTAGCAAAGTATTTTAAAAAGGCACAGGACAGAACTTTTAAAAGGACTGCTTCCTTGGAGGAAAGAACAATAAGATTCTGCAGCTAGCTTAATATTCTTTATGCTCTAGAGAGATCATCTTAAAAACTGGAAGAGATGTTCATACTCTGTTGCATGAATATACGTTTTATCCTTTAGAACTGTTTTATATGAAGTTCACGGACAGGAAGATTCACAATTCAAATATGTTTAATTCTGAAAAAATCAAGGCTTTTCTTTCCTTTTTTTAAAAGGAAAACAATAACAGTACCGCCACCACTGTGGATTAGACTTTCCCAGGGGAATATGATTTTATTTACTTTCATTCAAGACCTACTAGTGTACCTTAACAGTACAGTTTCTATGCACAAGCACTTTGAAGCACTGTTTAAAAAGCTATAAAAACTCATTAGAGAACTGTAGCTAAAATGAAAGGCCAGATTGCTCTCTGTGGATCTGGAAGCTGCTTGGCACGTTGTTAATGTACCTCACCTTCCATTTCTGTTGTTTCCTGCTTGGCACCACTGCCTGGGAGGGAAATGACACGAAGCAGCTAGGATTTGAGTCACACTGTGAGGAGGTGCTATACATATTTTAGTCACTCAAATTTCTCATTTAAAATTCTGTGTTTCTTCTGGACACATGCAGAATTGGAACCAAAAAACGGCGGTTCACCCAGTGAGTGTGGGTGCTCAAGCAAGGCCGCAGACCTCGGTGACGTGAGGTGGTTCCCCCATAACTACCTCAGTCTTCCGAGCTGCAAGTGGAGTCTCCCCAACTCCTTATGACATCCTCAACTGACCTTCACAGGAAGAGAAGCAGGGAACCCCCAACTCTGGTTCCAGAAATGGGCTTCTGGTCACTGACTCCTTTATAGATACGAGATTTCATTTCTGACACCCTCCTTGGGTGGCACCTTTCCTGGACTCATTCTACAGGGAGGAATGGGGGTGAGCTGGTCTTGCTCACCCTATAGTCACCCCAACAGAACACCCTTGGCCAGATCTGAACACCATGCTATCTGGGGGAGGCATATGTCTAACTTGTCAGAAGCTACAGAAAGTGATTTATTTTTTTTTAGAAACTGCATTTAAAATGGAACATTACAGAATGGGATATATATGTGTAACATTGAGCTACATAATATGAGTCACTTTGCTGTATAGCAGATCTAATATAACACTGTGAATCAATTATACTTCAATAAAATAAATTTAAAAAAGAATGATCCCTGTAACCAACAAAACCCAAAACGGGTAAATAGACTTGTTAAACACCCCGGAATTTAGACAGAAGGAGAGCCCTCCAAGGGTGTCTCCCATAGCACCTTGCCCCGGCAGGTATGTCATTATCATCACTGCTTTGCAGAGGAGGCAACTGGAGCCCAACAAGAAGTGAGTAATTTAAATCCCGGCCTGCTTAGCAAGCAGAGGAGAAGTCAGGCTCTAAGGAGTTGGGCTCCTAGGATAGAGCTGCCTTAACTGCACCATGCTGCATTAGATGTATATAAATGGACATTTTAATAGCTGTCATAGTTAAAAATTTGCTGGGTAAGCTTTGTGTTAGTTTCACCAAGACTATTTCTTTAAAAAAAAACTTTTTGCAAAGAAAAATTTCAAAATCCTGCATACTTAATTGAGGGGCCTGACAATATTGCTAAGTAAAAGGATGAGCTACCTCTGGAGGTATTTTTTAATCTAAAATTGTTCATCTGTCCCAAGTTGACCTCATCCGTCCTCCACCACGTGGTTCTACTGAATCTTATTTTAGTAAACTTATTTGGGGGACTAGACCTGGAAGGGAAAATACAGGTAAAGTGATGTAAAATGACGCTGCATGGTCTAGGCTGTGGAGTGACACACAGACCCCTCTGGTCTGGGACCAAAGCTCTGTGGTCCTTTTACTTTCTTAGAGCCTTAACGTCCCTGTCTGTAAAATGAGGTTGACAACTATCACACACCAGCCTGACTCATAGTAGGTAAACCACTCTCCGAGGATTGGGATACAGGTGTACGAAGTGTCTGGAACAGTGCACAGATATTCAGTGAAGGAAGGGCATACTTCAAAATATCCCTGACTCAAGGCTTTTAAAGTTTCCCCATATAGAAAAGTTAAAGACTGATCAAAGGTAAATAAACTGGAGTTTGGGAGTGCGATTAATCGATCCATTAACAATTTCCATTAATACAATGCCATCGTCTGTAACCACTTGGGTGTGTCATGTACTGCACATATATTTCCTTTAGAAACAATTAAAATATTATGAATGAACAGAAGTCCAGAAGTACACTAGAATACTGGGATAGCTTATATTGCTAGCTAACTGAAGCTAGAGAGAGGAAGATGCCTGTCCCTTGGTGGCATACCCTTGACTCTTTTTCCTCTAAAGAAGCAATATTTCCTTTTCTTTCATCAAAGGTTACATAGTGAATAAATGAGTTAGAATGTCTCCTGGGACTAAAAGGACGTCCTTAGTGCTCCATCAGGCAATGACCTTTTTGGCCAGCAGGGTTTACTACGCGGAAGCACGTGCAGACTGAAAGACCAAAGCAGCCAAGCCTTTAGGAAGAGATTTCAGGAGGGTGTTAGTTCATGGATTCAAAAATTTTGTCTAGGATTTGATTTCAGCAATGAAAAAATGATGTATGTGGATAGAAGCATGAGGAAAAAAAAGGGAAAAGGCAACAGCTCGCTACATTAGGATGGTCAGGTTGTGGATAGTTTTGTTTTGAAAAATAATTTCTCTTATTGTTGCAAAAGATATTGTTTACTATTGCAAACAGTAACCACTGAGAAAGCATGTTTCAGAATTTTAAGTTCCTAAAAAGCTTTGCACAAAATGACAGAACATGTAGAACAGGAAAAGTAACATGTAGCATTCAAACTGTTAGCTCAGTCATTGTCTTCTGGCTGAGAAAAATTAAGGAGAACACCAATTAGAGATGGCTATGTCAGTGGCACAGTGAATCCATACCTCCTCAGAAAGTAGGAAACCAGGGTAAGCAGTCAGATTTAAGAAATGGTCAAGCCTGAAAGACATGCAACTATAACTCATTTTAGTGAATAGTAATGATAAGTTTTACTTAAATGCACATAGTAAATCATGAACTATTTTTTAAGAGCTTTGTGTGAGATTGTTACCTCGGAAGGTCTTATTATATGCCGTTTGCCTCTTGGAGCTTCAAAGAAGAGTTGTTCTTTGGCACCTGAATTAACCTGCAGTAATTTTCCTGTTATGATAGAATAAAGCAGGAGACAATTAACCTCTGAATTTATCTTCTAGTGATAAAATGAACATGATTGCAACCATTTGATATTTTCATTCATTTTAATCAAAGTCTCATAATTTGAGTAAATATATGCTGAATGATCCAGGATGTATGTAAAGACAATTACATGGCAGGGTAGAAACTCCAAAGCTATGATTTTTAAACATATGAACCTCATAAAGCCTTACCTTGAACATCCTTCAAAAAGAGAAGAATTGAGTTGCTACTTTACTCTGCTGTACTGGCTATTTTTCCAAAGCCAGACAAAATCTAACTTATGCTCTTTTCCCCTGTTGCTTCCTAGCACAGAAATCTAGTAAAAGCAAACTGCATTGGCAAGAATTATAACACCAGAAGCAAAGACCCTGTAAGAGTTCATGTTTACTAAGATATAAATTCCAGATTTGCCACCTAACATTTAGAAACAGGAAGACAAGGACATATAAAACAAACTGTAAATGCTCATTCCATTCTCCCCCTTCCCTTTTTATTGAAAATTTGTGAAGAAATCCAAGACTTATCCCAAAACAAAATGTTGAGCAAAAATAGTCTTTCGGTCTGATGTAATATCTTGGACTTTAATCTTGGATTCATTTCAATTAATGTTGAAAAAGATTAGATTTCTTAATTCTCTTCCTACCACATCAATGATCCTTTATGGCTTGAAAATTTAAATGACCCCAAAGATATACATTTGAGTATTTTTTTTCAGCATTTTTTTAAACGATGGAAAATCTCAAACACATACGGAAGTAATGGTATAACAAAACCCCTCGAGAGCCAATGTCCAGCCTCAATGGTTATTACCACATGGCTGGCCCTGTTTCAGGAATCTCCACTCATTCTCTCACCCCGGATTACTTTGAAGCAAATGTCAGATATCTTAACATTTTATCTGCAAGTAATTTAGTGTACATATACATATATATATGTATATACACACACACACATACATACTAGCATGTCCTCGCCCCCTCTTTCTTCCATAACTCTTTTATATCTAGTAGTCTTGAAATGTCCTTCCTGGAAAAATGAATGCCAAACTAAGAACTCTGTGATTTATACCATGTTCTTTAATGTTTAAGTGGGTAGCACTTAGATCTGAAATCTAGCTTGGCTAAACTTCAGGAGTTACAGGTCTGTTTCTAAGTGACTAATTAAAAACAAGGTTCTCTCATTTCGTAACTGAAACCTGAATCATTTCCAATTTTCTGAGTTATAACATGGTGATGTGGGGGATTTGCCTTTGCTGTAAGGAGCAAGTAAATTTGAAAGCGTTTTCTCTGAAATGGGCCCATTTTCCTGACTTACTAGCTGAACATACACAAAGTGAGAAAAGAAAAAGAGAGTTAAATCAGCTTTGGCTGTTTAGCATTATAAGAAAATGAGTAATCAATATTTTCCCAATGAACTAGATATATCTGCAAAGTGACTTTTAGAATTCTTAAGAGTGACTGCAGATAACAAAGGATGTGGGAACAGGATTAAAAGGCTCAATGGAAACATTCTTAGAATATACATAATTTCCTGACAATTCACTTTACACTATTGTTTCAAAGATCATACTTTCTAAAACAGACCAAAAACTATTAAAACAGCTCAATGAAGTATTTTCTGACTGCAGGAATGTTTTTAAAAGCCACTTTGGCAAGCACCATACACCTGTGGGTACCTCCCAAGCCCACACCCCTTCCCTGAGAACTGCCTCCATCCTGGACTGGGCCCCTTCGGTCACATCTGCACTCTGGAGGTGGACATTGACCCAGGAGTGACCACACTGGGCAATCAAATTCTCTCTCCCGGGAAACTGGAATCTTAGGCTGAATCAGCGGATGCCTTGCTGGGAGGAGATGGATGTGGCCTTTGGGACTAGGGGTGGCATTTGGGAGCAACAGAGAGTGGGCCCTGTGTGAACAAATGAGGGAAAGCCTGCCTGTGCAAAGAGGGGCCACACGCAGGCACCAGACCCAGGAGAGGAGTGGAGATGGGCTGCTTCAGAGCAGGAGAGAAGGGGAGAGGGGCGCTCCCTGGCCGGGTTCCAGGCATTTTCTGATTCATTCCTAAAGCCAGTTTCTCAGGAGAAACTTCCTGTTCTTAGATTTTATGAGATACCCCTATCTTCCCAATAACTCCTATTCTTAGATTCTATGAGATATCCCTATCTTTCCAATAAAGTCATTCCTTATTCTTATTTGTTAATTTAAGCTGGCTTGAGTGGGTTTCTAAAACCAAGGATATGAAGAAATTTAAAAAAAAATCAATTATTGTGTTAGGAAGGTAGCACTATGGGTGTGTTTTTCTCCTCAAATTTTCGTTACTGCCATTATTAAACTGTCTTTTTCTTTTTTTTTTTTAAGCATAGAGGAACTATTTAGGTCACCACTCTTTTTTTCCACTGCCTGCTACTCTGTAATATATAACCATGGAAATATTCTGAGGATGAGAGCAGAAGCAAAGGGCAAAAATTCTGTATAATCCAGGTATAATTTGCCCCTGAATAACAGTAACCCTTATTCTTTTAGAATCCTCACTTTTTTTTTTAAATTCACTAGAAATTTCTACACACACAGAATAAGAGAATTGAAAAAGACAGCTGTCCTCATCATGATGCAGGTACAGAGTACATCACATACTGCTGGGGCCTAGAGCTTTATAACCCACAGATTGATTCATACACGTCACCCCAGTATCTAAATAATCTGCAACTTAGAACAATTCCAAAATTGGTGCTAAATATACCAAACATATTAGGCCATTTGCAATGAAAATGGGAATCAGATGTCCCATTACAGCTTAAACTGTTCCTTGGTAAACGATCTTACAGTACTGGTGTTTCCGGAAAAGAACTAACATCCACTAGAAAATACTCTTCCATGTTTTCCCTCTCTCCATATATATTTTTTTCTTTCTTAGGCATTCTGTGCAGAGGTAGCTGATGTTCCTACAAAACGCCGATGTGCTTTTTGGTTTTCCTGGGACCCGTGGTTGCCGTGGACACGGAAGGCTGCGGAGGCTGCCGGCTGCGCTGTTCCGCCCCTGACGAGCCAGCTGGCTCCAGCAAATGCGTTCACTATTTTTGCCAAGATCAAAGGAACAAAACAGACCCCTGCTCCACAGTTCTGCTCTCTACCCTCTGCAGGCCCTCCAGGCCCTGTGTGAAGAGCCAGGCTGAGCCTGAGGCAGCCTGGCACAGGTTGAAGGCACTGGGGTATCAGGAGCAGAAGAATATTGATATGACATGTCTCATGGCAACAAAACTGGAGTTAAACCAGGGAAGCTTCATGGGCACACTTGCTCTTGTTCTCCAGATGGTATAACTCCTCCCTAAAAATCAAAAATATTCTATTCTCCTCTCAGGCCACGGAAACCATTTGGTCTGATCCTCTTAACTGACTGAAGGGGCCACTTAGGATGAGAGGCAAAGTGGCTTTTTAAAGGCCTTGGCCTCCTTTCTCTCACTGCCTTTTCGATCATCCTGAGTGTTGGTTGGATCGTAGACTCTAGCTTTGGGCAAAATTATGGAAATAGTGAGGTTTGCCTCTCTCCCTGCAAAGTGATGGCTCTACATCGAGGGCCTTCAGGCAGACCTCCGCCCTAGCCTCTCTGTGGTGGCAGTTCATGGCTCCCAGGCAAGGTCGTGTTCTTTCCATCTAGGGTTTATTCCTGTTTATATCCCTACATCTGACACAGGGCCTAGAACACATTTGAAGAACAAAAAAATAAAAACCCTCCCCAAGTGTAAATACAGCTGCAATGTCCCATATAATAGCCATTTAGGATAGCTACTGTCAAAAACAAACAAAACCCAGAAAATAACAACCATTGGTGAGGATGAGGAGCAGTTGAAACTCTTGTGCACTGTTGATGGGAATGTAAAATGGTATAGCTGCTGTGGAAGATAGTATGGAGGTTTCCCAAAAACTTAAAAATGGAATTTTATCCAGAAATTCTGCTTCTGGGCATATATTCAAAAGAACTGTATACTCTGATCATAGCCATATCATTCACAATAACCAAAAACTGTAAGCAACTCAAATATCCACTGATCAATGAATGGATAAACATAATGTGGTATGTACACATAATGGAATATTCAGTCAGTTCAGTTGCTCAGTCGTGTCCCACTCTTTGCGACCCCATGCACTCTAGCACTCCAGGCTTCCTTGTCCATCACCAACTTAACACCACTGAACTGTACACTCAAAATGGTTAAGACAGCAAATTTTATGTTACATGTATTTTATCACAAGTAAAAATAATTTTAAAGTAATCTCCTCAACCAAAACATATTCTTCCTATGTCCCATTTTCTCTCGGTTCTTCACTCCATGAAATGTAAATAATAATTGGTTTTAACTCCCTAATGGTCACTGTAGTGGTGGGATTCACATACTGAGACAGGTGGTGTGTGTGTGTGTGTGTTGGGTTCTAAATATAACTCATCGCACTCTGTTCTTCATATGCATAAAGATGGCCCTCAGCGTTCTAAATCTTTCTCACAACAGGGCATAGCCAGAGATGTTAGCCAGAGATCAAACAGGATGAAATCCTTGTTTTCATTTTTTTAAAAGCGAACAATAAAGCAGAGACTATCAAAGAAGGGGTTGAGAAGTGGCTGCTTACACTCACCCCTCACCTCCTGGGCCTCACTGGTTCCTAGATGCCTCCCGGGCCCGTGTCCTGCCTATTTCCACACACCAGCCCAAGCCCCCAGCACTGTGTCTGCCTGGCCCTGACGTGAAAGTGAGCGGGACTTATCTGATCCCCTTTGCCCTTGTTGGGACTTGCACCTCTCACAGTGAATGGCACGCATGCCTTCCTCCCACTATGGCTCTGTGTAAAACGCCTGTGGGTTGTAATGCTGATTAAGTCCAAATTCCAGTACCATACGTACCTTAAGTCCAAAAGCGCAGTATGTATAGCTACAAGGAAATTCCTGCTCGGCAGAAGGGTCAGTCTACAGCCACTACTTCAACAAATGCATGAAGTACACTGGCATCTCTAAAATAAGCTGTTTTTGGTTGAGACCCTCATCATCTCTTTGTCTTGGTTTATTTCACTTGCTTTCCATCTCCAGGCTCTCTCACCCTTCCCAAGACGGTAGGGAAAGCCCCACTCTAATCTGTCAGAGTTACCTAATGCTTACGGGATAAAGTTCAGGGTTAAACTTCCTAGCATGACCTAATAGTTTCTTTCCTTGCTGTCTTGGCCTCACGGCATCCCCTGCCTTTCATGCCCTCAGCCACTCAGCATTACTATTTCTTAATCCCCCTGTTCTTCCCACCTCCACATGGTAGCACAACCTGTTCCTTCCCAGCCTGGAACGCTGGTCTCAGACATTGCCATCTGTTGAGCTTCTACTCATCTTTCAAGATCCATCTCAAAGGTCACTCCTTCTATGAAGGCTCCATGGATTCCCCTGGGAGCACTTTCCTCAGAGATGCTGCTTTCCACCACATGGACTAAACTTTGCTGAAAGCTGGGAACCTGCCCATTATAAAATGCCTGCCCTGGACTTTAACATCAGTCAAGTCCCTGGGGTGGGTTTTCAAAGTGATCCACTCTAGAGAACCCCAGGTGCTTACTGCTGCTTGGCCACTCTGAGCCCCTGCTCACCACTTCCCTTGTGACCCTCTGGTCTGTGCTCTGGTGTGGCTCAGGTACAAGCCTGTTCCCACACTCAGTGATAAACACTGCAGACAGTAGGAACCATGTCTCACTCCCTTCTGGACCTTCCACATTTTCTGGCTTCAGACTTTGCACATGGCAAGAGCTGGATCTGCTACATAAATAAATAGATAAATCTCCACTGCATCTGTGGGCATGACCTGGAGGAGGGAGGGGATAGGTTGGGAGTTTTGAGAGAAATCAGAGAAACTCTAGGTGAGCTGAATATAGCTTCCTACCTCCAGTGGAGGATGAAAATGACTTGAAACTTCTTGGGCAGTTCTCTGGTAGACAGAAAATTGGTAGGAAAAGGGAAAGCATTAAGAAGGAGATACAAGGCAAGGACATAGTATGCCAGACCCAGAGGTAAAGGTGGCTTGCTATGGTAACAGAAGGCATCATGTACCTTCAACAGTCTTAAAACTCAATGGCTGAGTTAATAATTATAGTGGTGGTAGTGATAGTAGTAATAATAATAAAAAGATGGAAAAATACTCAAAATTTTAACAACTTATTGACCAGAGATATAGTAATACGTCTTTTGTTACCCAAACATCACTGACCAGAGATGTTTCAATATTCACCTACAGGACAAACTGCTGGGCACAGGCAGAAACTTCTGCAAAAATCCCCCAGTTAATAATGTGTTAACAGCAGCTACTTCTGGGTTGTAAAATTACAGTCGTTTATGTTGTAAGTTTCTCTTTAAACTGCCATTTGCTCTTGGAAACAATATGTGAATGGACATGACTTCTAAAAACTGAAATTATATTTTAAAAGCCACAGCATACTTTACCTCTAGAGTCCCAGTCAATGTGTGTAATATAACTAGAAGCACCTTTACAGATGCCAACCCTTTTGCTTGTCAGGACGTTGTAAATATCCACAAAGTTATCATGGGATGCCACGGCAAGGTATTTTCCTGTATCTATGAAGAAAAATGAGCGGTTAACAGTAAAACATTTCATGTGGGAATTTACTTCCAGGAACTTAGCATTTTAAAATGGGTTAGAGGTTAAGGAAATAGTTGAAAAGAATCCACTCTCGCAACTTTTTGTCCCAACACATTTTTACAAGTTTTTGCTGTCACCTTTTGAAAATTTAATATCAGAGATCATTTCTTTTCTGTGATGGAAGGAGACCATGTCTTCTACAGTGTCAGCATTTACAACCAGGAAACTTCCATCATTCAAGCCGACTGCTAAGGCTTTCCCATCTGGGGAGAAGGCACAGCATCTTCCACCTACAAAAGAAGCCACAAACAGTACTGTTATGATCTGTGACTTTCCTACCAAACAAATGAAGAGGGGGGAAATGTGCATCTAGTCATGGGCTTGTGACTGTGTCTTTAACACTGCTGGTGAGAACTAAAACTTCATAATTTAAAACATTTCTTACCACCAAACCCAAAGACAATAATCATTAATATAAAAAATAAGTGTTCTATTTCTCTGAGGTTTATCCATTCATTTTTTCATATATAAAGACCTGAGTTTTCAAGTGACAAGTGGAGTGAAGAGGGGAAAGGAATAAAGGATTCATATAACTAGTATTTCTTCTCCCAAGATGTGATACTTAAGAATGGGACAAAATTTCCAGAAACTATTTTTTCATACCATGCCTTATGTACAAAATTTGCTTTGGAGCACCTTGTTGTTTTACTTTTAGTCTAATCTCTGATCCGTGGATTATAATGCATAATTCTAGAGGTGGAAGATTTTATTCCTGTCTCTTCTGTCACGAGAAGAATGAAGTACGGATATTTTCTCCAAAGGTGTCTGCAAAACTAACCAGTACTGGGCTGAGGGGACTACATGACAAATGCTTTCTAACACTTTGCAGGGTCATGGGAGGCACTTCTGAATGCGGAGTATGGAGTATGTTAAATAGGAATCCTATTTAGGGATATGTCCTCTCCTTGGCCTGGTTTTCACCGTCAAGATATTGGTAAGCACAGCCCCAGGATGGGACAGTCATGCAGCCTTGTGCTAAGACATTCCAAATTGAGCTTCCACTCCTCCGTCCCCATCCACTGTTTCCAACAGGCTGAAAAGCCACATTCATACCAGTAACTTTAAATGGGCTCATCTAAAGTCTATCTTCCTTCTTGTCTTCATCCATTCACTTTGCAGTTACTTACTTACTATGAATCAGGCATTGTGCTAGTGCTGAAAGAACAGAAAGACCAACCTGCCCTTTAGCAGAGTCATCAGGCTTAGGTCAAGCATAAAAATTTATTGCACAAACCAGGATACCCGAGAGTGAAAGGGAAAGCTATTAATAATTATACCAGGACACCAGCTATAAACTCAGTTGAATGGCCACCCTATCTCACAGGTGTTGGTTGTTCTTCTGAACTAATTTTTAACCTGGTGAATAAAGTCCATTGGATGATAGTCAAGGTACTCACAGTGAGTACTTGGTCTGTTATTCTCCCCGACACAAATGAGTAGCCTGATTATTCACCTCTGTAGTAGATAAGAGCATGAGCTTTGGAGTCAGACTTGGATTTGAATCCTGGCTCCCTCCACCACTTATGAAGGCCCAGAAGTCGAGTGTAAAGTGTATCCACATGGTGGAGGGAGACGGCGTCATGCAGTGACCACAGGTGTGCCCTCTGAAGACACAGTCCTGGATCTGAATTCAGATCTATCACTTACTAGCTGTGCAACTTTGGGCAAACGACTTAAGTGCTCTGCGCCTCAGTTTCCTAATTTCTAAGTGGAAGCAATAGAGGCCTTACTCACCGGGTTCTCATGAAGACCACAGGCCAAGTGCTAGCACAGTTACTGGCTCAGCGGTGTCAGCCACTGTCATTATCATCACCACCGTCTTGACACCTCTTCTCACTCTATCCCCCTAGACTCGTCTCCCCATGTCTATCCATAAAAGTACCCAGCACAAATACTCTAGGGGCCAGGCCCCAATCTTACCCTTTCCTGTCTTAACTTTCACAAATCCTTTGAGCCTCGGCTCTCGTTTTCCCCAGTGGGGTTGTCTCTGGCCATAGGCCTTACCCCGAGCCTCCGTGACACCTTGTTTGTGCCAGAGATCTTCTGTTTGTCTGTCCTCACCCACTCTCCACCCTGCTCTGTGCCTGGAGCTGGCCTGCATGGACTCTACCAACAGGCTCCCTCGCCCCCTGGCTTCTGATTAGTTTGGTCAGGGGGAGCATGACCAGAGGCTGGAGGGAGGGTACTAGGGAAGAAAGGATAGAGGGTAGGGAGGTTGGGGCATGTTCTCCCCTGGCTGCCTCCCTGCGGGGTCACCGCTTGCTGTCTAAGCCTCTGGGCTGGACGGTTACCCCCTCCTGCCAGGCTGCCATCTCACTCTCATCTGTTCCTCCCCTTGTCCCTTCAGGCCCGGGGCTGGCAGTGGTTACCAGCTACTACTAGTTGCATTGTATTGCACAAACCCTGGTCATTTCCCTACACCCTGCCCACCCCTTCATAAAGAGTCCAGT